>NW_027141851.1:9194969-10518087 GCF_036365525.1 Heterodontus francisci
GATTGGCTGCTCTCCTTGACCGCCTTTGTTGACCACCGGCCGTTCATCCTTCTCATCAAGTCCTTCTTTTTGACCTGGATAATTTTTTTTGCTGAGCATTATGAAATATCTGTTTAAATGTCTGCCACTGCACATCCCCTGATCTTCCCCTTAGTCTTTTTTTTTTCCAGCCCTCTTTAGACAACTCTTTCTTCATACCTCCATAATTGTCTTTGTTGAAGTTGAGGTCACTAGTTTGAGACCCGAGTTGCTCGCCTTCAAACTGATTTTGAAATTCTTCCATGTTGTGCTCATTATCCCCGGATGATCCTTAACTATGATATCTCTTATTAATCCTACCTCATTACACATTATTAGATTTAAATAGCCTATTCCCAGGTAAGTTCTGCAACGTATTGCTCTCATTAGCAATCCCTGATGCTCTCTATAAATTCGTCCTCCATCTTACCTCTGCCAATCTGATTTGTTCAGTCAGTCTGCAGATTAAAATCACCCATGACAATTGTAGCGCCCTTCTTACACGCCTCCATTGTGTCCGATTTAAAATTTGTCCTCCAGTGAGGCATCTCTTCAGGGGCCGATAGACGACCCCCACGCATGGCGTCTTACCCTTGCTATTCCTTATTTCCACCCAAAATTGTATCTATATCACTGCTCACCACCGTACTATTAGCTTCTTTTTTTAACAAAGCTACTCCACCTCCTTTTCCGTTTTGCCGATTTTTCCAGAAGGTCAAATACTCCTGAATATTGAGTTCCTAGTCTTGGTCACCCTACAACCACGTCTCTATAATAGCTATCATGTCATATTCATATAATTCTATATGTGCCATCAAATCATCTATCTTTATATAAATGCTGTTTGCATTCAGATAAAAAGCCTTAAGCTTTGACTTTTTACCATTATTATTCATCCTGGTTCTAATTTCCGCTTAACGCTTCAGCTTATATTTTCTGCCCCTTCCTGTCACACTTTGATTACTTATCGCTTCCTCATGACCCTGCAGCTCTGCTCTCTCGCTTCTTCCTTGACTTATTTAAACTTCCCTTCAATTGAACCCGACCACCACCCTCCTCGCCCTCCAAATCCCCCAGTCCCCCGCCCCCCAACTAATAAATTTAAAGTCCGATCTACAATCCGAATTATACAATTCGCCAGGATACTGGTCCCAGCTTGTTTCAAATTAAGCCTATCCTAACGGAACACCTCTCACCTTACCCAGTACTGGTGCCATTGTCACATGAATCAGAACCTATTTCTCCCACAGCAATCTTGGAGCCACGTGTTTACCTCTCTAATCTTATTTTCATAATACCAATATGCATGTGGCTCAGGTAGTAATCCGGGTATCATTACCTTTGTTGTTCTGTTTCTTAATTTAGCCCCGAGATGCACATAGTCCATTAGCAGAACCTCTTTCCTTGGCCTACCTATGTCGTCGGTACCTAACTGGATTACAACTACTGGATCCTTCCCCTCCCATTCCAGTTCCTCTCTTGCCCAGAAGAGATGTCGTTAACATTGGAACCAGGTAGAACATGCCGCCTTCAGGACTCATTGTCTTTGCTGCAGAGAACCATATCTATCAACCTAACAATGCTATCCCCTATTACTACTATATTTCTCTTCTCACGCCTCACGTGAATGGCGCTCTGAGCAACTGTGATGTGCTCAGTTCATTCATCCACCCTGCAGTCTGTGCCCTCGTTCACACTGGGAACAAGAAACTCTTACCTATTGACTCAGGGGACTGGCTAAGTCTCCTCCAAAGCTAAACTCGGGATCACCATACCTACCTCAATCGCAGTCGCACCCTCATGTCCCTGACCACTGTCCAAGTTTGATTTAATTAATCTAAGAGTGTGGCTGTCTCCTGAAATACTGTGTCCAGGTAACTCTACCCATCCCTGATGGGTCGCACTGTCCGCAGCTCGGACTCCAGCTCATCAAATGAGGCGGAAGTACCTCGAGCAGCTAACACTTGCTGCAGAAGAGGTCACCGTGGATCGCACCAGCGTCCACCAACTCCCACATACTACAGCTGCATCAGGAACACATTCCCTTCCCAGCCATTCCTATTCTATTTAATTAATTAATTTGGATGTTAAATATTATAAAAGTGAATTTCTTACCTGTACTCTTCAGCTGCAATAATTTCTTGATTTAAACCACTAGACTAATGAAAAGAGACACCGTCAAGATGCCCACCAATCACCTACCTGTTTTCCTGAGATGTCACACCTCGGCTCTGACAGGTGGAGAGAGGTGGAAGGGATTCTCTGCCGCCGCTTTTTATCTCCCACCGCCGCTGCCCTTCTCACGCAGGTCCGCTCTCCATGTCGTTCTCCCGACTGAGTAACGATTATGCTCTGCTGATGAATAACTGAAATATTTAGAATCAAAGTGCAAAAACACTTTAATTTCTGATCAGATTCTCCTGCTCTCCCAATGTACTCCGGAATCCACAGGGATAGTGTGGCACAGTAAAACAACAATATATTGTATCGAGGAATTGGTGCATATTTAGTACTTGAAATACAATCTAGGCATTAATATTGACAAAGGCACAAATTCCAGCTAAAACATTGAATAAATGTGTTATTATTATTTTACGTTATTTCCATTGTACATCAACACATACATTATAAACTGCAGCAATTTGTCCACATTAACTACATGGCAGTGGCGGAAGCAGTTACAAGAAATGCAGATTAAAGAGACAGATTTGTTATTGGTCACCCGATGTATTCTAAACCTTCTTTAATAGGAGATGAAAATGTGAGGCGGTTACAAAAGGACCTTTGCATAAACTCTTCATTAATAAACAATGGTTTTAATCTCTGTAACAGTGTTGGTGATTGCATGTGGAGTAATATATCTCAGTATTTGTATCGACAGAGAAATGGTCCGAAATCAATTCTGTTTGGAATTTTAATTAAACAGAAAACACACACTGTCAGACAAAATATAGAGAAAAAACAAATCTAGTTATTTCAACGCAAAGTAAAATGACGGTTGATTAAAAGAAAGTGATGTTTATATAGTAAATCAAAGCACATTCATCATGTTCACACTGTTGGGAAAGTTCATGCCATTCTCTCAGGTTTAACACGGAATATTTTCCACCAGTCTGTGATCCAGCGCCTGCAAACATGATATGCAGGATTTGAGACTGAATTTTACCTTAAAAGAAAAAGAAAATTACTTGAAAGTTTTACAGCAATGCTAACCATCAAACAAACACATCAAATGTAGTGTATGATTTCCTCAGAATATTCCTGCTTCAATAAGCCTCCTATTTCCTCAGTAAATACAGCAAATGTTCTCTCTGATATGTTGGAATCAATGACCGTTGAAAACACCATTAATTATCACACTAATATCGGTAACAGCCGGGACTGCACATTGTCAGCACAAATACATGTAACAAATAATGAAGCATTGGTCTTACCTGGGTGATGGAGATGTAAGATATTGACCGATGCAGTCACTGTCCATCGTTGGTGGAATGTCTGCTGTTGTGAACGTGTCACAGTGAACTTCCTCATTGTTTTCAGGAATGGAGGGAACCAGTGTTTACCGGGATCAGTGCTGGTCTGAGAGCTGTATACTGTGGAGAGAAAGATTATGGATTCATGATTGGACTGAAAGCGAGTTCAGTACGGGTTTAAGAGCTGTATACTGTGGAGAGAAAGATTATGGATTAATGATTGGACTGAAAGCGGGTTCAGTTCGGGTCTGAAAGCTGTATACTGTGGAGAGAAAGATTATGGATTCATCAATGGACTGAAAGTGGGTTCAGTGCTGGTCTGAGAGCTGTGTATTGTGGAGAGAGAAAAAATAAGAATTAATGATTGGACTGAAAGCGGATTAGTTGCGGGTCTGAGAGCTGTGTACTGTGAAGAGAACAAAATATGGATTAATGATTGGACTGAAAGCGGGTTCAGCGCGGGTCACCGATATATTTGTCAGTAACATAAAGGGGACTGGAATTTGTTGGCCTTTGAATGTTTTCAAGCTTCATTCACCGTGTTGTTATATTTCCACTGGGTGATAGCAGATGAAGTGGATCTGCTTTGATTGAATCAGGGTGTTCAGTGTGAGCACTTGAAGGATTTGCAGTGGGAGTGTTAATAAGAGAGATATCACACACAGAATAGCATCAGGATGTCTTTTCTAAAATAAGTCAAGCTGTGTTTATTCTAATTTCCTTTAATCACAACATGAATTTAAATCAAGCAGCGGTCAGTGAGATCGCCGATTGGAATGAAATTCAAAGTAGTGACAGAGAGCTGGTGACTGTGGGAGCTTAACTCACCGAGAGTGGAGAGATCACCGTCGGCACTTGTCAGTGTGAAGAGATCATCAGGACCACTGTCCAGCAAAAAGTGACCATCCGGAGTGTCAATGGCTCCAGTCTCAATATCATCATAATCACCCGGAACCAGACCTGAGAGGAAATAATGATTTTCACAGAAATCAAATGGTAACACTGAATACTTAGAATGCTATTATTAAATGTTAATCTATTTGGGCCGGCCAGGGTAGATTGTGATCTTCAGCTGTAGCAAGATTAGAGGGGAGCGAATGGTAGGACCATGTCATGTGGCGGTAGTTGAGTCTTCCAAGGCCAGTGAAGTGTTTAAAAGACAGCCAGCAATCGATTGAACGGCAGGAGCTCTGAAGGACATTGGGTGGGAGGACTGACAACTGGTGTGCTTGGCAGATGGCAGCAGCCAGATCAAGGGTGGCGCCCAGCTTTTCTCCTGCCATGCTGCAACTGCTCATCCAGGCAGCAAAGGCAAGGAGGAAAGCGCTTTGCGCTTGGGACAGGTGGAGGAGACCAGCTAGGCAGGCAGGGAGGGCATGGCAGGAGATTGAGCAGGAGGTGAGCAGCCGTGAGGTGGTCCCATGTAAGAGGCTGCAGTGCAGGAACAGGATCAATGCCATGATGTACTTAGGCAAGGTGAGTGAGGTACTGAACATTAGCTGGCAGCCTTAAATGCCAGAGAAAAATGAAAATGAAACTGGAGAAGGGGTCTCCCCACTGAGTCTGCAACAATGACCAGGCAGCAGCATTGGCTGCCAGAGGTATATTAACCTCTATGTGCAGGACACTGGACAGTCACAGCTGAGCCCTGCACCTCCAACACTGAATGGCTGCATGCAGCAGGCATCGTTGAGGTGCCATGATGGACAGTGAGGCTTCCACTAACAAAGGTATGGTGCGTGCCTATGACGAGTAAATGCCAATGTTAATCTGTGTGCTTGTAGAGGAACTGAGTTCGTAATGTGCACGAAAGAAGAAGGACTGGAGGTGGCGTTCCATACCTCATAGTCCTGATGCCAATGGAGGAAGAGGCTGTGCAGCGAGGAGGCCTGGAGGCAGAGCAGCCTATGGCACAGATGGTGAGCTGTATGCGGAAGCACCAGGTAGTGTGTGCCCTAATGGATGAGGAAAAAACAAATGCTGGTGAGCAATAAGCATAGCGTTGATGTGGTCATCATTGGCCTCCAGCAGTTCCAGAGAATGAGTAGTCAAAGAATGTATGCAGCACCCTCTCACCATTCCTCTCGCCCTCTCTCTCTCACAGATCAAATCGAAGCAGAGGCAGCCTTATGGACTGCTCAAATATCATTGGAATTGTTGCATGACAGCTGTTACAACTCTCCTTTGCATTTGCGCTGGGACTTTGCGCAGGCATATGAGGCATGTCTTCAGTGAGTAGCCCTTCACACCCATTATCCAACCTTGAATTCTCATGGGAGGGCTGAAATTCTCGTGCACCTCAGACTGCCTTGGAATGAATGCATCGTGACAGCTTCCAGGGAACTTTACACAGACACATAAGGATAACTTACAATGTCCCCAAACCATGCGCACAGAGAGTAGAAGCCCATCCTATTGCTGCCTGGACTATGGAAGTCTTGATGACCACATGCATGAAGTCGATGGCACCTTGCATGTAACGATTTCCCCAAATACCACAACAATTTCACTCTGGCTGTCCAGATTAGTGTGAAAATGCATGTATTGGCTCGCCTTCTTGAACATGGCATTTGTGGCCATCTTGATGCACTGATGTGCCACAGACAGGGAAATCCCGCAAATGTTTCTCGAGGATCTCTGTGATGATCCTGAGGTGTAATAATTCAGTGCCACTGTGAGTATCAGTGTCGCAGGAAATGGGTGCCTACCACTTCTCATTGGGTTCAGATCCTCGTCCAGCATAGGACACACCTCAGTGGCCGCCTCTCTGGAGAGGCACAACATTCACTGACACTGCTGCTCTGATTTGTGCAGGAAGCAGAACCTCCAATGGTAAACCCTCTCTGGTCGGTAGCATCTTCGTCACTCAAGACACTGGCTGTGTGCTATATGCGCCCTGGTCATACACACACTCTTGCAGCCACAAGATCCTTTTCCCTCTATGGTTGCTGCAGCCGAATTCCTGTGGACTGCAGCTCTCTCCATCTCGGATCTTCCTCCACAATGGAAGGCCTCAAAACTGGAGTCAATGAGACCTATTGTAAATTGTTGCCCTCATTTCGCAAGTCCTCCATTCTTTTTACTCTTTATACTTAAGTTGCAAGCCGGAGTGGAAACTCAACCTGAATATCTCCGATGTGCTCGCCAAGGTTGGACAGCCTCCAGATAGTCCATACCGCGATTCAGTATCTCTCACCCTCCCTATACTGCCACGATGATTCTTACATCGAAAACTGACCTTCCACTGAGCTTCCCCCTCCTTACAGATGACCAGGCTCTGAAACGCCATTTTCTTCGCGCGAATTTCACTAAATTGTGAATAGCTTGGTAAATTACCTTGCATTTCCTGTTCTATAGGCTCAGTTACCAGCCCGTCGTCTTAAAGAGCGGCCTTGACCCTCCAGCTCGGGCGACACTGGGAATATCACCCAGCAGCAAAAAACGTTGGGATTCCTTCACACTGCTATCCACCAGCAACTTGCCTCCCAGACTGTCGTCACGGTGTGACAACATTCTGCCCTCCGTTTTAAAGTCACATGCATCCCATTGAATCACCCATCCAACATGCACACACATTTCACATTTCACCGCCCAGACAAGTGTCAGAAAACATAATAATTGAATGTTTCATTCCGTTATAGTACTGGGTGCAATCAGGATGATGTTTTAGAAATCCTAATTATTTCTCCATTATTAAAAGCAAAAATCACTCTGAAAATCTCTATATTTTCAGCAGCATCATTTTAAGTTCTGATATATTTAGTTGCTGATTTTAGATAGCAGACAGTGTGATGGATTAAAAAAGTGATGGTTTTAAGTAAAGATGTACGCACCCTGAATACTGGAAGAGTTCCCTTCAGGATTTTCTGATCCAGGATCCGTGTCACTCTAACTGTGACTGGTGTAATATTCAATCTGACTGAGGGACTCAATGGAATCAGTAACTGTTAAACACAAACATGGATGGTTATTGGAGAGATTGAAAAGGATGTTCGAGCAAATTGCATAATGCCGACATCATAGAAACATAGATACATAGAAAATAGGAGCAGGAGGAGGACATTCGGCCCTGTTCCGCCATTCATTCTGAACATGGCTGATCATCCAACTCAGTAGCCTGTTCCCGCTATTGCCCCATATCCTTTGAACCCTTTCGCTATATCAATCTCCTTCTTGAAAACATGCAATGCTTTGGCCTCAACTGCTTTCTACGGTAGCGAATTCCACAGACTCATAACTCTGTGGGTGAAGTAATTTCTCCTCCTCTCAGTCCTGAAAAGTTTACCCCGTATCCTGAGACTATGACCCCTGGTTCTAGACTCCCCCACCATCGGGAACATCCTTCCTGCATCTACCCTGGCAAGTCCTGTTAGAATTGTTTGAGATCCCCATTCACTCTTCTGAACTCCTGCGAACATAATCCTAACCGACCCAATCTCTCTTCATACGCCCGTCTCGCCATTCCAGGAATCAGTCTGGTAAATTTTCGCTGCACCCCCTCTATAGCAAGAACATCCTTCCTCTGGTAAAGAGACCAAAACTGCGCATAATATTCCAGGTGTGGTCTCACCAAGGCCCTGTATACTTGCAGAAAGACATCCGTGCTCCTGTACTCGAACCCTCTCACTATGAAGGCCAACATGCCATTTGCCTTTTACCTCCTGTTTCACCTGCATACTTATTTTCAGTGACTTGTATAGGTCCCGTTGCATATTCCCCTCTCTCAGTTTATAGCCATTCAGTTAATAATCTGCCTTCCCGTTTTTTCCACCAAAGTGGATATCCTCACATTTATCCTCCCCCTTGTCCATGAATATGCTCCCCAACGTAACCTTTCACCTTATCTCGTGCTTGGTATCGTCTGTAAACTTCTACTAGGCACTTGTCCAGTGAGGATACTCGGATCCATCTTATCAGCTTTAAGAATGTATTATTTCAGAGCCTGTGCTGGTTCTATCGTTGGCAGAGATAAAAGGCCTATGTTCGTTTGTGTGACAGCACTGAAACAGGCCCTGCGACCCACCGAGTCTGTGCCGACCATCAACCACCCATTTGTACTAATCCCATATTCCTACCACATCCCCACCTGTCCCGATATTTCACTGCCACCTACACGAGGGGCAATTTTATATTGGCCAATTTACCTATCAACCTGCAAGTCTTGGGCATGTGGGAGGACACCGCATCGCCTGGAGGAAACCCACGCAGACACAGGGAGAACTTGCAAACTCCACACAGGCAGCACCCAGAATTCAACCCGGGTTGCTAGAGCTGTGAGGCTGCGGTGCAAACCACTGCGCCACCGTGCTGCCACTAGTCCTAGCTATATATATTATTAGAGGTGTCAATTATTAAGAATCCCATTTCTTGTAATAATTCGGGAGTGAGTTGGATGGGTGAAATATGAGCGGAAGCTTTGTTTTGGAATGTGGAAACCGATAAGACAGTTCGAGAATGGATGGCCATACATAGAATCTGAAGGGCTCGAATTATAACCAATGGATGAAGGAAGATATTATTTCAAATGTCGGAATTTACGAATTCCAGAGCACATTGAACAGAGCAAATCAGCAAAAACGATTACGATTTATTTCTAATAAGGCCACTTGACATTCCTTGCTAAGCTGCAGTGAACTACAGTCTTGCAAGGATATGCCACAATATCTGGGATCCTGTGTTGGTTCTGCGGTAAGGTATAAGGCTCACCTCTTCTGAATGACTTTTCCTGTATAACCACCATCAGTGAGATCAACTCACAGACTATCAGGACTCCGAAGCAGTCCACAACTAGGATGGAAGTAGTTTTATATCCCTGTTTTTAATGCAAACATTACAGAAAGGTTTAACAGAGACACAATCCGTTTTGCATGACAACATATTTGCCATAAGTATTTAATAATTATATACACTGCTTCAGAACAATGAGTCATGCTGAACATTCCCTAGTATGTGTGGTGCACATTGCACCAGAGGAACGTGTGAGCCAGTCTATATTACAGAGACAGTGGCCCCATGTTTCTGCTGAGTACAGGACAGTTCAGGTACAGCCAGAAACTGGGGTTAATGGAACTCCAACCAGACGTTTGGAAATATGCAGTGAGGAAAATGTGCTCCAGTCAGTCAGTGAGAACGTGTATCATATTATCTTCCGAAAATGGCAAATATACTAAATAAACTAATACAAACCTTAATGCTAGCTGGAATACTAATAATGGTAAGTACCTGCAGATGTGGACGGGAAAGCAATTGGAGGCACATCGAATCTTGTGGACGATATTGTGCAAAAAGTTCAGGAAGATGAAATTTCAGCACTTTACATTAAAAGGATAAATACTGTTCTTAATGTCCCGAACGAGTCAAATTAACAAAACAAAGAACCCTAACTCCGCTCTCCAAATCCTGCCACCCTCACCGGAACAAATCACACTGGCATCTTCCTTGCGATCGCAGTCAGATTGACCCGGCGAGGAGGAAGGACAGTCGGCCAGAGAAGATTCGCTTCCGGTGCACTTCACCTGATCCAGCCATATAACGCCATCACCCTGGAAAAAGTAACACCTCCTGAGGCTAGTAGAGCGTGGACACAACCCAGCTGTCTGCAGACAACATTGGCATCAGCCATATCCCAGGAGTAATCACACACCGCGCCTCAGCTGTTATTGCACGATATCCCCACTCTCCCAGAGCAGTTGTTGTTACCTCCAAAAAGGCGCAACCATTGTTCCGAATGTGTCAAAGGGAATTAATGATTATTATTGATGTAGTATAAGACAGGAGTACATGTCAGATAGTTCCTGAAAGCACTGTGGGTGTACCTATATCACCTGGACTGCAGCCGTTCAAGAAGGCAGCTCACCACCACCTTCTCAAGCGCAATTCGGGATGGGAAATAAATGCTGGACTAGCCAGCAACGTCCACATGTCAGGAATGAATAGAAAAAATGTTTGTACAATAAAGAGGATGTTGTATCTGTTGAAAGTGCACGTTTACAACCATATTCTCGAATGTGGTCCTTTGATCTGTGGGTCTGCTCCACAGTTACTTTTGCTTGTGTGGAGAAAAGAAACATGCTGACTGTGTCAGACATCAATGTTTGGAATGACACTCGCACATTGACAGGTTTATTGTGATACCTGCACAAACCTGGAAAATAAGAGTGAGAATGATATAGAGGAGCAAAGAGATCTAGGGATACGGAGAAACTAATTGCTTATAACGTGTCAGAGACCAACGCCAGAGGTCATAACGAGAAGAGAGTCATCAAAAAACTAAATCTGAAATTTTGCAGAATCGTTTTATACAGAGGGTGTGAATCGAATGTGGAACTTGGATGCGAATAGCACAGATGTGTTCAAAGTGAAGGTTGTTAAGGACATGAGGGACAAAGAAATTGGAGGACATGCAAAGAGGGCTGGATGCAGTAATTTGGGGTGATACTCGTGTGCAGCATAAATACCACATCGGCCAGTTGTGCCGAATGTCCTGATTCTGTGCTGTACATTTATTGTGGCCACGACCGGAACAACGCACTTTAATTCAGTCCCCTCAGTCCACAGGTTGCAACATATTATTATGCTTTCACACCCAATTGTATAACAGCGAAATTAAACAAACTGGTAACCTCAGAAATGTAAGAGGCCAAACCAGGTATCTTTAGACAACAGCAAATTTACTATTTATGAAGAAATACATTTTAAACACCATGAAGACAAACCTGTGTCTAAAGACAGTACAACTCCAAATTTCATTCTAACTCCCCATGCACACGCATACATTCAAATATAACTGTAGTTAATTGGTTTTAATAGTCATGTTGTTAAAAACTAGCTGCTTCTTAAGAATAAATGAAATAAGCAAGTATTTGTGGATTACGTTCCTGATGGATGAGGTATTCGAATGGGGAATTAGTCAAAGACTACTACAAGTCTTCACAAGGAATTGATGCAGTAGTCCATTCTTAATAGGCAACAACAGTTCTGTCAGCAATACAAACGGTTTATTGGGAAAAAAAGGAGGCTTTTCTTCTTTAGGCCCGGAGTTCCCTCTTGAATCTTTGCTGAGAGAGAATAAACAGCTTCTTTCTCGTCAGAGTGCCTCGCTGGAGAGTTTGGTTTCAAGTCAGATTTGCCAACTTTACACAAGTAACTAGAAACATCATACCATGTAAACTTTATCTCCTGCTGTTGCCCTTGTAACGAAAATGCAATTGCTGGCATACAATTCCAGAACTTTCTCTCCCTATGGCACTATTTTCAACAGAGACATAAAGGCACACACTGTTATTAATCCGACGTAAAAACAACACCTTCCCGTATGGTGAAATGAAATGTCATTCCTGCAATGCATTCATTACAATGCAAAAACTAAAAGATATTCGAAACTGGGATAAAAGTAACATTTTCTGCCGTATTGAAACACAATTACTTCTACTGATAACTTACAGAATTCTCTTTTTACCATCGCAATCCATATAATTTAATATGGTCAAATTGGGGACAAGGTGTCAACGATAGCATTATTTCTCCTCGATATATGTAAAATGTTTAGATGATTAGGCTGTAATAACAAACTCCATCTAAATATTCTAACATTTCGTCTTTGTTTACACGAATGTTAATGTGTTATGGTCATTAGAATTAGAATTAGAATTAGAACATTACAGCACAGTACAGGCCCTTCGGCCCTCGATGTTGCGCCGACCTGTGAAACCATCTGACCTACACTATTCCATTTTCATCCATATGTCTATCCAATGACCACTTAAATGCCCTTAAAGTTGGCGAGTCTACTACTGCTGCAGGCAGGGCGTTCCACGTCCCTACTACTCTCTGAGTAAAGAAACTACCTCTGAAATCTGCCCTATATCTATCACCCCTCAACTTAAAGCCATGTCCCCTCGTGTTTGCCATCACCATCCGAGGAAAAAGACTCTCACTATCCACCCTATCTAACCCTCTGATTATTTTATATGTCTCTATTAAGTCACCTCTTCTCCTCCTTCCCTCCACCGAAAACAACCTCAAGTCCCTCAGCCTTTCCTCGTAAGACCGTCCCTCCATACCAGGCAACATCCTAGTAAATCTCCTCTGCACCCTTTCCATAGCTTCCACATCCATCCTATAATGCGGTGACCAGAACTGCACGCAATACTCCAGGTGCGGTCTCACCAGAGTTTTGTACAGCTGCAGCATGACCTCGTGGCTCAGAACCTCGATCCCCCTACTAATAAAAGCTAACACACCATATGCCTTCTTAACAGCCCTATTAACCTGGGTAGCAACCTTCAGGGATTTATGCACCTGGACACCAAGATCTCTCTGTTCATCTACACTACCAAGAATCTTCCCATTAGCCCAGTACTCTGCATTCCTGTTCCTCCTTCCAAAGTGAATCACTTCGCACTTTTCAGCATTAAACTCCATTTGCCATCTCTCAGCCCAGCTCTGCAGCCTATCTATGTCCCTCTGTACCCTGCAACATCCTTCGGCACTATCCATAACTCCACCGACCTTAGTGTCATCCGCACATTTACTAACCCACCCTTCTACACCCTCTTCCAGGTCATTTATAAAGATATTACATATTAGTATTTATTTATAGTCTTAGCAGACATATATTTCAAAATGTTTGAGAGCCAGCAAAAGTCTTAATGTTTCTTTTTCCACAGTGGAATACATTCTTTGACGACAATTTAGTTTTCTTGAAAAGTACCCTACTGGCTTCTCTATGCCTGATTCGTCATCCTGCAATAGTACTGCAGCAGCCCCCATGTCGCTAGCAACAATTACTATTTTAAAGTGTTCAGCAAAATTCGGAGCAGCTAACACTGGCTCTATGTCAAGATTTCCTTCAGCTTTTCAAAAGCTGTCTGGCATCCATTTGAGCATACTACATTGTTTTAACTTTTTTGCAGTAAATTGGTTAATGGAGCAGCCACAGTACTAAGAGTCTGGATATTTTCTGTAAAAACGGCACATCCCTAAAAACCTCATTATTTCGAATAAGGCTTGTACCTTTGCCGTATCGGCAATAACTGTCCTTGCCCCGCTATGTGTCTGAGCTAAGTTACTCTTATTTTTCCCAGTTCGATTTTTACCAGATTTATCACTTGGTCCATATTTCTGGATGGTTTAAGTGCTCTTGCCAAGTGTTGCTGTATATTCGTACATCATTGAGATACACCACATAGTCGGGAACACCGGAATCATTAAATATTGAAAAGTAGTTGGGGACTTCTTTTAGCCTGAATGACATCAAGTGACCTGATAAAGGCCGTCAGGTCGCCCAAAATAAAACCAAAATACTGCTAAATGCTAGAAACCTGAAATAAAACCAAAAAGTGCGGGAAATAATCAGCTGGTCTGGCAGCACTATCAGTTTAGTCCCGTCACTCCACAGGTCGCAGCCCATTATTAAGCTTTCACACCCAATTGGAAAACAGCCAAAATAAACACCCTGGTAACCCCTGAATAAAAGAGACCAAGCCAAATACCTTTAGACACCAACAAATTAACAATTTATTTTTAAAAAATCTTAAACACTATTAAGATAAACCTATGACTAAAGACCTTTTTATTTTAAACTCGCTCCCCACATTCGCACAAAAGCATTCTAAACGAGCAGGAGTTAACTAGTTTTTAAATTAGTGCGTTTGAAATTCAGCTGCTTCTCAAGTAGGAATGAAATAAGGAAGCCTGTGGATTACATTCCTGGTGGATGAGGCATTATTATGTAGAAATAGTTAAAGGCCACTCGAAGCCTTCATGAGGATTGGATGCAGTGGTTTATTCTTAACAGGCGTTAAACTTTTCGGCTGCGGTCGGCAACAACAGTTCCTTCAGCAATACAATTTCTTGAAAAAAGAAGGCATTTCTTCTTCAGGCAATTAATTCGGCTGGAGCTCTCTATTGAATTTTTGCCGAGACAGAATAAACAGCTCTTTTCTCTTCAGTACGTTTCGCTGGTGAGTCTGCTTTCAGCCGCTTTTTTTTCAGTTTTACACACAGTTAAGTAGCAACATTACACCATGTGACCTTTCTCTCCTGTTGCCGCCCAGGTAACAAGAATGCAACTTCTGGCACACTGTGCCTTAGAAATTCCAGAACGTTCTCACCCTTAAAGGTGCACTATTTTTAACAGTCTTAAAGGTGCACACTGTTTTAAATCCGGAGGAGAGAAAAGATACAAGTCCACGACATATTCCATGCAATTCTATATCAATACTTCTGTGTGAATACCCTTTTAACCACCAAAGAAAATGAGTATATTCATAGCACCCTTACCTGAACACATGATCCTCACATCTTCTTTATGAGAACAGTCGTTGTTACCCCACGATGCTGGAGGACATTCCCAGAGAAATGTTTCGTTACCGAAACAGTTCAGTTCATCCAACCAAACTGGCCCTGAGCCTGGTTCACAAGAAGCAGGAAGTGCCATGTCGAATGCTCTTCCACAACCCAGCTGCTTGCAAACCAAGTTAGCCTCCACCAGATCCCAGGAGTCATCACAAACTGAGCCCCATGTCTCATTGTAATATATCTCCACTCGGCCAGTACATGGGCTCCCACCATCGGGAAAACCTAACTGCAAATGGTCTGTTGGACAACAATATAGGAGAATTCTAATCACAATAGGCATTCACCTCATCACTCAATCCAACTCATTGTGCCATCACCAGCTAAAAATAAACATTCTAAATTCACATGTAACAGGTAAATGAAACTATACAACATAATATCTGTCTACACATACCTATTACATATAATGTGAAGCACAGAAATGTTTCAGCTATCCTGCAACATCTGGCCCTGACAGGCTCTGGCCTCCAGTCCCCCTTTTATGCTTCAAACCTTGTGTACGTTGTAGTACAGGCAATCGCTCACACGTTTAACCGTCCATTTATGCTCATGTTATGTAACTGTATCTGTTCCTTGTCTATGTATGTTACCCTTATTTATTATCTTGGTCCGACATTTACTGCCATCTCCTATTTCCTTTATCTTGAATACTTGGTGACTTGCATTTATCTAGCGCCATCACCGTAATAAAACATCCCAAGACACTATACAGGAGTGATATCAAAGGAAGTTTGACACGGAGCACCGAAGAATATAATAAGTCAGATGACCAAAAGCTAAGTCAAAGAGTTAGTTTTTATAGAGCGTCTTAAAGCAGGAAAGATAGGTTGACAGGCAGATAAATTTAAGGAAGTAATTCTGGAGCATGTGACCTTCGCTGCTGAAGACACGGCCACCAATGGTGCGCAATTAAAATCAGGAATGCTCAAGGAGCCAGAACTGGGAGCTGTCAGACTGGAGCCGATTGCAAAGAAAGGAGATGTGAGGCCAGGAAGGGATTTGAAAACAAGGATGAGAATTTTAAAATCGCGCATTGCTGGGCAATGTTGGTCAGTGGGCACAGGCCAGATGGCTGACTAGCACTTGGTCGAGACAGCAGAGTTTGCAGAGTTTGCAACTAGGGAAGACAGCCACGAGTACATTCGAATCATCGAGTCTAGAGGAAGAAAACAATGGTAAGAATAGATAAGGGTAAAGTCAGGTGATATCATGGAGGTAAAAATAGACAGTGTTTGTGATGGTAAGGATATGTACGCGGAGTTAAATATAATACCAAGGTTACAAGCAGGCTGGCTTAGTCACAGACAGTTGGCATGGGGAGGAACTGAGTTGGTGGCAAGGGAACAGATGCGATGGGGACTGAAGACGATGACTTCTATCTTTTCAATACTGAAATGCAGGAATGTTCTGCTGATGCAGTACTGAATGTGAGACTGGAATTCTGACAGTTTCCAGGTAGTGCTGGGATCAAGTGTGTTGGATTTGACGTATAGTTGGGTTCTATGAGATACATGTGGAAACTAAGGCTGTCTTTTTGGATATCACTGAAAGGTAGCATGTAAATGAGAAATTAGGTGTCGAAGGATAAATCCTTTGGTGACTTTACAGAAGCGGGAACAGAAGCCATTACAGGCAACTTTCTGCCGATGACTGAATAGATAAGACTGGAAGCAGCAGAGTGCAGTTTCACCCAGCCAGGTGTTACTCGAGAGGACTGGGAGCAGAATTCCATGATCAACCATATCAAAAGCTGCAGACAAGCCAAGAAGGAGGAAGAGGAGTCGTTTACATTTGTCACAATCACTGTGGATGCATATTGTGACTTTGATAAGAGTTGTTTTGGTACTGTGGTGTGGCGAGAAATCTGATTTGAGGAATTGAAACATGCAGTTCCATATTTAGTAGAAATAGGGTGTAAACAGCAAGATGCGGATTTCATCGACAGCATAAGTCCAGAGAGAACGTGAAGGACTCTAGGAGAGAAACAAGCAATGCGAATTCAGGATGATGGCATGGGGGGCGTACACTTATAGGAGGTTAGGCCTGGTGGGTTGGGGAAGAAAGGGAAGCAGCGGAGGCGACTGAATGGATGTTTTTGAACTTTGCAACAGAAAAGTTCACGAGCTCCTCTCAGTTGTTTTTGGAGTTGAAGGTGAATGAGGCAGGGGAATTGTCCAGCAGGAAGATTTGTGATGGAGAAGATATGCACTGCGTGATCTTTCCCTTCGTGAATAATCTTTGACGAATGAGCAATGTTTGCAAAGAAGAGCAGGGCCCGATGATGCTTCATGTGATTCATCAATCCAGGTTTATATTACCAGATAGTTCGCCAGATGTCGCCCTGCCTTTCTGCTTTAAAGTTTCAACCACCCTATTTATCATTTCCATTTCAAATCGGAGAATGAAACGTCCACAAGTACTACCCTTGAACATCAGCCTTTCCATCGAACATAGAACATAGAACAGTACAGCACAGTACATGCACTTCGGCCCACGATGTTGTGACGAATCTTTAACCTACTCTAAGATCAAACTAACTACCTATTCTTCATTCTATTATCATCCATGTACCTATCCAAGAGTCGCTTAAATGCCTCTAATGTATCTTTTTCTACTACCATCTCTGGCAGCGCATTCCAGGCACCCACCACTCTTTGTATAAAGAACCTGCCTCTGACATCTGCAGTATCTTCGTGTAAAACTATGTTCGAGGGTTGGGGTGATTATAAAATTATCATAAATCAATTTAATGTTAATCACATAACAGAATCCCGCTGAGGAAGCCTGGCTGGCAAACTCGCAGCAGTTGGAGGCGAACGTCACCACTCGGCTGGGGCACTGGACAGGGCTGCTCCGGGTGCTTTCCGACAACGGCTGAGAGCTGGTCATAAACCAACCCGTGGTCTCGATGCGGTGGTACCAGTTGGTCACTTTGGCCCCGGCTCCTGCACTCGTCACCAAGATCCAGAAGAAACCCGTCGATTTCTTCTGGGGCAAGCGGAAGCACTGGGTCTCTGCTGCGGTCTTGAGTCTCTTGATCGAGGAGGGTGGCCAGACGCTGGTGTGCCTCTGCACCCAGGCTGTTACCCTCCGCAGGCTGTTACCCTCCGCCTTCGGACCATGCAGAGACACCTGAACATTGAGCATCCTCCCAGATGGTGTGCACTGGTGAGGTTTTTTTCCACCAGTGTCACTGCCTTCAAGACGACACGCAGCTCCCGACGGAGACCATAAGCCGTGCCTCACTGAGACAGTTGCCTGTCTTTTACCAGGATCTATTCCGAGTTTGAACATGGTTGGCTCCAGTCAGGGCACTCATCCGCCGACGAAGAAGAACGCCTCGGCTCTCTGGGCGGCCGACTGCGGGGTTGGACCAGCGGGTAGGGGAGTAGCCAAAGCCCCCGGGCCACCCCTCACTGCGGATGAGCGGACCCTCGCTCGGCGGGAACTGTTCATCGGACCCAGGTCCTGAAACCCTCCTCGGGACCCGGTCCGGCACAACCCGTGCCACCTCTTGGAAATGCCCTCCATGCCATTCCAATCAGCGCAGAGGGGTTTCCTTTACGAGCTGCTTCTGCACACTCTCCACTACTTCGCCCTCGTATGCCAGCCGGACATGCCCTGGCGGTCCATGTTGCCATCTGGCAGCGAAGGGAAACCCCGATGGATGATTCTCCAAGCGAGAGCCCTCCCCTTTTACATCAGGGACCTGGATCTGGCGGAGGGTGCTGCACAGGGCAGTCCCGTGCACCAGACCTTTAAGTCGGTTCGTGGACTCCCAGGCTGCTGGTAATTTCTGCGGTTGGACGAACCTTTGCTCATGTAATATGGAGGTGCAAGGTTGCAGCCCCTCTTTGAGTATTTGAAAGGGCTGCTCCTCAAGTTATGGCTGCACTTCAGCCCCACGCTCCTGATCTTTGGGTACCTGATGCGGAGGGGCGTGGGCCAGAAGAAGGATCTCCTCGTCAGACTGCTCCAGGGTCTGGCCAAGGTGGCAACTCACAGGTCCAAGCTGCGGGCCATCGGAGGGTCCGTCCACCCTAAATGTCTGCCCCTCTTCTGAGGGTGAGTTCGCGCCCGGGTGTCCCTGGAGAAGCAGCATGCGGCGTCCACCGGCACACTTGAGGCCTTCCGCGACCGGTGGGCACCGTACGGGCTGGAGTGCATCGTCGATGCCGGGAATGGCATTTTAATTTGAGTTTTTTTCTTTCATTTAGATTTTCTTTAGTAAAGGAATTTTAAAATGTCAATGAAGGGAGCCTGGAAGTTAAAGGCCCCCTCGACCAAAAAAAAACGTGGTTCTGTACAAAGTAAAAAAAATGGGGGTCAGATACAGAGTAAAGGTCCCTCTGCACTGTCCCAGCATACACTCCCAGGGCAGGTACAGCACTGGGTTAGATACTAATTAAAAAATAAACGGGGTTATGTACAGATTAAAGCTGCTTCAACATTGTTCAGGGTAGATGGAGAGAAGCTGGAGCTTGATGCAATTGGGTATTCATTATGGAAAAATCTCTTTCCCTCTTCCCGGAAATCATATGACAGAACAGGACAGATAGAAATTGAAGCAAGTGACATTTTATTATTGTAGCAGAAATTCATTGCATGGCTTTTTAGGTAGTTACCTGCTGAACGTTGAAAATCTGAACTGCTGAGTGCCAGACTATTACAATTTGTATTAATTGGCTAGTTTATGCTAAATAAACTGTTGTAAAATTAAGATAGTTCACGGTTCATGTTAATTAAATTAATTGGAATAGTTCAGAATGACAAAAGGTTAATGCTGATCTACTGCAATGACAGGCTCAAAAAACACAACAATCATTCAATGATAAAAATTATCAATACATAACACAACACAGACATTACTTCAACGTACCATCGGTATCACGCTCCCCCTCAACCATGCCAGAGGGTCAATCTCACGAATGGAAACATTGAAAGGCACCCTACGGCCCCCTGCATCTTCCCTGTTCCTGAGCGAAATGCAAGAAATGGCTGTCTAATAACCTCACAAAACCTGATGAAAATTAACTATTTTTATTTTGGAAATAGCTTTCCATGTCTGTCTGTCTGTCTATCTATCCATCTATCTCATGAAGAAAGATTCTACAGCCGTCAGCAGGGCTGATAGACACAGGACCATGTAAGAATGTTATCTCTGCCAAGGGCATAACTCCAACACAGGATCTGGAACAAGACATTCCTAAAGCTGTTCAGATGGAGACTCAAACTCTCTCTACACAACTGTCTGGCAGATATTTACACGCTGTACCAAACACAAGATAAGGTGAAGGGTGAGTTCAGGGCAGAGTGATGGGCAGAGGTGTATTTACTTTGTTTACCTATCCCTTGGTGATTGGACAATTGGAATTAAAAAAATGATTGACCAGAGACACTGATCAGCCCCTCGAAATTATGTATATAAACAAGTGGTCGGGAGGGAAATCTTCAGCCTTCTTTGCACAGAAGGGGAGCTGAGCTCAACCATGCCATAGGGTTAATATTCATCAGGTTTTGCGAGGTTATTAGACAGCCATTTCTTGCATTTCGCACCGAAGCTGAGCTTCATCTGAGTGTTAATCTGCAGCCTAACACTTTGGCTTGCTCAAGAAGACAGAGGACCTAAGAGACCTTCAACACCTCTCCTGTCTCACCTGTCCGCAAGACTGTCACCACTGTTCTCTCACATCGTACAATCTCGGATTGGTAAACCATTCAACCTGTTCTGTTCGTATGTCTTTTCTGTGTACTTAGCTTATGTATCATCATATTAAAACTGCTGCCTCTTCAGAAACTACTATAGAAATACGCCTGTGGCTTCAATCCTCGTTTTTGGGTCATCTGTGGCTTCCAAACCAAATTTTACACAAAGGCATGCCCAGCAGCAGGTAGTTAAGAGAAAGGCGCTGAAACCAATTTCACAACTCAACACTATGGGGTACAGATAATTTTACAAGCACTCAGTGTGGTCCGTCTCCATTGCCAACTGAATTGTACAACTATTTGACATAATGTGACCCCGAACACCCCACCCGTAACCAGCTTTTTTATTTTTCAGTAACCTGACAAGAATCTTTAAAGGGACACTTTTCAAAGAACTCTACAAAGTCTGGCAGATTGTGTCAAAACCCTCAATGTTTTGTGACAGCATTCTGTGGTCTGTTCAAGACAGCAGTTAACAGTCAGAAGCCTCTACGACCGCCTGCTGACAACATGCTACACTTTCTGGGTGCCCTACAGTTATCGCTATCGATAAGCCAGAGATGCTTCATGTCCACATCATTGAGAAATGTAATTAGACTTTTATGGGAAAATTAAAACTCTTTTTCCTCCCATCTGCCTTTTGCGCAGCTATTTTCCTTTTTTTGGCAGCAAGTATATACATGCTTTTCCCGAGACAGTGAATTCATTCGTCTGTACTGTTTTTATTTTTAACTGCTAATTTCACTTCGTTAATCTGAACACAATCTTTCAAATGCACGGCTGCTTTTTTAAAAAAGGTTTTTAGACTATTTCTTATCTGCCTTCGGAAGGTTATAGAATTATTTCAACGCTTCAAAAGTTCTGACACGTTTGTAAAAGATTTTAATTGTTAAAACGCTCAGGAAGCAATTCTCACCTGATGATGAGCTGCAAGCTAACCGTAATGGGCATGCCTTCTACTCCTTACTGTCTTGGTACATTCTCTGGGCGTTGCCTCCAGGCCTCTTTGCCAGCGTTCCAGTACATCAGGGAACCGTCAACCTGGATGATGAAATTCCTGCCCCAACCATCACATTAGGAAACAACAAAACAACTGTCATGAAAGTGATTCTGTTTTCTTTTTTAATAAAGTATATTTTCAATGGAATGTATGGTTAAACTGATTCAACGTTGGGGCAAGTACTTTTTTTATGAAGCCATTAGAGGATAATGAGGGAGCCGGATTGGCAACAGTGTTGCTGGTTATCACATGGCTTGGGTTGGGGATGGAGTGGAAACCTGGTAACAAAGGCAGAGAAGTGAAAAGTGCTCCTTTAATTGGACGAGTCCAGTAGTAGCAGAGGACCTGGGACGACCAGAGGAAAATAACTGGCACGTTTTTTGCTTGTCATTCAATGTGTTTATATTTCACCTTCGTGAAGGAGATAAAGTCACGTGCTGGTGAACTTTCAGAAAAAGAACAGAAGAATACAACCCAGCTCGCTTTTTGGAAAATCACAAGAGAAGACCCTGGGAAGTCCATTGTGTCGATTTATCTTGTTTCCTGCATTTGAAGAAAGCCTGCTAAAATAATTATCAACATCCCCTAAAAAGAACTGTTTCTGGAAGATTCTCGTGAACTGTCTGCGTGTACTCAGAGGTTGGGCTGTGTGCCAGTTTGATGCAGCGTGTGCCATCTCCTATTTTTCTTCAGCGGTGGACAACTGATCTGCCCGGTGTTTTGTTGTATGTAATATTGTTCTGGTCCAAAAATCCCTTATTATTATATGTATATATATATATACATACATAAAGGCGGGTTAAAGTTTGGCGAGTCGAAGAGACTTAGCAGTTGGTAGGAAAAAAGACAGAGGCACAAGGGGAGAGCCAACTGTGTAACAGCCCCGACAAACAAATTTTTCTGCAACACTTGTGGGAGAGCCTGTCGCTCTAGAATTGGCAATCCAAGCGCTGCTCCACACACCACTGACCACCTCCAGGCGCTTACCCTTTGTCTCTCGAGAGAAGGAGGGCAAAGTTTGATTGATATATATATATATATATATATATATATATATATATAGTGAAACGGCATGTGCATGTGTGTGTCTTTATGATTGTGAAGGTTCTCAGATAAAAAGGAACGACTTTAACTATTGGTTATGGAAGAAAAGGGACTTTTAATATTACAGTCGGATTCTTTTTCAAAATTATATTTCTAATGTTGCTTTATTTCATTATTAAATCAGACTTTTTTATAATGTAGCTAATTTAGCTGTTCAGCAAAGAAATCGTGTTAGTGTGTTCTATTCTGGGGAATTTAGTCTATCTGATTGACTGTTTCACATTATAAAGTATTTTGTGTCATTTGGAGAAGTGGGACTGACTTAACAGTGCACTCCTCCCACCTCAGTCGTAACATATTTAATTGTGGCTGGTCTGGGATAAACGGATGGCTAATGACGTACGTGGGGTAACAATAAATGGAGAAGGGAGAAAAGAACCAGGTTTCTTGTGCAATAGAGTAATGTTTAAACCAATGGAATGTCTTTAACAGTTGCTATGCCTTTTCCACACGGGGAAATCTATTCCTCAATGAATTCAGATACTTATGCAAGAATCAACGAAAGCATTTGACTGATCTGTTGTCATTACAGTTCCAACCAGGAGCTAAGGAAACAGATGTAGGGACAGAGAAGGGAATCTATGTGTGGAGCCAGAGGAAATGGGCGAGGTACTGAATGAGTACTTTGTATCAGTATTCACCAAGGAGAAGGACTTGGTGGATGATGAGCCAAGGGAAGGGAATGTAGATAGTCTCAGTCATCTCATTATCAAACAGGAGGAGGTGTTGGGTGTCTTGCAAAGCATTAAGGTAGATAAGTCCCCAGGGCCTGATGGGATCTACCCCAGAATACTGAGGGAGGCAAGGGAAGAAATTGCTGGGGCCTTGACAGAAATCTTTGCATCCTCATTGATTACCGATGTTGTCCCAGAGGACTGGAGAATAGCCAATGTTGTTCCTTTGTTTAACAAGGGTAGCAAGGGCAATCCAGGAAATTATAGGCCGGTGAGTCTTATGTCAGTGGTAGGGAAATTATTAAGAGTGGAATTTTCGGGACAGGATTTACTCCCATTTGGAAACAAGGTCCCTCATGGCAGACTGATACAAAAGGTGAAGTTACATGGGATCAGAGGGGAGCAAGAAAGATGGATACAGCACTGGCTCGGTCATAGACGTCAGAGGGTAGCAGTGGAAGGGTGCTTTTCTGAATGGAGGGATGTGACTAGTGGTGTTCCGCAGGGATCAGTGTTGGGACCTTTGCTGTTTGTAGTATATATAAATAATTTGGAGGAAAATGTAGCTGGTCTGATTAGTAAGTTTGCGGACGACACAAAGGTTGGTGGAGTTGCGGATAATGATCAGGATTGTCAGAAGATACCGCAGGATACAGATCGGTTGGAGACTTGGGTGGAGAAATGGCAGATGGTGTTTAATCCGGACAAATGTGAGGTAATGCATTTTGGAAGGTCTAATGCAGGTGGGAAGTATACAGTAAATGGCAGAACCCTTTGGATTATTAACAGGCAGCTAGGTCTGGGCGTACAGGTCCACAGGTCACTGAAAGTGGCAACGCAGGTGGATAAGTTAGTCAAGAAGGCATATGGCATACTTGCCTTGATCGGTCGGGGCATAGAGTATAAAAATTGGCAAGTCATGCTGCAGCTGTATAGAAGCATGGTTCTGCCACACTTAGAATATTGCGTGCAATTCTGGTCGCCACACATACAGAATGATGTGGAGGCTTTGGAGAGGGTACAGAGGAGGTTTACCAGGATGTTGCCAGGTCTGGAGGGTATTAGCTATGAGGAAAGATGGGATAAACTCGGAACCAGCAATTTCTTCCCTTGCCTCCCTCAGTTTTTACTGGAACGACGGAAGTGGAGGGGCGATATGATAGAGGTTTACAAAGTTATGAGTGGCATGGACAGAGTGGGTGGTCAGACGCTTTTTCCCAGGGTGGAAGAGTCAGTTACTAGGGACATAGGTTTAAGGTGAGAGGGGCAAAGTTTAGAGGGGATCTGCGAGGCAGGTTCTTTACACAGAGGGTGGTGAGTGCCTGGAACTTGCGGCCGGGCTGGTGTTGGAAGCAGGTACAATAGCGACGTTTAAGATAAATCTTGACAAAGACATGCATAGGATGGGAACAGAGGTCCGTGGAAGTGCTGAAAGTTTTAGTTAAGACAGTCATCAAGATTGCTGCAGGCTGGGAGGGCCTAATGGCCTGTTCCTGTGCTGTACTGTTCTTTGTTCTATAACCACCGCATTACCTGATACAACTGAGATGGTACTCGTGTCCTCCACCGTGAAAACTGAAGCAAACTACTGATTTAATGTCTCTGCCATTTCATTGTTCCCTTCTATTAGCTCCCAGTCTCATCCTCCAACGGACCACCATTCACTTTAGCTACTTCTCACTTTTATATGCATTTTGAAGCTTTTGCTATCTATTTTATATTTTGCGCTAGTTTTCTTTCATAATTTACCTGAGCAATTTGTATTACCTTTTTAGGGACCCTTTGTTGATCTTTAAAAGTTTCCCAATCTTCCAACCTGCCACTAGCCTTTGCAATATGGTTTGCTTTAGCTTTTGTCTTTATGTTATCCTTAACTTCCGTGCCATGATTTGGATGTTTTTTTCCACCTCCTTGAATCTTTCTTCCTCTCTTTAATATATTTTAGTTGGGATCAACTGCATATCTCCTGAAACTTCTGTCACTGTTTGTCAACTGTCCTACCTTGTAGTCTTCCTGCCCAATCCACTAGGGTCAAATTTGTCCTCCTGCCGGTGCAATTACCTTTTTTTTAACCCAAGAACGTTCTTGTGGGACTCCAGCTTCTCGCCATCAAAATGAATTTGAAATTCTATCATGCTCCAGGGAAAAGTGATCATAGCATGCTAGAATTTCAAATTCAGCTCCTGTAGGTGAAGGATGCAGCCAAGCGAACATTTACAACTGGTAACATTTCACACAACGATTCTGACCCATATTTACAGTCATATATGTCAATGATTGTTTGTACTTTATTTGATGCTGCTGTATTTATGTACTAGCCTGTAATTATTCGATAAAACCTTCTTAACATTTATCATTTACTATAACAAGAGTTTAACAAACAGGAAAGCGGCCATTTAACACACATTGTATTAAGGATCTTCTACCTTTCAGCTTCAGTTCATATAAAGCTCAGCGATAAAGACCTCCACATTCTGACAAAGAGTTTTTGCTGTTGAAATAAAGTGTCACTTGTTTCCATTTGCTTCCTGACTGTTCCATTCTTCTGCTCTCCTGGGGGGTTCGGAGGGATTTCTGTTCATCACTTGTCCAAATTCACGATGTTTCAGCTCCACTGCCGCTTCTGTCCTGGAGAAATGAATTGTATTCAAAATCGCTCCCTCAGTTTCGAGACATGAAGAGAGACATGAGAGAGGAAAGGTCTGGTCTAGAATTCACTGTCTGACAGGTTTCTGAAAGTGGATTCAGTATTAAAGTTCAAAAGAAAATTGGATCAAAACTTCAATTAATCTGAGTTATAATAAAGAAGATATCAGCATAGAAAGAGAAGTGAGACAAAGAGATGTCATAAAGTTTGTGGTGAAGAACACAACACCACATATCCAGAGTGCTTTTGTTTATAAATGATTGTTTGAGTTTTATTTGATCCTGTTGTTTTATTTATGCATTTCCATTAATCACACAAAATAATTTTCCATACAGGAATGAGTTTAACGTTACAAGTGTTCACATAATAGGAAAGTAGCCATTCAACATAAGTGGCACTGAAATTATTTTAATCAGCTTCTCAAGTTTACATAAAGCAAATTCCTCAAACTTGTGGAAACTTTCAACCTCTCAGCAACATGGAATCTCCCATCAGCAATGGCTCACCAGCTCCATCAGCTGGTGTCATAGTCACACTGCAGTTACTGTCCCCTCTCACCATCGCCATCAGCTGGTGACCCTGCCCTACTGCAGTTATTGCCCCCTCTCACAATCTCCATCTGCTGCTGTTCCTGTCTCACTGCAGTTACTGTCCCCCTCTCACCATCTCCATCTGCTGGTGTCCCTGCCTCACTGCAGTTACTGTCCCCCTCTCACCATCTCCATCATCTGGTGTCCCTGTCTCACTGCAATTACTGCCCCTCTCACCATCTCCATTTGCTGGTGTTCCTGTCTCACTGCAGCTTCTGCCCCTCGCACCATCTCCATCTGCTGGTTTCCCTCCCTCACTGCACCTTCCGCCCTTCCCACCATCTCCATCTGCTCGTGTCCCCATCTCACTGCAGTCTCTGCCCCCTCTCACCATCTCTATCTGCTGGTGTCCCTGGCTCAATGCAGTTACTGTCCCCCCCTCGCCATCTCCAACTGTCGGTGTCCCTGTCTCACTGCAGTTACTGGCCCCCTCTCACCATCGCCATCTGCTGGCACCCTGCCTCACTGCTGTTACTGTCCCCCTCTCATCAACACCATCTGCTGGTTTCCCTGTCACACTGCAGTTTCTGTCCCCCTCCCACCATCTCCTTCTGCTGGTGTCCCTGTCCAACTGCAGTTACTGTCCCCCTCTCACCATCTCCATCTGCTGGTGTCCATGTCTCACTGCAGTTACTGGCCCCCTCTCACCATCGCCATCTGCTGGCACCCTGCCTCACTGCTGTTACTGTCCCCCTCTCATCAACACCATCTGCTGGTTTCCCTGTCACACTGCAGTTTCTGTCCCCCTCTCACCATCTCCATCTGATGGTGTCCCTGCCTCACTGCTGTTATTGTCCTCACTCACGATCTCCATCTGCTGGTGTCCCTGTCTCACTGCAGTTACTGTCCCGCCTCTCACCATCTCCGTCTGCTGGTGTACCTGTCTCACTGCAGTTACTGTCTTCCCGCTCACTATCTCCATCTGCTGGTGTCCCTGTCTCACTGCAGTTACTGTCTCCCTCTCACCATCTCCATCTGCTGGTGTCCTCGCTCACTGTAGTTACTGCCCCTCTCACCATCTCCATCTGCTGGTGTCCCTGTCTCACTAAAGTTTCTGCCCGTCGCACCATCGCCATCTGCTGGTGTCTCTGTCTCACTGCAATTACTGACCCCCTCTCACCAGATCTATCTGCTGGTGTCCCTGTCTCACTGCAGTTACAGTCCTCTCTCACCATCTCCATCTGCTGGTGTCCCTGTCTCACTGCAGTTACTGTTCCGCCTCTCACCATCTCCATCTGCTGGACTCCCTGTCTCACCGCAGTTATGTCTTCCCGCTCACTATCGCCATCTGCTGGTGTCCCTGTCTCACTGCAATTACTGACCCCCTCTCACCAGATCTATACAATGGTTTCCCTGTCTCACTGCAGTTACTGCACCTCTCACCATCTCCATCTGCTGGTGCCCCTGTCTCACTACAATTTTTGTCCGTCGCACCATCTCTATCTACTGGTGTCTATGTCACACTACAGTTACTTGCCCCGTCTCACTACCACTATCTGCTGGTGTCCGTGTCTCACTGCAGTTACTGGCTTCCCGCTCACTATCTCCATCTGCTGGTTTCCCTGTCTCACTGCAGTTACTGCCCCCTCCCACCATCTCCATCTGCTGGTGTCCTTGGCTCACTGCAATTACTGCCCCTCTCAACATCTCCATTTGTTGGTGTTGCTGTCTCACTGCAGTCTCTGCCCCCACACCATCTCCATCTGCTGGTTTCCCTCTCTCACTGCAGTTTCTGCCCTTCTCACCATCTCCATCTGCTGGTGTCCCTGTCTCACTGCAGTAACTGTCCCCTCTCACCTCCTCACAATCACTGTGATTTGCAGCTTTGTCCTTGGGCTGCTTTTGTTGACAACGCAACCAATAGGTGGCGCTGTACTGGCACATGCGCAAATGCAGCCTGTTCCACGAAAACGTCATAGCCTGCCACGTTCAGGCAGCTGCCAAGACTAAAGATGTCGCCGGTCAAATTATCACAAAGTCGGGTGGGGGAGGGTTGCGGAAGGGCGGAATGAGATTTAGTTCCAGTGTTTCAAACCCTTCTGCTCTTTCTCAGATTTCACTAATTTAACAATGAGATGGAGAGGGTATTTCATCGCCTTCTTCAGCTCCTGTCTGAATTTAGTCTGGGTCACAATGTAAATACATGTGTTGGTGCAGGAACTGAGAACCTGTAGCATCTGTGATGTTTGATCTGTGATATAGAGAGTGTCAGTGTCGGAGGAATGATACTGAATATCTGCAATTCGCCTATAAATGTTATACACAACCCCGGTCACCCATAACAGTACAAAACTGCCAGATATACCGAAGAGTAAAATTATTGATTTCCTGCGATTCCCCATCTCTGGGTCCTTGAGATTCTCTCCATTGCTGTGGCGCCGGAATCCTCTGCGGACTTTACTGGAGAATAAAATCCGTCTGACAGTCAGAACATTGAGCAGCAACATCAGAAATACCGGGACACAAGGGGTTAAAATGAGGTCAAACAATTCAAATGTCACCCATATGGGGGAAGTATAGAAGCTCGGTTTATAAACACAATCCATGGGAACATTATCAATAATGTAATATTTTTCTTGTGTAAAGTACCAAGGAGAGACTCTACACAGCCCAGCACACTCACTGTTCCTACAACCACAGCCGCTATTTTCTCGCTGCAATATTTTGTTTTCAGCTTCTCACAACAAATGGTCACAAATCGATCAAAGGTGAACGTGACTGTGAGCCAGACAGAAACAACTGTGGCTGCAGAAAGCAGAACTCCAATGAGGGAACATACAGTGGTAATTCTCAGGAATGAATATGAGAAATAAATTGAAACTATCCAAGTCAATATGGGTTCAGTGATAACGACCAGGAGATCAGACACTGCCATTCCCACCAGGTAGACCGTGATACATTTGGAGAGACCGCACTTTCCTCGGCACAGGATCGCAATCGCCACCAAGTTAACTGGAAGAGAGAGAAAAGGAAGCAGAGAAATTACTGATCAGACCTGGAGCAAAGCAGAAGTTTGACAGGATCTGGGCTGAAAGTTCCAGGTTTGGCGCTGCATCGAAAAGTGCAAACTGATTCATTGACCTGGGCAGTGCTTTGCCACATTGAAATGTTTGAAAACACAATTATTAAGAATGAATTGGGAAATTGATACAGAAAGTGAATCAAAGTCAGCACCGGATCTACTGGAAGTACTGAGTGAGGATGCAATGCAGTGGGGAAATGACAAGGGGTTTTACAGAGATGAACTCCAATGGGTTGATTGGGAATTTGTCTCCAGACTGTTGATTGTGAAGTTTTGGGGAGAGCGGGATGTGTCGCTGGTTTGTTTCTCTGAGGGCAGGGAACTGAAAGAGACTATTACCAAATGGCAAAATACTGAAAGCTGCAGCGCTGAGTTTGAGTATTAGCCATGATCTAGAATGGTGGAGCAGACTCGAAGGACTGAATGGCCTCTTTCTGCTCCTATGTTCCTGTATTCCTATCAGGTTGGACGAGGCAGCTGGAGGTGGAGACAGTGAGTGAGATTGGGAGGGAGAGAAGGAAAAGGACATGTTGGAGCAAGAGGGGAAACAGGAGCAGATGGTTTGGGAAAGTGGATAAACTGAAGCAATGGATGAGGAGACTGAGGATTCAATACAGTGATAGAGTCTGAGATTCACAGGGAGAGACTGCAGCAGAGTGTTAGATGAAATCTAATCTATAGATCCCAGTAATACAACTCAATTAATACATTCAAACAATAATCCAAGTGGTTATTGGTATTGGAGAACAGTTCATTGTTTATACAATTTAGTCAATATATTTAGTTTGCACAGGAAATTAAATATAAATTTAAATATATTTCTGTTCTCAAACTCGCTCCTTATTGAATTCAGCATTAAATAATGAATTCCCATCAGTGAAGAACTGATTTTATTCTGTTTATTCAGTCACTAAGTAAGGAACATAAACTTTCTACAAAAAAAATGAGGAGCTGACAGAAATCAACACAGAGGATCAAGTCCAACAGGAAAATGAACATAATCTGATAACAGACAACTTCAACTCCCAGTTTCTCTCACTAATTGTTCTGGACATTCCCGCACTTTATGATTGCTGAAGTGTATTCTCAGGGAAGAGGCATCTGCAATAAGTATTATACGAATAACCAGTGACATACAATTCTAGCTAGCAATGAAATGTTTGCAAGGCACCATGGGACTTAGCTTACTAACTTGACTACATTCCTTGTATGGGCTTATTCACACAGATTCAGAAAGAAAATGAATCATTCAGCGGAATATCTCGAATCAAACAGCCTCCAGCAGATACCCTTATGGAATGCTGACAAAGATACCAGCCTGTAACAAGGTTAAGATAAGATGTTATGTATACAAAAGACCCGAGGAAGGTGGATAAGGGGGTTTGGAAGACATCATGAGTTCATGAGTAACCCCCTAGCTGTCCATGTGCTGGTCACGCAGTCCCCCAATGGCGAGTAACCAATTTCATTGGTTCCAGTAATCAATGTATGTAATCTCTAATCACTATGATTGGTCCGTGTCCAGCCAGAATGGGCTGAATAACTGTTTGAAACTGTATAAATATTGATGATTTTCCTTTGTTCTGTGGAGAGGAATCTGGATTGCCTATTGACCTGCTCCCCGCCGGTGTAAACCAATAAGCAGTTTTAAGTTTGGAGCAGACAGGAATCTCGAGTGATTCTTTCAGATTCATTCCCACGAACAATGATAGTGAATTATTCACACTGCTGCTTCTTTCTCTTTCTCTTTACTGCTGCCTATCTCTTTCCCTCGGTTTCGTTCCCCCTGCTCCTTTTCTCCTTCATTATCTCTCTTGAGCACTCATACCTTGCAAACTGTTCCTTGATGCTACTTTTCACATATGATATATTCCTAAAATTCTGCGCCTGTGCTCTGTTCACCTGCCCCAGGTTCAAGGATTCTATTCTCAGAGTCAGTTTGATCAATGGTGAAACCTCTGTGCACAATTTACTCGATCTTAAGAACACTCAAATCTCCACCTGGTCACCTACTCTCTTCATTTCATCGACAGTGCATGGAATAAACAGGTTCGAAAGCTTCTCCCACACAATCATTGCAATTCTTTCTCCTGGAATTATAAAGTAATCCATTAGAATGTGGGATTGTTTAATTCATACAATACCAACATCAGCGCTGGAGCTGATAATCTACAGATAAATGGAAATACTGCTAATTCCAACTGATAGAGTGTAAACCAATAAAACATCACATCAATACTTTCTATTTTACAATGTAGTCCAGTGACAGTGAAGGCTCCGCAGTAAAGCAGAGAAGGAGATGTGAAAGAGTCAGCAGCAAACTCAGTTCAGTAGGCAGACCTCTGAAGCAGTGTCAGACATACACACAATAAAATAATACTTGATAACAGTGATAACCAATAAATACATTGAAAGCGCCGTTCTCCTGAGCCATCTTATTGGGGAGGGAAGATATTGTTACATTGAGACCGTGAGATGTCTCATTATCAATCACAGAAAAAAATTCATAAAAATTATTCCAGGACCAATTAGATCCACATCATGAAACTGTTAAAACTCCTGATGGCCTGATTGTTGATCCTAACTGAAACATCTCATTCAAATGATAATAATCCAGTATCAATGCAACGGTTAGTGAACATTAAAGACATAATACAACTTCTGCAAGAGTGAAAGAGTAGACCATGAGGTTATTCCATCAGTAAATTGCTGGAAAAGAACAGGTGGCTGTGTAACACACACAGTGAGAATTAATTCTGAGTACAGCAGCACAGTTGACATCGATTTACACCATTAACAGATGAGATACTGGCTTACAAGGAAGTCCAATTGCTGCAATTACAGGATAGTAAATGTCTTCAATCTGATACATTACTGGATATCCCATTTCTGTGAAAAGCAGAGTCTTCTGTTGGCCTGGAATCCACAGCTCCACCAGGCACTCTGAGAGGATCCATTCCAATGGGTCCTGATTTATACAGGGGATTACTCTCCACTAACACTGTTCTACCCCTGATCATTGTTATTAGTTACACTCACCTGAACAAATACATTACATCATCAGCTTTGACTCTGATGTAAATAATGTGGTGAATAAAGCACAATCATTTAGCTGTCAATGACATTTTCTGAGTAAGACCTCTCTCGGGAATCTGAAATCTGTACTCATACTGGATGGATGCTGCAATTATGAGTGGAGTCATTTACATTTTCCATATTATTGTATTGACCTTTTTCACTCCTGCGTTTCTGTTGAAAATGTAACTGATCTGTCTGCAGTGGACCCTGAATCCGGGGACCAAAGCAATCCCTTTTCACTCTGTTCCTGCCTTTTCACAGATAAAATGTGAATTTTGAGGATCTGATTTGGGACCATGTTCAGCGTTACAGCCCAGAAACTACTGTGGGTAAAAATGGGGGCCAGACACTGTTCATGTCCATTGGGGCGGCAGTCACACAGTGATAATATCACTGTTCAAGTAATCCAGAGGTCCAATCTAATGCTCTGGCGACAGGGGTTCAAATCCCACCATGACAGCTGTACAAAATAGAGTGAGCTACCTATCTATGTATAAAGTACAGGCAGCTCCCATCTGCGTATAAAGTGGAGGGAGCACTCTCACGATGTATAAATTGGAGGGAGCGCACCCCCCTATGTATAACGTGGAGGGAGCGCCCTCTCTATGTATAAAGTGGAGGGTGCACCCTCTCTATTTATAAATGGAGGGCGATGAAGGAAAGAGGAGAGAGGGAAATGGAAACAAATGGGGAAATGGAGAGATGGAAAAATTGGAAGAAAATGATAGACAGAAGAGATAGCAAATGAGACCTTGACAGAACCCCAGTCCAGTAACAACCCCCATTGTCTACCCAGTCCGTTATTGGGGGTTTATTGTGAGGGTTTTAGGCATGAATGTTGGATGAGTGTTTGATACTTCCAAGCTGCATGGGCAAGAGCTACAAGTTCAAAATTAACCAAAAAATGGCTCAAAGCATTTCTGTCCAGAGGGAGGGAGAGGTGGAAGGAGAGAGACACAGACTGAGATAGACACAGAAAAATTGGGACAGAGACAGAGGAAGAGTCAGAGCGAAAGTGAGAGAGAAAAGGAGAGAAACAGAGACAGAGGGAGAGAGACAGAGCGGGAGGCAGGCAGATGCAGAGGGAAAGAGACAGGGAGAAAGCGAGGGAGACAGATACAGAGGGAGAGAGACAGATGTAGAGGGAGAGAGACTGATGCAGAGGGAGAAAGGCACAGAGACACAGAGGGAGAGAGAGCGCGAGAGGGAGAGAGAGAGACAGAGGGGGAAACAGACAGACAGAGAGAGAGACTGGGCGAGATTATAGGAGAAACTTTACATCGAATAATATTGAATAAAAAGGTAAAATTAGAAAGTGAATCTGGCTGTGTGCAAGAACTACATTTGAAAATAAACATTCGGGGTTTAGTCTGTGTGTTTTGCGGGCAAGTATTGGATCAGTGATTGTTATTTTCAATCTGCAGTGACATTTAATATTATTTAAAAATATTATAAAACGCTGAAAAATTTCAGAATTAGGGGAAAGGGTAGACAGCGCGTGAGGGGACCTTAACAGAACCTCAGTAACAATCTCCATTATCTGTCCAGTCCGGTTTTGGGTGTTTAGTGTGAGAGTTTAGGGGCGAGTGTTAATCAGTGTTCGATATTTTTAAACTGCGGTGACGTTCCCAGCAAGGGCAAGAATTGCAGGTTCAAAATTAACCAAGAAATGGATCAAAACAATTCTGTCCAAGGAAACAGAGAGGGCAACGTGATGTGAGAGAGGCACAGTCACAGTCATGGACTGAGGTGGAGAAAGATGGAGAAGGAGATAGAGGGAGAGAGAGAGAGATGGAAACAGACAGACATGAGAGGGAGAGACAGATAGAGGTTGATACAAGATGAAACAATCACTAACAATCCTCATTATCTGCACAGTCCTGTATTGGGAGTTTAGAGTGACTGTTTTACGGGTGAGTGTTGGATTAGTGTTTGATATTTTCAAACTGCAGTGACCTTCCCAACAAGGCAGGTGCAGAATATAAGAGCAGGGAGATTATGCTGGAATTGTATAACCCATTGATTAGACCACAACTTGAGAGCCGTGTGCAGTTCTGGTCACCTCATTACAGAAAGGATGTAATTGCACATGAGAGAGGGTGCACGGTAGATTTACGAGGATGTTGCCAGGACTGGAAAAATGCAGCTGTGGGGAAAGATTGGATAGGCTGGGGTTGTTCTACTTGGAACAGGGAAGACTGAGGAGAGATCTGATTGGAACGTGAGGGACTAGGATAGAGTGAAAGTGAAGGGTCTATTCACGTGAGCAGAGAGGCCAGTGATGCGGGTTCACAGACTTAAAGGGATGTGTAGAAAGATTGGAGGGGAGATATTCACTCGGCTGATTCCTGGGATGAAGGGGTTGTCTTATGAGGGATGGCTCAACAGGATCGGCCTAAACTTCGGAGAGAGAGAGAAAGAGAGAGTAAACACATCCACACTTCCCTGGGAATCTCTCTCCATCTTTGTCTCTCTGTTCCCCTCTCTTTTACTCTCTCAATTTCGATTTCCATTCTCTGTTCGATAGCTTGTTGTCATGCAATATCTCCTCAGAATGCAATAACAACATGGATTGCAACATCTGCTTGCAATGTTCTAACTATTTGCAAAACGATGGTGTCTTGAACTGCAATATTCCTTTCAGCAAGATATACCACAGCAATGCAATGGTGTCTTTCAATCCAATAGCACTTTGCAATAAAGCAGCCACTTAAGCATACTGAAGCCTGACTCTACACTAGCTTTTTGCAGCTTAGTCGATTGTCTGAATGCAGTAATCCCTTGCAATGCAATAACCACATGCAAAGGAACAGCTTCTATCAGTGCAATTGCCATTTACAATGTCAATCCACAAGCTATGCAATAGCACGTCCAGTGCAATAGGCCTTTTCAAACAAAAATTTACTTGTCGCACAATAGCCATTTCAGTGCAGCATAGACTTGCAATGCGACAGCTTCTTGCATGGATATAGTCCTGTAGTTCAATCGCTTTAATCTGTCTTGTCTCTTTTTTACTCGAATTCTTTGACTGATATTAATGAGTTGTTTCTTTCCGTAGGATCTACGACGACCTCTCCCGTGACAGAGAATCCACCGACATGAACATCAGGTGAAATCTTTCTCTCCTGAAATCCATGTTTCCTGTTTGTTTCTTGCTGTCTTACAGCCAACTCCATCTGGAGAGGGCAGAGCGAAAAGGCTGAGAGGATTTGCGGGTAATTAGTTTTTTTTGTCTCAAACTGTACCGGAGCAAGTGAGTGTTGGTGTAAATAACAGTGAACAGAAGAGGACCATAAAATTATAGAATAATGCAGCGCAGTAGGAGACTATTTCGCCCATAGAGACTCGACTGCCTCTTTTGAAGAGCAATCCAGTTCATCCCACTCCTACCCCCATCTCTGTAATTTTTCCCCATTCAATTATTTCTTCAATTCCCTTTTAAAAGCTACTATTGAATCTGTATCCACCGCCCTTTCAGACAGTGCTTGACAAACACTAAACACTCGTCGCATTTGAAAAAAAAAATGTTTTTCCTCATATCGCCTCTGGTTCTTTAACCAATCACATTAAATCTGTGCCCTCTGTGTAGTGATGCTTCAGCCATTGGAAACTGTTTCACTCTATTTCACTCCATCTTTCATGGTGTAATCACCTCGATCAAATCTCCTTGTAATCTTCTCTGCTCGAAGGAGAACACGCCCAGCTTCTCCAGTCTATCAGCTTAACTGTAATAATCTCATCCCTGGAACCGTTCCAGTCAATCTCTTCTGTACATTCACCAAAGCCTCCATGTCCCTCCTAAAGTGTGGTCCCAGAATTGGACATAATACTCCAGCTGAAGACAAACTATTATTTTATAATGGTTCAGAATCACATCCTGACTTTTATACTCTGTACCTGTTTATAAAGCCCAGGATACCATCTGCTTTATTAACCCGTCAGCAAAGAGAGAAATTCTACCAGAACGATTGACCAGTTAAATGAGACATGAATCGATGAGTTGTTACAAGGCTGGCAGGAGGGTTTAGGGGGGTCCAGAGAGAACCCCGGCCTGGTCAACCTTTTTTCAAACAGAAAGCCATCAGTCTATTGGCACCAATGGCCTGGAAGGATGCTTCTGCACAGTGGTAACATTTTCAGTTGCGAATCAGTGGATAAAGGGTTTAAATCCATCTCCACGCCATCCCAGTGACTGCAAACTGGAGATCTGCCTCTGAATTCTGTGTAACATCAAGTGAGCTATTCAGCTGTGTGATCCATCTCACTACCTCTCCACCTCACCCTCTGCCTCTCCCCCTCACTCGCTGTGTCTTTCCCTCTTTCAACACCACTTTGTTCTTTTCTCCGTTCCTGTCATAAAAACATAAGAAATAACAGGACTAGGCCATTCGGCCCCTCAAGTCTGCTCTGCTATAATTATTCCTTCAGTACTGAGGCCAGGACTGTACACAGTACTCCAGGTGTGGTCTCACCAAACCCTGTACCATTACAGCAAGACTTCCTCACTCCTGTACTCTAACCCACTTGAAATAAACGCCTACATTCCATTTGCCTTACTAATTGATGTTTGTAGCTGCGTGTTAACTTTCTGTGATTTGTGTACAGGGACTCCCAAATCCCTCTGAACACCAGCATTAAATATTTTCTTACCATGTGAAAAATGTTCTGTGTTTCTATTCTGCCTGCCAAAGTGAAGAACCTCATATTTCTCCACGATATTCCAGCTGCCACTTTCTAGCCCACTCACCTAAGCCGTCCATCTCCCTTTGCAGCCTCTTTGTGCCCTCCTCACAGCATACTGCCCCACCTAAATGTGTATCGCTCTCTTTCGCCCCGTCTCTTTCTCTCTCTCTCCCGCACACTCCACTGTACCAGTTAAGATTTCATGTTGAAACCCCTCTGTTTGTATTATACTTAGCAATGACTCTGGTATAAAAATGGTTAAAAAGTGTTTTAAACTGTGTGATGTGTCGCTGGGATCCCACTCAATTTTATACGTCCAGGTGGAACTCCCTGCATTTTATATATAAAGGGGCATCTCCCTCCAATTGTTACATAGACAGGGATCTCCCCCAATTGTACACTTCGAAGGGTATCTCCCCCGAATTTAGATATGGAGATGGAGCTCCCTCCTTCTCTTTCCCCCACCCTCTCTCTCCATCACCCCTCTGTGTCTCTCTCCCTCCCATTCTCTCTTCCTCTCTCCATATATCTCCCGCCTGTGTTTCTCCCTCTATGCCTCTCCCTCCCCTCTTTCTTTCTTCCTCTCTCACTCATTCTTTCCCTGTCTCTCATTCTCTCCCTCCATCTCTCGCTAACTCTATTTAACTCCCTTCTTCTCTGTTTTCCTTCTTCCCCCTCTCTCTCTTTCTCTCTCGCCCTCCCTCTCCATATCTCTCTCTCCCTCCCTTCCTCTCTCCCACTCTCTGGCTCTCCCTCACTTCCTCTCTCAGTCTCTCTTTCTCCCTCCCTCTCACCTTCACTTTCTCCCTCACCTTCTCTGACTCTCTACCTCTTTCCCACTGTCTCTCTCCCTCCCTCTTTGTCTCCCTCTCTCCCTCCATCTCTCTCTCTGCGCGTCCTCTCTCTCCCCTTCCTTCCTCTCTCTCTCTCTCTCTCTCTCTCTCTCTCTCTCTCTCTCTCTCTCTCTCTCTCTCTCTCTCTCTCTCTCTCTCTCTCTCTCTCTCTCTCTCTCTCTCTCTCTCTCTCTCTCTCTCTCTCTCTCTCTCTCTCTCTCTCTCTCTCTCTCTCTCTTCTCTCTCTCTCTCTTCTCCCTCTGAATTTCTATCATTGCCCCGCTCTCCCTCCCACCCTCTCTTTTCCTCATGCCCTATCTCACCCTCCTTCCATCTCTCTCCTCCCTCCCTCTTTCTTCCACCCTCCCCCTTTCTCGCTCCCTCTCTCACTATCTCTGCCTCCCTCCATCCTTCTCTCTCCCCACCGCCCTCCATCCCTCTCCCTCTCTCTCCCTCGCTCCTGCCCTCTCCCTCTCTCTCTCCCTCCCTCGCTCCCTCTCTCTCCCCACCTCCCTCCCTCTTTCTCTCCCGATCTGCCTATCTTGCTCTTTCCCACCCTTTCTCTCCCCCTCTGTCTATCCCTAACTGTCTCTCTGCCTCCCTCTCTGTCTCTGACTGTGGTTGATTAATCTGCACCTTTCTCAATGACCAATACTACTGTTTATCAGAATATTTCCTGATAATTTTCCCACCCCTGAGCTCAGACTGTGTGGCCTGTAATTACGTAGTCTATCCCGTTCTTCCCTTTTAATCAATGGTGCAACGTTAGCAGTCCTCCAGTCCTGTGGCACCACGTCTGTAACCAGAGAGGATTGGACAATGATGGTCAGAGCCTCTGCTATTTCCTCCCTTACTCTTCTTAACAATCTGAGCCTGGGGAATTATCAGCTTTCAAAGATGCTAAACCCCTTAATATTTCCTCTCAATATGTTTATCCCATCCAATAGTTCAAACTCCTCCTCCTTGACTACAATGTTTGTGTCGTCCCCTCGGTTGTGACGACAGATGCAATATATTCATTCTGAACAATGCCCACATCTTCCACTTCCACAGACAGGAAGAAGGAGGTGATGCAAATAAAAAAACAAAAGAATACAATACTAACAGGGGTTGCAGAAACAGACAGATCTGGGTTGTCTGTGTACCAATCACTGAAGGTCTCAAGTCAGGTTGAGAAAATGGTGAAAAGGCATAAGGGGTCAGCCCTGGGAATTTTTAAATAGAGACATCGTATACAAAAGCAAGGGATATATGATGGTCCTTTGTAAATCACTGGTTACACCTCAACTGGAGTATTTCACAATTATGCACATCACACTTTAGGAAGGATGAGGGGGAATTAGAAATGGTGCAGAAAAGATTCACAAGAAAGGATCAGGGATGAGAGACTTCAGTTGCATGGATAGATTGAAGAAGCTGGGGTTGTTCTTTGTGTCTTTCTCCGTCCTCCACTCTCTATCTCTCCCTCCTGCTATCTCTGACACGAGACACATCAGAGACATATGGAGAGAAGGCTAGCTATGCAGGCTGAGAGAGCGAGGGCTGTATAGAGGGACAACGATGGAGGGAGATAGATTGTTGGTCTGGATTGAAAGGGATAATGTAACACATATTAATTTGACATAATCCTTCTCGCCTATGTGCACAAACAGAGAAAGATAGGTTCGTAGAGTGAAATATTTGTAGAGAGGGAGAAATATGGATGAGATTGGAGCCCAGGCGACCGGTTCTGATGATGCAGAAGTGAAAAGCTCCATTGTAAGCAGTCAGCAAGCTATTCCACTGTGGGAGCCATCACACCCTCATGATATTGGTGCGGAAATCTTGGAATCTATGCCCTTGGTTATTGACCCCTCTGCTAAGGGAAATGGGTCATTCCTATCCACTCTATCTCGGCCCATCATCATTTTATACACCTTAATTAAATCTCCTCGCAGCCTCCTCTGTTCCAAAGAATACAATTCCAGCCTATCAAATCGTTCCTCATCGCTAAAATGCTCCATTCCTGACAACATCCTCGGTAAATCTCCTCTGTACTCTGTCTAGTGTGATCACATCCTTCCTGTAATGTACTGACCAGAACTGTACTTAGAATTATAGCTGTGGTCTAAACAGTGTTTTTTTTTACAGTTCAAGCATAACCTCCCTGACCTTATATTCGATACATCGGCCAGTAACGAAAAGTATTCCGTAAGCCTTCTTAACCACCTTATCCATCTTTCCTGTTGCACTCAAACCCACCACAATGTGGTTAACTCTTACATGCCCTCTGAAATGGCCTAGCAAGCCACTCAGTTGTACCTAACCGCTATGAAGTCAATGAAAAGGAATGAAACTGGACGGACCACCGGGCATCGAACTCGGCACCGGAAATGACAACGGCAAAGCCAGCCCTGTCGACCCAGCAGAGTCCTCCGTACTAACATCTGGGGGCTTGTGCCAAAGTTGGGAGAACTGTCCCTCGGATAAGTTAGGCAACAGCCTGACATAGTTATACTCACAGTATCATACATTACAGACAATGTCCCAGACACAGCAATCGCTATCCCTGGGTATGCCCTGCCCCAACGGCAGGACAGAACAGGCGGAGGTGGCAGGACAGTGCTCTACAGTAGGGAGGAAGTTGCGCTAGGAATCCTCAATATCGACTCCGGACGCTATGACCTCCTACTGATTGCTTGCTACCGCCCTCAATCAGCTGATGACTCAGTACTCCACCATGTTGAACACCATTTGAGGAACCACTGAGGATGGCAAGGGCACAAAATGTACTCCGGGTGGGGGACTTCAATGTCCATCATCAAGAGTGGCTCAGTAGCACCACTACTGGCCGAGCTGGCCGAATCCTAAAGGACCTCGCTTCTAGACAGGGTCTGTGGCAGGTGATGGGGGAACCAACACGAGGGAAAAACATACTTGACCTCGTTCTCACCAATCTGCCCGCAGCAGGTGCTTCTGTCCATGACAGTATTGGTAGGAGTGACCACCACACAGTACTTGTGGAGACGAAGTCCCGCCTTCACATTGAGGATACCGTCCATCGTGTTGTGTGGCACTATCACCGTGCTAAATGGGATAGATTTTGAACAGATCCAGCGATGCAAAACTGGGCATCCATGAGGCGATGTAGGCCATCAGCAGCAGCACAATTGTCCTCAACCACAATCTGTAACATCATGGCCAGGCATATTCCCAACTCTACCATTACCATCAAGCCAGGAGACCAACCCTGGTTCAATGAAGAGTGCAGGAGGGCATGCCAGAAGCAGCACCAGGCATACCTCAAAATGAGTTGTCAACCTGGTGAAGCTACAACCCAGGACTACTTGCATGGCAAACTGCATAAGCAGCATGCAATAAACAGAGCTAAGTGATCCCATAACCAACGGATCAGATCAAAGCTTTGCACTTCTGCCACATCCAGTCGTGAATGGCGGTGGATAATTAAACAACTAATTGGAGGAGGTGGCTCCACAAACATCCCCATCCTCAATGATGCGGGAGCCCAGCACATCAGTGCGAAAGATAAGGCAGAAGCATTTACAACAATCTTCAGCCAGAAGTGCTGAGTTGATGATCCATCTCGGCCCCCTCCTGAAGTTCGCAGCATTACAGATGCCAGACTTCATCCAATTCGATTCACTATGCGTGATATCAAGAAACGACTGAAGGCACTGGATACTGCAAATGCCAAGGGCGCTGACAATATTCCAGCAACAGAACTGAAGACCTGTGCTCAGAACGTGCCGCACCCCAAGCCAAACTGTTCCAGTATAGCTGCAACACTGGCATCTACCCAGCAATGTGGAAAATTGCCTTGGTATGTCCTGTGCACAGAAATCAGGACAAGTCCAACCCGGCCAATTGCCAATCCATCAGTCTACTCTCAATCATCAGTAAAGTGATGGGAGGTGTCATCAGCAGTGCCATCAAGAGGCACTTGCTGAACAAGAACCTGCTCAGTGATGCTCAGTTTCCTTCTGCCAGGGTCAGTCAGCTCCTGACCTCATTACAGCCTTGGTTCAAACATGGACAAAAGACTGAACTCAAGAGGTGAGGTGAGAGTGACTGCCCTTGACATCAAGGCAGCATTTGACTGAGTACGGCTTCAAGGAGCTCTAGCAAAACTGGAGTAAATGGGAATGAGGGGGAAAAGTTTCTGCTGGTTGGAGTCATACCTAGCACAAAGGAAGATGGCTGTGGTTGTTGAAGGTCAAACATCTGAGCTCCAGGACAGCACTGCAGGAGTTCCTCAGGGTAGTGTCCTCGGCCAAACCATCTTCAGCTGCTTCATCAATGACCTTCCTTCAATCATAAGGTCAGAAGTGGGGATGTTCGCTGATGATTGCACAATGTTCTGCACCATTCACAACTCCTCAAATATAGAAGCAGTCCGTGTAGAAATGCAGCACATCCTGGAAAATATCCATGCTTGGGCTGATAAGAGTCAAGTAACATTTGCAGCACACAAGTGCCAGGCAATGACCATCTCCAACACGAGAGAATCTAACCATCTCCCCTCGAAATTCAATGGCATTTCGATCGTTGAATCCCCCACTATCCACATGCTAGGTGCTCCCATTGACCAAAAACTGAACTGGAGCAGTGACATAGATACTGTGGCTGTAAGAGCAGGTCAGAGGGTCGGAATCCTGCGGCGAGTAACACACCTCCTGACTCCCCCAAAACCTGCCCACCATCTACAAGTCACAAGTCTGGAGTGTGATGGAATACTCTCCACTTGCCTGGATGGGTGCAGCTCCAACAACACTCAAGAAGCTCGACACTATCCACAACATAGCAGCCCACTTGATTAGCACACCATCCACAACAATTCACTCCCTCCACCACTGACGCACAGTAGCAACAGTGTGTACCATCTACAAGATGCACTGCAGCAACGCAACAAGGCTCCTTCGGCAGCACATTCCAAACACGCGAATTCTACCACCTCGAAGGACAAGAGCAGCAGATGCATGGGAACATCACCACATGCAAGTTCCAGTACAAATTACACACCATCCTGACTTGGAACGATATCGCCGTTCCTTCTCTGTCGCTGGGTCAAAATCCTGGAATTCCCTTCCAAACAGCACTGTGGGTGTACCTTCCTCACATGGACTGCAGCGGTTCAAGAATGCAGCTGACCACCACCTTCGCAAGGGCAATTAGGGATGGGCAATAAATGTTGGCATAGCCAGTGACGCCCACATCCCACGAATGAATAAACAAAGAATCAGTGAACATTCACTCCAAACACCTCTGTGCCTAGACAGAGAGATTGTTTGGTTAGATTGAAAGAGCAAATGTAAAACATAATAATTTGATGTTATCCTTCACTGCAGTAAACACAGACATACGGGAGAGACGCATGGAGTGCAAAACATCACAGTCTCTGGATAAGGCATAAATCACTCAGGACTGAGATGAGGAGAAATTAGTTCACGTAAAGGGTTGTGAATCTTTGGAATTCTCGACCCCAGAGGGTTGTGTATGCTCCATCAGTGAATTCATTTAAGCCTGCGATAGACTGATTTTTGGTTTCTCAGGGAATCAACAGATATGGGGAGCGGCCGAGAAAGTGGAATTGAAGCCCAAGATCAGCCATGATCGTATTGAAAGGCGAAGCAGGCTGGCTGGGCCATATGGCCTATTTCTGCTCCTATTTCTTGTGTTCTTGTGTCTTCCCTCTGTCTCTCCCGCTTCCTCTCCCATTGTCTCTCCCTCTCTCTGTGTGACTCTCCCTCTCTCTCTGTCTCCCCCAATTGCTCTCTCCGTCTCTCTCTGTCCCTCCCTCTCACCCTCCCTTCCCTTCCCGGGCCTTCAATCTTATTCATTAACTCTATTTCTCTGTGCACAGATATTGCCAGACTGGCTGAGTATTGCCAGTGTTTCTAGCATAACCCCCTCCCCACCCCCCACACCCCACCCCGTGATTGTACACTGTACATCAGCCAATAAAGGAAATTCTCCCTTATCCCTCCCTAACCATCTTATCCACCTGACAACTCTTGTCCTGTCAGCCTCAGGAATCAGTGAACATTCACTCCAAGATCCCGTCGTTCACACACGCAGAGATAATTATGGAGGCAGTCAGATGTTAGGTTAGATCGAAATGTCAAATGTCAAATATCATCATAATTTTATGTAATCCTGTGTAAACAGACGGAGAAGAAATAGGCATAGAGTGTGAAACATCAGGAAAGAGGGAGAACTATAGATCGAGAGAGGGTAACAGTGATAAAGGGAGATATAGGCGTGGAGAGAGAAATGGAGAGCTAATCTTATTGGTAACCTCTTTCCATTTCCGTCTTCGCCTCTCTCTTGCTCAATCACTAGTTTCCCTCTCTATTACTCTCTCTCTCTGTTTATCTCTCTCCTCTTCTCTCTATATTTCTATCTCCCTCTGGACCCTCGCAATCCCAATCTCTAACTGTGTCATACCTTCAACGTTGCTGCACACAGATTTGTGGGAACATTGACTCTAATCCAATCTCCTCTGTCTCTTTCTGTTACTCTCTCTCTCACTGTCGTATCAATCTCTGTCTCTGCACCTACCTCTCATTATTATTATGTTATTCCAACCTCCATCACTTTCCTGGGTTGGGCTCCGTCTCCCCACAATTCACTTTAATTCCTGGACTGGATAAGCCACTGGAATTCCATCAACTGGCTCCCAGACCCTCGGCACCTTTAACTAATGTGCGGCCAAACACAGGGCCGGACATAGAGCAAGGACCTCCAGTGGCTAACTGGCATTCTGAGCCTTTAACGCACAGGAAGATCCCAGCCCCAGACACATCGCTCTCTACATATCCCCATTTGTTTTCATTACCCTCTCTCCTCTTCCCTTCATCACCCCCACTTTATACAGAGAGGGACAGCGCCCTCCACTTTATACATAGAGAGGGTGCTCCCTCCACTTAAGACACAGAGAGGGAGCTCACTCCACTTTATACACAGAGAGGGAGCTCCCTCCACTTTATACACAGAGAGGGAGCTCACACCACTTTATACATAGAGACGGAGATCCCTCCACTTTATATATAGAGAGGGAGCTCCCTCCACATTATACATAGAGGGTGAGCTCCCTCTACGTTATACATAGAGAGGTAGCTCATTCTATTTTATACAGCTGTCATGGTGGGATTTGAACCCTTGTCGCCACAGCATTAGATTGGGTCTCTGGTTACTTGGCCAGTGATATTATCACTGTGTGACTGCCTCCCTAATGGCCGTGAACAGTGCATGTCCCCCAATTTGACCCACAGTAGTTCCTGGGCTGTAACCCTGAACATGGTCCCAAATCAGATCCTCAAAATTCACATATTAACTGGGAAAAGGCAGGAACAGAGTGAAAGGGGATTGCTTTGTCCCCGGATTCAGTGTCCACTGCAAACAGATCAGTTACATTTGCAATCGAAACGCCAAGAATCAACAAGGTCACGATGTTGTGGCAATTACGGAGACTTGGATATCACAGGGGCAGGAATGGATGTTGGATGTTCCGGGGTTTAGATGTTTCAAAAGGAATAGGGAGGGAGGTAAAAGAGGTGGTGGAGTGGCATTGCTAAACAAGGATAGTATCACAGCTGCAGAAAGGCAGGTCGTCGAGGAGGGTTTGTCGACTGAGTCATGATGGGTGGAAGTCAGAAACAGGAAAGGAGCAGTCATTTTGTTGGGAGTTTTCGAAAGACCCCCCAATAGCAACAGAGACACGGAGGAACAGATTGGGATGCAGATTTTGGAAAGGTGCAGAATTAACAGGGTTGTTGTCATGGGTGACTTCAACTTCCCTAATATTGATTGCAACCTCCTTGGTGCAAATAGTTTGGATGCAGCAGATTTTGTCAGGTGTGTCCAGGAAGGATTCCTGACTCAATATGTAGACAGGCCGACCAGAGCGGAGGTTATGTTGGATTTGATGCTTGGCAACGAACCAGGCCAGGTGGCAGATCTCTCGGTGGTGAGCATTTCGGTGATAGTGATCACAACTCCCTGACCTTTACTATCGTCATGGAGAGGGATAGGAGCAGACGGGATGGGAAAATATTTAATTGGGGGAGGGGGAATTGCAGTGCTATTCGGCAGGAACTGGGGAGCTTAAATTGGGAACAGATGTTCTCAGGGAAATGCACGACAGAAATGTGGAGGTTGTTTAGGGAGCACTTGCTGCGACTGCTGGATAGAGTTGTCCCGATGAGGCAAGGAAGGGATGACAAGAGATGTGGACCAGCTAGTCAAGAGGAAGAAGAAAGCTTACTCAAGGTTGAGGACGCAAGGATCAGACAGTCCTCTGGAGGGTTACAAGGTAGCCAGGAATGAACTGAAGAATGGACTTAGGAGAGCTACAAGGGGACATGAAAAAGTCTTGGCGGGTAGGATTAAGTGAAGTCCCAAGGCGTTCTACACTTATGTGAGGAACATGACGATGGCCAGAGTGAGGGTCGGGCCGATCAGGGATAATGGAGGGAACTTGTGCCTGGAGTCAGAGGAGATAGGGAAGGTCCTAAATGAATAATTTGCTTCAGTATTCACTCGTGAGAGGGACCTGGTCGTTTGTGAGGACAGCGTGAAACAGGCTGATATGCTCGAACAGGTTGATGGTAAGAAGGAGGAAGTGCTGGAAATTTTGAAAGACATGAGGATAGATAAGTCCCCGGGGCCAGACAGGATATACCCAAGGATATTAGGGAAGCGAGGGAAGAGATTGTGACGCCTTTGGCGATGATCTTTGCGTCCTTACTGTCCACTGGAGTAGCACCAGATGATTGGAGGGTGGCAAATGTTATTCCCTTGCTCAAGAAAGGGAATAGGAATAATCCTGGGAATTACCGACCAGTCAGTCTTACGTCACATGGTGGGTAAATTATTGGAGAGGATTCTGAGACAGGATTTATGATTATTTGGAAAAGCATAGTCTGATTAGAGATAGTCAGCATGGCTTTGTGAGGGGCATATCATGCCTCACAAGCCTTATTGAATACTTTGAGGATGTGACAAAACACATTGATAAAGGAAGAGTAGTGGATGTGGTGTATATGGATTTTAGCAAGGCGTTTGATAAGGTTCCCCATGGTAGGCTCATTCGGAAAGTAAGGAGGCATGGGATACAGGGAAATTTGGCTGTCTGGATACAGAATTGGCTGGCCCATAGAAGACAGAGGGTGGTAGTAGATGGTAAGTATTCAGCCTGGAGCGCGGTGACCAGCGGTGTTCCACAGGGATCTATTCTGGGACCTCTGCTCTTTATGATTTTTATCAATGACTTGGATGAGGAAGTGGAAGACTGGGTTAGCAAGTTTGCCGATGACACAAAGGTTGCTAGAGTTGTGGATAGTGTGGAGGGCTGTTGTAGGTTGTAACGGGACATTGACAGTATGCAGAGCTGGGCTGAGAAGTGGCAGATGGAGATCAACGTGATAAAGTGTGAAGTGATTCATTTTGGAAGGTCGAATTGGAATGCAGAATACAGGCTTAAAGACAGGATTCTTGGCAGTGTGGAGGAAAAGAGGGATTTTGCGGTCCACGTCCATAGATCCCACAAAGTTGCCACCCAAGTTGATCGGGTGGTTAAGAAGGCATATGGGGTGTTGGCTTTCATTAACAAGGGGATTGAGTTTAAGAGTCGCGAGGTTATGCTGCAGCTCTATAAAGCCCTGGTTAGACCACACTTGGAATATTGTGTTCAGCTCTGGTCGCATCATTATAGGAATGATGTGGAAGCATTAGTGAGGGTGCAGATCAGATTTCCCAGGATGCTGCCTGGACTGGATGGCATGTCTTCTGAAGAAAGTTTGAGGGAGCTAGGGCTTTTCTCATTGGAGTGAAGAAGGATGAGAGGTGACTTGATAGAGGTGTACGAGACGATAAGAGGCATAGATAGAGAGGATAGCCAGAGACTTTTTCCGAGGGAGGAAAGGGCTATCACCAGGGGGCATAATTTTAAGTTGATTGGAGGAAGGTTTCAGGGAGATGTTAGAGGTAGATTCTTTGCACAGAGAGTGGTGGGTGCGTGGACTGCACTGCCAGCGGTGATATTAGAAACAGATACATTGGGACATTTAAGCTACTCTTGGATAGGGACATGGATGATCGTAGAATGAAGGGTATGTATGTAGTTTGATCTTGGAGTATGTTAAAGGGTCGGCACAACATCGTGGGCCGAAGGGCCTGTAATGTGCTGTACTATTTCATGTTCTTTGCTCTATGTTCTGTGCAATAGTATGGAAAATGTAACTGACACCACTCACAATTGTAGCATCTATCCCAAATGAGTACCGATTTCAGGTTTATTCCCGAGAGACGTCTTACTCAGAAAATGTCATTGACTGTGAAATGATTGTGTTTTATCCACCACAATATTTACATCAGAGTCAAAGCTGCTGATGTAATGTGTTTGTTCAGGTGAGTGTAAGTCATAACAATGATCAGGGGTATAACCATATCAGTGGAGACTTATTCTCTGCATAAATCAGGACCCATTGGAATGGAGCCTCTCAGAGTGCCTGGTGGAACTGTGGATTCCAGGCGAACAGAAGACTCTGCTTTTCACAGAAATGGGATATTCAGTAATGTATCAGATAGAAGACATTTATTACCCTGTACTTGCAGCAATTGGAGTTCCTGGTAAGCTGGTATCTCACCTGTTCAAGGTGGAAATCGATGTTAACTGTGCTGCTGTACTCGGTATTATTTGTCACTGTGTGTGTTACACAGCCACCTGTTATTTTCCAGCAATTTACTGATGGAACCTTTGCATTGTCTACTCTTTCAGTCTTGCAGAAGTTGTATTATGTCTTTAATGTTATGGGTTTCACTAACCGTGGCATTGGTACTGGATTATTATCATTTGAATGAGATGCTTCAGTTAGGATCAAGAATCAGACCATCAGGAGTTTTAACAGTTTCATGATGTGGATCTAATTGGTCCTGGAATATATCTATGAATTATGTTCAGTGATTGATAATGAGACATCGCATGGTCTCAGTGTTACAATATTCTCCCTCCCCAATAACATGGCTCAGCATAACGGGGATTCCAATGTATCTATTGGTTATCACTGTTATCAAATATTATTTCATTTGTGTATGGCTGACGCTGTTTCAGAGGTCTGGATGCTGAACTGAGTTTGCTGCTGACACTTTCACATCACCTTCCCTGCTTCACTGTGGAGCCTTCACTGTCACTGGACTACATTGTAAAATAGAAAGTACTGATGTAATGTTTTATTGGTTTACACTCTATCAGTTGGAATCAAGAGTTTTCCATTTATATGTGGATTATTAGCTGCAGCGCTGATCTTGGTGTTTTATTAATTAATTAAACAATCCCACATTCTAACGGATTACTTTATAATTCCAGGAGAAGGAATTTCAATGATTGTAAGGTTTGTCTGGAAGAAGCTTTCGATCCTGTTTATTCCATGCATTGTCGATGAAGTGCAGAGTGTAGGTGAACAGTGGAGACTTGGGTCATCTGTTGATATATTAAATTATTCACTGAGGTTTCACCATTGAACAAACTGACTCTGAAAATAGAATCATTGAACCTGATACTGGTGAACAGAACACAGGCGCAGAATGTTAGGATTAAATTGTGTGTGAAAAGTAGTATCAAGTGACAGTTTGCAGAGTGTGAGTACTCCAGAGAGATAGGGAAGGAGAAAAGGAGCAGGGATAACTAAACCAAGGGAAATACATAAGCAGAAATAAGTAGAAAGAGAAAGAAGCAGCAGTGTGAATAATTCACTATCATAAAGTGCTGGAATGTCCAGAACAATTAGTGGGAGAAACTTGGGGTTGAATTTCTCTGTTGTCAAATTGTGCTCATTTTCCTGTTGGACTTGATCCTCTGTGTGGCTTTCTGTCAGGTACTCATTTTGTTTGAGATAAATTTCCTATTCCTTACTTAGTGATTGAATAAACAGAATAGAGTCAGTTCCTCACTGTTTTTGTTATTCATTCATGGGATGTGGGTGTCACTGGCTCGGCCAGCAATTAATGCTCATCCCCAATTACCCTTGAGAAGGTGGTGCTAAGCCTCCTTCTTGAACCACTGCAGTCCATGTGGGGCAGGTACACTCACAATGCTCTTAGAAAGTGAGTTCCAGTATTTTGACCCAGCGACTGTGACGGAACAGCGATACAGATCCAAGTCAGGATGGTGTATGACTTGGACGGGAACTTGCAGGTGGTGGTGTTTCCATGCTTCTGCTGCTCTTGTCCATCGAGGTGGTGGAGGTCGCGGCTTTGGAAGGTGCTGTCGAAGGTGCCATGGTGCGTTTTTGCAGTGCACACTGCTGCCACTGTGCGTCGGTGGGGGAGGGAGTAAATGTTTGTGGATGGTGTGCCAATCAAGTGGGCTGCTTTGTTTTGGATTTTGTCGAGCTTCTTGAGTGTTGTTGGAGCTGCACCCATCCAGGCAAGTGGAGAGTATTCCATCGCACTCCTCACTTGTGCCTTGTAGATGGTGGACAGGCTTTGGGAAGTCGGGAGGTGCGTTTCTCGTCTCAAGATTCCTAGCCTCTGACCTGCTCTTGCAGCCACGGTATTTATATGGCTACTCCAGTTCAGTTTCTGGTAAATGGTAGCCCCCAGGATGTTGATAGTGGGCATTCAGCGATGGTAATGCCATTGAATGTCAAGGGAAGATTGTTTGATTCTCTCTTGTTGGAGATGGCCATTGCCTTGCACTTGTGTGGCGCAAATGTTACTTTCCACTTATCAGCCCAAGCCTGGATATTGTCCATTTCTTGCTGCAATTTTATGCATAGTAATTCCTTATTTAAATACTTCATCTTAAAATCTCAGTGGCTGCTGAATTCAATAAAGAGTGTGGTTGATATCAGAAATATATTTAAATTTCTATTTAATTGCCTGTACAAACTAAATATATTAACTATATTGTATAAACAATGAATTGTTCTCCAACACCAATAACCACAGCAATTATTGTTTGAATTATGAATTGAGCTGTATTACCGGAATCTATAGATCAGATTTCCTCTAACGCTCTGATGCAGTCTCTCCCTGTGAATCTCAGCCTCTCCTCTGACTATATTGATCCCTAAGTCTCCTCATCCACTGCTTCAGTTTATTCACTTTCCCAAACCATCTGCTCAAGTCTCCCCTCCTGCTCCAACATGTCCTTTTGCTTCTCTCTCTCCCAATCTCACTCACTGGCTCCACCTTCAGCTGCCTTGTCAAAACTGAAAACAATACGCGAACATAGGAGCAGAAAGAGGACATTCAGCCCTTCGAGCCTTCTCGTCCAGTCTAGATCATGACTGAGACTCAAACTCAATGCTGCAGTTTTCAGCCTTTTCACATTTGGTGACAGCCCCTGTTGGTTTACAAAGACCAGAACAACAAATCAGCTACACATCCCGCTCTCCCCAAACCTTCCCAACCAACATTCTGGAGACAAATGCCCAATTAACCCATTGGACTCCATCTATGTAAATCCCCTTTCCCATTTCCCCACTGGCACTGCATGCTCACTCAGTACTTCCAGTAGATCCGGTGCTGACTTAATTCACTTTCTGTATCAATTTCCCATTCATTAATAATAACTGTGTTTTCAAACATTTCACTGTGTCAAAGCACTGCCCAGTTCAGTGAACTAGTTTTCACTGCTCGATGCAGCAACAAAGTTGGAAATTTCAGCCCAGATCCTGTCAAACTACTGCTTTGTCTCCAGGTCTAATCAGTAATTTCTCTGCTTCCTTTTCTCTCTCTTCCAGTTAACGTGGTGGCGATTGTGATCCTGTCCCGAGGAAAGTGCGGTCTCTCCAAATGTATCACTGTCTACCTGGTGGGAATGGCAGTGTCTGATCTCCTGGTCGTGATCACTGAACCCATATTGAAATGGATTGTCTTAATTTATTTTCCATATTCATTCCTGAACATTACTCCTGTGTGTTCTCTCATTAACGTTCTGCTTTCTGCAGCCACAGTTGTTTCTGTCTGGCTGACAGTCACTTTCACCTTTGATCGATTTGTGGCCATTTGTTGTGAGAAGCTGAAAACAAAATATTGCAGTGAGAAAACGGCGGCTGTGGTTATCGGAACAGTGAGTGTGCTGGGCTGTTCAGAGTCTCTCCCCTGGTACTTTACACTTGAAGAACGTTAAATTATTGATAATGTTCCCATCGGTTGTGTTTATAAAGTGATCTTCATGACTTCATGGGGGGCATTTGAATTGTTTGACCTCATTTTAACTCCTTGTGGCCCGGTCTTTCTGATGTTGCTGCTCAATGTTCTGACTGTCAGACGGATTTTATTCTCCAGTAAAGTCCGCAGGGGATTCCAGGGCCACAGCAATGGAGGGAATCACAAGGACCCAGAGATGGAGAATCGCCGGAAATCAATTATTTTAATCTTCAGTATATCTGGCTGTTTTATACTGCTATGGGTGACCCGGGTTGTGCTTCTCATTTATAGGCGAATTGCAGATGTTGAGTATTATTCCTACAACACTGACTCTCTGTATCACAGATCAAACATCAAAGATGCTGCAGCTTCTCAGTTCCTGCACCAACACATGTATTTACACTGTGACCCAGACTAAATTCAGACAGGAGCTGAAGAAGGCGGTGAAATACCTTCTCAATCTCATTGTTAAATTAGCGAAATCATGGAAAGAGCTGAAGGGTTCCAAACACTGGAACTAAATCACCTTCCGCCACCAGGCCCCACCACCCCGCCCCCCACCCTCACCCTCACCCGCTTTTGTGATTATTTGACCAGCGCCATCTTTAGTCCTGGCAGCTGCCTAAACCTGGCAGACCATGACGTTTAAGTGGAACAGGCTGCATTTGCGCATGTGCCAGTACAGCGCCACCTAGTGGTTGTGTTGCCAACAAATGCAGCTGCAAATCACAGGAATTGTGAGGAGGTGAGAGGGAGACAGTAACTGCAGTGAGACAGGGACACCTACAGATGGAGATCGTGAGATGGGGCAGTGACTGCAGTGAGACAGAGGGTCACCAGCAGATGGAGATGCTGAGACAGTGACAGTAACTGCAGTGAGACAGAGGGTCACCAGCAGATGGAGACGGTCAGTAGGGGCAATAAATGCAGTGAGGCAGGGACACCAGTAGATGGGGATGGTGAGAGGGGACAGTAAACGCAGTGAGACAGGGACAGCAGCAGATGGAGATGGTGAGATGGGAGACTGCAACTGCAGCCAGACAGGGACCCCAGCAGATGGAATTGGTGAGAGTTGACAGTAACTGCAGTGGGACAGGGACACCAGCAGATGGAGATGGTCAGTAGGGGCAGTAACTGCAGTGAGCCCTGAGGAGTATAGACAGGCAGAGAGATGTGGGCGTACAGGTCCACAGGTCACTGAAATTGGCAACGCAGGTGGACAAGGTAGTCTAGAAGGCATACGGCATGCAGGCCTTCATCGGTCGGGGCATACAGTAGCATAGGCAGCAAGTTCCAGGCACTCACCATCCTCTGTGTAAAGAACTTGCCTCGCACATCCTCTCTAAACGTTGCCCCTCGCACCTTAAACCTATGTCCCCTAGTAACTGACTCTTCCACCCTGGGAAAAAGCTCCTGACTATCCACTCTGTCCATGCTACTCATCATTTTGTAAACCTCTATCATGTCACCCCTCCACCTCCGTCGTTCGAGTCAAAACAGTCTGAGTTTATCCAACCTCTCCTCATAGCTAATGCCCTCCAGACCCGGCAACATCCTGGTAAACCTCTTCTGTACCCGCTCCAAAGCCTCCACGTCCTTCTGGTAGTGTGGCGACCAGAATTGCATGCAATATTCTAAGTGTGGCCTAACTAAGATTCTCTGCAGCTGCAACATGACTTGCAAATTTTCATACTTTATGCCCCGACCGATGAAGGCAATCATGCCGTCTGCCTTCTTTACTCGCTTATCCACATGTGTTGCCACTTTCAGTGACCTGTGGACCTGTACGCCCAGCTCTCTCTGCCTGTCAATACTCCTAAGGGTTCTGCCATTTACTGTATACTTCCCACCTGTATTAGATCTTTCAAAATTCATTACCTCTCATTTGTCCAGATTACACTCCATCTGCCGTTTCTCCGCCCAAGTCTCCAACCGATCTATATCCTGCTGTATCATCTGACAATCCTCATCACTATCCGCAACTCCACTGACATTTGTGTCATCTGCAAACTTACTAATCAGACTACATACATTTTCCTCCAAATAATTTATATATACTACAAACAGCAAAGGTCCCAACACTGATCCTTGTGGAACACCATTAGTCACAGCCCTCCACTCGGAAAAATACACTTCTCCTGATACCTTCTGTCTTCTATGACCGAGCCAGTTCTGTATCCATCTTGCCAGCTCACCTCTGATCCCGTGTGACTTCACCTTTTGTACCAGTCTGCCATGAGGGAACTTGTCAAAGGCTTTACTGAAGTCCACACAGACAACATCCACTTCCCTTCCTTCATCAATCACCTTCATCACTTCCTTAAAATGTTCAATCAAGTTAGTGAGACACGACCTCCCATTCACAAAACCATGCTGCCTCTCGCTAATACATAAATTTGTTTCCAAATGGGGCTAAATCCTGTCCCAAAGAATCCTCTCTAATAATTTCCCTATCACTGACGTAAAGTTCAATGGCCTATAATTTCCTGGATTATCCTTGCTACCCTTCTTAAACAAAGGAACAACATTGGCTATTCTCCAGTCCTCTGGGACCTCACCTGTAGCCAATGAGGATACAAATATTTCTGCCATGGCCCGAGCAATTTCCTTCCTTGCCTCCATCAGTGTTCTGGGGTAGGTCCCATCAGGCGCTTCTCAACCCAGGCAGGAAGCATTTTAGAACGAAATCCGTGTGGTTTGGGATCGGGTCAGAACGGGGCCATGACCCCAACCTGCCTCCAACCCCAGCACTTCCAGATTTAACAAATCCTGGACGGGGAGGTACAGCGCCCAGCTCACCGAACGTTGGTCAACCAGTTAAATATAGTAATGAGGAGCCAAAAACACGGGCAGACTGGAGAATTGTACCCGGTCTCCAAACACTCTCACTTTCAGAACCCATCCCGGACTCGAATCTCTCCCTGGGGCCGAAGAAATTCCTCCCTGACTCGAACCAGTCCCTCGGATTGAAGGCACACATACATCTTGGACCACTCCCTCTGATGTGTAAATGAGTTAAATTGAAAGGGGAATTTACTGAGTTAATGTAAATGTGATCACAGCACGGGATTTCATTTCTACAGGAATATCATTAAAAGAAAAGTGTCATAACAACTTATTATAACGGTGGTTATGGATTACATAAATAATGTGCACTCTTCTGGACTACACATGATAACAAATAACCAGCAGGTTCACATATTCTTCACAGAAATAATACCATAACTGAGAGATTATAATTTTCGGGATATGTTGTGGCTCTGTTCTGTCGGTAAGAGAAGGATGAGTGCTGAACTAATAGAGACATTTAAAAATATATAGGGGTTAGAAGGGGATAACGTGGACCTGATATTTCCACCTTTACTGATGACCAGTTCAGCATTTCCTCAAAATAAGACGGTCATCAATAAATGCACCATGGAATTCAAGAGAAACCGATTTACTCGGAGTACTGAGAACGTGGAATGGAGAGCTTTTGGAGTAGTTGAAATGGGAAAACAATGTATGCAGAAGCGAGGTTAGTACATGAGGGATAAAAAAAAAGAAATGTTGGAACCACTCAGCAGGTCTGGCAGCTTCTATAGAAAGAGAAGCAGAGTTAACGTTTCGGGTCAGTGACCCTTCTTCGGAACTCACTGACCCGAAACTTTAACTCTGCGTCTCTTTCCACAGTTGCAGCCAGACCTGCTGAGTGGTTCAGCATTTCTTGTTTTTATTTCAGATTTCCAGCAGCCGCAGTATTTTGCTTTTATTTTAGTACATGAGGGAGACAGGATTGGAAGGATATACAGACAGGATTAGATGAGCTGGAATGAAGAGAGGCTCCTGCAGAGCAGGAAGACTGTCCTAATCTAGTTGTACCGAATGTCCAGTTTCTGTGCTGTAAAATCAGTAACTTGTCTATTAACAAGTCATAGTCATCAGCGTTTTTTCGTAATTTTGAAGAGGATTGTTTATTATTTCAGTGCACTTATCACCAAACGCTTCTCAGGACTGTGCTCGGGAACGAAATTAATCAGCACCTGATAGTGTTGTCAACAACTCTACTTCGAGTAAGAGTAAGATGGGGACCCGCATGGAATACAATGACAGATACTCCAGGAAATGCGTGGTCCCGAGTGTTACGTTGTCCACACCAGTTAGTCAGACACAATCAGTTCAATTCTGGAGTGACAGAGACTCCCAGTTATACATGATCACTGAGGTCAGGGGCTCCACACCAGTTAGTGCACACATGCTGTATAATTCTACGTTAACAGATAATTCCAGTAATCCTTCCCCTCTGCTATTTTCCTGCTTTGAGCTGTGATTCTACAGAACACAACATTCCACATAATTCAATAATTTTACAGTGCAGAGTGCCTTGAAGTAGAAACAGTTGAGACAACAGATTAAAACTGCACAGACAATTCAGGAAATTAATGCAATTATATTATTGAATATGTGTCTGTGTAACTGTAACTATTCGATCTCATGTAATATTATTATTCCCATGGTAAGGGAAGAAACCAGCTCATACACAGATTTACAAAACTTCATTGGTTATAGATACTTTCCAGGAACGCCAATTATAGCAAGGATCACGTAGAATATGTTCCTCACCCATTGAATTGGTTGGTGCATTTTCTGCTTGGAGTGATCGGTCTGTTCGTGCTGCAGGTAATATCTCTGAAATACATTCTGAGGTGACACATTCCCAGTGTATTAACTTTATATTCTACAGGATCTCCATGGGGCTACTGAGGTTGCAAAGTTGTTCAAACAGTTTTTTCTTAATCTTTGAACAAACAGATTACGACAGCTGTGTTAATTCCCTGTTGATGGAATATATTTTGCACTAAAATTGAATTGGGCCCACCCCCAAAACTGGACAAATCTGATCACAATAAACAACTAATCATAACTGGAAGCTGTGTTAAGCAGAAATCAAGGAAGTCCTGCAAAAATCATGAGTCCCATCTGTAGATCTCATGTTGTTTTGTTGACGGCCTTCACTCAGCATGGCTATTCAGAAATTAAATTCCTAACGTCAGAGAAGCCTCTAAGGGATGTTCGTCTATACTTATATGTGCAATTCCGTTCAACAATTCATATGTTCAAACAAAAAGGAACATAGAATGGTTGCAACACATCAGTTGACCATTTGGTCTCTCTTGTTCGTGTCAGCTCTCTTCAAGGGCAGCTCAGCTAATCTCACTCCCACATCTCATCATCACCAACCTGCATTGCTTTTCTCTTCAGTTGTTTATTCAATTCGCTTCTGATTGAATCTGCCTTCACCACACTCTCAGGCAGTTCATTTCATATCCTAAACACGTGCTGTGTAAAAATACGTTTACCTCATGTCGCCATTGATTCCACTGCCAATCCATTAATCCTGTGTCCGTTGGATTTCGCCAATGAGAGCAGTTTAAACCGTGAATGGTTTGGAACAACTCTATCAAACTTTCTCTCAATTTCCTCTTTAAGGAGAACAACCCCGATTTTCCAGTCTGTCGGCATAAAACATCTGTCACCTCTGCAATTTTCTCTTGAACATTTTCTTCACCCGCTATAAAGCCGACACATTGTTCCTCAAAGTATGGTGCAAAGTACTGGATACAATGGCAGGATTGTCAATATCGTTCTATCCCTCACACAGTCCGAGCTATTCCGTTTCCCTTTTCAACCTCTTTATCAAATGCATCGATAATTTTCTTTGTGTCAAAACCTTCTTTCACATCGAGCTCGAACATTTAAACAAATTTGCATTTAAATATCTGCACCTCCCTGGCTGGAAAACGGTCTATCTGTGACTTTTCACTTCTGTTCCACGAATTCCCTCTCTCCATTTAAGTGGACAGACTCTGCATCAATATTTACTATAATCCACCAACTTCCACAGTTATTTTGACCACACTTCCTCCAACTCCGCTTTGCGTAAATAATAACTTCCATTCTCTCAGTTTCCTCATCGCCTTCTGTTTGGCGCAACGATGCCATCTTCCATAATAGAGCTTCTGCAGTCTCTTCATTTCACGTTATCCGTGCATTTCTAACATTAACAAGAAATGCTGGAACCACTCAGCAGGTCTGGCAGCATCTGTGGAAAGAGAAGCACAGTTAACGTTTCGGGTCAGTGACCTTTCTTCCGAAACGTTAACTCTGCTTCTCTTTCCACAGATGCTTCCATACCTGCTGAGTGATTCCAGCATTTCTTGCTTTTATTTCAGATTCCCAGCATCCGCAATATTTTGCTTTCATTTCTCACATTAGTTTTGCAGAGGCCTCAGCTTTATCTGTTTCATAACCCCAGTTTCTGTCCTCACCTCCTTCCCTATCTTCCAGAACCATGATATTAGTTCACTTATTCTCACTTTCCATTGCAACCGCCTCTACCTTCAACACATCATCCTCCTCCATTTCCACCATGTCCAACGAAAATCGCGAACAAAATATCTTTTTTCACACTTCCGTCACACCCAAGATCTGATTTGCTTGCCCACAGCTCTTTTCTATGCAAGTGCAAGAGATGCAACAGATTTCCTTTCACCTATGATCATAAGGTAATTAGAAATAGAAGTAGGAGTAGGCCATTCAGCCCCTGGATCATGTTTTGCCCTTCAATACCATAATGGCTGATCTGACCGTGGCCATAATTCCAATTTCCCGCCAGACAGCATTAAATCATCACTCCCTCGTAAATGAAAAGTCAGTCTTAACCATGCTTGAATATATTTAATGACCCAGACTCCGCTTACGTCCGGGTAAGTGAATTCTAAATGCGATGGAACTTTCAAGATAAGAAATTCTTAGTTATCAGAATTTTAATTCGGAGACTGCTTATTCATAAACGGTGGAGAATGTGCTGAGCTCATAGCCGGGCAGAACACCAATGTACCACACATTTGGGTAGCAAGATGAAGGCTGTTCCCTTTTGCTCCTTGGATGTGGGCATTGCTGGCGAGGCTAAAATGTGTTAACCATCTTTTTTTCCCTTGGGAACGTGGTGGAGCGCCACCTTCTTGAAACACTTGATGCCATCTGATTTAGCTACACCCGCAGTGCAATTAGAAAGGAAGTTCCAGGATTTTAACACAGTAATGATGAAGAAATGGTGATGTCGTTCAAACTCAGGATGTCTGTGGCATGCAGGGAACTTTCAGGTGTACACATTTACATGCGTCTGCTGGCCTGGAAAGTAAGTATTACAATTCTGGCCCCAGGATATCATTGTATCTTCTGGGTTATCTAAATACAGCAGCAAGAAAACTCTGACCCCGAGGACTATGCCAGTTGGCAGTGAAGGCAAAGCTGGCACAGAATTCCCATTTCTGACAAACAGAAGCCAAAGACACAGACTCTCTGGTGAGTCAAATTTATTCGTTTGTCAGCAAAAACATTTCCCAATTTCAATAATTCCGTTTCCTTTCTCCTGAAGGTTTATTTTCCCTCCTAGTTTTACATTTTGTTCCCGAACATTTATGTGATTTCATGTTCGATTTCACACAATATCAGGATGGATCAGTTCTACACTTACTAACATGGCATTCAACAAATCCTCAAAAAATCTTCAAGGCAAAGCTGCCATGTAAAGCATGCCCACGTCCCTCTGCCTCTCCCTCACATGAATTACAATTATTGCAGATTTTTACTTTGTGGTGAGTCGGTTCCTTGTTGGTTTGAATTATCCTGAGGGAGGGACTGATAGCCTCATAGAATATTTCGTTCACGTGCCCTGCACTGGCCTGAAATCATGCAAATACCACGCCCTGACAGAGGTCAACAAAGGAGCATGAAACATCCCAATTATAAGATCTGATCCTGGGAATGTGCAAAATGTAGGTCCATGATTTACCAAATTTGGTCAACAGGCATCTGTCAAAGGGCAAAGCAGGAGCTGGTCTTCCTTCCACATAGGTTTATTCACAATACTCCATATAGCATAATTGCAGACTACATTTCCCTTCTCCAGGCCAGCTCCCCCATACCCCCACCCAGGTGGAAACTGGTTCTTCCAGATGTAACCTGATCTTTCCACAATTAGTATCAGCTGCTCGTAATCACAATTAGAGCGTATAGCTATGCATACTCAATTGACAAATCATATGCAACATTGGCTCATTAACAGCATTTTGTTATCATTACATCAATGTGTCCATTGCACATTATTATTTTTCTTGTGGTTCCTGTTCGAATCCCAACGCTACATGTGAGCATTCCAGCTCCTCCTTGAAGACCAGAACTGCTCTTCACATGTCCTGCTGGGAGAGGTAAACAGCGGGAGAGATAGATGTCGAGAGTGGAAGAGAGCGACAGAGAGAGTAGTAGGTGTGATGGAGGGAGAGTTGGAGAGAGACAGCGAGATAGAGGGCGAGACAAAGTTCAAGAGGAAGAGCCAGAGCGAGAGATAGAGAGAGACAGTGTGAGGGCGCATGAGAAGGAGAGGGAAGGACTGAGCAAGAGAGGGTAGATGGAAACTACCATCCAGTGAAAAAATATCTAACTCGTGCTGAACCTGTCCTGGGTCTGTTTGAATGGATCTCATACACGGAGCTGTACTTTGTTTTTAACCGATGTTGCACCTCAATTGGTAATGTTTGATGGGACAGTGTAGCTGGAGATTTACTCTGTACTTAACCATGCTGGAACTGACCTAGGACCGTTTTGGGGAGAGGTTGATCTGCTGTATTGGGCTGCTGTGGAGCTGAGCATGTACAGTTCACAGCGGATAAAAGGAATGATTCACTCCAGTTTGGTAATGTGTGGCCCATATGTTTATCAGAGTCAGCTAAGAACATAGGAAGATAGGAGAGGCTATTTAATCCTTCAAGCCTGCGGTTAGACCACATCTGGAACAGTGCATCATTCTGGCTATGGTATAATCGTATGCAAATCTTGACCTTGAAAGGAGTGGTGCAGATTCAGCAGAATGTGATCTGGATTGCCAGGAGAAGAGTATGTAGAAAGATTACACAGACCAGTCTTGCATTTCCTGGCATATCGAACTGCGGGGTAATTTGATTGTTTTATCAAGATTTTGAAATAAATTAAGAGTGTCAGTTCGAGAGAAAAATGGTTTTCCCGCCGATTTCGGAGTCCAGGAAGGCGGGACCTAACCTTAAAATCAGAGCCAGGTCTTACAGAAGAATTATTAGGAAACAATTGTTCACAATAAGCCTGGTGAAATCTAGTCTAACGTGGAGCATGAAACCATTGTCGATTGTTGCAAAAACCCATTTAGTTCACGAATGTCCTTTAGGGAAGAAAATCTGGCGTCCTAACATAGTCTTACCTACATGTGACTCCAAACTCACAGCAATATGGTTGACTCTGAAATGCCCTCTGAAATGGCCTGGAAAGTCACTCAGTTGTATCAAACCAGCACAAAGTCTGAGAAAATAAATTAAGCTGGATGGAACACCCGGCAATGACCTCGGCACCAGAAGAGAGTCACCGATTGCGTCTGTTATTACAGTATCACCAGAGGGGGAGTCGCTGAGTTGGTCTGTTGCTGCATTATCTCCACAAGGAGAGTCAAGGAGTGGGACTGCTATTACAGTATCGCTACAGGACGAGTCAACGACTGAGTCATGGGTGGGTCTGTTATTATAGTATTTCCACAGGGAGAGTCACTGAGAGGGTCTGTTATTAAATTATCTTCACAGGGAGAGTTACTGAGAGGGTAAAATATCGAACACTAATCCAACACTTACCCCCAAAACATTCATACTAAACCCCTAATGATTCCTTTCAAATGTAGTTCTTGCATACGTCCATTATTTAATGTTTAATGTTTTCAACATTATTAAATGTAATGCTTCTCTCAGAATCTCGCCCTGTCTCTCTCTCTCTCTCTCTCTCCCCCCTCTGGCTCTGTTTCCCCGTCTGGATGTCCTTCGCACTCTCTCTCTCGTTCTAAACAAAGAAAGAACAAAGAACAAAGATAATTACAGCACAGGAACAGGCCCTTCGGCCCTCCAAGTCTGCGCCGATCCAGATCCTCTCTCTAAACATGTCGCCTATTTTCTAAGGTTCTGTATCTCTTTTCTTCCTGCCCATTCATGTATCTGTCTAGATACATCTTAAAAGACTCCATCGTGCCCGCATCTACCACCTCCGCTGGCAATGCGTTCCAGGTGCCCACCACCCTTTGCGTAAAGAACTTTCCACGCATATCCCCCCTAAACTTTTCCCCTTTCACTTTGAACTCGTGTCCTCTAGTAATTGAAACCCCCACTCTGGGAAAAAGCCTCTTGCTATCCACCCTGTCTATACCTCTCATGATTTTGTACACCTCAATCAGGTCCCCCCTCAACCTCCGTCTTTCTAATGAAAATAATCCTAATCTGCTCAACCTCTCTTCATAGCTAGCGCCCTCCATACCAGGCAACATCCTGGTGAACCTCCTCTGCACCCTCTCCAAAGCATCCACATCCTTTTGATAATGTGGCGACCAGAACTGTACGCAGTATTCCAAATGTGGCCGAACCAAAGTCCTATACAACTGTAACATGACCTGCCAACTCTTGTACTCAATGCCCCGTCCGATGAAGGAAAGCATGCCGTATGCCTTCTTGACCACTCTATTTACCTGCGTTGCCACCTTCAGGGAACAGTGGACCTGAACACCCAAATCTCTCTGGACATCAATTTTCCCCAGGACTTTTCCATTTACTGTATAGTTCACTCTTGAATTGGATCTTCCAAAATGCATCACCTCGCATTTGCCCTGATTGAACTCCATCTGCCATTTCTCTGCCCAACTCTCCAATCTATCTATATTCTGCTGTATTCTCTGACAGTCCCCTTCACTATCTGCTACTCCACCAATCTTAGTGTCGTCTGCAAATTTGCTAATCAGTCCACCTATACTTTCCTCCAAATCATTAATGTATATCACAAACAACAGTGGTCCCAGCACGGATCCCTGTAGAACACCACTGGTCACACGTCTCCATTTTGAGAAACTCCCTTCTACTGCTACTCTCTGTCTCCTGTTGCCCAGCCAGTTCTTTATCCATCTAGCTAGTACACCTTGGACCCCAAGCACCTTCACTTTCTCCATCAGCCTGCCATGGGGAACCTTATCAAACGCCTTACTGAAGTCCATGTATATGACATCGACAGCCCTTCCCTCATCAATCAACTTTGTCACTTCCTCAAAGAATTCTATTAAGTTGGTAAGACATGACCTTCCCTGCACAAAACCATGTTGCCTATCACTGATGAGCCCATTTTCTTCCAAATGGGAATAGATCCTATCCCTCAGTATCTTCTCCAGCAGCTTCCCTACCACTGACGTCAGGCTCACCGGTCTATAATTACCTGGATTATCCCTGCTACCCTTCTTAAACAAGGGGACAACATTAGCAATTCTCCAGTCCTCCGGGACCTCACCCGTGTTTAAGGATGCTGCAAAGATATCTGTTAAGGCCCCAGCTATTTCCTCTCTCGCTTCCCTCAGTAACCTGGGATAGATCCCATCCGGACCTGGGGACTTGTCCAGCTTCATGCCCTTTAGAATACCCAACACTTCCTCCCTCCTTATGCCGACTTGACCTAGAGTAATCAAACATCTGTTCCTAACCTCAACATCCGTCATGTCCCTCTCCTCGGTGAATACCGATGCAAAGTACTCGTTTAGAATCTCACCCATTTTCTCTGAGTCCAAGCATAACATTCCTCCTTTGTCCTTTAGTGGGCCAATCCTTTCTCTAGTTACCCTCTTTCTCCTTATATATGAATAAAAGGCTTTGGGATTTTCCTTAACCCTGTTTGCTAATGATATTTCATGACCCCTTTTAGCCCTCTTAATTCCTCGTTTCAGATTGGTCCTACATTCCCGATATTCTTTCAAAGCTTCGTCTTTCATCAGCCGCCTACACCTTATGTATGCTTCCTTTTTCCTCTTAGCTAGTCTCACAATTTCACCTGTCATCCATGGTTCCCTAATCTTGCCATTTCTATCCCTCATTTTCACAGGAACATGTCTCTCCTGCACGCTAATCAACCTCTCTTTAAAAGCCTCCCACATATCACATGTGGATTTACCTTCAAACAGCTGCTCCCAATCTGCATTTCCCAGCTCCTGCCGAATTTTGGTGTAGTTGGCCTTCCCCCAATTTAGCACTCTCCCTTTTGGACCACTCTCCTCTTTGTCCATGAGTATTTTAAAGCTTACGGAATTGTGATCACTATTCCCAAAGTAGTCCCCTACTGAAACTTCAACAACCTGGCCGGGCTCATTCCCCAACACCAGGTCCAGTATGGCCCCTTCCCGAGTTGGACTATTTACATACTGCTCTAGAAAACCCTCCTGGATGCTCCTTACAAATTCTGCTCCATCTGGACCTCTAACACTAAGCGAATCCCAGTCAATGTTGGGAAAATTAAAATCTCCTATCACCACCACCCTGTTGCTCCTACATCTTTCCATAATCTGTTTACATATTTGTACCTCTATCTCACGCTCGCTGTTGGGAGGCCTGTAGTACAGCCCCAACATTGTTACCGCACCCTTCCTATTTCTGAGTTCTGTCCATATTGCCTCACTGCTCGAGTCCTCCATAGTGCCCTCCTTCAGCACAGCTGTGATATCCTCTTTGACCAGTAATGCAACTCCTCCACCCCTTTTACCTCCCTCTCTATCCCGCCTGAAGCATCGATATCCTGGGATATTTAGTTGCCAATCATGCCCTTCCCTCAACCAAGTCTCAGTAATAGCAATAACATCATACTCCCAGGTACTAATCCAAGCCCTAAGTTCATCTGCCTTACCTACTACACTTCTTGCATTAAAACAAATGCACCTCAGACCACCAGTCCCTTTATATTCATCATCTGCTCCCTGCCTGCTCTTCCCCTTAGTCACACTGACTTCATTATCTAGTTCCTTACAGGCTTTTGTTACTACCTCCTTACTGTCAACTGACCTCAATTGGTTCCCATCCCCCTGCCACATTAGTTTAAACCCTCCCCAACAGCGTTAGCAAAAGCACCTCCAAGGACATTGGTTCCAGTCCGGCCCAGGTGTAGACCGTCCAATTTGTAATAGTCCCACCTCCCCCAGAACCGGTCCCAATGTCCCAAAAATCTGAACCCCTCCTTCCTGCACCATCTCTCAAGCCACGCATTCATCCTGACTATTCTTTCATTTTTACTCTGACTATCACGTGGCACTGGTAGTAATCCTGAGATTACTACCTTTGAGGTCCTACTTTTTAACTTGGCTCCTAACTCCCTAAACTCTGCATGTAGGACCTCATCCCGTTTTTTACCTATATCATTAGTGCCTATGTGCACAATGACAACTGGCTGTTCACCCTCCCCCTTTAGAAAGTTCTGCAGCCGATCTGAGACGTCCCTGACCCGTGCACCTGGGAGGCAACATACCATTCGGGAGCCTCGTTTTCGACCACAGAACCGCCTATCTACTCCCCTTACAATCGAATCCCCTACGACTATAGCCCTTCCACTCTTTTTCCCGCCCTTCGGAACAGCAGAGCCATCCACGGTGCCATGGACCTGGCTACTGCTGCCTTCCCCTGGTGAGCCATCTCCCTCAACAGTATCCAAAACGGTATACTTGTTTTGGAGGGAGATGACCGCAGGGGACTCCTGCGCTGCCTTCCTGCTCTTTCTCTGCCTTTTGGTCACCCATTCCCTTTCTCCCTCAGCAATCCTAATCTGCGGTGTGACCAATTCACTAAACGTGCTATCCACGACCTCCTCAGCATCGCGCATGCTCCAAAGTGAGTCCATCCGCAGCTCGAGAGCCGTCATGCGGTCTAACAAGAGCTGCAGCTGGACACACTTCCTGCACGTGAAGGAGTCAGGGTCATCAGCCATGTCCCTGAGCTCCCACATTGAGCAAGAGGAGCATGATACGGGTCTGAGATCTCCTGCCATTTTTAATCTTAAGTTTAAACTTAGTTAAATGAAAAAGGAACGAAAAGTTTTTACCAATCACAATTAAACCAGAGAAATCGAAAAAGCCTTACCTTATAAACACCCCACCGAGTCCTTTTTTTTGGTTAGAGGAGGAGGACGGGTGGGAGACACTACAAGTGTGGTGTCTAGGGTTCAGAAACCGCCCAAATATATAGTGTTTTACTTACCCAGCAGCCCCCTGGCCTCCGCCGAAAAACAAAAGGAAATTAAATTTACTTTCAAACTGACTTTCCCAGCTGCTCACTCGCTCACACGCTGCTCCCGAAAAAGCTGCTGTCCCTTTCTCACTCTGTTTCTATATCTATCATTCTGCATCTGTCTCCCTCATTCTGTAACTGTCTCTCTCCCTCTGTATCTGTTCATCTTGCTCTGAACCTGTCTCTCTCATTCTGTGTCTGCCTTTCTCCCTCTGTATCTGTCTCTCTCATTCTGTTCGTGCCTCTCTCATTCTGTAACTGTCTCTCTCCCTCTGCACCTGTCTCTGTCGCTCTGTATCTGTCTCTCTCATTCTGTAACTGTCCCTCTCCCCCTGTATCTGTCTCTCTCGCTCTGTATCTGTCTCTCTCATTCTGTAACTGTCTCTCTCTCTCTGTATCCGTCTCTCATTATGTGACTGTCTCTCTCCCTCTGTATTTGTCTCTCTCGCTCTGTATCTGTCTCTATCATTCTGTATCTGTCTCTCTCCCCCTGTATCTGTCTCTCTCGCTCTGTATCTGTCTCTCTCATTCTGTAACTGTCTCTCTCGCTCTGTATCTGTCTCTCATTATGTAACTGTCTGTCTCCCTATGTTCCTGTCTCACATTCTGTATCTGTCTCCCTCTGTATCAGTCTCTCTCTCTTTTTGCATCTGCCTTTCTCCCTCTCTCTGTGTCTCTGTCTCTCTCTTTCTCTCTGTCTCGGTTTCTCCCTTTGTCTCGCTCCCTCTTGATATGTCTCTCTCACTCTCCCTCTGCCTCCGTCCCTGTCCCACTCTGTCTGTGTCTCTCCCCCTCCATCTCTTCCTCCTTCTCGCCCAGGACAGCAATGCCTGGAGTCACTTCTTAGTTAATTTTGAACCTGCAACTCTTGCCCTTGCTGGGAAAGTCAATGCAGTTTGAAAGTATCAAACACTGATCCAAACACACACACTAAACTCACAATACCAGACTGGGCAGACAATGGGGATTGTTACTGGGGTTCTGCCAAGGTTTCATTTCACTATCACTTCTGTCTCCCGCTGTCTTTCACTTCGTCCTTCTCTCCATTTCTCCATTTGATTTAATGTCCCTCTCTCCTCTGTCCTTCAGCTCCTCCACTTCATACATGGAGCGGGAGCTCCCTCCACTTCATACATAGAGTGGGAACTCCCTCCACTTTATACATAGAGAGGGAGCTCCCTCCACTTAATACATAGAGACGGAGCTCCCTCCATTTTATACGCAGAGACGGAACTCCTTCCACTTTATATGCAGAGATGGACCTCACTCCATTTTAAACGCAGAGACGGAGCTCCCTCCACTTAAAACATAGAGAGGGAGCTCTCTGCACTTTATACATAGAGAGGGAGCTCCCTCCACTCTATACATAGAGAGGGAGCTCCCTCCATTTAATACATAGAGCGAGAGCTCCCTCCACTTTATGCGCCGAGAGGTAGATCCCTCCACTATATGTGCCGAGAGGGAGCTCCCTCCGCTTTATACGCCGAGAGGGAGCATCCGTCCACTTTATGCGCTGAGAGGAAGCTCCCTCCACTTTATACACCGAGGGGGAGCTCCCTCCACTTTATACACAGAGAGGGGGCTCCCTCCACTTTATACGTACAGAGGGAGCTTCCTCTATTTTATGCAGCTGTCATGGTGGGATTTGAACACCTGTCACCAGGACATCATGTTGGGCCTCTGGATGACTTGACGAGTGATATTACCACCATGCGACAGCCTCTGCAATGGACGTGAACACTCTCTGTCTCCTAATAGCACCCACAGTAGTATCAAGGCTGTAACCCTCAAAATGGTCTCGAATCAGATCATCAAAGTTCACATTTTAACTGGGAAAAGGCAGGAACCGTGTGAAATGGGATTGCTTTTGTCCCTGCCTTCAGTGTCCACTGCAGACAGATCAGTTACATTTACAATAGAAACCTGAGAGTGAACAAGGTCAATGCAATAATATGGAAAATGTAAATGATGCCACTCATAATTGTAGCATCTATCCCGAATGAGTACCGATTTATGTTTTATTCCCGAGAGAGGTCTTACTAAGAAAATGTCACTGACATTGAAATGATTGTGTTTTATATACCACATTATTTACATCAGAGTCAAAGCTGCTGATGTAATGTGTTTGTTCAGGTGTGTGTAAATCATAACAATGATCAGGGGTCTAACCGTGTCAGTGGAGAGTTATCCCCTGTATAAATAAGGACCCATTGGAATGGATCAGCTCAGAGTGCCTGCTGGAGCTGTGAATTCCAGGCTAACAGAAGTCTCTGCTTCTCACAGAAATGGGATATCCAGTAATCTTTTACTTCAGATTCTTTTACTATCCTGTACTTGCAGCAATTGGAGTTCCTGGTAAGCCTGTATCTCAGCTGTTCATGGTGTCAATCGATGTTAACTGTGCTGCTGTACTCGGTGTGTTTCTCACTGTATGTATTGCACAGCCACCTGTTCTTTTCCAGAAATTTACTGATGGAATCTCCTCATTGTCTACTCTTTCAGTCTTGCAGCAGTAGTATTATGTCTTTAATGGTATTGGTTTTGGTAAACGTGGCATTGTTACTGGATTATTCTGTTTACCGATAGCATTCAAATCAAGCATCTCGGCTCGGATCAGAATCAGACCATCAGGAGCTTTCAACAGTTTCACCATGTGGATCTAACCAGTCCTGGAATATTTTTATGATTTTCTTTCAGTGATTGATAATGAGACATCTCGCTGTCTCGGTGTTACAAGGGAACAGAACAATGTCCTCCCTCCCCAATAACATGGTTCAGTTTAACTGAAATTTCAATTTGTATCTTGGTTATCACTGTTATCAAATATTATTTCAGGATTTTGACCCAGTGACAGTGAAGGAACGGCGAAATAGTTCCAAGTCAGGATCGTGTGTGACATGGAGGGCAACATGCAAGCGGTGGTGTTCCCATGCATCTGCTGCTCTTGCCCTTCGAGGTGGTTGAGGTCGCGGGTCTGGAAGGTGCTGTCGAACGAGCCTTGGTGCGTTTCTGCAGTGCATCTTGTAGATGGTACACACTGCTGCCACTGTGCGTCGGTGGTGGAGGGAGTAAATGTTAGTGGATGGGGTGCCAATCAAGCGGGCTGTTTTGTCTTGGATGGTGTCAAGCTTCTTGAGTGTTGTTGGAGCTGCACCCATCCAGGCAACTGAAGAGTATTCCATCACACTCCTGAACTGTGCCTTGCGCATGGTGGACAGACATTGGGGAGTCAGGAACTGAGTTACACACCTCAGGATTCCTGGTCTCTGACATGCTCTTGTAGCCATGGTATTTATATGACTACTCCAGTTCAGTTTCTAATCAATGGTAGCCCCTAGGATGCTGATCGTGGGGAATTTAATGATGGTGATGCTATTAAAATTCAAAAAGATGTGGTTAGATTCTCTCTTGTTGGAGATAGTCATTACCTGGCACAAATGTTACTTGCCACGTATCAGCCCACGCCTGAATATTGTCCAGCTCTTGCTGTATTTCTATGCATGGTAATTCATTATTTAAATACTGCATTGTAAAATCTCTGTGACTGCTGAATTCAATAAAGATTGAGGCGGATATCAGAAATATATTTACATTTATATTTAATTGCCTGTACAAACTAAATAGATTGACGATATTGTAAAACAATGAACTGTGTGCAACACCAATAACCACAGGGATTATTGTGTGAATGTATGAATTGAGTTGTATTACTGAGATCTATGGATTAGATTTCCTCTAAGACTCTGCTGCAGTCTCTTCCTGTGAATCTCAGCCTCTCCTCTCACTGTCTTGAATCCTCAGTCTCCTCATCCATTGTTTCAGTTTACCCATTTGCCAAACCATCTGCTCCATTCTCCCTGATGCTCTAACATGTCCTTTTCCGTCTCTGCCTCCCAATCTCACTCACTGGCTCCACCTCCAGTTGCCTTGTCCAACCTGATAGGAATAAAGGAACATAGGAGCAGGAGGAGGCCATTCAGTCCTTCAAGCCTGGTCCACCCTTCTAGATCATGGCTGATACTCAAACTCAGCACTGATGTTTCCAGGCTTTTTCCCATTTGGTAACAGTCCCTGTCGGTTTTCCGAACCCAGAGCAACAAACCAGCTACACATCCTGCTCTCCAGAAACCTTCCCAACCAACAATCTGGAGACAAATTCCCAGTTAGCCCATTGGATTCCATCTCTGTAAAACAACTTCTCATTTCCCCTCTGAGACTGCATCCTCACTCAGTAGTTCCAGTAGATCCGGTGCTGCCTTTATTCACTTTCGATATCAATTTTCTAATTCATTATTAATAATTGTGCTTTCAAACTTTTTACTGCGGCAAAGCACTGCCCAGGTAAATAAATCAGTTTTCACCACTCGATGCAGCCACAAAGTTGGAAATTTTAGCCCAGATCCTGTCAAACTGTTGCTTTGTCTCCAGGTCTGATCAGTAATTTCTCTGCTTCCTTTTCTCTCTCTTCCAGCTAACTTGGTGGCGATTGCGATCTTGTCCCGAGGAAAGTGCGGTCTCTCCAAATTTATCACTGTCTACCTGGTGGGAATGGCAGTTTCTGATCTCCTGGTCGTTATCACTGAACCAATATTGTACAGGATTGTTTTCATTTATTTCCCAAATTTATTCCTGAGAATTACTCCTGTGTGTTCTCTCATTACCGTTCTGTTTTCTGCATCCACAGTTGTTTCTGTCTGGCTCACAGTCACTTTCACCTTTGATCGATTTGTGGCCATTTGTTGTGGGAAGCTGAAAACAAAATATTGCAGTGGGAAAACGGCGGCTGTATTTGTTGGAACAGTGAGTGTACTGGGCTGTTTAGAGTCTCTCCTCTGGTACTTTACACTGGAACAAGATTACATTATTGATAATGTTCCCATGGATTGTGTTTATCACCTGAGCTTCTTTACTTCCCCCATATGGGGGGCATTTGAATTGTTTAACCTCATTTTAACCCCTTGCGTCCTGGTCTTTCTGATTTTGCTTCTCAATGTTCTGACTGTCAGACGGATTTTATTGTCCAGTAAATTCCGCAGGGGAGTCCGGCGCCACAGCAATGCAGAGAATCACAAGGACCCAGAGATGGAGAATCGCAGGAAATCAATTATTTTACTCTTCAGTATATCCGGCAGTTTTCTACTGTTATGGGTGATCCGGGTTGTGTTTATCATTTATTGGCGAATTGTAGATATTCAGTATTATTCCTCCTACACTGACCCTCTCTATATCACAGATGAAACGTCACAGATGCTGCAGCTTCTCAGTTCCTGCACCAACACATGTATTTATACTGTGACCCAGACTAAATTCAGACAGGAGCTGAAGAATGGGGTGAAATACCCTCACAATATCATTGTTAAATTAGGGAAATCACAGAAAGAGATGAAGGGTTTCAAACACTGGAACTAAACGGCATTCCGCCCCCCACCCTGGTCCACCACCCTCCACCCAACCGCCTTTATGATTATTTGACCGGCGCCATCTTTCGTCTTCGCAGCTGCCTGAACATGGCAGACCATGACGTTGAAGTCGAACAGGCTGCATTTGCGCATGTGACGTTACAGTGCCACCTAGTGGAGGAGGTGAGAGGGGGACATTAACTGCAGTAAGACAGGAGCACCAGCTGATGGCGATGGTGAGAGGGAGGACAGTAACTGCAGTGAGACAGGCACACCGGCAGATGGAGATGGTGAGAGGGGGCAGTAACTGCAGTGAGGCATGGACACCGGCAGATGGAGATGGTGAGAGGGAGGACAGTAAATGCAGTGAGACAGACGCACCGGCAGATGGTAATGGTGAGAGGGGGGAAAGTAACTGCAATGTGACAGGGACACCAGCAGATGGAGATTGTGAGAGAGGGCAGTGACTTCAGTGACACAGGGCCACCAGCAGATGGAGATGCTGAGCCATTGCTGACAGGGAATTTGGTGTTTTTGAGAGGTTGAAAGTTTCCACAAGTTTGAGGAATTTACTTTATGGAAACTTGAGATGTTGATTAAAATAAGTTCAGTGCCACTTTTATTAAATAGCTATTTTCCTACTATGTGATAACTTGTAACATGAAACTCGTTCCTGTTAGGAAAATTATTTTGTGTGATTAGAGGTAATGCATAAATAAAACAGCAAGATGAAATAAAACTCCGACAATCATTTATAAATGAAAACACTCTATATATGTGCTGTTGAGTGCTTCACCACTAACGATATGACATCTCTTTGTCTGACTGCTCTTTCTATGCTGGTATCTTCTGTACTATAACTAAGATTAATTGAAGTTTTGATCCGATTGTCTTTTGAAAGTTAATATTGAATCTGTTTTCAGAAACCTGTCAGAGAGTGAATTCAAGACCAGAACAACTCCCTGACTATTTGTTTCTCCCCTCTGCTAGTGTAAACAGTCTCCCCTCACGCCTCCAATCTGAGGGAAAGATTTTGAATGCAATTAATTTCTCCAGGGCAGCACTTGCAGAGGAGCTGGATCCCTCACTTTTCTAACCCCATTACCCCCCACCCTGCAATTCCCCCCCTGCAATTTATCCCCCGCCCGCAACTTACTCTCCCCCCCACAATTTATCTCCCCCATTTATCCCCCCTGCAATTTATCCCCCCCACAATTTCCAGCCCCTGCTCTTCCCCCACGCAATTTATCTCTCCCCCCCCGAAATGTATCTCTCCGCCATTTATCCTCCTGCAATTTAAGCCCCCCACGCAATTTATCCCTCCTGCAATTATCCTCCCCGCAATTTACCTCCCTGCAATTTCTCCCCGCAATTTATTACCCCCTCAATTTATTCGCACCACAATTTTTATCCACCATGCAATATACTCCTGCAATATGTCCCCCCTGAATAATATCCCCTCTTGTACACACCTCCACCCAATCAAAATAATCCTCGTCTGCAGAACCCTATCTGATATCTCCTGTTAACTGACCACCATCTAATACCCTCATTATGAACAGTCCCCTATCTCATTATCCCCTTCCCATGTTACAAGACAACCCATCTAAATACCCCCCGGGAACAGACTCCCATCTAAACCACCCCCCCACCCAGAACAAACACCCATCTAAATATCCCCAACCCCTGGACCAAACTCCCATCTAAATACACCTCCAGAAGAAACTCCCATCTAAATAACCCCCAGAAATAAACTTCCATCTAAATACACCCTAGCCCCCTGGAGTCGACTCCCAGCTAAATACCCCACCAGGAAAAACTCCTATCTAAATATCCAATCATCCCCCAGGAGCAAACTGCCATCTAAATACCGCCCATGAAAAGACTTCCATCTGAATCCCCTCTCCCCCAGGAGCAGACTCCCATCTAAATACCCCCTCGACAGACTACCATCTATTTACCGCCAGGAACAGACTCCCATCTAAATACCCCGCAGGTAACAGACTTCCATCTAAATACCCCCAGGAACAAACAAACTCCCATCTAAATACACCCCCCGCCCCCAGGAACAGACTCCCATCTAAATACCCACCCAGGAACAAAATCCCATCTAAGTATCCCCCAGGAACAAACTCCCATCTAAACACTGCCCAAAAACCGGCTCCCATCTAAATATCCGCCCCCCACCCCCGGAACAGACCCCCATCTAAAAACCCCTCTCCTGTGAACAGACCCCCATCTAAATAACCCCAGGAACAGACTCCCATCTAAATACCCCCCCATTAACCGACCCCAAACTAATTCTCACCCCTGCCCCCCTCAGTAAATACGACCCCCTTTCTAAATACCCCCCCTGTCCTGTAAAAGCCCCCTCCCTCCTACCAATTCCCACCCTGTGTCATCCCCCCTCCCCCGCAAACACGCACACACTGACTGGCAGAGGGACGGGAGGAGGCTGTTCAGCCCTTTCAGCCAGTCCCACGCATGTTAGATCATGGCTGATCTGTCCTTTCCCCCATTGAGCCACAAGGAGACAGGCAGAGACAGTCGGGGAGTAGATACAGACTTGGACTTGCTGCCAATGGTGCAAACTAGGCTGTAGGAGAGGAGGGTTGTTGTGAATCGGCTGTCCGTTCAGCATCTCTCCCCTCAATGGTAGCTAATCTGAGCAGAGATGGAAAGCAGTATCTCGGTTCACAATCACCCTATTCAGCACTGGGCAGCGAGTTCAAATCCACCGGCAAGCAGAGGGACAGAGACGCAGAAAACACATGCTGGGATGAGGACAGAACAGAGAGAGAAAGGGAAGTAAATGGAAATGGAGATAAAGACTGAGAAACAGGGAGTCCGAAACCAGTGAGAAAGAAACAGAGAACAGAGGGTCTGAAATACCGAGAAGGGCACAGAGAGAGAGAGAGAAATGGAGACATACAGCGAGAGATGTAGATATTGAGAATGATCCGAGACAAAGAGAGAGATGCAGATACAGAAAGACGTGGAGGGTCAGAGATACAAAGTAAGATGTGTTTACAGAATAGAGAGGGGTGTCCCGGGACGGGGGTGGGGGGGGGGGTGGGGGTGGTGGGGGGTGGACAAATGCAGAGATGATCTGTCTGGAAAGGAAGAACAGAGATGGAAAGATTCAAGCATTTGGAAGTGGGTGAGAGAAGAAATGGACTGATAGAGAGAGACAGATAAAGATGCAGTCACAGAAAGAAGGTGAAAATGGAAACTTGTGAGATTCTATAGAATGGCAGAGATAGAAAGGACGGTTAGAGATGCAGAGATAGGGATTTAAAGATGTGAAGAAACAGAACGAGGAACAAGGAGGAAGGTGCCGGGAACAAGTTGCAGCAAGAGATGGAGAGGGAAATCTAGGGGACTACATTGACTATTCTGGAGCAGCACGTCCCAAACTATTTCCTTTGGAGGACTCACCAGCCCTCTCCCTTGTGGTAAAAAATCCACAGACCCCCGAAAACACAAAATCAAAATACGGCGGGTGCTGGAAATCTGAAATAAAAACCGTGCTGGAATTACTGAGCATTTCCAGCACTTTGTTTTTCTATCTGTCCCGAAAACACAGTCTTATTTTCTGTGTCTAGAAATGTATTTGACAATGGCACATACAGATTTATTGTTATTTTCCTCTCTGGTTAAAGCTCTTGTCTGAGAATTCCACGTGGTCAAAAGATTCTCCCTGTGCATCATCACAGCTGTATATTCCGAAAAGGTTCTCCTTGGGAATAAGAGAAATTAAAATTGATTCAAACAAAGTAAAGCATTTTTGAACAGAAATAAAACACAGCAGGAGCCCAGGCCTCTTTCTCTCACTCACCGACGTAAAACAATCTCTCAGTGACTCCCCGTCTGACAAACACATACCTCGACACAGACAGAGACTGGGAAGTGTGGATGTGTTTACCCTGTCATTTCCTCCTCTCTCTCCCTCTGTCTCTCTGTCTCTGTCTCTCTCTCTGTCTCACTCTCTATTTCTCTGTATGTCTCTACATCTGCTTCTGCCTCATTGTAAAAACACACAAACACCAGTGACCCCATCCACTCACCCGTAGAAGGATAGAGAGAGAAATCCACATTCCCATCCCTGAAAATCTGAATTCAAATGGCCCCCAGGTGTTTCATTTCACTGTCAAATTCAGCCAACAGCCTAAAACAGCAGCAATATTCGGGAATGAGAACAAACCTTTACAAACCTTCACATTTCAGCCATTTAATTGTTCATTCACAGAAGTAGTTGACAATCAATGATTAATTTCTAAAGTGGTCATCACTGTTACAATGTTGGAAATGCTATAGACCATTGTTGCACAGCAAGATCCCACAAGCAACAATGTGATAACAGCCAGCTACCCCCTCTCCCCCTCTGATTCCCTCACTCTCCTGCATCTCTCTCCGTCATGTTACTCTCATTCAGAGAGACAGATGGAGAGAGAGAGAGAGAGAGAGAAATCCACTCTCAGAACCTAACTCTGAATTCAAATGGCTGCTGCACATTTCATTACATCCGCAAATTCACGGCAGTGCCCAAAACATCAGTATTATTAGGGAATTATACCGGCTTCAAGCTCAAGACTTTAATTCCAGGCCTTCAGAAGAGCTTTACACACAATGAATTCACTTCTAAAATGCAGTCACTGTTACAATGCAGGGAATTCTGCCGACAAGCTGTGCACAGCAAGATTCCAGCAATGGTGGCACTTCAACAATCAGTTTACCAAGGTTTTGACTGTAGATTCTCTCTCTCTGCCTTTCTCCATCTTTCTCTGCCTTCCTTCCCTCCATCACCCACACTCGGCCTCTCTCTCTCTCTCTCTCTCTGTTTAACCTGCCACCTCTAGCTGTTTCTCCCTCTCCCTTTTTCCCTCCCATCTGTTGTAATGTAGGAATTGATGTCGGAAATGTCTGCACAATAGATTCCCACAATGTGATCATAGCCAGATATTCCATCACAGTCCTCAGAAAAATGCTAAACTCCATCTTTAAATTTATATAGCTTCACATTCAGCTCTTGTAATTATTGGCCCTCAGGAGTAGTTGACACTCAATGAATTAATTTTGAAAGTGGTCGTCACTCTTGCAATGCAGGAAACCTGCAGGCAGTCTGTGCACAGCAAGATCCCACAGGCAGCAATATGATAATATGCAGTTTTTTTAATGAAAGCAGTTTAGAGATCACTGAGAGAGGGACATTCCTTCAGTTTGAAAATCTCAAACACCCCTCTCCCTCTCTTTCTCCTGCTCCCTCCCCCGCACCCCATCCACATCTGTATATTTTACTCGCGATCTGGGATTTAATCTGGATTGAAACGTCCTCTGAAGTGTTTCTGTCACAGTTTAAAATAACCACACGTCAGATTGTGGCTCCTATTGATTAATGGTTAAAATAGAGAAATTTTGGGGGGAGAGAAAAGCAGAGGAAGATGGAGACAAAACGCAGAGAAATCCACTCTCAGACCCTCAGGAAGCTGAATTTTGATGTGTCCTCATTGTTGTCGTGCAGGAAATTCTGCAGGGCTCCAGATGCAGAGCAAAGTCCCACACGCAGCAATGTGATAACAGCCAAATTAAAAGACATTGTTGAATAAAATAGCACAGCAAGAGCCCAGGAATTGCCATCGGTTGCACAGGCGCTCTCTCAGCAACACCCACATACAAACAAATCATAGTTAACAAAGCAGAAGCTAAAAGTGTTCAGACAGTTCCCTCCACCAGTGTGTGTCTGTGTGTCTGTCTCTTTATCTCTCTCCCTGTCTGTGTGTGTGTGTGTGTCTCTCTCTCTCTGTTCCTATCTCAGTTACACCTCTGTCCCTCTCTCTTGCTCTCTCTCTTTGTCTTTATCGGGGATTTCCCCTCTAATTCATATCTAATCTTCATTGAAATGAGCTATGAAATATTTCTGTCTCACCATTTAAACAAAACAACAAATCATATTGCAATGTGTGGCATGTTTTTAACTATTAAAGGTTTAAATAGAGAGACAGAGGGAATGAAAGCTGGAGAGGGACAGAGAGAGAAATCGAAACTCAGAACCTCAGTAAAATGAATTGAAATGGTCTCCGTACATCTTATTTAACAGTAAAGCTTCCTAACATTGCCCGAAAGACACGGATTATTCTGGAATTATAACAAGTCTTCAGAAACTATCACATTTGTTACTTAATTCCTGGCTTTTGACACTAAATGAACTAATTTTTAAAGTGATTGTCACTGTTTCAATGTTGAAAATGCTGTCGGCCATTGGTGCACAGCAAGATGCCACAAGTAGTAATGTGATAACAGCCGGCTACCCCTCCTCTCCCGCTCTCCTTCCCTCCATGTTTCATTTACTCTCCTGCATCTCTCTCCCTCATATAGATCTCATTCTGAGAGACAGATGGAAAGAGAGAGAGACAGACAGACAGGCAGAGAAATCCACTCTCAGCACCTCACTCTCTATTCAAAAGGCTGCTGCACATTTAATTTCACCCTCAAATTCACACCACTGCCCAAAACACCAGCATTATTCGGGCATAATAACAAGCCTTTAGACAGCTACACCTTCCAGATGTTTAATTTAGTCTGGCGAGGTGGTCCCCAGAGAGGAAATTAAACCTCGGCCTAATAAAACAGACACATCTCACGTGGTCCCTTTGGGTGCAGCCTTTGGACAAGGCCTCAGTCTGTCCCCTCGGGAGGAAGCTCCTGTCCAAGGATTCCTCGTCCCAAACTTTCCCTCTTTTACCTTCATGATGCAGTTTTCAGAATGAAAATTCCTCAGGAGAAAGAAGGAGAAAAAATTTTCATTAAAATACAAAGCGAGGACATTTTTAAACAAAATAGCACAGCAAGAGCCCAGGGTTTCCTCTTTCAGTTGCTCAGACAATCAGCAATATTCAAATACAATCAAATCACAGTTATAAACCAGAATGAGACAGATTCAGCACACACACACACACACACACACAGGCACACACGCACACACACGCACACACACACACAGACACACACACTGAACCAGACTGGGGAATGTGTCTACTCTCTCTAGAGATAGAGTGAAAGGTTGGTTTTGTGATTGGAACTGGGATCTTCCTACCCAGTTATATCCTGAGTGAGTTGTTTGCAAACTCCACCCTTTGAGCCTCTGACATGTTGGACTGTCTCTCAATCTCCTGCCTCGGGGGCCAGTCCATTGATATGTTAATCACAGGACAGCAATGCTTTCAGCCATTTCTTGGTTAATTTTAAACTTTTAATTCTTTCCCTGCAGTTATAAATATCAAACATTGATCCAACACTCACCCCTAAAAGTTCACACTAAACCGACAATACAAGACTGGGCAGATTGAGGAGTTTTACTGACATCAGTGTAGATTGTAATGTGTCTCCCATTCCCTCACTTCTAAAGTCTCTCAGGGTTGTCGTTCGCTGACAGATTTTTCAGTGTCCAGTCCCTTTCAACCTTTAATAAAATCTGTGGAACACAAATGAATGTCAAGTTTCTCTTGCAAGCTGTTTTGTACTCCCTCTTCCACTATCTCTCTCCGTCACTCCCTATCTCTCTCTGTGTCTCTTTCAGGGCTGGGCAAACACTGGGGATTGTTACTGAGGTTCTGTTGGCCATTTCTATTGACATCAGTGTCGATTGAAAATCTGTGTTTGCGTGTGTGTGTGTGTGTAGGTCTGTGTGTGTAGGTCTGTGTGTGCGTGTGTGTGTGCGTTTGTCTGTGCGTCTGTTTGTTTCTATGTCTGTGTGTTTCTGTGTCTGTGTGTGTGTCTGTTTGTCCGTGTGTTTGGCTGTGTGTGTGTGTGTCTGTGTGTTTCTGTGTCTGTGTCTGTGTGCTTCTGTGTGTCTGTCTGTCTGTGTGTGTCTGTGGCTGTGGATGTGTCTGTGTGTATCTATGTGTGTCTATGTGTGTGTGTTTGTCTCTGTCTGTGTGTGTGGGGGGGGAGAGGGGGGTGTCTGTGTCTCTGTGTGTGTTCCTTTATGTGGATGTCTGCGTGTGTCTGCATGTTTATATGTATGAGTGAGAGAATCTCAGGGTCACCTTTCTCCATCTCTATCGCTCTTTCTCTCTCTGTTTCTCCCTCTTTCTCTGTCTGCCCCTCTCTCTGAATCGTCCTCTTTCATGGAAACATAGAAAATAGGAGAGGGAGTAGACCATTCGGCCCCTCGGGCCTGCTCTGCCGTTTAATAAAGATCACGACCGATGGTCCAATTCAGTACCTTGTTCCCACGTTCTCCCCACAGCCCTTGTTCACTTTGTCATTGAGAAATATATCTCTCTCCTCCTTGAATATATTTAATGACGGTCCCAACTGCCTTCTGTGGTTGAGACTTCCACAGGTTGACTACCCCCTTCCCCATCTCTCTCTCCCGCTCTGTCTCTCTCTCCCCCCTCTATCCCCATATTCCCCATCTATCTCCCTCTCCCCCTCTATCTCCTTCGAATCCCTCTATCTCCCTCTCCCTCTCTATACACTCTCCCCCTCTATCTCACTCCCCTATTATCTCCCCCCCTCCCCCTCTATCTCTCTCTTCCCCTCTATCTCCGTTTCCCCCTCTATCTCCGTCTGCAGCTTTATCTATCTCCCCTCTATCTCTCTCTGCTGCTCTATATTCCCTTCCCCCTATATCTCTCTCTCCCCTATATCTCTCTCTCTCCCCTCTACATATCTCTCCCCCATTTCTCTCTCTCCCCTCACTCTCCCTCTCCCCCTCTATCTCGCTCTCCCCTCGACCTCGCTCTCCCCTCTACTTCTCTCGCGGCATCTATCTCCGTCTCCCCATCTATCGCTCTCTATCCCTCTATATCCGTCTCCCTCTCTATCTCTTCTTCCCCTCTATATCTCCCTCTCCACTCCTATCTCCTTCTCTCTCATCTCCCTTTCCCCCTCTATCGCTCTCTTCCCTCTATCTCTATTTCCCCCTCTATATTTCTCTCTCCCCCTCTTATCTTTCTCTCCCCTCTATCACTCTGTCCCCTCTATCTCCCTCTCCCCCTGTACCTTCCACTCTCCCTGTATCTCCCTCTCCATCTCTATCTCTCCCTCCCCCTCTATCTCTCTCTCTCCTTTATCTCCTTTTCACCCTCTATCTCTCTCTCCCCCAATATCTCTCTCTCCCCCACTATCTCCCTCTCCCCCTCTATCTCTCTCCTCCACTATCTCTATCTCCCAATCTATCTCTCTCCCCTCCCCTATCACCGACTCCCCATCTATCTATTTCTCCCCTCTATCTCCCTCTTCCCCTCTATCTCCCTCTCCCCCTCTATCTCTCTCTCACCCTCTCTCTCTCCCCCTCCAAACTCTCTCATTGTCTTTCGCTATCACTGTCTCTGTCCCTCTCTCTCTCACTCTGCCGCTCCCTCTCTCTCTGTCTTTCTCTCTACCTCTCTCTCCCTCTCTCTCTGTCACTCTATCTCTCTGTACCTCAGTCAATGACTCTGATTGTGTCTCTCTCAAACCATCTCTGCCTCTCTCTCCCATTCTCTCTCTCTCTCTATCTCCCTCTTTCATTGCCTCTGTACCTCCCTCTCTATATCTCCGTCTGCAACTCTATTTCTGCCTCTTCATCTTTGTAACTTCTTCTCCCTTTTCCTCTCTTTCTGTCTCTGTCTCCACCACTCTCACTCGCTTTCTTTGCCTCTGTCCAGAACTCTGTCTGTTTCCCCATGACACCACTTCTCCCTGTCTCTTCCCCTCTCTCTTTTTTCATCTCTCCCTTCTTCTCTCGCTCAAAGGACAGCAATGGTTTCAACCATGTCTCCTTCTATCTTTATCCCTCTCTCTCTGTACCTCTTTCTCCTTCTCTCTCTGTCTCGCTCTCTGTCCCTCCATCTGTCTTCCCCTATCTGCCACTCTCTCTCTCTCTCTCTCCTGTCTCTGTCTCTCTCTATCTGCCCCTCCATCTGTCTTTCCCTCTCTGTCATTTCCTCATTTTCCTTCTATCTCTGTATCCCTCTCTATCCCTACATCTATCTTTCTCTCTTTGTCACTCCCTCTCTCTCGTTGTGTGTGTGTCTCTCTCTGCGTCCCTCCATCTGTCGTTCCCTGCAAGTCACTCCCTCTCTCTTCTTCTAACTCTGCCCCTCTCTCTGTCTCTCTCTCTGTCTCTCCATCTGTCTTTCCCTCTCTGTCACTCTATCCCTCTCCTATCACTCTCTCCCTCTCACTCTCTGTCGCTTCATCAGTCTTTCCCTCGCTGTCACACGCTCTCTCCTTCTATCTTTGTTCCTGCCTATCTCTCTGTCCCTCCACCTGTCTTGCCCTTCCTGTCACTCCCACTCTCTCCTTTTATCTCTGTCTCTCCTTCAACCTCTGTCTCTCTCTCTCTGTCTCTCCATCTGTCTTTCTCTCTCTGTCACTCGCTCTCTTTCCCTCTATTGCTGTCACGTTCTCTCTCCCACCATATGCCTTCCCCTACCTGTCACTCCCTCTCTCGCCTTCAATCTCTGCCTCTAATTCAGTCCCTCCATCTCTCTTTCCCACTCATTCGCTCCCTCCCTCTCCTCCTATATACATATATATATATGCTCATAAATGATTTGGAGGAAAGTATAGGTGGTCTGATTAGCAAAATTGCAGATGACACGAAGATTGGAGAAGTAGCAGATAGTGAAGGGGACTGTCAGAGAATGCAGCAGAATATAGATAGACTGGAGAGTTGGGCAGAGAAATGGCAGATGGAGTTCAATCAGGGCAAATGCGAGGTGATGCATTTTGGAAGATCCAATTCAAGAGTGAACTGTACAGTAAATGGAAAAGTCCTGGGGAAAATTGATGGACAGAGAGATTTGGGTGTTCAGGTCCATTGTTCCCTGAAGGTGGCAACGCAGGTCAAAAGAGTGGTCAAGAAGGCATACGGCATGCTTTCCTTCATCGGACGGGGTATTGAGTACAAGAGTTGGCAGGTCATGTCACAGTTGTATAGGACTTTGGTTCGGACACATTTGGAATACTGCGTGCAGTTCTGGTCGCCACATTACCAAAAGGATGTGGATGCTTTGGAGAGGGTGCAGAGGAGGTTCACCAGGATGTTGCCTGGTATGGAGGGCGCTAGCTATGAAGAGAGGTTGAGTAGATTAGGATTATTTTGAATAGAAAGACGGAGGTTGAGGGGGGACCTGACTGAGGTGTACAAAATCATGAGAGGTATAGACAGGGTGGATAGCAAGAAGCTTTTTCCAAGAGTGGGGGATTCAATTACAAGGGGACACGAGTTCAAAGTGAAAGGGGAAAAGTTTAGGGGGGATATGCGTGGAAAGTTCTTTACGCAGAGGGTGGTGGGTGCCTGGAACGCATTGCCAGCGGAGGTGGTAGACGCGGGCACGATAGCATCTTTTAAGATGTATCTAGACAGATACATGAATGGGCAGGAAGTAAAGAGATACAGACCCTTAGAAAATAGGCGACAGGTTTAAATAGAGTATTTGGATCGGCGAAGGCTTGGAGAGCCGAAGGGCCTGTTCCTGTGCTGTAATTTTCTTTGTTCTTTGTTCTTTGTTCTATCACTGTTTCGCTCTCTCTCTGTCCCTCCCTCTGTCTTTCCCTCTCTGTCACTCCCTCTCAATCCTTCTATCTCTGCCTCTCTCTCTGTCTCTCTCTGTCCCTCCATATGTCGTTCCCTCTCTGCCACAGCCTCTCTCACCTTCTGTCTCGGTCTCACTCTCTGTCCCTCCATCTGTCTTTCCCTCAATGTCACTCCGTCTCTCTCCTATCACTTTCTCTCTCACTCTGTCCCGGCACCCGTCTTTCACTCCCCGTCACTCCCAACATCTCCTTCTCGCTCTGTCTCTGCCACTTTCTCTGTCTGTCCCGCCATCTGTCTTTCCCTCGCAGTCACTCCCACTCTCTCATTCTATCTCTGTCTCTGCCCTTCTCTCTGTCTCTCTCTGTCCCTCCATCTGTCATTCTATCTCTGACGCTCCTTCCCTCTCCTGATATCTCTGTCTCTTTCTCGCTCTGTACCTTCATTTGTCTTTCCCCCTCTGTCACTCCCTCTCCCTCCTTCTATCTCTGTATCTATCTCTATCCCTCCATCTGTCTTTCCCTCTCTGTCACTCCCTCTCGCTCCTTTTATCTTTGCCCCTGCCTCACTCTCTGTCCCTCTAACTGTCTCTCCCTCCCTGACTCCCCTCTCTCTCCTTCTCTCTCTGCTTCTCATTCTCTGTCCCTCCTTCTGTCTTTTCCTCCCTCTCTCTCCCTCTCTCTCTTCTTCTCTCTCTCTTTCTGTCTGTCGCTCCATCTCTCTTTCCCTCTTTGTTCCTCCCTCTCTCTCCTTCTCTCTCTGTCTCTCTCCCTCTCTGTCCCTCCATCTGTCTTTCTCTCTCTGTCAATCTCGCTCTCTCCTATCACTGTGTGTCTCTCTCTCTCTGTCACTCAATCTGTCTTTCCATCGCTGTCACTCCCTCTCTCTTTCACTCTCTCGCCCCCCTCTCTATCTCTCTCTCTGTCTATCTCTCTCTGTCTCTCTCTGTCGCTCCATCTGTCTTTCCCTCACTGCCACTCCCTCTCTCTCTTTCTGTCTCACTCTCTCTCTCTGTGCCTGCACCCGTCTTTCCCTCCCTATCACTCCCGCTCTCTCCTTCTATCCCTCTCTCTCTCTGTCCCTCCATCTGCCTTTCAATTCCTGTCTATCCCACTCTCTCCTTCTATCTCTGTCTCTCTCTCTCTCACTCTCTGTCCCTCCAATTCTCTTTCCATCTTTGTCACGCTCTCTCTCTCCCTCTATCTCTGTCTCAGTCTCTGTCCCTCCATCTGTATTTTCCTCTCTGTCACTCCCTCTCAATCCTTCTATCTCTGCCTCTCTCTCTGTCTCTCTCTGTCCCGCCATCTGTCGTTCCCTCTCTGTCACTGCCTCTCTCTCCTTCTATCTCAGTCTCACTCTCTGTCCCTCCATCTGTCTTTCCCTCTCTGCCACTCCCTCTCGCTCCTTTTATCTTTGCCCCTGCCTCACTCTCTGTCCCTCCATCTGTCTTTCCCTCAATGTCACTCCGTCTCTCTCCTTTCACTTTCTCTCTCACTCTGCCCCGGCACCCGTCTTTCACTCCCTGTCACACCCAACATCTCCTTCTATCTCTGTCTCTGCCACTTTCTCTGTCTGTCCCTCCATCTGTCTTTCCCTCGCAGTCCACTCCCACTCTCTCGTTCTATCTCTGTCTCTGCCCCTCTCCCTGTCTCTCTCTGTCCCCCCATCTGTCATTCTATCTCTGACGCTCCCTCCCTCTCCTGATATCTCTGTCTCTTTCTCGCTCTGTACCTTCATTTGTCTTTCCATCGCTGTCACTCCCTCTCTCTTTCACTCTCCCGCCCCCTCTCTATCTCTCTCTCTCTGTCTATCTCTCTATTTCTCTCTATGTCGCTCCATCTGTCTTTCGCTCACTGCCACTCCCTCTCTCTCCTTCTATCTCACTCTCTCTCTCTCTCTGTGCCTGCACCCGTCTTTCCATCCCTATCACTCCCGCTCTCTCCTTCTATCCCTCTCTCTCTCTCTGTCCCTCCATCTGCCTTTCCATTCCTGTCTATCCCACTCTCTCCTTCTATCTCTGTCTCTCTCTCACTCACTGTCCCTCCAATTCTCTTTCCCTCTTTGTCACGTCCTCTCTCTCCTTATATCTCTGTCTCAGTCTCTGTCCCTCCATCTGTCTTTCCCTCTCTGTCTCTCCCTCTCTCTCTCCCTCTCCCTCTGTCTCTCCCTCCATCTGTCTTTCCCTCATGTCACTCCCTCACTCTCCTATCTCTGTCTCTCTCTCTGTTCCTCCATCTCTCTTTCACTCTTTGTCACTCCCTCTCTCTCCTTCCATCTGTGTCTCACTATCCGTCCCTCCATCTGTCTTTCCCTCCTTAGCTCTCCCTCCCGTACTCTCTCTGTCTCTCTCCCTCTCTGTCATTCCATCTGCCTTTCCCTCTCAGTCACTCCGTCTCTCTGCTTCTATCTCTGCCTCTCTCTCTGTCCCTCCATCTGTCTTTCCCTTTCTGTCACACCCTCTCTCTCCTCTGTTCTCTGTCTCTGTCTCTCTGTCTCTCTCTGTCCCTCCATCTGTATCTCCCTCTCTGGAACTCCCTCTCTCTCTTTCTATCTGTCTATTTCTCCCTGTGTCCCTGCATCTGTCTTTGCCTCCCTGTCACTGCCTCTCTCTCCTATCGCTGTCTGTCTTTCTGTCCCTCCATCTGCCTTTCCCTCTCAGTCGCTCCCTCTCTTTCCTTGTATATCTACATCTCTCGCTCTCTGTCACTCCATCTGTCTTTCCATCCCAGTCTCCCCCACTCTCTCCTTCTATATCTGCCCTCTGCCATTCTCTCTGTCTCTCTCTGTCCCTCCATCTTTCCCAACCTGTCATTCCCTCTCTCTCCTTCTATCTCTGTCTTTCTCTTTGTCCCTCCATCTGTCTTTCGCTCTTTGTCACTCCCGATCTCTCCTTCTCTCTCTCTCTCTCTCTGTCCCTCCATCCGTCTTTCCCTCTCTGTTGCTCTCCCTCTCTCTTCTCTCTCTCTCTCTCTCTCTCTCTCTCTCTCTCTCTCTCTCTCTCTCTCTCTATCCCTCCATCTGTCTTTCCCGCTCTGTCACTCCAACTCATCCTTCTATCTTTGCCTCTCTCTCTCTTTCTAAATGTCTGTCCATCCATCTGTCTTTCCCTCCGTGTCACTCCATTTCTCCACTTCTATTTCTGTCTCTCTCTTTCGTTCCCTCCATTTGTCTTTCCCTCCCTGTCACTGCCTCTCTCTCCTATCTCATTCACTCTCACTCTGTCCCTGCACCCGTCCTTCACCCACTGTCACTCCCTCCCTCTCCTTCTATCTCTGTATCTGCCTCTCTCTCTGTCTGTCCCTCCATCTGTCTTTCCCTCGCTGTCACTCACACTCTCTCGTTCCATCTCTGTCTCTGCCCCTCTCTTTGTCTCTCTCTGTCCCTCCATTTGTGATTCCATCTCTGTCGCTCCCTCTCTCTCCTTATATCTCTGAATCTCCCTCTCTCTGTCCCTCCATTTATCTTTCCCTCTCTTTCACTCCCTCTTCCTCCTTCTATCACTGTCTCTCTCTCTATCCCTCCATATGTCTTTCCCTCTCTATCACTGCCTCTCTCTCCTATCTCATTCTCTCTCACTCTGTCCCTGCTCCCGTCTTTCACACCCTGTCTCTCCCTCCCTCTCCTTCTACCTCTGTATCTGCCTCTCTCTCTGTCCTTCTCTCCATTTGTCTTTCCCTCGCTGTCACTCACACTCTCTCGTTCTATCTCTGTCTCTGCCCCTCTCTCTGTCTCTCTCTGTCCCTCCATTTGTCATTGCATCTCTGTCACTCCCTCTCTCTCCTTATATCTCTGAACCTCCCTCTCTCTCTCCCTCCATTTATCTTTCCCTCTCTGTCACTCCCTCTCCCTCCTTCTATCTATGTCTCTCTCTCTATCCCTCCATCTGTCTTTCCCTCTCTGTCACTGCCTCTCTCTCCTTCTATCTCGGTCTCACTCTCTGTCCCTCGATCTGTCCTTCCCTCGCTGTCGCTCCCGCTCTCTCCTTCTATCTCTCTCTCTCTCTCTCTCTGTCCCTGCACCCGTCTTTCCCTCCCTATCACTCCTGCTCTCTCCTTCTATCTCTGTCTATGCCTCTCTCTCCCACTCTCCCTTCATTTGTCTTTCCCTCCCTGTCACTCCCCCTCTCTCCTTCTATCTCTCTCTCTCTCTCTCTCTCTCTGTCCCTCGGTCTGTCTGTCCCTCTCTGTCACTGTTCACTCTCCTTCTATCTCTGCCTCTCTCTCTGTCTCTCTCTGTCCCAACATCTGTCTTTCCTTCTCTGTCACTCGCTCTCTCTCCATTTGTCTCTACCTCGCTCTCTTCTCTGTCTCCCCCTCCATCTGTCCTTCCCCCTCTGTCACTCCCTTTCTCTTCTTTTATTTTACCTCACTCTCTCTCTCTCTCCTTCCATCCATCTGACTTTCCCTCCCTGTCACTCCCTCTCCCTCCTTATATCTCAGCCGCACTCTCTGTCTCTCTCTGACCCTGCAACAGTCTTTCCCTCTCTATCACTCCCGATTTCTCCTAAACTCTCTGTCTTTCTATCAGTTCCTCCGTCCGTCTTACCCTCTCTGTCACTCTCTCTCTCTCTCCTATCTCTGTCTCTTTCTCTCTCTATCCCGCCATTTGTCTTTCCCTGTCTTTCCCTCTCTGTCACTCCCTTTCTCTTCTCTCTCTTTCCCTCTGCCTCTTCATCTGTCTTTCCCTCTCCGTCAATCCCGCTCTCTCCTTCTATCTTTGCCTCTCTCTCTTTCTCTCTCTCTGTCTATCCATCTGTCTTTCCCTCCCTGTCACACTCTCACTCCACTTCTATCTCTGTCTCTCTCTCTCCACCCCTCCAACTGTCACTCCCTCCCTGTCACTACCTCTCTCTCCTATCTCTGCCTGTCTTTCTGTCCCTCCATCTGCCTTTCAATCTCTGTCACTCCCTCTCTCTCCTTCTATCTCTGTCTCACTATCTGTCTCTCCATCTGTCTTTCCATCTCTGTCACTCATTTTGTCTGCTTCTATCTCTGCCTCTCTCTCTGTCACTCTCTGTCCCTCCATCTGTCTTTCCCTCTCTGTCACTCCCTCTCTCTCCTTTTCTCCCTCTCTCTCCTTCTATCTGTCTCTCCCTATCTGCCCCTCCATCCGTCTTTCCCTCCCTGTCACTGCCTCTCTCTCCTATCTCTGTCTGGCTTTCTGTCCCTCCATCTGCCTTTCCCTCTCAGTCGCTCCCTCTCTCTCCTTTTATCTCTGACTCTCTCGCTCTATGTCCCTCTATCTGGCTTTCCATCCCTGTTTCCCCCTGTCTCTCCTTCTATATCTGTCTCTGCGATTCTCTCTGTCTCTTTCTGTCCCTCCATCAGTCTTTCCCTCCCTGTCACTCCCTCTGTCTCCTTCTATCTCTGACCTTCCTCTCTGTCTCTCTCTGCCCCTCGATCTCTCTTTCCCTCTCTGTCACTGCCTCACTCTCTTTCTAACTCTGTCTCTCTCTGTCCCTCCATCTCTCTTTCCCTCTCTGTCACTGCCTCTCTCTCCTTCTAACTCTATCTCTCTCCCTTTGTCCCTCCATCTGCCTTTCCTTCACTGTCACTACCTCTCTCTCCTATCTCTGTCACTGTCTCTGTCTCTCTCTCTCTCTCACTGTCCCTCCATGTTTCTTTCGGACTTTGCCACTCCCTCTCTCGCCTTCTATCTCTGTCTCACTCTCTCTCTCTCTATCCCTCCATGTGTCTGTCCGTCTTTGTCTCTCCCTCTCTCTCCTTCCATCTTTGTCTCACTCTCTCACCCTCCATCTGTTCTCCCTTCCCTGTCACTCCCTATCTCTCCTCCTGTCTCTGTCTCTCTCTCTCTCTCCGTCCAACTGTCTTTCCCTCTCTGTCACTCCCCCTCTCTTCTCTCTCTGTCTCTCTGTCTCTACATCTGTCTTTCCCTCTCTGTCTCTACGTCTTACTCTTTCTTTTTTTGTCAGACTCGGAGAGCGGAGTTCCAGAGCAGGAGGTATAAAAAAACTTACCTCGGGGATTGTCGGAGCAGACACAGAGGGCAGAGTTCCGGAGCAGTAAGTATTAAAAAAACTTACCTCGGAGATTCTTGGAGCAGACTCGGAGAGCGAAGTTCCAGTGCGGCAAGTATAAAAAACATACCTCGGGGATTCTCGGAGCAGACTCGGAGGGCGGAGTTCCAGAGTAGTAAGAATAAAAAATATACCTCAGAGATTCTCGGAGCAGACTCGGAGGGCGGAGTTCCAGAGTGGTAAGTATAAAAAACATACCTCGGGGATTCTCGGAGCAGACTGGGAGGGCGGAGTTCCAGAGTGGTACGTATAAAAAAAACTTACCTCGCGGATTCTTGGAGCAGACTCAGAGGGCGGAGTTCCAGGGTGGTAAGTGCAAAACACATACCTCAGAGATTCTCGGAGCAGACTCGGAGGGCGGAGTTCCAGTGCGGTAAGTACAAAAACATACCTCGGGGATTCTCAGAGCAGACTCGGAGGGCGGATTTCCAGACCAGTAAGTATAAAAAACGTACCTCGGGGATTCTTGGAGCAGACTCGGAGGGCGGAGTTCCAGACCGGTAAGTATAAAAAACGTACCTCGGGGATTCTTGGAGCAGACGCGGAGGACGGAGTTCCAGAGCGGTAAGTATAAAAAACTTACCTCGGGGATTCTCGAAGCAGACTCGGAGGGTGGAGTTCCAGAGCGGTAAGTTACCTCGGGTAAAAACTGGAAAAGTGACGTCACATGAAAGCTGTGACCTGATTGGCTGGTAGGGAATTTGTACCGAATTTGAAAATAAAACTGATAAAAATTGGTTAAAACACTAATTACCTAATCAATAAGGAGAGTAACTAAACCAGAGGGAGGCGATTACTGTATTTAGACAGCATTTAATATTTAAAGTAGGAATCTAGCAGTCGGGACCATTTTGTTAAGTGTATCATAATTTAGGAAAGATTTAATAAGTATTTATTTATTTTATATTTATTAACTAATTAGTGTAGAAATTACAGTTAGAGGGGTGAAGTGCTTCACCTGTGAGATGTGAGAGATCCGTTCCGGCGACGACATCTGCAGGAAGTGTACCCTGTTGCAGCTTCTCACAAAACGCATGGATCGGTTGGAGCGGCAACTGGATGAAGTTAGGAGTGTGCAGGTGGCAGGAGTTTTAGAGAAGTGGTTACACCCAATGTGCAGGCAGATAGATGGGTGACCGCTAGAAGGGGCAGCCAGTCAGTGCAGGAATCCCGTGTGGCTATCCCCCTCTCTAACAAGTACACCGTTTTGGATACTGTTGGGGAGAATGGCTTATCAGGGGAAAACAGCAGCAGCCAGGGCAGTGGCACCACGGCTTTCACTGCTGTTCAGCAGGGAGGGACAAAGCGCAGAAGAGCAATAGTTCTAGGGGACTCTATAGTCAGGGGCACAGATATGTGCCTCTGTGGACATGAACAGATTCCAGGATGGTATGTTGCCTCCCGAGTGCCAGGGTCAAGGATGTCCATGAATGGACAGGGGATATTCGAAAGGGGGAGGGATGTGCAGCCAGAGGTTGTGGTACATATCGCCACCAATGACATAGGCAGTAAGAGTGATGAGGCCCTGCAGGGGGAGTTTAGGGAGTTCTGTAGAAAGTTAAAAAACAGGACCTCGAGGATTGTAATCTCGGGAGTACTCCCTGTGCCATGTGCCAGTGAGGCTACAAGTAGGAAGACAGTACAGCTAAACACGTGGCTGAGCAGCTGGTGTAGAAGGGAGTGTTTCAGATATCAGGACCATAGGGTTCTCTTCAGGGACAGATGGGACCTGTACAAAAAAGACGGGTTGCATCTAAACTGGAGGGACACTAATATCCTGGCTGCAAGGTTTGCTAGCGTCACTCGGGAGGGTTTAAACTAGTGTGGCAGGGGGGTGGGAACCAGAGCAGTAGGACAGCTAGTGAAATAAATGAGGAGGACAGAGTAAATGAGGCCAGTAGGACTAAGAGGAAGAGCAGGCAGGGGGATGTTGCTGAGCACAGCGGGACTGGTGGCCTGAAGTGCATTTGTTTCAATGCCAGAAGTATAACAGGTAAGGCAGATGAGCTTGGATTAGTACTTGGAAACATGATAAAAGCAAAATACTGTGGATGCTGGAAATCTGAAATAAAAACAAGAAATGCTGGAACCACTCAGCAGGTCTGGCAGCATCTGTGGAAAGAGAAGCAGAGTTAACGTTTCGAGTCAGTTTCGAGACTGACCCGTCATGAAGGGTCACTGACTCAAAACTTTAACTCTGTTTCTCTTTCCACAGATGCTTCCAGACCTGCTGAGTGGTTCCAGCGTTTCTTGTTTTTATGTTGGAAATGCGATGTTGTTGCGATTACAGAGACTTGGTTGAGGGAAGGGCAGGATTAGCAGCTAAATATTCCAGGCTTTCGAAGCTTCAGGCGGGATATAGTGGGATATAAAAGGGGTGGGGGCGTTGCATTACTGATTAAGGAGAATATCACAGAATTACTGCGGGAGGACACCTCAGAGGGGTCATGCAGCGAGGCAATGTGGGTGGAGCTCAGGAATAGGAAAGGTGCAGTCACGATATTGGGGTTGTACCACAGGCCTCCCAACAGCCAGCGGGAGGTAGAGGAGCAGATATGTCGACAGATTTTGGAAAGATGTAAAGGTAACAGGGTTGCAGTTGTGGGTGATTTTAACTTCCCCTATATTGACTGGGACTCACTTAGTGGTAGGGGCTTGGATGGGGCAGAATTTGTGAGGAGCATCCAGGAGGGCTTCTTGAAACAGTATGCAGATAGTCCAACTAGCGATGGGGCCATTCTGGACCTGGTGCTGCGGAATGAGCCCGGTCATGTGGTCTAAGTTTCAGTGGGGGAGCATTTCGGGAACAGTGACTGTAATTCCATAAGTTTTAAGGTACTTGTGGATAAGGATAAGAGTAGTCCTCGGGTGAAGGTGCTAAATTGGGGGAACGATAATTATAACAATATTATGCAGGAACTGAATAATTTAGATTGGGGCGGCTGTTTAATGGCAAATCAACATCAGACATGTGGGAGTCTTTCAAACGTCAGTAGATTAGAATCCAGGACCAACATTTCCTGTAAGTAAGACACGTTTGGCAAGTTTCAGGAAGCTTGGATAACGCGGGATATTGTGAGCTTATACAGAAAGAAAAAGGAAGCATTTTAAGGGCTGAAAGGCTAGGAACAGATGAAGCACTTGAAGAAGATAAAGACAGTAGGACGGAACTTAAGCAAGGAGTCACGAAGGCTAAAATTGGTCATGAAAAATCATTGGCAAACAGGATTAAGGAAAATCCCAAGGCTTTTTATCCGTATAAAAAGAGCAAGAGGCTAACCAGGGAAAGCGTTGGCCCACTCAAGGACAGAGATGGGAATCTATGTGTGGAGCCAGAGGAAATGGGTGAGGTGCTAAATGAGTACTTTGCATCAGTATTCACCAAATAGAAGGACTTGGTGTATGATGAGCCGAGGGAAGGGAGTGCAGATAGTCTCAGTCATCTCATTATCAAAATGGAGGAGGTGCGGGTGTCTTGCAAAGCATTAAGGTGGATAAGTCTCCAGGGCCTGATGGGATCTACCCTAGAATGCTGAAGGAGGCAAGGGAAGAAATTGTTGGGGACAGGACAGAAATCTTTGCATCCTCATTGGCGACAGGTGAGGTCCCAGAGGACTGGAGAATAGCCAATGTTGTTCCTTTGTTTAAGAAGTGTGGCAAGGATAATCGAGGAAATTATAGTCCGGTGAGCCTTACGTCAGTGGTAGGGAAATTATTAGAGAGGATTATTCGAGACAGGATTTACTCCCATTTGGAAACGAACTAACTTATTAGCGAGAGAGAGCATGGTTTTGTGAAGGGGAGTTCGTGTCTTCCTATGTTATCTATCTGGACTTTAGTAAAGCCTTTGATAAGGACCCGCATGGGAGACTGGTTCAAAAGGTGAAGTCACACGGGATCAGAGATGAGCTGGAAAGATGTATACAGAACTGGCTCGGTCATGGAAGACAGAGGGTATCGGTGATGGGTATTTTACTGAATGGATGGATGTGACTAGTGGTGTTCCGCAGAGATCTTTGCTGTTTCTGGTTTATATAAATGATTTTGAGGAAAATGTAGCTGGTCTGATTAGTAAGTTTGTGGACGACACAAAGGTTGGTGGAGTTGCGGATAATGATGAAGATTGTCAGAGGATACAGCAGGATACAGATCGGTTGGAGACTTGGGCGGAGAAATGGCAGATGGAGTTTAATCTGGACAAATGTGAGCGAATGCATGTTGGAAGGTCGAATGCAGGTGGGAGGTATACAGTAAATGGCAGGACCCTGAGGAGTATTGGCAGGCAGAGAGATCTGGGCGTACAGGTCCACGGGTCACTGAAAGTGGTAACGCAGGTGGAAAAGGCAGTCAAGAAGGCAGACGGCATGCTTGCCTTCATCGGTCGGGGCATAGAGTATAAAAATTGGCAAGTCATGTTGCAGCTCTGCAGGATCTTAGTTAGGCCACACTTAGAATATTGCGTGCAATTCTGTTCGCCACACTACCAAAAGGACCTGGAGGGTTTGGAGAGGGTACAGAGGAGGTTTACCAGGATGTTGCCTGGTCTGGAGGGCATTAGCTATGAGGAGAGGTTGGAAAAACTCGGATTGTTTTCACTGGAACGACGGAGGTGGATGGGCGGCATGACAGAGGTTTACAAAGTTATGAGCGGCATGGACAGAGTGTATAGTTGGAAGGTTTTTCCCAGGGTGGAAGAGTCAGTTACTCGGGCGCATCGGCTTAAGGTGCGAGGGGCAAAGTTTAGAGGGGATGTGCGAGGCTATTCTTTTGAACAGAGGATGGTGATTGCCTGGAACTTGCTGCCAGGGGAGGTGGTGAAAGCAGATACGATAGCGACGTTTCAGAGACATCTTGACAAATACATGGATAGGAAGGGAATAGAAGGATATGGGCCCCTGAAGTGCAGAAGGTGTTAGTTTAGGCAGGCATCAAGATCGGCGCAGGTTTGAAGGGCCGAATGGCCTGTCCCTGTGCTGCACTGTTCTTTGTTCTTTGTTCTTTGACTGCTCGGCTCTCGGTCCGCTCACCAATATCAAGCTGTACCTTTTGCTCGTACCAGAAACAGATAGAATTCTGCCCGTTGAATATCAATCCCTGTATTTATGAGGAATGAAGGACTATTTCATTCCGATGTTTTACGTATAGTAACCATGATAATTTAATTTAAATGAACTGTTGTTCTAATGTGTGAACTACATGTTTCCTCTCCAGATCTGTCCGAATGTAATTGTCCGGACAGCTGAAGCGCAGCTGGTCCAGATCACTGGGGGGATGGTGACGGACTCGTCTCGGAAATCGACAATCTATAGTGGTTATGGATCTCACATTCGCCTCTCTGACTCGGCGAAGTCAATTTAAAATGTAAGATTCGCCCAATGACGAACCATTACTGTGAAAGGCGTTAAAGGGGATTAAATGCAGTCAATGGGTATCAGAGGGAACATTCTCCACTATTGGGGATCATACCTTGCACAAAGGAAGATGGCTGTGGGTATTGGAGGTCAATCATGTCAGCACCAGGACATCACTGCAGGCGTTCCATATGGTAGTGTTTTCGGCCCAACCATCTTCAGCTGTTTCATCAATGAGCTGCCCCCCATAAGGTCAGAAGTGGGGATGTTTGCAACAGAGGAGCAATATGCAGGTGGATTCAACGAGTGAATGTATTCAATAATCCATTCAGAAAATGAGGTGTTAAATAGCTTCGTGTTTATTATACACACCCAAAACGTGAGCACTAGATTGTAGAGTCATAGTTAACTATGAGGAGAGGTTGGAAAAACTCGGATTGTTTTCACTGGAACGACGCAGGTGGAGGGGCGACATGATAGAGGTTTACAAAGCTATGAGCGGCATGGACAGCGTGAATAGTCAGAAGCTTTTCCCAGGGTGGAAGAGTCAGTTACTAGGGGACATAGGTTTAAGGTGCGAGGGACAAAGATTAGAGGGAATGTGCGAGGCAAGGTTTTTACACAGAGGGTGGTGAATGCCTGTAACTTGCTGCCAGGGGAGGTGGTGGAAGGAGATCCGATAGCGACGTTGAAGAGACATCTTGACAAATACATGAATAGGAAGGGAAGAGAGGGACGTGGGCCCCGGAAGTGCAGAACGTGTTAGTTAAGGCAGGTATCAAGATCGGCGCATGCTTGGAGGGCCGAATGGCCCGTCCCTGTGCTGTACTGTTCTTTGTTCTTTGTTCTTTATTCTGTCAGAGAATTTTAGAAAAACATAAAAATGGTTTAACCTTCAATGATAGACAATAGTAAAGAAAAGGGAGGAAAAGTAGATCAGCAACTTCTTATTTACGTAATGTCATTACGTAGTTAAACTGTCCAAGTCATATTATCAAGCACAGTTTGGAAGCGAGCAGCGTTAACAGATATTATGGCAGATCAGCAAATGGTTCGTCAATGTAGTAATTTAAAGCAGCATCTTCAAGGAGGAGAGGTCTGGAGAGAGGCAGAGGTCTATAGAGGGATTTCCAGAATTTAGGATCTTGGCAGATGAAAACAAGACCACCAGTGGTAGAGCGATTACATATGGGAATGCTCAAGATTCCGGAATTATAGGAGCATAAATATCCCGTAAGGCTGAATGAGATTACAGAGATATGGACGGGAGAGGTCACAGAGAGATTAGATAATAAGCGTGGGAATTTCAAATTAATTGCCAGTGAAAGCAAAAGAGAAACAAGAGATTCATTACAAAAGAAGAATATAATCTAAAACCTAATTGAAAACAGGATGTACATGCAGAAATAGAAAAAGAATACAAGAATACAAGAACGCCCTGCCTGCAACGAACATAACTTCTGACTTGAGCACAATAAATTACATCTACAATGGATATGCCTATGACAGCAGACTTTGTATGTCCTCCTGAAGTCTGCTATTGTCAGATTCACGATTTACTCCACAGCCATGTTTTTTACCATCCACGAATGTCAAAACTATACATTCTAAACCCAAATCTATGTCATTTGTACGTGCCAAGAAAAACAGTAGTCTTAAAATAATCTCCAGCCAACCCCCACTCTTTCCTCTTCGAAGAACATCCAGTCACAACTGCTCTCTGCCTCCGATCTCTTAGCCAATCGACGACTCAAGTTGACATCGTCCCTTCAATAATATGCATTTCTATTTTCTGAATAAGTCTGTTATGAGGGATTTCGTCTACATTGTATGTCCTCATTACAAAACAAGAATATAATCTAAAACCTAATTGAAAACAGGATGTACGTGCAGAAATAGAAAAAGCATACAAGAATACAAGAACGCCCTGCCTGCAACAGAAGTAGACTCGCCAACTTTAAGGGCATTTAAGTGGTCATTGGATAGATGTATGGATGAAAATGGAATAGTGTAGGTCAGATGGTTTCACAGGTCGGCGCAACATCGAGGGCCGAAGGGCCTGTACTGCGCTGTAATGTTCTACATTCTAAATTCTAAAGGGCAAAGAGAGAGTATAGAAAAGATAGCAGCTTAGAGAAAAGAGGATCACAAATCTTGTAAAACCTATAAAACTAAAAGAGATCGTTACAGGTGGAGTGGATTATGGAGAAACAGGTAAATATTCCTGTCGAGGCAGAGGGCCTGACTGAGGTACTGAATGAATAATTTGCAACTGCCTTCAAAAAAGAAGAGGCTGCAGTTAATGTTGCAGTCAAGGAGAGGGAAGTAGAGATCATGCATAGGTTAAGATAGTTGGGATGGGTGTGCTAAAAAGTTTAACGTCACTAAATGTCGACAGCTTCCTTGGTCCAGATGGGAAGCATCCTAGGTTGCTAAAGGAATCTGGCTTGGAGATAGCAAAAGCTCTAACTACAATGTTCCAATCCTCCTTATAAATTGCACTGGGGCCAGAGGACTGGAATTAGCAAATGTTAGACTCCTTTTCAAAACAAGGGAGGGTAAGCTTTGTGACTGCAGGCTAATCTGTCCAACGACAGTGAAGGTTGAGAGAACTGTTTGAGGCCTTCATCAAGGACAACATTAATCCTCACTTGCAGAAGCATGGGTTAAGATGAGAAAACCATCTCGGATTTGTTAAAGTCCAATCGTGTGTAACTCACCTGATTCAGTTCTTTAATCACATAAGTGACTGAAGTAGGCCTTGTGTATGTGGGGATCCAATGTAGACGAAATCCCTCATAACAGACTTATTCAGAAAATAGAAATGCATATTATTAAAGCTACGATGTCAACTTGAGTCGTCGATTGGCTAAGAGATCGGAGGCAGAGAGCAGTGGTGACTGGATGTTCTTCTAAGAGGAGAGAGTGGCGGTTGGCTGGAGTTTATTTTAAGACTACTGTTTTTTCTTGCCACGTACAAATGACACAGATTTGTGTGTAGAATTAGTTAGTTTTGACATTTGTGGATGGTAAAAAACATGGCTGTGGAGTAAATCGCGAATATTATAATAGCAGACTTCAGGAGGACAAACGCAGTCTGCTGTAATAGGCAGATCCATTGTAGATGTAATTTATTGTGCTCATGTCATAAGTTATGTTCGTTGGGAAAACATGATGTCAGTGTCATATAAATGGTACCATTTTAAGGAGATGCAAGAACAGTGGGGATCGGGGATTGCATGTCCATAAATCAGTGAGGATTGCAGGCAAGTATAGAAGCTGATTTGGAAAGTGTATGGGATAGTTGTTTTGAAAATAGAAGTATTGAATGTAAATATAAAATAAATCAAGCTAAGCCTTTACAAATCAATTGTTATGACTCAGCTGGCGTCTTGTGTACAATTCCGGGCATGAATACCTTGGAAGAATGTCAAGGCCCTGGAGAGGGTACAGAGGAGGGTGAGCAGGAAGACACCATGAATGAGGAAATACATTTACGTCGAGAGAATGGAAGCGCTCAGATTTTTCTCAGTAGATCGGAGAAGGTTCAGGGGTATCTAACCGAGTTCAAAATGATGAGGGGTTACAATACAGTAAGAATGGGGAAAATATTTCCCCTCAGGAATATGTTTGGCATCAGAGATCATGGCTGGGATTTCAGTGGCCCTTGGAAGCGTGATCGGAAGCCAGGAAGGCTGGGAGGAGGGGGGCACGGAGAAAAGCAGCATGTGCCAGAGGATCTGGCAGGATGGAGATCTCATCGCCTTCCCATCGTCCAGTGATCCCCGGGTGGATGGACCAACAGCAGCTTTCTCTCCGAGATGCAGTTGAGGATCTTAAATGGCCTATTAAGGGCCAATTATGGGATCCTTGCACCGCAGCTGGGATCGTACCAGCGGCCAGGTCCTCCACCACATGGGCAGGAAACCTTCTAAAACGAAGCACTCTCCCTGTGGCCTTTTGTGTGGGCTGGGGCGTTGCCGCCCTCGTGGGTAATTTGGGGCCCACAAAGAAACCCACCAGGAACCAGTTCATTCCTCGGGACGTCCCTCCTCCTGGTCCACAAGTACACGGCCCAGAGCCGCTCACCGGGCCTTTCCAACCAGCTCCGGTGACCCACCTCACTTCCCTCTTCTCAGGTGTTAAAGAGCTGGGCCTGGGTCCGAGGCCTTCGATACAATGGGCAGAATAACTAGAGGGGGAATTAGGAGACATTTATTCACTCAGAGTCTTGTTAAGGTCTGGAAAGCACGACCTGCAAGAATGATGACATCAGCTTCAAAAGGCACTTTTAAAGACAATTAAATAAGCATTTGAAGTGGAATAATTTGCAGGGTTACAAGAAAAATCTACATATGTGATAATAAGTTAGACAGCTCTTTCAAAGGAACGACCCTGACTAAAGTAGCCGAATGGCCTTTCCTTTACATCTATGATTCCATGATCTAGTCGCCAGATCAGTGATTCATTTAATTTTCACATGGTGACACGTCATTGTCCTCGCAGGATAGGCTGGTGGTTGGAACCTGGCTTCATTTTATACTTCAATGATCACATTTCTTCTTATTGGTGTATTTTACCAGACTGTAATTCACAGTTCGCACAAGTCAAAATGTATTGGTTATTTGGAAGGAAACATTGGTTTCTTAGAAACTTCTGTCAAAGAATTAACGTCCACAACAGCCAGAGTTTCAGAAGCTGCTGGAAGGAGCTCTCAGTGTCTGAGGACAGCGTTCGGTCAGTGTACTGCTCACATCGATGTACCCGGTGCCAAAACGATGCTGAGGTCCTTCCTGACCCTGCTTCGACAGAAGCTTATGAACTGTGAGTTACCGATTGTTGAATGCATTATGATATTTACTGATACAGTGATTACTATTCAAAGATGATAATCATTAATCTAATTATCGTCTTTACTACAGAACACATTCAGGTGATGTAGAAAGTAAAAAATGCTATATACATTTTAATTTTTTTGTGTACAGTGTAATGAAATATCGGAAATAAAAACAAGAAATGCTGGAACCACTCAGCAGGTCTGGCAGCATCTGTGAAAAGAGAAGCAGTGTGAACGTTTCGCGTCAGTGACCCTTCTTCGGATTTCAGGTTTCCAGCATCCGCAGTATTTTGCTTTTATTTTAATGAAATATCGAAACTTGTTTAATGCAATTTACTCGCTGCTCGTACAAACAGAGCAGACTGTAGTTGAAAATATAGTGGGTCGATTTACGCAGGGTCTGTTTGAAAAAGAGCCACTTCACTGTTAGAATAGAATCTGTCAGTGCCTGGGATCAATTTACAGAAAACGGATCTATTTTATGTACAGTTGTCATTCATTGGGATGGTATGAAATGGATACTGAAATGGTTTATATAATCTGTAGAAGTTTCATTTGAGACACAATTTGGATTGATTGTTTCCATTTTAAGTTCTACCAACTACAAATAGGAATAAACCTCCATCTATATAAAATTTCTTGCATGAATATAGCGCATTTCACGATGTCAGGACGTCCCAAAGAGCTTTACTGTCAATTAGGTACTGTTTTGTAGTGTTGTCCATACCATAATGTAGGAAACGCAGCAGACAATTTGCACACAGCAAGTTCTGTCAAACAGCAATGTGATAATAACCAGAGCACTTCTTTTTGTGTGTGATGTTGAAAGAGGGATCAACACAGGCCAGAGTACTGGGGATAATTCCCCTGCCCTTTCTCCAAATAGTGCACCTGAAAGGGCCGACGGGGCCTCGGTTTAACTTCTACTCCGATGGAAAGAACCTTGGACAGTGCAGCACACCCTCAGGACTGCACTGAAGTGGCAACCCAGGTTTTGTGTTCAAGTCTCTGGAATTAGAATTGTTGGTTTCATTTTACATTCCATCACATTTCAATAGGGAACCATTATCCATTCTGTACTGTCAGAAATTCGAAGCAAAGTAGTTAAACAAGAAATCTAGCAATAGAGCGTCATCACATTGGGAATGGAAGGTCTCGGGGTCTGGGGTCTCTGGTGACGCAGGGATTTTAGAACTACAGTCAAAGCTAAATCTACTGGCAACAGAACATACACGGGCATTTCTCTGTCCCCAGTATTTCTCAGTAGAAGTGCTGTCTAACCCTGTGTGACATATTGCATGAGATAACATATTTTAAATAGTTTGTTCAGCGTTAGAGCATTGTACATGATCTAGCAATGTTGAATAATGTAGGAACTAGGTTTGGCGCCAATAATATTACAATTAGCGTTAAGTATTACTGTAAGTGTGAAGTGACTCTTCAAAAGATGATGTTACTGAATATTGCAAAATCTCTGGAGGATTTTCTGTTTATTATTGCTTATTTAATGATGACCTTGAAAATTTAGAACTGTGTATTGTAAATTAATCACCTTATTTCACATTCAAGTAGTAATTAATGTGGCAATGTCTCCTTCCACATGCTCCTTTTGTGTAAAGCATCGTGAAGTGTTTACTTAGATATTGTGAATAGTCTCCTTCCCTGCTCGATATTTTTGTGGAGTTTTTCCGGCGATGATCCGATTCAGTTTCTCATTGTTTCAAATGCGGGTTTAGTTACATTTGTTAATGTTTATCAACAGCAAATGTTTGTTTCCGGCAGGGAAGCCTTCCCTGAATGTTATTAGACATTTCTGTGATCAATGTTCTTTTCTTTTTTGTAAAAGGGATTTTATTCTAAAATCCTGAATTTGAAGGTAATTTAAAGAATATTTTCTGCTAGCCAGAGAACGGAGAGAAAGTATGAAATGCCTCTGACTCCCTGAATCGATTCTTTTAGCAATCGGCCACTGATCAAAATCAATTTATTGAAAATGTTCATATTTATTTAAAGTTGTCATTTATTGAGATTGTATAAAGTGAATATTGAAACAGTTTCTTTGTTTTATAAATGTATCACTTAATACGTTTTCTCCTGTTTGATTTTAACTTCATCAAATGCAAATAGGGAACTGTTATCCATTTCTGTCGCTGACAGCAAAACCGTATCTAATATTTGTTATCTCATTAACATTTGATTGAATTTTCAGAGGAGATTTGAGTAAAATTTAGTTTTATTACCAAAATTGAACATAAATAATGCAACAGTTGGTTTTATTTTGTTTCCTGTGCCTCTCGTACAGATGCAGCAGACTGGAGTTAAAATTCTAATCAGGCGTTTAAGAAGGAGACTCCTGGAAGTAGAAAGTGCTCAGTGTTACAATCGAGTGTATGTGAGTCAGAACTGCAGAATACCAGGATCTGCATCTAGCCAACTGATCCCACATTGAGATTTCTGTCCCCAGAATTTCTCAGTGAAGCACCGTGTGTTACAAAGAATTAGATTAAATAGTTTGTACAGCATTTGGAATGTTTGGAAAGGACTATAAATATTGTGTAACCTATGGAGGTGGAACCAATATTGATTCATTTGAACTAATTATTAATGGAGTTATCAATTACAGTCTCCAAAAACGATGCTGCTTATCTCAGGGGGATTTGCTGTATGAGTTTTTTTATTTAGTTAGCGACAATCTTCAAAACTGGGCATTTTTGCATTAAATCATGCTTTCCATTTCATACATTTATGTGCACGGTGTTGTGCAATAATTACTGTTTCTCAGTCTCTTGCGACGTGATTCATTAAGTTGATGTCGCATTGAATATCCGGACGTGTTTCTGAATCTCTTTCTGCATGTCCCATACTTTTTTATGTCGTTCGATGCAGTGTTTAATGAAAGGTCTGGAGTTGTTTCTGAATCTCTGGGGAAAGGCCGGGAAAGTGGATTTGGGGCATTAAATCAGCCATGCTCTTATTGAATGGCGGAGTCGTCTGGGAAGGCAGTATAGCCTACTCCTATTCCTATTGAGTGCTTCAATGTCCTTCCACATGTCCCATACTCTGGTCACCTTGTGGAACAAATCCTGAATTCGTTTGCATATTTAAATTCAACAGACAGTGCCCGGACGATTAGTCTCAGTTATTGCATTGACTGTATTTCGTAATCTCTAAACCACCCAGTCCTTGGTTTTGTAACTCATTCAAGAGTTTAAATTCTGGGCTTTGAATACCCCACGTTTGTCTCGTGTCAGTTCACCTGCTTTGACTTTATTGCTATTTATAATTAATATTTCCATATTACTGTTTGCGGTAATACGATACAATAGCAAGTTAACTTCAGTATAAAATGTTAAAATGTTTGGCACCAAACCCATTAGGCTAAACATCAGAAAGGTATCGGTGCAGCCATTGAAATTTGAGGCGTTGGGAACGGGGAGTCGCCGCAGGTCAGTGAGAGCAGGGGAAATCGGTGAGTGGGACTGTCTGTATCAGGATAACAGCAGCAGCTGAGCTTTAGATGAGTTCATGTTTACCGAGAGTAGGAGGCCGACCAGAAACATGTGGGTATATTCTCTGTATATATAGGCGATTCGAATAACGGTACACAAAGAAATGTATTCAAACTGTTTTGGAGAACAACAATGAGAGCAGATAGAAACTGTGAGGAAGGTTACGAGAGCAAAATGGAGGAATCGGCAGATAGAAGGAGTATTGTAGATAAATAAATGGGAAAATAGTAATGATCGAGAAAGGGGAGCGGCTGAACATTTCTCTGAGACAGTAAGAGATAAACTCGACGAACAGGCAAGTATGTGAGTCTCGGCTACAGATTCTTTAGATTCATTTTCAGGATATGAGCGCGTTGGCCAGGTGGAATTTACTGAACAACCCGACTTAGCCAGAGAAGATGGCGGTTTTTTTCTTGAACCACTGTCGTCAAGTTGGCGATATTGTTCTGAACCCATGTATTGTCCATCCCTACTTTCCCTGAGAAGGTGTGAGTTGGTCTCAGTCCCACTCCAACTGTGATGAACACTGTCCTGTTTTGTCTTGGCCATTTCCTAGTTTGTGACTGTGGCTCAGTACCACAGTATCACTCCAACTGTGATTAACACAGGCCTGGTTTGTATCGGACTTTTTCTGGTTTGTGAGTGGGAGTCAGTACCACTCCGGCTGGGATTAGCACAGACCTGCTTTGATTTGGTGCCTTCTTGGTTTGTGGGTGGAACGCTGTACCACTCCAGCCAGTAGTAAAGCACACCTGGTTTGAATTGCCCATTCCTGCTGTGTGAGTTGGACTCAGTACCACTCCAACTGGGTTTTACATAGTCCTGTTTTGCATCGGCCATTTCCTGGTGTATGAGTGGGACACAGTAACACTCCATCCGGGATTAACACAGGCCTGTTTTGCATTGGACCTTTCCTGGAGTGTCAGTGGGATTCAGTATTACTCCAACTGAAATTAACACAGTCCTAGTTTGTATTTGCCCTTTCTTAGTTTAGTGTAGAGATACAGCACTGAAACAGGCCCTTCAGCCCACCGTGTCTGTGCCGACCATCAACCACCCATTTATGTACTAATCCTACACTAATTCCATATTCCTACCACATCCCCACCTATCCCTATATTTCCCTACCACCTACCTATACTAGGGACAATTTATAATGGCCAATTTACCTATCAACCCACAATTCTTTGGCATGTGAGAGGAAACCAGAGCACCCGGAGGAAACCCACGCAGACACAACCCACACAGACACAGGGAGAACTTGCAAACCCCACACAGGAAGTACCCAGAATTGAACCCGGGTCGCTGGAGCTGTGAGGCTGCGGTGCTAACCACTGCGCCACTGTGCCGCCCTCTTGGGCTGAGAGTTGACTCAGTACCACTTCACCTGGGATAAGTATAGGCCTGATTGGAATTGATCCTTTTTTCTGTTGTGTGAGTGGGCCTCAGTAACACTCCGCATGTTTTCAGGCAGAGTTGAAATGAATTGGCCTTTTCATCTCGTGTGACTTGGACTCAGTAGCACTCAAACTGGGATGAAAACAGTCCTGTTTCGTCTTGGCCATTTTCTCGTTCGTGCGTCAGGCTCTGTATCACTGCAGCTGCGATGGACACAGGCCTGGTTTGAATTGGTCATTTCCTGGTGTGCGAGTGGGATTCAGTGCCACTCCAACTGAGGTGAAACGAGGCCGCCATTGAATTGGCCTTTCCCCCTATGAGAGCTCGACTCAGTGCCACCCCAATTGGGATTAACAAAGGCCTCAATTGAATTGGCCCTTCCCTGGAGTAAGAGTGGGACTCAGTACCATTCCAACCATGATTACATGTGCCTAGTTTGAATTGGCCCTTCCTGGTGATTGAGTGGGACTCAGTTCCCCTCCAGATGGTATTAATGCAGTCCTGGTTTGAATTGGCCCCTTCTTGGTTGCTGAGTGGTATTCTGTAGCATTGCTGCTGGTATTAACACAGACGTGGTTTGAAATTGCCTTTTCCTGGAGTATGATTTGGTCCCAGTACCACTCCAACTGGGATTAACACAATTATTTTCGACTGGGAGATTGGGTCTCTGCAGCATTCCCTATTTGATTAACACAGGCCAGGCTTGAATTGTCCCTTTCCGACTGTGTGTTTGGGACTCAGTGCCACTCCTATCGGGATTAACACAGTCCTCGACAGAATTGGCCCTTTCCTGGAGTTAGAGTGGGATTCAGCACCACTCTGACTGGGATTAACATGGGCCTAGTTCGAATTGGCACGTTCCTGGTGTGTCTGTGGGACTCAGTACCACTCCAGATAGGATTAACACAGTCCTGGTTTGAATTGGCCCATTCTTGGTGTTTGGTTGGGACTCAGTGCCCCTCCAGATGGGATTGACACAGGCCTGGTATGTATTCGCCATTCTCTGGTGTCTAAGTGGGACTCAGTACCACCTCGGCTGTGATTAACACAGTGCTGATTTGAACCGGCCACTTCCTGGTTTGAGAGTGGAACTCAGTACCACTCCAGGTGGTATTAACACAGTCCTGATTTGAATTTGCCATTTCCTGGAGTATGAGTGGGACTCAGTGCCACTCCTGAACGGATTTGCACAGTCCTGTATTGTATTGGACATTTTCCGGTGTCCAAGTGGAACTCAGTACCTCTCCAAGTGATATTAACACAGTCCTGATTTGAATTGGCTATTTCCTGGAGTGTGAGTGTGTCTCAGTACCACTCCAACTGGGATTAACACAGTCCTGTTTGGTATTGGCCGGGCTCTTTTGTGTCAGTGGGACTCGGTACGACTCCAGATAGCATTCACACAGGTCTTGTTTGATTTGGGCCCCTCCTAGCTAGTGAGTGAAATTCAGTACTTTTACCATTGGCATTGACACAGACGTGGTTTGAATTGCATTTCCCTGCTGTGTGCAATGTTCTCAGTCCCACTCGAACTCGGATTAATTCAGTTCTGGTATGTATTGGCCATTTTCGGCAATGTGAGTGGGAGTCCCTACCACACCAGATGGGATTAACATGGGCCTGGTTTGAATTGGCTCTTTCATGGTGTGTGAGAGGGACTCAGCAACAGTGCAACTAGGCTTAACATCGTTCTGGTTTGAATCGGCACTTCTCTGGTGTGCAAATAGAAGCTCTGTAACTGCGATTATCCCATGCCTCGATTGACTTGGCCTTTCCTGCTGTGACAGTGGGCCTTTGTACCACTAAAACTGAAATTAATGCATGCCTTTTTTCACTGGCAGTTTCCTGGTGTGTGAGTGATACAAAGTACGAATCCAGCCGTAATTAGCAACGCGTGTTGGTTGTGGTTGAGTTGGTAGTACACTCACCGATAAATCAGAAAGGCAGGGATTCCAATCCCACTCCAGGAATTGAGTATAGCAATCAAGGCTGACGCTCCAGTGCAGTAGTAAGGACATATTGAAGGCTTTTTTATTGGGCGGCACAGTGGCGCAGTTCCCAGCACGGCAACCTCACAGATCCAGCGACCCGGGTTTGGTTCTGGGTACTGCCTGTGCGGAGTTTGCAGGTTGCCCCTGTGACTGCGTGGGTTTCGTCTGGGTGCTCCGGTTTCCTCTCACATGCCACAGACTTGTGGGTTGATAGGTAAATTGATCATTGTACATAAAATTGCCCCTTGTGTCGGTAGGTGGTAGGAGAATTGAGGGAAGATGGGGATGTCAGAGGGAAAACCTGGGATTAATATAGGATTAGTATAAATGGGTGGTTGATGGTCGGCACGGACTAGGTGGGTCGAAGGACCTGTTTCGGTGCTGTATCTCTCTTTGACCTGGTTTGAATTGACCTTTCCTGGAGTGTGAATGGGATGAAGTACCAGTCCGACTGGCATTAACAAAGACATGGCTTGTGTTGGCTGTTCCCTGGTGCGCGAGTGCGACTCAGCACCACTCCAGATGGGATTATCAAAGGCTTGGATTGAATTATCCCTTTCCTGCTGTACGAGTTGGGCTCAGTGCCACTCCAGCTGTGATAAGTACTGGCCTGGTTTGAAATGGCCCATTCCCGATGTGTGAGAGCTACTAAGAACCACTCCAACTGGGATTAATACTGTTCTGGTTTGAATTGGCCCCTTCCTGAATGGTGAGTGCTTTCAGTAGCATTGAAGCTGGTATTAACACAGACGTGGTTTGAATTGGCCATTTCCTGCAGTGTAATTTGGTCTTTGTACCACTCCAACTGGGATTAACACAGTCTTGTAATGTATTGGCAATTTTCTGGTTTCTGTTTGGGAGTTTGTACCACTCCAGATGGGATTAAAATGGGCCTGGTTTGATTTGGCTCTTTCTTGGTGTGTGAGAGGGACTCGGTACCACTCCAACTGAGATTAACGCAGTTCTGGTTAGAATTGGCACTTTTATGGTATGTGAGTGGGGCCTCTAAAACTGGCATTATCCCATGCCTCGATTGAGTTCGTCATTCCTGCTGTGAGAGTGGTCCTTAGCACCACTAAAACTGAAAGCAAATACAAGCCTGCGTTGCCAGGCAATTTCCTAGCGTTTGATTGGGACTCAGTACCAATCCAGCTAAGATTAACAAGCACCTTGTTTGAACTGCACCTTTTCTGAAGTGTGAATGTGATTCAGCACCACTCCAACTTGGATTAACACAGACCTGGTTTGTAATGACTCCTTCCAGTTGTGTAACTGGGACTCAGTGTCAGTCCAGCTAGGGTTAACACCGTCAGGGTTTGTATTGGCCATTTCCTAGTGTGCGAGTGGGTCTCAGTACCACTCCAACTGGGCTTAAGACTGGCCTGTTTTTTAATTGGCACTTTCCTGGTGTGTGAACGGGACTTAATACCACTCCAGATTGTATTAACAACGTCTTGATTTGAATTGGCCCTATCCTGGTGTGTGTGTTGGGACTCAGTGCAAATCGAGCTGGGATCAACGCTGCCCTGGTTTGTCTTGGGCATGTTCTTGTTTGAGAGTGGGACTCAGTACCACTACTGCTTGATTGACACATGCCTGGGTAGAAACTGCCCCTTCCCGGTGTGTGTGTGTGGAACTTAGTACCAGTCCAAGTGGGATTAACATAGGCCTGGTTTGAATTGTCCCTTTTCTGTTGTCTGTGTAAGGCTTAGTACTACTCCACCTGCTATTAATGTAGACCTGATTTTAATTGGTCCTTTCCTCCTGTGTGAGTTGGACTCAGTACCAGTCCAACTGGGGTGAACACCGTCTTGTTTTGTTTTGACCATTTCTTGGTTTGTGAGTCTAGCTCAGTACTACTCCAGCTGTGATTAACACAGGCCTGGTTTGTATAGGTATTTTTCTGCTTTGTGAGTGGGGCTTAGTACAACTGCGGCTGGGACAACCACGGGCTTGGTTTCAATTGGTCCCTTCCTGTTTTTTTATGGTGAAAATCTGTACCATTCCAGCCGGGATAAACACAGGCCTGTTTTGACTTGGACCTTTCCTGGAGTGTCAGTGGGATTCAGTATGACCCCAGCTGAAATGAACACTGCCTGGTTTGAATTGGCCCTTTTCTGCTGAGCGTGTTTGTCTCAGTACCACTTCAACCAGGATTAACACGGTCCTGGTTTGTATTGGCCATTCCCTGGTGTGTGTACCACTCTAACTGGGCTTACCTCAGGCCTGATTTGAATCTGCATATTCTGGTATGTGCGTGGGACTCAGTGTCACTCCACCTGGGATTAACATGGGCCCAGTTTGAATTGTTCCTTACCTGGTATGTGTGGGGCTCAGTACCATTCACTATTTGATTAACACAGGCCAGGTTTGAATTGGCACGATCCTCGCATGTGTGTGGGACTCAATACCACGCCACATGGGATGAACACAGTCCCGGTCTGAATTGGCCATTTTTTTGTGTTTAGGTGGGACGCAGTTCCTCTCCAACTGGGATTATCACCGCCTGGTTTGAAAGTGCCCTTTCCTGCGGTGTGAGTGGGATGCAGTACCACACCAACTGGGATTAACAGAGGCCTCGATTGAATAGTCCTTTCTTTCTGTGAGAGTATGACTCAGTATCACTCCAAATGGGATTAACACAGGCCTCGATTGAATAGTCCTTTCTTTCTGTGAGAGTATGACTCAGTATCACTCCAAATGGGATTAACACAGGCCTCGATTGAATTGTCCTTTCTTGCTGTGAGATTGAGACTCAGTACCACTCCCTATTTGATTATCATAGGACAGGTTTGAATTGGCCCTTTCCTACTTTGCGTTTGGCTCTCAGTGCCTCTCCTACTGGGATTATCACATACCAGGTGTGCAATGGCCATTTTCTGGTGTATGTGTTGGGACTCAGTACAACTCCAACTCGGATTTGTACAGTCTTGGTTTGTATTGGCCATTTTCTTATTTCTGAGTGGGACTCAGTACCACTCCAACTGGGAGTAACACAGAGCTGGTTTGAATTGGCATGTTCCTGTTATGTGTGTGGGACTCAGTATCAGACAGTGCTGGATTGACTTGCCCTATCCTGGAGTCTGAATTGTACTAAGTACTGCTCCAGCTGGGATTATAACAGGCCTGATTTGTAATGGCCCTTTCCTGGAGTGTACATTGTTCTCAGTGACATTCCTGATGGGTGTAAAACTGGCCTGGTTTTTATTGGCCCACTCCTGGTCTGTGAGTAGGGCTCAGTGCCACTCCAGCTGCGATTATCACTGGCCTGGTTTAAATGACGCCTTTCCTAGTGCGAGAGTGGGCCTCAGTACCACTCCAGATGGGATTAGCACAGCCCTCTTTTGAAATGGCCCTTTCCTGGTGTGTGGCTCGGCTCAGAACCACGACAGCTGGGATTAACATAGCCCTGGTTGAAATTTGCACTAAGGATATTTTCAGTGAGATGCTGTATGGCCAGTTTAGGTGACCTGCACTGCGGCCACTTTAAGTGCTATGCAGAGTGGCCATTTGAAGTGACGTGGACTGCAGCCATTTTATGTCTTATGTGCTGCAGCTATTTCAAATTATATGCAGGGCAACCATTTTTTTACTCATTCATGGGATGTGGGCGGCACAGGCAATGCCAACATTTATTGGCGATCCCTAATTTCCCTTGAGAAGGTGGTGGTGAGCTGCCTTCTTGAACAGCTGCAGTCCATGTGAGGTAGGTACACCCACAGTCCTGTTAGGTAGGAAGGGTGTTCCAGGATTTTGACCCAGCGACGATGAATGAAAGGCGATATAGTTCCAAGTCAGGTTGGTATGTGACTTGGATGGGAACTTGCAGGTGGTGATGTTCCATGCATCTGCTGCTCTTGTCCTTTGAGCTGGTCGAGATCGCGGGTTTGGAAGGTGCTGTCGAAGGAGCCTTGGTGCATTGCTGCAGTGCATCTTGTCGATGGTGCGCACTGCTGCCACTGTGCGATGCACTGTGGCTATTTTAAGTGATATGTTCTACTGCCATTTTAACTGATATGTACTGCGGCTATTTCAAGTAGCAAGCACTGTGGCCATTGTAATGATATGCACTGAGGCCATTTTAACTGACATGTTGTACGCCCATTTTAAGCGATATGTACCTTGGCTATTTTATGTAACAGGCTCTGCGGCCATTTTAATGACATGCACAATGGCCTGTTTGAAATGAGAGCAATCCACGGCGATCATTTTCTGCGTTTTCTGTCAACGACAGCAAATGTATGAGATGTAACTGTGTATAAATAGGTATAAGGTCTCATAAAGGATTATAAACTGTTACTTAAGGATTATGGATGATTGGAAAGTTTTATGAAATATTATAAAGGTTACAAAGGATCAAGATGGGCTATGAGTGGTCAGGTATTATAAAGGTTATAAATGGGTGGGATGACGGGCTCCACCTCCGTTCTGTCTCCGTAGCGACAGGGCCCGATCTCCCTCAGTCTCCATCGAGAATTCCCCAACCCCACTCTGTTACCGTAGCGACATGCCCCCACCCGATAGCGACAGGCCATGCCCCGCTCTGTGACTATAGTGACAGGCCCGTCTCCCAATAAATGTAACGCCAGACCCGCCCCCGCTGTGTCACCATATCGACAGGCCTCGCCCCGCTGTGTCCCACAGTGACAGGCCCCACCCCCGCTTTGTGTCCATTGTGATTTGCGTCGCCTCCGCTCTGTCACGATAGCGACAGGCCCTTCCCCAGGGTGCTGGAAATCATCAGAGATTCGGTCCCTCTCATCATTGAATGAATTTAATAATTGGAGTAAAGGGATATTTCAGCACATACTTCAACTCCTCTCTGAACTGTGTCTGTGTCACGGCATAAAGCGCAGTGTTTGTGCAGCAACTCAGGAGCTGCAGCATGAAGCCTAATTCTTTTTCAAAAGTATGTAAAAATACAGACTCATAATCCATCCAATACATCCGGAACCATATCGAATACACCATGAACACTGCCCATAGCAGGATGAAATTCCCCGAGATAACTAACAGTAAAATAATGGATTTCTTTCGACTCTCCATCTCTGGGTCCCTGCGACTCTGCCCACTGCTGTGAGTCCTGAGTCTTCTGCGTCCTCTGCTGCTCACTAAAATGTGTCTGACGGTGAGAGCGTTGAGCAGCAGAATCACCACAAATGGGACACCGGGTGTTAGAATGTTGTTGAGGAATTCGATTATTCCCCAGACCCGAGAACTCATAACATCTTTTGGTACAAAACAAAACCAGGGTTGGTTCCACAGCCAATATTCATCTGTTAGCATAAAATACCAGAAGATGTTCTTTAAACAGCTCAGCACAGTCACTGTTCCCAGAACCACAGCCGCCGTTTTATCGGTACAATATTTACTTTTCAGATTCTGGCAACAAATGGCCACAAATCGATCAAAGGTGAAAGTGACGGTGAACCAGACAGAACAGTCTGTCGCTGCATAAAGCAGGACTGCGTGGATATTACACACGTGGATGTCATACAGGAATTTAAACTGTTCATCAAAAGCAATGGGAATCTGCCTTAATATCAGGTCGAGGATAATGACCAGTAGATCTGCCACTGCCATGGCCACCAGGTAACGAGTGACACATTTGGAGAGACCACACTTTCCCCGAGACAGGATCCCAATGGTTAGCAAGTTAACTGTGAGGAAGAGAAACACACAGGGAAATTATACATCAGGCTGGGAACAAAGTTACCAGTTTGATTGAGGACTTATTGAGATTTATAAACGTGTTCCTGTATCAGTGACGTATTGAAATGATTGGACCTGAAAGAACAAACGGAAAATGCTGTGATATGGTGGAAGGCAGGAGAAATTCAATAACAATAGATTTATTCTGAAATTGTTACATTCAATGTTGATCATAATCCTCCCACTCCCTCCTTTCCCTGTCTCGTCAAAAAACTGTTCCATTTCAAATCACTCCCAGTTCTGATGAAGAGTCACCGACCTGAAACATTAACTCGGTTTCTCTCTCCACAGATTCTGCCAGACCTGCTGGATATTTCCAACATTTTCTGTTTTTATTTCAGATTTGCAGCATCTGCAGCACGTTGCTCTTGTATAGAAATTTAAATATTGGACTGACTGTAAGATTCGCTCACCTGTGACAGGCAGCTCGGAGTTCAGTTATTTCAAAGCTATAATTGGAAATGTGTCCACTGAAAGATCAATAAAACAAATAATCTCAATCGTCACTAAGTTAACTGTAAGCAAGGGAAATTGTCAAAGAATTTTACACCGGTAAAAACAACAGTTTGAGGGATTTCGTGTTAACATTTGAACATTTGTTACCACTTTCAGTATGTGTAGAATTATTGCTCCAGTGACAGGGCTTTCGGCTGGTGAATGGCCAGTCAATTTAGTGGAGCCTGCGGGCTTCCTGACGATGGATGAAAAGATGATGCAACAAAGCATCAGCAATTCGGAGCTCCCACCTGGTGCAATTCTCTGGCACCTGGAGAATTAACTGCCTGATGCCGTCGTCCATATCTCTTTAAGAATGGAGATCCCGCCTGCCAAAGCTGCTGAACAATCAGAGGGCCAGCAGCTCAGTAGTATCGTCAACGCCACCTGCAGCACTGGAACTGCCAGTACGACACCAGGCCTGGGTTCAGGGTCATCATTGGACCCCAGACCGGAGATCAGTGTGGCGAGGACATCAACACCAAAAAGCTAGTTGGTGTCATTGCTGGTGATTCACCAGGCGAAGGAGTCCTGGATTGCAGGTAAGTGTGGCGAGCACACAATGACCAGTCTTTGTATGTGTGTGTGTATGTATGTGTGTGTGTGTGTGTGTGTGTGTGTGTGTGTGTGTGTGTGTGTGTGTGTGTGTGTGTGTATGTTTTTGTGCTTCTCGTGTTTGTGGGTGTGTTTCTGGTTCAGTTTGCTTATGCGGGTGTGGGTTTGTGTGGGTGTGTGTGTCTGTGTGTGTGCATGTGTGTGTGTGTGTATATGGGTGCTTCATGGCTCAGGGCCTGGGTTCTTCTAAGCCTGTGTGTGTCTCAGTACTTATGTTACTCTGCGTGTGTGTGGCACAAAGTCTGGGTTGTGATGGGTGTTTGTTTGTGTGTGTGTGTGAATCAGGAACTGGACTGTGCCTGCGTGTGTGTGCACACAATAATGTGTGTGTGGATGTTTGTGTGTGTAGTTTCTTGTGAGTTTGTATGAAAGTGAGTGCTTGTGTATCCTTGTGGGTGCATGTGTGTGGTGTGTGTGTGTGTTTGTTGCGTGGATATGTGTACGTGTGTGCGTATTTGTATGTATCGATGTTCATGTGCGTGCGTGTGTTTGTGTGTATGTTTGTGCGTGTCTGTGTGTGTGTTTGTCTCAGGGACTGGGTTGTGCTGTCTGAGTGTGTCTCAATGTATGTATTTCGGTGCTTGTGTTGTGCTGTGTGTGTGTGAATATTTCTGTGTGTTTGTGTGTGCGTCCGTGTGTGTTTGTGTGTGTGTGAGTTTTTGTGGCTGTATGTGAGTGTGTTTTTGTGTGCGTACGTGTGTTTTTCTGTGTATGTGTGTTTTTTGTGTGGGTGTGTTTGTGTTTGCTTCTGGACTTGGGTTGTGCTGTGTGTGTGCATGTGTCCGTGCGTGTGTGCATTTCTGTTTCTCAGACTTGTGCTGCTCTGTGGTGTGTTTGAATTTGTATCTTTTGAGTCTCAGGGCCTGGGTTGTGCTGTGCATCTTTGTATTTGTGCATGTGTGAGTGTGTGTGTGTGTGCAGTTTATAGCTCGGGGCTGGTTGTGCTCTGTCTGTGTGTGTCTCAGTGCTAATGTTGTTCTGTGTGCGTGTGCGTGTGTGTGTTTCAAGAACTCGGTTCTGCTTTGTGTTTTTGTGCATGTGTGCGTGAGTGTGCGTGTGTGTGCGTCTTTATGTGTATCTCAAGGTCTGGCTTGTGCTGGGCGCTGGGTGCTGATGTGTGAGTAAATGAGTCTGCGTGTGTGTGTCTGTGTGTCTGTGTGTGCATGTGTGTTTCAAGGAGTGGGTTGTGTTTTGTGTCTTTGTTTGCGTCCGTGCATGTGTGTCTGTGTGTTGTGTGTGTTTCAGGAACTGGGGTGTGTGTGTGTGTGCGTGTGTGTGTGTGTGTGCACGCGTGCATGTGTGTGTGTGGATGTTTGTCTGTGTAGATGTTTGTGTGTTTGCGTGCAAGTGCATGCTTGTGTATCTTTGTGGGTTCGTGTGTGTGTTTGTGTGCGTGGATATTTCAGTGTATTTGTGTGCGTGTATGTGTCTGCGTGTGCGTGTGTATGTGTGTGGGTATGCGTGTGTATGTGTGTGCACATTTGTGTGTTTGCCTCCGGACGTGGGTTATGCTGTGTGTGTGTGCGTGTGTCCATATGTATGTGCATTTCTGTTTCTCAGACTTGCGCTGTGCTGTGGTGAGTTAGTGTTTTTGTCTTTGGTGTCTCATTACCTGGGTTGTGCTGTGTGTCTTCGTATGCTTGTTTCAGTGTCTCAATGACTGGACTGCGCTTTGTGTGTGTGTGTATCAGTGCGTCTCTGTGTGTCTGTGTGTGTATCAGGAACTGGGTTGTGTGTGTGTGTGTGCACGCATGCATATGTGTGCGTGGATGTTTGTTTGTGCAGATGTTTGTGCGTTTATATGCAAGTGTGTGCTTGTGTTGCTTTGTGGGTGCACGTGAGTGTTTGTGTGCGTGGATATTTGTGTGTATGTGCGTCTATGTTTGTGTCGTGTTTGTGTGCGTGTGTGTTTGTGTGTTTGCGCGCGCCTGTGTGTCTGCTTGTCTCAGGGCCTGATTTGTGCTGTCTCAGTGTGTGTCTGTGTGTGTATATCTTAGTGCCTGTGTTGCGCTGTGTGTGTGTCTCAGGGACTGTGCTATGCGTGTTTGTCTGTATGTGTGTGCGTTCACGCGCACATGTGTGTGTGTGCCGATATTTGTGTGTGCTTGCCTGTGTGTGCTTGTGTATTTTTGTGGTGCATAGGTGTGTACATCTAGGACCTTGTAGCTAGGGTCAAGGATGTCTCTGAGCGGTTGCAGGGCATTCTAATGGCGGAGGGCAAGCAGACAGTTGGTACATATCGGTAACAATATCATAGGTAAAAAATAAAGGGGTGACGTCCTACAGGCTGAATTTAGGGAGTTAGGGTGAAAAAAGTAGAATCTCAAAGGTTCTAATCTCCGGATTACTACCAGTGCCACGTGCTTGCGAGAGCAGAAATAACAGGATCTATCAGATGAATACGTGACTACAGAAATTTTGTGGGGGGAGGGATTCAGATATCTGGGACATTGGGACCGGTTCAGGAGAAGGTGGGACCAGTACAAGATGGACGGATTGCATCTGGCCAGGACTGGGACCAATTTCCTCAGGGTGTGTGCGTGAGGTGGGGTGTTTGCTCTTGCTGTCAGGGAGGGCTTAAACTAGAATGACAGGATGTGTGGGATTCTGAGCGGGAAGATACAGGAGGGGGAAGCAATAATAGAAATAAAAATCAGAAATTGGCGGCACAGTGGCGCAATGGCGAGCACTGAAGCCTCACAGCTCCAGGGACCCGGGTTCAATTCTGGGTACTGCCTGTGCGGAGTTGGCAAGTTCTCCTTGTGACCATGTGCGTTTTCACCGCGTACTCCGGTTTACTCCCACAGCCGAAGAATTGCAGATGATAGGTAAATTGACCATCGTAAATTGCGCCTATTGTCGGTAGGTGGTAGGGAATATGGGATTACTGTGGGGTTAGTATAAATGGGTGGTTGTTGGTCGGCACAGACTCGGTGGGCCGAAGGGCCTGTTTCAGTGCTGCATCTCTAAATAAAATAAAACTTAAAGACGGAGAAAATAAGGGCGAGAAACAAATGGGGCCACAGTGCAAAATAAAGCTAAGATGACTAACAACGTTAAAAGAACGAGTCTAAAGGCATTGTGTCTTAATGTGCAGGGCATTTGCAATAATGTAGATGAATTAACAGTGCAAATAGATATAAACTCTTATGATATAGTTGTAATTATAGAGGCATGCCTACAGTGTGCCAAAGGATAGGAAGTGAGCAAAGTGAATATGGGGAGTAATGCAGAAGGTTAAAAAGCAGGACCTCCAGGGTTATAATCTCAGGATTACTCCCTGTGTCGCGTGCTAGTGAGGGGAGAAACAGGTGGATTCGGCAAAAGAAATGCGTTGGTGAAGAGCTGGTGTAGGCGGGAGGGTTTCAACTACTTAGAGCATTGTGATCTCTTCTGGGTCAGAGGTGACCTCTACAAGAAGAAAGGGTTCCATCTAAACTGGAAGGGGACCAATATCCTTGCGGGGAGGTTGGTTAGCACTACTCGGGAGGGTTTAAACTCGTCTTGCAGGGGGGTGGGACCCAAAATAGGAGAACTAACAAATTGGATACAAAATTGTCTTCGTGATTGGAGGCAGAGGGTGATAGTGGAGGGTTGTTTTTCAGGTTGGAGGCCGGTGACCAGTGGTGTGCCACAGGGATCGGTGCTGGGGCCTCTGTTGTTTGTCATATATATTATTGACTTGGATGTGAATGTAAAGGGCATGATAAGTAAGTTTGCAGATGACACCAAAATTGGTGGTATAGTGAATAGTGAAGAAGTTCGTCTAAGGTTACAACAGGATATAGATCAACTGGGAATGTGGACAAGGGAGTGACAAATGGAATTTAACACAGACAAGTGTGAAGTGATGCATTTTGGGAAGTTAAACCAGGGCAGGGCATATACAGTGAATGGCAGGGCTCTGGGGAGTGTTGTTGAGCAGACAGACTTTGGGGTGCAAGTACATCGCTCCCTGAAAGTGGCAACACAGGTAGACAGGGTGGTGAAGAAGGTGTATGGCATGCTTGCCTTCATTGGCCGAAGCACTGACTGCAAGAGTTGGATCGTCATGTTCCAGTTGTACATAACGTTGGTTCGGCTGCATTTGGAGTACTGTGTGCAGTTCTGGTCGCCGCACTCCAGGAAAGCTGTGTTTACGCTCCAGTGGGTGCAGAAAAGATTCACAAGGATGTGATCTGGTTTGGAGGGCTTGAGTTATAAACAGAGATTGGATAGGCTAGGTCTGTTTTCCCTGGAGTGAAGGAGGCTGCGAGGGGCCATGATCGAGTTATATAAATTGATGAGAGGCATAGATAAAGTAAATAGCCGGTGTCTGTTTTCGATGGTAGGGGTGAGTAAAACTTTCCTTCTTTTGGGCCTCCTTATCTCGAGAGACAATGGATACGCGCCTGGAGGTGGTCAGTGGTTTGTGAAGCAGCGCCTGGAGTGGCTATAAAGACCAATTCTGGAGTGACAGGCTTTTCCACAGATGCTGCAGAGAAATTTGTTTGTCGGGGCTGTTGCACAGTTGGCTCTCCCCTTGCGCCTCTGTCTTTTTTCCTGCCAACTACTAAGTCTCGTCGACTCGCCACATTTTAGCCCCGTCTTTATGGCTGCCCGCCACCTCTGGTGAACGCTGGAAACTGACTCCCACGGCTTGTGATCAATGTCACATGATTTCATGTCGCGTTTGCAGACGTCTTTATAGCGGAGACATGGACGGCCGGTGGGTCTGATACCAGTGACAAGCTCGCTGTACAATGTGTCTTTGGGGATCCTGCCATCTTCCATGCGGCTCACATGGCCAAGCCATCTCAAGCGCTGCTGACTCAGTGGTGTGTACAAGCTGGGAATGTTGGCCGCCTCGTGGACTTCGGTGTAGGAGATACGGTCCTGCCACCTGATGCCAAGTATTCTCCGGAGGCAGCGAAGATGGAATGAATTGAGACGTCGCTTTTGGCTGACATACGTTGTCCAGACCTCGCTGCCAGAGAGCAAGGTACTGAGGACACAGGCCTGATACACTCGGACTTTTGTGTTCCGTGTCAGTGCGCCATTTTCCCACACTCGCTTGGCCAGTCTGGACATAGCAGTGGAGGCCTTTCCCATGCGCTTGTTGACTTCTGCATCTAGAGACAGGTTACTGGTGATAGTTGAGCCTAGGTAGGTGAACTCTTGAACCACATCCAGAGCGTGGTCGCCAATATTGATGGATGGAGCATTTCTGACATCCTGCACAATGATGTTTGTTTTCTTGAGGCTGATGGTTAGGCCAAATTCATTTCAGGCAGCCGCAAACCTGTCGATGAGACTCTGCAGGCACTCTTCAGTGTGAGATGTTAAAGCAGCATCGTCAGCAAAGAGGAGTTCCCTGATGAGGACTTTCCGTACTTTGGACTTTGCTCTTAGACGAGCAAGGTTGAACAACCTGCCCCCTGATCTTGTGTGGAGGAAAATTCCTTCTTCAGAGGACTTGAACACATGTGAAAGCAGCAGGGAGAAGAAAATCCCCAAAAGTGTGGGTGCGAGAACACAGCCCTGTTTCACACCACACAGGATAGGAAAGGGCTCTGAGGAGGAGCCACCTTGTTGAATTGTGCCTTTCATATTGTCATGGAATGAGGTGATGATACTTAGTAGCTTTGGTGGGCATCCAATCTTTTCTAGTAGTCTGAAGAGACCACGTCTGCTGACGAGGTCAAAGGCTTTGGTGAGATCAATGAAAGCAATGTCGAGGGGCATCTGTTGTTCACGGCATTTCTCCTGTATCTGACGAAGGGAAAACAGCATGTCAACGGTCGATCTCTCTGCACGAAAGCCACACTGTGCCTCAGGGTAGACGCGCTCGGCCAGCTTCTGGAGCCTGTTCAGAGCGACTCGAGCAAAGACTTTCCCCACTATGCTGAGCAGGGAGATTCCACGGTAGTTGTTGCAGTCACTGCAGTCACCTTTGTTTTTATAGATGGTGATGATATTGGCATCGCGCATGTCCTGGGGAACTGCTCCCTCATCCCAGCACAGGCATAGAAGTTCATGTAGTGCTGAGAGTATAGCAGGCTTGGCACTCTTGATTATTTCAGGGGTAATGCTGTCCTTCCCAGGGGCTTTTCCACTGGCTAGAGAATCAATGGCATCACCGAGTTCTGATTTGGTTGGCTGATGTCCAGCTCATCCATGACTGGTAGAAGCTGGGCTGCATTGAGGGCAGTCTCAGTGACAGCATTCTCCCTGGAGTACAGTTCCAGGTGGTGCTCAACCCAGCGGTCCATTTGTTTGTGTTGGTCAGTGATTATGTCCCCTGATTTACATTTGAGGGGGGAGATCTTCTTAATGGTTGGCCCAAGAGCTCTCTTCATGCCTTCATACATTCCTCTGATGTTTCCGGTGTCTGAGGCCAGCTGAATATGACTGCATAGGTGTTGCCAGTAGTCGTTTGCACAGCGCCTGGCTGTTCTTTGTGCAGTGCTTCTGGCTGCTTTCAGTGCTGCGGATGTTAAATCGCTGGGGGCTTTCTTGTAGTTCAACAGTGCAATGCGCTGAGCGGCTATGACAGGTTCCAGCTCTTCATTATGAGATTGAAACCAGTCTGCATTTCTCTTCGTACTTTTGCAGTAGGTGGTCAAAGCTGACTCATAGATGGCGTCTTTGATTCTTTGATGTGGGCCCACTTGGTCTCAGCATCCCCTGTGGGAATGTTTTGAAGGGCTGTTACAAGTGAATTTAGAAATTTTTGTAACAGCTGTGGGTGAGAAATTCTGCTCGTGTTGATGCGCGGGTGGCCCTTCTGCTTGGAATGATGCAACTTCTTTGGTCTGAGTCTAACCTTGCTGAACACCAGGGAGTGATCGGTGTCACAGTCTGCACTGTGGAAGCTGCGTGTGATTTGAACACTCTTTAAGGCGTCTCGCCTTGTGACAATGAGGTCTCGCTGGTGCCAACGACGCGATCTTGGGTGCCTCCATGAAACCTGGTGACAGGGTTTCGTGTGAAAGAACGAGTTGGTGATGCAGAGGTTATGATAGGTACACAACTCAAGCAGTCTCTGCCCGTTCTCATTCATCCTTCCAACGGCACTTGGGACCTTATTACCTGCACCCGCTTCCCCCCTTTCCCCCCTTTTCCCCCTTCCCCTTCCCTGCTCCACCCTCTCAGCTCACCCCCCAACAACCCCGTCCCAGCCCGCCACCCCGCACCATCTTCCCCCCACACCCCCTTCCCCTGCACACCCCACCCCTTACAGCCCCCTTCCCAGCTCCCCCTAGTACCCCCCTCCCTCCACCCCTCCCCCTCGCATCTCCTCCTCCCACAGGCACCATCCTACACCTGTGTAGGGGCCCTAACAACCCCACTGCCTTGTGGGCGTCTCGGGAGAGACCAAGGCTAAGGGAGTAAACCCTAACAGATAATCCGGAGCGGAACCCCGTAGGCGGTCATGTGTCACCTTTGGCATGTTTCCGGCAGTTCCTGCAGCCATACCGGTGCCAAACGTCGTGCTCTGCACTCCTTTGGACCCCACCAGAAAGGCCGAGAGGGGGGTGTTGACGACTGGTCAACTCTCAACCTCCATAAACTTGCCCAGGCATGCGCCATGGAGAGGTCACTCCATAGTTGCCTCACAGCGACTGACACAACACGGAAGGCAGCAGTTCCGGGTTATAAGTCCAGATAAATTGGCGTAGAAACTGGGCACCACGGGTTGCTTTGTCGGTGGGAGAGGTCATTGCACCTCACTGGACAGCTTCCGCCCACCTCAAACCGGGCAGCCCCCGGTCAACAAGGTTCTGTCCCGCCACAGTCTACCTGCTTCAATGGGTGCTTGGAGCTCAGGGTCATTGCCCGAAAGGTGGGTTGATACACCGCACCAAACAACATGAAAAAAGGAAAGAAGGTACCAGCCCTTCGCTTTGCAAGCTGGAACGTCAGAACTATGTGTCCTGGCCTGTCGGAAGACCTTACACAAACCAACGATTCTCGGAAGACAGCCATCATTAACAACTTGCTCAGTAGACTCAATGTAGACATTGCAGCACTTCAGGAGACACGCCTCCGCGCGAGTGGATCTCTAACAGAGCAAGAGTACACCTTCTTCTGGCAGGGCAGGGACCCTGAAGAACCAAGACAGCATGGAGTGGGCTTCGCCATCAGAAACTCCTTGCTCAGCATGATCGAGCCTCCCTCAAATGGCTCGGAACGCATACTGTCCATCCGACTGCTCACCACCTCTGGTCCAGTACACCTACTCAGCATCTATGCTACAACACTCTGCTCCCCTCCTGAAGCTAAAGACCAGTTCTACGAGCAACTCCATAACATCATTAGCAGCATCCCCAACACCGAACACCTATTCCTGCTGGGGGACTTTAATGCCAGGGTTGAGGCCGACCATGACTCATGGCCCTCCTGCCCGCGGCGCTATAGCGTTGGAAGTAAAACCAGAGGGCATGAATTTAAGGTGAGAGGGAGGAAGTTTCGAGGTGATCAAAGGGGTAAATCTTTCAGACAAACAGAAATGAGTATCTGGAATGAGCTGCCTGAGGAGGTGGTGGAGGCAGGAACAAGAGCGACAATTAAGAGGCATCTGGACAGGTACTTGAATGAGCAGGCATAGAGGGATATGGAATTAATGCAGGAAGAGGGATGAGTATAGATCGGCATTATGGTAGGCATGAATGCGCTGGGCAGAACGGCCTGTTTCTTTGCTATACGACTCTCTGACTCTATGACTTTATGAACATCCAGGGGTATTCAATATTTAGGAAGGATAGGCAAAAAGGGAAAGGAGGTGGGATAGCGTTGTTAGTAACGGAGGAAATCAATGCAATAGTGAGGAAGGACTTTGGCTCGGAAAATCATAGTGTGGAATCTGGGTGGGGTTAAGAAACACCAATGGGGCAGAAAACGTTGATGCGGTTTGTGTATAGGCCCCCAGATAGTAGTGAAGGTGTTAGGGATGGCATTAAACATGACGTAGAGGCGTATACAATAAGGCTACAACTGTGACCATGGGTGAATTTAATCTACATATAGATTGGTCAAACCAAATTAGCAATAATACTGTGGAGGAAGATTTTTCTGGAGTGGGTTCGTGACTGTTTTTTAAACCAATACTTTGAGGAAATAACTGCAGAACAGATTCTCCTCGACTGGTTATTGGACAATGAGAAATCATTAATTAACAACCTTGCTGTGTGGGGCCCCTTGCCGAAGAGCTTCCAGAACATGATCGAATTCTTCATTAACATGGAGAGTGAAGTAGTTGAATTCGAAACCAGGGTGCTGAATATAAGTAAACCAAACTACAAATATATGACGTGCGAGTTAGCTATGGTAGAGTGGGGAACATTACTAAAAGCGTTGAGGGTTGAGAGACAATGGATAATATTTAAAGAACAACAATCATTCATTCCTGTCTGGCACAAAAATAATACCAGAAAGATGGCTCAACCGTGGCTTACAAAATAAATTAGGGATAGTATTAGATCCAAAGAGGAGGCATATAAAATTGCCAGAAAAAGCAGCAAGTCTGAGGATTGGGAACAGTTTAGAATTCAGCTAAGGAGGACGAACAGGATGATGAAGCGGTTAAAAATAGAATATGAGAGTAAACGTGCGTGGAACATCAAAACTAACATTAAAATCTTCTATTTGGGCCTCCTTATCTCGAGAGACAATGAATACGCGCCTGGAGGTGGTCAGTGGTTTTTGAAGCAGCGCCTGGAGTGGCTATAAAGTCCAATTCTCGAGTGACAGTCTCTTCCACAGGTGCTGCAGAGAAATTTGTTTGTCGGGGCTGTTGCACAGTTGGCTCTCCCCTTGCGCCTCTGCCTTTTTTCGTGCCAACTACTAAGTCTCTTCGACTCGCCACATTTTAGCCCCGTCTTTATGTCTGCCCGCCAGCTCTGGCGAACGCTGGCAACTGACTATAAATAAATATGTGAAAAGTAAAAGATTACTTTAGACAACTGCAGATCCTTTACCGTCAGAAACGGAGGAAATTACAATGGAAAACAAAGAAATAGCAGAAAAATTAAAGACATACTTTTGTTCTGTCTTCACAAAGGAGGACGCGCATAACCTCACAGAAATGTTATGGATCAAAGGGTCTGATGAAAGGGAGGAACTGGATAAAGTCAGTATTATTTAAAAAAAAGTTATAGGGAAATTAATGGGATTAAAGGCTGACAAATGCTCAGGGACTGGTAATCTAAGTCCCAGAGTAAGAAAGCAAGTGGCCCTGGAAATAATGGATCATTGGTGGTCATCTTCCAAAATGCTTTGGACTCTGGAGCAGTTCCTACAGATTAGAGGGTGGTAAATGTAGCCCACTATTTCAAAAAGCAGGGAGAGGAAAAGAAACCTGGCAATTATAGATCCAATCGCCTTACATCAGTAGTTGGGAAATGCTAGAATCTATTATAAAGGATATAATAGCAAAACACCTGGAAAGCATAAACAGGATTGTATAAAGGTAGCATGGGTTCCGAAAGGCAAATCACGCTTAATAAACCTACTGGAGTTTTTTTGAGGATGCAACTAGTAGAATAGATAAGGGAGAACCCGTGGATGTGGTGTACTTGGATTTTCAGAAGGTTTTTGATAAGGTCCCATATAAGAGGTTATTGTGCAAACTTAAAGCACATGGGATTGGGAGTAATATACTGGCATGGATTGAGAATTGATTGACTGACAGGAACCAATGAGTTGGAATAAACGGGTATTTTTTCAAGGTGGCAGGCAGCGACCAATGTGGTGCCATAGGGACAAGTGCTTGGACACCAACGATTCACAATATATACTCATGGCTTGGGTGGGGAAACTAAATCTTACATTTCAACATTTGCAGTTGACACAAAGCTGCGGAGGAAAGTGAGCTGTGAGGAGGATGTAAAGAGGCTCCAATTCGATTTGTCCATTTTGGGTGAGTGGGCAAATGTATGGCAGCTGCATTACAACGTGGATAAAAGTGAGGTCCCGGTTCTGTTCTCATATTCCTGCAAGTTTATTTCCCTCGCCTGTCCTTCCAAAATTCGTTTGAAATCGTTCATTGTCTCTGCATCCATCATCCCTGTGGGCAGTGACTTCCAGGCCATTGCCACTGGTGCGTAAAAACGTTCTTCCTCACATTCCCCTGGAATCACTTGCCCAGGCGTCATCTCTAGTCTTGTAGCATCGGCTAATCATCTACCTATCTAAACCTCTCATAATCTTGTCCACATCAATCTCCTTTCCTCCAGGCAAAACAATACCAGCTTTTTGAAGCTAACCCTGTAACTAAAATCCTTCATCCCTGGAACCATTCTGGTAAATCTCCTCTACATCCTGTCAAGGAACCTTACAACCTTCCTAAAGTGTGGTGAGCAGAACTGGATGCAGTACTCCAGTTGGAGCCTAACCAGAGCTTTATGAAGGTTCAGCATAACTTTCCTTCTTCTGTACTCACTACCTCGATTTATGAAGCCCAAGATCCCGTATGCGTTACTAATGACTCTCTCAATATGTCCTGTATCTTCAGGGATCTATGTGTATGAGCACCCATGTCCCTCTGTCCCTGTACACTCTTCCACCTGTGATATTAAGTCCATATTGCCTTTCTTCATGCCTTCTGCCAAATTGCCCTGCAGAGCTACCGACACCATCAGGAATCCGGCTATCCCGATAAAGCAACGGGACCTCTCATGCTGCGTCTCCCTGCTGAGGGAGAACATGTTGACAGAGATGGCCTCCCTCACCTCCCAGAATTATCAATAGACAACACACAGGTCTAGCAACTACTGGTCAGTTACTTTAACATCAGTGGTGGGTAAGTTTTTAGAAACAATAATCAACGGGGGAATATCAAAACACACTTGCAGAGACCTGAGTTAATTTAAAATTGTCAGCATGGAATTTTACAAGGCAGATCATGCTTTACTAAACTTTTTTTGATGAAGTAACAGAGAAGGTTTCTGAAGGAAAGTGGTGGATGTTGTCGACATGGATTGCAAGAAAGCGTTTGATGAAGTACCACACAAAAGGTTAGTTAGAAAAATTGAAACTCATGGAATAGCATCAAATGGGATTAAATATTGTCTAAAGGACAGAAAAGAGCAAATTGTGGTAAACAGTTGTTTTTCATACTGGAGGATGATGTTCCACAAGGGTCAGTACTGGGACCACTGCTTTTTCTTTTTCTTTTGCTATATGTAAATGACTTGGATCTTGAAATACAAAGTAGAATTTAAAAATGTTCTGATGCTACCAATCTTGGAGGAGTGGGAAACCGTGAGGATGATGCAAACTGTCAGCAACAGGATATAGATAGGACTGAAAAGTGGCAGGTGGAATTTAATAGAACAGTATGACGTGAAGACTTCTGGCATAAAGGGGAGAAAGGCAATATAGAATTATAATGGTGCAGTTCTAAAGATTGTGCAGGAACAGAAGGACCTGGCCTCCATTTGCATTGATCTCTGAAGGTGGCAGAACATATTACGAGAGTGTTTGGCAAAGCATATCAGATCTTTGGCTTCATCATGAGAGGCAACGAGTATAAAAGCAGGGAGCTAATGCTGAAACTCTATAAAACTTTGCTCAGGCCCCCTGGAAGACTGTGTCCAATTCTGCTTACCACACTTTTGGAAGGATGTGAACGCCCTCGTGAGGGTTTCGAGGAGATTTACCAGAATGGATCCAGGGTTGGGGGAGAGGTTTAGTTACAAGGTTAGTTTGTCGACTCCTGCACTGCTCTCCCTGGAGTAAAGGAGATTGAGAAAGATTTAACAGAGATGTACAAGATTATGATAGTCTTCGAAAAGACAAACAAGGAAAAACTGTTCCCATTAACTGATGAAACACGGACTAGGTGACACAGATGAAGGTTTTGGAAAGTGATGCAGGGGGAAAATGAGGAAGAACATTGGTTTATGCAGTGGACGGTAATGACTTGGAACTCACTGCCCTGGAGGGTGGTGCAAGCCGAGACAATCAATGATTTATAAATGAATCCGGAGGGGCACCTGCATGAAATAAACTTGCAGGGCTACATGGATTGAGTGGGGCAGTGGGACTGACGCAATTGTTCCATTGAGAGCTGCCATGGAGTGTCCGAATGGCCTCTTTATATGACTCTATGACTCAATCAATGTCGACAACTCGATGTTGTATACAGCACACGCACTGCCTGCAAAGATCCAAATGCATAGAATTCAATGAAACTGTGACCTTAATGGTCACTGGCAGTTCAGTCTTCACCTTGGTGTGAGGCTCCAGATCATTTTGCAAGAGGTGACACATCCTTATTGAATCAGAGTCACCTCACATACTGCTCCTGGGATAGGAGTAGGTTGGAAAGGTGCTGTTGAAAAATCCGGCATGGGTAGGGCAGAGCCCCTGCTTCGACCCTCTTGACAGAGCTTCCCCGCTCTGCAGTCTCTGCCCCATTTGTTCGTCTTGTTACAGACGCAAATACACTGTAACTACAGTCACCAGACCTCGTGCAGGGTTTGGTCACCAAATCATCTGTCCTCCCTGAATGTCTGCAGCAGCTCACAACACAACCTCCAGAAAACCATCCACAACACCTCCACTAACTTTACAATAGCAGCAGTAGGTCAAAAGTCCCTCACCTGTAAGTTGGTGGCCTGGTCCTTTTAAATAACACTAGAACGCAGCCCTCGTGCTGCTGAATGCAAGACCAGATGAGAATGGCTAACACAGGTGGTCAGTGGACATGCACAGTGCAACTTTCAAAGACGTGCGTCAAAGCTGCTGGAATAGCTCATTGACATCAATTCAACCCCGCCCCCCCTCATACTGCCAGTACACGCACAGTACGCCCACAGCTATATTCCTGCCCAGCATGGGGCACTGTGCAGGCCACACTGGAAGATCCAGGATTTTGTAACACTGGCACCAGTGGCGCCACGGAGTAAAAATCACAGCCAGGGGAGATAGAAAGGGAAAACAACTCACTTTATTAAGGGAATTGGCAAAAGACTCACAGGCATAAGTTTTGCAGGAAGAGTGAAATGGGCAGGGGAATGGGATAATCGGGCGGGGTGAGTCAATGGAGGAATTCAAACACAAGAATGAGAATATTAAAATTAAGGTGCTGTCAGACCGGCGAGCCAATGTCAATCAGTGAGCTGGGAGGTGATGGGAGATCGGGAATTGCTGTGAGTTAGGAGACAGACAGCAGAGTTCTGGATAGGCTGTGGATAATGGAGCTATTTAACTGGGAGGGTGACCAGGATAGAATTGGAATAGTCAAATGTGCATTTAAACAAAGACACGGATGAGGGTTTATGAAACAGATGGGCTGAGGCAGAGGTGGAGACGGATGATTTTACAGAGGTGGTAGTCGGCAGGATTGGTGAAAGATAGAATATGGAGATGAAATCAGCTCAGAGATCAATAAAATACAGAGGCTGTAAAAAGTCCAGTCCAGCCTCAGACATTGATCAGTAAGGGTATGGTATTTCATGGATAAGGGACGGAGTTTTGATGTAGACCGATGACACTCTCTACAGTCTTCCCAAAATTTAAGTTGCAAGAACAGTATTTCAGTGAGACAGGGTTTACAGATCTCCTCGCTGGAAATAGAGAATTAGGAGTGGCAGCAACAACAGTAAAGTCCAATAGCTATAATACAGTGAGGAATGATTTATAGCGCAAACAGCTAGAAATATAGGTATACGAGGAATAACAACAGCAGCAAGGTTAGCAGGTAAATTACAGAAGCAGTAATGCAGTTAAACATGGTTAATAAGATGTATAGAGAGACTTGCCAGGGACATCAACAACAGCAAGAATTGGGTAATAAATGCATTGCATAATCAACAGTATGTGATAGATCCCAAGTGTTAACACATGTGAACCATACGTATGAAGCATGTAAAGAGACCATGATAAACTCTTGCCCATTGTTGTAACTTTCCAGTCTAATGTTCTCAGATTCTGATCCATTGTTGTAACATTCCAATCTATTGTTCTCGGATTCTGATCCATTGCTGTAACATTCCAATCTATTGTTCTCGGATTCTGAACTACACTTTCCCTCTCTCTGGAGCCACTGCTCCCAGTTGGTGCTGAGGCTGATGCTCTCACTGACACTATGGGATAACACATGTAAAGGAGCTCCTTATTAATGGAAGAGGGAAACCCTTCAGTGACACAATTAGTGTCCGAGGAGATTGGCATTAATTACAGTGACTGAACAAACAGATGCAGTTAACCCTTTTCAATCCAACACCTTTTGTACCACAATAAAGTGGAATATTTATCCAGTATGGATGGAATGTTTAAGGGTTACTGAGGGAAGGGCTGGTGGAAATAGCAGAGGCAGAAGCCAGAATTTTCCAATCCTCCTTGGATATGAGAGTGATGACTGAAGACTGGAGGGTTGCAAATGTTATACACTGTCGAAAACAAAACAAAGGTTGGATAAACCCTGTATTTACTGAACAATCTAACATTGCTGGTGGGGAAGGTTCTAGAAGTCACTACCGGGAGAAAAGTAATCATTGTTCGAAAAGAAACATGGGATGATATGTGGCAAGTAGCATGGATATGCGAATGCCGAATCATATCTGGCAAACTTCAACAGCAACTTCTTTTACATAGCACCTTTAATGTAATTAAATATTCCAAGTCTCTTCACAGAGGCATTATAAAACAACATATGTTACCGATCCATATATGGAGACATTAGGGCAGGCGACCAAAAGCTTGGTGAAAGAGGTAGATTTAATGGAGTGTCTTAAAGGGGCAAACAGCGGTAGAGAGGTAGAAAATTGACGGGAGGCTATTGCAGAGTTCAAGGCAGAGGCTGCTGAAGGCATGGTCATAAATCATCGAGCAATGATGATTGGGGAAGCTAAGGAGAACGGAATTGGAGGAGTGAAGATAGTTCGGAGGGTTGTAGGCCTTAAGGAGTTTGCAGAGATAGGGAGGATCCAGGCCACAGAGGGATTTTCAAATAAGAACGAGCAGTTTAAAATCGAGAAGTCTTTTAACTGGGAGACAATGTGTACCAGCAAGCACAAAGGTGCTGGGTGAACAGCATTTCGAGCATGTTCGGACACTGGCAGCAGAGGTTTTGATGACCTAAAGTTTACAGAGGGCAGAATGTGGGAGGCCAACCAGGAAAGCGTTGGATTAACAAAGTCTAACGGTAACAAAGGTATGGATGAGAGTTTCAGCCCCAGAACAACTGAGACAGGGGCGGAATTGTGTGATGTTATGGAAGTGGAAACGTATCGTCTCAGTGATGGGGCAGATACCTGGTTGAAAGCTCATCTCGGAATCAGATGTGACACAAAAGTTACAAATATTCTGGTTCAGCCTCAGACTTTTGCCAAGGAGAGGGATGGAATCAATGGTGAGAGCGCACAGATTGTAACAGAGACAAAAGACAATGGTTTCAGTCTTTCCAATATTTTACAGGAGGAAATGTTTGCAAATCCAGTAGTGGATGTTGGATAACACACCTGATATTTTAGAGACAGTGGAGGGGTCGAGGGAGGTGGTGGTGCGGTTGAACTCTGTGTCAGCAGGATATATGTGAAAAGTTATATTGTGCTCTCGGATGATGACACCAAGGGGCAGCATGTAGATGAGCAATAGGATGGGGTGACAAATAGATCCATGTGGAAAAACAGAGCTAACGGTACAGGAGCAGGAAGAGAAGTCATTGCAAGTGTTTCTCTCTATATGATTAAATAGATAAGACACGCTCCACAAATTTATTTCATACTTCGCTTATCCGACACTTTAACAAAAAGCTTTTTTTCCTGTCAAGGAAAGCAACCCCATCACTGCTTCTAATCTGACCGGTTGTAATGTATTCACAATAGCCCTGGTCTTCCCTCTCTGACGCTGAAAGATATGTACTTAACAAAAGACTCAGTTTCATCCTCTTACAACCCCACCTCAATGAATTTCACGGTCGCAATTACGTTGAGCGTTTCTTCCACCGTCTCCGGGCTCATTTCTTTGACCAGGAGCTCTCTCCCAATCAGTAGACCCATTCGCCCACCTCCAGCATTCTCCCTCCACCTGGACCCCTCCCTCTGGTCTCATAGCTGCTCTTGATCATTTCATTGCCATCGGTCAGCGCCTTAATTTCTCCGCTCCTCTGGGTAGCAAATGATGTCATAGCCAGCAACGCCCGCATCCCATGAACGAGTAAAAAAAACATTGGGGAGATCAAATGCAGATTGGGTGATCGCTTAGCAGAAGCTGCCACTCAGTCCACAAACATGAACCTGAACTTCGGGTCGTTTGCCATTTTAATTTACTGCCCTGCTCCCACTCCGACATTTCGAAACTCGGCCTACTGCAGTTTTCTAGTGAAGCTGAATGCAAGTTCGAGGAACAGCGCCTCATCTTCCAAGTTGACACTTTAGAGTCTCTGGACTCAACACTGAGTTCAACAATTTCAGACCGTCACCTGGTCTTAAACTTGTTTTTCATGTCTGTGCTTTCAGAAAGAGCAGTTCAGTATTCAACCGTTAACACTCTCTCTGGACAAATGATTTGTTTCTGACAACAAATGTTAGCACTCGCTTTGTCTTGTTTGATGTCATCTTTGTCATTTAATCTCCCTGCCGTCGGCCCTTTCACAGGACGTCCATTTTCGTGTTCTTCCCCATCTTTCACTTTATCAAAACCTATTTTATTTCTAACCATTGTCAGTTCTAATGAAAGGTCATCAACATGAAACGTTAACTCTGCTTCTCCCTGCACTAATGTTGCCTGGCCAGTTGAATATCTCCAGCACTTTCTGTTGTGATTATAGATATGAATGGAACCTAGCCAAACAGACGTCAACGGGTGTGAAGTGGAAAACTGTCCGCTGGTTGGAGTCGTACCTAGCATGAAGGAAGATGGCTGTGGTTGTTGGAGCTCAATCATCTCAGCTCCCAGACAATACAGGAATTACTCAGGGTAGTTCTCGGCCCTCCGATCTTCAGCTGCTTTAACAATGGCATTCCCTCCTTCATAAGGTCAGAAGCAGGGATGTTCACTGATGATTGTATAATGTTCAGCATCATTCGCAGCTCCTCAGATACTGAAGCACGTTATATGCATCAAGAGCTGGACAACATTCAGGCTTTAGCTGATCAGTGGCAAATAACTTAGTCGCCACATCTCCAACAAGACAGAATCTAACCATTTCCCTTCACATTCAACGGCATTCATACCAATGAATTCCCCAATATTAATATCCAGAGGTTGCTATTGACCAGAGGGACGAATTGGACAAGCCACAGAAATATTGTTGCGACAAGTGCAGGTCAGATGCTGAGAATTCTGCGGCGCGTAACTCACTTCCTGACTTCCCAAATCCTGTCCACCACATACAAGGCACAAGTCAGGAGTGTGATTTAATACTGTGCACTTGTTTGGATGGGTGCAGCTCCAACAGTACTCAGGAAGTTAGACATATTCCAGGACAACGCAGCCCGCTTGATCGACAGCCTATCCATAATCATTCCCTCCCTCCACCACTATCGCTCAGTAGCAGCAGTGCGTACCATCTACAAGATGCACTGCAGCAAATCACCAAGACTCCTTCGACATCAGCTTCCACACCGGGACCTCTATCACCTTGTACGAAAAGGGCAGCAGATGCATGGAAACAGCACCACCTGCAAGTTCCCCTCCAAGTCACACAATATCCTGACTTGGAAATGTATCATCGCTCCTTCACTATCACAGGGTCAAAATCCTGAAATTCCCTTCCGAATAGCACTGTGGGTGTACCCGCAGCAGATGGACTGCCAGAAGGCTTCTCACCACCACCGACGCAAGGGCAGTTTAGTGATCGGCAATAAACGTTGAACTGGTCTGCAGTGCCCACATCCCATGAAATAATAAAAAGGTAACTGCATTTCCTTCCAGCTGGACGACAGTGGAGAGATAGTGGAGGAAAATGGTACCACCAACATTGTCACAGGGTGTAGTAAGTTTGTGAAGGGTAAGGAGCGATAGTCTGCCTTTGTGCCAGTCACACAGCATGTCATTTTTAACCGTCTTATCCACATGTCGGACACCTTTGTCGAATTATGCACAGGCATCCACGCTGTTGCTGCAGCCCCGTTAAAATTACACCCTTTATTTTCCAGACTGTCCTCTCTGCCCTGAGAAAATGTATCAATGTGTGCTTCTCTTCATGTTCATCTGTCGCGTGCCTGTCTAATCCACCAGGCTGTCTATATCCAGTTGAAGTCTTTCACTATCCTCCTCACTGCGCAATGCACTTCTAAGTTTTGTGTCAACTGCAAATTTTGAAATTGTATAATTTTCACTCAAGTACAAGTGGCGAATAGAAATCACGATAAGTAGCAGTCCTGGTAATGACCTCTGGGTAAACGTCCTCCAGTTCTATAAACAACCTTTCACCACCTGTCTCTGCTTCCTGTCATGCAGTCAACGTTGTCCCTTTTATTCCATGGGCTTCACCTTTGCTGACAAGCCTGTTCAGTGACACTTTATCAAATGCTGTTTGGAAGTCCATGCACAACACATCAACTACATAACACTCATCAACCCGCTCTGTTAATTCACTGAAAGTACTCAATCAAATTAGTTAAACACAATTTGACTTCGACACATCCGTGCTGGATTTCCTCAATTCATCCACATTTGTCCCAGTCAGTTAATGTTATTGTTAATTGTTATTAAAGTTTTCCCAGCACCGAGTTTTAACTCGCTGGCCTCTATTCGATGGGCTTGTCCTTACACCCTTCTTAGTACAATGGTGTAAGATTTGCAATTCTCCAGACCCTTGACACCATCACTGTGTGTCAGAAAAGGTATGGCTGGTGCCTCTACAATGTACATCCTCACTTCACTCAGCAACTCGCATGCCTTTTGGCTGAGCATCTTTAAGTACAGACTGCCTTTCTAATAACTGTTGTCGAGAAAACATGCTTTACTGAATGAGGAATTTTGATTCATCGGTTGTATACCTAAATTTAACTTTGAAAAAGGAAAGCTAGAAACCTGGATTTATCTTTTAAAAAGCTGGCATCCAAGATGGCCTCAACAATATTTTTTTATTCATTCATGAGATGTGGGCGACGCTGGCCAGGCCAGCATTTTTTGCCCATCATTAATTGCCCTTGTAGTGGTGAGCTGCCTTCTTGACCGCTGCAGTCCATTTGGGGTAGGTATGCCCACAGTGCTGTTCGGAAGGGAGTTCCAGGATTTTGACCCAGCGGCAATGAAGGAACGGTGATATAGTTCCAAGTCAGGATGGGGTGTGACTTGCAGGGGAATTTGCAGGTGGCTGTGTTCCCATGTATTTGCTGCCCTTGTCCTTCTAGTTGGTCGAGGTCGCGGGTTTGGAGGGTGCTGTCGAAGGAGCCTTGGTGCATTGCTGCAGTGCATCTTGTAGATGGTACACACTGCTGCCACTATACGTCGGTGGTGGAGGGAGTGAATGTTTGTAGATGGGGTGCCAATCAAGCGGGCTACTTTGTCCTGGATGGTGACGAGCTTCTTGAGTGTTATTGAAGCTGCACCCATCCAGGCAAGTGGAGAGTATTGCATCACACTCCTGACTTGTGCCTTGTAGATGTGGACAGGCTTTGGGGAGTCAGGAGGTGAGTTAGTCGCCGCAGGACTCCGAGCCTCTGATCTGCTCTTGCAGCCACGGTATTTATATGGCCACTCCAGTTTAGTTTCTGGCCGATGGTAGCCCCTAGGATGTTGATAGTGGGCGATTCAGCGATGGTAATGCTGCAGAATGTCAAGGAGAGATGGTTAGATTCTCTCTTGTTGGAGATGGTCATTGCCTGGCACTTTTGTGGCGCGAATGTTACTTGCAACTTATCAGCCCAAGCCTGGTTATTGTCCAGTGTTTGCTGCATTTCTACACGGACTGCTTCATTATCTGAGGAGTCACGAATGATTCTGAATATTGTGCAATCATCAGCGAACATGCCCACTTCCAGCTTAGGATTGAAGGAAGGTCATTGATGAAGCAGCTGAAGATGGTGGGGCCTAGGACACACCCTGAGGAACTCCTGCAGTGATGTCCTGGAGTTCAGGTGATTGACCTCCAACAATCACAACCCCATCTTCCTTTGCGCTATGTATGACTCCAGCCAGCGGAGGGTTTTCCCCCTGATTCCCATTGATCTCAGTTTTGCTAGGGCACCTTGATGCCATACTCGGTCAAATGCTGCCTTGATGTCAAGGACAGTCATTCTCACCTCACCTCTTTAGCCAGCTCTTCTGTCCATGTTTGAACCAAGGCTGTAATGAGGTCAGGAGCTGAGTGGCCGTGGCGGAACCTAAACTGAGCGTCACTGAAAGGGTTGTAGCTAAGCAAGTGCTGCTTGATGGCACAGTTGATGACACCTTCCATCACTTTACTGATGATTGCGAGTAGGCTGATGGGGCGGTAATTGGCCGAGTTGGACTTGTCCTGCTTTTTGAGTACAGGACATACCTGGGCAATTTTCCACATTGCAGGGTAGATGCCAGTGTTGTAGCTGTACTGGAACAGCTTGGCTAGGGGCATGGCAAGTTCTGGAGCACAGCCCGTCAGTACTATTGCCGGAATATTGTCAGGTCCCGTAGCTTTTGCAGTATCCTGTGCCTTCAATTGTTTCTTGATATCATGCAGAGTAAATCGAATTGGCTGAAGTCTGGCATCTGTGATGCTGTGACTTCAGGAGGAGGTGGAGATTGATCATCAACTTGGCACTTCTTGCTGAAGATTGTTGCATGCTGCTTATGTAGTTTGGCACGCAGATAGTCCTGTGTTGTTGCTTCACCTGGTTGACACCTCATGTTGAGGTATGCCTGGACCTGCTCCTGGCATGCCCTCCTGCACACTTCATTAACCGGGGTTGGTCTCCTGGCTTGATGGTAATGGTAGAGTGGGGGATATGCCGGGTCATGAGGTTGTAGATTGTGGTTGAGTACAATTCAGCTGCTGCTGCAGATTGCCCGCAGCGCCTCATGGATGCCCAGTTTTGCATTGCTAGGTCTATTCAAAATCGATCCCATTTTGCACGGTGATTGTGCCACACAACATGATGGACGGTGTTCTTAATGTGAAGGCGGGACTTCGTCTCCACAAGTGCTGTGCAGTGGTCACTCCTACCAATACAGTCATAGACAGAAGCATCTGCAGCAGGCAGATTGGTGAGGACGAGGTCAAGTATGTTTTTCCCCTCGTGTTGGTTCCCTAACCACCTGCCGTAGACCCAGTCTCGCAGCTATGTCCTTTTGACTCGGTCAGCTCGGTCATTAGGGGTGCTACAAAGCCACTCTCTTGGTGATGGACATTGAATACCCCCACCCAGCGAATATTTTGTGCCCTTGACACCCTCAGTGCTTCCTCAAAGTGATGTTCATCATGGTGGAATACAGAGTCATCAGCTGAGGGAGGGCGGTAGGTGGTAATCAGTTGGAGGTTACCTTGCCCATGTTTGATCTGATGCCATGAGGCTTCATGGGGTCCGGAGTCGATCTTGAGTACACCCAGGGTAACTCCCTCCCTGCTGTATACCATTGTGCCAACACCTCTGGTGGGTCTGTCCTGCCAGTGGGGCAGACATACCCGGGGATGGTGATGTCAGTGTCTGGGACATTGTCTGCAAGGTATGATTCCGTGAGCAAGACAATGTCAGGTTGTTACTTCACTAGTCTGTGGGACAGCTCTCCCAACTTTGGCACAAGCCCCCAGATATTAGTAAGAGGACTTTGCAGAGTCGACAGGGCTGGGTGTGCCATCGTCGTTTCCAGTGCCGAGGTCGACGCAGGGTGGTCCGTCCGGTTTCATTCCTTTTTATTGACTTCGTAGTGGTTAGGTACAATTGAGTGGCTTGCTGGGCCATTTCAGAGGGCATGTAAAAGTTAACCAGATTGCTGTGGGTCTGGAGTCACATGTATGTCAGACCAGGTAAGGTCAGCAGATTTACTTCCCTAAAGGACATTAGTGAACCAGATGGGTTTTTACAAAAATCGGAAGTGGTTTCATAGCCATCACGAGACTTGATTTTAAATCCAGATTTATGAATTAAATTCAAATATGCATCGAAATACCTCACATTGCAGGACATTGAAGTGGAGGCGCATGACTTCAAAACTCCCATCGAGGGCAATGGTTTGAACAGTTGAGTTGATCATCTGGCATCATCCTGAGGACATTCGAAACCGTCTTGGAGCATTTATTAGCGGAGACGTACCTAATATAATTTGAGGGAGATTTGGATTCTTATACTTTGAAACTCATTAAAGAAGGAAAGGAGCTGAGAGTCCATGTGACAACACTCCCTCCACCCAGTCTATATAATGTTGGAGCTTTTTGTTACACACAGCAGGCAAGCTTTGTGAGCTAACCCAAGCAAGACCCATGTGGGGCTGTCTCTCTCGCTTTTTCTCTCCAGGTTACATTGCAAGTTTTGTAATCTCTCTGTGACTGCTGAATATCCAAGTCCACCATTGCTACTAATAGAAACCTTGGAGAAAGATACCAACCATCATTGTCTCCAAGAAAAGCCTGAACCAGGCGGAACAGCTGCATGTGCACTTCTACCATCCAGAGACTTTGAAACCATGAATCCAGCCAGAAGAAAACTGAATTACCAGACCCCACAGGTTGTATATTAGATTTACTTTTTTTCAGGAATCTAATCTAAATGAAACTGTTCTTCATCATTCTGTTACCTATTCGTCTGTACTTGTGATTCTTGTGTGTGTGTGTGTGTGTGTGTGTGTGTGTGTGTGTGTGTGTGTGTGTGTGTGTGTGTGTGTGTGTATGAAAGTTGGAACAAAATGACTCGGAGTCCAAAGGCTGAAGGAACAGAGCCGATTGTGGTCAAAGGCTTAAGGAACACAGCCGATTCACTGCAACAAAAAATCACATCATATTTACAGCACTGAAACTGGACATCCAGCACAGCTGATCCATACACCACACAAGCATCCTCCACCACTCTTCATTTGACCCCGTCAATATATCCTTCAATCCTTTTGTCCCTCATGCATCTCGAAGCGAGTGGAAAATATAAAGTGTACTGTTTACCAAGCTCCAGTCAGAAGGCACAGAGAGTGGTGAGGGATAGCTTCTGCAAAATCTTGGGTGTAACTCACAAGATAACGTTAATGCCATTTGGAACGTCATTGCAGCCAAAAGATGTTGGAGCAATTTTCACTCTGGATTATCTCAAAGCCCTTGATGGGACTTTCCATCTGCATTAATATTATTCAGCACTTTGACAGAAGAGATTCGATCATGATGTCCAAAAATTATCAGAAATGTAGTTGGCCTGGTGTCCATCAGGATATACAAAGGAATGTCATATCGAAACTCCTGATAAACGTTTCAGCACATCGAATGCTGTGATTCATTTCATTTTAATCTCGTATAATAACAAAACCATGATTGGTTAAAAAGCCATTGACCACAGACACCAACATACAAGGCACAGAACTGATAGCACATGGCAAAAAATGTAACCGGTACCATATTCAAATTCAAAGAAAGCAGATTTCATTGAACATTTTAGCAGTATAAGTAATTTAATTCATGTATTAAGGAGTCTCCTTAATTTTTATCCTTTGGGATTGTCAGTGCTGCTTGTAAATGGTTAAGCATTTGCTGGGGAACACGATGAACAGATTGAGAGTTACTCAAACCCTAAATGTGTATAGATGGTTTACTATCCATAGCAACCCTGGGAGCCCAGTATTCTGCTATTTAATTAGCCGCTCCGGAACATTATTGAAAAATCTTCAGAATGTAAAATACGTTTTTGGCCTTTTTATCCTGAGGCAATAATATCCTGGTGATTGATGATTGTCAAATATATAATCTTATTCGATAAATCCTCAATCTCATTTTTTCTGAAGTGTCGTTAACAATGATTTACATCCATATTTTTTCATAAACGTGGTACTATTATCTGTACTTTCTTTAATGCTCACTCAGACTACTTGTTCCATTCTGCATTGCAGGGCAATAAAACTTTCATGGAAGGGAACGCCAAGCAAACTGGCACTTAAAATTAGTAATTAGGCAGCAAATTTTTATTGACAAAGGAAATGTTTACAAAATGATCCAACACATTGTAGCCTGGTTCTTTAATGATGACTGGTTAGAAAAAGATTCTGCAAAAGCTAGAGAGACAGGGAGGAAGTGATGTTTGTCTGTTTCTCCGTCTCAGGGTCCATTTCACTTCTTGAAATGGCAATACTAAGTCAGCTACTTATCATCTCAGATTGTATAAAATAAGTCGAACACCCAGACTGATTACTTCATTGGTATCTGCCCAAGAGCGAGAAAGTTAACTGTTCAAATGCAGTGAACTTCTGAGACTCCCTGAAATATAATCAGTTCTTATACAGCATAGTTTCGTATTGTAACTGAATGGGCTTCTGCAACAGAAACCTCAGACTCCGCTCGTTCAGACATTACCAGGCTTGTCCTGGAAACAATTCGGCCACCTTGAAATTTCCGCCAGATCCTGATTTTTGCAAATAATCAGAGTTGCGTCAACGCAGAGGTAAACTGTTGGTTGCAACTTTTCATTGAGTAAAAATTATTTCATCTGATTGTATTTCATTGTTTCATATTTTCGGTTTGGAAACGTAATGGCTTGCTTTCTGCGTGAGCTGTGGAATGAGATTTGTGTCCTAGTTGTTTGGCAATCTCAGATCTGAATATACAACATGGTCAGTGTAGAACAATCATCAAGGGGGATTCTGTATAAAGGTGACGTTCAAACACTCCAACACAAAACGGGTTTGTAACAAAGGTTTGGGATTTAAACCTGTCACTGTCACATCAAGCTGTAAAGACACTCTGGCAAGTGTCTGAAATGACCAATTTGATCACAGAGTTCCTGTCGCGTTGCTCCCTGGTTAACAAGCCCAGGATTGACAATGGGCTTCCTTCAATTGGTGTTGGCGACGTGGCCACAACGCATTTCAACAGACAATTTAAAAAATTGTTATATATTACGGAGCTGTTGGGCGGAGTTGATGTATCTCACGCTGAAATCTTCAGGATCAAATCTGAAGGAATCACAACTTTAGTCTCGTTAAAGAAGCGGTCGTCCAAGTGTATATCAGAGGTCTGACACAGCACTGTCACTCTACCCGAAGTACAATGCACAAAGAGGCAGCAATGAGTTACATTTCATACAGCACAGTTCCACAGCACTGAGAACACGTGAACAGCTTGTCGGTGGGAGAAATCGGTTCAAATTTGAATATCTTTTGGAACCAGGAAAAGTTCCATCTCTCCCCATGCAACACATCTTCTCATCAGAATAATCTGGGCAAAACAAAAGAATGAAGAGTAACGTTGAATCTTTTCTGTACTAACTTTTCACCTGTGATGAAACTCGTTACCAACTCCAAAAGGAGTTATTCTTTTTCTGACCTCCAGGAACGCCGCAGCAGGGTCGGGCAACACCACATATGTTGTTTTGCAGTGACGGCCATGCACTGATCTCTGAGACTGTGTTATCAATGTATCTAGAATTTAAGGATAAGCGAACACATTTAATGAATAAATTCTGCAATTAACTTAACTGGTGCAAACTGGACCTGTCAGTTTTATTATCAGTTCACTTCGAGGGCCGAGTTCAAGGGAACCTGAAGCAAAAATCAACAATAAATTAACGTAATAAATTAATCAATTGGATTCCAATAAATTAGATAAAAGGTTTTAATTTAAGATTGTCTCTTAAAGACTAAAATCTATTTGTCGTTCCCCATATATTTGGCATATGCTTTCTGTGCTCATTCACTAGATTTGGAATCATAAAATATTAGAACACAGAAAGAGGCCATTCAGCCTATTATGCTTGTGCTTGTTCTTAGAAAGAGCTGCTCAATTAATCCTCCTGCCCTGCTCTTTCCCCCAAAATCTGCAAAATTAAAATTCCGCTGAAGGCCGGTAGGAAATCTTAACCAACAGATAGGAAAGCGAAGAAACGAGGTCAAAAAAGTGTTCAAAAACCACTCTTAAAATATTTTGAGACGGAGAAACGCATCACCATTAACAAAGATCTGTCAGGTCTAAAAGCATGGCATGGTAGACTTTGTCCACAAGCAAAATTCAGATTTTAACGATCACAGTTTCGTGCAAAAATGTAAATGAACCACTTTGGCTATCATGAACAATGCCAAAATATTACTCCTGGTAATCGTACCGTCTTTGGGAGAGTCACATTCCTCGTTGTCACTGGGTCAAAATCCTGCAGCTCTCTGCCTAACAGAACTGTGGATGTAGCTTCTTCACACGGTTCACGAAGAAGGCCCATCACCACCTTCTCAAGGGGTATCTAGGGGTTGGCAATAAATGTCCACCTGGCCAGTGAAACGCACTTCCCAAGAATGATTAAAAAGAATATTGTTAGCCTCAAGGATGATACTGCTTGTGGGCAATAATCGCGCTTGTATGAAGCCTTTGTGATGTGTCCCTTTAAAACAAGTGTTCGTACCCAGGGAACAGGATTAAAAGGAATTTTGCACTGTTTAGGGATTGGAATGAAAGCTCTATGCCATGGCAGAGAGTCAAACACAAGACTGCATCGGAAAATCCTGATGGACATCAGCAAGCTCACGCAGGGAGGAATTCCAGGACCGACCTTGGTACAGGGATTTGCATTTGTGATCTGCACCACCAACTCATGTCATGCCAATGTGGCATGACCGCACCATCTTGACAACTCGACCACATCATGCATGCCCTTTTACAGTTACTGTTGCTGCGTGTACCGTTCTAAATCCCATACATTCTGAACCGATCCAATCTGGCACCATGTGAAAAAGAGATTGCACTCACGGAGCTATCTCCCGCTGTCACTATGATAAATGTATCAGTGGTTAGCTCCAAGGGAAAGTCTTGTGACTGCGCCATTCTGTAGTGCAGCGTGCTACAGTAAAACAGGGACACGACAGCTTGTAACAGAATTAAATCTTTCACAGATGAACAGGTTGGAATGATTTTGCTGTCTCTCTGCGCGATTAACAGGGGCTGAACTGTGTGCGAGGCTGGCTCATGTTTCAGCCAGGCTCCAGCTCTTAAAGACATTCAGTCCCTCTTAAAGGGAAGCTGCACTGAATCACAGGAACTGCTGCTGCTGAGTGCGAATGCTGCAATTGGAGACTAGGTAAATGGAATACGAGGACAGAGAGAGAGCTCTGCGGTTCACGGATGTGGTGCTGGAGGCGTTAGTCATGGAGGTGGACAGGAGGAGAGAGGCCATGTTTCCGTGGGGTGGGGTGGAGACCCACAAGGAAAGTCCTCCGTAGGGAATGGCAGCAGGTGGCCAGGGAGGTCAATGCAGGACGTCTGGCCCTGAGGACTTGGCAGCAGTGCCAGAAGAAGTTTAATGAGCTCACACGGGTGGTGAATGTCAGTGAATTCATCTCCAAATGGCATCTCCCACCCCCAACACCACCAAACTCTCCACTGCCCAATGTACCAAACCCCCAACACCACCAGCCTCTCACACTGCTCAATGTACCACATCCCCATCACTCACCCATCAACAGTCCCCACCACTGAGGACTCACAGCTAACAATCACATACTTCACCTCACCCTCACACACCTTCCACTTATACCAGCCTCACACACACACCTCTCACTGCCTCCACATACCTCCAGCTATTGAGCTCTGTCAGACACATCACCCAAACACAGTGCAGCACAATTACTGACATTCTGCCCTATCTGTTGAAGGATAAGGTGAACCAAAATCACAAGCAGCAGCAGTGATTCAGCGAGGGCCAGCTAACCTTCAGCCCCTGAGCCTGAGGAAGGAGAAGGTTCTGCATATCATGGGACCTGCTGTGACAGAGTCTGGCGCATCCAGCATCACCGACAGCGTTCAGGATGATGCTATGTGCCCGATTAATAGCCCGCCTTAACTACCACCTCCCCCTCCTCCTGCTGTCTGGGATGATGTACAAGCAGCAGATGGTGGAACCATCGACCTCCTACTTTCCATCCGACCCTCAATCCCTCATCACAACACTCCCCTTCTAATTTTATCCTTTCCAAAGATAACCCAAAGCTGCCAGCATCCCTGTCACAGCAATTCCAGGAGACAGAAAGATAGCAGTAGCATAGCACTGATGGTGAAGCCCCATCACTTGTTCTGATACTCACAGCCACCTGATCAAATACTTACACAGATTCTACCCTGGTATAGATTCAAACTTTGCACATGGTGAGTCCCCGGATACGAGTGAGCTGCAGCCAGGCTAGAGGGAAAGGATAGTTCATCTGTCACCTCACCGGAGGGCGAGTTTAAAAACGAGTTATCATACTAAGGCTTAGAGGGGAACATTGCTGGAGCAGCATGCAGGGGATGGACATGTACACTGAGATACTTTGTCCATTGACAGCCTGTCAGACAGTCTGGTGTCACTGTCAAGGAACATGGAGGAGTCCAGCTCCGACATATCACAGGACATTGTACAGAACTTGAAGCTCATTCTTTCCCCTGAGGAAGTGGTCACTGACTCCCAACTAGAGGACGCAGCCATTATACAGTGTCTGGTGATCATTGACCCAGCTTCCACTGCAGCGTAGGCGGCAGACACCCAAAGGTTCAGTGTTGCAGAGGAAGCTCAGAATGATGTACTGAGATCCATGCTTGCTGCCATGCAGGATCCAACTACTGCCATAATTCCTTTGCATCTCAACGTTTAAAGGGATTTGCAGGCTCCCACAGCAGTCCAGCAATCTGTGATGCAGTAGGTTACTAGGATTGCTGAGGCATGGAGTGGATTTGCCTCCGTGGAGCACGAACCTGCTGTCCTCCCTCAGGATGACATTATTTGTTCTCCCTTCATTGTCGCTCCACCAGTGTCTTGCTGTTACCCATCAGCCTGAAGACAGGAGCGGCGGTGGCAGGCGATCTGGGCACAAGCTGATCCATGTGGGAGCTGCAAAAGTGAGCGCGGGGCTTGAGGGCCTCACTTACCCGAAGACAGGATGGGCAGCGGCTGGCAGACCTGCTCTCCCTCTCGGTGCGCGAAGAGACTCGGAAAAGAAGTTACAGTGACATCACGGGAAATCAGCAGGGTGATTGGTTGGGTCAGTAACAGCTGTTAGTGCATGTTAATAGCTGTGAAAAAATACCTCTGGTGTTAAGGTAGGTATTACTAAAGTGTTTTTTTTAATTCAGTGTAACTTATTAAGGACTTCAGATTGTAATGGTTAGAACAATGCCCCAGTGTATTAGTATTTTTAATTAAGGGAGTAACTAATTAATCTAAGGGTAAGTCATGGCAAAAGCGCTCAGCCGGGAGATATGCTCCTCCTGCGCTATGTGGGAAATCACTTCCAGTGTCCCTGACGAACATGTGTGCAGGAAGTGTATCCAACTGCAGCTACTGACTACCTGCATTACGGAGCTGGAGCTGCGGGTAGATTCACTGTGGAGCATCCGCGATTCTGAGGACGTCGTGGACAGCATGTTTAGTGAGGTGGTCACACCCCAGGTAATGGTTGCACAGGCAGAAAAGGGATGGGTGACCATAAGACTGAGTATTAGGCGCAGGCAAGTAGTACAGGAGTTCCCAATGGTCATCACCCTCTCAAACAGATATACCGCTTTGGATACTGTTGGGTGGAATGAACCCCCAGGGGAAAGCAACAATAGCCAAGTGCGTGGCACCACGGAGGACAGTAAAAGGAGTGGAAGAGCTGAAGTGAAAGGGATTCTATCGTAAGCGGTGCAGATAGGCGTTTCTGTGGCCGCAGACGTGACTCCTGAATGGTATTTTGCTTCCCGGGTGCGAGTTTCACGCAGGTCATGGAGCGGCTACAGGACATTCTGAAGGGGGAGTGTGAGCAGTCAGAGGTCGTGATACACATTGGTACCAAGGACATAGATAGAAAGAGGGATGAGGTCCTGCAACAAGAATTTGGGGCTGTATATAGCAGTTTAAAAAGCAGGACTTCAAAGGTTGTATTCTTTGGATTACTCCCTGTGCCACGTACTAGCGAGTATAGGAATAGGAGGATAGAGCAGATGAATGCGTGGCAGAGGGGATGGTGCAGGAGGGAGGGCTTTAGGTTCCTGGATCATTGGGAATGTTTCTCGCAAATGGGGGAACTGTACAACTTGGACTGGTTGCACCTGAACCGGAAGGGGATCAACATCCTTGCTGGGAGGTTTGCAAGTGCTGTTGGGGGGTGGGGAGTTAAAATAATTTGGCAGGGAGTGGGATAGATCGTGGAGGTACAGTCGGGGATGAGGCATAACCAGATATCGAAGAGAAGCTGAAACAGTCTGGAAGGCAGAGCCAAAATAGACATGTGAAAAGTGCAAGGCTGGATTGCATATACTTTAATGCAATGAATTTATCTAATCAAGCAGATGAATTGAGGGTGATGATTAACACATGGGATTATGATAGTGCTATCACAGAGACATGGGTGAGGGTGGGGCAGGACTGGAAACTCAATATTCCAGGTTATGGAATCTTCGGGCGCGATAGGGACGGGGATAAAAGAGGAGGTGGGATTGCACTGTTGATCAAGGAGTCAATTACTGCAGTAGGGAGGGATGATATCTTGGAAGGTTCCTCAAATGAGGTCAGAGGGTCAAAAGCTAAAAACAAGATGGGGCAATCTCTTGGCTAGGCGTGTACTGCATGTCTCCAAACAGTCAGGGAGAGATAGAGGAACAGATATGTCGGCAAATCTCAGAGAGGTGTAAAAATAATAGGGTAATAATTGTAGGGGATTTCAACTTACCTGATATCAACTGGGATCGTCTCAGTGCAAATGGCTTAAAGGGGAGGAATTCTTAAAATGCATACTTGAGAGCTTTTTGAGCCAGTACGTAGAAAGTCCTACAAGAGAAGGGGCAGAACTGGCCCTAATCCTTGGGAATGAATCTGGACCAGTGGTAGAGGTGTCAGTGGGGGCGGCATTTCGGGGTTAGTGACCATAACTCTGTAAGATTTAAGGTACTTATGGAAAAGGAAAAAGACGGGCCAGAAATAAAGGTACTGAATTGGGGTAAGGCCGGTTTCAATTTGATAAAACAGGATTCGACCAAAGTGGACTGGGAGCAGCCACTTGTTGGAAAATCTATATCAGACCAGTGGGAGTCATACACAGAGAAAATAGTGAGAGTAAAGGGCCAACCTTTTCCCATTAAGCTCAAGGGTAGGACCATCAGGTCCAGGGAACCCTGGATGTCAAGGGATACAGGACATTGGATCAGGAAAAAAGGTGGTTTATGGCCGATTCGGTGCACTGAAAACAGCGGATGCATTTGAGGCGTATAGAAAGTGCAGGGGGGTACTTAAAAAAGTAATTAGGAGAGCGAAGAGGGGACATGAAAAACATTGGCGGTCAATATGAAGGAAAATCCTAAGGCATTTTATAACTATATTAAGGGCAAGAGGATAACCCGGGTAAGAGTAGGAATCATTAGGAACCAAAGTGGCAATATATGTCTGGAGCCGGAGGACATAGGTGAGGTTTTAAATAATTACTGTTCATCTATTTTCATTGTGGAGAACGACAATGTAGGTATAGAGATCAGGGAGGGAGATTGTGATATACTTGAACATATGAACATTGAAAGGGAGGAAGTATTAGTTAGTTGAGTGGGCTTAAAAGTGGATGAATCCTCATGCCCAGATGAGATGCATCCCAGGCTGCTATGTGAGACAAGGGAGGTAATAGCAGGGGCTCTGACACAAATTTCCAGATGCTTTCTAGTCACGGGAGAGGTGTCAGAAGACTGGAGGACAGCGAATGTGGCACCATTATTCAAAAAGGGTCGCAGGGATAAACCAGGTAATGACAGTCTGGTCAATCTAACATCAGTGGTTGAGAAACTACTTGAACAACTCTGTGGGACAGGATTAATCTTCACTAGGAGAGGCAGGGAATAGTCAGGGATAGTCAGCAGGGCTTTGTGAGGGGGAGATCGTGCCTAACTAACTTGACTGAATTGTTCGAGGAGGTGACTAGATAGATAGATGAGGATAAGGCAGTTGATATAGTCTACATGGACTTCAGAAAGGCTTTTGATGAGGTCCCGCATGGGACATTCGTTAAGAATGTAAGAACCCATGGGATCCAGGGTAAGTTGGCAAATTGGATCCAAAATTGGCTTGGTGGTAAAAAATGGATGATAATGGTCGAGGGTTGTTTTTGGGAGTGGATGCCTGTGACCAGTGGTGTACCACAGGGATCAGTACTGGGACCCTTGCTGTTTGTAGTGAACGTTAATGATTTAGACATGAATATAGGAGGCATGATAAATAAGTTCTCAGATGACTCATAAATTGTCAGAGTCGTAAATAGTGAGGAGGAAAGCCGTATACTACAGAGCGATATGGTTGGGCTGGTAAGATGGGTGGAGATGTGACAAATGGAATTTAATCCTGAGACGTGTGAGGTGATGCATTTTGGGAGGACTAACAAGATAAGGGAATATACTATGGATGGTAGGACCCTAGGAAGTACAAAAGGTCAGAAAGACCTTGTTGTACTTGTCCATAGATCAGTGAAGGCAGCTCCCAGAGGGTGGGTGGAATTTGGAACGCATTGCCTGAAGTGGTGATACAGGCAGTAACCCTCACACTATTTATTAAGTATTTAGATGAGCACGCGAAACGGCATAGCATACAAGGCTGCGGGCCAAGTGCTGGAAAATGAGACGAGAGTAGTTAGGTGCTTGATCGCTGTCACAGACACTATGGGCCGAAAGGCCTGTCCCTGTGCTGTTTAACTCTATGACTCTATGACTGTCAGCCAGTCAATGCTGCTGCTGCCCATATCGAGGTGGTGCATACCGAGGACATAAGGCACAGAGCTGCTTGAGCACGTCTTGCAAGGTGATCTGCAATCTCCCCCAGTCAAAGCCATCAGGCTTCCACCAGCAATGCGACAGCCACTGGGGAAGCACTGTGTGGGAGCACTGGGCAAGTCGAGTGAATCCAAAAGACAGGCACTAAGGGAGCACACAAGGGAGAAGTGTTCAATTGTGTTTTTGCAATTGGATGTCTTGATGGATAAAGATGTTAACGAAATGGTTCTGGTTAGTGATTTTTGTTGCAGGATCGTGATCAAGGGGACGTATGATGGGACGTCTCAGATGTGTGTAATGGTGGAGAATGGGGGATCCATGCTGGGAAAGGGAAGTTGCCCTCTGTGAACCAGAATTGTAGTAGACGCTCTCCGATAGCCTGTCCAGGTCGAAGGCATCCAGGAAATACCCTCCCTGCCTCCTACTCCTCCCCTCCTTCTGAGGAGGACTCCGGATTCCTGGTTTCAATGTTTTTGTCCTCATGATGGCGATGATATGAAGGGTGCAGCAGAACACCATGAACATGGACACCTGCTCTAGTGCGTACTGGAAGGCTCCCCCGGAGCGTTTCAGACGTCGGAAGCATTGCTTCATCACACCGATATTCTGTTCCACGATGTTCCCTGGTGACTCCTTTGCTCACAATCTGCATGGGTGATTTTCATGTGGTTGGTTGGCGGCGGTGTGTGTGGGGCGGTTTGACGGATTCTGGGAGAAGATCCATGAGCCATGTATAGAGGGGTAACGCTTTGTCTGCACGAAGCAACATTCTGGTTTTCCATGGAGCCCCGAATATGTTGGGAATGGCTGACTGCTTCGGAATGAAGGTCTTGTGTCTGCTGCCGGGATAGTGGACATTCACCAACACGATGTACTGCGCGTGCTCACACACCAACTGTGCATCAATGGAGTTAGAGTTGTTTTCAGTTCCTGTACCAGTCCCCGTTGACATGGAGATCCCTCAGAGCCACCTACACCATCAGGAATGCCATTATCCTGACAAAGCCACGGTATGTCTCATCCCACTTATCCCTGCTGAGGAAGAAAATGATGACATCGGTAGCTACTCTCACCTCCCATAATTATCAATGGGCAACACACAGGCCTGGTTACTGCTGATCAGTTAGTTTAACATCAGTGTGAATAAAGTTTTAGAAACAATAATCCGGAAAAAAAATCAACACACACTTGACACACTGGGAGAGGATTGAGTTAATTAAGGATTTTCAGCACGGATTTTTAAAAGCTTGAAAAAACTATTTTTGATGAAGCAACAGAAAAGGTTGATGAAGGGCATGTGGTAGATGTTGCCTACATGGATTTTAAGAAAGCATTTGATGAAGTACCACACAAAAGGTTGGTTAAAAAAATGATGCTCATGGAATAGCATCCAATTGGATCAAATATTGTTCAAAGGCAGGAAAGAGCGGGTCATGGTAAATGATTGTTTTTTAGAGTGGAGGATGGTAGCCAGTGATAATCCCTAACGCTCAGCGTCAGCATCACTGTTTGTTTTTCTTTTGCTACATATAAATGACTTGGATCTTGGAATACAGAGTAGAATTTTAAAATTTGCTGATGAAAGCCAATTTGGAGGCGTGACCAGCAGTGAGAATAACACAGATTACCTACAACAGGATATAGATAGGCTAGCAGAGTGGATAGAGAAGTGGCAGATGGAATTTAATACAGAGGAGTATGAGGTAATGCATTTTGGCAGAAGGGTTAGGAAGGCAATATAGACTTAATGACACAGTTCTAAAGATTGTGCATTAACATGCATTGAGCTTTGAAGGCGGCAGGACATATTAGGAGAGAGTTTTGAAAAGCATCTCAATTCTTGGGCTTCATCATTAGAGGCAAAGATGCAAAAGCAGGGAACAAAGAACAAAGAACAGTGCAACACAGGAAAAGGACATTTGGCCCTCCAAGCCTGCGCCGACCTAGATGCCTGCCTAAACTAAAACCTTCTGCACTTCCGGGGACCTATTCCCATCCTATTCATGTATTTGTCAAGATGCTCTTAAACGTCGCTATCGTAACTGCTTCCACCATCTCCCCCGGCAGCAAGTTCCAGGCACTCACCACCCTCTGTGTAAAGAACATGCATCTCACATCTCCTCTAAACTTTTCCCCTGTCACCTTAAACCTATGTCCCCTAGTAACTGACTCTTCCACCCTGGGAAAAAGCTTCTGACTAACCACTCTGTCCATGCCTCTCATAACTTTGTAAACCTCTATCATGTCGTCCCCTCCACCTCCGTTCCAGTGAAAACAATCCGAGTTTATCCAACCGCTGCTCATTGCTAATGCCCTCCAGACCAAGCAACATCCTGGTAAACCTCTTCTGTACTCTCTCCAAAGCCTCCACGTCCTTCTGGTAGTATGCCGACCAGAATTGCACGCAATATTCTAAGTGTGGCCTAACTAAATTTCTGTACAGCTGCAGCATGACTTACCAATTTTTTTACTCTGTGCTCCAACCGATGAAGGCAAGCATGCTGCATGCCTTCTTGACCAACTTATCCACCTGAGTTGCTACTTTCAGTGACCTGTGGACCTGTGCGCCCAGATCTCCCTGCCTGTCAATACTCCTAATGGTTCGGCAATTTACTGTATACTTCCCAACTGCATTAGACCTTCCAAAATGCATTAACTCACATTTGCCCTGATTAAAATCCATCTGCCATTTCTCCATCCAAGTCTCCAACCGATGCTGTGCTGAAACGTTGCAAAGTTTTGGTTGGCCACCAAATAGAGAACTGTGTCCAGTTCTGCTCACCCCACTTTAGGAAGGATGTGAAGTCCTTGAGATAATGCAGAGGAGATTTATAGGATTTGGTTCCAGGCATGGGAGGTTTAGTTCCAAGGTTATCTGGAGAACTTGGAGTTGTCCCCTCTGGAGTAAACGAGATTCAGAGCGATTTAATAGAGGTATACAAGATTATGACAGGCAAGGAAAAATTGCTACCCTTAACTGACAAAACACCGACTAGGGAACGCAGATTGAAGGTCTTGGGAAAGAGATCTAGGGGGAATTTGAAGAAGAACTCTTTTACACAGTGGATAGAAATGACCTGGAACTCACTGCACATGAGGATGGTGGAAGCCGAGATGACCAATAATTTCAAAAGGAAACTGTATGGGCACCTGAAGGAAATGGAATTGCAGGGCTATGGGGATTGAGCGGGTGAGTAGGAATGACTGGATTGTTCCACAGAGAGTTGACATGGAGGGGCCGAATGTCGTCCTTCCGTGTCATACATGACTCTATGACTTCATCGATTTCTCTAACTCTATGCGGGATATGTCTCCTGATGCTGCCTGGAAAGCTCCAGATATATAGAAGCTCAATGAAACCGTGACCTTTACGACCACTCACAGCTCCGTTCGCCCCGTGATGTGAGGCTCCAGGTCGTGTTGCAGGAGTTAAATCATTATTTACAATTATGTTATGCCTTTCTTTCCAAGGTGGGCAGGCAGGTTCTCTGACAAGTTCTCACTGTACTATCAAGATGCCCCTAAAGCTACAATTCTCCAACGAGATGTCTGATTCTTTGTTCAGACCATGATATGAGAGATTGCCTTGATGGTGAGCATGTGTTTATATTTCCTTCAGTAATTTCATCACCCCTTGTAGATGTTACAGATGCTTCAGGATTGTTTTCAGCACAAAGAATAGCAGCTTCCTTTCCTGGTCACATACATATTTTGAAATCACGGGACAATTAAACTGTCCAAGTCTCTTACATTTCCGACGTCTTACAGATGTTGCTTAGAAAATTTCTAGTTTATTTGCATTGCAGAGAAAGAGAAACCCTGACGTCATCAATCAATTTCAGCTTGTGTCGCTCTCTTGTAGCTTTTCAAAACATTTTGGTCCACTTAGGGCAGCTGAATTACCATTAATACATATGTTCAGCCATGCCAGTCTCATATCTTCGTGTTTACAGACACATTGTACTTTTTTTTTGACAATGCGAAGCTCCCCTAAATTTCTAACTTAGCATCAAAGTGAAACATAACATTGAAGTGAGTATCTATCGGTGTCAACTCGATTTTTATGATGCAGTCATAATTCATGTCCAGAACTCGTATGCCAGAGAAAGAGAGCCCCAGTGCGCTATTTTAATAGTCACTGCCTGTGCAACTATGCCTGCGGCTGAAGCAATAGGTTCATTAGTGATTTTGACAATAACTGTGATTCCCGCTATCCTCCAGGTTAGGTCACTGTGCCTGTGACTGCTGCAATAGGGACATTGGCGAGTCTGACATTAACAGCGGTTCCGCTCTCCTCTGAGACTGATGGGTCCTGACCTTGTTAAGCAGCGGCTGAAGAGGATGGAGGCAGCAATAGAGGTCGTGCAAATTAGTAACGGACCTTGGTCAATTCCCACAATGCATCAGGTACGCAGACAGATGGCTGAAGATCATCAGTGACAAATACGCATTCACGGCTAAACCCGATTTGGCTGGCTAGAAAACCGATGGCAGCTGGTTACTGACCATTGACCACGACAAACTCAACTCAGTCACCCGATTGTCTAAGAGAGACACCCACCCTCCTCTCCCGGATTCCCAGGAGCTGGGTTGTCTTCTCCACCGTGGATATATCTAATGGTTATTGGAGAATCCCAGTGAAGCTGGGGAAACAATTTAAATTCACATTCACTTCTAAGTACCAGAGATACCCCTGGACATGTCTGCCACAAGGGGTTCCACAATAACCCCACCATTTTTCACAAAGGTATGGCTGGCACCCTTATGAGCTTCTCACAGTCTTCCTGCTTGTTGCAATATGTTGATGATCTCCTCCTCATCACCACAGACAGTGTCTACACATTTAAACCTTTTTGCAGGAATTACTGCATTTATTGTGGAAGCTGGACTAAAAGACCATCCACGTAAGGCCCAGCTGTTGCAAGATCGTGTCACCTTCCGAGATGTCCAGATTATGTCATCCAGTATTAGCCCAGAGCAACATCAAGTCGAGACCTTCCAGAATCTACCGCTGCCCACCTCAAATATTGCCATGTGTCCTATCCTCAAGCTGGTGGGGTTTAGCGGACCTTCATCTAGTGTTTACCCCTGTCCACCTCAGAGACCGCCTTGTGTCCTATCCTCAGGTGTGTGGGCTAACAGTGGAACCTCTTCCCTCCATATACAGAGACTGTGACTCCTATTTACGAACTACCTAATGGTCATGATTACCAGGTTTAATCCGGTTGGATGGAAGAGCGCAGTGAAGTAGTGACACAATTGAAGAAAGCTGTCTCCCAGGCAACGTGTCTTATTTCACGTAACCCTGACAAAGCTTTGCACGTGGAAGTGAGGGCACAGAAGAAATACTGGCTGCTGTCCTATGTAGAGAAAAACACAAAACAGGAGTAACTACTTCCCATTGCGAAACACTCCATAATTGTAAGTGGGGCACAACTGATTTACTTTTTTTGTGAAGGACATTTGTTAACCACGTTCTGGGGCATCAAACATTTAATTTACTTCACGGAGTTCAACAGGGTGCTACTGCCCAGTCCATTATAAACGTTCCCAATATAAGAAAGCAGCAGTAATCGTATTCCCCTGTCATAGAGTCGTAGAGACATCGTAATTTCAGCACAGAATGAGGCAATTTGGCCCATCGAGTCCATTACCACTCGCAGTAAAAAAAGTTGTTCCTCATATCCCCCTGTATCTCCTGCCCAAAACCTTAATTCTAATCCTTGTACCATTAACTAATGGGCAATCATTTCCTCTCTACCTTTTCAAAACATGTCATCATCTTGTACACATCTTCACATCTCACCTCAAAGTCCTTTGTTCCAAGGGATACAATACAAGCTTTTCCAGACTAACCTTGTAGCTAAAATCATCCATCCCAGGAACCATTCCGTTAAATCTCCTCTGCACCCTATCAAAGACCTTCACATCCTTCCTAAAGTACTCCAGCTGAGACCTGAGTAAAGCTAACTGGAGCTTTATAAAGGTTCAGCATGATTTTCCATCTTTTGTACTCGCTAACTCTATTTATGAAGCTCAACATCCCATTTGCTTTTCCAACGACTCTCACAGTGTGTCCTGCCACCTTCAAGCATCTATGCACACGAACCACATATCCGTCTGTCCCTGCACACTCTTTAGAACTGTGCCATGAAGTCTATATTGCCTCTCTCTGTCAATTCTGATAAAGGACATCACCTCACACTTGTCTGTATAAAATTTCATCTGCCTGTTGTCTGCCCTATTATGGTCGCCTATCTATGGCCTCAAGCATCGAGTGGCATCAACCTCACTGTCTGTCTTGCCTCCAAGTTTGTTATCATCAGTAAATGCTGATTTTTTTCTCTTCATTCCAATATTGATATATCATTTATAAATACAGTGAAAAAAGGTAGTCCCAGCATTGCCCCTTGGGGAAAAATATTGTCTACCTACCCCCAGTCTGCAAAAAGCAACTATTTACCACAACTCACTGTTTCCTGTCATTTGGTCATTTTCTTCTATCCAAGCTGACACTGATCCTCCTATTCCATGAAATACAATTAACAGTCCAGCTGTCACAAACAGACTGTGAAAGAAACTACAAGTTCAGCTTCACATTTAGTGAAATGTGAAATGCAAAAGTTAGCTAAATTTGAAAAGAGATCAATTCTCAGATCTCTTAACATTCAGTTACTCATTAAGTTTACTGTATTTAGCACTCTGGAGAAGCAGTACTCCCGAAAACCTGACTGTGCAATTTACTCCATTTCGGGTTTAGGGAGGGAATTCCAGAGCTCAGGGATGAGAACAGTAAGTGCCGTAAATACTCAACAGGCCAGGCAGCATCTGTGAGAGAAACCGAGTTAACGTTTCAGATCTGTGGCCCTTCATCAGAACTGGCTAACTTTAGAATTGATACAGTCCTTGAGCAAGTGAAAGAAGGGAAGGGGAAGAAGAAAAAAGAAGGAAGGGTTGTGATGGCAAAAGAGCGGAAAGTTTAAATGACAGACAGTTACATTTCTAACGTTTACCAGTTCTGATGAAGGGTCACAGACTTGAAACATTAAATCTGTTTGTCTCGACACAGATACGGCCAGACCTGTTGACTACTTCCCGACATTCCGTTCTCATTTCAGAGTTCCAGCATCTGCAGAATTTGGCTTTTATTTTACTGTTTAATTCTCTGCGACTTCTCTTCCAGAAATGCCTACCTTGAAGAAGTTCTGCTCTTCTCTTCCAGAGCTTAGGGCATCGGCAGCTGAAGGCACAGCCACCAATGGGAGAGTAATTAAACTCGAGGATGCCCAAGAGGCCAGAATTAGATGAGTGTAGATATATCAGAGGATTGTAGGGCTGGTGGAGATGACAGAGTTAGGGAGGGCTGAGGCCATGAGGAATTTAAAAAGTTTGCTGAGAGTTTTAAAAATTAAGTGTTGCTGACCAGGTGCAATGTTTTTCAGTGCGTGTCGAGGGTGAGAGGTAAACAGGATCTGGTGTGGGTTAGGACATGGACACCAGTGTTTTGTAGCACCTCAAGTTTATGAAGGTAGAATTTGCAGGACCATCCAGGAGTGTGTTGGAATAGTCAAGTCGAAAGGTAGCACAGGCAAGGCAGAGCGTTTCATTAGCAGAAGAGCTGAGACTGGCGGAGGTCGTTCTATCTTTAGGGTAGAAATAGGCTGTTTAACTGATGGTGTGAATATTTGTCAGGAAGCTCATCTCAAGGCATCGCAAGTTCAGCTATGTCACCAAGTTTGCAAACAATGTGGCTTAGTCTCAAACATTTGCAAAGGAGATGGCTGGAGTGTGTGGCTGGGAAAAGTCTCGAGTGGAGGCAGAAAACAATAGTCTCAATATTTAATTGGCACTGCAGATGTGTGAGGCAATAGCTTTTGGAAGGATGAATGAGGAGAGACAATACAAGTTAACTTGCGCAAATATAAAGGTGGTGAAATAACATAGACACCTGGGGTGTTTTTGCACAAATCTGTGAATGTGGCAGGAAATGTTAACAAAGCTGTTAAGAAAGTGTATAAGATTCTAGGTTTTAGAAATATAGACATAAAGAGCAAAAGCAAGGACATTATGAGAAACATTTATAAAATACTAGTTAGGCTTCACCTGGAGTCTTGTGTTGAATACTGGGAATCACACCATCGGAAGGACATGAAGACTTTGGAGTGGGTACAGAACCATTTTACTAGACTATGTCCAGGCTTTAATATTAATATTACAGTCATATACCAGGGGTTGTTCTGCTTAGAGCAGAGAGCTTTCATAGGAGATTTAATTGAGGTGTTTGACATTATGAAGGGTTTAAATAAACTAAATAAAGAGAAACTGTTTCCAATCTCCAAGCGACCGCGAAGCAGAGACATAAATTTAATGTGATTGGCAAAAGAAGCAGACATAAGGATTTTTGATTCTGAGTGGTTTGGATTTGGAATGCACTATCTGCTAGGTGGATGGATACAGATGCAATAGTAGATCCCCAGAAAAGGAAGTGGATAACTATCTGAAGCAGAGGAAAATGCAAGGATATAGAGAAGGAGCCACGGAGTGGACTAACTGGATTGAAAGCGCCAGCACGGATTGATGGGCCCAATGAACTCATTCAGAGCTGTGCTAGTCTTTGATTCTATGATTGTTCCTGCCTGGACTATTCAAATTTTCATGGCATGCCAACAGGCGTTTGATAAAGTATCACATAACAGCCATGTCACTAAATTAGGAACACATGGTATTAAAGGCCAATGTCATTCTTGGATCAGTTTGTAGCTCTCTCCCCTTTCAGTCACAAGCATCTAGGGTCTAGTGTCACTGCAGGACTTGATCACAAGAATCAAGGCTGTCAATGTAGTGACAGTACAGAGGGAGTGTTGCACTATCAGAGGTGCCATCTTCCGAATGAAAAGTTAAACTAAAGCCCTGTCTTCTGTCTCAGGTAAAATATCCCATGGGATTAATTCGAAGAAGAGCAGGGGAGTTATCCCCAGTGTCCTGGTCAACATTTACTCTTCAATTAACGTCACAAAAACAGATCTGATCATCATCACATTGCTACATGTGGGAGCTTGCTGTGCAGAAATTGGTTGCCCTGTTTCCTACATTATAAGAGTGACTGCTCTTGAAAAAGTACTCATTGGTTGTACATCGCTATCAGACATGCAGTGGTCATGAAAGGTGCTACATAAATGGAGTTTTTAAATTTTTTATTTTCAATGCCAACATGCATGAAATTAGCGAAGTGACAGAAAGCAGAGAGTAGTGGGAAATGGTTGGTGTTCAGCCTGGAGGGAAGTGCACAGTGGAGTTACCAAGGGTCGCTGTTGGGATCACTGTTACTGTATGTTAATGCCATGGCCTTGTGTACAGATGGGATAGTGACAACGTTTTCAGATGGCAGGAAACTCAGAAATGTTAATAAACAGTGAGGAGGAAAGTAACAGACTTCAGCCGGACTGAGAATGACTGGTGAAATGGGCAGACACATGGCGGAAGCAATTTACCACAGTAAAGTTTGAAGTGATATATTTTGGTTGCAAGTTCTTTGGCCTCCTTGTCTCGAGAGAGAATTGGTAAGCGCCTGGAGGTGGTCAGTGGTGTGTGGAGCAGCGCCTGGAGTGGCTAGAAAGGCCAATTCTAGAGTGACAGACTCTTCCACAGGTGCTGCAGAAAAATTTGTTTGTCGGGGCAGTCACACAGTTGGCTCTCTCCTTGCACCTCTGTCTTTTTTCCTGCCAACTGCTAAGTCTCTTCGACTCGCAACACTTTAGCCCCACCTTTATGGCTGCCCGCCAGATCTGGCGAATGATGGCAACTGACTCCCACGACTTGTGATCAATGTCACAGGACGTCATGTCGCGTTTGCAGACGTCTTTAAAGCTGAGGCATGGACGGCCGGTGGGTCTGATACCAGTGGCGAACTCGCTGTACAATGTGTCTTTGGGGATCCTGCCATCTTCCATGCGGCTTACATGGCCAAACCATCTCAAGCGCCGCTGACTCAGTAGTGTGTATAAGCTGGGGATGTTGGCCGCCTCGAGGACTTCTGTGTTGGAGATACGTTCCTGCCACCTAATGCCAAGTATTCTCCGGAGGCAGCGAAGATGGAATGAATTTAGATGTCGCTCTTGGCTGACGTACGTTGTCCAGGCCTCGCTGCCATAGAGTAAGGTGCTGAGGACACAGGCTTGATACACTCGGACTTCTGTGTTCCGTGTCAGTGCGCCATTTTCCCACACTCTCTTGGCCAGTCTGGACATAGCAGTGGAAGCCTTTCCCATGCGCTTGTTGATTTCTGCATCTAGAGACAGGTTACTGGTGATAGTTGAGCCTAGGTAGGTGAATTCTTGAACCACCTGCAGAGCGTGGTCGCCAATAATGATGGATGGAGCATTTCTGACGTCCTGCCCCATGATGTTCGTTTTCTTGAGGCTGATGGTTAGGCCAAATTCATTACAGGCAGCCGCATACCTGTCGATGAGACTCTGCAGGCACTCTTCAGTGTGAGATGTTAAAGCAGCATCGTCAGCAAAGAGGAGTTCCCTGATGAGGACTTTCCGTACTTTGGACTTCGCTCTTAGACGGGCAAGGTTGAACAACCTGCCCCCTGATCTTGTGTGGAGTAAAATTCCCTGTTCAGAGGATTTGAACGCATGTGAAAGCAGCAGGGACAAAACAATCCCAAAAAGTTTGGGGACGAGAACACAGCCCTGTTTCACGCCACTCAGGGTAGGAAAGGGGTCGGATGAGGAGCCACCATGTTGAATTGTGCCTTTCATATTGTCATGGAATGAGGTGATGATACTTAGTAGCTTTGGTGGACATCCAATCTTTTCTAGTAGGCTGAAGAGACCATGTCTGCTGACGAGGTCAAAGGCTTTGGTGAGATCAATGAAAGCAATGTAGAGGGGCATCTGTTGTTCACGGCATTTCTCCTGTATCTGATGAAGGGAGAACAGCATGTCGACGTTCGATCTCTCTGCTTGAAAGCCACACTGCGCCTCAGGGTAGACGCGCTCGGCCAGCTTCTGGAGCCTGTTGCAAGTATAAGGGAAGAAAATATGCACAAAGGGTATTATGTAAGTGTGGATCCAGGAACAGAGACACCTAGTGTGTATTCAATCAGATCTTTGAAGGACACACAACAAGTTGACGAGGTTCTTCAATAATAAGGTATCCTTGGTTTTACAAACACAGCACAGTGCAAGATAAAACAGGAGGAAATGCTAATTTTTATTCACCATGGTTAGATCCCAGCTGGAGAATTGTGTCCAATTCTGACCACCACACTTTGAAAAGGGTGTCAAGGGCTTAGTGAAGATACTGAAGTGATTTGCAAGAATGGAACCAAGGGCCAGAAAATTCAGTTTCTTGGAGAGATTGGAAAAGCTGCGACTGTTCTCTTTGGAGCAGTGAGAGTTAAGAAGAGATTTAATATAGAAGTTCAAAATCACGAAGAACTTTGTTAGAGTAATTAAGGAGATCGTGGTTCTCGTGTCAAATACTCGGTGCAGTTATAAAGTCATTTGTGGCACAGAGGGAGGCCATTAAGCCTATTGAGTATGTGATGGCTCTCCACTGAGCTATCCTGTCAGTTGCACTCCACCACTCGATCCCGGAGCCCTGCAGGTTTATTTCCAAGTGGCCAACAATTTTCTTTTGAAGTTGTTGATCGTCTCTGCTTCCACCACCCTCACAGGCAGTGAGTTCAAGGTCATTGCCACACGCCGAGTAAACAAGTTCTTCAACATATTCCCACTGCATCTCTTGCCCAAAAACTTCAATCTGGGTCACCTAGTACTTGTACAATCAGTTAATGGGAACAGCTCATCCTTGTCTAACTTATCGAAGCCTGCCATAAACTTGTACACCTCGATTAAATCTCCCCTCAATCTCCTTTGTTCGAAGGAGAACAAAGGTGCATGTTCCTACCTAACCGTGTATTTAAAATCCCCCATCCTTGGAACCATTCTGGTAAATCTCCGCTACACCCTCTCAAGGACATTCACAGATGTCCTGGAGTGTGGTGACCAGAAATTGAAGCATTACTCCAGTTGGGGCCTAACCAGAACTTGATAAGTATCCAGCATAACTTCCCTGCTTTTGTACTCCATGCTCTATCCAATAAGCCCAAGATCTCATATGTTTTCCTAACCACACTCTCATTCTGTCCTGCCGCCTTCAAAGATCGATGCACATGCACCTCTGTGCCCTTCTGTTCCTGCACACTCTTTAAAACTGTGCCATAAATTATATATTGCCTTTACCTAATTCTTCTGCCAAAATGCCTTACCTCACACTTGTCAATGTTAAATTCCACCAGACACATATCTGCCCATTCTACTCGTCTATATATATTCTTTTGCAGACATTTCATAACATCCTCACAGTTTGCCACACCTTGAAGTTCGTGCCAGGACTCTATGCTCCTGCATACCCTTGAGAATAGTATGTTCCAGGAAATATCCGCCCTGCCTTTTTCTCCTCCTCCTGAGGTGGCCGTCAGATTCCTGGTGCCAATGCCTGCGTCCTCATGATGGTGATGATAGGAAGGGTGCAGCAGAACAGCATGGACTTGGATACCAGCTCCAGTAAGTACTGGAGAGCTCCCCCGAGCGGTTCAGACATTGTAAGCAGTGGCAGTGGGCAACATTTTGGTGGTAGTGATCATAATTCAGTTAGTTTTAACATGATTATGGAAAACGAAAGAGACAGAAGAGGAGATAGAATTCTCAATTGAAGTAAGGTCAATTTTACTAAACTGAGGAATTATTTAGCGGAAGTGGACTGGAAGACAGAACTTGAAGATAAATCAGTGTCCGATCAGTGGGAAGCATTCAAAGGGGAGATTCAAGGGGTTCAGAGTATCATGTCACAAGAAAGAAACAAGGATGAGACGGCGAAATCCAGTGTTCCCTGAATGTCAAGGTGGCTATACGGTCAGATAAAGCAGAAAGGGAAAGCTTATGTCCGACAGCGAGAACTCAACTCAAAGGTGAGAGGAGTATAGAAAGTGGAGGGGTGAAATCAAAAAGGAAATTAGAAAAGCAAAGCAAGAGCATGAAAGAACTTTGGCAAGAAAAATCAAGGTACACACACACACACACACACACACACACACACACACACACACACACACACACACACACACAGATGCGCCCCTCAGAGGGATACAGAAAGAGAGAGACACACTCACAGACCGAGAGACAGAGAGAGACACATACATGCACACACACAATGACACAGAGACAGAGAGCCACACATACAGACAAGCGACAAACCACACACACACAGGCAATACCGCCCCCATGAAGACCCACCCAGCAACACGCACAGAGGGAGACACATCCACAGAAATGGGACAGCGTGAGAGAGAGAGACACACACACACACAGGCGCACAGACATGCACACACATCACACCCAGGCACTGAGACAGGCACACACAAATATACATAGACACACATACAGACACAGAGAGAGTGAGAGAGAGAAAACGACAGAAAGAGAGAGACACACACACATATGGACAAACACTGAGAGATAGAGAGAAAGATCTACAAAGAGAGAGAGACATGCACACACACACACACACACTTACACATTGAGAGAGACACACACACAGACACACAGACACAAACACACAGAGACACAGAGCGACGCACACACACCCAGAGACAAACAGAGAGAGAGAGAACACACGCGTTTCGAGACGTAAGTATACAAACAGCTACGCACACTGACACACACAGAGACAAACACACAGACACACACACACACTGACGCAGAAGGACACTCACACACACACACACACACACACACACAGAAGCATACAGAGGGAGAGATACAGACACACACTCACAGGCACAGAGTAAGAGAGAGAGAGAGAGAGAGCGAGAGACACACACGCACTCACACATAGATGCTAATAGACAAACACACATAGACACACTGGCATGCACACACATCCCACCCCAGGCACTGAGCCAGACACATAAAGACACATAGACATGGACACACATCATACCTCAGTCACTGAGACAGACACACCCAGACACATGCAAACACATACACACACCCACACACATAGACACCTGGCACTGTGCCAGACACACATCACACAGAGACATACATGCAGACACACATACACATCACACTTCACACACTGAGAGAGCACATCCCAAGCATGCAATGCGGCCAACTTAAGTGACATGCAGTGTGGCCATTTTAAGTGGCAGGCAGTGCAGTCATTTTAAGTGATATGCCCTGTGGCCATTTTAAGCGAATTTTTAGCGGCCATTTTAAATGTTATGCACTGCAGCTATTTTAAGTAATATGCACTGCGGCAATTTTGAATGATATGCAGTGTCGCCATTATAAAATTAGAGCAATCCACGGCTGTTATTTTAAGTATTTTCTATCCAGGGAAGCGAATGTATGAGATATAACGGGTTATAAATGAGTATAAAGTCTCCTGAAGGAAAATAAAAGGTTGTAAATGATCATAAACAGTTACAAAGGATTATAAAGGCATATACACAATCATACAGGATTAGAAAGATTTCTCATGTTTCATCAAGAAGTATAAATGATTATATTGAATTACAAAGGATTATTGACGGTGATAAATTTTTATAACTGATTACTAAGGGTTATAAATGATAAAAAGGGATTGTAAATATTCACAAGGTATAACGACACCGCCCCCATTTCCGATCTACCCGGGGAACAGCCGCCCCGCCACCACCCACTCCCGCGTCTAGGTGGGTCATAGGCCTTGCCCCAACTCCCCGTCATCCTGAGAAAATGGCCACGGCCCCACTCCCCACTGGACTGGGCAACAGGCCACACCCAACTTCCCCTTCGCCCTGGGAAACAGGCATCGCCCCGCTACCCCGTTACCTTAGCAACAGGCCCTGCTCCCGCTCTGACTCCGTAGCGACTGGCCCCACCCCGTCTTTTCACTATGGCCACAGGCCCCGCACTCGCTGTGTCTTCATGGCGACAGGCCTCGGCCCTGCACTGTTTCCATTAAGACAGGCGCATCTCCTGTTCTGTTACCATAGCGACAAGACCCTGTCCCCACTCGATCACCATCCCAATAGGCTCCGGCCCCGTTCTGACCCCATTCCGAAAGTCCCCGCCCCCACTCTCGCCAGGCTCCGCCCCCCCTCTATTACCATGGGAACAGGCCGCGCTCCCGGCTGCTGGAAATTGTCAGTGATTCACTTGCTCTCATCGTTGAATACATTTAACAGTTGCAGTAAAGGGATATTTCAGCACATTCTTCAACTGCTGTCTGAAGTGAGTCTGGGTCACGGCATAAATCATCGTGTTTGTGCAGCAACTCAGGAGCTGCAGCATGAAACCCAATTCCCGCAGAAAAGCAGGTAGAAATACAAAAACATACCCCATATCCCGCATCCGCTTCCATGTCGACCACACGATTAACACTGCCCATAACAGGATGAAATTCCCCGAGATAACAAACAGCAATATGATGGATTTCCTTCGGTTCTCCATCTCTGGGTCTCTGTGACTCTCCCCACGGTTGTGAGCCCTGAGTCTCCTGCGTCCTCTGCTGCTCACTAAAATGTGTCTGACAGTGAGAGTGTTGAGAAGAAGAATCAGCATAAATGGGATCCCCGGGGTTAAAATGTTCTGGAGGAACTCGATTGCTGTCCAGACACGAGAGAACATAACATCGTCTGTCACCTCACAAAACCAGGGAATGTTCCTCAGAAAATATTGACCTTTTAACATAAAATACCAGAAGATGTTCTTTAAACAGCTCAGCACAGTCACTGTTCCCAGAACCACAGCCGCTGTTTTCTCACTACAGTATTTACATTTCAGCTTGTAGCAACAAATGGCCACAAATAGATCAAAGGTGAAACTGACGGTGAACCAAACAGAACAGTCTGTGGCAGCATAAAGCAGGATGGCGTGGATATTACACACGGAGATGCTCAGCAGGAATTGAAACTGTTCCTGATAAACAATGGGAATGTGCCTCAATATCAGGTCGAGGATAATGACCAGTAGATCTGCCGCTGCCATGGCCACCAGGTAGCGAGTGACACATTTGGAGAGACCACACTTTCCCCGAGACAGTATTCCAATCGTCAGCAGGTTAACTGTGAGGAAGGGAAATAAACAGCGAAATTACACAGCAGGCTGTGAGCAAAGTTACCAATTTGATTGAGGACTTATTGAGACTTATAAATGTGTTAATGTATCCAGTGTTGCATTGAAATGATTGGACATAAAAGAACAAATGGGAAGTTCTGTGATACAATGGAAGGCAGGAGAGATTAAATAACAAAAGGATAATATTGAAATTATTAAACTCAATGTTGATCATTAACCTCCCCGTCCCTCCTTTCCCTGCCTGGTATAAAAACTGATCCATGTCTAATCTCTCCCAGTTCTGATAAATGGTCACCGACCTGAACCATTAACTCTGTTTCCGCCTCCACAGAGTCTGCTAGACCTGCTGAATATTTCCAGCATTTACTGTTTTTATTTCAGATCTTTAGCATCAGCAGCACTTTGCTCTTGTACAGAAAGTTAAATGTTGGACTGACTGAGAGATTCCCCCACCTGTGACAGGCCGCACGGAATTCAATTATTTCAAAGCAATAATTGAAATGAATCCACTGAAAAATCAATGAAACAAATAATCTCAATCATCACTAATTTAACTGTAAACAAGGGAAATTATCCGAAGATTTTAGAGCAGGTTGGGAGTAAAAACAACAGTTTGAAGGATTTCGGGGTGACATTTGTACATTTGTTAACCACATTCAGTCTGTATCTAATTATTGTGCCAGTGATGGGGTTTTCTGCTGGTGACAGGAGGCTCGATTTAGTGTAGCCAGCGGAGATCCCAATGATGGATGAAAGGATGAGGGGAGCAAAGCCTCAAAGATTCGGAGCCGCCATCCGGTGCAATTCAGTGGCGGTCGGGCAATTAACTGCCTGGCGCCGTGGTCCACATCCCTTTAAGGATGGAGATCCCATCCGACAAAGCTGCTGAACAATCACATGGCCAGCTGTTGAGTAGTATTGATAACACCACCAGGAGCAGTAGAACGCCCAGTACTACACCAAGCCTGGGTGCAGAACCATCGTTTTGAGGACACCATAGCCAGTCAGCTTGTCGGTGCCAAAGCTCGTAATCCACCAGACCTGCGACCAGGATTATGACTGGAGACACGGACCCCAGATAAGTATGGCGAAGACACAGGAGCCAATCAGGTAGTGTGTATGTCTGTGTGTGTGTGTTTATGTCTGGCTCGGTGACTGCGATGTGATGTCTGTGCGTATGTGATGTGGGTGTGCTTGTGTGTGTGCGTTTCTGTTTGTATCTGACTTAGTGCTTGGCGTGTGAAGAGTGTGTGTGTGCATGTGTGTATCTGGTTCAGTGCTTGGGGTGTAACATGCCTGTGTCTGCGAGTGTGTGTGTGTGTGTGTGTATGTGTGTGTGTGTGTGCGCGCGCGCGGGCGCGTGTCTGGCTCGGTGCCAGGGCTGCGATGTGTGTGTGTGTGTGTGTTCACATGTGTGAGAGATTGTCTGATATCGTGATTGGGGTGTTATATGTGTGTCTGTGTGTTTGTGTGTATGTGCATGTGTGTGTGTGCACATGTCTAGCTCAGTGCCTGCCTGTCTGTCTGTCGCAATGCCTGTGGTGTGATCTGCTTGCGTGTTTGTCTTTTATCTGACTCAGTGATTGGTGTGTGACGAGTGACTGTGCTTGTGTGTGTATGTGTGTGCGTGTCTGTGTATTTGTCTGCATCTTGTTCAGTGCATGGAGTGTGATATGTCTGTGTGTGTGCATCTGCTTCAGTGCCTGGGGTGTGATATGTGTGTGTGTTGGGGGGAGGGGCAGTATGCCCGTGTGTGTGTCTCAGAGCCTGGATGGTGTTTTGTGTCTTCGTGTGTGTGGTTTTGTGTGCATTATTGTGTGGGTTTGTTTCAGGGCCTCGGTCGTGCTGTGTGTGCATGTGTCTGTGTCCTTGTGCTTGCATATTTTTGTATTTGTGTTTGTGTATGGCTGTGTGTGCGTGTGTTCCTGTGTATCTGTGTGCCTCAGTTCTTCTGTTGTGTTGTGCTTGAGCATATGTGTCTCAGGACACGTTCTGTGCTGTGAGTATGTGCTTGTATCTGCTGGGTTTTTTTTATTTATTCACGGGATGTGGACGTTGCTGTCTCGGCCAGCATTTATTTACCATCCCTAATTGCCACTGAGAAAGTGACGGTGAGCTGCCTTCTCGAACCGCTGCAGTCTATATGAGGTTGGTACACCCACAGTCCTGTTCGGAAGGACGTTCCAGGATTTTGACCCAGCGCCAGTGGAGGAACGGCGATATAGTTCCAATTCAGGATGGTGTGGTTCAATGAAGAATGCAGAAGGGCATGCTAGGAACAGTACCAGGCCTACCGCAAAATGAGGTGTAAACCTGCTGAACTGACAAACCAGAATTACTTGCATGCCAAATAGCGTAAGCAGTATGCGACAGACAAAGCTAAGCGATCCCATAACCAATGGATCTGACCTAAGCTCTGCGGTCCTGCCACATCCAGTCATGAGTGGTGGTGGACAAGTAAACAATCAAGTGGAGCAGGTGGCTCCACAAATTTCCCCTTCCTCAATGATGGGGGAGCCCAGCACATCAGAGCAAAGCATCAGGCTGAAGTATTTGAAACAATCTTCAGCCAGAAGTACCAAGTTGATAATTCAACTCGGCCTCCTCCTGAAATCCCCAGCATCACAGAAGCCAGACTTCAGCCAATTCGATTCGTTGTGCGTGATGTGAAAAAAACGACTGAAGATATTGGATACTGCAAAGGCTATAGGCCCTAACATCATTCCGGCAATAGTACTGAAGAACTGTGCTCCAGAAGTTGCAGCACCCGCAGCAAAGCTGTTTCAGTACAGCTGCAAAAGGGGCATCTACCCGGCAATATGGAAAATTGCCCTGGTATGTCCTGTACACAGGACAAGTCGAACCCGGGCAATTACAGCCCCATCAGTGTTCTCTGAATCACCAGTAAAGTGATGGAAGGTGTCATCAACAGTGCCCCTCAAGCGGCACTTACTTCACAAAAAACAGCTTAGTGACGCTCAGTTTGTGTTCCACCAGGGCTACGCAGCTCCTGACCTCATTACAGCCTTGGTTCAAACATGCACAAAAGATCTGAACTCAAGAGGTGAAGTGAGAGTGACTGGCCTTGACATCAAGGCAGCATTTAACCGAGGATGGCATCAAGGAGCCCTAGAAAAACTGAAGTCAATGGGAATCAGGGGAGAAACCCTCTGCTGGTTGGTAGCACAAAGGAAGATCTTTGTGGTTGTTGGAGGTCAATCATCTGAGCTCCAGCACATCACTGCAGGAGTTCCTCAGGTTGGTTCCTCAACCCTCTACAGCTGCTTCATCAATGACCTTCCTTTATTCATAAGGTCAGAAGTGGGGGATGTTCGCTGATGATTGCACAATGTTCAGCACCATTTGCGACTCCTCATTTCCTGAAGCAGTCCGTGTAGAAATGCAGCAAAAACGTGGAAATATCCAGGCTTGGGCTGATAAGTGGGAAGTAACGTTTGCGCCACACAAGTGTCAGGCAATGACCACCTCAAACAAGAGAGACTCTAACCATCTCCGCTTGACATTCAATGGCATTACCACCGCTGAATCCCTATCTATCAGAATCCTGGATGTTACCATTGACTAGAAACTGAACTGGAGTAGCCATACAAATACAGTGGCTACAAGAGCAGGTCAGAGGCTGGGAACGCTGTGGCGAGTTACTCACCTCTAGACTCCCGAAATCCTGTCCGCCATCTACAAGACATAAGTCAGGAGTGTGATGGAATACTCTCCACATGCCCGGATGGGTGCAGCTCAAGACGTTCGACACCATGCAGGACAAAGCAGATCATTTGATTGTCACACCATCTACAAACATTCACTCCCTCCATCAACGACGCACAGAGGAAGCAGTGTGAACCATCCACAAGATGCACGGCTGCAAGGCACCATGGCTCCTTAGACAGCATCTTCCAAACCCGCCTAAAAAGACAAGGGCAGCAAACGGTTGCGAGCAACCACCACCTGCAAGTTCTCCTCCAAATTTTTGTCTGTGTGTGTGTGTGTTTGTGTATCTGGCTCAGTACCTGTTCTGTTATCTCAGGCGTGTGAATGTGTGTATGTGAGTGTTTGCGTGCGTGTACTTGTGTGTGTGAGGTTTGGCGTATATCTGGCTCTGTAACTTCTGAAGTGTTTGCATATGTCTGTGTGTGTGTGTCTTTTCCTATGTCTGGCTCAGTACCTGGTGTGTGAACCCGAATGTGTGTGTGTGTGTGTGTGTGTGTGTGTATGTGTCCAGTTGTGTTCAGTTCCAGTCACCACACTTCAGGAAGGATGTGAAGGTGCAGAGGAGATTTGCCAGTATGATTCCAGAGATGAGGGTTTTAGTTGTTAGGTTAGGTTGAAAAATCTGGGGTTGTTCTCCCTGGAACAAAGCAGGTTGAGGGGAGATTTGACAGAGGTGGATAAGATTATGAGAGTTTTAGCTAATTAGACAAGGAACCATTGTTCCCATTAATTGATAGTGTAAGAACTCGCGGGAAATGAATGAAGGCTTTGAGTAAGAGATGCAGGGGTAATATGAGAAAGAAATTTTAACGCTGGTGTTAATAACCTGAAACTCACTGCCCACGAGGGTGCCGGAAGTGGAAACAATATATATTTTTTGGATGCACGCCAGCATTAAATAAACTTGCAGAGACACGGGGATGCAGTAGAAGAGTAGAACTGATGAGATTGCTCCGCAGAGATACGGCATGGACGTGATGTGCCGAATGGCCCCTTTTAATACCATAAATACACTGGTCAATTGAGCAGAAAAGTGGCAAATGAAATTCAACTTGGAGAAGTGTGAGGTGATGCATTTGGGGAGGTCAGACAAGGCAAAGGAATACATGGTAAATGGGAAAATACTGAGAAGTGTAGATAAAGTAAGGGACCTTGGAGTGAATGACCACAGATCCCTGAAGGTAGCAAGACATAGAACATAGAACATAGAACATAGAACATACAGCACAGAACAGGCCCTTCGGCCCACAATGTTGTGCCGATCCTTTGTCCTCTGTCAAGGACAATTTAATCTATACCCCATTATTCTCTTTTATCCATATACCTATCCAAAAGCCTTTTGAAAGTCCCTAAAGTTTCTGACTCAACAACTTCCCCGGGCAAGGCATTCCATGCCTCGACCACTCTCTGGGTAAAGAACCTTCCCCTGACATCCCCCTTATATCTCCCACCCTTCACCTTAAATTTATGACCCCTTGTAACGCTTTGATCCACCCGGGGAAAAAGTTTCTGACTGTCTACCCTATCTATTCCCCTGATCATCTTATAAACCTCTATCATGTCACCCCTCATCCTTCTCCGTTCTAATGAGAAGAGGCCTAGAATGTTCAGCCTTTCCTCGTAAGACTTATTCTCCATTCCAGGCAACATCCTGGTAAATCTCCTCTGCACCCTCTCCAAGGCTTCCACATCCTTCCTAAAATGAGGCGACCAGAACTGCACACAGTACTCCAAATGAGGCCTTACCAAGGTCCTGTACAGCTGCATCATCACCTCACGGCTCTTAAATTCAATCCCTCTGCTAATGAACGCTAACACCCCATATGCCTTCTTCACAGCCCTATCCACTTGAGTTGCAACTTTCAATGATCTATGCACATAGACCCCAAGGTCTCTCTGCTCCTCCACATGCCCAAGAACCCTACCGTTAACCCAGTATTTTGCATTCATGTTTGTCCTTCCAAAATGGACGACCTCACACTTTTCAGGGTTAAACTCCATCTGCCACTTTTCAGCCCAGCACTGCAACCTATCCAAGTCCCTTTGCAGACGACAATAGCCCTCCTCGGTATCCACAACTCCACCAACCTTTGTATCATCTGCAAATTTACTGACCCACCCTTCGACTTCCTCATCCAAGTCGTTAATAAAAATCACAAACAGGAGAGGACCCAGAACTGATCCCTGCGGCACGCCACTGGTAACTGGGCTCCAGGCTGAGTATTTACCATCTAAGACCACTCTCTGCCTTCTATCAGTTAGCCAATTCTTAATCCAACTGGCCACATTCCCCACTATCCCATGCCTCCTGACTTTCTCCATAAGTCTACCATGGGGGACCTTATCAAATGCCTTACTAAAATCCATGTACACCACATCCACTGGTTTACCCTCATCCACTTGCTTGGTCACCTGCTCAAAGAATTCAATCAGGCTTGTGAGGCAAGACCTACCCCTCACAAAACCGTGCTGTCTGTCCCGAATCAAGCAGTGTCTTTCCAGATGCTCAGAAATCCTATCCCTCAGCACCTTTTCCATCAACTTGCCTACCACCGAAGTAAGACTAACTGGCCTGTAATTCCCAGGGTTGTTCCTATTCCCTTTCTTGAACAGGGGCACAACATTTGCCACCCTCCAATCACCTGGTACCACCCCCGTCAGCAGAGAAGATGAAAAGATCATTGCCAGCGGCTCTGCAATTTCATCCCTTGCTTCCCATAACATCCTTGGATATACCCCGTCAGGCCCGGGAGACTTGTCTATCTTCAAGTTATTCAAAAACCCCAACACATCTTCCCTCCTAACGAGCACTTCCTCGAGCTTACCAGTCTGCTTCCCACCGTCCTCTTCAGTAATACACCCCTTCTCATTCGTAAATACCGAAGAGAAGTACTCATTCAAAACCTCACTTATCTCTTCCGGCTCAACACACAGTCTCCCGCTATTGTCCTTGACCGGACCTACGGTCCCCCTAGTCATCCTCATATTTCTGACATACGCGTAAAAGGCCTTGGGGTTTTCTTTTATCCTACCCGCCAAGCATTTTTCATGCCCTCTCTTAGCTCTCCTAATCCCTTTCTTCAGATCCTTCCTGGCCATCTTGTATCCCTCCAGAGCTATGCCTGTGCCCTTTTTCCTCAACTTTATATACGCATCCTTCTTCTTCCTAACAAGACTCTCAACCTCTCTTGTCAACCACGGTTCCCTCACATGACCATCCCTTCCCTGTCTGACAGGGACATGCTTATCAATGGCCCCTACTATCTGCTCCTTGAAAAAGTTCCACATTTCGACCGTGCCCTTCCCTGCCAGCATATGCTCCCAACTTATGCTCCTCAGTTCCTGCCTGACAGCATCATATCTACCCTTCCCCCAATTGTAAACCTTGCCCTGTTGCACATACCTATCCCTCTCCATTACCACAGTGAATGCTACAGAATTGTGATCACTATCTCCAAAGTGCTCGCCCACCAACAGCTCTATCACTTGCCCTGGTTCATTACCTAGTACCAAATCCAATATTGCCTCCCCTCTGGTCGGGCAGTCTACATACTGAGTCAGAAAAGCTTCCTGGACATACTGCACAAACACTACCCCATCCAAACTATTCGATCTAAAGAGTTGCCAATCAATATTTGGGAAGTTGAAATCCCCCATAATTACTACCCTGTGACTTCTGCTCCTTTCCAAAATCTGTTTCCCAATCTGCTCTTCCACCTCCCTGCTGCTATTGGGGGGCCTATAGAAAACTCCCATCAAGGTGACTGCTCCTTTCCTGTTCCTGACCTCAACCCACAGTGCCTCAGTCGGCAGATCCTCCTCGAAAATTCTTTCAGCAGTTGTTACACTATTTCTAACTAACAATGCCACCCCCCCACCTCTTTTACCACCATTCCTAATCTTATGAAAACATCTATAACCAGGTACCTCCAAAAACCATTCCTCCCCCTCACCTATCCACGTTTCAGTGATGGCCACAACATCGTAGTCCCAAGTGCCCATCCACGCCTTCAATTCACTCACCTTATTCCTGATGCTTCTTGCGTTGAAGTATACGCACTTTAACCCTTCTCCGTGCCCATCTGTCCTCTGCGACAGTGCTACCTTCCCCAATACCTCACTACACTCTTTGTCTTTCTGAGTGGACCCACTGGTCCCTGGATTACAAGTCCGGTTCCCATCCCCCTCCCAAACTAGTTTAAACCCTCCCGAACAGTACTAGCAAACCTCCCTCCCAGGATATTGGTGCCCCTCTGGTTCAGATGCAGCCCGTCCTGTTTGAACAGGTCCCATCTTCCCCAGAATGCAGTCCAATTATCCAAGAACTGGAAGCCCTCCCTCCTACACCATTCCTGCAGCCACGTGTTCAGCTGTGCTCTCTCCCTATTCCTAGCCTCACTATCACGTGGCGCCGGCAACAAACCAGAGATAACAACTCTGTCCGTCCGAGCTTTCAGCTTCCAGCCTAACTCCCTAAACTCACTTCTAACATCTGTGCCACCCTTCCTTCCTACGTCGTTGGTGCCAATGTGCACCACGACCTCTGGCTGCTCCCCCTCCCCTTTAAGGATCCTGAAGACGCAATCACAAACATCACGGACCCTGGCACCAGGGAGGCAACAAACCATCCGTGCGTCTCGCCTGCGCCCACAGAACCGCCTGTCCGTACTCCTCACCATCGAGTCCCCGATGACTAGTGCTCTCCCATTCTCCCTCCTTCCCTTCTGAGCCACAGTGCAGGACCCCGTGCCAGAGGCCCGGTCACTGCAGCCTGCCCCCGATAGGCCGTCCCCCCCAACAGTATCTAAAACTGTATACTTGTTGTTGAGGGGAACGACCACAGGAGATCCCTGCACTGACCTCTTCCCACCTCTAACTGTTACCCAGCTGCCTTTGATTTGTGGAGTAGCGACCTCCGTGTAGCTTCTATCTATCAACCCCTCAGCTTCCCGAATGATCCTCAGTTCATCCAGCTCCAGCTCCAATTCCCTAACACGGTCTGATAGGAGCTGGAGACGGATGCACTTCCAGCAGGTGAAGTCCAGCAGAAGACAGGTCGATAAGTTGGCTTAGAAGGCATATGGAATCCTTTCTTTTATTAGCCGAGGCAAAGAATATAAGAGCAGGGAGTTTGTGCTGGAACTGTATAACTCATTGGTTAGGCCACAACTTGAGTACTGTGTACAGTTCTGGTCATCTCAATACAGAAAGGATGTAATTGCACTCGAGAGTGTACAGAGGAGATTTACGAGAATGTTGCCAGGACTGGAAAATGCAGCTATGAGGAAAGATTGGATAGGCTGGGGACGTTCTCCTTGGGACAGAGATGGCTGAGGGGAGATCTTATTGAAATGTACAAAATTGAGATGGGCCTGGATAGAGTGGAGGTGAAGGGTCTATTCAGCTTCGCAGAGAGGTCAGTGACGAGGAAGCATAGAATTAAAATGATTGATACAAATATTAGAGGGGAGATGAGGGAAGAATATCACCCAGCGTGTGATGGGGATCTGGAACTCACTGTACAAAAGGGTAGTAGAGGCCGAAACCTGCATCTCATTTTAAAGGTGTCTTGTTGCACCTCAAGTGCTGTAATCTGCAGGGCTGCAGACCAAATGCTGGAAGGTGGGATGCGGCTGCGAACTCGTTTGTTGGAAGGCACAGACACAATGGGCCAAGTGGTCTCCTTCTGTGTTGTAAGCACACTATGATTTTGTATGATTTTTCCATGATTTTCATAGCTGCAGATAAGCTGCTTCAGTGAAGATGCGTATATGTGGTTAGATACTCATCTCGGGATCAAGTATGACACCAAGGTGCGAATAATCTGGTTTAGTCTGACACAGTTGCCACGAGGAGCAATGGAATCTGTACCAAGCTAGTGCAGTTTGAATCAGGGACTGAATGCAATAGCTTCACTCTTCTCAAATGTTAATTGTCACAGCAGATGTGTGAGGTAATACATTTTAGAAGGATGTATGTGGAGAAACAACACAAGGTGAATGCTACAATTGTAAAACGATTGCAAGGACAGAGAGACCTGGGGACTTTTTATGTGCAAATCATTGAAGGTTACAGGACAGTTCAACAAAGAAGTTAATGACACTTATGCGATCCTGGGCTTTATAAATAGAGGCATAGAAAACAAACGCTGGGAAGTTATGCTAAATGTGTAGAAAACACGACAGCACATCCCAGTACATGACAAATGGAACAGCAGAATTATAATCATAGTGTACCAGGGATCAGGGAATTCAGTTACGTGGAGAAATTGGAAAAGCTGGGATTGTTCTCCTCAGAGCAGTGAGGGGAAAGGGGAGATTTAACATAGAATTCAAAATCATAAAGTGTTTTGTTAGGGTAATTAATGTGAAACTGTTTCGAATGTTAGAAAGTTCAGTATTAAGAAAACAAACATTGAGGTAATTGACACAGACACAGAGGCCAAATGAAGAAATTTTCTTTCACACATTGAGGTGTTGGGATCTGAAATTCACTGCATGGAAACATGGTGGAGGCAGATTCAATAATATCTTTCGAAAGAGAATTTAACAAATACTTGAAAAGGAAAAAAAATCTGGAGTCTGGGAAAAGAAGAGGGGTGTGGCGCGATTTAGAGAGCTCTTTCACAAAAGCAGCAGTGACACAGTGGTTAGCACAGCAGTCACACAGCTCGAGTGATCCGGGTTCAGTTCTGAGTATTGCTTATGGGGACTTTGCAAGTTTTCCCTGTGACCACTGTGGGTTTCGAGCTGTTTTGGTGTCCTCTCACTGCCAAAGACTTAACACCTGACAGGTAAACAGGCCATTCTAAGTTGCTCCTAATGTAGGGGAAGGTGGGGTATATGAGATTGATGTCGGATTAGTATAAATGGGTGATTGGTAGTCGGCACAGACTCGGTGGGTCAAAGGGCCTGTTTCACTGCTGCATCACTCTGTGACAATGGGCTGAGTAGCCTTCTTCTGTATTGTGCCAATCTCTGATTTTATGAGCAAGACACAGAGAGTTAAGAGAGAGAGAGACAGTTAGCAAGCGTGAAAGAGGGAAAGACAAATAGAAAGAGCGAGAAACTCGCGTTTGCATCGCTTTTTGGGCAAATGGGACATGATCTGCCCGTGCCCGCTCCTGTTGAGACAGGTGACAAACAAATATCATGCTGCCTCCTCATTTCCATGAATTCTCTGTGCCGCCCAGGGTGACCCACGCTGCTGCCTGTTTCATGCTTTTAACAGGGGCCTAACTGTGGGTGAGGCTGGCACGTATGTCAGCCAGGATCCAGCTCTTAAAAGCAGTTTGTCCGTCCTAAAGGGAAACTACGCTGAATTACAGGAGGCTGCTGCTGCTGACTGTGATTGCTGCAATTGGAGATAAGATACATGGAATGCTAGAACAGAGAGAGGGCTCTGCGGTTCACGGACATGGTGCTGGATACCTTAGCAATGGAGGTTGACAGGAGGAGAGAGGCTATGTTTCTGTGGTGGGGTGGAGACCCTCAAGGAACGACCACCGAAGGGAATGGTAGAAGGTGGCCAGGGAGGTCAATGCAAGAAGTCTAGCCCAGAGGACATGGCAGCAGAATCATGAGGAAATTTAATGAGCTCACATGGGTGGTCAACGTCAGTGAGATTATCCCCACATGGCATCTCCTGCCCCCTACACCACCAACCTCTCACACTGCTCAATGTACTACACCCCCATCACTCACCCATCAGCAGTCCCTAACACTCAAGACTCACACCTAACAGTTTTCGTATACTCCACATCATCGTCACACGCCTTCCACTGATACCACCTTCACACCCGCATCTCACTGTCTCCGCAACCTCCAGCTATTCAGCTATGGCAGGCGCATCACTCAAACCCAGTGCAACACATATACTGTCATTCTTTACTCTCTCTTACAGGAAAAGGTGGCCTATAATCACAGGGAGAAGCAGGGAGCCAGCGGCGGCAAGGCATACTTTCATTCCCTCAGCCTGAGGGAGGAGATGAATCTCCACATCACGGAACCAGCTGTGACAAAGCACGCAACATCCAGCATCACCGCAAACATTTAGGATGATGCTATGTTCCTGCCTTATGTCCCTTCTTAACTTCCACCTCCCCGTCATCCTGCTATCTGGGATGATTTACAAGCTGCAGATGGTGGGATCATGGGCCTCCTGCTTTCCATCCCACCCCCAATCCCTCACCCCAACCCATCCCCTTCAGATTTTATACTTTCCAATGATAACCCAAAACTGCCAGATTCCCAGTCAAAGCAGCTCCAGGAGACAGACAGAGAGCAGCAGCACAACACTGATGGTGAAGCCACAACAGTTGGTCTGATACTCGCAGACACCTGATCAAATACTTACACTGCGTGCACCTCAGAGTCTGGTACAGAGTCAGAATCTGCACGTGGTGAGTCACAATACCTGAGAATCATAGCATTGTTTCAGCACATAAGGAAACCTTTCAGCGCATCGTGCCCATGCCTAATCTCTGCAAGAGCAACTCTGCTTGTCAGTCTCCCCACGGCATTTTTCCTTTCTCTATTTTTTTCTCTGCGCATAATCATCCATTTCCATTTTGAATACCATAATTGAATCTGCGACACCACTGTCTAATGCTTTGAATTACAGCTTTGCTTCATTTGCCAATCGGCTTAAAATGTTCTCCTCTGATTCTCAGTCCTTATACCAATAGAACGTTTCTCCCATCTAATTTCTCCACATACCCCGTATTTTTAAACGCTTCTAACAAATTTCCTCTTGACCTTCTCTTCTCTAATCAGAACAAACCGAGCTTCTCTCATCTATCCACACAACTGAAATCCTTCATCCCTGGCACATTCTGGTAAATCTTCTTTGCACTGGCTCTAATTTATTCACATCCTTCAAAGAACAAAGAACAAATAAAATTACAGCACAGGAACAGGCCCTTCGGCCCTCCAAGCCTGCGCCAATCCAGATCCTCTATCAAAACATGTCGCCTATTTTCTAAGGGTCTGTATCTCTTTGCTTCCTGCCGATTCATGTATCTGTCCAAATACATCTTAAAAGACGCTATCGTGCCTGCGTCTACCACCTCCGCTGGCAACGCGTTCCAAGCACCCACCACCCTCTGCGTAAAGAACTTTCCACGCATATCCCCCCTAAACATTTCCCCTCTCACTTTGAACTCGTGACCCCAAGTAATTGAATCCCCCACTCTGGGAAAAAGCCTCTTGCTATCCATCCTGTCTATACCTCTCATGATTTTGTACACCTCAATCAGGTCCCCCCTCAAACTACGTCTTTCTAACGAAAATAATGCTAATCTGCTCAATCTCTCTTCATAGCTAAAGCCCTCCATACCAGGCAACATCCTGGCGAAACTCCTCTGCACCCTCTCCAAAGCATCTACATCATTTTGGTAATGTGGCGACCAGAACTGCACGCAGTATTCCAAATGTGGCAGAACCAAAGCTTTATACAACTGTAACATGACCTGCCAAACCTTGTGCTCAATACCCCATCCGATGAAGGAAAGCATACCGTATGCCTTCTTGACCACTCTATTGACCTGCGTTGCCACCTTCAGGGAACAATGGACCTGAACACACAAATCTCTCTGGACATCAATTTTCCCCAGGACTTTTCCATTTACTGTGTAGTTCACTCTTGAATTGGATCTTCCAAAATGCATCACCTCGCATTTGCCCGGATTGAACTCCATCTGCGATTTCTCTGCCCAACTCTCCAATCTATCTATATTCTGCTGTATTCTCTGACAGTCCCCTTCACTATCTGCTACTCCACCAATCTTAGTGTCGTCTGCAAACTTGCTAATCAGACCACCTTTACTTTCCTCCAAATCATTTATGTATATCACAAACAACAGTGGTCCCAGCACGGTTCCCTGTGGAACACCACTGGTCACACGTCTCCATTTTGAGAAACTCCCTTCCACTGCTACTCTCTGTCTCCTGTTGCCCAGCCAGTTCTTTATCCATCTAGCTAGTACACCCGGACCCCATGCGACTTCACTTTCTCCATCAGCCTACCATGGGGAACCTTATCAATCGCCTTACTGAAGTCCATGTATATGACATCTACAGCCCTTCCTTCATCAATCAACTTTGTCACTTCCTCAAAGAATTCTATTAAGTTGGTAAGACATGACCTTCCCTGCACAAAACCATGTTGCCTATCACTGATAAGCCCATTTTCTTCCAAATGGGAATAGAGCCTATCCCTCAGTATCTTCTCCAGCAGCTTTGCTACCACTGACGTCAGGCTCACCAGTCTATAATTACCTGGATTATCCCTGCTACCCTTCTTCAACAAGAGGACAACATTAGCAATTCTCCAGTCCTCCGGGACATCACCCTTGTTTAAGGTTGCTGCAAAGATATCTGTTCAGGCCCCAGCTATTTCCTCTCTCACTTCCCCCAGTAACCTGGGATAGATCCCATCTGGACCTGGGGACTTGTCGACCTTAATGCCTTTTAGAATACCCAACACTTCCTCCCTCCTTATGCCGACTTGACCTAGAGTAATCAATCATCTGTCCCTCACCTCAACTTCCGTCATGTCCCTCTCCTCGGTGAATACCGATGCAAAGTACTCGTTTAAAATCTCACCCATTTTCTCTGACTCCACGCATAACTTTCCTCCTTTGTCCTTGAGTGGGCCAATCCTTTCTCTAGTTACCCTCTTGCTCCTTATATACGAATAAAAGGCTTTGGGATTTTCCTTAACCCTGTTTGCTTAAGATATTTCATGACCCCTTTTAGTCCTCTTAATTCCTCGTTTCAGATTGGTCCTACATTCCAGATATTCTTTCAAAGCTTCGTCTTTCTTCAGCCTCCTGGACCTTATGTAAGCTTCCTTTTTCCTCTTTGCTAGTCTCACAATTTCACGTGTCATCCATGGTTCCCTGATCTTGCCATTTCTATCCCTCATTGCCACAGGAACATGTCTCTCCTGCACGCTAATCAACCTCTCTTTAAAAGCCTCCCACAGATCAAATGTGGATTGACCTTCAAACAGCTGCTCCCATTCTACATTCCCCAGCTCCTGCCGAATTTTGGTATAGTTGGCCTTCCCCCAATTTAGCACTCTTCCTTTCGGACCACTCTCTGCTTTGTCCATGAGTATTCTAAAACTTACAGAATTGTGATCACTATTCCCAAAGTTGTCCCCTACTGAAACTTCAACCACCTGGCCAGCTCATTCCCCAACACCAGGTCCAGTATGGCCCCTTCCCGAGTTGGACTATTTACATTTTGCTCTAGAAAACCCTCCTGGATGCTCCTTACAGATTCTGCTACATCTAGAATGTGTGTACTCATAATTGGACACAATGTTCCAGTTCAGTCTGCATCAGTGTTTTATACAGGCTTGTTATAACTTCCTTGTTCTTGTACTCAACACTATCCAGGACAAAGCAGCCTACTTGCTTGGCATCCCATCCACGACTTTCGACATTTACTCCCTCCACCACCATCGCACCGTTGCGGCAGTGTGTACCATCGACAAGATGAACTGCAGCAACTCACCATGGCTCCTTGGACAGAACCTTCCAAATCTGCAATCTCTACTACAAGGGCAACGGATGCATGGGAACACCACGACCTGAAAGTTCCTCTCCAATCCACACACCACCCTGACTTGGAACTATATCGCAGTTCCTTTAGAGATGTACAATAAATGCTGGACTGGACAGCGAATCCCACATCCCACAAATTAGCAGATTTTAAAAAATCATACGTAAACCCAGGGTGTTGAAGCAAGTTTCACAAACATAGGAACATTCGTCTGACCAGTGAAAACATTTGCAGGAATAAACCCTTTTGAGGGGCAGCAGATTATACCCATCCAGTGTTGTTTCTTTCAATGCACATTGTCGCAAAAGGACAATGGGAAGAACGGCCTCTGGGAAACATATGAGGAAGAGTTAAGCACTAAGAGTAATATGGAGAGTATCCAGTTCCTGTTAGGAGAGTGTATATGGAAAAATTAACACGTTCCATTTGGAAAAATAGTGAAGTGCATCCAGGCACAGGTCTTGGCTAAACATCGGAAGGGTGAAAAGGCTTTAAATCAGCATCACACCCTGCACAGTGCGATGAGGAAGTGATACAGTCACAGGTGAGAGAAATGGTAGCTCAAAGTGAACAGAACAGCAGCAGCAGACACAGCTACATGATTTACACAATAAGCTGGTGTCCTTTACTGTCACTCCACAACAATACACACTTAATGCAGTACAGGCTGGTGCAGTTCAGCAGCAGTTAGCGTTAGCATAGAAGCATATTATCACTGTCATATAGGATAATGTCCAGTTGACCCAGAAGTCAGAGGATTCTAGAGGTGCCCTGAACGAGTTACAGGAGAGACCCCACTGGAAGACAGACCATGCATAGTACAGGTCTACCATTAAGTGGCTGTGAACCTAAAGGGGAAAGCAGCACCCAAGTGTTTGTAGCAGCCGTCACCAAAATCAGAGTATCCCGCTGATGATACAGAAACGGAGTAGGAGGCCTCGGATGAGGACGATGATGAGGAGGCAGAAGCCTTGTCAGTGTGTCCGGTTAAGGTACCGCCCTTGCCAGTCTATTCAGTTAAGCTGGCGCCCTTGCCAGTATGTTCAGTTAGGGTAGGGCACTTGCCAGTCTGTTCTGTTAAGGTAGCACCCTTGCCAGTCTATCCGATTAAGGTGACACCCTTGCCAGTCTGCCTGTTAAGGTAATGCACTTGCCACTCTGCCCTGTTAAGGTTGTGACAACACAGAGAAGAACAATCTTTTACTCTCATTCCACCAAGTTACGAGTGAGGTTGAGATATGAAAGGAAAGGAAATGTTTAGGAGCCGCAATGAGGCTAAAACACTGTGCCAGGAAAACAAGAGGAGAACCTTGCTGTGTGAGTAAGTTTCTGTTTGTGGATTTGAAGTTTCCTGTTTGACTTATTTGTACGGATCAAGCCCGTGTCCAGTAAGGGTCAGTTAGCCCTCTCTCGTCTGGTCTCGTATGTTGCCTTCAAGTAGTTGTTTGTTTAACATGTGTATGTAGTTAGTTTTTAAATTGGTTTGAGTGAGGAGAGAAAAAAATGTTACTATAACAGGGATGTTAGAATGATAAAAAGCAATTGCTTTGTGTTGGGAAAGAGAGAGTGAGAGACAGGAGAGAGGAGTTCCTCCAGGGTGTGGTCGCGGGTGGGGGGGGCGGGGTGTGGTGGTGGAGGCGATAATGAATGTGTAATGACACTCAGGGATCGAGGAAATGTGAGCTCTGGTACTTTGATTGTTCCTCTCCGTGAAAACATTGAAAAGCCCCTATCCACGTCCTGCCCCCATGGGTGTGGATGACTTAGGCTGACGTTTACTACAGGTTTAAACACTTTGTTTGGATTTCGGATGTTTACTTGTTAGAATGTTTACTTGTGAGAATTCATGTCTTTCAGTTTTAATTCCATCTGTTTGAAAGACATTTGAAGAAAGAACAGATCAAACACACTGAATTAATTTATGTCCGTCAGAACATAGAACAGAGAACAGTACAGCACAGTACAGGCCCTTCGGCCCACGATGTTTTGCCGATTCTTTAACCTCCTCTAAGATCAAACTAACCACCTACCCTTCATTCTACTATCATCCTTGTACCTATCCAAGAGTCGCTTAAATGCCTCTAATGCATCTGCTTCTACTACAACCGCTGGCAGCGCATTGCACGCAACCACCACTCTCTGTGTAAAGAACCTACCTCTGACATCTCCCTGAAACCTTCCTCCAATCACCTTAAAATTATGCCCCCTTTTGATAGCCCTTTCCGCCCTGGGAAAAAGTCTCTGACTATCCACTCTATCTATGCCTCTCATCATCTTCTACCCCTCTATCAAGTCACCTCTCATCCTTCTTCGCTCCAATGCGAAATGCCATAGCACCCTCAATCTTTCTTCGTAGGACATGCCCTCCAGTCCAGGCAGCATCCTGGTAAATCTCCTCTGCACACTCTCTAAAGCTTCCACATCCTTGTAATGAGGCGACAGAACTGAACACAATATTCCAAGTGTGGTCGAACCAGGGCCTTATGGAGCTGCAGCATAATCTCGCGACTCTTAAACTCAATACCCCTGTTAATGAAAGCCAACACACCATACGCCTTCTTAACAACCCTATCAACTTGGGTGGCAACTTTGAGGGATCTATGGACATGGACCCCAATATCCCTCTGTTCCTCCACACTACCTAGAATCCTGTCTTTAAGCCTGTATTCCGCATTCAAATTCGACCTTCCAAAATGAATCACTTCACACTTTTCCAGGTTGAACTCGATCTGCCACTTCTCAGCCCAGCTCGGCATCCTGTCAATGTCCCGTTGCAACCTACAACAGCCTTCCACACTATCCACAACTCCTTCGTGTCATCGGCAAACTTGCTAACCCAGCCTTCCACTTCCTCATCCAAGTGATTTATAAAAACTACAAAGAGCAGAGGTCCCAGAACAGATCCTTGTGGAACACCACTGGTCACCAATCTCCATGCTGAATACTTTCCATCTACTACCAGCCTCTGACTTCTATGGGCCAGCCAATTTTGTCTCCAGACAGCCAACCTTCCCTGAATCCCATGCCTCCTTACTTTCTGAATGAGCCTTTGTTTTCTTTTGTTTAACTGCCCGTGCTATTCTATTCTTTGAACTTACATTTTAAATTCTTAAGGTAAGTGTTGTGAATGGAGAGTACAAAGTACAGTATGGGAAGCTTCCAGTGTCACATCTGGCTGAAGATTGCCGCAAATGTATCGGCCTAATCTTTTTCACTGATGTGCTGGACTGCCCCATCATTGAGGTTGCAGATATGTGTGTAGCCACCTCCTCCAGTTTGTTGCATAGTTGTCCACTGCCGTTAACGACTGAATGTGGCAGGACAGTAGCGCTTAGATCTGATCCGTTGTTTATGGGCTCGCTTACACATGTCTATCACCTGCTGCTTATACGGTTTGGCACGCAAGTAGTCCCGGGTTGTACCTTCACCAGATTGACAGTTCATTTTGAGGTATGTCTGGTGCTACTCCTGGCATGCCCTCCTGTACTGTCCATTGAACAGTATGTGAAAGCAGTCGTAATAGTATTCCCCTGTCATTGATTCATTGGAGCACTGAAGAAGTCCATTCGAACCATCAAGTCCATGCCGGCTCACTGTAGCACAATCCAGTCAGTCTCATTCCCTGTTCTGTCCCCGTATTCCTGCAAGTTTATTTCCCTCAGCTGTCCATCCAAAATCTTTTTGAAATCGTTCATTGTCTCTGCTTCCACCACCCCCGTGGGCAGTGTATGAGAGGCCATTACCACCCGGTACATAAAAATTAGGTTCTTCCTCATTTCCCCTGCGTCTCTGCCCAAACCTGATTGCTAGTCCCTGTACCATCAGCAAATGGGAAGCATTTTGCTTTGTATTCATTATCTAAACCTGTTGTAATCTTGTACACTTCCATCATATCTCCGCTCAATCTCCTTTCTTCCAAGGAGAAGAATCCCAGCTTTGCCAATCAAATCCTGTGAATAAATTCCTCCATCCCTGGAACTATTCTGGTAAATTTTCTCTGCACCCTTTCAAAGACCTCACATGCTTCCCAAAGTGTGATGACCAGAAGTGGACACAATACTTCACATGGGGCCTTATCATAGGTTTATAAAGGTTCAATGTAACTTCCATGCTTTTGCACTCTGTGACTCGATTTATGAAGCACAAGATCCCATATTCTTTCCTAACGACTCTTTCAAAATGTCCTGTCATCTTCAAAGATCTATGCTATGAAACCCCAGATCCCTTTGTCCCTGCCCCCTCCTTTGAACTGTGCTGTTAAGTCGATATTGCCTCTCTCTTCTGCCAAAGTGCATCATAGTGTCATAGAGTTATATAGCACAGAAACAGGCCCTTCGGTCCATCGTGTCTGTGCTGGCCATCAAGCAACTAAGTAATTTAATCCCATTTTCCAGCACCTCGCCCGCAGCCTGGTGTGCTATGACGTTTCAAGTGTTTATCTAAATGCTTCTTAAATGTTGTGTGGGGTATTGCCTCTACCACCACTTGAGGCATTGCGTTCCAGATTGCAAACGCCCTCTGAGTGAAAAACATTTTCCTCAAATCCCCTCGAAACTCCTGCCCCCTACCTGAAATCTATGCCCCCTGGTTATTGACCCCTCCGCTAAGGGAAAAAGTTCCTTCCTATCTAAACTATCAATGCCCCTCGTAATGTTGTATACCTCAATCTGGTCCCCCTTCAGATTTCTCTGCTCTGAGTAAAACAACCCTAGCCTTTTCAGTCTCCATTCATTGTTGAAATGTTGCAGCCAAGGCAAAATCCTGGTGAATCGCCTCTGCACCCTCTCCAGTGCAATCACAGCCTTCTTATTGTGTGGTGCCCAGAACTGTACACGGTACTCGAGATGTGGCCTAACCAGCGTCATACACAGCTGCATCATAACCTCCCTGCTCTTATATTCTATGCCTCGGCTAAGAAAGTCAAGTATCCCATATGGCTTCCCAACCACCTTGTCTACCTGTGCTGCTACCTTCACTGATAACAGGTCCAGCTGGCCTTCTGTGCTTCCTAGGGTCCCACCATCCACTGTATATTCCCTTGCCTTATTAGTCCTCAAAACTGCATCATCTCACACTTCTCATGATTAAATTCCGTTTGCCACTGCTCTGCCCATCTGACCAGCCTATCTATACCGTCCTGTCATCTAAGGCTTTCCTCCTCACTATTTATGACACCACCAATTTTCATGTCGTCTGTGAACTTAATGATCATACCTCCTATATTCACATCTAAATCATTAATGTACACTACAAACAGCAAGTTTCCTTTCACAGATCACTGTTGTACACCTCTGGTCACAGGCTTCTACTCGCAGAAACAACAGTTGTCTATCACCCTCTGCCTCTTGCCCATAATCAATTTTGGATCCAATTTGCCAAATTGCCCTGCATCCCATGGGCTCTTAACGTCTTAACCAATTTCCCATGCACAATCTGACGAAAAGGCTTACTGAAGTCCATGAAGACTACATCAACTGCTTGACCCACATCTTACACATTTGGTCAACGCCTCGCAAAATTCAAGCACGTTAATTAGACACGATCTACCCCTGACAAAACTTTGCTGACTATCCTTGATTGACCCCTGCCTCTCCCAGTGGAGATTAATCCTGTCGCTCAGAATTGTTTCTATCAGTTTTCCCAACCACTGACGTTAGACTCAGCTGCCTGTAATTATCTGCTTTATAACTACTACCCTTCTGGCACCTCTCCTGTGGTCAGAGAGGATTTGAAAATTTGTGTCAGAGCCCCTGCTATCTCCTCCCTTGCCTCACATAGCAGCCTGGTATACACCACATCTGGGACTGGGGATGTATCCACGTTTATGCCCACTAAAGCAGTTAAGACTTCCTCCCTTTCAATGCTAATATGTTCAAGTATATCACAATCCACCTCCTTGATCTCTACATCTATATCGTCCTTCTTCTTAGTGAACACAGATGAAAAGTAATCATTTAAAACCTCACCTATGTCCTCCGGCTCCACACGGTGATTGTCACTTTGGTCCCTAATAGGGCCTACTCTTACCTTGGTTATCCTCTTGCCCTTAATATGCTTATGAAATGCCTTAGGATTTTCCTTTATCTTGTCCACCACCATTTTTCATGTCCCTTCTTCGCTCTCCTAATTACTTTGTAATTACCTCCCTACTTTCTATACTCCTCTGGTGCCTCCGCTGTTTTCATCGCTGCGAATCTGCCATAAACCTCCCTTTTCCCCGATCCAATCCTCGATATCGCCTTGACATCCAGGGTTCCCTGAACTTGTTGGTCCTACCTTTCACCTTTACGGGTTCACGTTGGCTCCGATCTCTCACTATTTCATCTTTGGATGACTCCCACATGTTCTGATGTAGACTTTCCCACAAGGAGCTGCTCCCAGTCCACTTTGGTCAGATCCTGTTTTATCATATTGAAATCGGCCTTCCCCCAATTCAGTACCTTTATTTCTGGTCCATCTTTGCCATTTTTCATATTTACCTAAATCTGACAGAGTTATGGTCAATATCCCCGAAATGCCCCCCCACTGACACTTCTCCCACTTGTCCGGCTTCATTCCCCAGGATTAGGTCCAGTACTGCTCCTTCTCTTGTCGGTATTTCTACCTACTGACTCTAAAAGCTCTCCTGTATGCATTTTAAGAAGACTGCCCCCTTTAAGCCTTTTGCACTAAGACTATCCCAGTTGCTATTGGGGAAGTAGAAATCCCCTACTATTATTATCCTGTTATTTTTACACCTCTCTGAGATTTACCTACATATCTGCTCCACCATCTCTCCCTGATCTTTCGAGACCTATAGTACACTCTCAGCCAAGAGATTGCCCCCTTTTTGTTTTTTTTTAAGTCCTGTACATATGGCCTCCTTTGAGGAACCTTCTAATCTATCATCCCTCCTTACTGCAGTAAGTGGCTCCTTGATAAACAGTGCAATGCCACCTCCTCTTGTACCCCCTCCTCTGTCTCGCCTGAGGATTCTATATCCTTGAATATTGAGCTGCCAGTCCTGCCCCTCCTCAACCATGTCTCTGTGATTGTAATAATATCATAATCCCGTGTACAAATCAAAACCCTCACTTCATCTGGCTTACTAGTAAGACTCCTTGCTTTAAAATAAATGCAATCCAGCCTTGCATTTTTCACTGATGTCTTAACAGGTCTATATTTGCTCTGCCTTCCAGACTTACTCAGTTTCTCTTCAATGTTTGACTGTGCATCACCCCGTACTGCACCTCCACTCTGTATCCCATTCCCCTTGCAAATTTGTTTAACCCCCTCGCCCTCAACAGCACGAGCAAACTACCTTGCAAGGATATTAGTCCCGTTTTGTTTCAGGTGCAACCCATCCAACTTGTACAGGTCCCACCTTTGCCGGAAACAGACTCAGTGATCCAGGAAACTAAAACCCTCCATCCTGCACCATCTCTTCCACCACGCATTCATCTGCTTTATCCTTCTATTCCTATATTCACTCGAACGTGGCACCGAGAGTAATCCGGAAATTACAACCTTTGAGGGCCTGCTTTTTAATCTGCTACCTAGCTCCCAAAACTCCAGTTACAGGACCTCATCTCTCTTTATACTTATGTCGTTGGTGCAAATGTGTACCACCACCTCTGACTGTTCATCCTTGAGAATGTCCGGCAGCTGCTCCGTGACATCCTTGACTCTAGCACCCCCGAGGCAACATACCATCTTGGAGTCAGGTTTGCGGCCACAGAAACGCCTATCTGTACCCCTTAGGATAGCATTGCTTATCACTATCGCTATTCCACTCCTTTTCCTCCACTTCTGTGCAGCTGAGCCACCCGTGCTGCCACAGACTTGGCTCTTGCTGCATTCCCTAGAGAAGCAATGTCCCCCAACAGTATCCAAAGTGGGAAATCTGTTAGAAAGAGAGATGGACCCAGGGAACTACATGCCTAGCTTTTCTGCTCTGCCTAGCATTCACCCATTCCCTTTCTGCTCGAGCAGTCTTTACCTGCAGTGTGACCACCTCCCTGTACGTGCTATCTACGATGATCTCAGCCTCGCGGATGCTCCACAGTGTCTCCAGCTGCAGTTGCATATCCAAAATGTGGATTTCGAGTAGTTGCAGCTGGAGACACTTGTTTGCCCTGGACACTGGAAGTGTCCCTGACTTCCCACATTTCCCAACACTGCCCTTTGGGGAACACCACTATATACTACCCTCAAATCTAGAAAACAATCACTTACCATGTCTCTCTCGTTTCTGTCCTTCAGCCATCTTTTTAATCCAAGCTGACACTGAACATCAATTAACTGTCCAACTGTCACATACAGACTGCGAAAGAAACTAAAACTTCAGTTTAAAATTAAGAGAAATACTAAATATAAAATAAACTAAATTTTGGAAAGAGATCAACACTTAGCTCTCTTACAATTCAGTCACTCATTAACTTTACTGTATTTAGTATTCTGTACAAGCACCATTCCCTAAAACTGGTCTCTATGCAACCTACTCTATTTATGGTTTTGGGGAGAGAATTCCAGAGCTTAGAGATGAGAACAGTAAGTTCTGGAAATACCCAGCAGGTCTGGCATCATCTGTGAATAGAGAAACAGACTTAACGTTTCAAGTCTGTGACACTTCTTCAGAATTGGTAAACGTTAGAAATGTAACAGTCTTTGACCAAGTGAAAGAGGAGAATGGTGAAGAAGAACAAGAAGGAAGGGCTGTGATAGAATAGAGAAAGGAGAGATTAAATGACAGACTGTTCTATTTCTAACATTTACCAGTTCTGATGAAGGGTCACTTACCTGAGACATTAACAACTTTTTTCTCTGCACAGATGCTGCCAGACCTGCTGTGTATTTCCAGAACTTTCTGTTCTCATTTCGGAGTTCCAACATCCACAGTCTTTTGCATTTATTTTAGTATTTGATTCACTGCTACTTCTCTTCCAGGTATGCCTACCTTGAAGACGTTCTGCTCTTCTCTTCCAGAGCTTAGGGCCTCGGCAGCTGAAGTCACAGCCATCAATGGTAGAGTAATTAAACTCAGGAATGCTTAAGAGACCAGAATTAGATGCGTACAGACACCTCGGTGGGTTGCAGCGCTGGAGAAAATTACAGAGATAGGGCGAGGTGAGGCAATTAGGGGTTTTAAAAGAAGGCTGAGAGTTTTAAAATTGAGGTGTTGTTGACCAGGAGCCAATGTAGGTCAGCGAGTACAGGGGGTGACGGGTGAACAGGACTTGGTGTGAGTTAGGACCCGGGCAGCAGTGTTTTGGATGACCTTAAGTTTATGGCGGGTACAATATGGCAGAACAGCCAGGAATGTGTTGGAATAGTCAAGTATAGAGGTAACACAGGCAAGGGTGAGTGTTCCATCTACACAAGAGCTGAGAGATTGGGAAATTTGGGTGATGACACGGAGGTGTAAATAAGTGTGAATATTTTGCAGGAAGCTCATCGCAGGGTCAACTATTACACCAGGTTGTGAATAGTTGTCTGTAGTCTCAGACAGTTGCCAAGGAGACGGATGGAGTCTTGAGCTAGAAAACGTTTGATGTTGGGTCTGAAAACACTGGCTTTCGTCTTTATAATAGTTAATTGGCATGGCAGATGTGTGGGGTGATACATTGTCGGAAGATTTTATTTATATTAGTCTTTCATGGGATGGATGTGTCGCTGGCTAGGCCAGCATTTATTACCCATCCCTAATTGCCCTTGAGAAGGTGATGGTGAGTTGCTTACCGATGAATGGGGAGTGATAACACAAGCTAAATGGCACAACCTTAAAGGTGGTGAGAAGAACAGATAGACCTGGGTACTTGTGTGCTATATGTGAAGATAGCTGGACAGGTTAACAAACAGTTAAACAAGGAAATAGATCCCTAGACTTTATTAATAGACACATAGAGTAGAATAGTCAGGATGTTATGGTCAATATATTGAAAAGACTAGTTCAGCTCTGCCTGGAGTATTGTGTCCAATACGGGAACCACACTTTAGGAAGGACATAAAACCTTTAGAGAGGGGACAGAAGAGTTTTACTGGAAGTTTTCCAGGGATGAGGGATTACAGTTAGAAAGCTGGGATTGTTCTCCTGTGAGCATGGAAATTTAAAAGGAGATCTGATAGATATATTTAACATTATAGAGGGTTTAGATAAATTAAATAAAGTGAAACGGTTTCCAATGTGTGAGGGGCCGACAATCAGAGTGCACAGATGGAAAAAAGAAGCAGCGGTGACACGAGGATTTTTTTATGCAATGGGTGATTCGGATTTTCAATGTATTGTCTGATGGGCTGAAGGATACAGATTCAATAGCGGATTCCAAAAGGGAATTAGATAAATATCCTAACGAGAAAAAATGGAAGGATCTGGTGCAGAGCCATGGTGTGGTACAAAATGGAAGCTATTCAAAAGGGTCAGCACTGACTTGATAGACCAAATGGCTTCCATCAGTGCAATGCTATTCTTTTATTCTATGATTGCTCCTGCCTCAACTTTCCCAATATTCCTATCCTTCCAAAATGTGTTTGATAAAGTACCACATAACAGCCGTGTCACCAAATTAGAAACACTTTGGATTAAAGGACCAATGTCAGCCGTCGTTCAGTTTGTAGATCTCTTCCCTTTCAGTAACAAGCTTCGTGGATCAAGTATCACTGCAGGACTTGATCACAAGAATCAAGGCTGACAGTGCAGTGACAGTACTGAGGGTATGTTGCACTGTCAGAGGTGCCATCTTTCAAATAAAGCATTAAACCAAGGCCCCGTCTGTCCTCTCAGGTGGATGTTAATGATTCCACTGCACTATTTAGAAGCAGAGCAGGAGAATTATTTGCGGTGTCCTGGTCAATATTCATACTTTAATCAACAGCACAAAAACAGATCTGATCATTAACATATTGCTGCTTGTGGGAACTTGCTGTGCTTCATAGATTACAAGAGTGACTACACTTTAAAATGTACACATTGGGTGTAAATCGCTGTGGGGCATGTAGTGGTCATGAAAGGCATTATTTTCAATAACAGCATGCAGGAAATTAGCTAAGTGACAGAAGGCACAGAGTAGTGGAGAATGGTTATTGTTCAGTCTGGAGGGAAGTAGACAATGGGGTTCCCCGGGGTCGCTTTTGCGATTAATGTTATGGTATGTTAATGCTATGGTCCTGTCTACAGAGGGGATAATGTCAAAGCTTTCAGATGGCAGGAAACTCAGAAATGTGAATGAACAGTGAGAAGGATAGTAACAGGCTTAGGGAGAACTGAGACTGACTGGTGAGTCAGTGGAGAGTTTGGAAAAGCTGGGAATGTTCTGTTTAGAGGAGTGAAGGGTAAGCGGAGATTTAATATCGAATTGAAAATCAGGAAGGGTTGTGATACGTTAATTAATGTCAAACTGTTTCCTGTGTCACAAAGTTCAGTATTAAGAAGGCACAGAATGAAGGCAATTGACAAATAACCAGAGGTGAAGGGAGGAGAATTTTCTTACACAGCAGGTTGTTTGGATCTGGAATTCACTGCCTTAAAATATGGTGGAAGCAGATTCAATAACAGCTTTCAAAAGCGACTTTCACAAATAGTTAAAACGGAAAATAAGAATGCAAGATTCTGGCGAACGAGGTGGGGACTGGAACTAATTAAATAGCTTTCAAAGAGACAGCACTCACAAAATAGGCAGAATAGCCTCCTTCTGTGCTGTATTAATCTCAGATGCTGTGAGCAAGAGGCAGAGAGTGAAGAGATGGAGAGAGAGACATAGCGAGAGACAGAGAGAAAGAGACAGAGAGTGAGAGGGAAAGAGATTTAGATTGAGACAAAATCAGATTTACATCGCTTTTTGGGCCAGGGGTCATGATCTGCCCGTGCCTGTTTCTGTTGAGGCAGGTGACACACAGACTTCCTGCTGCCTCCTCATTTCCATGATTTCTACGTGCCGCCCAGGGTGACCGGCGCTGCTGTCTGTCTGCACACTTAACAGGGGCAAAACTGTGTGTGAGACTGGCTCGTGTTTCAGCCAGGAGCCAGCTCTTAAATGCAGTCTGTCCCTCTTAAAGGGAAGCTGCACTGAATCATAGGTGGCTGCTGCTGCTGCTGACTGTGAACGCTGCAATTGGAGACAAGGTACATGGAATACTAAGACAGAGAGCGAGAGCTCTGCAGTTCATGGATTTTAGTTCTGGAGGATTTAGTAATGGCGGTTGACAGTAGGAGAGAGGTCATGTCTCTGTGGAGTGGGGTGGATACCCTCAAGGAACACCCTCCGAAGGAAATGGCAGCAGGTGGCCAGCGAGGTCAATGCAAGAATTCTGGCCCCGTGGAGCTGGCAGCAGAATCATAAGGAAGTTTAATGAGCTCACACGGGTGGACAATGTCAGTGAGCCTATCCCCACATGGCATCTCCTGCCCCCTACACCACCAACCTCCAACACTGCTCAATGTACCACACCCCTATCACTCATCCATCAGCAGTCTCGCACACCCAGGACTCAGACCTAACATTCACATACTCCAACGCACCCTCACACACCTTACAATGAAACCAGCCTCACACCCAACTCTCACTGCCGACAACTACCGTCAGCTTTTCAGCTATGGCAGGCACATCACTCAACCAACGGGCAACACAATCCGTGACATTCTGCCCTCTCTCTTACAGAACAAGCTGGCCCATAATCATAGGGAGCAGCAGTAAACAGGCGGTGGTCAGGTATATCTTCATCCCTTGAGCCTGAGGGAGGAGATGGTTCCCCACATCATGCGACCGGCTGTGACAGAGCCTGCAGCATTCGCCATCACCGATAACATTGCGGATGATGCTATGTTCATGCGTTATACTCCTTATTAACTCCCACCGCCCCCACATCATGCTGCCCGGGATGAAAAACAAGCTTGAAATGGTGGGACCATGGACATCCTGCTTTCCACCCGAACCCCAATCCCTCACCTCAACCTTTCCCTTCTTATTTTATACTTTCCAATGATAGATCAAAACTGCCAGCTTTCCAGTCACAGCAGGTTCGGCAGTCAGAGAGAGAACAGAAACACAGCGCAGATAGTGGCGCCCCAACGCTTGGTCTGATACTCACAGCTACCAGCTCAAATACCTGCACTGCATGTGCCTTAGAGTCTGGCATAGAGTCGGAATCTACACGTGGTGAGTCACCTAGCACGAGTGAGCTGCAGGCAGACCAGGGGAAAAGGATAGTTCACGTGTCAGTTCATTGGCGGGCGAGGTCACAAACGAGTTATAATATACAGGACTCAGATGAGAACCTGGTTGGAGCAGCACACAGGAGAATGTTGATGGACATGTACATTGAGATACTTTGCCAATTGACAGGCCTGTCACACGGACTGTTGTCATTGTCACTGAACATGGAGGAGTCTGGATTCAACATGGCACAAGCCATTGCACAGAGCTTGAAGCCCATTCGTACCCCTGTGGAAGTAGTCACTATCTCCATGGCAGCACTAGCGTGGACCCAGCCATCATACAGCGTCTGGTGACCATTGTCTCAGCTTCCACTGCAGCACAGGTGGCAGACACCGGAAGTCTCAGTGCTGCAGTGGGAGCTCAGAATGTGGTCATGAGATCCATGCTTGCTGCCATGCAAGATCAGACTGCTACCATCATGGCTCTGGATCTCAGTGCTCAAAGGGGTGTGCAGGCTCTCACAGCAGTACAGCAATCCGTCATCCAGCAGATTACTAGGGTTGTGGAGGCGTCGCCCGTGGCAGTGGCACTGTCTTCGTGGAGCATGAACCAGCTATCCCTTCTCAGGATGATTATTTGTTTTCCCTTCACTGACACTCCACCAGTGTCCTTGCAGTTAGCCATTAGTCAGTGCAGGCTGCTGCTGCCCTCAAATAACAGAGCTGCCCGAGGATGTCCTGCAAGGCCATTTGCAGTCTACCCGAGTGAAGGTCAGCAGCCTTCCACCAGCCATGCTTCAACCAATGGGGAAGCAGTGTGTAGGAGCACCAGAAAATTCGAGGGAGCCCACAAGACAGGCACTAAGGGAATACACAAGGGTGAATAGTTTAATTTTGTTTGTATAATTGGATGTGTTGCTGGATAAAGATGGTGAATGGAAAGGTTTTTTCTTGGTGTTCTTTTAACTGCAGGATGGTGACCAAAGGGATGCTGTGATGGGGCGTCTCAGATGGGTGTAATGGCAGACAATGGGCGATCCAAAATGGGAGAGGGATGTTGTCCTATAGGAAACAGAATTTTGACAGACAGACTTTTCCGATTGCCTGGCTGGGTCGAAGGTAACCAGGAAATATCCCACCTCGCTCTTCCTCCTCCTCCTGACATGCCCTTCGGATTCCTGATGCCAGTGCCTGTGTCCTCATGATGGTATAAAGGGTGCAGGAGAAATTCATGAACTTGGATACCTGCTCCAGTGTGTACTGGAGGGCTCCTCCCGAGCGAGTCAGACATCGGAAACAATACTTCATCACACCGATGGTCTGTTCCACGATGTTCCTGGTGACTCCATTGCTCATGTTACACACGGCTTATTTTCATCTGGTTGCTTGGCGTTGGAAGGGAGAGGTGCAAATGGACGGTGTTTAAGAGTGGAGATCCTTTGTTTCTATAAGCCTCATTCTGATTCTCTATGCACACACGAAAATGTTGGAATGGCGAACTGTTTCAGAATGAAGGTATCGTGGCTGCTGCCAGGATAACCGACATTCACCAAGATGATATCCTGGGCATGCTCACACACCAACTTTACATTAATGGAGTCCGATAATTGATACGCCACCCGCTCCTGCCGGGAAAGATCCAGATACATAGATGTTCCATGAAAATTTGACCGGAACGGCCACTGACAACTTCGTCCTCACACTGATGTGAGGCTCCTGTTCATGTTTCAGGAGCTGGCACTGCTCTTGAACAACTACTTACTGAATCAGAGTCGGCTCAGACAACGCTCCTGGGTTAGGTGCAGGTAGGAAAATTGCTCTTGGAAAACCCAGGGTGGGTAGGGCAGAGCCCTGTCCTCCTTCCTCTTTACGGAGCTTCCCCTCACTGCAACCTCTGTTCCATGTGTTGGTCATGTTACAGACCCAGAGACACTGTAACTATAGTCCCTATACCTCTTTCAGAGTTGGGTCACCAGATCCTCTGCACAACCCCCCCCCCCCCCCTCCCCCAGGCGTGACTGCAGCAGCTCACAACACATCTCCAGAAAACCATTCACAACACCTCCACTAACTTTACAAAAGCAGAAGTAAGTCAAAATCGTCTCTCCTGTAAGTTTGATGCCTGGTCCTTTTAAGTAACACTGGAGGGGATTCCTCATGCTGCTGACTGACACAGGCAGTGAGTGGACATGCACAGAACAAGTTTCAAAGATGTGTGTCAATGCTGCTGGAACGCCCTACTCAGCATGGAACACCACTGCAGAGAAGCCACAATTGGCTGGCAGTGCATCCACCACCACCATAAAAGTTCTCGGCTTGTTAGCCTTGTCAGCAATGGCTCCACGGAGCCCAGAACTACATAACTGGAGAATACAGAGTGAATTGATAAATAATCTAAGGGAAACAATATGCAGCACCATGAGAAACGGACGGGTGAATGGGACTCATTGTAGGGGTGGGGTCATAGAGGGAACTGAGCACAAGAATAGGAATATTACAAATGTGATGCTACTTTACCAGGAACCATTGTGGATCAGAGAGCACAGGGGAGAAGAATGAACAGGATTTAGTGAGAATTAGGAAACAGGATTCAGAGGTTTCGATGGGCTGTGGTTTATGCAGGTTTGTAACTATGAGTCTTCTCAGCGTAACTTTAGGATAGTTGAGACTGGATTTAACAAAGGTGCAGATAGTGGTTTAAAGAGCAGATGGACAAAGACAGAGGCTGTATTACAGATGTGATTGCAGACAGGATAGGATTTTGGAATTCAGCTCAGGGTCAAAGAGATCATTGAGGAAGTGAACTGTTTGTTTCAGCTCTTATATTGGCTGATTCATTGGACAGAGAACAGAGTGTATATTGGGGACCAAAAACAATGGCTTCAATCTCCCCAATACTTAAATAACAAGGACAGTAATACATTGAATCGTGGTTTACACATGCAATAGTTGGGCAGAGAGAGACTTACCAGGGGCACCAACAGCAGCAAAGATGACACAGTAAATTAAAATAACAGTAATACAGTTAGCAATGGTTTATAGAACTAATACCTGGAGAAAGAAATTTCCCATGAATGACAACAGCAGCAAGGATGGCAGAGTAAATGACAAGATCAGTAATGCAGTTAAATATGGTTTATATAATTAATAACTGGAAAGAGAGAGAGAATTACCAGGGACACCAAAAATTGCTAGGATGGGATAGTAAATGTATTGAATCATCCGAAGTGCATCACCGATCCGCCATTCTAATGGTATCCAATCATAATCTGAAGTAAGACTGTCAAACACATCGGATAAACCCCTACCCATAGTTGTAACATTCCATTCTGCTGTTCTCAGATTCTGACCCATTGCTGCGACATTCAAATCTGTTGTTCTCCGATTCTGATCTATCCTCTGCCTCTCTCTGGAGCCGCTGATCCCTGTTCGTGCCGAGGTTTATGCTCCTGCTGACACTATGGGATAACATATTGAAAGGAGTCCCTATTAATAGAAGATGGAAACCCTCTAGTGATACAATTAGGGTCCATGGGGGCTGACATTAATTACAGGCACTGAAAGAACAGATTTGGTTAACCCCTTTAAATCCAACACTTTACCACAATAAAGTCGAACATTTAGCTGTTCTGGATGAGATGTATGAGAGCTACTGTTGGAAAGAATGGTGGAAATAGCAGAGGCACTGGGCAGAATATTCCAGTACTCCTATGATATTGGAGTGGTGACAGATGACTGCAGATTTACCAATGTTACACCCTGCTTCAAAAAGGCAGCAATGGGTAAACTCTGTTATTACAGTTCCTGCAGTCTAAAGTCGGGATAACATCGGGAAACGTTTAGAGTCTATAATCTGGGGGTAAATCATGTATGCCTTGGTAAACCATGAGTTTGTAAATGACAAGCAGCCTGGATATGTTAATGCCAATCATGTCTGACAAATTCTTTCCAGTTCTTCAATGAGGTAATGGAGCGGGTTGCTGAAGGAGGCATGCTTGATGTCATTTCTGAGCACTTTCAGATGTAATGTGATCAAGTGCCATCTAATGGTCTTGTTAGGAAAACTGCATCCTATGGATGAAAGGGGCAGTGACAGTGCAGATATGAGACTGGCTAAGAAACAGAAAGCAGGGAGAGGTTGTGAACAGTTGTTGCTCAGACTGGATGGGAGTAAACAGCAGTGTTCCCCAGGGATCAGTATTAGGACCACCTCCCCTTTTGTCACATATTAATGCTATAGACGTATCAAAAAATGGCATAATTTCAACGTGGAGCTGGGAAATCTAAACGTGAGGTGGATGGTAGTGGGTTTGAGGAGGACATAATGACCAGATCATGAGCCAATGTCGGTCAGCGAGCAAAGGCATGATGGATGAACGGGGCATGAAGTAAATTAGGAGAAAGACAGCAGACATTTAGATGGGCTGACATTTATGGAGGAGGCAAGGTGGGATGTAAGCGATGAGTAGATTGGAATAGTTAAGTCTGGTGCTAACCAAGACATGGATGAGAGATTCATCACCAGATAAACTGAGAGAGAAACAGAGACGGGAAATGATATCGAGGTGAAGTAGGCGGTCTGTGTGATGGAGCTGGAAGCTTGGCTCAAATTGCATTAGGACGACGAGGTTGTGAAGAGGCTGGTTCAGCCTCAGACACTGGCTGTGGAGTGGAATTGAGAGTGTGGATTGGGTCAGTTGAGGGAGATCATGATGGCAACTGGCAATGACAGCTCCTGTAGTTCAATAGCAACACCCAACAAGAACCAATGAAGCAATTACTTGTGGAACCCAGACCCCAGCCCTGCAAAGAGTTTTATAATAGAATCACAGACCAGCACAAACACTGTCTTTGGTTTTAATGCTCAGGAATGCCACATGTGTCCAGTATCAACCATATTAGTTCCCATGGCTGGTACAGCGCGGGATAGATACATCAAACACTCACAGGGCAGGTAGAGCACGGGGTTAGATACAGCGTATAGCTCCCTCTACACTGTTCCCCCATCAAACACTCCCAGGAGAGGTAGAGCACAGGGTTAGATACAGAGTAAAGCTCTCTCTGCAGATGTTGATGCAGAAAAGTTAATGACGCCTGATGAGAATCAAACTGACATTGCAGAAAAGATGAATGTGTATGAATATTGCTATTTTTTCCCCTGGAGACAAAATAGGGTGCTTGCTGCTTGGTGCATGTGAAACACTCAATGTGTGGTCATCATAAGCACGATTTGAAGTACAAGTACTGCTCTATGGTTTTTGCTGTCTGATTTTGTGTATTCAACCAGTGATATATTAAGTTCTTGGACTTCAGGAATGAATAAGTTACTCTTGGATTTTAAAAAGGGTGTTGGCTGTTGCTTGGTTGGAGGTGTTGCGTGCTGCTGCAGCAACGAACCTCAGCTTACAGTGTTGGTGGCAGTTGGAGATTGCAGAGGTGGAGCGAGGAGCTACGCTGAGCAGAGGGAGAGCAGTTGCAGCCAAGCAGAGGGAAAACATGAACAACAATCACATTTTCAGTGAAGAAAGCTACTTTAAAAAAAAAGCCTTTGTTTGCCAGTCTGTGCTGAACACCAGCAGTTAACTTTGCTTTGGACTTTGGGTGAGGAACAATTGGCCAGAACAACAATGGGTGGGGCTCCCAATCCTGTCGGTATCTGAGTTGCTGCAATAATCGCACAGGGAAACTCACTCCCCACCCCAACCGCCTGGGTGAGATGAAGCTGCCTGGCTTAACAAGGAGAAGGGGATTGCTCGTGTCTGCGCAACTTTCAGCGGACCCAGGTAAAGATGCCTCCCCCAACAAGAAGACAAGACGACCGCAAGATCACGGGTGCTTAAAAGACTGTTTTAAGTGTGTTGTGTGCACCACCCCCGGAGTAAGTCATCGCTTACAGCCTGTGTTGCCCTCTCCTCTTTACGCTCAGCCTCTCCCCGAGCATGTTATTTGCTTATTTTGTATGTCTTCTGCAACTTGTATTTCGTTTGATATGCAAGCCTACAATTCGGGGTAAGCTTAGCTCTTGGAGCCTTGGCAAGTCCGCCATCACCCATGGCCGTTCCTCGACAACCTAGGCAGCTGCAGGCTCTGTGGTTGCCCATGTGTTCCCGTCACTATTTAAATTAATACCATTCAGCCAACATGTCCATGGAAGCCAGCGGGAAGGCAGGAGCCGAGGTTGTCGCCGCCTGGGCAATTGTTGCATCCTCAAATATATATGGGAATGCAGTGTTTCATCTGAAAACTGAGTAGGCGGTGTCCCTGGCCCTGAGTAATGGGCTCACTATGTGGGGAACCTTCCTGCCGGTGGACCATGTAGGGGCCACTGTGCAGCCGGTCATGCCCTTCATTCCCAGTGAGTTCCTCCACTCCCATCTGTAACATTGGGGGGGGGGGGTGGGGAAGGTCGGAAATCACCTCAGGGCTGCTCGGTCTTTGGCAGAACCTCCTCTGGCATGTGTACTCGTTCCGCCACCAGTTACTTTGGAAGCTGGCTCGGGAGGAGGTCTTGGAGTTCGGGGGGGGGGGGCGGTGGTGGGGGGGGTAGGTGGTTTACCGTGTCCTCTGTACCTCGGAATGGACGCGGTGCCATGCTGGCAAGGGAGTGGGGCACTTTCATAAAAACTGCCCCACACTCCAGGCTGCAAACTGCACCACGGCGGCCCAGCGTGGCTCCGCTGCACCTCCTCCCACTCCACCGACACTTTCATCAGCTACCGCTCGCGTGGTTGCGAAGACTGTCGTCTTCACGGCCTCTGGTGGAGAGGTGAAGACCAGCCTGAGTGGAAGGAAGGCGTGGCACAAAACAAAGCACCTGAAGGTGCTCACCGTGGATACGGAAAAAAGTCCTGAGCCTGCGTTCAGACCTACAGGGAGCCCAACTGACCCACAGCTGAGGTCAGGCCCAAGAAACCTGGGCAGATGGATACAGAGGGAGAAGTAGAGGCCTCTGCTGAGATGGAGGTCTCTGAGCCTAAGCACTCCTCCCACAGTGGTGCAGTGATTAGCACCGCAGCCTCACAAATCTAGCGACCCAGGTTCGAATCTGGGTACTGCTGGAGTGGAATTTGCAAGTTCTCCCTGTGACTGCGTGGGTTTTCACCGAGTGCTCCGGTTTCCTCCCACAGCCAAAGACTTGCAGGTTGATAGGTAAATTGGCCATTATAAATTGCCCCTACTATGGGTACGTGGTAGGGGAAGGTGAGATGTGGTAGGAATATGGGATTAATGTAGGATTCGTATAAATGGGTGGTTGATGGTCGGCACAGACTCGGTGGGCCAAAGGGCCCGTCTCAGTGCTGTATCTCTAAATAAATAAAAAATAAATACATGGAGGTATTGTCCATCCTCTGAAGAGGGCTGTGATTTGCGGGGCCCATCTCATGGCATGGCCTTCGGGCTCCCCCTAGCTCCACATAAAATGGAGGCCGACAAGCTTGGGCGGTAATTCTTTGCCCCTCATGATCGAGGGATGGAGAGATACCCCTGTAGCTTTGTAAACTGCCGGGGAAGGGGGTCCGTACATATTGGGGAAGATTGTGGACCCCACAAGAGAAATATTTCCTTTGGCTGATGGTTATGGAGTCCTGGGTGGTTACGAGACCTGTGATGGTCAACCGTCCCAAGCAGCCTGAGGCTGCTGCCCGGGATGGGACAGACCCAGAAGCCAATTTGTGTAATGCTCCATCTGCTGGGTTTGTGGGTGTTGGCCGAGCAGGAGATGGCCTCTTCTCGCCACTTCCAGTCCCTGCTCCAAATGGATTCCGGGGTTGGAGGTGGACGTGTGTCCTGAAGCACTGGCGCTGATGGACTCCAGTCCAAAAGAAGAATTCCAAGTGGAATACACCTCCATCGATACTAGAGGTCAGATCGTGATCGAGGTGGGGCCAGTTGATGCGTCAGCTGCACAATGTGCAGCGGGTGTCTCGGATGCTGGCAGCGACAATCCAGAGGAGGATGGGGACTCGGTTTGGGGCAGAGAGGATGATTTTGAATCTATTGCCAGATGGAGGCCATCTCCCGCTCTGCCAGCGCACACAAAGCCAGCAGCTGGTGAACTATACGGGTGGTAGCATGAGGTTGTTGCTGAGGCTGACCCTCACAGGCCTCTTACCCTGTTAGGACTCCCTTGTGCCTCTTACCGAGTCTCCTCGCATCCCCACCACGGAACTCTGGCTTTGATCATCCAGACCGTCCATGCCACCCTCAAGAAGGAGGAAAGGGCACGGGCGTGAAACTGGTTGAGAGGCGCCAGTTTAAAGAATTCCTCAATGGGTTGGCGGGGTGAGTGGAGGGTGAGGTTCACATTCGCTCCCTCCTCACAGTAAGGTGTTGGTGATGGGTTCCTAAGTACATTAGACATGTTGATAACTATAGCCTGCCTCAACATCCACGGCAGCAGGGGATCTCACTGGAGATTTCACAATCACTCAGTCCTCAGGAAAGGGAGGTATGCTGTGAGCTTTCTGCAAGAAACACACAGCGTTCTGGGAGACGAAGCCACCTGGCTCTTGGAGTAGCAGTGTGGGGTCTACATAAGACACCTCACACCTATTTCTAGTGGGGTGGCTATCTTGCTGGTTCCAACTTTTCTGATGGAGATCTTGAGGGTCAAGGAGCTTATGCTGGGCCGCTTGCTCCAGCTTGTCATTTGCCTGGGTAGCGTGCCGCTCCAGTTTGTGAACGTGTACGCGCCCAGGTCCGGTGCGTTGCAAGTGCACTTCTTTGAAGAAGTGACTGCTCTTTTGAGTTCTATCGATAGCGGCGAGTGCATCATCCTCGGGTGGGATTTCAGCTGTACCCTTGAAGTGAGGGATCACTCCAGTCCCTAGCACGTGCAAATTGGCAGAGGGAAAAGCCATTTAGGGAAGTAAACATGTGGCTAAAGAAGCGGTGTGGGAAAGAAGGGTAAATGGGGCACTTGCATCAGTATTTTTAAAGGTGGGACGGGCTCCAACGGAACTGATATGGGACCAGTGTCCTAGTGGAAAGAATAACTAGGCTGGTCACAAGGACTATAAACTAGTCAATGCGGAGAGGGGGATGCCTCAGGCGAAGTCAATACAGTTTCAAAAACAAGTAACAAGGCAAAGGGTAAAGAAACAGTCATGAGCCCTACTTCAGGAACAGCAAGTAAGGGCAAAACTGCAAGAACTGTACTGGTTAAACCAGAAGAGAGAAAATGATAAGCAGTCGTATAAAGCATCAGTGCTGTGGGACAGTTTAGAGGGTATAGCCCAAATAAGAGTCCTCCAAACAAATACACGGAGCGTAAGAAATAAGCTGGATGAGCTGCTGGCGCAAATTCAAATGGAAGATTATGATGTGGTGGCCATTGTGGAGACTTGGCCGCAGGATGGTCATGACTGGGAGCTAAATATACCTGTTTTTCAAGTTTACAGGAGGTACAGGGAAAGTGGCAGAGGGGGTGGAGTAGCCTTACTGATTAGAAATAATATCACCCATTGGTGAGGGAGGATACCACAAGGGGATATCCAGTGGAGACCTTATGGGTGGAACTGAGGAACAGAAAAGGATCTAAAATTGTAAATAGGTATTGTGTATAGACCCCCTGGTAGCAGTTCTGAGGTGTTAGATTGTACAAATGTACAAATTAGGCACCTGTGTAACAAAATCAGAGTAGCATTAATGGGACATTTTAACTTGCACATAGATTGGGAGAGGCAGACTAGCACCTATCAGAAAGGTAGTGAATTTCTGGAATGTGTCCGGGATAGTTTCCGACAGCAATATGTCCTCGATGTAACAAGGGAACAGGCAGTATTAGATTTAGTTATGAGTAATGTGCCAACTTTAATTAGTAGCCTCACTGTGCGTGAACATTTATCAAATAGTGGTCACAACATGATCGAATTCAATGTAACGTTTGAAAGTGAAAAGCAGGAAGCAGCTACTAGAATATTAGACTTGAGTAAGGCTGACTTTACCTGGATGAGACAGAGACTGTTCACGGTAAACTGGGAAGATCTGTTGATGGGTCAAACGACTGACGAACAGTGGAGAATATTTAAAGAAACTTTTAACATAATACAGAGCGAGTATATACCCCTGAGAGGAAAAAGCTCCACTTCACAGAAAAAACAGCCATGGACAACCAAAGAGATTAGGAACAGCATCAAAGTAAAAGTAAGGGCTTACAAAAATGCAAAACGCAACATAGATCCGGCCGAATGGGATCGATACAAAGACCAGCAAAGGGTCACAAAGCAGCTTAGAAGAGTTACTAAAATAGATTATGAAATGAAACTTGCAAGGGGCATCAAAATCAATAATAAGAAATTTTATAGTTACATAAAGGGAAAGCGGGTGGTCAAGAGCAATGTAGGTCCACTAAAAGCTGAAATTGTCATTGATAATGGAGAAATGGCAGACATGTTGAAAAATTACTTTGCCTCAGTGTTTACAGGTGAAAAGGAGGATAACTTACCGGAACTCCCGAAATAATTAATAGCCAATAGGGGACAGTTACAATTAACATTAAGCAAAACATTAGTAACAAGGAAATTGATGGAACCAAAGAGTGAGAAATCCCGAGGATCTGACGGTTTCCATCCGAGGGTGTTAAAGGAAGTAGGGGAGCACATTGTAGATGCCCTAACTATAGACTTTCAGAATTCCCTCGATTCAGGAGTGGTCTCTCGGGACTGGTCATTCCATTTTTTGAGAAGGGTGAAAGGGGGAACCAGGGAAATTCCAGACCAGTCAGCCTGTCATCTGTGGTGAGCAAGTTGCTGGAGTCTATAATCAAGGATACGGTGACTGAAGACCAAGAAACATTTCAGTTAATCAGGGACAGCCAGCATGGATTCATGATGGAATGGTCATGCCTGACAAATCTCATTGCACCTTTTGAAGAGGTGACTAAGGTAGTGGACAGGTGAATGTCTATGGATGTTATTTATATGGAATTCCAGAAGGCATTTGATAAAGTCCCACAGAAGAGACTGTTCGCTAAGATAGAGGCCCATGGAGTTGAGGGTAAAGTACTGACATGGTTGGAAAGTTGGTTGAGTGGTAGGTGACAGAGAGTGGGGAGAATGGGTTGGTATTCTGATTTACAGGAGGTGACTAGTGGTGTCCGGCAGGGATCTGTGTTGTGGCCTTAGTTATTCACATGATTTATTAACGACTTGGATGATGGCATAGTAAGTCAAAGATCCAAATTTGCTGATGATACAAAGTTAGGTGGATTTGTAGACAATCTAGATGATAGCATAAAGTTACAAGGAGATATTGACAGATTAGGTGAATGGGGAAAACTGTGGCAGTTGGATTTCAAGGTGGGCAAGTGTGAGGTTATCCATTTTGGACCAAAAAAGGATAGAGCAGGGTACTTTCTAAATGGGAAGAGGTTAAATACAGTGGATGTCCAAAGAGACTTGGGGGTTCAGGTGCATAGATCTTTAAAATGCTATGAGCAAGTGCAGAAAATAATCAAAAAGGCAAATGGAATGCTAGCATTTATATCTAGAGGATTGGAGTATAAAGGCACAGAGGTAATTCAGCTGACAGGAAAAGACAGGCTGGATAAAAATAAACTAATTCCACTGGTTGAAGATTCTAAAACTAGGGACATAGTCTAAAAATTAGCGCCAGACCATGAAGGAGAGATGTTAGGAAGCACTTCTTCACGCAAAGGGTGGTAGAGGTTTGGAACTCTCTCCCACAAACAGAAGTTGAAGTTAGAACAAGTGTTAGCTTTAAATCTGAGATAGAGTTTTGTTAAGCAAAGATAATAAGTGATATGGGACAAAGGCAGGGAGATGGAGTTAGGCTGAGGATCAGCCATGATCTCACTGAATGGTGAGACAGGGTAGTGGGGCTGAATGGCCTACTCCTGTTTCTGTCTTCCTATGTTCCTATAATCTCTTATTAAAGATCTTTCATCTTAACAACTGCGATGAATATACAGAAGTATCCTGCACAAACTATCAAGCAGTTGTATCTTAATACTTGTCAGGACAAAAGTGCCTCTCTCAAACACTGCCTATGTTAGGTTTATTTGGGCTGATGATACAAAGTAAGGTGGGACAGTAAGCTATGAGGAAGGCACAAAGAGAATGCAAAGGAAGATTGACAGGTTAAGTGAATAGTCAAGAAAGTGGCAGCTGGAGTATCATGTGGAGAAATGTGAGGTTCTTCACTTTAGCAGGAATAATAGAAGCACAGAACATTTTTCAAATGGTGAGAAACTATTAAATGTTGTTGTTCAGGAAGGATATACTTGTCTTAGAGGTGAGGAGAAAGATCAAGAGAGAGAGAGAGATGGGGTGAGGAAGAAGGCGAGTAATAAAATGTCCCCAAGATACTACGCAGGGTGTATTATAAAACAAAATCTGACCCCAAACCCACATAAGGAGAGATTAAGGCTGATGACCAAAAGCTTGGTCAATGAGGTTAGTTATAAGGAATGCCTTTCAGCAGGTACGAGAGGTAGAGAGGCAGAGAGGTGGAGGGAAGGAATTCCCCAGTGGTATTAATTCCTGATTATCGGCAGAGATTTATTAGGAAAGGGATTTATTGTTGACGGAGCCGAGACAGCTCGATGTAGATAAGGAGCAAATCAGCCATGAGTGAATGGGTGGGATTAGCTCGAGGGGACGAATCGCTTCCTCCTGTCTTCCTAAGGGTTTTATTAATATCACTGCAAATGCATTGTTGGTTATCTGTTTGAAAAGAGCTGACCAGGTCAGGGTTCTCTCTGGTCTCCCCTAAATCATCCCACCAGCCTTGGAACGACTCATTGATTCATGTCTAAGGGAATCGGTCAATGGTCCTGGTAGAATTTCCCTCTTTGCTGATGGGTTAGGAAAGCAGATGGGATCCTGAGCTTTATAAACAGGTATAGAGTATAAACGTCAGGAAGTAATGCTAAACCTTTATAAAATAATAGTTTGACCCCAGCTGGAGTATTGTGTCCAATTTTGGGACCACACTTTAGAAAGGACATGGAGGCTTTTGTGAATGTACAGAAGAGATCTACTAGAACGTGTCCAGGGATGAGATTATTACAGTTACACTGATGGACTGGAGAGCTGGGCTTGTTCTCCTCAGAACAGAGAAGATAAAAAGGAGATTTCCCTTTTGTGAAACGATGTCGAAGTTGTTTGAAGATATTATGACATGCATATTACACAATGACATATTTCTCAAGAGTGTGCAGGTACAGAGGGACCTGAAGGTTCACGAGCAGATTGGAGGAGAAATTTTACATCTAACAAATATAAAAAAATTTAAAGGGACTGTTCACTGAAAATATGGCCACACAAAACAACTAAAGTCACTCACTATCCTGACTTTAAACTATATTGCAATTCCTTCACTGTCACTGTGTCAAATTCCTGGAACTCCCTTCCTAACAGCAATGTGGGTGAACCTAAACCTCATGGACTTCAGTGGTTCAAGAACATGGCTCACCACCATCCTCTCGAAGGGCAATTAGGGATGGACAATAAATGCTGACTTTGCCAGCAACACGCAAGTCACTCGAATCAATTTTTAAAAAATTAAAAATTCGGCACCGAGCCACAGAAGGAGATTTACGCTATGTGACCAAAATCTTGGTCAGAGAGGTTGAAATTAGGGAGCGTCTTCAATGAGGAAAGGGAGTTAGTGAGAGGGAGAGGTTTCGGAATGGAATTCCAGAGGCAAGACTGACAGTATCGCAGATATTGGAGGATGGGGAGGTGGAGGACATAGCAGACATAGGGAGGGGTCATTTGTGGAAGACAATTCCAAATTTCTACCACCCTCTGTGTGCAGAAATATTTCTTAATTTCACTCTTGAAAGGGTTTTAGACTAATGTTCGATTCTTCGACTGCATCCCTCGTGCTAGACTCCCCAGTCAGAGGGGTTTCTCTCTATCGACCCCTTAGTTCCATTATTATCTTGTAAACTTTGATTAATTCATCCCTTAACCTTCTAAATTCCAGGGAGATAGAGTAAATCTCCGTCCACACTGTCCTCTGAAACGCTGCCAGGCAAAGTACAGCCTGGAGTCAGCTACAGAGTCAATCTCTGTCCTGTTAGCAGTATATAGAACATATAACATAGAACATAGAACAGTACAGCACAGTACAGGCCCTTCGGCCCACGATGTTGTGCCGACCCATTAACCTACTCTAAGATCAAACTACCGACATACTCTTCATTCTACTATCATCCATGTACCTATCCAAGAGTCGCTTAAATGTCCCTAATGTATCTGCTTCTACTACCACCGCTGGCGGTGCATTCCACGCACCCACCACTCTCTGTGTAAAGATCCTACCTCTGACATCTCCCCGAAACCTTCCTCCAATCACCTTAAAATTATGCCCCCTGGTGATAGCCCTTTCCGCCCTGGGAAAAAGTCTCTGGCTATCCAATCCATCTATGCCTCTCATGATCTTACACGCCTCTATCAAGTCACCTCTCATCCTTCTTCACTCCAATGAGAAAAGCCCCAGCTCCCTCAACCTTTCTTCATAAGACATGCCCTCCAGTCCAGGCAGCATCCTGGCAAATCTCCTCTGCATCCTATCTAAAGCTTCCACATCCTTCCTATAATGAGGCGACAGAACTGAACACAATATTCCAAGTGTGGTCTAACCAGGGCTTTATAGAGCTGCAGCATAACCTCGGGGCTCTTAAACTCAATCCCCCTGTTAATGAAAGCCAACACCCCATACGCCTTCTTAACAACCCTATCAACTTGGGTGGCAACTTTGAGGGATCTATGGACGTGGACCCCAAGATCCCTCTGTTCCTCCACACTGCCAAGAATCCTGTCTTTAAGCCTGTATTCTGCATTCAAATCTGACCTTCCAAAATGAATCACTTCACACTTTTCCAGGTTGAACTCCATCTGCCAATTCTCAGCCCAGCTCTGCATCCCGTCAATGTCCCGTTGCAACCTCCAACAGCCCTCCACACTATCCACAACTCCAGCAACCTTTGTGTCATCGGTAAACCTACTAACCAAGCCTTCCACTTCCTCATCCAAGTCATTTATAAAAATCACAAAGATCAGAGGTCCCAGAACAGATCCCTGTGGAACGCCACTTTCCATCTACTACCACCCTCTGTCTTCTATGGGCCAGCCAATTCTGTATCCCGGCAGCCAAATTTCCCTGAATCCCATGCCTCCTTACTTTCTGAATGAGCCTACCTTGGGGAACCTTATCAAACGCCTTGCTAAAATCCATATACACCACATCCACTGCTCTTCCTTCATCAATCTGTTTTGTCACATCCTCAAAGAATGCAATAAGGCTTGTGAGGCATGAACTTCCCCTCTCAAAGACATGCTGACTATCTCTAATCAAACTATGCTTTTCCAAATAATCATAAATCCTGTCTCTCAGAATCCTCTCCAATAATATATAAATGATTTGGAGGAAAATGTAGCTGGTCTGATAGTAAGTTTGCGGATAACACAACGGTTGCTGGAGGTGCGGATAATGATGAGGATTGTCAAGTGATACAGCAGGATATAGATCGGTTGGAGACTTGTGCGGAGAATTGGCAGATGGAGTATAATCCGGTCAAATGTGAGGTAATGCATTTTGGAAGGTCTAATTGTTGAAGACAATCCAGATTGCGCCCAATTGTTGAACAAATTCTCCGGCCTCAGACGTTGAGAACAAACTTTTATTGCATGATATCATGGGGGAGCACACCTTACCTAAATGCAGTCCAGTGCTGCTCCCCCCAACTACAAATCGCCGTGGACTTATATAGTATAAAAGAAGCAGAGCTAGCAGATTCACAATTAAGCATAAACCACAGGCCAACCACAACACCACCTGCAGCTCTGTGCCCTTTGCAATGTCCGAGGTCAGTAGAGCGTTAGTTCGAGCATAACAAGCTATTGTTCCCTATTTAACGTACACACTCCAGGTACTGTATTTGGCCGTTACTTCTGGCTAGGTTGCACAAACATGAATAAAACGATAGAGTCAGTAACGAATACTCTGCTTTCACTTCCCCAAAATCCATCATGAGCTCTGTCCCTTCCGAAGCCAGATGATTGTGGTCAGTTGCTCTGTCTACATTTCCTGATCATTGGTTAGGTTTGCGACAAGCTGCGTCCTGTTTCTCTATTTTTATAAAGTTAAGAAATAATTAGCAAAGCTCAGAAAATTCTCCAACAATCCCTCCTTTTATCATACCATGATAACACAATATCATCATATGTGGAGTGGAGAGGTATTTAAAGTAGTCATTGAAGCATAATATCTTTCCTGCCATCGCTCTGTACCTGCCGCAAGGCCAAGCTAGCAATACATGATTGATTAATCTCATCTTAAATGTCCCCATAAAATTCTGTTCTTAAAATTCTAAAATTCCGTTCTCACAGTCCCCTCTTGACTCTTCAACAACCCTTTTAAGAATCCTTCCCTTGATCCCACCTAGGTGCCTTTGATGGTGTAGGAGGGAGGGTTTTGGTTTCCTGGATAATTGGGGCTCTTTCTGGGGTAGGTGGGACCTCTACAGACAGGATGGTCTTCACCTGAACCAGAGGGGTACCAATATCCTGGGGGGGAGATTTGTTAGTGCTCTTCGGGGGGGTTTAAACTAAATCAGCAGGGGAATGGGAACCTAAATTGTAGTTCCAGTGTACAGGCTGTTGAGAGTAGTGAGGTAGGGGATAAGGTTACAGGGACGCAAGAGGGCACTGGCAAGCAAGAACTTGGTTTAAAGTGTGTCCACTTCAACGCCAGGAGCATCCGGAATAAGGTGGGTGAGCTTGCAGCATGGGTTGGTACCTGGGATCCTGATGTTGTGGCCATTTCAGAGACATGGGTAGAGCAGGGGCAGGAATGGATGTTGCAGGTTCCGGGATTTAGATGTTTCAGAAAGAACAGAGAAGAGGGTACAAGAGGGGGGGGGGGTGTGGCATTGTTAATCAAGGAAAGTATTACAGCGGCAGAAAGGACGTTTGAGGACTCGCCCACTGAGGTAGTATGGGCCGAGGTTAGAAACAGGAGAGGAGAGGTCACCCTGTTGGGAGTTTTCTATAGACCTCCGAATAGTTCCAGAGATGTAGAGGAAAGGATAGCGAAGATGATTCTCGACAGGAGCGAGAGTAACAGGGTAGTGGTTATGGGGGACTTTAACTTTCCAAATATTGACTGGAAATACTATAGTTCGAGTGCTTTAGATGGGTCTGTTTTTGTTCAGTGTGTGCAGGAGGGTTTTCTGACACAGTATGTGGACAGGCCAACCAGGGGCGATGCCACATTGGATTTGGTACTGGGTAATGAACCCGGCCAGGTGTTCGATTTAGATGTAGGTGAGCACTTTGGCGATAGTGATCACAATTCGGTTAGGTTTACCTTAGCGATGGGCAGGGACAGGTATATACCGCAGGGCAAGAATTATAGCTGGGGGAAAGGAAATTATGACGCGATTAGGCAAGATTTAGGATGTGTAGGATGGGGAAGGAAAATGCAGGGGATGGGCACAAACGAAATGTGGAGCTTATTCAAGGAGCAGCTAATGCGTGTCCTTGATAAGTATGTACCTGTCAGGCAGGGAGGAAGTTGTCGAGCGAGGGAGCCGTGGTTTACTCAAGAAGTTGAAGCGCTTGTCAAGAGGAAGAGGGCGGCTTATGTTAGGATGAGACGTGAAGGCTCAGTTAGGGCGCTTGAGAGTTACAAGCTAGCCAGGAAGGATCTAAAGGGAGGGCTAAGAAGAGCAAGGAGAGGACACGAGAAGTCATTGGCGGATAGGATCAAAGAAAACCCTAAGGCTTTCTATAGGTATATCAGGAATAAACGAATGATAAGAGTTAGAACAGGGCCAATCAAGGATAGTAGTGGGAAGTTGTGTGCGGAATCAGAGGAGATAGGGGAAGCGTTAAATGAATATTTTTCGTCAGTATTTACAGTAGAAAAAGAAAATGTTGCCGAGGAGATTACTGAGATACAGCCTACTAGGCTAGATGGGATTGAGATTCACAAGGAGGAGGTGTTAGCAATTTTGGAAAGAGTGAAAATAGATAAGTCCCCTGGGCCAGATGGGATTTATCCTAGGATTCTCTGGGAAGCCAGGGAGGAGATTGCAGAGCCGTTGTTGTTGATCTTTAAGTCGTCATTGTCGACAGGAGTAGTGCCGGAGGACTGGAGGATAGCAAATGTTGTCCCCTTGTTCAAGAAGGGGAGTAGAGACAGCCCTGGTAATTATAGACCTGTGAGCCTTACTTCGGTTGTGGGTAAAATGTTGGAAAAGGTTATAAGAGACAGGATTTATAATCATCTTGAAAAGAATAAGTTCATTTGCGATAGTCAGCACGGTTTTGTGAATGGTAGGTCGTGCCTCACAAACCTTATTGAGGTTTTCGAGAAGGTGACCAAACAGGTGGATGAGGGTAAAGCCGTGGATGTTGTGTATATGGATTTCAGTAAGGCGTTTGATAAGGTTCCCCACGGTAGGCTATTGCAGAAAATACGGAAGTATGGGGTTGAAGGTGATTTAGAGCTTTGGATCAGAAATTGGCTAGCTGAAAGAAGACAGAGGGTGGTGGTTGATGGCAAATGTTCATCCTGGAGTTTAGTTACTAGTGGTGTACCGCAAGGTTCTGTTTTGGGGCCACTGCTGTTTGTCATTTTTATAAACGACCTGGATGAGGGTGTAGAAGGGTGGGTTAGTAAATTTGCGGATGACACGAAGGTCGGTGGAGTTGTGGATAGTGTCGAAGGGTGTTGTAGGGTACAGAGGGACATAGATAGGCTGCAGAGCTGGGCTGAGAGATGGCAAATGGAGTTTAATGCGGAGAAGTGTGAGGTGATTCACTTTGGAAGGAGTAACAGCAATGCAGAGTACTGGGCTAATGGGAAGATTCTTGGTAGTGTAGATGAACAGAGAGATCTTGGTATCCAGGTACATAAATCCCTGAAAGTTGCTACCCAGGTTAATAGGGCTGTTAAGAAGGCATATGGTGTGTTAGCCTTTATTAGTAGGGGGATCGAGTTTCGGAGCCACGGGGTCATGATGCAGCTGTACAAAACTCTGGTGAGGCCGCACCTGGAGTATTGCGTGCAGTTCTGGTCACCGCATTATAGGAAGGATGTCGAAGCTTTGGAAAGGGTGCAGAGGAGATTTACTAGGATGTTGCCTGGTATGGAAGGAAGGTCTTACGAGGAAAGGCTGAGGGACTTGGGGTTGTTTTCGTTAGAGAGAAGGAGGAGGAGAGGTGACTTAATAGAGACATACAAGATAATCAGAGGGTTAGATAGGGTGGATAGTGAGAGTCTTTTTCCTCGGATGAGGATGGCAAACACGAGGGGACATAGCTTTAAGTTGAGGGGTGAAAGATATAGGACAGATGTCAGAGGTAGTTTCTTTACGCAGAGAGTAGTAGGGGCGTGGAACGCCCTGCCTGCAACAGTAGTAGACTCGCCAACTTTAAGGGCATTTAAGTGGTCATTGGATAGACATATGGATGTAAATGGAATAGTGTAGGTCAGATGATCGGCGCAACATCGAGGGCCGAAGGGCCTGTACTGCGCTGTAATATTCTAATATCTAATATTCTATTTGTCTAGAAACAGCCGTCAACACCCGGAGGGGTCGCACTCAATACGTCGCCTGCTTATATCACAAGGGGGCAGCGGGAATTTTGTAAAGGCATAATTTTTGCAGGGGCTTCAAATACTTGCTTACAACATAAAAGGTGGTACACTTGTACAATTAAAATTCATTTAAACATCACTGTTACATAATCGATTGTATAAACATAATACAATTTCATAAAGTACATTGATCATTCATTTGTTCACTTTAAGTACATATGAGAAGGTTATCCAATTACCCTTTTTATGGCATAACTAATTGTCCCTCCTTTTACAGAGCAAGTTCAAACACTAATTGCTTTTCGGGTAGCTGCCCAACCTGTATTCATACATCCTCTTGCATTGCCTAATTAATTTCTTAAGTTGCCAAATTAAGTACGTCACATCTAACACCATGATACCCAAAACCACTATCAGGACATGGGAGATAATTCTAAACCAGGGGTGTATCTGCACGTCTGACCCCCAGTTCCATAAGTCCTCCTTCCAGGTAGAATCATTTATCTTGTCAATCTCATCTTGTCGCATCTTCGACTGTTGTTCCAGCTTCCAGCTGCTGTCTCTCTTTACCCAAGCGTGTGAGCAATGGCTGAATAGTATATTCATATTCTCGGAGGTAATTTGTCAAATCCTCCTTAATACATTCTGTCACAGTTATCGTTTCTGTCTTTTGCTCACGTATCTGTACCAACTCCATCTTCCATCCTCGGGTTGGTAATTGTGGGTTGAACCAAAACATACTGTTGTTCACCGGACAAGTCCGTTTATGTCCATACTGGTACTCCTTCGCTGTGGTGGTTAAGCAATATCTCCCCTTTCCCATATAAGCCTCATGGGTTAGTCCTGACAATGCTTTCCTAGTCTTCATGGTGCAATTTACCGTGGTATTAAATCCACATTTTGTTTCTGCCGTTTTATATATAGGACGAGGACATATGATCACCTGGTTTTCCAGACTACACTCAGACAATGGACAATGTTGTTCCAATTACCTCTTTTCCCAATTTCCACAACATATTGTAAAATATCATTGTATTTTATGTAATCTTTTCCCCTTATCACTCCTATATTTTCTACTTCATGTAATTGTATCCCTAACTTATCTCTCAGAATTACAGGTATTCCCAACACGACTCCAATACTCATAGATCCTGTATTTACACATTCCTGACCTTTCCAACCTTATGTTTTCTGAGTTGGCACCTGATAATTTTATCATTTGTGTGACTAGCTAAGTCCTCCACCTGGGTGTAATTGATCCTAACTGGTACCTGTCCTGCATCAATTTGCCTCCAATTTTCCTTCGTTTGTTCTAACATCCACGGACCATATGTACTACAAACACTTTCATTATTTGAAATGTCGTGGACCTCTTTACCTTTTCTATGATATAATTAATAGTATGAGCATGACCTTCCCGTACTCTCACCAGTCCTGTCACCGTTTTTGACAGATCCTGTCCTACTTTAGCTACACCACTTCTGTGCCTTTTGTTCCTTTTTAAAAAAATATCCTTTACTAGCTGACTGGGAGTTCTAACCTTCTGGTCCACATTTTCCAAATCTATAGTATTGACAATTGAAGTTCCTGTATTAAGGACTGTGGCTGCGTCATTCACTAAACTGCGTTTATGGCTCTTTCCCTTTATTATTTTCTCATTACCAAATTCCTGTCTCAACAATTGTTACAGTAATACCTTGTACAACTCTCGGGTCTTCTCAGGGCACCAGTCAGGTAGCTGGATATCTGAGAAATTCAATATTACCGGTACCAACTCAAGCATTACATTATCATATACAATTTTATTAGGTTTTATTATCACAAGTCTATTTTCTAGTCCTGTAGTCAAGACCGGGCAAGGGAGACCAGTCACTTTTGGCTGTTGGGTCGTAACCTTACTCGTCGGTAATTCGGATGTGGGGTTAACCGTGGGGCTTGTTGCTTCTTGTCTGTTTAATCTCATAACCAGAAATAGGAACAGTCCTTTTTTTTGAGATCTTTAATATCTTGCGCTAGGGGAGTTCGAGGATTGTCTGCACTCACTTTTGCTCTGTCTCATGCTTTCCATATGTTATTATTATTCCCAATTAAGAAACCTTTTCCTTCATTATCGGTGCTATTTTCAGCCTAACTTTCACTCTAACCTTCTTGAAGGAAGGTGTAATATCGATGGATTATTATAAAATCCCTGGGAGAGACACGTCCAGATGTACAGTTGTCCCTTGAACGTAAATGCAAATTTATTTTGACACTCTTGTGCCAACTGTATGGACCGGAACCCATTGCTAATGTCCAACACAGTAAACCACTGATTTGTTATTTTCTAAAACTTTGATTGTCCTCTTAAATATCAGATAAATTTCCCTTTTAGTGCTTTAAATAACCACTCATATCAGTTAAATTTTGTTTATTGATTCCAATTTCTTATGCCCAGACTTGGTTGTACTTTTTGTACGTTAAGGACAGAAGTGTTTGCAACTATCTTTCCTTCTCAAGCATTTTGTCCCATTGATAAAGATGCTATGATATTTGATGTCTGCGATTCAGTTTTAAATTTTCTAAGCTGCTAGACCTCTTGTTGTGGCATCAGTTCTCATTTGGCCTTGGAACCTGCAGTCACCTGCTTAAAAAGAATCCATTGTGGCACTGCCCCTGAGCCCAATGATTTAATTTGTCCAATTCTATCTGTCCACTTAGAAATGTAAAATTTGGCAATGTCCAATATGTATAAATTTGACTCTCAGCTATGCAAAAAGCTGCAGCGGTTTAAGTTCTTTGTTTGTCTCCAAGGGGGCGGAGCAAAACATTCTCAGCTACGTCACTTTACGAAACCTTTATTTTCTGATCGAAAAGAACTATCTATTTTAAACCTTTTCAATCCTTTTGGTATCCTTATGGTTGAAAAACAACAAAATCATGTGTAACATTTTTCAACTTCAAAGGAAATCATCTCCATCAGGAAAGACAGCATTTTAGATTAAACTCCAATTGTTTCCAAACTTTTTGTATCTCTTGTAAGAGGTTCCTAATCCAAGGAATTTTACGACAAAGATGATTCCAATTCCAATTCATTGCAATAATATTTAAAAATCAAAACTGCCGATGTTATATGAGTGAGTCCCCTGTTCGGAACTTAAGACTCCTCCAAAACTCGACATGTTAAACTTGAAAGTTCATTGTGGTTGCAAATGACATTTCCAATTCTTCAACATAAACAGGTCAATTAACCTTAACAGTATTAATTTAATTCAGACTTATTAACTTATAATACTTATTAACTACACACAGAACAGAATAGCACGTGCTTATTTTAAAAGATAGGTAAATTACATCAATTTCTTGCTCTTTCTTCAGGCGCCTTTTCAAATGACTATAATAAAACCAAAAACTAAAGAAAAAGTTATTTAACATTCTTACAACAAAAGACTTAGCACTAGGTCCTTACACAAACTTTAATCTTTTTAATCTGACAGAATCTTTCCTATCCCTCCTTTTCTATCCTTTCTTTCCCTTAAAACAATATAACAGTCAGTAAAACATGTCTTCAAATTTAGACTGTAAAATAAAACAATAGCAGAGTTTCCAACTAAAACAATGTTCCAAACCCCAAATTAGATTTCTGCCAGACATCTTCAGACCTTCAAGGCTGAAGCTTATCCCTCAGAAAATTGTTCATTGCCTTTTCACAGTTGCAAAACCAACTAAAAATAAAACTTTAACTTAAAATATAATTCAATTTTATATCTCACTCCTGGGTGCACAATCTTAAATCGAAATGAACACATTCAACAATCACTTTACACACTCATTCAATTCCAAACAACTTAATAGACTCATGCTTTTTTACAATAAAGCCAGACAACAAAGAGTTAACGGCAGTCAGTTCTACAGAATACAAGCTGTTCTTCCCAGATATTCAATTCATTCGCGGAAGCTTCCGACATTCTCACAGTCGAATCAAAGACACAGTTATTTGTTTTTACTCTAAAACATTCCTATCTTTAAAACACATATTTACCGTGGCACTTCTGCGTCTCCTTCGAGGGGGCAAATGGACGTGGGTTGCCTTGCTCCAGAGGACATGGCTTAATTGTCCCCGGGGGCAACCCTTCCTTCTTGGAAGCCGTTGAGTCCACTCTTACTTCTACTTTCTAAATTTACGAGTTCCTTTCTATGAATCAAGTAGCATTAAAACACAGGAAAACAAACAAGACACAACAAAACGAATGGACACAAGGATACGAACAGGCGCAGTTAATGTTAAATTCTCAAGGTCAGCTAACCGGCACACCCCTGTCTCTCAGGCCAACGCTCTTTCGTTCTCCCTCCATCCCACAGCCTCTACCTCTGGAGCCAGATTCCGGCTCGTGTACTCAGGAGCAATGATCACGTGCCTGTCGGGTCAATTTGGTAGATTAGTTACAGCCCCAGTCGTTCACCGTCCCAGACGGTTGTCCTAACTCCTTTTGTCCCACAGCCTCTTTACTCCACCCGGTGGAGGAACAGCTCGTGCAAACTCAAATTAGGATCACCAAATTCCCAGAATTTGGTACTACTATTGCACCGAATTCGCCACATTTTACTGGATTTTCTACTTTAGGTTCCTAATCCCCGTTAGGTTCATTCAGGATCCCGTACAAAAGGGATCCTGCCGACTATGCCAAACTGTTGAAGAAAATCCAGATTGTGCCCAATTGCTGAACAAATTCTCCGGGCTCAGACGTTGAGAACAAACACTTTATTGCATGATATCCTGGGGCATAACACCTTACCTGAATGCGGTTCAGTGCTACTCCCCCAGCTACAGATCGCCGTGGAATTATATAGTATAACAGAGGCAGAGCAGACAGTTTCTCAATCAGACATAAAACCGCAAGATAACCACAGGACTGCCTACGTTACTATGCACCATGCACAGTCCGAGGTCAGCAAAACATCAGTTTCAACAATAACAAGCTTGTTCCTTAATTCAATGCCCACTCCAGACACCAGTTCTAGCCGTAATGTCTGATTGTGGTTAGCTGCTCTGTCTACAATTTATGACCGTTGGTTGTGGTTAGATTAGCTACAAGCTGTGTCCTGTTTTTCTGCTTCTACAAAGTTAAGTAATAATTAGCAAAGCTAAGAAAATTTCTCCAACACCCCTTTATGAACTTCGTAATTGTGAATACGACTAGGTTCAGCTCGGTTGTACTGAAGAGTGCACGCATACAGGAACACAATTGAAGAAAGCCATTGCCATGCACTGTGCCTCATTTCACCTAACACTGACAAGGCTTTCCCATGGAGATGAGGGACACAGAGAAAAGCCTGGCTTCTGCCCTATTTTGAGAAAACCAGGAGAAACTACTCCCCATTGTGAATGGCCCCTGAATTGTGACGGGAACTGAACTGACTTAGTTTGTGAAGGTAATTTCTAAATCACATCAAATATTTCAGTTACATCACAGGGTTCAACATAGAGACAATGCACAGGCCATTATAAATTTTCTCACGACACATAAGTTGTAGCAATTGTATTTATTACCCTTTCATGCAGTCATAGCGTCATTATGCCATGGAAGAATGACTTTCGCCCCATCGAGTCCAAATCATCTCTCTGTAGATAAATTCAATCAGTCTCATTGCCCCCCTCTGCCCCTGTTGCCCTGCAAGTTTATTTTCCTCAAGTGACCATCCAGTTTCCTTTTGAAATCAGTGATCATCTCTACCTCCACTGCCCTTGTAGGTAGCGAGTTCCAGGTCATTATCACTCACTGCTTGAAAAACAAAACTTCCTCACATTCCCCCTGCAGATCTCACCCAAACCCTTAACTGTGTTATTCAATAAATATTGCCTCTCGCTATCCCTTCTGCCAAGGTGCATCATCTAACATTTGTGTGCATCAAATTCCATCTGTCACTGACCATTCTGCTAAGCCTATCAATGTCCGTTTGCATTTAATCGGTATCACCCTCTCTCTCCAAACTCTCCAAGTTTAGTATCGTCGGAAAGCTTTGAAACTATCTCCAAAATCTCCAAGTTTTCTATCATCGGAAAGTTTTGAAACTCTCTCTGTATTCCAATATCCAAATCGTTTGTACATTCCACTGACTCTTGGATAAAGTCACTGTCTACCATCCTCCAATCTGAAAAAATGATGATTTGCTGCAAGTCGCTGTTTTCTGTCCTAAAGTCAACATGTTTAATTAATTGGAGGTTGACTGTCTGATTCTATGAGCCTCAGTTTTGCTAATCAGTCTTTTATGTGGTACTTGGTCAAACGCTTACTTACAATTAGTAGAGGCACCGTCAATTGCATTCCCATTATCAAACTTCTCTGTTACTTCATCAAACAAGTTCAATTAGATTAATCTCTCCGTGCTGGATCTCCTTAAAAACCTCTCCAAGTTTGTGTTCATTTTTTTTTCCATGATTAATGTTTCCAAAACCTTACACACCAGTGATGCTGAACTAACTGGCCTGCAGTTGCCAGAACGGTCCTTACATCCTTTCTTGAATAACGGTGTCACAGTTGCTACTCACCAAGCCTCTGGAACTTCTCCCATGTCTAGAAGAGATTGGAAGATTGCTGCAAGCCCTTCCACTATCTCCACTCCCAATTCCTCTTGAAACCTGGGATGCAATCCATCCAGACCGGGCAAAATGTCCACTCTCGGCATCACCAGACTTTCCAGTACTTCCTGCCTCTCAATGTTCAAACCATCCATTACCTCTACCACCTCTGCTTCTACTATATCTTTTGTCAGCACCCTCTGCCTTCGTAAACACTGATGCAAAGAACTCTGTAAGTATTCTAGCCTTGCCCTGCTCCTCGAAGCATATATATTTGACCCTAATAAGCCCCAACCCACCTCATGCTACTCCATTCCTATTTCCTTCCTGGGAGAAGAGTTTAGGATTTCATTTAACGTTGACTTTTATAATATTCCCCCATTCTGTCTTTGTCAGCCTTATTTATTTCTCAAATTATTGTATCTTACCAGTCTCTCGCTTGAAAAATTCATCTGACATGCATCATGCACATTCGTTTACAGTTTCATCATATTTCTACCTTCCTCGTCATCAGAAAATAGCTAATTAAAGACTCCCAATATCACCTCTCTGTACATTTCTGATTTCCCTGCAGGTTTTATCTTCTAGATTGCACTATTTGAATGAACACAGAACACTCCCAGTGGCATGACCATCCCGTTTTTGCTTTCCGTTCCAAACATTAGAATCTGCCTCAAGAACATCCTATCTATTCAACACTACAACACGTTCGCTTATCAGCACAGTCACCCGTCCTTGCTTATTTGTTTCTGTATCTTTTCTGACACTTTGAACAAAAAACAAAGAATAAAGAACAGTACAGCACAGGAACAGGCCATTCGGTTCTCTAAGCCTGCCCCGATCTTGATGCCTGTCCAAACTAAAACCTTCTGCACTACCGGTGTCCATATACCTCTATTCCCATCCTATTCATGTATTTGCCTAGATGCTTTTTAAACGTCCCTATCGTACCTGCTTGCACCACCTCCCCCGGCAACAAGTACCAGGCACTCACTACCCTCTGTGTGAAGAATTTGCTACGCACATCCCCTCTAATCTTTGACCCTCGCACCTTCAACTTATGTCCCCTAGTAGCTGACTTCCAACCTTGAAAAAGGCTTCTGAACTATCCACACTGTCCATGCCGCTCATAACTTTGTCAACCTCTATCATGTCGCCCCTCCACCTCCGTGGTTCCAGTGAAAACAATCCGAGTTTATCCAACTTCTCCTCATAGCTAATGCCATTCAGACCAGGCAACGTTCTGGTAAACCTCTTCTGTACCCTCTCCAAAGCCTCCACGTCCTTCTGGTAGTGTGCCGACCAGAATTGCACGCAATATTCTAAGTGAGGCAGAACTAATGTTCTGTACAGCTGTAGCATGCCTTGTCAATATTTATACTCTGTGCTCCAACCGATGAAGGCAAGCATGGCGTATGCCTTCTTGACTACCTTATCCACCAGCGTTGCCACTTTCAGTGATCTGTGGACCTGTACACCCAGTTCTCTCTGCCTGTCAATACTCCTAAGGGATCTGCCATTTACTGTATACCTCCCACCTGCATTAGACCTTCCAAAATACATTACCTCACATTTGTCCGGATTAAACTCCATCTGCCATTTCTCCACCCAAGTCTCTAACCGAACTATATTCTGCTGTCTTCTCTGACAATCCTCATCACTATCCGCAACTCCACCAACCTTTGTGGCGTCCGCAAACCTACTAATCCGAGCAGCGACATTTTCCTCCAAATCATTTATATATACTACAAACAGCAAAGGTCCCAGCACTGATCCCTACGGAACACCACTGGTCACAGACCTCCATTCAGAAAATCACCCTTCCACTGCTACCCTCTGTCTTCTATGACAGAGCCAGTTCTGTATCCATATTGCCAACTCACCTCTGATCCCGTGTGACTTCACCTTTTGTACCAGTGTTCCATGAGGCACAGTGTCAAAGGCTTTGCTGAAGTCCAGAGAGATGACATCCACTGTCCTTCCTTCATCAATCATCTTCGTCACTTCCTCAAAAAACATGATCAAGTTAGCGAGACACGACCGCCACTTCACAAAACCATGCTGCCTCTCGCTAATAAGTCCGTTTGTTTCCAAATGGGAGTAAATCCTGTCCCGAAGAATCCACTCCAATAATTTCCCTAACACTGACGTCAGGCTCACCGGACAATAATTTCCTGGTTTATACTTGCTACCCTTCTTAAACAAAGGAACAACATTGGCTATTCTCCAGTCCTCTGGGACCTCACCTGTCGCCAATGAGGATACAAAGATTTCTGTCAATGCCCCAGCAATTTTGTGCCTTGCCTCCCTCAGTATTCTGGGGTAGATCCCATCAGGACCTGGGGACGTTTCTACCTTAATGCTTTGCAAGACACCCAACACCTCCTCCTTTTTGATAACGACATGACCAAGACTATCTACACTCCCTTCCCTAGACTCATCATCCACCAAGTCCTTCTCTTTGTTGATTATTGATGCAAAGTACTCATTTACTACCTCGCCCATTTGCTCTGGCTCCTCTCATAGATTCCCTCCTCGGTCCTTGAGTGAGCCAACCCATTGCCTGCCTACCCTCTTGCTCTTTATATACATATAAAAAGACTTGGGATTTTCGTTAATCCTGTTTGCCAATGACTTTTCATGACCCCTGTTAGCCCTCTTGACTCCTTGCTTAAGTTCATTCTTACTTTCTTTATATTCCTCAAGGGCTTCGTCTGTTCCCAGCCTTCCAGCCCTTATGAATGCTTCATTTTTCTTTTTGACTAGGCTCTCAATATTCCGCGTTATCCAAAGTTCCCGAAACTTGCCAAACTTATCCTTCTTCCTCACAGGAAAATGCTGGTCCTGGATTCCAATCAACTGACGTTCGGAAGATTCCCACATGTCAGATGTTGATTTACCTTCAAACAGCCGCTGCCAATCTAAATTCTTCAGTTCCTGCCTAATATTGTTATAATTAGCCTTTCACCAATTTGCTCCTTCACCCGTGGACTACTAATTTCCTTTTCCACAAGTACCTTAAAACCTATGGAATTATGGTCACTGTTCCCGAAATGCACCCCTACTGATACTTCGACCATCTGGCCGGGCTCATTCCCCAATACCATGTCCAGTACGGCCCCATCCATAGTTGAACTCTCTACGTATTGTTTCAAGAAGCCCTCCTGGATGATCCTTACAAATTCTGCCCCATCCAAGCCCCTGGCACTAAATGAGTCCCAGTCAATATAGGGGAAGTTAAACTCACCCAACACGACAACCCTTTTATCTTTACATCTTTCGAAAATCTGTCTACATATCTGCTCCTCGACCTCCCGCTGGCTGTTGGGAGGCCTTTAGTAAACCCACAAAATCGTGACTGCACCCTTCCTATTCCTGAGCTCCACCCATATTGCCTCGCTGCATGACCCCTCATTTGTCCTCCCACAGTACAGCTGTGATATTCTCCTTAACCAGTAATGCAACGCCCCCACCCCTTTTACATCCCCCTCTATCCCTCCTGAAGCTTCTAAATCCCGAAACATTTAGCTGCCAATCCTGTCCTACCCTCAACCAAGTCACTGTAAAAGCAACAACATCACAGTTCCAAGTACAAATCCAAGCTCGAAGTTCATCTGCCTTACCTGTTATACTTCTCGCATTGAAACAAATGCATTTCAGACCACCAGTCCCGCTGTGCTCAGCAACATCTCCCTGCCTGCTCTTCCTCTTAGTCTTACTGGCCTTATTTATTAGTTCCACCTCAGTTATCCTTGACCAGGTCCCACCTGTCCCGGAAGAGATCCCAATGATACAAACATCTGAAACCCTCCCTTCTACACCAGCTGTCAGCCACGTGTTTAGCTGCGCTATCTTCCAATTTCTAGCCTCACTGGCACGTGGCACAGTGGGTAATCCCGAGATTACAACCCTAGAGGTCCTGTTTTTTAACTTCCTACCTATCTCCCTAAAATCCCCCTGCAGGACCTCATCACTCTTCCTGCCTATGTCGTTGGTACCGATGTGTACCACAATCTCTGGCTCTTCACCCTCCCCCGTCAGAATGCCCTCTGTCTGTTCAGAGACATCCTTGACCCTGGCACCAGGGAGGCAACATACCTTCCTGGAGTCTCTTTCACGTCCACAGAAGCGCCTATCAGTGCCCCTGGCTATAGAGTCCCCTATAACTATTGCTCTTCTGCGCTTTGTCCCTCCCTGCTGAACAACAGAGCCAGCCGTGGTGCCACTGCCCTGGCTGCTGCTTTTGTTTTCGCCTGATAGGCCATCCCCCCGTAACAGTATCCAAACGGTATACTTGTTCGTGACGGGGACAGCCACAGGGGATTCCTGCACTGACTACCTGCCACTTCTAGCGGCCACCCATCTATCTGCCTGCACCTTGGGTGTAAACACTTCTCTAAAACTCCTGTATATGACGCTTTCTGCCACCTGCATGCTCCTACGTGCATCCAGTTGTTGCTCCAACCGATCCATGCTGTCTGTGAAGATCTGCAACTGGGTACAGTTCTTGCAGATGGAGTCGTCCGGAACGCTGGAAGTGTCACGGACCTCCCACAACTCACAGGTGAAGCACTTTACCCCTCTAACTGACATTTATAGCACTAATTAATAAATTAAATTAAAATAAATAAATGCTATTAAATTCTTACTAAATTATATTACAATTAACTATATGGTCCCTAGTGTGACCCGGGTTGAGTTCTGGATACTGCCTGTGCGGAATTTGCAAGTTCTCCCCGTGACTGCGTGGGATTTCGCCGGGTGATCCGGTTTCCTCCCGCAGCCAAAGACTTGCAGGTTGATAGGTAAATAGGCCATTATAAATTGCCCCTAGTTTCGGTAGGTGGTTCGGGAATATAGGGGATGTCGGGATGAGGGTAGGAAAATGTGATTAGTATAGGATTGGTATAAAGGGGTAGTTGATGGTCAGCGCAGACTCGGTGGGCCGAAGGGCCTGTTTCAGTGCTGTATCTCTAAATAAAAAAAAATAAATAAATACTGTAATCTGCTCCCTCTGGTTTAGTTACTCTGTTTAATAATTAGTTGATTGGGATTTTACTGACTATTAATCAATGTTTTATTTTCAAATTGAGTACTGATTCTCTACCAGCCAATCAGGTCACAGCTTTCCTGTGAAGTCACTTTTTCAGGTTTTTTTATACCAGAGGTACGTTTTTTATTCTTACAGGTCTGGAATTGCGCCCTCCGAGCCTCATCCCCGGATGTAGGCCGCGAATCCCCGAGGTAATTTTTTTATAATTACAGGTCCGGAACTCCGCCCTCCCAGTCTTCTCCCTGGACTTGCTTGAATGTTGTTCCTTTGTTTAAGAAGGATAGCAAGGACAATCCTGGAAATTACAGGCTGGTGAACCTGACGTCAGTGGTCGGGAAATAATTGGAGAGGATTCTTCGGGACAGGATTTACTCCCATTTGGAAACAAATGGACTTCTTAGTGAGAGGCAGCATCGTTTTGTGAAGGGGAGATCGTATCTCACCAACTTGTTCGAGTTTTTTGAGGAAGTGACGAAGATGATTGATGAAGGAAGGGCAGTGGATTTTGTCTACATGGACTTTAGTTGACAAGGTCCCTCATGGCAGATTGGTACGGCACAGTGGCGCAGTGGTTAGCACCTCAACCACACAGCTCCAACAACCCGGGTTCAATTCTGGGTCCTACCTGTGCGAAGTTTGCAAACTCTCCCTGTGTCTGCGTGGGTTTTCGCCGGGTGCTTCGGTTTCTTCCCACCGCCAAAAGACCTGCAGGTTGATTGATAATTTGGCCATTATAAATTGCCCCTAGTATCGATAGGTGATAGGGGACTATAGGAACATGTAGAGATGTGGTAGAAATATGGGATTAGTGTCGGATTAGTATAAATGGGTGGTTGATGGTGGGCCGAAGGACCTGTTTCAGTGCTGTATGTAGGAGCATTGACAGGCAGTGAGATTTGGGTGTACTTGTCCACAGGTCACTGAAAGTGGCAACGCAGGTGGATAAGGTAGTCAAGAAGTCGTACAGCATGCTTGCCTTTATCGGTCGGGCCATAGAGTATAAAAATTGGCAAGTCATGCTGCAGCTGTACAGAACCTTAGTTAGGCCACATCTGGAATATTGCGTACAATTCTGGTCACCACACTACCAGACGAATGTGGAGGCTTTGGAGAGCGTAAACAAGAGGTTTACCAGGATGTTGCCTCGTCTGATAGAGGTTTACAAAGTTATGACTGGCATGGACAGATTGGATAGTCAGAAGCTTTTTCCCAGGTTAGAAGAGTCAGTTACTAGGGGACATAGGTTTAAGGTGCGAATGGCAAAGTTTGGAGTGGATGTGCGTAGCAAGTTCCTCACACAGAGTGTGGTGAGTGAAAGGAAATTGTTGCCCGGGGAGGTGCTGGAAGCAGGTACAATAGCGACGTTTGAGAGTCATCTTGACAAATACATGAATAGGATGGTATTAGAGGGATACGGACCCCAGAAGTGTAGAAGGTTTTCGTTTAGACAGGCATCAAGATTTGCGCAGGTGTGGAGGGCCGAATGGCCTGTTCCTGTGCTGTACTGTTCTTTGTTCTTTGTTAAGTGCCCAATCCTCACCATTTTTTGCCCCTTTTCCGTTATTCAGTTATTTCTGCTACATCGTATTCCCACATGACTATATGTGCTTGTAGCTCACCATTCTTTTTCACCACACTTTGTGTGATTGCATATTTGCATTATAAAACTCGCTTTGTATTGCTCGTAGTCCTGTTAAGTTTGCTCCTATCTAATATCATACCAATTCCTTGTCTAGTACCATCGAACACACACTGCTTTATCCACATTATTCCCCTTTCCTACTTCTCTATGTTGCTGCCCATGCTGCTGCAAATGCAGTTTAAACCCTGCCCAACCATATCAGTGATCCTCACCGTGAGCATAGTCTTGTTGAGGTGTAACCCGTCCCTTTTGAATATGTGCCTCCTGCCCAGAAACTGGTCCCAAATTCCCATGAATCAGAATCCCTCGATCCCTCACGATGCTGGAAGCGACGTGTTGGTCCTCTCTGTCTTTCTAGTTCTCTTGGTATCGCATGACACGGTATTAAGCCAGAAATTTCTACCCTCACAGTCCTACTTTTTATCTTGCTCCTCATTCCTGAAATCAGAACGTAGAACCTCAATGCCAATCCTCCCAATGTGATTGGCACTGACATGTACCATCACTTATGGGTCACTTACTTTCCCTGCAAAATATTCTTCATTCTCTGCATAATTCCCTATACCCTGTCACCAGGAAAACAATGCAACATGTCGGACACAAAATGACAGCTGCAGAAATACCAATCAGCCCCTGTAACTGTCGAATCTGCTGTAATGACTGCATTTCTGCTCCTTACGTCTTGCTGCTTTGCAGTCCCTTTCCCATGGGTGCCTTGGTCGGTATTGGACCCGTTCATGCTATCACCCAGCACTCTCAAATACTATGTATTGGTTTGCAAATGGCACACACCCTGAAGACTTCTCAGCTTCCTGCCTCTTCCTACTGTTCTGGATAACCACCCATCTACTATACTGAACTCTTTCTGCCTGTGGGGTACCAGCCCTTGGAATGGATGATATGGCGCACTACCATCCTCCCTGATGCTCCACAGTGACTCCAGCTGTTCCTCAAGCTCCTAAATCCTGACTTCTCGCTCAAGCAGCTGGAGAGACCTCCAACACATGTGGTCGCCAAGACAGACGAAGTGTCCTGCAGGTCCCACATGGCGTAAGAATCGCAAGAGACAGCTTTCAGCCCTTTCAGAACAATCTGTTCCATCTCTATTCCTTCTTCTTGAAACTGTCTAGTCCCTTATTTAATCTGTTCCACAAACGAATGAAAAGGAAAATAATGCCTATGGACCACAGCGCTCAGGTCATAGTATCACCCAGTTACTCTCTTGCACCACTCTGTTTTTATGTTAGACCACCACCTCTTCCATACCTTTATTAATGTTTGAGGGAGCTTAGGGCCTTGGCAGTTGAAGGCACGGTCGCCAGTGATGGAGTAATGAAAACCGGGAATGCTCAAGAGTCCAAAATTAGATGAGTGTAGAGATCTCGAAGTGTTGTAGGGCTGGCGAAGCTAGGAGAGTAAGGATGAGCGATTTGATAAAAAACGATGAAAATTTTAAAATTGAGGCGTTGCTTGATAGGGAGCTAATGTAGGTCAGTGAGCACAGTGGGTGATGGGTGTATGGGCAAGTTAGAACACAGACAGCAGTCGTTTTGATAACCTCAAGTTTATCGAGGGTAGAATGTGGGAGACCAGCCAGGAGTGCATTGAATTAGACAAGTCTAGACGTTACAAAGGAAAGAGTGAGTCTTCCAGCAGCAGAGAAGCAGAGACAGGGACGAAGCCAGGTAATAGCAAGGAGGTGGAAATAGACAGATTTAGTGAAGGCATGAGTATTTGATAGGAAGCCCATATTAAGGTCAACTATGAAACGAAAGTCGCAATCAGTCGTGCTGCCTCAGACATTTGCCAGGGATAGTGAATGAGTCATTAGCTCGGAAACATTGCTAGAATTGGGAGCAAAATCAATGGCTTCATTGTACCTAATATTTAATTGGCAAGGCAGGTGTGTGAGGTGATACATTTGGTTGAATGAAGAGAAACAACACACGCTAAATTACACAACGTCAAAGTGGGTGCAACAACAGAGATACATGAGATGTTTGTGCACAAATCTGACAGGGCAGGTTAACAAATCAGTTAATAAAGCATATGGGGTCCTGGGTGATACAAAACCGATATAAAACAGTAATTCATCGCTGCCAGGAGCATCTTTTCCAATACTGGGTTCCGGACTTTAGCAAGGACATGATACCTTTGAATCAGTTACAGAAGAAATTTACTAGAATTTGTCTAATGATGAGGGATTTCAGTTAAGTGGATGGACTGGAGAAGCTGAGGTCGTTCTTCTTGGAGCAAATATGTTTACGAGGATATGTAATCGAGGTGTTGCACATCATGAAAGCTTTAGATAAACTAAATATAGAGAAACTGTTTCCAATGTTTGAGAGGCCAATAACTATAACAAAAAAAAAATCAAACTGATTGGCAGAAGAAGCAGCGGACATGAGGATTTTTTAAACGTAGTAAGTGTTTAAGATTTGGAATGCACTGCCTGATATTTTAGTAAATACGAATTCAATATCAGATTCCAAAAGGGAATTGGATAAATAGTTGAAGGGGAAACAAATGCAGGAATAGAGGGAAAGAGCCATTGGGTGGGAGTAACTGGATTACTATTTGAAAAGGCCAGCACAGACTCGATGGACTGAATTACCTTCTTCCATTTCAATGTTATTCTGTGATTCTAACATTGCTCCTGCACGTACTTTCCCGATTTTCCTCCCATTCAAAATGAGTTTGATGAATATCACTTAACAAACTTGCTAACAAAATGGAAACATATGGGATTCATGAGCCAATGTTAGCATTTGGGTCAGTCGGTAACGTCCTAGATACTGAGTTGCAAAGTTTTGAATTCAAGTCCCAATCCAGGACTTAAAAACACAAATTAAGGCGACATTCCAATACAGGACTGAAGGAGTGTTGCACTGTCAGAGGTGCCATCTTTCAGGTGAAACGTTAAACCAAGGCCTTGTCAGCATTCTTAAGTGGGGTTAAACATCCCATGGCTCTATTTAGAAGAAGATCAGGGCAGTTATCCCCGTTGTCATCGCCAATACTTCCTCCTCAAACAATTTCAGAGAAGCAGATAATGTGGTCTTTAACATATGGCTGCTAGTGGGAGCGACCGGTGGAAAGTTGAATACTGTGATTCCGACATTACAAGAGTGACTAAAACATTCTTTTAACGTACTCCTTGTTTGTAAATCTCTTCAGTAAGTCTGATGTTCATTCAAGATGCTATGTCAATCGTAGTTTTTTTTTCAGTGTTAGCATGGCTCGGAAATTAGATAAGCGACAGAAAGCAGGGAGTATTAGAAAATGTTTTTTTTCACACTGGAGGAAAGGATACAACGGGGTTCCAAGCAGCGGTGTTGCGATCACTGTTGATTTATGTTAATGTATGTTAACGCGATGGGCTTGTGTATAGAGGAGATAATTTCAAGCTTTCAGATGACAGGAAGTGTGGAAATGATAATAAACAGTGAGAAGGATTGTCAGAGACTTCAGGAGAACTGACACGGACTGGTGAAATGGGGACAGACATGGCGGATGCAACTTAACACAGTGAAGTGCGAAGTGATACATTTTGGTAGGAGTCATAAGGGAAAGAAATGCAAACTAAAGTGCACCATTAAAAAGGAGGTGCCGGATGAGAGAGACCAGCGGTGTGCACACATATCTTTGATAGTAGAAGGACAAGTTGAGAAGGCTGTTTAAAAATCATGCAGCGTCCTTGGCTTTAGAAACAGAGGCACAGATTCACAAAGTCAGTAGGAAATGCTGTATTTTGTACATCATTGTTTAGGTCCCAGCTTAAGCATTATGTCCAATGCTGAACATCACACTTTGACAAACACGTAAAGGACATACTGAAGGTGCAGAGATGATTTACTGGAATGGTACCTGGGACCTTGGACTTCATTTAAGTGTAGATATTGGGAAAGTTGGGATTGTTCTCTTCAGAGCAGTGAAGGATAAGAGGCGAGTTAATAAAGAAGTTCATATTCATGAAGGGTTTTGAGAGGGTAATTGATGTGTAACTGTTTCCACTGTTCGAAAGTTCAATATTAAGAAGACACAGATTGAATGTAACTGGCAAAGAAAAAGAAGGAAAATTAGGAGAATTTTCTTACACAGTGAGTTGTTAGGATCTGGAATTCACTACCTGAAAACATGGTGGAAGCACATTCAATAATATCTTTCTAAAGGAAATTTAAGAAATACTTGAAGCAGAAAAATATAGGCGTTCGGGAAAGGAGGAGGGGAGTGGATCGAATAAGATAGCTCTTTCAAATAGATCAAAGAGAGAGCACTGACACAATGAGCCGACTAGTGATCCTCTCTGCTGCATCAATTCCTGATTCGATGAGCAAGAGACACAGAGTGAAAATAGGAGAGAGAGAGAGAGATGGTGAATGCGGGAAAGAAAATAGAGACAGAGAGAAAGCCAGGATAGTGCTGCTTTTCAGGTGTAGGAGTTCTGATACATCACCTGCCTGTGCGTGTTCCTATCTAGGCAGGTGATGCGCAAACCTCATGCTGCCTTCTCATTTCCATGTATTCTGTGTGCCGCCAAGTGCGTCCTATGCTGCTGTTTGTCTGCATGCTCAACAGGGGCGCTAACTGCATGTGAGACTGGCTCGTGTTTCAGCCAAGATCCAGCTCGCAAAGGCAGTCAGACCCCTCAAAGGGAAGCTGCAGTGAATCACATGAGTCTGCAGTTACTGACTGTGAATGGTGCAATTGGAGACAAGGGGCGGCACAGTGGCGCACCCTCACAGCTCCAGGGACCCGGGTTCGATTGCGGGTACTGCCTGTGTGGAGTTTGCAAGGTCTCCCTGTGTCTGCGTGGGTTTTCTCCGGGTGCTCCGGTTTCCTCCCACAAGCCAAAAGACTTGCAGGTTGATAGGTAAATTGGCCATTATAAATTGTCACTAGTATAGGTAGGTGGTAGGGAAATATAGGAATAGGTGGGATGTTTGGTAGGAATATGGGATTAGTGTAGGATTAGTATAAATGGGTGGTTGATGTTCGGCACAGACTCGGTGGGCCGAAGGGCCTGTTTCAGTGTTGTATCTCTAATCTAATCTAAATGGAATATCAGGGATGAGCGAGGGCTCTGCGGTTCATGGATATGGCACTAGAGGGCTTACACATGGAGGATAATAGGCACGGACAGGCCATGTTTCTGTACGGGGGTGGGGTGTAAACCCTCAAGGAATACCCTCCGAAGGATGTGCCCATGGAGAGCAATGCCAAAGGTCTGGCCCTGAGGACTTGGCAGCAGAACCAGAAGACGTTTAATGTGCTCTCACGGGTGGTCAATGCCAGTGAATACATCTCCACATGGCATCTCCTACCCACAAAACCACCAATCTCTCACACTTCTCAATGTACCACACCCACGTCACTCACCCATCAGCAGTCTCAAACACTCAGGACTCGCGCCTGACATGCGCATACTCCACCTCACGCTCACATAACTTCCACTGATATTATCCTCACACCTACCTCTCTCTGCCTTCAATTACCTTCAGTTATGGCAGGCACATCTACCAAACACACTAAAGCACAATTACTGACATCCTTCCCCTTTCTCGCAGGACAAGATGGCCCATAATCACTGAACCTACAGGGGCCAGTCATACATTCATCCCACGCATACCTGGACCCTGAGCCTGAGGAACACGACGGTTCTCCACATCATGGGACCGGCTGTGCCGGAGCCCGGAGCAGCTGGCATCACCGAGAGCATTCAGGATGATCGAGTCATCGAGTTATAAACCACAGAAACAGGCCCTTCGGCCCATCGTGTCTGTGTTTGCCATCAAGCACCTAACTATTTCAATCGCATTTTCCAACACTTGGCCCGTAGCCTTGTATGCTATGACTTTTCAAGTGCTTATCTAAATACCTCTTAAATGTTGTGATGATTCCAGTACCTACCACCTCTTCAGGCAGTGCGTTCCAGATTCGAATCACCCTTTGGGTGAGAAAACGTTTTCCTCAAATCCCCTCTAAACCTCCTCCACCTTAACTTAAATCTTTGCCCCCTGGTGATTGACCCCTCCGATATGGGAAAAAGTCTATTCCTGTCTAACCTATCAATGCCCCTCTTAATTGTGTATACCTCAATCAGTTTCCCCCATCCCCTCCCCCCCCCACTCAGCCTTCTCTGCTATAAGGAAAACAACCTTAGCCTTTCAGTCTCTCTACCATAACTGAAATGCGCCATCACAGACAACATGCTGGTGAATCACCGCTGCATCCTCTCCATTGCAATCACATCCTTCCTATAGTGTGGTGCCCAGAACTGTACACAGTACTCCAGCTGTGGCGTAACCAGCATTTTATTCAGCTCTATCATAACCTCCCTGCTCTTATCTTCTATGCCTCGGCTAATAAAGGCAAGTATCCCATATGTCTTCCTTACTACATTTTCTACCTGTGCTGCTACCTTAGGTGATCTATGAACAAGTGCACCAAGCTGCCTCTGACCCTTTGTATTTCCTAGGGTCCTGCCATCCATTGTATATTCTCTTGCCTTGTTAGTCCTCCTAAAATGCATCACCTCACACTTCACAGGATTAAATTCCAATAGCCCCGCCCATCCTGAAAGCCCATCTCTCTCCTCCTGTAATCTCAGGCTTTGATCCTCACTATTTACAACAACACCAATTTTCGTTTCATCTACGAACATAATTATCATACCTCCTATATTCACGTCTAAATCATTAATCTTCACTACGAACAGCAAGGGTCCCAGCACAGATTCCTGTGGTACACCACTGGTCACAAGATCCCACTCTCAAAAACAACCCTCGACCATTACCCTCTGCCACCTACCACTAAGCCAATATTCAATCCAGTTTGCCAAATTGACCTGGATTCCATTGGCTCTTACCTTCTTAAACAATCTCCAATGCGGGCCTTATTAAAAGACTTACTGAAGTCCATGTAGACTGCATCAACATACCCTGGAATATTGAGCGGCCAGTCCTCCCCGCTCCCTTGTCCAAGACTCTGCGACAGCAACAATAACAAAATCCAATGTGCTAATCAACGCCATCAATTCATCTTCCTTGCCTTTTTCACATGTGCCTTAACAGGTCTTTATTTGCTCTTCCTTCCAGACTGACACAGTTTCTGTTTATCTTTGAGTGTACATCACACCTGCTGCACCGCCACTCTATCCGATTCCCCTGATAAATTTGTTTAAACAAACCCCAACAGCACTGGCAAACCCCCCAGCAAGGATGTTCGTCCCTTTCCGGTTCAGGTGCAACCCGTCCAACTTGTACAGGTTCCACCTTTGCCAGAAACAGGCCCAGTGATCCAGAAAACTAAAACCCTCCCTCCTGCACTTTTCTCCTCAGCCATATATTCATTTGCTGCATCATCCTATTCCTATGCTCACTGGCACATGACACTGGGAGTAATCCAAATATTACAACCTTTGAGGTCCTGCTTTATAATCTGCCAATAACTCTGTAAATTCTTCTTGCAGGACCTCATCCCTCTTTCGATCGATGTCGTTGGTACCAATGTGCACCACGATCTCTGGCAGCTCGCCCTCCCCCTTCAGAATACCCTGCAGCTGCTCCAAGACATCCTTGACCCAAGCACCACAGGGGCAACAAACCATCCTGGAGTCACGTTTGCGCCCACAGAAACGCATATCTGCACCCCTTGCGACAGAATCCCCTTTCACGACAGCTCTTCCACCCATTTCCCTGCCCTTCTGTGCAACAGTGCCTTCTGTGGTGCCGTAAACTTGGCTGTTGCTGCATTCCCCTGGGAGGCCACCCCTCCTCCCAACAGTATCCAAAGTGGCATATCTGTTTGAGAGGGGGATGGCCACAGGGGGCTCCTGCACTACATGCCTGCGCCTACTATTCCACCTGGTGGTCACCCATCCCTTTTCTGCCAGTGGAGCCATTAACTGCAGTGTGACCACCTGGTTAAATGTGCCATCCCCAGCGCCCTCATCATAGTGGATGCTCCACAGTGAATCCAGCCACAGCTCCAGCTCCGTAATATGGGTAGCCAGGAGCTGCCGATGGATACAGTTCCTGCACACACGGTCGTCAGGGCAAAACAAGCATCCCTGATTTCCCACCAAGCGCAGGGGGAGTACATCACGGGTGCAAGCTCTCCTGCCACGACTTACCTTTAGGTTAATTAGTTACTCCTCAATTTAAAAAATACTAATTACACTAGGGGGTCTTGTTGTACTTCAAACACTACCCACGACAATGTAAATCCTTAATAAATTGAAGTAAATTTAAAAAAAAACACTCATGATGTTATGTTCTTGCCTTATGCCCCTTCTTAACTACACCCCACCACCCCCCCCCCCCCCCACCCCCTTCCTGCTCTCTGGGATGATGTGCAAGCTGAAGATCGTGGGACCATGGACCACATGATTTCAATCCCACCCCAAATTGCTAAAACCAACCCTCTCCTTCTGATGTTATCCTTGCCAATGATAACCCAACACTGCCGACTTCACAGTCACAGCAGCTCCAGGAGACAGAGAGAGATAGCAGCAGCACAGCACTGATGGTGAGGCCCCATCACATAGTCTGATGCTGACAGCCACCAGCTCCAATATTTACACTGTGTGCACCGGAGAGTAGAGTCGGAATCTGCAGGGGGTGAGTCACCGAGCACGAGTGAGCTGCAGCCAGGCCAGGGGGAAAGGCGAGTTCACGTGTCAGCTCACCAAAGCGCATGGTCACAAACGGATTATGATGCTCGGGACACAGATGTGAACATTGCTGGAGCAACATACAGGGGAAGGCTGTTGGACTAGATTAGGGCCAGTCAAGGATAGTAGTGGGAAGTTGTGTGTGGAATCAGAGGAGATAGGAGGGGAAGCGTTAAATGAATATTTTTCGTCAGTATTTACAGAAGAGAAAGAAAATGTTGTCGAGGAGAATACTGAGATACAGACTACTCGGCTAGATGGAATTGAGGTTCACAAGGAGGAGGTGTTGGCAATTTTGGAAAGTGTGAAAATAGATAAGTCACCTGGACCAGATGGGATTTATCTTAGGATTCGCTGGGAAGCCAGGGAGGAGATTACAGAGCCTTTGTCCTTGATCTTTATGTCGTCATTGTCGACAGGAATAGTGCCAGAAGACTGGAGGATAGCAAATGTTGTCCCCTTGTTCAAGAAGGGGAGTAGAGACAGCCCTGGTAATTATAGACCTGTGAGCCTTACTTCGGTTGTGGGTAAAATGTTGGAAAAGTTTATAAGAGATAGGATTTATAATCATCTTGAAAATAATAAGTTCATTAGCGATAGTCAGCACGGTTTTGTGAAGGGTAGGTCGTGCCTCACAAACCTTATTGAGTTTTTCGAGAAGGTGACCAAACAGGTGGATGAGGGTAAAGCAGTGGATGTGGTGTATATGGATTTCAGTAAGGCGTTTGATAAGGTTCCCCACGGTAGGCTATTGCAGAAAATACGAAAGTATGGGATTGAAGGTGATTCAGTGCTTTGGATCAGAAATTGTCTAGCTGAAAGAAGGTGGTGGTTGATGGCAAATGTTCATCCTGGAGTTTAGTTACTAGTGGTGTACCGCAAGGATCTGTTTTAGGGCCACTGCTGTTTGTCATTTTTATAAATGACCTGGATGAGGGTGTAGAAGGGTGGGTTAGTAAATTTGCGGATGGCACGAAGGTCGGTGGAGTTGTGGATAGTGCCGAAGGACGTTGTAGGTTACAGAGGGACATAGCTAGGCTGCAGAGCTGGGCTGAGAGATGGCAAATGGAGTTTAATGCGGAAAAGTGTGAGGTGATTCACTTTGGAAGGAGTAACAGGAATGAAGAGTTCTGGGCTAATGGGAAGATTCTTGGTAGTGTAGATGAGCAGAGAGATCTTGGTGTCCAGGTACATAAATCCCTGAAAGTTGCTACCCAGGTTAATAGAGCTGTTAAGAATTCATATGGTGTGTTAGTTTTTATTAGCAGGGGGATCGAGTTTCGGAGCCACGCGGTCATGCTGCAGCTGTAAAAAACTCTGGTGCGGCCGAACATGGAGTATTGCGTGCAGTTCTGGTCACCGCATTATAGGAAGGATGTGGAAGCTTTGGAAAGGGTGCGGAGGAAATTTACTGGGATGTTGCCTGGTATGGAGGGAAGGTCTAACGAGGAAAGGCTGAGGTACTTGAGGTTGTTTTCGTTAGAGAGAAGGATGAGGAGAGGTGACTTAATTGAGACATATAAGATAATCAGAGGGTTAGATAGGGTGGATAGTGAGAGTCTTTTTCCTCGAATGGTGATGGCAAACACGAGGGGACAGAGCTTTAATTTGAGGTGTGATAGAAATAGGACAGATGTCAGAGGTAGTTTCTTTACGCAGAGAGTAGTAGGGGAGTGGAACGCCCGGCCTGCAACAGTAGTAGACTCGCCACCTTATAGGGCATTTAAGTGGTCATTGGAGAGACATATGGATGAAAATGGAATAGTGTGGGTCAGATGGTTTTACAGGTCGGCGCAACATCGAGGGCCGAAGGGCCTGTACTGCGCTGTTATGTTCAAATGTTCTAACATGTACAGTGGGATACTTGGTAGATTGAAGGAATGTCAGACAATCTGTTGTCACTGTCAAGTAGCATGGAGGATCCCAGCTCCAACATGGCACGGGTCATTGCACAGAGCTTGAAGCTCATTCTTTCCCCTGTGGAAGTTATCACTAACTCCATGACAGCACTCGTAGACCCAGCCGTAATATAGTATCTTGTGGCGATTGTCTAAACTTCCATTGCAGCACAGGCGGCAGACGCCCAACTCAGACTGAGGTCATGTGATCAATGTTTGCTGCCATGCAGGATCAGACTGCTGCAATCATGGCTGTCGGTGTCAGTGCTCATCGGGGTTTGCAGGCTCACACAGCACATAACACAGAACATTACAGCGCAGTACAGGCCCTTCAGCCCTCGATGTTGCGCCGACCTGTGAAACCGTCTGACCCACACTATTCTATTTTCATCCATATGTCTATCCAATGACCACTTAAATGCCCTTAAAGTTGGCGAGTCTACTACTGTTGCAGGCAGGGCGTTCCACGCCCCTACTACTCTCTGTGTAAAGATACTACCTCTGACATCTTTCCTGTATCTATCACCCCTCAACTTAAAGCTTTGTCCCATCGTGTTTTCCATCACCATCCGAGGAAAAAGGCTCTCACTATCCACCCTGTCCAACCCTCTGATTATCTTATATGTCTCTATTGAGTCACCTCTTCTCCTCCTTCTCTCGAACGAAAACAACCTCAAGTCCCTCAGCCTTTCCTCGGAAGACCTTCCCTCCATACCAGGCAACATCCTAGTAAATCTCCTCTGCACCTTTTCCAAAGCTTCCACATCCTTCCTATAATGCGGTGACCAGAACTGCACGCAATACTCCAGGTGCGGCCGCACCAGAGTTGTGTGCAGCTGCAGCATGACCTCGTGGCTCCTAAACTCGATCCCCCTACTAATAAAAGCTAACACACCAAATGCCTTCTTAACAGCTCTATTAACCTGGGTGGCAACTTTCAGGGATTTATGTACCTGGACACCAAGATCTCTTTGCTCATCTAAACTACCAAGAATCTTCCCATTAGCCCAGTATTCTGTAATCCTGTTACTCCTTCCGAAGTGAATCACCTCACACTTTTGCGTATTAAATTCCATTTGCCATCTCTCAGCCCAGCTCTGCAGCCTATCTATGTCCCTCTGTAACCTACAACATCCTTCGGCACTATCCACAACTCCACCGACCTTAGTGTCATCCGCAAATTTACTAACCCACCCTTCTACACCCTCATCCAGGTCATTTATAAAAATGACAAACAGCAGTGGCCCCAAAACAGATCCTTGCGGTACACCACTAGAAACTATACTCCAGGATGAACATTTACCATCAACCACCACCCTCTGTCTTCTTTGAGCTAGCCAATTTCTGATCCAAAGCACTAATTCACCTTCAATCCCAAACATCTGTATTTTCTGCAATAGCCTACCGTGGGGAACTTTATCAAACGCATTACTGAAATCCATATAGACCACATCCACGGCTTTACCCTCATCCACCTGTTTGGTCTCCTTGTCAAAAAACTCAATAAGGTTTGTGAGGCACGACCTACCCTTCACAAAACCGTGCTGACTATCTCTAATGAACTTATTATTTTCAAGATGATTATAAATCCTATCTCTTGTAACCTTTTCCAACATTTTACCCACAACCGAAGTAAGGCTCACAGGTTTTAATAAGTTATAGTGAGTGTGAATTTAAAATTAAAAACGTCATAAACTTTTCAATACCCTTTCCCAACCTCCCCCCACCCCCGCCCCCCACAAAGTTCATACACTTTGAACCTTACCACCACCCCCTCGACCAATCAGAAAGGTTTCACCCCACTAACTGCCCCCCACACCACCCTGAAAACTTCCCACTTCTGCCCTCTCCGCCAGCGTCCCGCGTCGGATCTCCGATTGGCGATCCGAAGGCGCAGGAGTCCCAGCAACCGGCTGGAATATGGCAGCGGGGCAGCCGACGGGAGCAGGTAGGTATATTTTAAATCCTGCCCCCATCACCGAGCAGCGGGGGGAGCCATGAGGCCTCGCAGCTGCCAGTAATATGGGGCAGGACCTTCCCAGTGTCGAGTCCTCTGCCGAGCCTCTCCCAGAGGCATTTTCAGGACCCCCACCCCGACCCCTGAAGTCAGGGGGCTGGTAATTATCCAGCCCAAAGTTACTGTTTACTTTTAGCTATTTCTATCCATTTCAAGTTTTTAACTGCTCACAAAAACAACTTTATAACTATACACAATATCCCCAATTGGCATCCATCCATCTTTGAGATGATGGGAATTCAGTCTCAGAACTTTGGTCCGATTAGATCACCTGCTGCATTTCTTTTGATGGCTAAACAAGTTAATTCTGGAAAGGTAAAGTCTGCCACCAGTGCCGCACATGAAGTTGTCCTTTGCCAGTTGTGTGGGATGATCTCTGCTGATGACTTGTTTGCAGGGCTGGCATCTGCTTTGGAGCTTCTGAAACCACATTTTGTCGTGGTGGCGAATTCCTGCCCACAGCTCGTGTTGCCATTTGCATCGATCGTTAGCCAGAGAGTTTCCCATTTTCCGTGATCGATGGTGAGAGCTTTCATGTCTCTTGACAACATCCTTGAATCGGAGCTTTGGCCGCCCTGCTGGTATTGTGGACAGGCTACCTCTCCGTCAGGTCAAGCAATCTGTGATCCAATGGATTACTAGGATTGCTGAGGTGTCGCCCCGTGGGGGTGGCAGTGGCTCCGTGAAGCAAGAATCTGCTGTCCTCTCTCAGGATGACAGCATTTGTTTTCACTTCACAACCACTCCTCCAGTGTCCTTGTTGTTACCCATCAGCCAGCTGTAGCTTCCCATGTCGAGGTGGTGCAGTCTGAATCCGAGCGCCAAGACCCCAGAGCTACTCGCAGGCGTCCTGAATTGTTTGTATAAGTGGATGCGTTGTTGGATAAAGATGTTAGTGAAAAGGTTTTTGTTGGTGTCATTTCTTTATTGCGGGATGGTGGCCAAGGGGTTGCTGTGATGGGTCATCTCAGATAGGTGTAATAGTGGAGCATGGGGGATTCATTGTGGGAAAGGGAAGTTGTCCTCTGGAGGCCTTAATCTGATCAGGCACTCTCCAACAACCTGTTCGGGTGGAAGGCATCCAGGAAATATTCTCCCTGCCTCCTCCTCTCCCCCTTGAGGTAGCCTCCGGATTCCTGGTGGCAATGCCTGTGTCCTCATGATCGTGATGATTTGAAGGGTGCAACAGAGCACCATGAACCTGGACACATGCTCCAGTGTGCAGTGGAGGGCTCCCCGAGCCATTCAGTCATCGGAAACCGATGGTCTGCTCCATGTAGTTTAGTGACTGCATTGCTTTCGTTATATTGCTGTTGTCCTTGTACAATTGGGTGATGGGGCAGGTGGGTGGTCAATGAACCATGTATTGAGGGTGCAAACTATGCATCTGAGGAGCCACGTGCTGGTTCTCCACGGAGGCCAGAACTGTAGGGAATGTCTGGATGTTTCAGAATGAAGGTATCGTGGCTGCTGCCAGGATAGTGGGCATTCTCCAACATGATGTACTGGGCATGGTCACACACCAACTGTACAGTAATGCAGTGAGATTCGTTTAGTTCTTGTGCCTCTCCCTGCTGACATGGGGGCCCCGCAAAGTCACCTACACAATTAGGAATCCCACTAGCCATAATGACATGAGTCGTTTCATTCTGCTTCTCCCTGTTGATGCAGCGTCACCTCCCAAATATTTCGATGGAAGGTATATTTCGAGATGTTGCATACGTTGCCTGCTCTTCCCTGGAGAAATTTGATTGCACAGAAGCCCAATGATACTGTGACCTTTACGGCTTCAGTGAAGAGTGGGGTGGCGGTGGGATGCCAGCAGCAGCACCACACATACTTAACAAGAAAGTCTCAGCCTGGGTGATGCTAAAACCCAGGACTACTTGCATGCCAAACAGCATAAGCAACACGCGATAGACAGAGTGAAGTGCTCTCATTAACAATAAATCATATCTAAACTCTGCAGTCCTGCCACATCCAGTCTTGAATGGTGGTAGATAATTAATCAACTAACAGGAGGAGTATCCACACATAACCCAATCATCAATGATGGGGTAGCCCAGCACATCAGTGCAAATGACAAGGTTGAAGCATTTGGAAACATACTCAGCAAGATGTGCCATGTTGATGATCCATATCAACCTCCTCCTGATGTTCCAAGTATCACTGATGCCAGTCTTCAGCCAAGTTGATTCACTCCACCTGATGTCAAGAAACGACTGAAGGTAGTGAATACTGCAAAGGCTACGGTTTCGGACAACATCCCGGCAATAGTACTGAAGATCTGTGCTCCAGAACATGCTGCACCCCTAGCCAAGCTGTTTCAGTACAGCTACAATGCTGAAATTTAACTGGCAATGTTGAAAATTGCCCAAATATGCCCTGTATACAAAAACAGGTCAATTCCAACAAGGGCAATTACTGCGCCATCAGTCAACGCTTGATCACTCAGTAAAGTGATGGAAGGTCTCGTTCACAATGCACTTGCTCAGCAATAACCTGCTTGCTGATTGGGTTCGCCAGGGCCTGACAACTACTGACCACATTAAAGCCTTGGTTCAGACATAGACAAAACAGCTAAACACAAGAGGCGCAGTGAAGATGATTGCCCCTGGCATCAAGGCAGCATTTGACTGAGGATAGCATCAAGGAACTGTAGCAAAGCTAAAGTCAATGGGAATCGGGGGAAAGCTCTCCTCTGGTTGGTAGACGTACCAAGCATTAATTAAGATGACTGTGGTTGTTGGAGGTCAATCATCTCAACTCCAGGACATCACTGCAGTTGTTTCTCATCGTCGTGTCCGAGGCCCACCATCTTCAGCTGCTTCATTAATAACTTTCCCGTTATCCTATGGTCTCATGATCGGATGTTTGCTGATGATTGCACTATGCTCAGTACTTTTCGTGAGTCCTCTGATACCGAATAAGTCCACATAAAATACAAGAAGTCCTGGACAATATCCAGGCTTGGGCTGATAAATTGCAAGTAACACTCATGCCACACAATTCCAGACAACAACCATTTCCAGCAAGAGAGAATCTAGCCATCGCCCCTTGACATTCAATCGCGTTATCATCGCGGAATCCTCCATTATCAACATCCTGGGGGTTACCATTAATCAGAAATGCACTGGAGAAGCAATATAACTACTGTGACTACAGCAGCAGGTCAGAGGCTAGGGATTCTGCTGTGTAAAACTGACCTCCTGATTCCTCAAAGCCTGTCCACCACCTACAAGGCACACGTCAAGAGTTTAATTTTTGTTTGTGTAATGCTGGTTTCGCTGGCAAGGCCAGCATTTGTTGTACATCGCTAATTGCCTTTGTATTGAGTGGCCTGCTAAGCCTTTTCAGGGGCCAGTAAAGAGTCAACCACATTGCTGGCCACACAAAAGACGATGTCAGACCTCCTTCCCTAAAGACGGCCTTTTACAAAAGACGACAGTGATTTCATGATCACCATTGCATTGATTTATTAATCGAACTAAAACTTCAACAGCTGCCGTGGTAGCATTTGCACCCATGTGCCAGAGAATTAATTTCCTATCAGTCGTCCAGCGATGCTACCACGACACCAACGCCTCATTCTGGATTGTTGCACGTCCAAAACAATTCAAGAGCTGCAACAAAACACCAATGCTCATTAGACAGCATCTTACAAACCCGCGACATCTACCACCAAGAAGGACAAGGGAAGTACATGCATGGGAACATCACCACCTGCAAGATCCCATCCAAGTCACACACCATCCTGATGTGGAACACTATATTTCCGTTCTTCCACTGTCACTCGGTCAAAATCTTGGAAGTCCTTCCCTAACAGCACGGTAGGTGTACCTACCCCACATGGACTGCAGCAGTTGAAGAAACCAGCTCACCACCAGCTTCACAAGGGCAATTAAGGATGGGATATACATGCTGGCCTGGTCAGCAGTTCCCACATCCCATGAAGGAATAAACAAAGCTCTGCCTTCACCTTGGTGTGAGGCTCAAGGTCGTGTTGAATGAGCTGACACAGCTCTGTGACCACCTCCTTATTGAATCAGGGTCACTGAACACACTGCTCCTGGGTTAGGTGCAGGTAGGAAATATGCTCTTGGAAAACAGTGGGTGGTTTGGGCAGAGCACTGCCCCCCCCCCCCCCACCTTCTCCGTCTTTGCAGATATTCCCCTCACTGCAACCTCTGTTACATTTGCTGGACATGTTACAGTCCCAGAGAAACTGTAATTACAGTCCCTACACCTCGTACAGAGCTGGGTCACCAAATCCTCTGGCCTCCCCGTATGTCTGCAGCAGCTCACAACATAACCTCCAGAAAAAACATCCTCAGCATCCCCACTAACTTTACTATAACAATAGTAATTCCAAGCCCCTCACCAAAAAGTTGGATGCCTCGTTCCTTGTGCTGCTGAACACATGGGTCAAAATCCTAGAACACCCTTCTTAACAGCACTGTGGGTGTATCTACCTCACATGAATTGCAGCGGTTCAAGAAGGCAGCTCACCATTACCTTCTCAAGGGCAATTAGGGATGGGCAATAAATGCTGGCATAGCCAGCGATGCCCACATCTCATGAATGAATTAAAGAAAAAAAAATATATATATACGTTCAGCTGAGGGTGACTAACACAGGCAGTCAATGGACATGGACAGACCAAGTTTCAAAGACGTATGTCAATGCACAGAAATGGCTGTTTAATGTCACAGTCAGATACCTCTTCACGTTACAGGGCCATGCAGGGTACTCCTGGACTCGCGCCCTATCCAGCAGGGGCACTGTACAGGTCACACTAGAAATGGCCTGCAGTGTGGATCCGATAGCGCCAGGAATAGTGACGCTACTGAGCCCTAAATCATAACCATCGGGAGATCCTTTGGGAAAGGAATTTGCTTTATAAAGGTAATTGATAAATACTGAAAATAGAACAACTTACAGAAATATGTGAAATGTGCAGGGGAATTGTGCTACTTGGGAAATTCAGGCCATCATGAGATTTTGCATACAAGAATGAGCAAATTATTCTGGAACTTCCACTTTTTTTGTGTTAAAACGTGGGAATCTATATTTTAACGAACTAGAAAAAAAATCATGGCCATTGAATAATCTAGAGATTGCTGGACTTTATGGATGCTTTAAAAATGATGGCCAACAAGAGGTTCCTGGTTTTGACAAGTAAACTAATACTGGAAACAAGTGATTTCTAGTAAACATAGCGGGTTACTGACTTCAAAGCTATCCTTTGTTGTGAAAGGAGAGATTTTATGGTTAACTTGAGACTTGCCTGGGAAAAAACAATTTAGATTCACTTTGAACTGTTACAATATGCTAGTTTTGGACTAAAGGCATGCATTTTGGAATTTGATATGGACCTGTGAGGAGTTCAAAAGAAAATTGTTACCTCTCTTTGAAGAATCCCTTATCTTGAAAAGCAGAAGCTTGCATAAAGTTGTGCTGTTGCCTCCTGTGTTGTTGAAGACATCCTGAATGCTTGCTGAAACCTTGCATCTGAAAAAAGGGACTTTGCATTGAATGTATAAAAACTGCCATCTCTGTTGCTGCATCCCTGATGGAAGAGCTATGTGAAGCCTTTGCACTTGAACGGCTTTGAACACCTACCAAAAACAGACTGTTCATTAAACTGGCTTGGAAAGACTCCGACGGGAATACAATTATTTGACATTGGGACACCACGCCAAAACAAAAGTCTTCCATCTCTTCATTTCAGAATAAACTTTTTATCATTATTATTATTCCTTCTATTCTTTTGTAACAGCTGACAACAGACATATTTTTTCTCAGTTAAATGGTGTCTGGGTGTATATGCGTGTGCATGAGGGCTATGATAACATTATGGACCTTTACTATTTCAATTCACATATATATATTTACTTCATGTAAAAACAGAAAGTGCTGGAAAAGCTCAGCAGATCTGGCAACATGTGTGGAGAGAGAAGCAGAGTTAACGTTTCAGGTTCGTGACCCTTCTGCTGAGTTCTGAGTTTTTTCAGCACTTTCTGTTTGTATTTCAGATTTCCAGCATACACAGTATTTTGCTTTTTCTATTTACTTCGTTATTGGTTAAAATCTGGTTTTATATTAAATGGATAATTTTGTTGTGGATAAAGAGACCTGGTTGATATGTTTTAATCCGGGGACAACTGGAGTATCCAATCAGATGAAGGCTCACTGACCCGAAACGTTAACTCTGCTTCTCTTTCCACAGGTGCTGCCAGACCTGCTGAGTGGTTCCAGCATTTCTTGTTTTTATTTATAATAGAGCATCCAATTGGTTGTTTCGGTAAGTGGGAAAATGTATTAATATGTTGTGACCTGTGGAGAAGTAGCGCTGAATTGACAATGCATTCCTCTGCATTGCCAGACCTGGAGCCAAGTCGGTTAGTAAGCATAGGTGTAATGGGCGAACTGACTCGGTATGAGTTTTAAGTGCAAATTAACTTAACATTTGCTATTTGGGTTGGGGAAGGTGAGTTTTAGACCAGCTTAAAACGGAGTTCACTCAGGCTCTATTTTCAGCTGCATCTTGTGAATTAGATATTTGGCTTAAACCAGTCTTTAGGGGCTCTCGTCAGACAGTATAAAAGTGGGCCATCTTTCAGTGCTGACTTTGTTTGCACTGGAGTGCTGACTTGGGTTGCATTAGAGTAATGAAGTGTATGTTTTGTGACTGATTATAATTAAGATTTAGTTGTATGTAAAGTCTGGTCTTTCTTTTAAGTGGCAAATTAACTTAACAGTTGCTATTTGGGATGGAGGAGGTGCGTTTTAGACCAGCTTAAAACGGAGTTCACTCAGGCTCTGCTTGCAGTTGTACCTTGCTAATTAGATAATTGGCTTAAACCAGTTTTCTGGGGCTAGAGTCAGACAGTGTAAAAGTGGGCCATCTTACTTTGATGACTTTGTTTGCACTGGAGTGCTGACTTGGGTTACATTAGAGTTCTAAAGTGGGAGTTTTGTGACTGAGTAAATTCTGTGAGGAGGGAGCGAGGAACTTCTTTCGTTTCTTTCCTGTCCTCAAAGAGCGTGAGTGGAGCCGAGAGTTTCCACAGAGTACAGCTGACTGGTGACTAAGTCCTGGTGGATATTTTTCAAGCAGGATTGAACTGTAAGTCATTGTTTTAGCAAGATTTAGTTGATTTTATTTTCATTGTAATCGTCTTCTAAAGTTTTATATTTAAAGGGTTTAGTCATGGCAGGAGAGCTGAAAGCTGTGGTTTGCTCCTCTTGCTGCATGTGGGAATCCGTGAACATTTCCAGTCCCCAGGACCAGCATGTGTGAAGGAGGTGTGTCCAGTTGCAGCTCCTGGAAGCTTGGATTTCAGAGCTTGAACGGCGTCTGGACTCACTGTGGAGCATCCGTGAGTCTGAGAGCATCGTTGATAGCACGTATAGATTAGAGATACAGCACTGAAACAGGCCCTTCGGCCCACCGAGTCTGTGCCAAACATCAACCACCCATTTATACTAATCCTACACTAATCCCATATTCCTACCAAACATCCCCACCTGTCCCTATATTTCCCTACCACCTACCTATACTAGTGACAATTTATAATGGCCAATTTACCTATCAACCTGCAAGTCTTTTGGCTTGTGGGAGGAAACCGGAGCACCCGGAGAAAACCCACGCAGACACAGGGAGAACTTGCAAACTCCACACAGGCAGTACCCAGAATCGAACTCGGGTCCCTGGAGCTGTGAGGCTGCGGTGCTAACCACTGCGCCACTGTGCCGCCCTATAGAGAGGTATAGAAAGGTGGTCACACCGCAGCTGAAGGGACTTGAGGAAGGAAGGGAATGGGTGACCACCAGGCAGTCCAGAAGAATCAGGCAGGTAGTTCAGGAGTCCCCTGGGATCCTGCTTGCAAATCGGTATTCCTTTTTGGAGGCTGATGAGGCTGGTTCCTCTAGGGAGTGCGGACAGAGCCAAACCTCTGGCACCACAAGCAGTCTGTCTGCACAGGAAGGGGGAAAGAGGGGAATAGCAATAGTTATAGGGGATTCTATTGTCAGGGGAACAGATAGGCGCTACTGTGGCCGTCAACATGACTCCAGGATGGTGTGTTGCCTTCCTGGTGCCAGGGTACGGGGTGTCACTGAACGGCTGAAGGGCATCCTGAAGGGGGAGGGTGATAAGGCAGATGTCATGGTACATGTTGGTACCAATGACATAGGTAGAAAGAGGGATGAGGTCTTGCATCAAGAATTCAGGGAGTTAGGCAGCAGATAAAAAACGGGACCTCTCGGGTTGTAATCTCGAGATTACTCCCAGTGCCACGTGCTACCAAGTATAGAAATAGGAGAATAGCACAGATGAATGCGTGGCTTAAGGGTTGGTGCAGGAGGGGGAGTTTTAGATTCCTGGACCACTGGGACCGTTTCTGGGGAAGGTGGGACCTGTACAAGCGGGATGGTCCACATCTGAACGAGAGGGGGACTAACATCCGTGCTGGTGGCTTTGCTAGTGCTGTTGGGAGGAGTTTAAAATAATGTGGCACGGGGAGGGGACGCAGACTCCTAACAGAATAGGGACACAGCTAAAAACAGGAAAGAAACAAGTCAGAGGAAATACAACGGAAGTAAGTTTCAAGGGAGTAAGACCAGGATTGATGGCCTCTACTTTAATGCCAGGATTATTACAGGTAAACGGATGCATTAAAGGGCAAGGATTGAAACGTGGAACTTTGATATAGTAGACATCACGGAGACATGGTTCAGGGAGGGGCAGGATTGGCAGCTCAGTATTCCGGGATATAGAATCTTCAGGCGAAACAGAAGAGAGGGTAAAAGAGGAGGGGGCATTGCAATATTAGTTAAGGAGTCAGTTACAGAAGTAAGGAGAGATGAAATCTTGGAGGGGGCATCAAATGAAGCTTGGCCAGCTATGTGGCCTGGTCCAATCTGCACCTTCTCCTTTGTTATCTCTTGCCCAACCCCCACCTCACTTGTTTATAATCTGTGACTTTTCTAATATTTGTCAGTTCCGAAGAAGGGTCACTGACCCGACACGTTAACTCTGCTTCTCTTTCCACAGATGCTGCCAGACCTGCTGAGTGAATCCAGCATTTCTTGTTTTTGTTTCAGATTTCCAGCATCCGCAGTATTTTGCTTTTAATCAAATGAAGCTTTATGGGTAGAGTTTAGGAATAAAAATGGACAGGCACATTGCTAGGTGTTTATTATAGACCCCCAGATAGTCAGCGGGAAATTGAGGAGCAAATATGTGCGCAATTCGCTGAGGTGTGTTAAAATAATAATAGCGTAATTATAGTTGATGATTTCAATTTTCTAACATTAATTGGGATAGTCATCGTGTTACGGGCTTAGATGGAGTGGAGTTCTTAAAATGTATACAGGCGAACTTTTTTAGCTCGATATGTAGAGGATCAAACAAGGGAGGGGGCAATGCTGGACATAATTCTGGGGAATGAAGCCGGACAGGTGGTCGATGTGTTGGTGGGGGATCATTTTGGTGATCGCGACCGCAACATGGTACAATTTAAGCTTGTTATGGAGAAAGCAGTGGACAAGTTGCAAAAAAAAAGGGGGAGAGCGAAGTTTCGTGAAATAAGGCAGGATGTGGCGAAGGTAGACTGGAAAGAGTTACTTGTCAGGAAATCGACAGACGAGCAGTGGGGGACATTCAAAAAGCAAATGGGGAGGGGAAAGTCTCAACATGTTCCCTCGAGGGTAACAGACATGAGCAACAATCCCCGAGAACCATATATGACCAGAAACATTCAGGTTATGATGAGAATGAAAATGGAGGCTTTTAGCAAATACAAGGAGAGCAAATCAACGGAAGCATGAGTGGAGTACAGAAAGTGTAGGATGGAGCTTAAGAAAGCAATTCGGAGAGTAAAGAGGGGATATGAGAAATCTCTGGCTGGTAAAACTAGGGAAAATCCCAAGATATTCTCTAAGTATATCAATGGGAAGAGGATAAGCAGGCAAAGATTAGGACCCATTAAGGAACAAGGGGGAAATCTGGGTGGAGCCAGAGGACGTTGGTGGGGTGTTGAATGAATACTTCATATCTGTCTTCACCCAAGAGAATGAGGAAGTAGATATGGAACTCAGCGAGAGAGACTGTGAGGTTCTTGAGCAAATTGCAATAGGGAGTGACAAGGTATTGGAGGTTCTTGCAGGCTTAAAAGTGGACAAATCTCCAAGGTCCGGACGATTTTTGTCCCAGGATGCTGTGGGAGGAGAGGGTGGAGATCGCAGGGGCTCTGACCGAAATATTTAATTCCTCTCTGGCCACGGGGAAGGTGCCAGAAGATTGGAGAACAGATAATGTGATCCCACCATTTAATAAAGGTTGTAGAGATAAGCCAGGGAACTATAGACCAGTGAGTCTCAAGTCAGCGATACGGAAACTAGCGGAGAAAATTCTAAAGGAGAGAATCTATCTCCAGTTGGAGAGGCAAAATTTGATTCGGAATAGTCAGCATGGCTTTGTCAGAGGGAGGTCATGCCTAACAAATTTGATTGCATTTTTTGAGCATGTGACCAAGTGTGTAGATGAGGGTAGTGCAGTTGATGTAGTTTACATGGATTTCAGAAAAGCCATTGACAAGGTCCCACATGGGAGACTTATCAAGAAAGCAAATGCACATGGGATACAGGGTAACTTGAGAGGGTGGATTCAAAATTGGCTTAGCTGCAGGAGACAGAGTGTGATGACAGATGGCTGTTTTAGTGACTGGAAGCCAGTGTCCAATAGGGTACCACAGGGATCTGTGCTGTGCCCCCTATTGTTCGTCATTTATATAAACGACATAGATGACGATGTGGGGAGTAGGATCAGTAAGTTTGCGGATGACACAAAGATTGGCCAAGTGGTTAACAATGAGGTTGAGTGTCTTGGGTTACAGGAAGATACAGACGGGATGGTCAAATGGACAGAAAAGTGGCAGATGGAATTTAACCCTGAAAATTGTGAGGTGATACACTTTGGAAGGAGTAATGTGACACGGAAGTATTCAATGAATGGCCTGACACTGGGAAGTTCCGAGGAACAAAGGGACAGTGGCGTGTTTGTCCATAGATCAATGATGGCAGAAGGGCAAGTGAATAGGTTGTTGAAAAAGGCATATGGGACTTTATCAATCGAGGCACAGATTACAAAATCAGGGAGGTCATATTGGAGTTGTGTCGAACTTAGGAAAGGCCACAGCTGAAGTACTGTGTGCAATTCTGGTCGCCACATTATAGGAAGGATGTGATTGCACTGGAGCGGTGCAGCGGCGATTCACCAGGATGGTGCCTGGGATGGAACATTTAAGCTATGTAGAGAGGTTGGATAGGCTTGGGTTGTTTTCGCTGGATCAGAGAAGACTGAGGGGTGACCTGATCGAGGTGTAGAAGATTATGAGGAGAATGGACAGGGTGGATAGGGAGCAGCTGTTCCCCTTAGTTGAAGGGTCAGTTACTAGGGGACACAAGTTTAAGGTGAGAGCAGGAGGTTTAAGGGGGATTTGAAAAAGAACTTTTTTACCCAGAGGGTGGTGACAGTCTGGAAAGCACTGCCTGTGAGGGTTGCCTCACATTTAAAAAGTACCTGGATGTGCACTTGGCACGTCATAACATTGAAGGCTATGGACCAAGTGTTGGCAAATGGGATTAGGTAGACAGGTCAGGTGTCTTTAATGCATCGGTGCAGACTCTTCTGCGCTGTGTTATTCTGTGAGTCTGTGAGTTAGGATGCAGGCAGCAGAATTCTGGATGAGCTGAAGTGTAAAGAGGAACGTGAGGGTTGCTATAAAAAACAATGCAATAATCGACTGCATTTGACAAAGGCACAGTTGAGGCTTTATGCAGAAGCTGAGCTGAGGGAGGGGTGGAGACAGATGATATTATGGAGGTGATGGTAGACAAGATCGGTGATGGACACGGTATGCAGCGGAACTTAGCTTAAGATCAAAGGGATCGCCGATGTTGTTAACAGTCTGGTTCAGTCTCAGACACTGGCTAAGGCGTGAGATGGAGTCGGTGGATAAGGAGTAGAACTTTTGATGGAAACCAATGACAATGGATTTAGTCTTCCCAAAATTTAAGTGACAAGGAAGGTAATACAGTGAAACAAAATTTAAAGATCAAATGGATGGATACAAAGACTTACCAGGAACAATATCAACAAATGATACGAACAGCACTGCAGCTAAACCTAATTTATAGAATAAATAACTGGATGGAGGCACTTACCAGGGATGCCATCAATAGCAAGAATGGGAAAGTAAATTGATACAATGGTTAAAAGAGCAAAATAGATTCGCACACCGATTGTTAGGCGATCATAATTTGAAGAAAGATGGTGAAATGCCCAGGAGAAACTCCTGCTCATTGTTGTAATATCCAAATCTATTGTTCTTGGATTCTGACCCCTTGTTGCAACATTCCAATCTGCAGTTCTCAGATTATGACACATTGTTGTAACATACAAATCTATTCTCAGATTCTGATCTATCCTCTCCCTCTCACTGGAGCCACTGGTCCCTGTTAGTGTCGGGGTTGATGCTCCTGCTGACACTATGGGAATAAACATTGAAGGAATGGTGGAAATAGTGCAGGCATTGTCCAGAATATTCCACTTCACCTTGGATATGGGAGTGCTGCCAGAGAACTGGAGGGCTGTAAATGTTAATCTCTGTTAAATAAAAGGGAAAGGGATAAACCGTGTAAATGCAGGCCAGTCAGTTTAAGTTTGTAATGGGGGATATTCGAGAGGCCATAATCCAGGAAGAGATATTGGATGGTTGGGAAAGTCATGGATTAATACATGCTTGAACCTTTTCTTTCATGAGGTAATTGAAAGGGTCGATGAGGGTAATGCGCTTTGCGTGGTGCACACGGGCTTACAAATGAATTTGACAATGAGCTATAAACCAGGTTTTCCAGCCAAGTTGGAATGCACGCGTAAGAAGGCCAGAAGCAGAATTGTTATGAAATTGTCTGAGTGACAGGAAACAGAGAGCAATGATGAACAGTTGTTTTTCGGGCTGTAGTGAGGAACACAGTGGGGTTCTCCAGGGGTCAGTGTTCGCACCCCTTCTTTTCCAGATATATATTAATGACCTAGATTGGCGTGTACAGGGCACAATTTCAAAATTTTCAAACTTGTAGTATTGTGAACTGCAAGGAGAATGCTAATAATCTTGAAGCGGGCATAGACAGCCTGGTGGTATGGGTGAAGACTTGGTAATAAAACTTAGAGTCATAGCATTACACAGCACAGAAACAGGCCCTTCGACCCATCGTGTCTGTGCCGACCATGCCGCACCATACTATTCTAATCCCATATTCCTGCACTTGGCCCTTAGCCTTGTATGCTATGGCGTTCAAGTGCTCATGTAAATACGTCTTAAATGTTGAGAGTTCCTGCCTCCACCACCTCTTCAGGCAGTGCATTCCAGATTCCAACCACCTTCTGGGTGAAAAGAAATGTTTCCTCAAATCCCCCCTAAACCTCCTACCCTTATCCTAAATCTACGCCCACTGGTTCTTGACCCCTCCACCAAGGGAAAATGTTTCTTCCTATCTAACCTATCAATGCCCCTCATACTCGTGTACACCTCGATCATGTCCCCGCTTAGCCTTCCCTGCTCCAAGGAAAACAACCCTAGCCTTTTCAGTCTCTCTTCATAGCTGAAATGCTCCAGCCCAGGTAACATCCTGGTGAATCTCCTCTGCACCTTCTCCAGTGCAATCAGAGCTTGCCTATAGTGTGGTGACCAGAACTGTACACAGTACACCAGCTTTGGCCGAACTAGCGTTTTATACAGCTCCATCATAACTTTCCTGTTCTTGTGTTCTATGCCTCAGTTAATAAAGGCAACTATCCCATATGCCTTCCAAACCACCTTATCTACCTGTGCTGCTGCCTTCAGTGATCTCTGGACAAGTACACCAAGGTCCTTCTAACTTTCTGTAGTTCCTAGTGTCCTACCATCCACTCTGTATTCCCTTGCCTTGTTAGTCCTCCCAAAATGCATTACCTCACACTGTTCAGGGTTAAATTCCATTTGCCGCAGCATTGCCTATCTTATCAGCCCATCTATTTCTCCCTGGAATCTAAGGCTTTCCTCCTCACTGTTTACGACACCACTAATTTACGTGTCATCTGCGAACTTAATGACCATACATCCGATATTCACGTCTAAATCATTAATGTACACTACAAACAGCTAGAGTCCCAGCACCGATCCCTGTGGTACACCATTGGTCAGAGACTTCCAATCGCAAAAACAGCCATCAACCATTACATCTGCCTCCTGCCACGAAGCCAATTTTGTATCCAATTTGCTAAGGTGCCCTGTATCCCACGGGCTCTTACCTTCTTAAGCAATCTCCCATGCGGGACCTTATCAAAAGCCTTACTGAAACTTAATGCAGCGAAATATAAAATTATTAGTTTTGGTAGGAAGAATGAGGAGAGACAATATGAAATGACGGATACAATTCAAAATGGGCTGTCGGAGCTGAGGGACCTGGAGGTATATGTCCACAAACTATTGAAGCTGAAAGGGCAGATTGAGAATTTTTTTAATGAAGCAACGGTACCCTAGGCTTTATAAGTATGGACATAGAGTCCAAATGCAAAGACGTTATGATAAACCTAAACGAAACACTGGTCCCCCTCAATTGAGGTATTGCGCCCAGTTATTGGCAACACACTTTAGCAAGCATATGAAGGGATTATGGTGGGTGCAGAAAAGATTCAAGGGAATGGATTCTACTGGAGTTGTTCAGTTACATGGATAGATTGGAGAATCTGGGGCTGTTATCCGTACAGAGAAGAAAGTTGAGAGGTCGTTTGATTCGATTAGAGATACAGCACTGAAACAGGCCCTTCGGCCCACCGAGTCTGTGCCGAACATCAACCACCCATTTTTACTAATCCTACACTAATCCCATATTCTTACAAAACATCCCCACCAGTCCTTATATTTCCCTACCACCTACCTATACTAGTGACAATTTATAATGGCCAATTTACCTATCAACCTGCAAGTCTTTTGGCTTGTGGGAGGAAACTGGAGCACCCGGAGAAAACCCACGCAGACACAGGGAGAACTTGCAAACTCCACACAGGCAGTACCCGGAATCGAACCCGGGTCCCTGGAGTTGTGAGGCTGCGGTGCTAACCACGGCACCACTGTGCCACTGTTCAAAATCATGAGTTGTCTGGGCAGCGTAGACAGGGAGAAACTGTTCCCATTCTTGGAAGGGTCAGCGCAAGATCGAGGAACAGCACCCCATTCATCAGTTAGGCACTCTACAGCCTTGTGGACTGAACATCGAGTTCAATAATTTGAGAGCATGACTGGCCCCCATTTTGTTTATTTTTAACTTTATCTTTCATGTTTACTTTTATTATTTTACTTTGTTTGATCATTCAATTTTTTTCACCATATTCCTGCCCACTGTGTTTATTCATGTTTGTGCTTTTGGCTAGAGCTTTTATTATTCAGTCACTGAACATCCTCTCGGCACTGACATTTTGTCTTTCACCACGCCATTAATACACTCTCTTTTCCTTTCCCCGATGGCCTCCTTGTCAGTTATTCTCTGTGACCCTCTAGCCTATCAACACCTTCCATTTTGTTCTCTTTTGCCAAGCCGCCGCTTTAGTAGCTTACAGCCAATCACATTTCTAACCTTTGCCATTTCTGATCAAAGCTCACTGACCTGAAACGTTAACTCTGTTGCTCTCTCCACAAATGCAGCCAGACCTGCTGAGTATTTCCAGAACTTTTAGTTTTTATTTTATAACCTTTTCTTTAGTCGATTTCCAAACTCAGTTGTCATCCCAAGCTCTTGCCTTTTCTTGTTGCCTCCTTAATTTGTTGCTATCTTTTCCAGAATTCCATGATTGAAGTCCTCCAATCAGACATCCGTCATTGCCACAGTACCATATCAGCTCTTATCAAAATCACAAATGGCATCCTGTGTGACTGAAATAAACATTAACTTTTCCTCCTCGAGTTCTCGACCTGTCTGCATCATTTGACCGAGTTGATCAATCAATCCTCCAAATATCTCCACCATCGTCCCCGTGTCTGGAACTGCAATCATGTGCTACTATTCTTATCTTTATAATCACCGCCTGATTATCGACATCAGTAGATTATATTCCAATTTCTGCAGCAGTGCCTCTGTTTAGCTCGAAAGGTCTATTTCTCACTGACATTCTTTCTGCCCGTGACATCAACCAAAAACAGAATGTCATTTTCACTATTGATGCTGAAGACACCAAACTCTACCTCACGATCACATCTCTCATTCTTCAGTTGTCACATGGCTTGTCAGAAATCTGGTTCTGTATGAACAGCAATGTCCTTCAATTAAATATTGGAAAGGCTGAAGCCAATTATTTTGTTCCTTGTTACAAACTTTACGCTCCAGCCAGAAATCCTTTTCCTGGAAACTGTCGATGACTGAACCCTATTTTTCGCAATCTTGGTCATGCAGTAACCTCGAGATGAGCTGACAACCACAAAGATGCGCCATCACAAATACGGTCTTTGTTTCAGAAAGCCTCATTCAGTTCAGGATTGCCTCTTGAGATTGTCTCAGGATACGTGAAGTTGCCACTTCTTAGTCTGGTATGTATTATTTTGTCCTTGTGAGACAGTATGGCTGTATACAAATTTACTGATCATGTCAGATGACCTTTGGTGGCCATCATTTGAGGCTCGTATGATCCGTTTTAAAAGAAAGGTCAGTTACAAAATGCTACACACTCAGTGAAGTTCGATGTTAAAAATATGAACTTGACATGGCTCTACTGGGCATGGCAATAATTGCGGCAGATGATATTAGTGCTAAAATATAGTGAAAAAATATCAGACACAAATCGTATTGCACTGGTTCTCCAATCTAAGCAGGCTCCAGCAGTTATAGGACAGCTGACCAGTATCACTCGACTTGCTCCGAAGAAGGGTCACTGACCCGAAACGTTAACTCTGCTCCTCTTTCCACAGATGCTGCCAGACCTGCTGAGTGGTTCCAGCATTTCTTGTTTTTATTATCACTCATCTTGTGATGGTTCCTCTCCTCCTTTACGCATGCACTTTGCCAACATAAATACCACTGCAATAAGGAAAGAAGTGGGTGAACCCAGACCACAGCGGGTGGGCAGGCAAAAAACCGGTGACCTGCAGTGAAATGGACGCCGGCCACAACAATGACAACTTACATTAACAAAGCGCGGCACACATCCAAAGAAACATCTCAGAAGACATAATAGAGCAGGTTAAAACAGCGTGACATCAAGAGCGAGTGGAAAAGTATAGATAGTGAGAGATTGATGAGCACTTAGTGAGAGATACCGACTTCCAGACTGGTTTTGAAGACAAGAAGTGAGTTAAAATGATGTAGTGCTGGAACTTCCGATCCCCTGGTTTATTGGGAAACACCTGCTGACAGTGCAGCAGAAACAATGGTGCAAAACAAATGCTGTTCGACAACAGATGACAAGGGAGGAGTGGAGTAAGTTCACAGCGATTTATAGCTTGGCATGTTGTTGTGATTGACAGGGTGCCATCTACAACAGGATTGATATGGTCGTCCAGGTTTCTTCAAATTATTTCAGTGGAGCAATGAGGACAAGGGGAATTTGGTGGTATGGTACTGGACAGGGATTGGGGTATTATTCTGGTCAGCATTTGAGTTGTGGCACTTGGGATACCTGCCGTTTCGGCTGTGCTCCTGATTTGGTCGTGGGTAGGCAAAAACTGGAGTCGAAGACAGGGATAATGGAACTGACCAGGAGCACAGCCTAGTCATGTGACCCTGTCATCCTGGAAGTTGGGGTAACTTGTGCTGACTGCTGTTTGACGGACTTCAGGATTTGTGATCATATTTCCTCCCGAGTTACCATTCATGAGCTTCAGTGAACTTGGGCAGCAGCGAGTTCTGACAGCGGACACAGTGAGTATGATTCCTCCATATAAATAGAAGAAAAAATATGATCGTAGAATGTGGGAGGTCGGCAAGGAGTGTGTTTGAACATTCAAAGCAGGAACTGATAAATACAGGGATGAGTTTTCAGTAGCATTTGAGGAGAAACGCGGGGAGAGGAATTAAGTCAGGAAATGAATAATCACCCTATTTCCAACACCATATTTGGGAAAGGGTAATGTGATAATTCACATAGGGCGGCACAGTTGCGCAGTGGTTAGCACCGCAGCCTCACAGCTCCAGAGACCCGGGTTCGATTCCGGGTATTGTCTGTGTGGAGTTTGCAAGTTCTCCCTGTGTCTGCGTGGGTTTTCTCCGGGTGCTCCGGTTTCCTCCAACAAGCCAAAAGACTTGCAGGTTGATAGGTAAATTGGCCATTATAAATTGTCACTCGTATAGGTAGGTGGTAGGGAAATATAGGGACAGGTGGGGATGTTTGGTAGGAATATGGGATTAGTGTAGGATTAGTATAAATGGGTGGTTGATGTTCGGCACAGACTCGGTGGGCCGAAGGGCCTGTTTCAGTGCTGTGTCTCTAAACTAATCTAATGGTATGGGGACCATGTTTGTTTATTTTTATTATTTAAGTGCTGTCTGAAGAAAGATGCAACAGCAGCAGCAGATAGTGCAGCAAAATCAATGCCTAAATAATTGGAGACGGTAACATGGTGAGGACTCCAAGCCTGTTCCTTTTCGAACCCACCAATACTGCAAAGTGACCTCGTGGTAACGAGACTACAAGCAACCAAGTTTGTGGCCTGCAGAAATTCTATCCCTTCAAGAGAAGCCTGAAAGCCACTTCAGCACGTGACTCCGGCTGTTTAACGACACTTCAAGAGTGAAGACGTCTTTTTCATAAGGTCTGCAACGTGTGTTTTCGAGAACGAGCCATGTGAATTATGAACTATTATTTTGCTTATAAACTTTAAAAGTGCACTATTCTTTTCAACTGTACTTTCCTTAAGTATGTTTGTGTATTTCGCTGTGTGAGTGAGTATCATAGTGTTAGATTTCGTGGTGAGTGTTGAATGAACAGTCCAGTGGGTGTGCATTCATGCAATGCAGGACATGTGAAGCTCAGTTCTGGTCTTCAAAGTGGAGCTGAAATGCTCACATGTAGCTTGGATATTCGAAGAAGAATCACAAGAAAAAGAATAAAGTACAATGGTCACACTGATGGACTGTTAATAAAATGCTGCTAATGAGCCAATGTTGCAAATGATTTGTCAATTGACTATGCATCTATGCATGTTCTACTTGTGATTAAGAGCAGCCGATACTAATTGTGGAAAGATCAGGGTACATATGGACTAACCAGTTTCCACCTGGGGAGGAGTACGGGGGAGCTGGTCTGGAGAAGGGAAATGTTGTCTGCACTTATGCTGCATAGAGTATTGTGAATAAACCTATGTGGAAGTAAGACTGGCTCCTGCTTTGTCCTTTGACAGATGCATGTTTACCAAATTTGGTAAATAATGAACCTACATTTTGCGCCTTCCCAGGATCAGATCTTGTAATTGGGATGTTTCGTGCTCCTTTGTTGATTTCTGTTCGGGCGAGGGATTTGCCTGACTTCAGGCCGTGCAGGGCAGGTGAACGAAATATTCGATGAGGCTGAGTCCCTCTCTCAGGGTAATTCAAACCAATGAGGAACCTACTCACGGCAAAGTAAAAAATCTGCAATAACTGCAACTCATGTTCGGGAGAGGCAGAAGGAAGTGGACATGTTTTTGCTGACAGATTTGCCTTGAAGTCTTTTTGGGGGTTTCATGAATGTCAAGCTTGTAAGTGATATTGTGCGAAATCAAACATAAAATCACATAACTATTTGGGAATAAAATGTAAGATTAGGATGTAGGGGAGAAATAGATCTTCCCGAGAACGGTAACGAAATTATTGAAACAGAAAAATATTTGTATTGACAACGGATTGAATCTGATTCACCAGAGAGTCCGAGTGTTTGATTTCTGTTTGACATGAATGTGAAATATGTGGCAGCTTTGCCATTGCAGCCAACTGGAATAGTTCTCGGGGTTAGAAGTTTCTTGTTGCTGTTTTTCAGTAACCCAGAAGATGCAATGAATGCAATGGGGTGGGAATTGTATTACTTACTTTCCATGGAACTCCTTCAATCTGTTGTCAGTCACTTCCAGAACTCTGAGCCAGAGCTGAGCTGTTAACAGCTTTCTCAATCACCGACCAACTGGATCCTCAAACTACAGATCCATCAACAAAAAGGTAACGATAGCTCTCCCATTGCCCCGACATGCACCACCGCAATTCCCCCGCTACTATGACGTACTGCCAAATAGTGGGTAGAGATAGTTCATCTAACTCCCCAGAGTAAGGTTTGCAAGCGCCATGGTTCGATGGAGAGCAGCAGAACTCTCCATCCTCTGTCCTCCCCTTTACAACATGTAACTAAGTATTGACGGGGAATAAAAGAGCCTGTATCAGATCCAATGACCCCTCCTCTTGTCCATATATGTTACAACCCTGCGTATTGTCCTTGTTTTCCTGTTCATTACAATGTATCTATTCGAAATCATCACAGCCAACAACGAAGCTTGTGGCTTGTTTCAACAAATAGATCAACGACAGTTTATACTTCCTCCATCTACCCTGTAATTTTCCACTTTCAATTATTCGGTCAAACATTGAAGCCAGGATTGGCGAAATATGGATGAATGACAAAGAAGCTGAACCTGTCTTCGTTCACTGCCAACTAAACACACCATAGTTTTTGCATTGTTTGCATCAGGCTTGTGCACATAAAAGGACATTGAAAATCACATCACATATTTGCCAGGAAATTTCCAAATGTAGCAAGTGAGAAACTAACGACCTCCCCTTGATATTCATCGTCCTGGTCACTTCCCAATTACCACATTATCAACATCCTGGGCATTTCCTTTGATCAGAAATTTAACTGGGCCAGCCAGATAAATATTGTTGCTCCAAGAAAAGATCAGACGCTGGAATTTATGCAACAAATAACTCAACCACTGCCTCTTACGTTCGCAATCTCCAAAGGCTTAAGTCAGAAATAACGGAATGGTCTCCATTTTCCTGGATCTGTACCGCCTCCAACAAAACTCAAGCGCCTCAGTAAGATCCAAGTAAGTGAACTCACTTGATGTGCACCTGATGCACCACGTTAACACTGAACTCCTTGCACGACCGCACACAGTGGCTGCTGTGTGTTATCTTTGGCCTTCTGATCGCGAGAGACAATAGGTAAGCGCCTGGAGGTGGTCAGTGGTGTGTGGAGCAGCGCCTGGAGTGGCCATAAAGGACAATTCTAGAGTGACAGGCTCTTCCACAGGTGCCGCAGAAAAACCTGTTTGTCGGGGCTGTTACACAGTTGGCTCTCCGCTTGCGCCTCTGTCTTTTTTCCTGCCAACTGCAAAGTCTCTTCGACTCGCCAGACTTTAGCCCCGCCTATATGGCTGCCCGCCAGCTCTGGCGAACGCGGGCAACTGACTCCCACGTCTTGTGCCCAATGTTACAAGATTTCATGTCGCGTTTGCAGACGTCTTTAAAGCGGAGACATGGACGGTCAGTGGGTCTGATACCAGTGGCGAGCTCGCTGCACAATGTGTCTTTGCGAATCCTGCCATCTTCCATGCGGCTCACATGGCCAAGCCATCTCAAGCGCCGCTGGCTCAGTAGTGTGTATAAGCTGGGGATGTTGGCCGCCTCGAGGACTTTTGTGTTTGAGATACGGTCCTGCCACCTGATACCAAGTATTCTCCGGAGGCAGCGAAGATGGCATGAATTGAGACGTCGCTCTTGGCTGACATACGTTGTCCAGGCCTCGCTGCCATAGACCAAGGCACTGAGGACACAGGCTTGATACACTCGAACTTCTGTGTTCCGTGTCAGTGCGCCATTTTCCCACACTCTCTTGGCCAGTCTGGACATGGCAGTGGAAGCCTTTCCCTTGCGCTTGTTGATTTCTGCATCTAGAGACAGGTTACTGGTGATAGTTGAGCCTAGGTCGGTGAACTCTAGAACCACTTCCAGAGCGTGGTCGCCAATACTGATGGATGGAGCATTTCTGACATCCTGCCCCATGCTGTTCGTTTTCTTGAGGCTGATGGTTATGCCAAATTCATTGCAGGCAGCCGCAAACCTGTCGATGAGACGCTGCAGGCAAACTTCAGTGTGAGATGCTAAAGCAGCATCGTCAGCAAAGAGTAGTTCCCTGATGAGGACTTTCCATACTTTGGACTTCGCTCTTAGACGGGCAAGGTTGAACAACCTGCCCCCTGATCTTGTGTGGAGGAAAATTCCTTCTTCGGAGGACTTGAACGCATGTGAAAGCAGCAGGGAGAAGAAAATCCCAAAAACTGTGGGTGTGCACCGTACACAATATCACAACGCAGGATGTGACGAAATTTACTTCGACAGCTCCTTTCTCGCAGTCGAGCTCTAACACCTAAAAGGATAAGCGGGGCGGACGCATGGTAACATGGACACCTGCAAGTTCCCTCCAAGCCATACACATCCTGAGTTGGAACGACATCACCATTTCTTCACCAATGTTGGGTCAAAATCCTGGAACTTTCTTTCTAATTGCACTGCGGGTGTGCCAAAAGCAGATGGAGCCTATGGTTTCAAGAAGGTGGCTCTCCACCACGTTCACAAGGCAAAGAAAAGATGGATAACAAATCCCAGTGTCGCCAGAAATGCCCTCATCAAAGTAACAAGAAGGAAGAGCCATCAACTATTTAACTCAGGCTAAGCCCACATTGGTGCCCTAGCCAGCCCGGAAATCAGCATGCTCACCTTGTATCCAAGCCATCAGAAACCTGCTGTTCATCACCTCTGAACTATTGTCTGCTCTCACACTTTGCTTCCACAACCGTAATCCAGCCTTCCTCACCTCGACTCTCAATCTCCATACTGCTTCCTTAACAAGTGACCCACTTCCTTCCACCGCAACCTCCAGGCATACTGAATGCCAGAGCTCAGATTCTAATCTGGTCAAGGACGCATACCCTTGAACTCTGCCTTCTTGCCAAATTCCACATTTTTGCAGTGGTTCCAGTGAATCAATTTGAAGAACTTTGTCAGTTCCTAACATTAATTTCGTGGTCCACTTCCCGCCCAGCTCAGTGATCAACCACAGCCATAGATCTCTGTGCACATTCTCCACCGTTTATGAATAACTGGTCTCCCAATTAAATGATAATGAGGAGGAATTTCTTCTCTTGAAAGTTCCATCGCATTTAGAATTCACTTACCCAGAAGGCAGTGGAGTCTGCGTCATTGAATATATTCAAGGCTGGTTTAGACTGACTTTTCATTTACGAGGGAGTGAAGCCTTACTGATGTCTGGCAGGAAATTGGAATTACTGCCATGTTCAGATCAGCCATTATGGTATTGAATGGCAGAACATGATCTGTGGGCTGAATGGCCTACTCCCGCTTTTATTTCTAAAGACTTTATCATCATAGGTGCATCTCTTGCACTTGAATAGAAAGAAGCCGCAGGCAAGGGAACTAGATCTTGGGTGTGACGGAAGAATGAACAAAGATATTTTGTTCGCGATTTTAGGTGGACATGGTGGAAATGGAGGAGGATGATGCGTTGAAGGTGGAGCCGTTGGACTGGAAATTGAGAATAAGTGAATTAATATCCTGGTTCTGGAAGGTAGGGAAGGAGGTGAGGACAGTCACTCGGGTGATGGAACCGATACAGCTGAGGCCTCTGCAAAACTAATGTGAGGAATGCACGGTGTGCATTAATGTGAAATGAAGAGACTGCAGAAGCTCTGGTATGGAAGATGGCTTCGTTGGACAAACAGAAGGAGATGAGGAAACTGAGAGAATGGAAGTTATTATTCACGCAAAGCAGAGTTGGAGGAAGTGTGGTCAACATAACTGTGGGAGTTGGTGGATCACAATAAATGTTGATGCAGAGCCTGCCCATTTAAATGGAGAGAGGGAATTCGTGAAAGAGAAGTGAAGAGTCACAGATGGACCGTTTTCAGGCGAGGGAGGGATAGATATTTCAATGCAATTGTGATTAAATTTTCGAGCTCAATGTGAAAGAAGGTTTTCACACAAATCCAATCATCAATGTATTGGATCAAGATGTGGAAAAGGGAACCGCACTGGCTAATAGCTTGTGATGGATAGAACGATATTGAAAATCCTGACATTGTGCCCAGTTCTCGGCACCGAACCTGAGGAACAATGTGTCGGCTTTAGAGCGGGTGCAGAAAATGATCAAGAGAAAATTTCCAAGTGTGACAGTTGTTTTATGCCGACAGATTAGAGAATCAAATTGAGAGAAAGATTGATAGAGTTGTTCCAACCCAAGGGCGGTTTACACAGAGTAGACACAGAGAAACTGCTCTCATTGGCAGACGTAGCGAAAACCAAAGGACACATACTTAAGGGATTGGCAATAGAATCAATGGCGACATAAGGGAAAACGTGTGTTTCCACAGCACGTGTTGAGGATATGAAATGAACTGCCTAAGAGTGTGGTGATTACCGATTGAATCAGAAGCGAACTGAATAAACAACTGAAGAGAAAAGCAATGCAGGTCAGTGAGGCGGAGATGTGGAAGTCAGATTAGCTGAGCTGCCCGTGCAGAGAACAGACACGGAGAAGACAGACCAAATGGCCAAATGCAGTGTTGCAACCATTCTATGTTCCTTTTTTCCTTGAATTTATGAATTGTTGAACAGAATTGTACAGCTAATGAGGGCACCCAAAGTGTAGACGAACATCCCTTAGAGGCTTCTCTGACGTTAGGAATTTAATTTCTGAATAGTCATGCAGAGTGAAGGTCTTCACTGAAACAACATGAGATCTACAGATGGGACACATGATTTTTCTAGGACTTCCTTGATTTCTCTTGAACAAAGCTTCCGCTTATGATTAGTTGCTTGTTGTGATCAGATTTGCCCAGTCTTGGGGGGTGGGGATGCGAATGGGTCCAATTCAATTTCAGTGAAAAATATATTCCAACAGGGAATTAACACAACTGTCCTAATCTGTTTGTTCAAAGATTAAGATAAAAGCTGTTTGAACAATTTTGCAACCTCAGTATCCCCATGGAGATCCGGGACGGTATAAAGTTAATGCACTGGGAATGTGTCACCTCAGATATTACCTGCAGCATGAACAGACCGAACACTCCTAGCAGAAAATGCACCGAACAATTTAGTGGTTGAGGTAAATATTCTGCATGGTCCTTGATATCATTGGCGTTCCTGGGAAGTATCTCTAACCAATGAAGTTTTACAAATCTGTGTATGAGCTGGTTTCTTCCATTACCATGGGAATAATAATATTACATGAGATCAAATGGTTACAGTTACACGGACACATATTCAATAATATAATTGCATTAATTTCCTGAATTATCTGTGCAGTTTGAATCTATTGTCTCAACTGTTTCTAGCTCAAGGAACATTGCATTGTAAAGTTATTGAATTATGTGGAATGTTGTGTTCTGTCGAATCATAGCTCAAAGCAGGAGAATCTCAGAGTGGAAGGATTACTGCAATTATCTGTTAATGTAGAATTATACAATGTGTGTGCACTAACTGGTGTGGAGCCCCTGACCTCTGCGATCATGTATAACTGGGAATCTCTGTCACTCGAGAATTACACTGCTTGTGGCTGACTAACTGGTGTGGACAAAGTAACACTAGGTACCATGTATTTCCTGGAGTATCTGTCATTGTAGTCAATGCTGGTCCCCATCTTACTGTTACTCGAAGTAGATTTGTTGACAGCACTATTAGATGCTGATTAATTTCCTTCCCGAGCACGGTCCTGAGAAGCGATTGGTCATGAGTGCACTGCAATAATAAATAATCCTCTTCAATATTACGAAAAACACTGATGACTATGACTTGTTAATAGGCAAGTTACCGATTTTACAGCACAGAAACTGGACATTTGGCACAACTCGATCATGACTGTCTTCCTTCTCTACACGATCCTCTCTTCATTCCCGCTCATCTAATTCCATCCGTATATCCTTCCAATCCTGTCTCCCTCATGTGCTCACCTCGCTTCTACTTATTTTTTTTCCATTGCAAGACGTCTCAATTCCACGTTCTCAGCACTCCAAGTAAATAGGTCTCTCTTGAATTCCATCGTGCTTTTATTTATGATCATCTTATTTTGAGGAAATACTGAACTGGTCACCAGCAAAGGTGGAAATATCAGGTCCACGTTTTCCTTCTCTAATCGCTATATAATTTCAAAGGCCTCTATTAGTTGGACACACATACTTCTCTTATCAACAGAATCGAGCCACAACATATCCCGATAATTATAATCTCTCAGTTGTGGTATTTTTTGTAAAGAATGTGTGCACCTGTTGGTTACCCTGGTTACTTTTATAATGTGTAGCCCAGAAGAGTACATTACTATTTATGTGTTCAATTACCGCCTTTCTAATATGTTAATGATATTCCTGTCTAAATGAACGCCTGTGCTTTGATCATATTTGCACAGTCTCATGCAACTCCCTTCTCAATTTCAATCATTTATACATCAGAGGGAATGGCCCAAGACGTATGAGGGCCTCCTATACGAGGGACTGATTCGAATCAGGGTGAATTTCTTCGATGCCAGGGAGTGATTCGAGTCCGGAATGTGTTCGTAAAGTGCAGGTGGTTGAAGACTGTTTAAAGTTCTCCAATCTGCCCGTTTTTTGGCTCCTTATCACTTTAATGAACTGGTTGACCAGCGTCCGGTGAGCAGTTGTTCGCCCCGTCCGGGATTTGTTAAATCTGGAAGTGCTGGTGTTGGAGGCAGGTTGGTTTCATGGACCCGATCTGCCCCGATCCCAACCCACACGGTTTTTTGTGCTAAAATCCTACCTGCTTGGGTTGAGAAGTGGAGAATGATTTTCAGTTTTTTCAGTAATTCGCAACAACTTCTCCTTTCTCTCCATTACAGTGAATTTAGTGTCCATTGTAATCCTGTCCAAGGGAAATTGTGGACTCTCCACCTGCACCACTCGCTACCTGGTGGACATGTCAACGGCGGATCTACTGGTCATTATCACTGAGATCATACTCCGGAGAATCAATGATCATTATTTCCCAATAGATTTCCTGGACCTCACCTCTGTGTGTCGCTCTTGCTATTTCCTGATCCGTGCAGTCGTCGACTGTTCCGTCTGGTTCACCATCACTTTCACATTTGATCGATTTGTCGCCATTTGTTGCCAGAAGCTGAAATCAAAATATTGTACCAGGAAAACTGCAACTGTGGTTCTAACAACTACCGGCATTCTCCTCTGTCTAAAAAATATTCCCATCTACTTTAGATTTAAACTTAGACGGGTCAGCGACAATGTACAATGGGGCTGCTCGAATCAGCGAAGTTATTTTACTGACCCTCGATGGATTGGATTTAGAATGTTTAAAAAGTTTTAACACCTTTATTGCCATTCATTTTAATTCTGTTGCTGAACGCTCTGACGTTCAGACACATTTTAGTGACCAATCGTGTTCGTCAGAGACTGAGACGTCAGAGCAAGAAAGATAATCACAATGACTCTGAAATGGAGAGAAGAAGGACTTCTATGATGTTACTCTTCACCATATTTCATATTTCTGTGGCTGGTGTATATTTTATATATCCTTGGTGTTGGTTATTTCTTAGATGATGATTCTTTTTATACCTTTGAAGATGTCGCATATATGCTGCGGAATTTAAGTTGCTGTACAAACACATTTATTTATGTGGCCACTCAGTCCGAGTTCAGAGAGCAGTTAAAGAGCGCGGTGAAATATCCAGTTACATCAATTATTAAATAAATTCATAAACAAAGCAACTGAGACCAGCTTAAAGATCAAGTGGTCAATGGACAAGAGGTTACCGCTGGAGATCAAGAAGAAAATGGCCTGTCGGAGTAAAGACAAAAACTAGAGCTTTTGGTGGCGGGAAGAGGGGGTCCAGAGCAAGAGGAGAAGTAAATTAGCAGAAGTCAAAAAAAGATAATGAGCATCGAGCAAAGGGAAAGAGATGACCTTCGCAAAGTGGTCAGGAGGAGAGTGATTGCAATCCATTAAGGAACTGATGTGAAAGAAGCTTGAACTGGATATGACACCAATCATTAAACAAGAACCATGCAGTTTAATAAGTATGCTAACTGACTTGATCAATTAAATATATCTGCAGAAGAAAACATTTATATTTAAAAACAACGTTGTTTTTTCCTGATATTCCATGCGACACAACGCTGGCACCCTGGGAATGTTGAGGTGAATTGTTTACGATAGTTGGCATTGTTGATAAGAAGCTGAAACATTGATGTTCAACTGCTTTGTATCTACAAAGATGTGTTATTTGTTCACACAATGAAATGTTAACTCTTGGAGCCGAGGAAATAAGAGATGAACATGCTTTTAGCATACTTCTCTCGAATTACAGAGGCGCGGAGACAGCAGATGAACATCACGTTAAACTAATGGAAGATTTAATTCAAAGGATATCATAATAATGAATCGGAAGCCCAAAAGATGGAAACTCAGAGTCTTTGCTGGCACAGATTACAATGGTGTATGTTGATTAATTATTCTGAAACACAGTTCCACGTAATGTCAATTCAGAGACTGGAGAACAAAGGGATCGCCTGTGCTGGCAACATTCAATGAATCCTGGCTTTGAAGGATAAGAAACTTCCATGTTGTCTTCAGTGCTTTTTTGTTAAGTATTTATAACATCTTGCTTAATAAATTACACTGGATTCATAAGTAGCCGTTATTTGTAACTTGTTAGGTCAGGCACAACTGAGGACCCCATTGTAATAAATTGAAAATTCAGAACTGAGAATTTTTAAATAAAAGTGGTTAAGCCTCAAAACCCCAAAACATACAATGGTGCAACTTGGGGCCAGACGTTGAAAAAGGCTAAAACGAAATGACTGGTTGTGACGTTGAGTGGAATCTTGCTCTGATTAGTCTGACCAACTTTTTTCATTCAAGAAAGGGAATCCATAAGGGGAACAACTAGACATAGATCCGCAAGACCTGTGAATAAGATGTCATTTGAATTACGAGGGAAAAGATTGGCCAAAACCATGGAACAAATATCAGCAGAAAAGATGAATAATTTAGTATTTTAACCATCGAAGAACCATCGAATCCGAGAATCATAAAATGTTTAAGGCACAGAAAGAGGCCACTTTGACCCATCGTTTCTGTGCTAGCCGAAAAAAGTATCCACCTATTCCAATCCCACCTTCCAACATTTAGTTCTTAGCCCTGCAAATTATGGCATCTGAGGTGCATATCAAGACTCCTTTTCAATGAGTCGAGAGCCTCTGCTTCAACTACCCTTTCAGGCAGTGAGGTCCAGATCACTACCACCCTCTAGGTGAAAAACGTTTTTCGTCATCTACCCTCTATTTTTCCAGCAATCAGTTTAAAGCTGTGCCCTCTCGTCACTGACCTCTCTGAGAAGACGAATAGATTCTTCACCTCCACTCAATCCAGGCTCCTCAAGATGTTGTACACTTCAATCAGATCTCCCCTCAGCCTTCTCTGTTCAAAAGAGAATAACCCCAGCCTATCCAATATTTCTTCCTACTTGCATTTTTCCAGTCCTGGCAACATCCTCGTAAATCTCCTCTGTACCCTCTCTAGTGCAATTACATCCTTTCTGTCATGAGGTGACCAGAGCTGCACACAGTACTCAAGTTGTGGCCCAACCAATGATTTATACAGTTCTAGCATAACCTCCCTGCTCTTATATTCTATACCACAGCTAATAAAGGAAAGGATTCCATCTGCCTTCATAACCACCTTATCGACCTGTCCTGCTACTTTCAGGGATCTGTGGACATTGACGCCAAGGCCCCCCACTCCCTCTACACTTCTCAGTGATTTATCATTTAAAGTGTACTCCTTTGTCTTGTTTGACCTCCCAAAATGCATCACCTCGTATTTCTCCGTCTGGAATTCCATTTGTAACTTTTGTGCCCATCTGACTAGACCATCAATATCTTCCTGCAGTCTGCAGCTATCTTTCTTGCCATCTACAAATCAGCCAATCTTCGTCTGGTCTGCAAACTTCTTGATCATGAGGTCTACATTTACATCCAAACCGTTAAGATATACCACAGAAAGCAGTGGACCAGTATTGAGCTCCCCGGAGTACCACTGGAAATAGCCCTCCTGTCATTAAGACACCCATCAACAATTAGAATTAGAATTAGAACATTACAGCGCAGTGCAGGCCCTTCGTCCCTCGATGTTGCGCCGACCTGTGAAAACATCTGACCTACACTATTCCATTTTCATCCATATGTCTATCCAATGACCACTTAAATGCCCTTAAAGTTGGCGAATCTACTACTGCTGCATGCAGGGCATTCCACGCCCCTACTACTCTCTGGAAAGAAACTACCTCTGACATCTGTCCTATATCTATCACCCCTCAACTTGAAGCTATGTCCCCTCGTGTTTGCCATCACCATCCGAGGAAAAATACGCTCACTATCCAGCCTACCTAACACTCTGATTATCTTATATGCCTCAATTAAGTCACCTCTCCTCCTCCTTCTCTCCAACGAAAACAACCTCAAGTCCCTCAGCCTTTCCTCGTAAGACCTTCCCTCCATACCAGGCAACATCCTAGTAAATCTCCTCTGCACCCTTTCCATAGCTTCCACATCCTTCCTATAATGCGGTGACCAGAACTGCACGCAATACTCCAGGTGCGGCCACACCAGAGTTTTGTCCAGCTGCAGCATGATCTCGTGGCTCCGAAACTCGATCCCCCTACTAATAAAAGCTAACACACCATATGCCTTCTTAACAGCCCTATTAACCTGGGTCGCAACCTTCAGGGACTTATGCACCTGGACACCAAGATCTCTCTGTTCATCTACACTACCAAGAATCTTCCCATTAGCCCAGTACTCTGCATTCCTGTTACTCCTTCCAAAGTGAATCACCTCACACTTTTCAGCATTAAACTCCATTTGCCATCTCTCAGCCCAGCTCTGCAGCCTATCTATGTCCCTCTGTAACCTACAACATCCTTCGGCACTATCCACAACTCCACCGACCTTAGTGTCATCCGCAAATTTACTAACCCACCCTTCTACACACTCTTCCAGGTCATTTATAAAAATGACAAACAGCAGTGGCCCCAAAACAGATCCTTGCGGTACACCACCAGGAACTAAACTCCAGGATGAACATTTGCCATCAACCACCACCATCTGTCTTCTTTCAGCTAGCCAATTTCTGATCCAAAGCTCTCAATCACCTTCAACCCCATACATCCGTATTTTCTGCAATAGCCTACCGTGGGGAACCTTATCAAACGCCTTACTGAAATCCATATACACCACATCCACTGCTTTACCCTCATCCACCTGTTTGGTCACCTTCTCGAAATACTCAATAAGGTTTGTGAGGCACGACCTACCCGTCACAAAACCGTGCTGACTATCTCTAATGAACTTATTCTTTTCAAGATGATTATAAATCCTGTCTCTTATAACCTTTTCCAACATTTTACCCACAACCGAAGTAAGGCTCACAGGTCTATAATTACCAGGGCTGTCTCTACTCCCCTTCTTGAACAAGGGGACAACATTTGCTATCCTCCAGTCTTCCGGCACTATTCCTGTCGACAATGACGACATAAAGATCAAGGACAAAGGCTCTGCAATCTCCTCCCTCGCTTCCCAGAGAATCCTAGGATAAATCCCATCTGGCCCAGGGGACTTATCTATTTTCACACTTTCCAAAATTGATAACACCTCCTCCTTGTGAACCTCAATCCCATCTAGCCTAGCAGCCTGAATCTCAGTATTCTCAACAACATTTTCTTTCTCTACTGTAAATACTGACGCAAAATATTCATTTAACACTTCCCCTATCTCCTCTGATTCCACACACAACTTCCCACTACTATCCTTGATTGGCCCTAATCTAACTCTAGTCATTCTTTTATTCCTGATATACCTATAGAAAGCCTCAGGGTTTTCCCTGATCCTATCCGCCAATGACTACTCGTGTCCTCTCCTTGCTCTTCTTAGCTCTCCATTTAAATCCTTCCTGGCTAGCTTGTCGCTCTCAAGCGCCCTAACTGAGCCTTCACGTCTCATCCGAACATAAGCCTTCTTCTTCCTGTTGACAAGCGCTTCAACTTCTTGAGTAAACCACGGCTCCCTCGCTCGACAACTTCCTCCCTGCCTGACAGGTACATACTTATCAAGGACACACAGTAGCTGCTCTTTGAATAAGCTCCACATTTCGATTGTTCCCATCCCCTGCAGTTTCCTTCCCCATCCTACGCATCCTAAGTCTTCCCTAATCGCATCATAATTTCCTTTCCCCCAGCTATAATTCTTGCCCTGCGGTATATACCTTTCCCTGCCCATCGCTAAGGTAAACCTAACCGAATTGTGATCACTATCACCAAAGTGCTCACCTACATCTAAATCTAACACCTGGCCGGGTTCATTTCCCAGTACCAAATCCAATGTGGCATCACCCCTGGTTGGCCTGTCTACATACTGTGTCAGAAAACCCTCCTGCACACATTGGACAAAAACTGACCCATATAAAGTACTCGAACTATAGTATTTCCAGTCGATATTTGGAAAGTTAAAGTCCCCCATAACAACTACCCTGTTACTCTCGCCCCTGCCGAGAATCATCTTCGCTATCCTTTCCTCTACATCTCTGGAACTATTCGGAGGTCTATAAAAGACTCCCAACAGGGTAACCTCACCTCTCCTGTTTCTAACCTCGGCCCAAACTACCGCAGCAGACGAGTCCTCAAACGTCCTTTCTGTCGCTGTAATACTCTCCTTGATTAACAATGCCACACCCCACCCACCCCCCCACCCCACTCTTTTACCATCTTCTCTGTTCTTACTGAAACATCTAAATCCCGGAATCTGCAACATCCATTCCTGCCCCTGCTCTACCCATGTCTCCGAAATGGCCACTACATCGAGATCCCAGGTACCAACCCATGCTGCAAGCTCACCCACCTTATTCCGGATGCTCCTGGTGTTGAAGTAGACACACTTTATACCAGGTTCTTGCTTGCCAGTGCCCTCTTGCGTCCTTGTAACCATATCCCTGACCTCACTACTCTCAACATCCTGTACACTGGCACTACAATTTAGGTTCCCATTCCCCTGCTGAATTAGTTTAACCCCCCCCCCCCCGAAGAGCACTAGCAAATCTCCCCCCCAGGATATTGGTACCCCTCTGGTTCAGGTGAAGACCATCCTGTTTGTAGAGGTCCCACCTACCCCAGAAAGAGCCCGAATTATCCAGGAAACCAAAACCCTCCCTCCTGCACCATCCCTGCAGCCACGTGTTCAACTCCTCTCTCTCCCTATTCCTCGCTTCGCTATCACGTGGCACGGGCAACAACCCAGAGATAACAACTCTGTTTGTTCTCGCTCTAAGCTTCCACCCGAGCTCCCTGAATTTCTGTCTTAAATCCCCATCTCTCTTCCTACCTATGTCGTTGGTGCCTATGTGGACCACGACTTGGGGCTGCTCCCCCTCCCCATGAAGGATCCCAAAAACACGTTCCGAGACATCACGAACCCTGGCACCTGGGAGGCAACATACCAACCGTGAGTCTCTCTCGTTCCCACAGAACCTCCTATCTGTTCCCCTAACTATGGAGCCCCCAATGACTAATGTTCTGCTCCTCTTCCCCCTTCCCTTCTGAGCAACAGGGACAGACTCTGTGCCAGATACCTGTACCCCATTGCTTACCCCTGGTAAGTCGTCCCCCGCAACAGTATCCAAAACGGTATACCTGTTGTTGAGGGAAACGGCCACAGGGGATCCCTGCACTGCCTGCTGGTTCCCTCTCCTTCCACTGACGGTAACCCATTTACCTACTTCTTTTACCTGAGGTGTGACTTCCTCCCCATAACTCCTCTCAATAACCTCCTCCGCCTCCCGAATGATCCGAAGTTCATCCAGCTCCAGCTCCAGTTCCCTAACGCGGTTCTCGGGGAGCTGGATTTGGGTGCACTTCCCACAGATGCAGTCAGCGGGGCACTCTTCGCGACCCTTACCTCCCACATTCTGCAGGAGGAACATACAACTGCCTTAACCTCCATTCCCACTATTCTAAATTCCCAATAAATCTACTGAAAACCCAAAAACAAAAAGTCAAAACTTGTTAGGTTAGCAATCCAACGGATAAAACTTCTTAAACAAAAAGCTTACCTTATCAACACACCAGAGTCCTTTTTTTTGGTTAGAGGAGGAGGGTGGGTGGGAGACACTACACGTGTAGTGTCTCGGGTACAGCCACCACTCAAATATATACTTTTTACTTACCCAGCAGTCCCCTGGTCCTCCGAAAACAAAAGGGAATTCACTTTTAAACTTGCACTGAAATTGACTTCACAGCTGCAAGTCCGGTCCCGCACCTCCGTTACTATCAAAGCTGCAGTCACCGAAACAAAAAGAAAGAGATTTTAAACCACACAAATATATACTTTTTACTTACCCAGCAGTCCCCTGGTCCTCCGAAAACAAAAGGGAATTCACTTTTAAACTTACACTGAAATTGACTTCACAGCTGTAAGTCCGCTCCCGCACCTCCGTTACTATCAAAGCTGCAGTCACCGAAACTAAAGCCCTTTGTTTCCTGCCACAAAGCCAATTTTGTGTCCACATAGAATTTTGTGATAATTACTGTTCCTGAATTACCGCGTGTATCTGGACAGAAGGAACTTATCTGGCTCCAAGCCAAATTGACCTTGTGTTCTTTGTTTCTCGAAATAAGTGGACCAAATGGTCACAAAGATCAATCAACAGCAGCAGCTTAAGACTTCTGCAACATTTATGACAGCATGGTAATATTTTGATCTGAAGGTTTGGCCTTTTTTTTTAAAGTCAGGAATTGGCATTAATTCATTCATACATTTGTTTCGATTTGTAATCTTTCTGGAGAAAGTCTTTGTAATTATTTGCAGATAGCTCGCATAACAACTGTGGACAGTAGTGTCTCTGATAAATTCATCTGAAACAACGAAACATGGAAATGATTGTTTAAGACATTTAAATCAATAATAAATAAATTAATATGTGTTGTTATTCCACGCACTCAAAATGAAATGTACCTTAGTTTAAAGGGATATAAACATCTGTAATTTTCAAAAAAGTTAATGGGAATACTGTCTAGGTTGTTGCTGAATATTAAGGAAAACCTCCTTTTAAGATAATTAAATGAAAGATATTATCAACTGATGACAGCATTATTTGAATTTGGGAAACTTAGTTGAAAAATAATCAGTATGATTCGGTACATTTCCTATCAACAGTAAAGGGGTATCTGAGGTAAATAATAAGCCAGCGTGCATAATCTGCTGTTTTAATTGTATGTACTTACATGATAATAGTTTAGGAATTAACAGCACACCTGTGAAAGAATAATGACTGTCATCGAGTAAGGTGATCAGCAGGTGGGGTGACAGTCTTCAATCTGAGGGGTGTCATTGAAGTTTTAACAGATAATAACATTCTTCATCGTGATTAGTCACTTCGGGTTATGATATTTTAGAAGGTAAGAACATGCAAAATTTGTGCAGATCACAGCACTCATGAGCTAGAGAACAGAAAGAGTGGTCAACAACAATAATCAGATTAAGGAGGAGGCTGATTTTGTCCAGTGGGGAATTGGAGGTTCTTGGAATGGTGTTTTAAAATGACTAACGTTACTTAATCCTCATAATAATTAATCAGTGGACTCATTCAGAAAGGAATTAGTCAATGTCATATTTTGTGAATGGTAACATGATTAGTAAATGGTTTGTAACTTTTCCTGGGATTCACAATTAAACATCCATCTACAATATAAATGTGTTAACGTGGGGTAAAATCAGTTGAGCTGCGTTTATCTTTAAATAGGCAACTGTTTTGTTGCAACATGCAATAAGTCATTTGAGTTATAAAATAATCCAGTTTCTGTTTTAACCTAACTTACATCAAGCAAATAGGAGAGAAAATATTTGAGTATGACCACTGGGATTTAGAAGTGCAACAACAGCTGAGACAAAGACAAAGGAATGATTATTGGAGGAATCAAATGAACAGACAAACAATACATGGCAAAGCCTGGAATAAAATGGAATGTCGATTCTTGAAAGAAAAAATAAGCATTTTAAATATTGTATTGGATAACAAAGTTTCTTCAATGCTCAACAGTTGGTGCAAAACAGTTGTTAGAGAATAACTCTAAGTATCTGGTTTGGAAAGTAAAGGTAAAGGGAAAGTTCTAAAGTTTTTTTTAATATAGTCGGTCGTTTCTTTTAGTGACCCAAGGTCCTTTGTGTAAATAATCTAATTGTTGGGTAATTTAAGGGTATAAATTAAGGGTAACTTATGGCAGGGCAGCTCGGCAACCTGGAGTGCTCCTCTTGAGTGATATGGGAAGTCAGGGACACTTCCAGTGTCCAGGGTGAAGACGTGTGCAGGAGGTGTCTCCAGCTGCAGCTGCTCGAAATCCGCGTTTCGGATCTTGAGCGGCAGTTGCGGACACTGTGGAGCATCTGCGAGGTTGATATCATCGTGGATAGCACGTACAGGGAGGTGGTCACACTGCAGGTTAAGACTACTCATGTAGAAAGGGAATTGGGTGACCCCCACATGCAGAGTAGAAGAACTAGGCAGATAGTGCAGGTGTCCCTTTGGTCCATTTCCAATTCTAACAGATGTTCCACTTTGGATACTGTTCGAGGAGATAGCTTCTCAGAGGAACGCGGCAAAAACCAGGTCCGTGGCACCACCGGTAGCTCAGCTGCACAGCAGGGTAGGAAAAAGAGTGGGGGAATTATTGTGATGGGGGATTCTATCGGAAGGGGTACAGACACGCGTTTATGTGTCCGCATAAGTGACGCCAGGATGGTATGTTGCTTGCCTGGTGAAGGATCTCACGGAACGGCTGCAAGACATTCTGAAGGGGGAGGGTGAACAGTCAGAGGTTGTGGTACTCATTGCTACCAGCGACATAAGTAGAAAGAGGGATGAGGTGATGCAACAAGTATTTAGGGTGCTAAGTAGCAAATTAAAAAGCAGGACCGCAAACGTTCTAATCTCTGGATTACTCCCAGTGCCGCGTGCCAGTGAGTATAGGAATAAGAGGATTGAGCATATGAATGCATGGCAGGAGGAAGGGCGTTAGTTTCCTAGACCACTGGGTCTGTTTCTGGCAAAGGTGGGACCTGTACAAGTTCGATGGGTTGCACCTGAACTGCAATGGGACCAACATCCTTACTGGGGGTTTTGCTTGTGCCGTTCTGGCGTGGGAGTGGTTAAGCTAATTTGGCAGGTGGATGGGATACAGAGTGGAGGTACAGTAGGGGTGACATACAGTCAAATATAGACGAGAAACTGAGTGAGACTGGAAGGCTCAGCCAATATAGACCAGGACCCTTGACTGGTTCCCTCAGACATGAATCAATGAGTCGTTCCAAGGCTGGCGGGAGGGTTCAGGGGAGACCAGAGAGAACCCCGAACTTGACAGCACTTTGCAAACAGAAAACCAACATTGCATTGGCAGTGATATTAATAAAACCCTTAGGAAGACAGAAGGAGGCCATTCGGCCCCTGGAACATGACCCACCCATTTAATCAGGTCATGGCTGATTTGCTTCTTGTCCACATCAAGCTGTCTCGGCTCCGTAAATATTAATACCCTTTCCTAACAAATCTTTACCAATAATCAGGAATTAATGCCACTGCCTGTTAACACTCGGGAATTCCTTTTCACAACCTCTCTGCCTCTCTACCTCTCATTCCTACTTAAAGACATTCCTTAAAACTAACCTTTTTGACCAAGCTTTTGGTCATCAGCCTTAATCTCTCCTCATGTGTGTTTGGTGTCAGCTTTTGTTTTATAATGCACACTGCATAGTATCTTTGGGACATTTAATACTGGCCTTCTCCCTCACCCCATCTCTATGTCTCGCTCTCTCTCTCTCCTCGCCTCGAAGGCAAGGATATCCTTCCTGAACACCAACATTGAACAGTTTCTCACCATTGGAAAAATGTTCTGTGTGTCTATTCTTCCTGCCGAAGTGAAGAACCTCACATTTCTCCACATGATATTCCAGCTTCCAATATCTTGCCCACTCACTTCACCTTTCAATCTTCCTTTGCATTCTCTTTGTGCCCTCGTCGCAGCTTACTGTCCCACCAACCTTTGCATCATCAGCCCATATAAACCCAACATAGGCAGCATTTGAGAGAGGCACTTTTGTTCTGACAAGTATAATGATACAACTGGTTGATATTTTGTGCAGGATATTTCGGTATATTCATCGGAGTTGTTAAGATGAAAGATCTTTATTAAGAGATTATTGGAACATAGGAAGGCAGGAACAGGATTAGGCCATTCAGCCCCTCTAGCCTGTCTCACCATTCCATGAGATCATGGCTGATCCGCAGCCTAACTCCATATACGTGCCTTCGGCCCAGATCCCTTAATATATTTGTTTAGCAAAAATGTATCTCAAATTTAAAGCTAACAGCTGTTCTGGATTCAACCGCTGTTTGTGTGAGAGAGTTCCAAACCACTACCACCCTTTGCGTGAAGAAGGGCTTCCGAACATCTCCCCGGAATGGACTGGCCCTACTTTTTAGACTATGTCCCCTCGTTTTAGAATCTTCGAACAGTGGAATTAGTTTATCTTTATCTAGCCTGTCTTTTCCTGTGAATGGCTTGAAGACTTCGATCAGATTACCCCTCAACCTTCTAAATTCGAGCGAGAAAAGGCCTAATTTGTGTATTCTCCCCTCGTAACTTAACCCCTGTAATCCAGGTGTCATTCTCGTAAACCTACGTTTCACACCCTCTAAGGCCAATATATCCTTCCTCAGGTGTGGTGCCTAGAACTGCTCACAGTATTCCAAGTGGGGTCGAACCAGGGTTTTGTACAGCTGCAGCATAACCTCTGTGTCTTTATACTCCAGTCTTCTAGATATAAAGGCTGGCATTCCATTAGCCTTTGAGAATAATTTCTGCACTTGCTTCTGGCATTTTAAATATCTATGCACATGAACCCCCAAGTCTCTTTGGTCATCCACTGTACTTAACCTCTTTCCATTTAGAAATACCCTGCTCGATACTTTTTTGGTCCAAAATGGATAACCTCACACTTGCCCACATTGAATTCCATCCGCCACAGATGTTTTTTCCATTCACCTAGTCTTTCTATATCTCCTTGTAACTTTATGCTATCATCTAGACTTTCTACAATGCCGCCTAACTTCGCATCATCAGCAAATTTGGATATATGACTTACGATGCCATCATCCAAGTCGTTAATGAATAATGTGAATAATTGAAGCCCCAACACAGATCCCTGTTGGACACCACTAGTTACATCCTGCCAATGGGAATACTTACCCATTTTCCCCACTCTCTGTAACCGACCACTCAACCAACTTCCTAACCATGTCAATAATTTGCCCTCAACTCCCTGGGTGTCTACCTTAATTAACAGTCTCTTATATGGAACTTTATCAAATGCCTTCTGGAAAGTCCATATAAATAACATCCATCGACATTCACCTGTCCAGTACCTTAGTCACCTCTTTAAAAACAAGTATCAATGAGATTTGTCAGGCATGACCTCCCGTCATGAATCCACGTTGGCTGTCCCTGATTAACTGAATTTTTTCTCGGCGTCCAGTCACGGTATCCTTGATTATATACTCCAGCAACTTGCCCACCACAGATGTCAGGCTAACTCTTCTGTAATTTCCTTGGTTTCCCCTTTCACTCTTCTTCAAAAATGGAGTGATATGTACAACTTTCCAGCCCAGAGGGACCACTCCTGAATCTAGGGAACTCTGAAAGACTATAGTTAAGGTATCGACAATGTGCTCACCGACTTCCTTTAACACCATCGCATGGAAACCATCAGTATCTGGAGATTTCTCACTGTTTCGTTGCATTAATTTCTTTGTTACTGATGTTTTACTGAACGTTAATTGTATTAAGTCCCTGGCACCTATCGGCTATTAATTTTTCGGGAGTGCCGGTAAGTTATCCTCCTTTTCAACTGTAAATACTGGGGAAAAGTAATTGTTCAACATGTCTGTCATTTCTGCATTATCAATGACAATATCTCCATTTTCAGCTTTTAGTGGACCTACATTGCTCTTGACCACCTGCTTTCCCTTCATGTAACTATAAAATTTCTTCTTATTGATTTTGATGTCCCTTGAAAGTTTCATTTCATAATCTCTTTCAGTAACTCCTTTAAGCTGCTTTGTGACCCTTTGCTGGTCTTTGTATTTATCCAATTCGGCCGGATCTGTGTCGTGTTTTGCATTTTTGTCAGCCCTTGCTTTTACGTTTGTACTGTCCCTAATCTCTTTGGTTGTTCATGGCTGTTTTTTCTGTGAAGTGGAGCTTTTTCCTCTCAGGGGTATATACTCGCTCTGGATTGCGTGAAATGTTTCTTTCAATATTCTCCACTGTTATTCAGTTGTTTGACCCATGAAGAGATCTTCCCAGTTTACTGTGGAAAGTCTCTGTCTAATCCTGGGAAATTCAGCCTCACCCAAGTCTAAAATTCTAGCAGCTGATTCGTGCATTTCACTTTCAAACGATACCTTGATTTCAATCATGTTGTGACCACTAATTGATAAATATTCACACCAGTTAGGCTGCTAATTAAATTTGGCTCCTTACTCATAACTAAATCTAATATTGCCTCTCCCCTTGTTACATCTAGGACACATTGCGGTCGGAAACTATCCCAGACACATTCCCAAAATTCAATACCTTTCCGACAGAAGCTAGTCTGCCTCTCCCAATCTTTGTGTAAGTTAAAATCCCACATTAATACGACTTTGCCTTTGTTACACACTTGCCTAATTTGTGCATTTATACAATCTGACACCTCAGAACTGCGACAAGAGGGTCAAAACACAAAACGTCTTCCAGGTTTAGATCGTTTTCTGTTCCTCAGTTCCACCCATAAAGTCACCATTGGATGAAAGAGTCTCCTTCGGTGTCCTATCCCACACACAGACAAACCCACACACAGACAGAAAGACAGTCAAATACACACAGGCAGACTGACAAGTCCAGATAAACACACACACGCAAAGAAATCCACAGCCAGACACAGCCATTCCCACTGACCAAGAGAGAGAGAGAGAGAGAGAAAGAACGAACCCACACAGAGACACATATATTCACATTGACCAACTTGGACAGATAAACACAAACACCTCCCTCTGTGTAAAGAATGTTTTTACAAACATCAAAATCTCTCTTTTCGCCTTTTATATTTCACGCTCGGGGTTTCAATTTATTGTCAATTTGATTTCACAGGGAGCAAGATAATTTTTGCTTTCCTTTTCTTGTCTTTGGGGTAAGGGGGTCATGGGTCAGTCATGGAGACTGACAGTCTGTAACCCGTGACCCAGCGCTGTGACCCCGAGTGTTGTGAGGGGAGGGGGCAACATGGAGAGGGTCAGTCCCAACCTCTTACAGGGACCCTGCACCACCAGAACTGCTCCTTAGGTTTAAACCTTCGAGTGAGTCAGGAGGTGTTTGAACAAGGATGGGAACAAAGTGAAATTGAATCTTCCAATATTTATTTATTCAACGATGCTAATAAACACCAAATATCTGTCAAGCCCAAATTCACACAAGTAAAATTGTGAATTAATCATGATAATTTTAAAGGAGAAACTATTGTTAATTAATTCCATTTCATTTGCTAAACATTATCATCATAACCTTGTTTAGTTCAGGATGTAATATTAAAAAGCCCTTAGGAAGAGAGGAAGAGGCCGTTCGGTCCCTCGAGCCGATCCTTTCTCTTTGAGATGTTTTATTTTTCACCCTCTCCATTTCTGTGTGTGTCTCTCGGTCCCTCTGCCATTCTCTCTTTCCTCCTTACCCGTCTCTTTCCCTCCCTCACCCCATCTCTCTTTCCCTCCCTGACTCACTCTCTCTCTCTCTCTCTCTCTCTCTCTCTCTCTCTCTCACACTCTCTCTCTCTCTCTCTCTCTCTCTCTCTCTCTCTCTCTCTCTCTCTCACTCACGCACACACAACGGTTAACTTTAAAAATAGAGATGTTTTCTTTCGAGCTCTCTTATAAACAAAAAGAATCACTTGGCCAAATGTTCAGTAATTCCTGAAGAAGAGAAGAAGAAGAAGAGAAAGAACTGTCCCTTTTTGGTTTGGTATCACAAATGCATGCAGATGGCAGTCAGTAGGACATTTCTAGAAGGTTTATTTCCCGGTGACGTTGAAGATCAGTCTGGTAGGCTTTCCAAGAAAAAATATGACAGCAGGAGTTTCTGGCAGGCCTTTCAGTCGGAATGCAACGTCAATTTATGGATCTCTGACATTCGCTTCAAAGTACATCTCAAAGACATGGAACAGGGTGCGAATTGTGACTTCTTGCTTGGCTGATTTTCTCCAGCTGCCTTCAAAACAGTTAACACCCCAAAGACACCGTCTAAAGCGAAACCAAAAGCAATATCTCAATGGTTTAGCTCCAGATCCCAAGAAATCCTGACCTGTCAGTTCTCTGGACAAAATCTCCCCCAAGTCACAAAGCCTCTGCTGGGTATTTATCTGAAGAAAGGTGGCTTCCAGTAAAGGTTGTTTTCAAATCGGAAATGAAAAGTAAATCCATAGAATCATTTTCAATTTCCACAAATAATACAATGCTACAATTGCAACATGCACGAGTCCCCAAAACATTTTAACAAAAATGTAGAAGCGCCGTCATAACACACACTTTAAAAAGTGCTTTACTGTTTTGCGAAAGATGTGAATAACTTCACAGATCCCCATTATTTTTCAGCTTCCACCTTGTTACCCATTCACTTAAACTGCCTGCATCTTTTTTGTCTCAGCCTCACAGCATGCATTTGTAACTAGCTTTGTATCGTCAGCAAATCTAGAAACAATGCATTCACTTTCTTCGTCTAAGTCCCGAATATAGATGGTAAATAGCTGGAGCAACATCAATGATCATTGCGACACTCCACTAGTGACAGCCTGACAACCTGAAAATGCCCCGTTTATCTCGACTCACTACTTCAGATTAAACAGAGGGCCCGGGTGGAACCAACGCAGTGAACAGTCAGAAGATTAAACACAGGGCCGGGGGAAACCAGTGCAGTGAACAGTCACAAGATTAAATACAGGGCCAGAGGGAACCTGCAATTAGAATTAGAATTAGAATTAGAACATTACAGCGCAGTACAGGCCCTTCAGCCCTCGATGTTGCGCCGACCTGTGAAACCATCTGACCTGCACTATTCCATTTTCATCCATATGTCTATCCAATGACCACTTAAATGCCCTTAAAGTTGGCGAGTCTACTACTGTTGCAGGCAGGGCGTTCCACGCCCCTACTACTCAATGCGTAAAGAAACTACCTCTGACATCTGTCCTATATCTTTCACCCCTCAACTTAAAGCTATGTCCCCTCGTGTTTGTCATCATCATCCGAGGAAAAAGACTCTCACTATCCACCCTATCTAACCCTCTTGTATATCTCTATTAAGTCACCTTTCCTCCTCCTTCTGCCGAACGAAAACAACCCCAAGTCCCTCAGCCTTTCCTCGTAAGACCGTCCCTCCATACCAGGCAACATCCGAGTAAATCTCCTCTGCACTCTTTCCAAAGCTTCCACATCCTTCCTATAATGCGGTGACCAGAACTGCACGCAATACTCCAGGTGCGGCCTCACCAGAGTTTTGTACAGCTGCATCATGACCTCGTGGCTCCGAAACTCGATCCCCCTACTATTAAAAGCTAACACACCATCCGCCCTCTTAACAGCCCTATTAACCTGGGTATCAACTTTCAGGGATTTATGTACCTGGACACCAAGATCTCTCTGCTCATCTACACTACCAAGAATCTTCCCATTCGCCCAGTACTCTGCATTGCTGTTACTCCTTCCAAAGTGAATCACCTCACACATCTCCGCATTAAACTCGATTTGCCATCTCTCAGCCCAGCTCTGCAGCCTATCTATGTCCCTCTGTACCCCACAACACCCTTCGACACTATCCACAACTCCACCGACCTTCGTGTCATCCGCAAATTCACTAACCCACCCTTCTACACACTCTTCCAGGTCATTTATAAAAATGACAAACAGCAGTGGCCCCAAAATAGAACCTTGCGGTACACCACCAGGAACTAAACTCCAGGATGAACATTTGCCATCAACCACCACCATCTGTCTTCTTTCAGCTAGCCAATTTCTGATCCAAAGCTCTCAATCACCTTCAACCCCATACTTCCGTATTTTCTGCAATAGCCTACCGTGGGGAACCTTATCAAACGCCTTACTGAAATCCAAATAGACCACATCCACGGCTTTTCCCTCATCCACCTGTTTGGTCACCTTCTCGAAAAACTCAATAAGTTTTGTGAGGCACGACCTGCCTTTCACAAAACCGTGCTGACTATCGCTAATTAACTTATTCTTTTCAAGATGATTCTAAATCCTATCTCTTATAACCTTTTCCAACATTTTACTCACAACCGAAGTAAGGCTCACAGGTCTATAATTACCAGGGCTGTCTCTACTCCCCTTCTTGAACAAGGGGACAACATTTGCTATCCTCCAGTCCTCCGGGACTACTCCTGTCGACAATGACGACATAAAGATCAACAACAACGGCTCTGCAATCTCCTCCCTGGCTTCCCAGAGAATCCTAGGATAAATCCCATCTGGCCCAGGGAACCTATCTATTTTCACACTTTCCAAAATTGCTAACACCTCCTCCTTGTGAATCTCGATCCAATCTAGCCTTGTCGGCTGTATCTCAGTAATCTCCTCGACAACATTTTGTTTCTCTACTGTAAATACTGACAAAAAAATATTCATTTACCGCTTCCCCTCCTTTCTCCTCTGATTCCACACACAACTTCCCACTACTATCCTTGATTGGCCCTGTTCTAACTCTAGTCATTCTTTTATTCCTGATATACCGATAGAAAGCCTTAGGGTTTTCTTTGATCCTATCCGCCAATGACTTCTCGTGTCCTCTCCTTTCTCTTCTTCGCGCTCCCTTTAGATCCTTCCTGGCTAGCTTGTAACTCTCAAGCGCCCTAACTGAGCCATCACGTCTCATCCGAACATAAGCCGCCCTCTTCCTCTTGACAAGCGCTTCAACTGCTTGAGTAAACCACGGCTCCCTGGCTCGACAACTTCCTCCCTGCCTGACAGGTACATACTTATCATGGACACGCATTAGCTGCTCCTTGAATAAGCTCCACATTTCGTTTGTGCCCATCCCCTGCAGTTTCCTTTCCCATCCTACACATCCTAAATCTTGCCTAATCGCGTCATAATTTCCTTTCCCCCAGCTATAATTCTTGCCCTGCGGTATATACCTGTCCCTGCCCATCGCTAAGGTAAACCTAACCGAATTGTGATCACTATCGCCAAAGTGCTCACCTACATCTAAATCGAACACCTGGCCGGGTTCATTACCCAGTACCAAATCCAATGTGGCATCGCCCCTGGTTGGCCTGTCCACATACTGTGTCAGAAAACCCTCCTGCACACACTGGACAAAAACAGACCCATCTAAAGTACTCGAACTATCGTATTTCCAGTCAATATTTGGAACGTTAAAGACCCCCATAACAACTACCCTGTTACTCTCGCTCCTGTCAAGAATCATCTTCGCTATCCTTTCCTCTGCATCTCTGGAACTATTCGGAGGTCTATAGAAAATTCCCAACAGGGTGACCTCTCCTCTCCTGTTTCTACCCTCGGCCCATACAACCTCAGTAGACGAGTCCTCAAACGTCCTTTCTGCCGCTGTCATACTTTCCTTGATTAACAATGCCTCCCCCCTCTTTTACCCTCTTCTCTGTTCTTACTGAAACATCTAAATCCCGGAACCTGCAGCATCCATTCCTGCCCTTGCTATCCATTCGTGCCCTTGCAACGTGAATAATGAAAAGTTTAAACACAGGGCCCAGGGGAACATACAGAGTGAATTGTCAGAAGTTGAAACATGGTGCCCAGGGAAACCTGCACTGTGAATATTGACACTATCAAAACACATGGCCCAGGGTGGTCATGCACAGTGAACGATCGCAAAATTAAATACAGGGCCTGTCAGGATTCTACACTGTGAATAGTCGCAAGTTTAAACAAAGGGCTCGGGGGAACCGTCAGAGTGAATTGTCACAAGTTTAATCACAGTGCGTGATGAGGAAACCTGCACAATAGAAACCCACAAGTGTAAAAAACAAGGCCGAAGTGAACCTGAACAGTGAATTTTAAGTTTAAACTGAGGTTTCGGGAGGAACGTGCACAGCGAATAGTCACATTTTTAAACACAGGGCCCAGGGGGAACCTGCACGGTGTATAGTCCCAGATTTAGGCACAGGGCCCAGGGGAACATGCACAATGAATAGTCACAAGTTTAAAAACAGGGCCAAGGGGAATATGGGCTGTGAATAGTCACAATATTGAGCACATGGCCCGGGGGGATTTTGCACACTGATTCGTGTCAAATTTCAACACAGGGCCCAGGGGGACCCTGCACGGTGAATAGTCACAATTCGAAATACAGGGCCCGGGACGATCCTTCACAGTGAATAGTCACATGTTTCAGCAGAGGGCCCGGGGGATCCTGCACAGTGATTTATGTCCAGTTTAAACACAGAGCCCGGGGAGCCTGCACAGTGATTAGTCGCAGTTAAAACACAGGGCCTTGGGGAACCTGCAAAGTTAGCAGTCATATGTTTAAACAGGGCCTGGGGAATCCTGCACATGTGATTCCTGTCAAGTTTAAACACAGGGTCCGGGGGGGTGGGGGGATCCTGCACAGTGAAGAGTCACGATTTTAAACACAGGGCCCGGGGGATCCTGCACAGTAATTCCTGTCAAGTTTAAACACAGGGCCCGGGGGCTCCTGCACAGTGATTCATGTCAAGTTTAAACACAGGGCCCCAGGGGAGGGACCCTGCACATGATTCTTGTCAAGTTTAAACACAGGGCCCGGGCGTGGGGGGAGGGGGGGGGGGGGGGGGCTGCGGGGCTGGCGGTGAACATTCACAGTGACTCGTGTCAACTTTAAACACAGGGCCCAGGGGATCCTGCACAGTGATTCATGTCAAGTTAAAACACAGAGAAGGGAAGCCTGCACAGTGAATAGTCACAGTTTAAACAAAGGGCCCTGGGCAACATGCAAAGTTAGTAGTCAGATGTTTAAATTTAGGGCCCGGGGGATCCAGCACAGTGAAGAGTTATGTGTTTAAACACAGGGCCCGGGGGATCCAGCACAGTGAATAGTCACATGTTTAAACATAGTGCCCGGCAGATCCTGCACAGTTATTCGTATCAAGTTTAAACACAGCGCCCGGGGGATCCAGCACAGTGATTCTTGTCAAGCTTAAACACGGGGCCAGGGGATTTCTGCACAGTGATTCCTGTCATGTTTAAACACAAGGCCCGGGGGAATCCTGCACAGTGATTCCTGTCAGGTTTAAACACAGGGCCTGGGAGGATCCTGCACAGTGATTCGTGTCAAATTTAAACACAGGGCCCAGGGGATCCTGCACAGTGAATAGTCACATGTCTAATCAGAAGGCCCGAGGGATCCTGCACAGTGATTTATGTCAAGTTAAAACACAGAGACGGGGAGTCTGCACAGTGAATAGCCACAGTTTAAACAAATGGCCCTGGGCAACCTGCAAAGTTAGTAGTCATATGTTTAAACAGAGGGCCCGGGGGATCCAGCACAGTGATTGTTGTCAAGCTTAAACACGGGGCCCGGGGATTCTGCACAGTGATTTCTGTCATGTTTAAACACAGGGCCCGGGGGTATCCTGCACAGTGATTCATGTCAAGTTTAAACACAGGGCCCGGGGGAATCCTGCACAGTGAATAGGTACTAGTTTAAACACGAGGCCCGGGGGTTCCTGCACAGAGATTCGAGTCAAGTTTAAACACAGGACCGGGGAGAGCCACACAGTGAATAGTCGCAAGATTAAAGTCAGGGCCCGGGGGTAAGCCGCACAGTGAATCGTGACGAGATTAAAAACGCAACCAATGGTGTACCTGCACAGTGCTCTTACCATTCCCTCTCGGAAATATGATCGTCAAGAGTTGGGCTCTAATTCTGGTGGACTTGCTGGAGCGTTCCAGTTACACCAACTCTGGAAGTGAACAGTTTGCTCACAGTGGAGTTAAACCTCTTTCTGCACTTTTCAAGGCATATGATGCCAAGAGGGCCAGAACTGCTGGTGTGGACTCCCTGTGCTGCGTCGCCAGCTCAGAAGGTGAATACAGAAGACAACAGCACTGTGAAAAGTGAGCTGTCCAGGCCTTCGGGTGGGTGCCAGTTACCTCCCAAAGAAGCAGGTTCATGACTTTTAAGAACAAAGTAAGTTGCATTGGCATCCAGCACCTAACCACCACTACGAAACGAAGCACCCCCCGAACGTTTCTATACCCCCAGCATAAGTACAGTGTTCTAGGAGAAGTGGGTGGCAGACGTGGGGTAACTGGGTACTGGTGATGTGGCTGTAATGGTGTAGACACTAACCCAAATGAGATACCCTCATATTGACCCCACTACCTTCGACACTGAGGAAACACACCATGCGACACAAGCCTTGCAACATAATAAGAGGGCATGCGTGGGCTTCAGATGCAAAATTGGCAGTCAATGCCTACATAGTTGAATAGCTGGCAACCACTCAGTTCGAAGACTCACATATGAAGAACAGATACTTGGGTAAGCTAGTGGAGAACGACGAACACATGCAAAATTGGAATTCAGTGGAATTACAGGCATCAACAGAAGACAAGTTCGGAGCAGCCATTGCACAGTACACCAGCTTGTATTCATACAGTAGCTTTAAGGTAGCAAATTGTCCCAAGGCACTTCACAGGAGCATTATCAAAGAAAAGATGGCACTAAGACAGGGGATATTTTGATCAAATGTCCAAAGGAGAGATTAGAACAAATGACCAAAAACTTGATCAAAGAGGAACGTTTTAACGAGTGTATTAAAAGTAGGATAGAGAGTGAAGCAGTTTAAAGATGGTATATCGGCTCATCGTATCCATGCTGTTTCTTCACGGAGCTATACAGTCATTCCCACTCCCCCACTCAATTCCCATAGCCCTGCAAGTTTATTTCCATCACGTTACTGTACAATTTCAATTTGAAATCATTGGTTGTCTCTGCTTTCACCACCCTTGTGGGCAGCAGAATCCAGATCATTACCAACCGCTGCATAAAAAAGTTCCGAATAATATTTCACCTGTATCTCTTGCCCAAAGCCTACAATCTGTGTCCTGTGGTCCTTGTACCATTAGTTGGTGGGGATGTTGGCCACCTCGAGGACTTCTGTGCTGGAGATACGGTCCTGCCACCTGATGCCAAGGATTCTCTGGAGGCAGCAAAGATGGAATGAATTGAAACATCGCTCTTGGCTGACATACGTTGTCCAGGCCTCGCTGACGTAGAGCAAGGTACTGAGGAAACAGGGTTGATCCACTTGGACTTTTGTGTTCTGTGTTCTATATCTATATATATATATATGTGTGTGTATCGTGTTCAGATGAAAGTCTTTCGCTGAACATGTTTGTTTAGTGGCTGTAATGAATGTCATTTTTCATAAGGCCCAATTAAATTTCTTTGCTATGAATCAGATTTTCATTGCAATCTCATTCTCGCAAAACGTCCAAGAGAGTATCAATTCAGGGACAGCCGTGTATCAGCCGCTCTATAGCGAGGGAGAGAATGGATCAACGTCTGAGAAGATTAGTTTGGAAGAGTATGATCTACGAGCTTCAATGTGTATAGTCAAACGACCATATACTGTCTTTTGAAATTAGGATATATATTGCAGTTTTGGGTGTGCTGTATCCGACTCGCTGATGCTGGTGTTCCTGGTGAGACTCGATGTCCAAATATTCATGTCTCCAGATTTTCTTAGAAATATAGACGGTTCTGGGATTGTGTGTCGATATTTCCGGGTATTCCATGGAATTGACAGTAATTCAACAGGATCTCTGGGAGTCTGCTTGATTCTTCTGGGGGGTCAGTGTGAATGTCAATGAATTTACAGATCAGGCATCTGTCTGCATTTGTCGAACCCATTCCCACACTTCCGCCCTCACTCCTACCCCTGCCTCCCAGAACAGTTTCAGGGATCTCCTTGCCCTCACTTTCCACCCCAGCAGCTTCCACATCAAAAATTTCATCTTCCCCCATTTCCGCCACATCCAGCGTGATGCGACCAACCAAACACATCATCCCCTCCCCTTCATGTCAGCGTTCTGAACGGACCATTCCCTCTGCGACACGCTGGTCCACTCCTCCATCGCCCACCAACTTGTTCCCTTTGCATGGCACCGTCGCATGCAATTGCAGGATGTGTAATACCTTTGACCTCCACTCTCCTCATCATCCAAGGCTACAAGCAATCTTTCCAGGTGAAGGAACGATTTACTTGTACTTCTTTCAATTTAGAATACTGATACGACAAGAGTTGATTCAGTATCACTACTCCACAGGTCACAACATATTCGGAAAGTTTTCCAGCCACCAGAAAAATACCCACTTTAAACACTTTATTTGCACCCCCCACCCCCCACCGCAGAATAAAGCAGACCAAGCCAGATTTCTTTAAACAACAACAAAATTAACAATTTTCTGAAACTAAATCTTAAACAATAATGAAACAAATCTAAATATGAAAAGATTTTATAACTTCTTATTCTTCCTATCTCTTATGCACACACATATATACATGCAAACACCGGTTAACCGGGGGGAAAATGTTTTTCTCTTTCCAACTGTTTCCTGAGAACAATAAAATAACTTGGTGATAATATTCTGGTCAGATATTCCCGGGACGGTGAGGTGTCCCAGAGTCCAATAGTCGGATGCCACTTGAAATCTCTACAGGCGGGTTCAATGAACAGTTTGTAATGGTTTGGAGTTCAAGGCAATTCGTCTGCAGCAGGCGTCACACAGATCTTTCTGCAAAGGATGTAGCAACAGGCCGACTTGGATTTTGAAGCAGCTGTCTAGCAAATTAAGCTTTCTTGAGCTGTCTGGGTTTTCTAAAATATAACAGGCAACAGGTATCAGTCTTGAGGCAGAGATTTTTCAGAGACTGGAGGCAATATGATCCTGTTCCTTTAACAATGCAGGGCTTCCTTTCTGCAAAGTAGTTTTCCACCACAGAATGTAGCAACTTCTCTTTTCCTAGGTCTTTTCTCTCTCCAGGGCTCTTTTCCCCTCTCCAAGCAGACCACAACCACACCGCAAATTAAGGATTTTTTTTCCAAGAGAGGAAAATCTTACTTTTTCAGATAGTAGCTCTTTTCCTTGTCTGTTAACATAGGCCCCTGCCAGCTCGCTGCAATGCTGCTCAGTTCACTGATCTCTCACAGTGCAAAGTGAAACTAAAACCCGAACAATAAGTCATGTGACATTCATAAATATTCCAGCAATTTCCCTTTTGAGCTGCTTGGCAACAGGTGCCAGAAATCTGAACTCAGTTCCAACACCAAGTTGCAGCATCCAATGTTCACAGAAAATCCTTTTGCTCAAACATTTAACATCACACAGAATTCTTAGCGTTCAATACAAAAAGTTTAATGGTCTTGTGACATTATTGTATTTGCTGCTTGACTACGAGCTTCCTATTACTTGCCATTTTAATTCACCACCCTGCTCTCACACCCACATTTCTGTCCTTGGCCTCCTGCAGTGTTCCAGTGAAGCTCAACACAAGCTCGAAGAAAGCACCTCATCTTCTGATTAGACACTCGACAGCCTTCTGGACCCAACATCGAGTTCAACGATCTCAGTTCATGACTGCCATTAGTTTTTTAAAAATGTATTTGATTTCATTTTATTTTTAACCATGTGTCAGTTTGGCGTGCTTTTGCTTTTGGACAGAGCATTGCACTGCAATTAATACCCTCTCTGGAGTAATACTATGTCTTTCTACTACTCTCTTAGCACTCCCTTTTCCTTTTATTCCGTGTTATCTCTGTTATTTCACACATCTGGAATTAAAAGTTAGTGTAATGGTGACCGTGAACCGATTGTCGATTGTTGAAAAAAATCCATCTGGTTCTCTCAAGTCCTTTACGAAAGGAAATCTGCTGTCCTTACCCGGTCTGGCCTACAGTAGAATCCTGACCCACAGCAATGTGGTTGACTCATAAAATGTCCTCTGAGCTAGTCTAGAAAGCCACTCAGTTGTGTCAAACCACTAACAAGCCTAAAGAATGGAATGAATCCAGAAGAACCATCCAACATTGACCGAGGCTCTGGAAACACAGCCCTGTCGACTCTGCAAAATCCTCCTTCGTATCAGCTGGGGGCAGGTGCCAAAATTGGAAGGGATGTCTCACAGGCTATGCATGCAACAGCCTGACTTGGTCATACTTATGGAATCATACATAACGGACAATGTCGCAGACACCACCATCATCATCCCCAGATATGTCCTGTCACACTGCAAGGACATGTCCACTGACTCTGGTGGCATAGCGGTAGACAGTCAGGATGACGTTGCCTTGGAAGCCCTCAACACTGACTCTGGACCCCATGAAGTCTGATTGCATCAGATCAAACATGGACAAGGAAACCTCCCGCTGATTGCCACCTCGCCTGCATGCCCCCTCCCCCCACGCCTTGGCTGAAGAATCAGTGCTTATCCATATTGAATACCAATTGGAAGAAACGCTTAGCGCAGCAAGGGCATAATATGTACTCTGGGTGGGAGACTTCAATGCCCATCAGCAAGAGTGGCTAGATAGTACCACTGCTGACCAAGCTGGCAGAGTCCTAAAGCGCACAACATCGAGACTGCGTCTGTGGCAGCTGCTGAGGGGACCAACAAGAGGGAAAAACCTGCTTGACCTCGTCTTTACCAATCTACCTGATGCAGATGAATCTGTCAATAGCAGTATTGTTTGGAGTGACCACTACACAGTTATTGTGGAGACGAAGTCCTGTCTTTACATTGAGGTATATTCACCATTGTGCTGTGTGGCACTGCCACCATGCTGAAAGGATTGCAAAACAGATCTAGCAACTCCAAACTGGGTATCCATGATGTGCTTTGGGCCATCAGTAACAGCAGAATTATATTCGACCACAATGTGTAACTTCATGGCACGGCATATCTCTCACTCTGCCATTACCATCAAGCTGTCGGATCAACCCTGGTTCAATGAGAGTGCAGGAGGGTTAAACTTCTAGCACTGACTTCCTTACAGCACTATGGGTGCACCTACACTCCCAGGACTGCAGCAGTTAAAGAAGGCAACTCACACCATCTCAAAAGCAATCAAGGATGGTCAATAAATGCTGGTCTCATCAGGGGCGCCCACTCCCCATAAATGAATAATAATAAAAACATAATCTCTCCTGCCCTACGTCCTATCATACATCTTAACTTTATTCCTTCTTGACCCCTTTTTTCACTTTCAAAAAATAAACTATGACATTTCTCATCTTTCCCTGTTCTGCTGAAAGTTCACAGACCTGAAATGCTAACTTTGTCTCCTCAGATGTTGTCAGATCTGTTGAGTATTTCCCACACTTTCTGATTTAAGGTCAATGTTTATTGGTTTGCCCGAGTGTCAGATTATTAATTGGGATCCCAGAAAATGACAGTTTTGGCAGACAGATCCTCAGATCTCTATTTTCATACGACATCCCCTGAAGTGAAATTCTGAGGAGATCTTGCATGTGTAACATAATTTATATAAGTTATTTGCTGAGTATCAGTGCTTACTGCAAGTTCCTTGGTTAGTATTACAATATTAAGTATGTTCATGTGTAAGTGCCACTGTTTACAGGATTGATCGGTTCCTCGCAGACACAAGGAATTGACCCAAGTAACTTAAACCTACACCATTCTGTGCGTGTGCTTCAAGTTTCTCTGACAACCGGTTGCTGTCATCACCCATGTCTCATACTGAAATTGTCAGTCTGTGATATCTGCAAAACACACCTCAGGGGGAGGAGTCTATCAGATTGTGAAAGGACCGGACACACCTGCAGATATGCAGTGGTGCAGTGGTTAGCACCGCAGCCTCACAGCTCCAGCGACCCGGGTTCAATTCTGGGTACTGCCTGTGTGGAGTTTGCAAGTTCTCCCTGTGTCTGCGTGTGTTTCCTCCGGGTGCTCCGGTTTCCTCCCACATGCCAAAGACTTGCAGGTTGATAGGTTAATTGGCCATTATAAATTGCCCCGAGTTTTGGTAGGTGGTGGGGAAATATAGGGACAGGTGGGGATGTGGTAGGAATATAGAATTCGTGTAGGATTAGTATAAAATGGGTGGTTGATGGTCGGCTCAGACTCGGTGGGCTCAAGGGCCTGTTTCAGTGCTGTATCTCGAAACTGAAACTAAAACCAAGGAGAATGTGGCAGAGTCTTGATGGAGATGGTGAGAGGGGACAGTAACTGCAGTGAGACAGGGACACCAGCAGATGGGGATAGTGAGAAAGGAGACAGCAACTGCAGTCAGACAGGGACACCAGCAAATGGAGATGGTGAGAGGTGGATAGTAACTGCAGTGAGACAGGTACATAACATTGGGGGATGACAAAAGCACTTCTCCTATTTGACAAATATTTATATTTCCCTCCCACTGCGCTGCATCAGCAGCCAGACCTGGAACCCATACTGAGAGAAGGCTCGTGCCAGTCACTGCACTGTCATCGTGCAGGCAGAATTGGAGACCACATCGAAAGCTGACCATGTGGTGCCTGGCACGGCACGGTGATGCAGCGAGTAACATGAGAAGTCTGAGAACAAGTGATTAAACATCGGATGTATTGAAATGCTACCCACACCCCTTCCTCCCACCCCTGCACCCAGAGATCCACGAACATCATTCTTCTCTTACATTTAGCTCAGATCTCCACTGCACCTGGACAGAGAAAATCCCTCCATGAGGCATTCACATGCCCACACACTGTGAAGCAACTAAAGTTATTAACAAAACAATCTGCACGGGTTGACACGGATAAACGTTTAACTAATATTACGTTCACAAATTCCACTCAAATTAATATTCATTCATGTGCCACCCAATAGTGTTTCCTTGAAGGCTGTATGTTTTCTAATTCTAGAGCTGCCCCTTTGACCTCAGTGTGGTGGACGCTTACTGCAGTAGTAAAATTGGCACCGTAGATATTTACAACCGTAACTTTCGGCATTGCGACCGAGAGTGGGACTGACTTCTGGTTGGAGCATCTCGACTAACTTGGTGGTGCCTGCATGGGCATCGAACGAGGGTCTGTCAAGGGCGGAAATGCACTTCCCTCTTGAGAGGGGACACCGCCTGCAGCTCCCATAGCACCAGTCTGCTCCCATGGGGCTGTACATTATAACTCACTTATCTGCATGAGAGAAAACTAAAGGACAGCAGAGATCCGACCAAAGCTCCTCTCCATTCGAACCACAAAACTCTCAATGCTGCCTCTCTACTTTTCGAAGCTGGAAGGGATTGTGGAAACCAGTGCCCCAACAGCAGCAGGTTGGGCTTTAATCAAAGCTGGCCTGTGTGAGTTGGTGTATCTTTGTGTGTGTGCGTGTGTGTTTGTATATCTGCCTTGCTCTGTGCCTGGATTCTGATCGGTGTGTATGTGTGTGTGCGTGTGTGTGTGTGTGGTGCACGTGGCGTGTGTCTGCGTTTGTCTTTGTAGATCGGTCCGGCTTGGTGCCTGGGTTCTGATCGGTGTGCGTGTGTGTGTTTGTGTGTGAGTCTGTCTGTCTCTGTTTGTGTCTACGAGTTTGTATATTTGCCTGATTCAGTGCCTGGTGTCTGATCGGTGTGTGCGTGTGTGTTTGTGTGTGTGTGTGTGTGTGCTTGTGTGTGTGTGTTTGTGTGTGTGTGTGTGTGTGTGTGTGTGTTTGTGTGTGTGTGTCTTTGTGTGTCTTTGTGTGTGTGTCTTTGTGTGTGTGTGTCTTTGTATATCTGTCTGGCTCACAGCCTGAGTTCTGAATGGTGTGATTGTGTGTGTGTGTGTGTGTGTGTGTGTGTGTGTGTGTGTGTGTGTGTGTGTGTGTGTGTGTGTGTGTGTGTGTGTGTTTGCGTGTCTGCCGGGCTGGGTGCCTGGGTTCTGATAGGTGTGTGTGTGGCGTGTGACTTTGTTCGTATCTCTGTCTGGCTCAGTGCCTCGGGTCTGATCGTTGTGTGAGTGAGTTTGTGTTTGTGCCGGTGAGCACGTGTGTGTGTTTGTCTTTGTAGATCTGTCTGGCTTGCTGTCTGGGTTCTGATCGGTGTGCGTGTGTGTGTTTGTGTGTGAGTCTGTCTCTCTCTGTTTGTGTTTATGTGTTTGTATATCTGCCTTATTCAGTCCCTGGGGTATGATTGGTGTGTGTGTGTGTGTTTGTGTGTGTGTGTGTGTGGGTCTGTGTGTGTGTGTGTGTCTTTGTATCTCTGGCTGGCTCACAGCTGAGTTCTGATTGCTGTGATTGTGTGTGTGTGTGTGTGTGTGTGTGTCTCTGTCTGTCTGTATGTATGTGCTTCCATATCTGTCTGGCTCAGTGCCTGTGGTCTGATTGGTGTTTCGTTGGTGAGTATTTGTCTGTCTGTCTATTTTTGTGTGTGGGTATGTGTGTGTGTTTATATATCGGTCTGGCTCTGTGCCCGGTGTCTGATGTGTGTGTGTATGTATGGGTGTGTGTGTGTTTGCGTGTGGCTCTGTCTGTGTGTTTGTATATCTGTCTGGCTCAGTGCCTGAGGTCTGATCGGTGTGCATTTGTGGGTGTGTGGTTTGTGTCTGTGTTTGACTGCATGTGCTTGTGTATCTGTCTGACTCACTGCTTGTGGTATGATCTGTGTTTGTGTGCGCGTGTGTGTTTGTGTGTGTGTGCCTGTCTGTCTCCCTCAGGGCGGCACAGTGGTGCAGTGGTTAGCACCGCAGCCTCATAGCTCCAGCGACCCGGGTTCAATTCTGGGTACTGCCTGTGTGGAGTTTGCAAGTTCTCCCTGTGTCTGCGTGGGTTTCCTCCGGGTGCTCCGGTTTCCTCCCACAAGCCAAAAGACTTGCAGGTTGATAGGTAAATTCGCCATTATAAATTGCCACTAATATAGGTAGGTGGAAGGGAAATGTAGGGACAGGTGGGAATGTCGTAGGAATATGGGATTAGTGTAGGATTAGTATAAGTGGGTGGTTGATTGTCGGCAGAGACCCGGTGGGCCGAAGGGCCTGTTTCAGTGCTGTACCTCTAAACTAAACTAAACTAAACTTTGTGAGTGTGTGTTTGTACATATGTCCGTTTCAGTGCCTGTGTTCTGATCGGGGTGTGTGTGTTTGTGTCTGTCTCTGTTTGTGTCTCAGTGTTTGTATAACTGTCTGCCTCAGTGCCGGGGGTCTGATTGGTGTGTCTCTGTGTGTTTGTGTCTGTCTGTCTCTCCGTGAGTGTGTGTGTATATCGCTCGAGCTCAGTGCCTGGCGTGCATGTGCGTATAATCTGTCTGGCTCAGTGCTTGTGGTGTGATCGGTGTGTGTATGTCTGTAGGAGCAGGAGTAGGCCATTCGGCCATTCGGCCCAGCTCCGTCATTCATTATGATCATGGCTGATCACCTAACTCAGTAATTTGTTCCCGCTTTCGCCCCATATCCTTTGATCCCCTTAAACCCAAGAGATATATCTAACTCCTTCTTGAAAACATGCAATGTTTTGGACTCAACTGCTTTCTGTGGTAGCGAATTCCACAAGCTCACCACTCTCGGGGTGAAGAAATTTCTCCTCATCTCAGTCCTGAATGGTCAACCCCTTATACTTAGACTATGACCCCTGGTTCTGGACGACCCCACCATCGTTAACATCATTCCTGCATCTACACTGTCAAGCCCTGTTAGAATTTTATAGGTTTCTATGAGATCCCCCCCTCACTCTTCTGAACTCCAGAGAATATAATCTGAACCCACTCAATATCTCCACATACGTCAGTCCCGCCATCCCAGGAATCAATCTGGCAAACCTTCGCTGCACTCCCTCGATAGCAAGAACATTCTTCCTCAGAGACCAAGACTGCACACAATATTCCTGGTGTGGCCTCACCAAGGCCCTGTATAATTGCAGCAAGATATCCCTGCTCCTGTACCTGTTGGACCTGCATGCTTACCTTCAGCGACTGATGTATGAGAACACACAGGACTCATTTCATATTTCCCTTTCTCAGTTTTTAAGCCGTTCAGATAATAATCTGCCTTCCTGTGTTTGCTGCCAGACTGGATAACCTCACATTTGTCCACATTATACTGCATCCGCCGTGCATTTGCCGACTCACTCAACTTGTCCAAATCACCCTGAAGCCTCTCTGCATCCTCCTCACAACTCATCCTCTCACCCAGTTTTGTGTCTTCTGCAAATTTGGAGATATTACATTTAGTTCCCTCATCTAAATCTTAAATATATCTTGTGAATAGCTGGGGTCCAAGCACCGATCCCTGTGGTATCCTACTAGTTACTGCCTGCCATTCGGAAAAAGACCCATTTATCCCAACTCCTTTTTTCCTGTCTGCCAACCAATTTTCTATCCATCGCAATACAGTACCCCCAGTCCCATGCGTTTTAATTCTACATGCTAATCTCTTATGTAGGAATTTTTCAAATGCCTTCTGAAAGTCCAAATAAACCACATCCACTGGCTCCCCCTCATCATCTCTCCTAGTTACATCCTCGAAGGATTCCAGTTGATTTGCCAAGCATGATTTCCCTTTCGTAAATCCATGCTGACTCCAGCCGATTCTACCACTGTCCTCCAAGTGCTATGCTATAAACTCTTTGATAATGGACTCTAGAATTTTCCCCGCTGCCGACGTCAGGCTTACTGGTCTATAATACCCTGCTTTCTCGCTACCTCCCTTTTTAAATCGCGGGGTTCCTTTACTTACCCACCAATCTGTAGGAACTGTTCCAGAGTGGATATAATCTTGGAAGAAGAGCACCAATGCATCCACAATTTCAAAGCACTTCCTTAAGTACTCTGGGATTCAGACCATCAGGCCTTGGGAATTTATCAGCCTTCAATCCCACCAATTTCCCAACACCATTTCTCTACTAATACTGATTTCCTTCAGTTCCCATCTCTGACTTAGCCCTGTGTTCCACAACATTTCTGGTATGATATTTGTGTCCTCCTTTGTGAAGACAGAACCAAAGTATACAATTAGTTGGTCAGCCATCTCTGTGTTCCCCATAATAAATTCCCTGTTTCTGACTGTAAGGGACCTACATTTGTCTTCACTAATCTTTTTATCTTCACATATCAAGATAAACCTTTACAGTCAGCTTTTATGTTCCCCACAAGCTTGCTCTCATTCTCTATTTTCCCCTTCTTAATCAAACCCTTGGTCCTCCTCTGCTGAATTCTAAACTGCTCCTAATCCTAAGGTTTGTTGCTTTTTTTCTGGCGAATTTAGATGCATCTTCCTTGGATATAATGCTTTCTCTAATTTCCCTTGTAAGTCATAGATTGGCTACCTTTCCCGTTTTACTTTTGCGCCAGGCAGAAATAAACAATTGTTTCAGTCCATCCATGCACACTTCGAATGTTTGCCATTGCTTTTCCACCGTCGTCCCTTTAAGTAACGTTTCCCAGCCCATCATAGACAATTCGCGCCTTATACCTTCAAACTTTACTTTACTAAGATTCAGGACCCTAGTCTCAGAATCAACTAGGTCACTCCCCAACTTGATGAAGAATTCTATCATGTTATGGTCGTTCTTCCCCATGGGGTCTCGCACAACCAGATTGTCAATTATTCCTCTGTCATTGCACAATACCCAGTCTAGCATGGCCTCTTCTCTAATTGGTTCCTCAACGTATTGGTCCAGAAAACCATCCCGTATATACTCCAAGAATTCCTCCTCTACGGTATTGTGACTGATTTGATTTGCCCAATCTATCGGCTGATTAAAGACACCCTAAAATACAAATGTTCCTGTATTGCATGTGTCTCTAATTTCCTGTTTAGTGCCATTCGGAACATCACCAATACTGCTTGGGGGGTCTATATCCAACCTCCACTAACCTTTTCTGCCCCTTTGTGTTTCTCAGCTCCACCCATACATATCCCACATCGTCAGAGCTAATATCCTTCCTCATTACTGCATTAAAAACCTCTTTAACCAGCAATGCAACTCCGCTGCCTTTTGCTTTTTGTCTGTCCTTCCAAAATACTGAATACCCCTGGATGTTCATTTCCCATCACTGGTCAACTTGCAGCCATGTCTCTGTAATCCCGACTGTATCACACTCGTTTATTTGCGCGATTAATTCATCCACTTTATTGTGAATGCTCCACGCTTTAAGGCACATCGCCTTACAGCTTGTCTTTTTAACATTATTTGGTCCCTACCCACTAGTTTTCACTGCGGCCTTGTTTGATTCTGGCTCTTGTTTTCTCTGCCTTTCACTTTTCCTATTCACCTGACTGTCATTTGCCCTTGTCTTTGATCGTCCCTCCTCTGACTCTTAGCAAAGGTGCCCATCCCACCGTGTGTGTGTGTGTGTGTGTGTGTGTGTGTGTGTTTGTATATCTGACTGGCTCAGGACCTGGGGTATGATCGGTGTGTGTGTATGTGATTCTCTTTGTCTGTCTGTGTCTGTGGTTGTATATCTGTCTCGCTCAGGGCCTGGGGTCTGATCGGTGTGTGTGTGCCTGTGTGTTTGTTTTATCAACATCCTTGCTGGTAGATTTGCTAGTGCTGTTGGGGTGGGAGGGGTCTGCTGGGGGTGAAATTAATTTGGCAGCACAATGGTAGAAGAGTGGAAGTACAGTACGGGTGATGCACAGTCAAATAAAGAAGAAAATCCAAGTCAGTTTGGAAGGCAGAGCAAATACAGACCTGTTAAGGCACGAGCGAATAATGCAAGGATTGCATCTATTTTATTAATGCGAGGAGTCTTACAAGAAGGCAAATGATTTGAGGGCATTGATGGGATTATGATATTAATGCTATTACAGAAACATATTTGTGGGAAGGGCAGGACTAGCAGCTCAGTATTAAAGGTTATAGAATCTTCAGGCGAGACAGACGAGGGGGTAAAAGAGGAGGTGGCATTGCACTGTTGATCAAGGAGTCAATTACTGCAGTAAGAAGGGATAATATCTGAGAGGGATCCTCAAATGAGGGCTTATGGATAGAACTTCAAAGCAAAAAAAGGGGCAATCACTTGGCTGGGAGTGTACTGCAGGCCACCAAACAGTCAGGGAGAGAGAGAGGGGCAGATACGTAGGCAAATCTGAGGCAGGTGTAACACTGATAGGGCTATAGTACGGGAGTTCATGTTCCCCCAAAATTAGCTGGGACATTCTTTTTGCAAAAGGCTTAATGGGGGCGGAATTCTTAAAATGCACACAGGAGAGATTTTTGAGCCAGTAGGTAGATCGTCCAACAAGACAAAGGGCAGTCCTGGACCAAATCCGAGGGAATGAAGCTGGACACGTAATAAAAGTATAATTGGGGGAGCATTTCGGGCACAGTGGTCATAACTCTGTAAGATTTGAGGTAACTATGGAAAAGGACCAGGAGGGACTGGAAATAAAAGTACCGAATTGGGGGAAGGCCAATATCAATATGAAAAACAGGATCTGGCTGAAGTGGACTGGGAGCACCGACTTGAAGGAAAGTCTACATCAGGCCATTGGGAGTCATTCAAGGAGGAAATAGTGAGAGTTCAGAGCCAGCATGTACCCGTAAAGGTGAAGGGTAGGTCAAACAAGCCCAGGGAACTCTGCATGTCAAAGGATCTCGAGGATCGGATCAGGAAAAGAAGGGGGCTTGCGGCATATTTCGAGCGCTGAAAACAGTGGAAGCCATAGTGGAGAATAGAGACATAGAAAATAGGAGCAGGAGTAGGCTATTCTGCCCCTCGAGCCTGTAGAATGTGTAGGGGGGTGGGGGGGGGGGGGCGGGGTACTGAAAACATGTAATTAAGAGAGCGAAGATGGGACATAAAAACACTGGTGGGCAAGATAAAGGAAAGTCCCAAGGCGTTTTATAAGTACATTAAGAGCGAGTGGATAACTAGGGAAAGAGTCGGGCCCATTAGGGACCAAAGTGTCAATCTGTGTGTAGAGCCGGAGGACATAGGTATGGTTTTAAATGATTACTTTTCATCTGCTTTGACGATGGAGGAGGAGGATGTAGGCATAGAGATCAGGGAGGGGGATTGTGATATACTTGCACAAATTAGCATTGAAACGGAGGAAGTATTAGCTGTTTTAGTGGGATGTAACGTGGATAAATCCCCAGGCACAGACGAGATGCATCCCAGGCTGTTATATAAGGCAAGGGAGGAGATAGCAGGGGCCCTGTCACAAATTTTAAAATCCTCTCTGGAAACAGGAGAGTTACCAGAGGACTGGAGGCCACTGAATGTGGTACCATTATTCAAGAAGGGGAGCAGGGATCTGAAAGATAATTACATCAGTGGTTTGGAAACTATTGGGAAAAAAATTCTGAGGGACAGGATTAATCTTCACTTGGAGAGGCAGTGATTAATCAGCGATAATCGGCATGTCTTTGTCAGGGGAAGATCCTGTCTTACAAACTTGATTGAATTGTTTCGAGGAGGTAACTCGATGTGTGGATGAGGGTAAAGTGGATTATGTAGTCTACATGAACTTCAGTAATGCTTTTGCTAAGGCCCCGCATGAGGGATTGGTTAAGAAGGTAATAGCCCATGGGATCCAGTGTAATTTTGCAAATTGGATCCAAATTTGGCTTAGTGGCAGGAGGTAGAGGCTGATGGCCGAGGGTAGTTTTTGAGAGTGCAGACGTGTGACCAGTGTTGTACCGCAGGGATCGGTGCTGGGACCCTTGCTGTTTGTAGTGTACATCTATGATTCAGACGTGAATATAGGTAGTATGATTAGTAACCTTGCAAATGGCACTAAAATCGATGGTATTGTCAATGGAGAAGAAGGAAAGCCTTAGATTACAGGACAATATAAATGTGCTTGTGAGATGGGTGGAGCAGTGTAAATGGAGTTTAATCCTGAAAAGGTGATGCATAGGAGGGGTAACAAGGCAAGTGAATATAAAATGGATGGTAGGATCCTAGGAAATAGAGGGTCAGAGGCACCTTGGTGTACTTGTCCATAGATCATTGAAGGCAGCAGCAAAGGTAGATAAGGTGGTTCGGAAGGCACATGGGATACTTGCCTTTTTTAGCCGAAGCAAAGAATAGAAGAGCAGAGAGGTTATGATTGAACTGTATAAAATGTAAATTGGGCCACAGTTAGAGTGCTGTTTGCAGTTCTAGCCTCCACCTTATATGAAGGATGCGATAGTACTGGAGACATTGCAGAGGGGATCCACCAGGATGTTGCCTGTGCTGGAGTATTTCAGATACGAAGAGAGACTGAAAAGGCTAGGGTTGTTTTCCATAGAGCAGAGAAGGCTGAGTGAGGACGTGATTGAGGTATACAATATTCTGATCACATTTATAGGTTAGATAAGAAGAAACGTATCCCTTCAGCTGAGGGATCAATAACCAGGGGGCATAGATTTAAAGTAAGGGGCAGGGAGTTTAGAGGGGATTTGAGGAAAATAATTTGAACCCAGAGGGTCGTTGGAGTCTGGAACGCACTGCCTGAAGATGTCGTAGAGGCAGGAACCCTCACGACATTTAAGAATTATGTAGATGAGCATTTGAAACGCCATGGCATACAATGGTACGGGCCAAGTACTGGAAAATGGAATTAGAATAGGTAGGTGCTTGATGGCCAGCACAGACACGTTGGGCCAAAGGGCCTGTTTCTGTGCTGTATTACTCTATGGCTCTCTGATTGACCACCGCACAGTCCCTCTGGAGCCAAGGTCCTGTCTTCACATTGAGGTATACTCACTATTGTAGTGTGTGGCACTGCCACCATGTTAAATTGCATAGATTGCAAACAGATCTAGCAACTCAAAACTGGGTATCCACGAGACGCTTTGAGCCATAGGCAACAGAAGCAACAGCAGAATTATATTCAGCCACAATGTGTAACTTCATGGCACGGCATATCCCCCCTCTACCATTAGCATCAAGCCGTGGGATCAACCCTGGTACAATAAGAGTGTTGGAAGGCTTCCCAGGAGCAGCGCCAAGCATACCTAAAAATGAGATGTCAACCTGGTGAAGTTACAACACAGGACTACTTGCATGCCCAACAGTGGAAGCAACATGTGATAGACAGTGTTAAATAATTCCACAACACACAGATCATCTCCAAACTCGATGTCTTCCCCACCAGTATTGCCAGCCATCCTGACTCCCAGACCATCTCCAAAAGGCTTGAAAAATTCAGCCTGTTGAATCAGGCAAGGCTTCCAGCCACATGACACACCAGATAAAATAACTTGTAGAGAAAACAAGTAAGTCTTTGGTCGATGAACTCCATTTTCCCACAGTTCATATCAAACTCCTCCTCTCCCATCCCACAAGCTTTGTGTACTCTCTTAAACTCAGAAGCTCACAGATGAAAAATCCTTCTTTATACCGTCCCCACTCACTTGCCTGGATTAGTGCAGGCCCAATAACACTGAAACAGATCTGCAGCCTGCCGCATCCAGTCACGAATGGTGGTGGACAAATGATCAACCAACAGAAGGAAGAAGTTCCACAACTATCCACATCCTGACTAATAGTGGAGCCCAGCACATCAGTGCAAAAGACAAGGCTGCAATATTTACATCCATCTTCAGCCAGAAGTGCAGAGTGGATGATCCATCTCGGCCTCCCGCTGAGGTCCCCAGCATCGTAGATGTCATTCTTCAGCCAATCTTATTCACTCCACGAAATATCAAGAAATATTGAAGGCACCGGATACTGCAATGCTCTGGGCCCTGACGTATTCCGGCAATAGTACTGATAACTTGTGTTCCAGAGCTAACCATACGCTGAGCCAGGCTGCTCCAGTACGGCTACAACACTGATATATCCAACCTGGCTAATTACTGCCTTATCAGTCTACTCGCGATCATCAGCAATGTGATGGGAGGGGTGATCAACCGTGCTTTCAAGCAGCTCTTGTTCAGCAATAACCTGCTCACTGGCACTCAGCTCTTGACCTCATTACAGCCTTGGTTCAAACATGGGCTAAAGAGCACAACGCTGGAGGTGAGGGGAGCATGACTGCTCTTGACATCATGGCAACATTAGACTGAGCATGGCATTAAGAAGCCCAAGAAAAAGTGGAATCAAAGGGCATCAGAGGGAAAGCTCTCCACTTGTTGGAGTAGTACCTAGCACAAAGGAAGTTGGGTGTGGTTGCTGGAGGTCAATTATCTCAGCCATAGGACATCAGGGCAGTGTGCTTGGCACAACCATATTCAGCTGCTTCAGCAATAACCTTCCCTCCATTATCGGGTCGGAAGTGGGATGCGCGCTGCTGATTGTTCAAAGTTCAACACCATTTGTGACTCATAATATACGAAAGCATCCTGTGTTCATAAGCAGCAAGACATGGAGAACATCAAGCCTTGCGCTAATCAGTTGCAAGTAACAATCACACCAGTCAAGTGCTAGTCAGTGACCATCGAAAACAAGAGGTAAACTCACCATCTCCCCTTGATGGTCACTGGTATTAGAATTGTTGAATCCCCCACTATCAATATCCAGTGGGTGACCGTTGACCAGAAACTGAACTGCACCAGCCAGGTAAACACTGTGGCTACAGGCGCAGGTCAGATGTTAGGAAGTCTGCCTCGAGTAACTCATACCCTGTCTCCCCAGTGCCTGTCCACCATCCACAAGGCACATGTCAGGAGTATGATGGAATACTCTACACTTGCCTGGATGGGTGCTGTTCCAACAACACACAAGAAGCTCGACACCATGCAGGAAAGCAGCCCGTTTAATTGGCAGCCCATTCATAACCTTCAACATTCACTCCCTCCACCACCAACACACAGAGGAAGCAGTGTGTCTCAAGAACAATGTACACTGCGGCAACGCACCAAGCACATACCAAGGCCGCTACCCCTGCGACCTAGAAGAACAAGGGCAGCAGATTCAGATGAACACCAGCACCTTAAAATTCCCCTCCAAGCCACTCACCATCCTGACTAAGAACAATACCGTCGTTCCTGCATTGTCGCTGTGTTGAAATTCTGGCACACAATTCCTTGCAGCACTGTGGGTGTACCTGCACCCCATGGCCTGCAGTAGTTAAAGAAGATAGCTCACACCATCTCAAATACAATCAAGGATGGTCAATAAATGCTGGTCTAACCAGGGACGCCCACTCCCCATAAATGAATAATAATAAAAAAATCTCTCCTGCCCTCTGTTCGATCACACATATTAATTTTATTTCCTCTTGCCGCCTTCTTTCCACTTAAAAAAAACTATTACATTTCTAACCTTTTCCACTTCTAACAAAAGGTCACAGACTGGAAATGCCAACTCTGTCTCCACAGATGCTGTCAGATCTGCTGAGCATTTCCAGCACTTTCTGATTTAACGTCAGTGTTTATTGGGCTGCCTGAGTGTTACATTGTCAACAGGGATCCCAGAAAATGACAGTGTTGGCACAGAGATCCTCACATTTCTGCTTTCATACTGCATTCTCTTAAGTACTTGAGAAATTCTGAGGAGATCTTGCATGTGTAACATAATTTATATGGGTTCTTTGCTGAGTATCAGTGCTTCCTGCAAGTTCCTTGGTTAGTGTGACCATTTTCAGTATGTTTATGTGTAAGTGCCACTGTTTACAGGATTGATCAGCTCCTCACAGATACAAGAGATTGACCCAAATATCTTCAATCTCCACCATTCTGTGCGTGTGCTTCAGGTTTCGCTGACAGCTGGTTGCTGTCAACATCCATGTCTCATTCTGAAATTGTCAGTCTGTGATCTCTGAAAAACACACCTCAGGGGGTCAAGTCTATCAGATTTGGAAAGACTGGATACAGCTGCAGAAACCAAAGAGTGTCTGGCAGTGTTATGGGGCGCATTAACTTGTTTCAAATCATTTCTGTCTAGATTGATAATACAGTTTGTGGAATTCTTTTATTCAATGTCCATTTCGGGAGAGTTTTTGTTTCATTCTATGTGCGATCCGGGGAATTAATCATTTGAAGGTTTTCTACCTGTGATAACTTTACAGTGGCAGCTCAGCTGTGTTCATTTATTGATCTGTTTCAGTTCTTCAGACTCTTTTCATTACCCAGATCTACTTTCAGTCCCAGAGAAATCAGGCTGACATTTAATTTTATTTATTGGGGTGCAGTGGACAGTTTATTTTGAAGCAACTGTCTACCTTCAGATCCCCTCTTTGAATTGAATCACAGCAAGTTAACTACTGACATTGACACAGGCTGCATTTCCAGTAATCGGATCACAGTTAGTTAACACTTTACATTAACACAGGCTCAATGCTCCTGATTGTATTTGATTCTTAACAGTATTCCTGCTTCATTCACCTATACAGGAAACAGCCGCAACATCTCATGGCATCTTCTATTTTAAATTAAAACCACAGCGAGAATTGATGCGTTGGTGTATCTGTCTTTACTGATTGATTTGGACTCAGAGTGATTTATCACGGCCTGTTGATATTGTGTGTTATACATTTGGAAATTGTACACTGATTACAGTAATTATGTACTGTGATTCACTCTTTGTGATAAGATATAGGTTTATTTGCAGACACTAAGTGGTCAAATATTTCCAGTGAATTAATGATATTGCCCAGAAATTCTTCCCCCGATACTTTGTCCTTTTGGATTTTAAACAACGTAATTTCAAACTCCGAGTTGAAATATGCTGCTGCAGTATCTTGATATTACAGAGCAGCAGGCAAGAAAAACAGAAGCACTGAAATAACCACAACGCCAGGTGCTTCCTCTCAGTTCAACAGAAAAACACACAGTGACTATCCTGAGGCTCTGCAGACTGTGAGCTGCTTTTCACATATTTCGGTATTGGAAAGCCTTTCTTGATTCCAAGTGATCACCTTCCAGAAAACAGACTCATTTTTTGAGGGAACACATCACATCCCTCCCTGTATAGTTCAACGATGGTGAAAATTCACAGCTTATGATGACCAGTCAGTGTCTCTGTGTGATCTGCGTGTCTCACAGTCTCAATGAGTGAGCACATTTCCTCAAATATTTGGCAGGTTTCCCGATGAAGCTGCAAAGTCCTTATATGGAGTGCAGCAGTTTTGAGAGGAATGGGTCAGATACACTCTGCTGTTCAGCAGTGGGCAAATACCGCAAAACTGAGCAGAAAAATAGTGATTGCTGTATTGCTGGTAATGGTGGCAATGGTAATCGAAGTGTCTGCCCTCGGTATCAAGGCAATATTGGACCAAGAATGTGCCGAAGGAGATTACTTTCCTGATTCCATCTTATTCTCTTTTCTCAGCATCTCCAACGTTATTGATCTATTGTGTGTATGTCTTTACATTCAATTGCAACCTCACCCCATTTCCCCATGATAGCATCTTCCTTAAAAAGTCAAAATACGGCGGATGCTGAAAATCTAAAATATGAACAAAAGATGTTGGAAATACTTAGTCGGCGGGGCAGCATTTTGAGAAAGGGAACGAGACTTAACCTTCCCCGCTGGAGAAATTTCTTCAAAACTGGAAAATGTTGTGCTGTAACAGTGTTTCAGTAAGCACAGAGGCTGGGAATGGGGAACGGAGGAAGGAGATAAAGAGAGAAACTGTGATGTGGTGGAAGGGAAGAGTGATTAAATGAAGAGAGGAATTATTCCCAGAACCTGCTGTCAAAAACAAATGGGGGCACTAGTTCCCATGTGTTTTTATTTTTGAAGTTGATGCTGATCAGGAAAATTGAAACAGTGTAGGAGGCTGAGCACAGAGGGGTCAGCTGGGAGTGGGACAGGGAATTACAATGGCAAGTGAACGGAAGCTAAGGGACTTAATGACTGCTCAGCAAAGCCATTGCAGAATGTATGCTTCATCTCCACGGTGTCGAGGACAATTGTTAAGAATGAACACTATTGATGAAATAAAGTGAAGTACAAGTAAATCACTGTTTGTGAGCCTGACGGTTGAAAAACACTTGCATGGGAAGGTGACATTGGAAGAGTAGTGGGTGTTTCGAGTGATGGAAGAGTGGATCAAGCTGTACCTTCAGAATGCTGAAAATGGAGAGGAGGATGTCTGGTGGTAGCATTGTGGTGAAGTTGGCAGAAGTGATGGAGGATAGTTCATTGAAAGTAGAGGCTGGTGGAGTGAAAGTTGAGGGTAAGGGCAACTTCATTGTGGTTAAGGAAGGATGGAAGGAATGATAGTGGAACTGGAATGGAAAGGTTCAAAGGCCCTTTCAGCCATGGTGGCAAAGAGCTAAAACACACTTCTAACTGGAGAAGAATAATTCTGTTTGCTTTATAATGCCCGTTACATTTCAAGTAAGATGTCCTTCTGATACAGGCCTGGGCTCATACGTGGTCAGTAACATTCGCACTACACACATGCCAGTCAATAACCTTGTCCAACAGGACAGAGGCCAACCACCTCTTCTCGAAATAAAAGGACGTTACCATCGCCGAATACCACAACATGATCACCCTGGGATTTACCATTGACCAGACACTTTACAAGACCAGGCATTTAAATACTTTGGCTACAGGAGTAGGTCAAATGCTCGGTACACTGGTACAGTGGTTAGCACCGCAGCCTCACAGCTCCAGCGACCCGGGTTCAATTCGGGGTACTGCCAGTGTGGCGTTTGCAAGTTCTCCCTGTGTCTGCGTGGGTTTTCTCCAGGTGCTCCGGTTTCCTCCCACAAGCCAAAAAAGACTTGCAGGTTTGGTAGGTAAATTGGCCATTATAAATTGTCCCTAGTATAGGTAGGTGGTAGGGAAATATATAGGGGCAGCTGGGGATGTGGTAGGAATATGGGATTAGTGGAGGATTAGTATAAATGGGTGGTTGATGGTCGGCGCAGACTCGGTGGGCCGAAGGGCCTGTTTCAGTGCTGTATCTCTGAAACTAAAACAACAACTCATCTACTGGCTCCACAAAGACATTTCACCATCTACAAATCACAAGTCAGGAGCTAGTACAGTACTTCCCACTTGCCTGCAGAGTGCAGCTTCAACTATTTATAACAATTCGTTGCAGTTCCATGGAAAACATGCGGTGACTGCACGGATCTCGGTCCTCTCACTAATATCAAGCTGCACCTTTCAGTCGCACCAGAAACAGATAGAATTCTGCCCATTGAATATCAATCCCAGTATTTATGAGGAATTAAGGACTATTTCATTGTTACACATAGTTACCACGATAGTTTATATTTTAAATAAACTGCTGTTATTATGTGTGAACTGACATGTTGCCACTGCGGCACAGTGGCATTGTGGTTAGCACTGCAGCCTCACAGCTCCAGCGACCCGGGTTCAATTCTGGGTACTGCCTGTGTGTAGTTTGCAAGTTCTCCCTGTGTATGAGTCGGTTTTCTCCGGGTGCTCCGGTTTCCTCCCACATGCCAAAGACTTGCAGGTTGATTGGTAAATTCGCCATTATAAATTGCCACTAGTATAGGTAGGCGGTAGGGAAATGTAGGGACAGGTGGGGATGTGGTAGGAATATGGGATTAGTGTAGGATTAGTATAAATGGGTGGTTGATGGTCGGCACAGACTCGGTGGGCCGAAGGGCCTGTTTCAGTGCTGTATCTCGAAACAAAACTAAACTCCAGATCTATCCAAATGTATTTGTCCATCCAGCTGAGGCATAGCTGGAATAGATCACGAGAGGGATGGGGACGGACTCGCATCAGGAGTCGACTGTCTGGAGCGGTTATGGATCTCACATTCGCCTTTCTGCCTCGGAGAAGTCCATTTAAAATGTAAGCGTCGCACCACGATGAACCATTTCTGGGAAAGGCGTTAACTGGGATTAACTGCAGGCAATGGGAGTCAGAGGGAAGAATCTCCACTTGTGGGAATAATACCTCGCACAAAGGAAGAGGGTTGTGGGTGTTGGAGGTCAATCATCTCACTCTCAAGGCATCTGTGCAGGGGTTCCTCAGGGTAGTGTCGTCGGCCCAACCATCTTCAGCTGTCTCATCAATGACCTTCCCTCCATCAGGACAGAAGTGGGTATGTTTGCAACAGAAAAACTATATACTGGGGGATTCGACAAGTGAATCATCTATTCACTAATCCATTCAGAAAATGAGGTGTTAAATAGTTTAGTGTTTATTATACACCCCCAAAAGTGAGCACTAGATTATGGAATTATTCTGTCAGGGAAGTTCAGAAAAACATAAAAATGGTTTAACCTTTAATTACAATAATATATTCTGGGACAGACCATAGTAATGGAGAAGGTGGGAAACAAGATCAGTAATTTCTTATTTGTGTAGTGTCCTTACATAGTTAAAATATCCAAGTCATATTATCAAACACAATTTGATAGCGAGCAGCATTGACAGATATGATGGCAGATGACTGGTCAAGGTGGAAAGTTATAAGCAGCATCTTAAAGGAGGAAAAAGATATAGTGAGGCAGAGGTTTAAGGATGGAATTCCAGAATTTAGGATCTTGGCAGATGAAAACAAGAGCACCAGCGGTGGAGCATTTAAATTTGGGAATGCTCAAGATTCCGGAATTGAAGGAGCACAAATATCTCATAGGGCTGAGAGAGATTACAGAGATAGGGAGGGAAGAGGTCATGGCGAGATTAGAAAATAAGCGTGAGAATTTCAATATTGTTCAGGAGAATAACCAGAAGCTAATGTCCTGCAGCGGTGATGGGTGAACGGGACCCTGAGTCCGTTGGCCGCAGAGGTTTGGATGTCCTCAGGTGAAGTGAGGATGCAAAGAGGGAGGCTGGCCAGGACGTACATTGGAATAGTCAAGTCTAGAGGTGAAGATGGGGAATTAAATGCTGCACTCTGTGGATGAAAAATGAATTGTCAGTTAAGGGAAAAGAGAAAGAATTACAAATTCCAATTCCAGAATATAATCTAAAACCAGATAGATAGCATAGTGTACAGGGAGAAATAGAAAAAGAATACAAGAAGGACAAAGGGAGAACATAGAAAAGATTAGCAGCTACAAATCTTGTAAAACATGTAAAAGTAAAAGGGATAGTCAAAGGAACGGTGGAGCCGATTATGGAGAAACAAGTAAATATCCCAGTCGAGGCAGAGGGCGTGACTGAGGTACTGAATGAGTAATTTGCAACTGCCTTCACAAAAGAAGTGGCTGAAATTATTGTCGCAATCGAGTAGAGGGAAGCAGAGATCTTGCATAGGATAAAATAGATGGGAAGGCGTTGCTAAACAGTTTATCACTAAATGTCGACAGCACCCCTGTTCCAGATGGGAAGCATCCTCGGTGGATAAAGGAAGCTGGGTTGGAGACAAGATCAGCTCTGACCACAATGTTTCAGTCCTCCTTGTTTATCGCATTGAGGAGAGGACTTGAATTTGGTAAATGATAGACTCCTTTTCAAAACGAGAGGAGAGGGTTTGCCTTGTGACTACAAGCTAATCTATCTAACGATAGTGAAGGTTGAGCGATCTACTGGAGGCCCCCATCAAGGACAAAATTAATTCTCACTTGCAGAAGCATGGGGTAAGATGAGAAAACCATCTCGTATTTGTTGAAGGCCAATTGCGTGTAACTAACCTGACTGAGTTGTTTTATCAAATAAGAGACTGAAGTAGGCCTTGTGGATGTGGGCATTCAATGTTGACGAAGTACCTCATAACAGACTTATTCAGACAATAGCAATGCATATTATTAAAGGGACGCTGTCAGCTCGAGCAGTCGATTGGCTAAGAGATAGGAGGCAGAGAACAGTGGTGAATGGATGCTCTTCTGACAGGCGAGAGTGGCGGTTGCCCGGGGGTTGGTTTTAAGACTACTGTTTTTTCTTTCTACATGCAAATTACATAGACTTGGGGTTAGAATGTATAATTCTGACATTTGTGGATGGTGAAAAACATGGCTCAGTAGTAAATCGTGAATATTATAATAGCAGACTTCAGAGTAGACAGTCTGCTGAAATGGGCAAATTAACGGCAGATGCACCTTATTGTGGTCAAGTCAGAAGTGAAGTTTATTGGGAAAATATCATGTCAGTATAGTATAAATGGTACCATTTTCAGGGGATGCAGGAACAGAGGGAACCGGGAAATGCAAGTCCATACATCTTTGAGGATTGCAGGGCAAGTGGAGAAGCTGATTGAGAAAGTGTATGGGATACTTGATTTGAAAATGGGTTAATTGCATTCAAACATAAAAGGACATCAAGCTGATCATTTACTAATCAATTGTTATGACTCAGCTGACGTCCTGTGTGCAATTCTGGGCACGAATACCTTGGAAGAATTTTCAAGGCCCTGGAAAGGGTACAGAGGAGGATTAGCAAGAAGAAGAAGAAGAAGAACATTACAGCGCAGTCCAGGCCCTTCGGCCCTCGATGTTGCGCCGACCTGTGAAACCATCTGACCTGCACTATTCCATTTTCATCCATGTGTCTATCCAATGTCCACTTAAATGCCCTTAAAGTTGGCGAATCTACTACTGCTGCAGGCAGGGCGTTCCACGCCCTTACTACTCTCTGAGTAAAGAAACTACCTCTCACATCTGTCCTATATCTATCACCCCTCAACTTGAAGCTATGTCCCCTCGTGTTTGCCATCACCATCCGAGGAAAAAGACGCTCACTATCCACCCTATCTCACCCTCTGATTATCTTATATGTCTCTATTAAGTCACCTCTCCTCCTCCTTCTCTCCAACGAAAACAACCTCAAGTCCCTCAGCCTTTCCTCGTAAGACCTTCCCTCCATACCAGGCAACATCCTAGTAAATCTCCACTGCACCCTTTCCATAGCTTCCACATCCTTCCTATAATGCGGTGACCAGAACTGCACGCAATACTCCAGGTGCGGTCTCACCAGAGTTTTGCACAGCTGCAGCATGACCTCGTGGCTCCGAAACTCGACCCCCCTACAAATAAAAGCTAACACACCATATGCCTTATTTACAGCCCTATTAACCTGGTTAGCAACCTTCAGGGATTTATGCACCTGGACACCAAGATCACTCTGTTCATCTACACTACCAAGAATCTTCCCATTAGCCCAGTACTCTGCATTCCTGTTACTCCTTCCAAAGTGAATCACCTCACACTTTTCCGCATTAAACTCCATTTGCCATCTCTCAGCCCAGCTCTGCAGCCTATCTATGTCTCTCTGTACCCGACAACATCGTTCGGCACGATCCACAACTCCACCGACCTTAGTGTCATCGGCAAATTTACTAACCCACCCTTCTACACCCTCTTCCAGGTCATTTATAAAAATGACAAACAGCAGTGGCCCCAAAACAGATCCTTGCGGTACACCACTAGTAACTAAACTCCAGGATGAACATTTGCCATCAACCACCACCCTCTGTCTTCTTTCAGCTAGCCAATTTCTGATCCAAAGCTCTAAATCACCTTCAACCCCATACTTCCGTATTTTCTGCAATAGCCTGCCGTGGGGAACCTTATCAAACGCCTTACTGAAATCCATATACACCACATCCACTGCTGTACCCTCATCCACCTGTTTGGTCACCTTCTCGAAAAACTCAATAAGTTTTGTGAGGCACGACCTACCCGTCACAAAACCGTGCTGACTATCTCTAATGTACTTATTCTTTTCAAGATGATTATAAATCCTGTCTCTTAAAACCTTTTCCAACATTTTACCCACAACCGAAGTAAGGCTCACAGGTCTATAATTACCAGGGGCTATCTCTACTCCCCTTCTTGAACAAGGGGACAACATTTGCAATCCTCCAGTCTTCCGGCACTATTCCTGTCGGCAATGACGACATAAAGATCAAGGACAAAGGCTCTGCAATCTCCTCCCTCGCTTCGCCGAGAATCCTAGGATAAATCCCATCTGGCCCAGGGGACTTATATATTTTCACACCTTCCAAAATTGCTAACACCTCCTCCCTGTGAACCTCAATCCCATCTAGCCTCGGAGCCTGAATCTCAGTATTCTCAACAACATTTTCTTTCTCTACTGTAAATACTGACGCAAAATATTCATTTAACACTTCCCCTATCTCCTCTGATTCCACACACAACTTCCCACTACTATCCTTGAATGGCCCTAATCTAACTCTAGTCATTCTTTTATACCTGATATACCTATAGAAAGCCTTAGCATTTTCCCTGATCCGATCCACCAATGACTTCTCGTGTCCTCTCCTTGCTCTTCTTAGCTCTCCCTTTAGATCCTTCCTGGCTAGCTTGTCGCTCTCAAGCGCCCTAACTGAGCCTTCACGTCTCATCCGAACATAAGCCTGCTTCTTCCTCTTGACAAGCGCTTCAAATTCTTGAGTAAACCACGGCTCCCTCGCACGACAACTTCCTCCCTGCCTCACAGGTACATACTTATCAAGGACACACAGTAGCTGCTCCTTGAATAAGCTCCACATTTCGATTGTTCCCATCCCCTGCAGTTTCCTTCCCCATCCTACGCATCCTAAATCTTCCCTAATCGCATCATAATTTCCTTTCCCCCAGTTATAATTCTTGCCCTGCGGTATATACCTGTCCCTGCCCATCGCTAAGGTAAACCTAACCGAATTGTGATCACTATCACCAAAGTGCTCACCTACATCTAAATCTAACACCTGGCCGGGTTCATTTCCCAGTACCAAATCCAATGTGGCATCGCCCCTGGTTGGCCTGTCTACATACTGTGTCAGAAAACCCTCCTGCACACACTGGACAAAAACTGACCCATCTAAAGTACTCGAACGATAGTATTTCCAGTCGATATTTGGAAAGTTAAAGTCCCCCATAACAACTACCCTGTTACTCTCACCCCTGTCGAGAATCATCTTCGCTATCCTTTCCTCTACATCTCTGGAACTGTTCGGAGGTCTATAAAAGACTCCCAACAGGGTAACCTCACCTCTCCTGTTTCTAACCTCAGCCCATACTACCTCAGTAGACGAGTCCTCAAACGTCCTTTCTGTCGCTGTAATACTCTCCTTGATTAACAATGCCACACCCCCCCCCCTCTTTTACCATCTTCTCTGTTCTTACTGAAACATCTAAATCCCGGAATCTGCAACATCCATTCCTCCCCCTGCTCTACCCATGTCTCCGAAATGGCCACAACATCGAGATCCCAGGTACCAACCCATGCTGCAAGCTCACCCACCTTATTCCGGATGCTCCTGGTGGTGAAATAGACACACTTTAAACCAGGTTCTTGCTTGCCAGTGCCCTCTTGCGTCCTTGTAACCATATCCCTGACCTCACTACTCTCAACATCCTGTGCACTGGCACTACAATTTAGGTTCCCATTCCCCTGCTGAATTAGTTTAAACCCCCTCGAAGAGCACTAGCAAATCTCCCCCCCCCAGGATATTTGTACCCCTCTGGTTCAGTTGAAGACCATCCTGTTTGTAGAGGTCCCACCTACCCCAGAAAGAGCCCCAATTATCCAGGAAACCAAAACCCTCCCTCCTGCACCATCCCTGCAGCCACGTGTTCAACTCCTCTCTCTCCATATTCCTCGCTTCGCTATCACGTGGCACGGGCAACAACCCAGAGATAACAACTCTGTTTGTTCTCGCTTTAAGCTTCCACACTAGCTCCCTAAATTTCTGTCTTAAATCCCCATCTCTCTTCCTACCTATGTCGTTGGTGCCTATGTGGACCACCACTTGGGGCTGCTCCCCCTCCCCATTAAGGATCCCAAAAACACGATCCGAGACATCACGAACCCTGGCACCTGGGAGGCAACATACCAACCGTGAGTCTCTCTCGTTCCCACAGAACCTCCTATCTGTTCCCCTAACTATGGAGTCCCCAATGACTAATGTTCTGCTCCTCTTCCCCCTTCCCTTCTGAGCAACAGGGACAGACTCTGTGCCAGATATCTGTACCCCGTTGCTTACCCCTGGTAAGTCGTCCCCCGCAACAGTATCCAAAACGGTATACCTGTTGTTGTGGGAAATGGCCACAGGGGATCCCTGCACTGCCTGCTGGTTCCCTCTCCTTCCCCTGACGGTAACCCATCTACCTACTTCTTTTACCTGAGGTGTGACTACCTCCCCATAACTCCTCTCAATAACCTCCTCCACCTCCCGAATGATCCGAAGTTCATCCAGCTCCAGCTCCAGTTCCCTAACGCGGTTCTCGAGGAGCTGGAGTTGGGTGCACTTCCCACAGATGCAGTCAGCAGGGACACTCTTGGCGACCCTTACCTCCCACATTCTGCAGGAGGAACATCCAACTGCCTTCACCTCCATTCCCACTATTCCAAATTCCCAACAGATCTACTGAAAAAACAAAAAAAAAACAAAAGTCAAAACTTGTTAGTTTGCAATCCAACGGACAGCACTTCCTAAATAAAAAGCTTACCTTATCAACACACCAGAGTCCTTTTTTTTTCGGTTAGAGGAGGAGGGTGGGTGGGAGACACTACACGTGTAGTGTCTCGGGTACAGCCACCACACAAATATATATCTTTTCCCTTACCCAGCAGTCCCCTGGTCCTCCGAAAACAAAAGGGAATTCACTTTTAAACTTACGCTGAAATTGACTTCCCAGCTGCAAGCCCGTTCACGCACCTCCGTTGCTATCCAAGCTGCAGTCACCGAAACTAAAAGAAAGAAATTCTAAACCACACAAATATATACCTTTTTCCTTACCCAGCAGTCCCCTGGTCCTCCGAAAACAAAAGGGAATTCACTTTTAAACTTACGCTGAAATTGACTTCCCAGCTGTCAGCCCGTTCACGCACCTCCGTTGCTATCCAAGCTGCAGTCACCAAAACTAAAAGAAAGAGATTCTAAACCACACAAATATATACCTTTTTCCTTACCCAGCAGTCCCCTGGTCCTCCAAAAACAAAAGGGAATTCACTTTTAAACTTACGCTGAAATTGACTTCCCAGCTGTAAGCCCGTTCACGCACCTCCGTTGCTATCCAAGCTGCAGTCACCGAAACTAAAAGAAGTAACCACTGGTGAAGGAATTCATTTACATGGATAGAATGCAGGAGTTTGGATTTCTCTTATTGGCGCAGAGAAAGTTCAGTGGGATAGAAACATAGAAAATAGGAGCAGCCGTAGGACATTCGGCCCTTCGAACCTGCTGTGCCATTCATTCTGATCATGGCTGATCCTTCAACTCAGTAACCTGTTGTCCCTTTCACCCCATATCCTTTGATCCCTTTAGACCCAAGAGCTGTATCTAACTCCTTCTTGAAAACATACAATGTTTTGGCCTCAACTGCTTTGTGTGGTCGCGAATTCCACAGGCTCACCACTCTCTGGGTGAAGATATTTCTCCGTATCTCGGTCCAGAAAGGTTTATCCTGTATCCTTAGACAATGACCCCTGATTCTGGACTCCCCCACCATCGGGACCATCCTTCCTGCATCTACCCTGTCAAGTCCTGTTTGAATTTAGTAGGCTTCTATGAGACCACCACCCACCCCCCACACCCCCCCCCCCCGCCTGACTCACTCTTCCGAACTCCAGAAAATATAGTCCAAACCGACTCAATCTCTGCTCATACGTCAATCCCGCCATTCCAGATCTAACAGAACTCAAAATAATGAGGGGTTATGATGGAGTAAGCATGTGGAAAGTATTTCCTCTCATGAATACGTTTGTCATCAGAGATCATGGCCAGGATTTTACTAGCCCCCAGAGGCATGATTGGAAGCCAGGAGTGGTGGGGAGGGGACAAGGAGAAAAGCGGCGGCTGGCAGGGGATATGGCAGGATGGAGATCCCAACGCATCCCCCTCGTCCAGTGATCCTGGGGGCAGGATAGACCAACAACAGCCTTCTCGCCCAGTGGCACATTGAGGATCTTAAGTGGCCGATTATGGGATAATTATGGGATCATTCCACCGCCTCTGGGATCTTACCAGCAGCGAGGTCCTCCACCACATGGAGAGGACACCTTGTAAAACGAAGCACTCACCCTGTGGCCTTGCTGGTGGGGTGGGGCGCGGCCTCGTTCGTGGGTATTTTGTGGCCCACAGAGCACCTTAACCAGGAACCAGTTCATTCCCCGGGACCTCCCTCCTCCTGCACCACCAGAACACCGCCTTACTCTCTCACCGGGGCCTTACGGACTGTAACTGGTGACCCCGCCTCACCTACCTCTTCTCTGGGCTTCCAGCGCTGCGCCTGGGGGCCGAGGCCTTCTACAGAACCGGCATAATAACTAGAGGGGGAATGAAGAGACAGTATTTTAAACAGAGGCTTGTTAAGATCTGGAAAGCACGACCTGAAAGAGTAATGAAATCAGATTCCTGAGGAATTTTTAAAGACAATTAAAGAAGTGCTTGCAGTGGAATAATTTGCAGGGTTACAAGAAAATGCTACATATGTGACAATAAATTAGACAGCACTTTCTAAACGACTCTGACGTAAGTAGCCGAATGGCCTTTCCTGTGCATCTAAGATTCGATGATCTGGGCGCCAGATCAGTGATTCATTTACTTTTCACACTGTCACACGTCATTGTCCTCGCAGGATGGACTGGTAGTTGGAACCTGGGTTCATTTTATCCATTAATGGTCACATTTCTTCTCATTGGTGTATTTTACCAGACTGTAATTCACGGTTCACACAAGTCAAAATCTGTTGGGTATTTGGAAGGAAACATTGGTTTCTGTAGAAACTTCTGTCAAAGAATTAATTTCTACAACAACCAGAGTTTCAGAAGCTGCTGGAAGGAGCTCTTAGTGTCTGAGAACAGTGTTCGGTTAATGTTCTATTCACATTGCTGTACCCGGCACCAGAGCGATGCTGCGGTCCTTCCTGACCCTGTCTCTACTGCAGCTTTTGAACTGTGAGTTACGGATTATTGAATGCATTATGTTATTTACTGATACACTGATTATTATTACAAGATATTTATTATTAATCTAATTATCATCTTTAATACAGAACCCATTCAGGAGATGTAGAAAGTAAATAATGCTTTATCCATTTTAATATTCTTGTGTAGAGTGTAATGATATATCGGAACTTGTTTATTGCCTTCTACCTGCCGTTCGTACAGCCAGAGCAGACTGGAGTTGAAAATCTAATGGGTCTATTTCAGCAGGGTCTGTAAGAAAAAGAGCCACTTCGCTCTTAGAATAGAATCTGTCAGTGTCTGTGATCAATTTACAGAAAACGCATCTATTTTATTTACAGTTGTCATTCATTGGGATGATATGAAATGGATACTGAAAAGTTTATATAATTTGCAGAAGTTTCATTTGATACAAGTTTTGGATTGATTGTTTCCATTTTAAGTTCTCTCAACTACACATAGGAATAAACCTCCATTTATAAAAAAAATGCCTTGCGTTTATGTAGCGCATTTCATGACTCAGGACATCCCAAAGAGCTTTTCTGTCAATTAGGTACAGTTTTGTTGTGTTGTCTACTCTGTAATGTGGGAAACGTGGTAGGCAAGTTGCACAGAGCAAGCTCCGACAAACATCAATGTGATAATGACCAGAATACTTTTTTTGTGTGTGATGTTGATTGAGGGATGAATATTCACCAGAGCACTCGGAATAATTCCCCTGCCCTTTCACCAAATAGTGCACCTGAAAGGGCCGACTCGGTTTAACTTCTCGTCCGTTGGAATGCACCTTGGACAGTGCAGCAAACCCGCAGTACTGCACTGTAGTGGCAGTCCAGATTTTGTGTTCAAGTCTCTGGAATTAGACTTGAACCCACCATCTTCTGACTCAGGGCCGTGACTGCTAACAGTTGAGCTATCGCTGACAGCAAGATTGCTTTGGTGACAGGAAACGAATTCAGAATATTCCACATCTAATAAACGGTATTATAAATTCCCAGTTGAAGTTCTGTTCAACACAAAGACCGTGGCAGTTTGTTTTTTTTGCCCCCTCCGTTTCTTATCCTGACACAGCCAGCGGGAATTGAAATTCTAATCTGATTACTTAAAGCGAGTCTGATAGAAGTAGAGCGCCGACTTTGCTTGAATAGAGTGTATCAGAGTCTGGGTGTAAGTTATCTCACTGAGTGTAGAACACCAGTCAAAACTACATCTGCTGCTGACATGGACCGCCACAAACATTTCTGTCACAGATATTTCTCAATACAAGTGCTGTCTGCTCTCCTACAGATACAGTTCATGAAGCTAAATATTTTAGAATAATTTGTTCAGTGTTGAAGTGTTATATTCAATCTATAATAACCACTCAACTGGAGATGGAACCAATATTTTTCAATTCATTGTCATTATTAGTATAATTATCAAGTGCAATCTGCAAAAAATGATGCGACTAAATGTTCCTAAATTGTTGGGGAATTTGCTCTGTATTATTGATCAGTTAGTGATGATCTTCAAATTTATTATCTTTTACATTACATTCATTATTCTATTTCCTCCATTTATATGTACAGCGCCTAAAGATATTTACGTTTTCCCAATCACATACTTTTACACAGTGTCACGTAGTATGTAATAAGTTAGTGATATTATTCTTTATTATTGTTCCAACGGCTCGATGTTTGTTATTTTATTCCATTGATGATTCCATTCTGTTTCTCACTATTTCCCGTGTGTATTTGGTTACATTTATTAATCTCTGTCTATTAAAAACTTTATTGGTTTACTGACAGGACAGCTTAGTCCCAGTGTTATCAGATGCTTTAAGTATTTAACGAATTACATTTCCATGAAAATTAAATTGTTGGATAGTAAAGTCCTAGTTTGTGGATTATTTAAAGAACGTTTTATTCAAGCCACAGAAAGATCAACAATGAAGTGCACATGACTCCCTGTATCCTTTTCTCCAATCGCTAGTTGCTCAGAATCATTTTTAAAAAGCAGGCATGCTTTATGACAAAAAGCAATGTGATTCATTTCCTTCATATGAAGTGAATTTTGAAATAGTTTATCTCATTTGTAGAATTCAGATTGAAAACGGATTTGGTTTGATTTTACATTCCATCAATATTAAACAGGGAATAATTATCCATTCTTTCGCTCTCTGAAAACATTATTTTTAGAATATCTGGCATCTGGTTAACACGTCTTCTAAATTCCCAGGTGGGACATGTGCAAAGTTTGACTTAAATCCAAAATTGAAAACAAATACCGTGGCAATTTGTTTTATTTGTCCCTCTGCGGTTCTTGTACTGACACAACTGACTGGAGTTGAAATTCTAAGCAGATTAGTTAAACACAGTAATCTAGCACTATAAAGTGATCACAGTGCGAATAGAAGGTCTCGGGGTTTGGGGTCTGGGGTCCACAGTAACACAGGGATTCGAGAACAGCAGTCAAAGCTAAATCTACTGCTGACTGAACACACACGGGCAGTTCTGTCAAAGGTATTTCACAGTAGCAGTGATGTCTGATCCTGTGTGATATACTGAGTGGAAATGAAATAATTTAAATAGTTTGTTCCACGTTAGAGTGTTGTACATGATCTATAAATATTGTATAATGTATTAACTAGAGGCAGAACCAATATTATTTCAATTAGCATTGGTTATTAGTGTAATTGTGAAGTGTATCTCCAAAAAATAATGTTACTGAATATTCCAAAATCTCCGGAGGATTTTCCATTTATTATTGTTTACTTAATAATGACCTTGAAAATTTAGAACTTTGTATTGTAACTTAATCACCTTATTTCAAATATTCATATGCACAGGATCAAGTAATAAATAATGTGACAAAGTCTCCTTCCACATGCTCCTTTTATGTACAGCATCGTGAAGTGTTTAATGAGATATCATGAATAGTCTCTTTCCACCTACTCGATATTTTTGCAGTGTTTTTCGGTCAAAGATTCGATTCAGTTTCTCACTGTTTCCAGTACGGGTTTGGTTACATTTCTTAATGTCTACCGACAGCAAATGCTGGTTCACGATAGGGAAACGCTCCCTAAATGTTATTCCATACTTCCATGATGAATTTTCTTTTGTCTTTGTAAAAGGGATTGTATTCTAAAATCCTGATTTTGAAGGTAGTTTAAGAATATGTTCTGCAAACCATAGATCAGAGAGAAAGCATGAAATGCAGCTGATCCCTGAATTTATTTTTTTAGCAATCGGCCGCTGATCAAAATCAATTTATAGGAAATGTGCATATTTATTTGAATTTGTCATTTATTGAGATCGTATGAAGTGAATATTGAAACAGTTCCCTTAATTTATAAATTTATCATTTAATACATTTTGCTCTCTTTGATTTTAAGATCATCAAATTATAATAGGGAACTGTTATCCATTTTTGTCGCTGACAGCAAGAACGGATCTGATATTTGTCATCTGATTGACATCTAACTGCACTTACAGAGGAAATTTGAGTTACATTTAGTTTTATTCCCGGAATTGAACAAAAATGCCACAAGAGTTTGTGTTGTGTTGTTTCCTATGGCTGTCGTACAGAAACACCAGACTGGAGTTAAAATTCTAATCAGGCGTTTAAAATGGTCACTTCTGAAAGTAGAAAATGCTCAGTTTACAATCGAGTGTATGGGAGTCAGAACTGCAGAATACTGGGATATGGATCCAGCCGAATCATCCCACATTGAGATTTCTGTCCCCGGAATTTCTCGGTAAAGTGCCGTGTGATACAGAGAATTAGATTAAATAGTTTGTATAGCATTTTGAATGTTCAGAAAGGACAATATATTTTGGATAATATATTAACTGGAGGTGGAATCTATATTGCTCCAATTGTACTGATTATTAATAGAGTTATCAATTACACTCTCCAGAAATGATGCTACTGATTTCAGGGGGATTCGGTGCATGAGCAGTTTTATTTAGTCACCGACAACCTTCAAAACTATGCCTTTTTATATTAAATCATGCTTTCTGTTTCATGCATTTATGTGCACGGTGTTGGGTAATAATTAGTGTTTCTCAGTCTCTTTCTACATGATTCATACATTTGATGTCATATTTAATATCCAGACACGTTTCTGAATCTCTTTCGACATGTCCCATACTTTTTTATGTGGTGCGATGCAGTGCTTAATGAAAGATCCAGAGTTGTTTCCCAATCTCTGGGGAAAGTTGGGAAAGTGGATCTGGGGCAGTAGATCAGCCATGATCTTATTGAACGGAAGGGTAGGCTGGGTAGGCAGTATGGCCTAATCCTACTCCTATTAAATTCCTTAATGTCCTTCCACATGTCCCATACTCTGGTCACCTTGTGTAACAAATCCTGAATTCGTTTGCATATTTAAATTCAACAAACAGTGCCCAGAGCAATTTGTCTCGGTACTGTAAATGACCGATGCATGTTTGGTTATTTCTAACCATGGTAACGTTTCTTCAGACACGAGCTCATGTGTTGTAGATACATATTTTTGAAAGTTACTGATAATGCTATTGACGCACAGAATCCGGATTTTTGATGTGAGTTGCTTCTGTCTGGTGCTTTGCTTCTGTTTGTAAGCTACACTTACTGTAATTTTATCAATTAATTTGCTTCTTAAATCCATAAGAGCACACTTAATTGCCAAAGTTGAGCAAATTGGACCTAAAATATTTTGTTATAATATCATTATATTGATTATTGATGCACTTAGTAATTTGCCGTGAGAAACATGTACTGATAAACTCTCTGCGTTGCCTGTATTTTGTAACCCCTAAACCACCCCTGTCCCTTGTTTTGTAACTCATTCAAGAATTTAACTTCTGGGCTTTGTATATCCCACGTTTGTCCCGTTTCATTTCACCTCCTTTGAGTTTATTGATATGTATAATTAATATTTCTCTATTACTCGTTGTGGTACTACGGTGCAGTAGCAAGTTAACATAAGTATTAAATGTTAAAATAACTTACCAGTTTGGCACCAAATCCATTAGCCTAAACATCAGAAGGTATCCATGTGACTACTGAAGTCTAAGGCGTTGGGAAGCGGGAGTTACCGGAGGTCAGTGAGAGCAGGGGAAATGGGTGAGCGGGACTGTCCATTCCAAGATAACATCAGCAGCAGAATTTTAGATCATTTGAAGTTTACCTGCAGTAGGAGGCCGAACAGGAGAGTGTGAGAATATTGGGTATATTCTCTGTATATATAGGTGATTTGGATAACGGTACACAAAAGAAATGCATTCAAACGTTTACAAGAACAACAATGAGAGCTCTTAGAAACTGTATAGAAGCATACGATAGCAAAATGGAGGGATTAGCAGATTTGAGAAGTAGTGTAGATAAATAGAAAAGTAGTATTGATTGAGAAAGAGGACAGACTGAGAATTTCTCTGAGACAGGAAGAGATAAACTTGACGAATAGGCAAGCATGGGAGTCTCGGTTACAGATTGTTCAGATTCATTGTCGGGAGATTTGCTCGCTGACCAGGTGGAATTCACTGAACAACCCCTGCTTAGGCAGAGGGGATGGCGGGGTAGTTCCTTGAACCACCATCGTCATTTTGGCGATTTTTTTCAGCATCCATTTACTGTCCATCACTAGTTTCCCGAGGAAGGTGTGCATCAGCTTACTCCTTGAACCACTGGATTATCTGGCAAAAAAAATCCGGCGTGTCATGGGTGGTTACAGGCTGAAATGGTAAATGCCCGAAGTGTACAATAAATAACTGAGTGGATTAAAGAGGATTCACGGACCCTATTGAAGCACTAAGGTTGGTCACTGGAAAAGGGAAATTTGTGGGAGTTGACTATTATCAGGCAGAGTTGGTAGGAATGCTGAGGCTCCAGGACTGGGAAGAAGTCACACAATATTTACATTGCATAACTAGGAGCATCAAGGGACCAGTGAGATTATAGTTGGGCAACTGTAAGTCATTCATGATTACTCGGTAAGCACAGCTGAGGACAGGAATCGGTATCCCGTTCTCTTTCATATATCAGCAGAGTATACAGAGAGACACCAATACATGGGAGATATATTATCACCAGGGAGATTGAGATCAGGTTAACACACCGTCTATACTGCATAATGCGAATAGAAAAAAACCTGGAGATCTATGAGACACATTGTCATCAGGGAGATTGGGAGCATGTCAACACACCGTCTATATTATATAATGTTGAGAATAGAAAAACACCTGCAGATCTGTGAGACACATTGTCATCAGGGAGATTGGGAGTAGATCAACACACCAGCTTTAGTATCTAATGTTGTGAATGGAAAAACACCTGGAGATCTGTGAGACACATTGTGATCAGGAGATTGGGTTCAGGACAACACACCGTCTATCGAACATAATGCTGCGAATAGTAAAAGCACCTGGAGATCTGGGAGACACATTATCATCAGGGAGATTGGGAGCAGGTCAACACACCGTCCATAGTATATAATGTAGAGAATAGGAAAAACACCTGGAGATCTGTGAGACACATTGTGATCAGGGAGATTGGGTACAGATCATCACATCATCTGTAGAATATAATGCTGTGAATAGTAAAAGCACCTGGAGATCTGGGAGACACATTATCATCAGGGAGATTGGGAGCAGGTCAACACACCGTCCATAGTATATAATGTAGAGAATAGGAAAAACACCTGGAGATCTGTGAGACACATTGTGATCAGGGAGATTGGGTACAGATCATCACACCATCTGTAGAATATAATGCTGTGAATAGTAAAAACACATGGAGATCTGTGAGACACATTGTCATCAGGTGGATTGGGAGCAGGTCAAGACACCGTCTCTTGTATATAATGTAGACAATAGTAAAAACACCTGGAGATCTGTGAGGCACATGATCATCAGGGAGATTGGGAGCAGGTCAACACACCGTCCCTAGTATATAATGTTGTGAATAGTAAAAATACCTGGAGATCTGTGAGACACTTTTTTTCAGTGGGATTGGGTACAGGTCAAACGACTGAATGCATTTTTAAAAAGCTGAAGCGCTGAGCCAGTAAACGGGAGGACCATTGTTGGAACATCACCAACGGGAATACAAATAGGGTGCGTCGGTGAAGGCAGGTTGCAAGAGAATCAGAACAGCAGGAACTTAGCAAGAAACAGTCAACAGTCAGAAACGGAGTTAGGAGGCTGACAGACCGTTCATCTTGTTTTGTTTTGTTTGAGGAAGCTATATATTTTATTGAACAGCAGAAATGCCCAATTACACCTTTCGAGACTTTGAAAGCTGCAGGTGGAAGATTTGCAGTAAATTAAAAGGCATCGAAATCTGCCACAGGATCGGAAATTCTTTAATTTAATGTAAATGTTCCCATTCCTTCCCGACATTTAGATCAGAAAGCTGAACACACTGAGAGTACCACCATCAGTGTTTGAAAGCAGGTCCATCACCACCTTCTAATGGTCAGAGTACCATCAGCAAACATTTACAGGGTGATGGGGAAAGGCAGTGGGACTAATTAGACATCTCTTACAAAGAGACAGCATAGGCACCATGGGCCGAATGGCGTCCCTCTGTGCTGTTTCATTGTAAGATTCGATAATGGAGAGGACTATCACTACCGCCTTCTCAGGCACCTTCACACTGGCAGTACATGGGGCCCACCCACCGTCACCACATGGAGAGAGTGTATCCGGGTGTCAGTGTGTGTATATGTGCAAACAATACTGGATACATTTAAGCCCATTACCAATATTAATTTGTTGCAGAAATTGTATTTTCGGTTTTAAGGAATGAAATCACAGATCCCGGTATAATTTCATCTGCAAAGCGACGGGAATAATGACCCTGCTGTTAGTTGTATTTGTGCCTTTTCTTTCTAACATTTTCATTCATTTATTGTCCCAGTGAACTCTAATTGTTAACTTCTCATTTCAGGCAGACCTGGGAACAGTCAGGCTGACCCTTTAGGTAATCGCCCTTTATTTTCACACTATCTGCTATCTCTCTGTCCAATCCATCCCATTAAATATTAAGCTTGAGCGACAATCTCAGTACCAGCGGATTAACCTGCAGCCCGGTTGCCAGGCAGAAAGTGAATGTGTCCCTCACAGTGTTGCAAAAGATCTTTAATTCTAGCTGAAACCGACTGCTGCCTTCATGTGAAGGGATAATAACTGAGGGTCCCTGAAGAGCAGAGTGTGAATGATCAGCTCCACTCAACCTGTTACCGAGCTGAGAGTTAACTGCTGCCTTCATGTGGAGGGACAATAACTGAGGGTCCCTGAAGAGCAGAGTGTGAATGATCAGCTCCACTCACACTGTTACCCAGCTGAGAGATGGCTGCAGCCTTCATGCGAAGGGACAATAACTGAGGGTCTCTGATGATTAGAGTGTGAAGGATCAGCTCCACTCACACTGTTACCTAGCTGAGAGATGACTGCTGTTTTCCTGTGGAGGTACAATAACTGAGGGTCTCTGAAGCGCAGAATATGAAGGATCAGCTCCACTCACACTGTTACCTAGCTGAGCGATGACTGCTGTCTTCATGTGGAGGGACAATAACTGAGGGTCTCTAATGAGCAGAGTGTCAAGGATCAGCTCCACTGACACTGTTGCTGGTCCAAAGGTCCACCTCACCAATCTGCGCTGACATCGAGATCACATGATCACCCAGCCTCATCTTTATTGGTTGTGCTGGGTGAGGGTGCAATTTCCTCTGCTCTTTCCTGGTGCTGGGATCTCACTGTGTTCCTCCAATCAGTATTGAGCACGTAAAGATGTGATCATTGCAGCCACGCCCATCTCCCCACCTCTGCAGGTAAAATCTATTCTGACCCTGTCACCACACGGTTCCCATTGGTGGGAATATCTGGCTGTCTCCCGGTTCCCTGCTCGTTTGCACCGTTTATTAGTATTTCCATCTCTTTTTTACATGTGTAATAATTACTCCGGGTTTTATTAGGGTTCTGAGTGCAGACTGATGTTCCTATCCATTCATGCCTGGTGAATTCGGAGCGTCCGTGCATTGGGAACCTTTGGGTTTAAAACACTATAACCGCTTGACGATATTTCTAATATTTTACAGAGATGGTGAAGCTGAGACTGGTGAATGGGGGCAGTCGGTGCGCTGGGAGAGTGGAGATTCACTACAGGGGACAGTGGGGGACTGTGTATGGCTCTAACTGGGACCTGCCAGACGCCGCTGTTGTGTGTCGGGAGCTGGGCTGCGGGACCGCGGTCTCTGCACCGGGCGGGGCTCACTTTGGGGAAGGGTCCGGACCCGTTGTGACGTGGAATGTGGAGTGCAGCGGGACTGAGGCCACTCTGCAGGACTGTGAATCATATCAATGGGGTCACTATCCCCTGCCACACTCCAATGATGCCGGCGTCATCTGCTCAGGTAAAAATCTTTCTCAGTCTCTCATCTCCCACCGCAGCTGATAGAATCTGGGAAGAAGCAAAGGTAAAACAATCCGGGACGGTCCGGACCTGAAAAATCAGATGTTGATAATTCCAATAATCTCCGGTTAGAATTAATGTTAATATTCGGATCACTGTTTAAAATTATATCATTAGCACCATATTTAATAAACATTCTCCACCGGCAGCAGCAAATACCTGATACTCAGCACATTTACAATACAGACAGTGCAGTTTCATTTGAGATTTTCCCTAAAGCCGCAGAAAATGATCTGAACCGATGGAAATGTCACAATCTCAATCGAACTCGCCATTCATCAACGCAGCAGCCGCTACCTGGCATGCACTGTCAGACCGGCTGTCCGCCTGCAATGATCGCTTGGCCTCAGATCTGATGTATTACACAGATTGTGAAGCTGAGACTGGGGAGCAGGGGAGGGAGAGAGGTAGGTTTCTCTGCCTCGGGGAGCCGAAGTAATGGGTCAGCAGTTATTGTGGGTATCACAAGAGGAAACTGCGCGTTAAGATCCCACCGCTGCCTGCGCATTGCCTTTTAAATTTTAGGAAATATTGAGAAAGTAAAATGCACAGAATATTAAACAAAGGAGCTAAGATAGTTCCGGAAGTAGCTGCAATGATTAAACTCAACACCGTTGAACTATGGGAAGAAAGGAGGAGAGTTTGCCTGAAAACATGGCCAGTAAGGAGGATAGCAATAGACTTCAAGAGGATAAAACGAGGCTGGTGAAATGCGCGGACAGTTTGCAGATGCAATTTGATGCAGAGAAGTGTGAACTGATACATTCTGGTTGGAACACGGAGGAGAGGCAATATCACAGAATCACTGAACTGTTGCAGTGCAGAAGGAGACTATTCGGCCCATCATGACTGCATGGGCTCTCTGAAAGAGAAATTCACTCAGTTCCATTCCCCTGCCTTCACTCCATAACTCTGCACATTCTTCCTTTTCATCTACTGTCTAGTTCCATTTTGAATGCTGCAATGGAACCTGCTTGCACCACGTTCTCAGACAAACATTCCAGATCTTAAACACTCGCTGCATGAAAAACTTTTTCCACATGTCACTTTAGCTTATTTTACCAAATGCATTAAATCGGTGCCATTTCCTTCTCGATCCTTTCACGAGTGGAAACAGTTTCTCTCTCCCTACTCTGTCCAGAATCCTCAGTATTTTGAATATCGCTGTCTATTCACCTCTCAGCCTTCTCTTCTCCAAGGAAAACAATCCAAACTTCTCCAATTTATCTTCATAACTGAAATTCCTCATCCCTGGAACCATTCTCATGAAACGTCTCTGTATTCTCAAAAATGCCCTCACATCTTTCCTCAAGTGCGGCGCCCAGAACTGGATGCAATACTCCAGCTGAGGACGAACTAGTGTCTCATACAAGTTCAACATAACTTCCTTGCTCTTCTACTCTATGCACCTATTAATAAAGCCAAGGGCCGTGTATGCTTTATTTAACGCTCTCTCAACCTAGCCTGCCACCGTCTATGACTTATGCACTATTAAACCAAGGTCCCTCTGCTCCTGTATCCCCTTTAGAATTGAACCCTTCATTTTATATTTTATCTTCATGTCAGTCCGACCAAAATGAATCACTTCACATTTCTCTGCATTGAAATTCATCCGCCAACTGCCTGCCCATTCCACCAAATTGTCAAAGCCCTTTTGAAGATCTGTACTATCCTCCTCACAGTTCACAATGCTTCCAAGTTTTGTATCATCTGCAAACTTTGAAATTGTGCCCTGTACACCAAGGTTTAGTTCATTTATATATATAGACAGGGACCTGAAGATTGAAAGATACATGGCATTTGGGAAGGGGAGGAAGCTAGGAATAGGTGGAGGGGTAGCTCTGTTAATTAATGTTGGCATGAGCGCAATGGTGGGGGATGATCTAAGTTCAGGAGAACAGGATGTAGAAGCTGTTCTGGTAGAGATGAAAAATCATTAAGGCAAGAATTTGCTTGTCAGAAGTGGTGGACAGACCACCTGACATTAACCACACTGTGGGGCGGGTTATAAATGAATAAATGAATGGCAGCCTGTCAGAAAGGTACAGTGATAATTAGGGGCGGATCTTCGCCGAAATTTAGACTGGAAAAGTCAGATGGGCAGAGATAGCCTAGATGAGGACTGCATAGAATATTTTCGGGATAATTTCTTGGAACAATACCTTGTGGAGCCAACCAGAAAGTAGGATATACTAGACCTGGAATTGTGCAATGAGGTAGGAATAATTAATGACCTCACAGTTAAGGCGCCCCTAGGTAGCAGCGATCATGATATGATTGAATTTTACATTCAGTTTGAGGGAGAGTAGAGTGGGTCCAAGACTAATATTTTAAACTTAAATAAGGGCAATTATGAGGACAAGAATGCAGAGCTAGCTAAAGTGAATTGGCAAATCAGGTTACGGGATAGGTCAATAGAGTTTCAGTGGAAGACATTTAAGGGAATATTTCAGAACACACAATTTCTCATATTTCAACGAGAAAGAAACATTCCAAGAGTGGGTCCCACCATCCGTGGTTAAGGAAAACAGCCAAAGGTCGTATCAAACTTAAAGAAAAAGCTTGTAATTGCGCAAAGATGGGAGGCAGGTCAAAAGATAGGACAGAATATAAAAAAAAACAAAGGATGACTAAAAGATTGATAAGGCAGGTAACATTAGAGGACGAGAGAATGCGAGATAGATAGATAAGGACAGATATTAAGAGTTTATATATATATATATATATATATATACATTTAAAAATAAAGAAAAGAGGTAATAAAGTGAGCGTTGAACTTATAAAATGTGAGTCTGGGGAGTTCATCATGGAAAATAAGGAGATGACAGATGAATTGAACAGATATTTGGCATCGGTCTTCACTACTGACTATAAAAGTAACATCCCAGTTTTAGCTGTAAGTCGGGAAATGGAAGGGACGGAGGAACTCAAGAAAATTGCAAACACCAGGGAAAAGATACTGAGCAAATTGTTGCAGCTGCAGGCTGACAAGTCCCCGGGATATGATGGACTTCATCCTGGGGTGTTAAAAGAAGTGGCAAGTGAGGTAGTTGATGCGTTAATTTTAATTTACCAACATTCCCTAGATTCGGGGAAGGTTCATTTTGATTGGAAAATGGCGAATGCAACTCCTTTAGTCAGAAAGGGAGGGAAACAGCAAGCAGGAAACTACAAGTCAATTAGTTTAACACCTGCCTTAGGGAAAATGTTACAAGCTATTATTAAAAATGTTATAGCAGGGCATTTAGAAACATTCAAGGTAATCAGGTATAGTCAACATGGCTTTGTGAAAGGGAAATCATGTTTCACCAATTGATTAGAGTTCTTTAAGGGAATTGCATGCAATGTGGATGAAGGGCAACTGGTAGATGTATTGTACTTAGATTTCCAGAAGGCATTTGATAAGTTGCCACATCAAAGGCTATTGCAGAAAATAAAACTCATGGTGGAGGGGGTAAAATATTAACATGGATGGAAGATGGGTTAGCTCACAGGAAACAGAGAGTAGGCATAAATGGGTCATTTATTTGGTTGACAAGATGTAACGAGTGGTGTGCCATAGGGATCTGTGCTGGTGCCTCAACGTTTCACAATTTATAGAAATGACTTAGATGCAGGGACCGACGGTATGCTTGCTAAATTTGCTAATGACACAAAGTTAGGTAAGAATGTAACTTGTGAAGAGGAGATAAGGAGTCTGCAAAACAGATATAATTAGGCAGTACAGAGAAGGTTTACTAGTCTAATATCTGGAATGGGTGACCTGTTATACGAAGAAAGATTTGACAGGCTAGGCTTGCATCCTTTGGAATTTAGGAGAGCAAGAGGCGGCATGATGGAAACATATAAAATCCTGAGGGGACTTGACAGGGTTGTTGTGGAAAAGATGTTTCCCCTTGTGTGAGAATCTCGAACTAGGGGTCACTGTTTAAAAATAAGGGGTCGCCCATTTAAGACAGAGATGAGGAGAATTTCTTTGTTTCAGTGGGTCGTGACTCTTTGGAATTCTCTTCCTCAAAAGGCAGTGGAAGCAGAGTCTTTGATTTTTCTAAGGCAGAGGTAAGTAGATTCTTGATAACCAAGGGGGTGGAAGGTTATCGGGAGTAGGTGGAAATGTGGAGTCATCAGTTCAACCATGAACTTATTGAATGGTGGATCAGGCTCGAGGGGTTGAGTGGCCTACTCCTGTCCTGATTTGTATGTTCACGCATATCTTCATATATAACAGGGTATATCTAATACATCCTCTTTATTAATTTTAAACCCCTATAGTATCTGAATTACCTACTTTTTCACTATTGCCTGTGGTATATCTTCTTTCTTGGCAAAGAAAGACGCCACGAATTCAGTTAATACCTCAACTATGCCCGCTACCTCCATATGTAAATCCACTTTCTGATCCCTAATCACCCCACTCCTCCTTTTACCACCCTTTTACTATTTCTCTGTCCAGAGAAAACTTTGGGATTTATTTTAATGCTAGCTGCCAGTCTCTTTTCAAGGGTACAATTACAAAGTGACTGCAGCCAAGAATGACCTGGGAGTATTTCTGATCAAATCGTTGAAGGAAGCATGGCAGGTTGAGAAAGTGGTTAATAAGTCAAAGGGATGCCTTTTTAAATAGATGCATCGAGTACAAAAGTTATTTAGTTATTATGAACATTTGTAAAACACTGGGTTCACCTCAACTGGCGTATTGTGTACAATTCTGGACACGACACATCAGAAGAATGTGAATGCATTAGAATGGGTGCAGAAAGGATTTACAAGGAAGGTTCAAGGGATCAAAGACTTCAGTTCCATTTATAGGTTGGAGAAGTTGTGGTTGCACTCCATAGAACAGAGAAGGCTGCGAGGAAATTTGATAGAGGTTTTCAAAATAATGAGGGGTCTAGACAGAGTAGATAGAGGAAGTGATCGTCTTGGCAGAAAGGTCAATAACCAGAGGCCATTGTTATAAGGTGGATGGCAAAGAACCAACTGTGACATGAGGAAAACCGTATTTACATAGTGAGTGGTTAGGATCTGGAATGTTCTGCCTGCGAGTCTGATGGAGACAGATTCCATTGTGTCTTTCAAAATGGAAGTGTTCAAGCACCCGAAGAGAAAAACTTTGCATGGCTATGGAGAAAGGGCAGAAGCATCGGACTAGTGAGGTGCTCTTACAGATAACCAGCATGGACAAAACGGGCTGAATGGCCTCCTTCTGTGTTGTAAACATTCTATGATTATATGCTGACTGCTGCATCTTGCTGGTCACAAACTGTCTGTCCAGTTTGTAAACTTAAAACTTTGAATGTGGTTTCAAGGTAATTAGTTGCATACGAAGGGCTTTTTGCGGGTGATCATCACAGGCTGTCGCAAACTGGCTACAAAACGGTCAACAAAGTGTGGGTTAAAGGCAGTTATTCAGACTGACAAAAGGTGAGAAGTATTGTGTGACAATCCATGTCAATGCGTTGACACTGTGAAAAAGCGTTCAATTGTTTGGTCCATTCCGAAGATTACGGCACACAACATTGAGAAGCGGCTGAGCACACTGCACAAAGCAAAACTTAAGGGCCCGGTAACACCCCAGCTGTAGTGCTGAAGATGAGTGCTCTAAAACTAGAGACAACTCTCGCCAAGCTGATCCAGTACAGTTACAGCAGTTGCAGCACTAGGATTCAACTGAAATGGTGTAAAGTTGCTCAGTTACACACTGCCCAGAAAAGTAGGGAAACTCTGATTAGTTAGCACCCAATCAACCTACTCCCAATCAACACCAAATCTTTCCTTGTGCTGGGTGTGACTCCCCTTTCAACGTATCTCTCATAAACAAACCTCAATCTTTTTTTGTATTTTCTAGAGCTTTGTTAATCTGTATTGCTATTTTATTGATTTTTATATCTGTACCCCTAAGTCCCATTGCTCCTCGATGCAATTTAGGTTATCATTGTCCAAGGAATATGGGTTCTCAGTCTTCCTACCCAAATGTGTCAGTGTATATTTATCTGCATTAAAATTCATTTACAATTTTGTTAACGTAAAGTATTTTGTCTCACAATCTGCCTTTGTATTAACTATTGCTCCAAGTAGATGTCATTGGTGAATACTACAATTGTGCGTCCCTTTTCTGTATCGAAATCATTTATGTTAAATATGAACGACATTACTCCTAGCAGCACTTCTTGTCACTCAATACTTCTTGCCCAGTTCTAACTGCTGATACAGTGCATGTTTTTCAGTTACAGTGACGGCGACTGGGGAAGTTATAAATAAGTAAAGGAACATTTTAAACATGATAGTTCTGTCACATTATGAGAAGTAGTGATACAGGAAATCCAATTCAATCAGTTTTGAACAGAATCAGGGAACGACTGATGCCAGATCTGTGATTAATCAGATGCGTATTGAAATATAAATATTTGTATTTTTGTAATTATTAATGTATTATGCTAATTATGATATAATATGCTTGTTCAGATCACAGATATCCTAGACTAATATCCGGAGACTCCCCATGCTCAGGCAGACTGGAGATCCAGTACGGTGAAAACTGGGGTACAGTGTGTGACCTTGACTGGGATTTGAAAGACGCCAATGTGGTCTGTAGTCAGCTTCAGTGTGGAGTCGCCGTGTCTGTGCCAAGATATGCCCATCTTGGAGAGGGCACTGGCCTCGTACGGACTGATATCTTTGAATGCACTGGAAACGAGACCAGTTTATTGGACTGCCGTCTTTTTCAAGGAACTCAGCAGGAGTGCAGCCACAGGAACGATGCCAGTGTGATCTGTTCCGGTGAGTACAGACTTACTGAAAGGCAGACAACTTCCTGCTTAATATTTGGAAAACTGAGGAAGGTGTCTTTCCCATGTTTCTGCCTGAAAGGTTCATATCTAAACTAGTCATTATAGCTTACTATCACTGCTATAGGTTTGGTGTAACGTGGTACAAAATACCCGCAATTACTGGTAAACAAGATGGTTCTAAATTTTAAAATTTATTCTGCAAGAAGCAAAAATTTCGCAATTTTGTTTACCACTGCACCGAATGTATATTTAGAATTGAATATTGCCTGCACAAGTTGGGAGTTGACTAAATGAATATGCACTGGCCTAATTCGATACTTTAATCTGAACACCACGAATGATCCGACATTACAATAGCCTTCTGACCCTCCCTGCTCACGTTATTATTCTTATCATACAGCACTGAAACAGGTCCTTCAGCCCACCGAGTCTCTGTCGACCAACAACGACCCATTTCTACTAATCCTACATTACCTACCACTCTCCTAGCACCTACCCACAGTAGGGTTAATTTACAATGGTCAACTTACTTTCGACCTGCAAGTCTTTCGCGGTGGGATGAAACCAGAGCACGCGGCAGAACCCCACGCATTCACATGGAGAACATGCAAACTCCGCACAGACAGCACCCAGAACAGAACCCAGGTCACTGGTGCTGTGATGCTAACCACTGCGCCACTGTGCCCACGTGAACACTTACTGAACGGCAGGGTATAAAAGAACGGCTGTACTCCAGCACTGCTCAGTGCAATCAGGCCAGAAGTGAAAGATTACAACGTTATTTTATAGAATGTGTGAATTTTACTCACTGAATACCACAGGATCGGACACATATCCACATTATCAGTAATGAGCTTTCAGTTGCACCAGCCTGTTCGATCATTCAGTTAGATCATACCTGATATGTTCTTCAAAGTCTCTTTACCTGGCTTTGAACCAGATTCCTTGATACACCGAGCTATCAAAAATCTAACAATATTAGTCTTGAAAATTTAGATTAGATGTAACATCCATAGCTCTTTACTTTGGAAGTTGTTAGGGAATGTTCCAGATTTACACTGTTTTTACAGAAAAATGTGTTTCCTAATTGTTCCCTGAGGCCCAACTGTCTTCTGGTGCTTTGTCAGTAACCTTACCACCATCAACATGACAGAATTTGGGCTTTTTGCTGATGATTGCATGGTCTTTAGTTCCCTTCACAGTTCCTCGGATTAAGAAACAGTTCATGCCCACTTACATCAAGATCACGACATTATTTAGACTTGGGCTGAAAGGTAGAAAGTAACACACTCACCACCTCCGTGTCAGGTAATGATTATTTCCAACAAGAGAGGCAATAACATCTCCGCGAGCTATTATAATCAGTGAATTCACCACCACCATCAAATCCTACTGTGTGTTGTCATTGACAAGAAACTGAACTAGACCATTCACAATAATGTTGTGTGACGGGAGCAGGTCAGATGATCGGCATTCTGTGGCAAGTAGCTCACCTGAAGAATTCCCAAAGACTTTCCAGCAGCTGGAAGACATAGGTTGGGAATGTGAAAGGATATGACTCTTCGAAATTTCAGGGAACCCAGCCTCAGTTTGTGTAATCCTTCTTCATAATGAGGGGAGGCAGTGGCGTGGTGCTCATGTTACTGGACTAGCAATACAGAGTACCAGGAAAATTCTGGGGACGCTGGTTCAATTCCCACCATCGCAGCATGTGGAATTTAAATTCAGTTAATAAATCTGGAATTGAATACTAGTCTCAATAATGGTGACCATGAAACCATTGTCGATTGTCATTAACAAAAAAATCTTGTTTAATCATATCCTTAGGGGATGAAATCTGCCATTGGTACCTGGTCTGGCCTACACGTGACTAGAGACCCACAGCAATGTTGTTGACTCTTAACTGTCCTCTTACATAGTCGAACAAGTCACCCAGTTGTGAAAGGCAACGAGGCATGAACAACGAATGCTGGCCTTGCCTGAGACACCAACATCTTATGAATGAATAAAAAAACAAAAACATTTAAAGCCAAGGAATCATTCTAGTATCTCTTATGCTGTACAGTCTCCCTGGTCAATATATCCTTCCCATTGCATATTGCCCATAGCTGAACATTGCACCAGATGGGGCCTGACCAGTTTTTTTTTAGCTGCAGCATCATTTCTCGCCCCTTGTATTCCATTCCTCTAGATATAAAGCCCAGCAATCCATTGACTGTTTTGATTTTCGTTCCTGTACTTGCCCATGACCCTGAAGTCTCTTTTCCCTGTGCTGCATCCGGTTTTTCACCATTTAGAAAGTACTGTAATCTTTTTAAGTCTAAATTGGACACCTCACACTCACCAATATTGAAATAGTTTTGCACAGTCACTGAATCTTTTTTTTTGGAAAGTTATGCTTACAATGTACATGATTACAATATGGCTGATGGTTTCATTCAATTGCAATATTTAGTATGTCAATTATATGTGGCTTTCTATCCAGTCATCGAAATCATTAATAAATATGGTGAATAGTTGAGGTTCCTGTGGGACGGCGCCATCACATCCTGCCAGTTAGATGATCTGCCCATTATCCCTGCTGTCTATCTCCAGCCACTAAACTAACGTCCGACGTAGGTCAATAAATTTCCCTAAATTCTATGAGCTTCAACTTTAGCCAATAATCAGTTACGAGGGATTTTGTTGAGAGCTTTCTGGAAGGTCATCTGAATAACATCCATTGAGGATCCCCTGTCCTCTACTTCAGTTACCGCCACAAAATATTTGATCAGGTTCATCAAGCATGATCTACCTTTTACAAATCCACGCTGGCTCTCCCTGATTAGCTGTAACTTTTCAAGGTGATCAGACACTCCATCTTTAAATGTACACTCTTGTAATTTCCTGACAACTGCTGTTATGCTAACCAATCTATAATTCCCTCGGTTCACTCGATAACCTTCTTCAAATAGCAGTGTGACAATTGCAATTTTCCAATTACTGATCAAGCAGTTTGCTCTCTATCATTAACAAAGGGATGGAAGGTGTTGTTTACAGCGCTATCAAGCAGTACTTACCAATAAACTGCTCAGTGATGCTCAGTTTGGGTTTGTTCGGACCACTCTGCTTCAGACCTCATCACACCCTTTATACAAACATGTATGATACAGCTGTATTCCAGATGAGAGTGACTGCCCTCAATGTCAGGGCAGCATTTGGCCGACTGTGGCAACAAAGAGCCTTAATAAAAGTTGTGTGCATGTAAATACAGATGCAAAGTAATTATGCATAATTCCTGCCATTTCCTTATTTTCATTTATAATATCACAACTGTCATCGTATTGAGACCACATTGCTTTTAATGACAATATATTTCTGAAGTTATTGTAAAAGCTTTGGAGCTCTTGCGAACTGTTTTGTCATCCTTTGCTATTCAATGTATCTCTGCCATTCACGAAGATCTGTGCATTATTTTTTGCATTTTTGCATGTTTTTGGTCTCTTTTATACTTATGATGTTACCGTGTCTTGCAAGCCAGTCCATAATAGATGAGGTTGAGTTTGGAATTGGACCATTCAATGCGGTGGTCATTGAGTTGAGCTTCTTTGATGACAGGCTTGTGCCGTTCACTGCGTCAGGGAAGCTATGGAGATCGATAAACACAAGACCTTCCCCCTAAAAGTGGCCTGTTCCTCAGTGAATATCAGGGTTTCCCTCCTCGAGAAACGCACAAGCACCTGTTGAGCAGCCAACACTCCACGACCAGAAAAGTAGCATGGATTGACTTGCCACGATGCACAATAACTGACGAATCAGCAGCAAGAATAATGACATCTACTGACCTCTCATGGAATATAATTAACTGACCAATAACAGCCAGAACAAGAGCATGTAATAACCTAACAGTAGTAAGATCCTGCCCACATTCCCGTTCTGCACGACATATAAACAGACAGCTTCCACCAATTACAATTATTTCTCCAGACAATGGGAAGAGTACATGACCCAAAACGTCGCGGTCCGTCAGTCTTTCTAACAACTGCTTTTTCAAGAAAGCAACTGCTGTTTTCAGTGCTAAGGCACGTGATGTAAAACCGTAAAATGGTCTGACTCAAATGTTGCATATTTTAGTTTTCTATTTCCCTGTAGCACCTAGATATGTTACATTTACAACTGTGCTCTACCCCCTCACCCCGCCCCCCACCAGCCTCCCCTCACCCATTTACTAGTTTAAGGTTCCTGTAACAACACTATTCATCCTTTATTCTGGGACCCTGATCCCAACCTGATTCAGGTGCTGCACATTCCAACAGAATAGTTCTTTAATATCCCAGTACAGGTGTCAGGGTCCCATGAAAGGTAATACCTCTTTCCAACATCATAACCTTCAACCACACGTTCATCTCCCTGATCGTTCATTTCTCTGATGCTAAAGTGCAAGCGGCTTGTATAATAATCCAGAGATTATAATCCTTGAGAATTTATTTTATATTTCAGCTCCTGGTACTCTCTGAAAAGAACCTCTTGCCTACTCTTTGCTATGTTGTTTATCCCTACATGGTCCACAACGACTGGATATTTCCCCTGCATTCTTGCAATCTGATTTGAGATAACCCTCACTTCGCACAAGTTGGGAAAATACTGTGTGGGACTCTTAATGCCCTAATTATTGAATCACTTAAAAGTATCACATTATGCTCCACTCCTCCTCCTTTTGAACAGCTTCCTATTCCAAGGTATCACGGTCAACATTCTGGCTGTCCTCCTGACAGTCTTCATCTTTATCCTCACAAATAGACAGTACTTTGTTCCTGTTCACTTCTGTATATCCTCGTTCTCCATTACATCTGGATTTCCATTACTGAGCACAATAAGCTGCAACAACCTCATTCTGATCCTGCAGCTCTCTACAAGGTGTGACTTAAATCTGCAGCAAACTGTCAAATACTCTTCTTGCTGCCATATGTGTTGGCGTTTCTCCAATTCCCACAACAGCTCTCTGATCCTGAGCCAGAGAGGTTCCAGGTTGAGATATCTATTACAGACAAGTTCCCTCGGTTCAGTTCCATTATCTACAAATTCCAATATCCAGAAAAAAAAACTGCTCTGCCAGAACTTAGTCTGTCTTTATTTTTGAGGTAAAATTATTTTGAGATGCATTTTAGCTTTAACGCTATTTCACTGGTTAGCTAACGCCGAAACACTAAACACTCATCAATTAACTTAATACGTATTTACAACTTACCCACGCCCTCTCACACTCTGACCTGACAATTGCTCACTGAGTGAGTTGTTCCCTCTATTTGCCTGTTGTCTGTCTCTCAGCCCCTTCCAATGGGTTCTGCTGCTGCTGGCTGTGACGCTCTTTTAAACCGGTGGCTCTCGTCACTGACTCCAGTTTAACAGACAAAACAGAACAGCTCCATCCGAACGCTCACCTTCTACTTCCTAGAAGGACCAGGACAGCAGATGCATGGGAACACCATCTGCATGTTCTCCTCCGAAGCACACACCATCCTGATTTGGAACGAAATAAATGGTCCTTCACTGTCGCTGTGTCAAATCCTGGAACTCCCTTCCTCACAGCAATGTGAGTGCACTGAAAGCGCATGCACTGCAGTGGTACAAGAAGGCGGCTCACCACCATCTTTGCAAGGGCAGTTCGGGATTGGTAATAAATGCTGTCCTGGCCCGAAATTCCCACCCCCTGTGAAAGAATAAAAAATACATCCTTTTCCCCCTCTGCACCGAATTCTTACTCTTAGCAAACTCTTACTTCCCACTATGTTCATAATGTATTCAGTTAACATTGCAATCTGTGGTTACACTCTGCCTTACTAGAAGTCTAAAAATAGAATCATAAAAAATAGGAGTAGGCGTAGGCCAGACAGCCCTTTCGAGCCTGCTCCGCCGTTCAAAAAAAGTCATGGCCTATCATCTAATTCAGTACTCTGTTCCCGTTTTTCCCCATATCGCTTGATTCCTTTGGCATTAAGAAAGATATCTATCTCCTTCTTGAATATATTTAGAGATCTGCCCTCCACTGTCTTCTGTCGTAGAGTATTCTGCAGGTTCACCACCTTCTGAGTGAAGACATTTCTCCTCATCTCGGTTCTAAATAGCATACTCCATATCCGGAGACTGTGACCCGTGGTTTTGGACTCTCCAGCCATCGGGAACGTCCTCCCTCCATCTAGCCTGTCTAGTACTGTTCGAGTTTTATAGGTTTCTCTGAGATCCTCTCTCATTCTTCTAAACTCTGGTGAATATCGTCCGAGTCGATCCGATCTCTCTTCATACGTGAATCCTGCCATCCCAGGAATTAGCCTTGTAAATCAACTTTGCACACTCTTCATGGCAAGGGCATCCTTCCTCAGATAAGGAGACCAAAACTGCACACAATACTCCAGGTGTGGTCTCACCAAAGCCCTCTATAGGTGCAGTAACATCTTGCTCCTTTACTCAAATCATCTTGCAATGACGTCCAATATTATATGCTTTTTGAGGCACATTCGAGATGCAACAGTTTAGACAGTTTCCAGCTAACAGTAATTACCCGAGTTCACACAATCACAGCTGATTGACAGCTTACTGCTAACCTGACTTGCCCTGTTAACTGCGAACAATGAACTGCCTTGCAGTTTGGTTTTTAATTCCAAGCCAATTGCTAAATGTTAAGGCTAGATTTCAGTCTTAGCCACTAATTACCAAATTCCAAACTTCCCACTCTGCTTACAACACATGCAGTTAAAGGTACACTCTATGCTTGCACACTTTGCCTGAACTCTACCTTACTGCATTGCAGAAGAACATTCCCCATGCAGGCAATTGCAGTTCAAGAGGACTGTCCTGACACCGGTTTCAAGGGCAAATAGAGTTGAGCAATAACTGCCACCTCTGCCAGAGATGTCCACATCCGCATAAAGGAAAGCAGCTCCAAAATGGGCTTGTTTTGTATTTGTTGTCCAGATCTTCTATAGCTCATCCATCAAACCCCTTAACCATTTTAAACACATCAACTAGATAAGCTGTAATCCTTCTGAACCAAATCTACTACAAACAAAGTTTATGAAACTTGTCTTCATAATGTAACTCTTAAAGCATTGTTGCCATTCTTGTGACACTGTCCTGAACAACCTTCAAAGCCAATGGTTTTGTGAAGTGCCGTGCCCAAACGTGACAACAGATACAACAGAAACATCACATCCTTCATCGTTTACATTCCAAAATCCAAGAGATAAAGACCAACAATCGATTAGCGTTAGCAAGAAGAGCTGTTAATTTTTGAGTGTTCAGCCAACTTCTTAAAGAGGTCCTGTCGCAATTATTGTGATGAAAGTACACAGACCTGAAACATAACTCTCTTGCTATCTCCACAGATGCTGCTAGCCCTGCTCAGTATTTCCAACATTTTCTGTTTTATTTCAGATATCCAACATCTGCAGTATTTTGCTTTTGTGTTGCTGTGGTAATTCTAATTGTTTTTTGATAGATAATTTGTATAAAGTATGGATAGATAATCGTGTACATAAGATTCAACTTTTATACCCATTTTCTATTTTGCTGTTTCTATGCAGAGGATGATTTATAAATTATTTGGATTTGGATTGGTTTCCAATACAGGGAAACGTGGACCTCGATTGGTTGATGGGACGAACAGATGCTCTGGCCGGGTGGAGGTGCTGCACGGAGACCAGTGGGGGACGCTGTGTGACATGTACTTTGATCTGGAAGACGCCAACGTGGTCTGTGAGCACTTGCAGTGTGGGACAGTAACCTCAATCCCAGGAGGAGCTCACTTTGGGAAGGGAGCCGGTCCAGTGTGGAAGGAAAGTTACAGGTGTCGGCGGAATGAGACGCGATTGTGGGATTGTCCTGTTTCATCCTGGGAACAGTTTAGCTGCTCCCATGAAAATGATGCCAGTGTCATCTGTACGGGTGAGTCATCTCAGTCAATTGACCTGAAATACACCAACTGTTCTGCTGTCAAGCATCATTAACTATTTCCACAGGTCGCTGATTCACTGGTTTTGCTGATCCCATGCTTCCTTCGACACTAAGATTCTGAGATGTGTTTGTCGGTTTATTGGTCTGAATTAAATTACAAATGAATCAAATAGCTTCACTCCAGTAAACATTGAATACATACAATGTCTAGTGATTAGTACTTATCGCTCATATAATATCTGTTTTGTGGTAAATCTAGGGCACTATTCAAGGGGCATAGAATCAGCAATTTGCTCCCAGGACCACTGACATTGCATAGAAATGCTGCTCGAGCATTGAAACTGTGATCAATGTTGGCCGTTCAAATATGAATTATCATGGAATTCTCTGCAAAGATCAGTTGTATAATAGAAAACACCGTGAACCTGTTTCCAGCCAAATCGCGTGAGATAAATTTACACTTCCATTACATCAAGGGCAATAAAATAATAGCGACTGAAGTAACTCGTTATTTCACCAATATGCCATGTCTTTGATTATTTCACAAACTTGATGTAAATTACAATTCCCCCAGTTATCCCTCAGCCAGTGCCCTCTTACAACAGATTATCTGCTCAGTTAACTGATCGCTGTACATGGGACATTAATCAACGCAAATTGCTCCCACGGTTCACAATTTAACATATAGGTAATAAAAACAGGAAGTGCTGAAAATACTCAGAAGTTCTGGCAGCATCCACGGTGAAAAAAACAGAATCAACCTTACAGTTTGCAGATCTTTCATCAGATCTCAGAGATTTAACAATTTTTAAAGAAAGGGGAAAGCAAGGAAAGAACGAAAGGAACAATCTGTGATATGCTGGAAGGCAGGAAGAATTAAATGGTAAATGGGACAATGCAAGGCAGAAAGAGATAGGAATGGGCCAAGTGAAAAACACATTTCGAGAGGAGCTGAAAATTGGAAGGCAAGACATCGTCCAAAAAAGGGGAGGGAATCTTTCCTGAAATTGCTGAATTCAGTGTTCATTCCAAAAGCCTGTAAAGAGTCTAGTGGAAAGAGGAAGTGCTGTTTCTCAAACTGATGTTAATCTTCATTGGAACTGTGTCGGAGAAAGAGGAGAGAGATGTCAGAGTGGGAGCGGAATAAATAATGAAAAGGACAGGCAACTGGAAGCTAAAGGTAAAGCTTGCAGACTGAACAAAGGTGTTGTGCAAAGTAAGCACTCAGTTATGTTTGGTGTCCTAATGTAAAGGAGACGGTATCATGATCAGTCAATACAGTGAATACAGTATACTAAAGAGAAAGCAGTACGAGAAAATCGCTGTTTCACTTGGAAGCAGTATTTGGCGGCTTGGATGGTGAGAAAGGTGGAGGTAACAGGGCAGTGGTTGCACCTCCTGCGCATTCATGGGAAGGTCCTGGGGGAAGGGGTGCTGAGAATGATTGAAGAGTGAATCAGGGTGCCACAGAGTGAAAGGTCCCTTCAGAATGTTAAACGTGGAGGGAAGGGGAAGATGTGCTTTGTAGTGGCACCACATTAAAGGTGGTGGAAATGGTGGAAGATGATCTGTTGAATATGGAAGCTGATGGAGTGGAAGATGAGGAGAATCAGAATCCTATCATTGTTCCGGGAGGGGGAAAGGGTGAAAGCAGACGGATGGGGAATGGAATGGACGTGCTTGAGGGCCCTGTCAAACATGGTGGGTGGATGAGGAGGTGAGGAGAGTCCTCGGTTGAGGAAAAAGGAATACATATCTGGAACCACTGGTATGGAAGGTTGTATCACCAGACATTGCAGATGGAGCAAGTGAAAAAATGTGATAGAGTCATTCGAAGAATTGGGGTGTGAGGAAGCATCGACATGGTAACTGTGAGAGTCACTGGGTTTACTCTTTATATTAGTTAATAACCTATGCCCAGAATCAGAGACAGAGATGTTGAGGAAGAGAACGGAAGAGTTGAAGATGGACCATGTGAATATAAGGAGGATAAATTGGAAGAAAAGTTGATAATTTTTAAGTACAGGGCGAGAGCTGGAATATCAGTGCATGTGGACAGGAGGACGACCTTCAGCCCCTCGGCTATCACCTGCAGTTCATTTTACCCTCTGTCCCCAGTTCAGCAACCATAAGCTACTCGGTACGTCTCTAAAATGTATTTACAGAGAAAAGGTAATGTTGAAAATAACCTTTCAACAAGCCTTCTGAACAATGATGACAGGAATAGTAACCATTAATATTAATGACTTTTCGGGTGGCAGTAAATTCTGAGATATTTTGCTTCAGTTTCACCATTCTCAATGTGTTTCATATTGTAGATGAAAATTGGTCACTAAGACTGACTAACGGGGGAAGCTGGTGTGATGGGCGAGTGGAGATTTGCTACAATGGCAGCTGGGGGAGATTGCAAGATAGACACTGGACCCTGAATGATGCCAACGTAGTCTGTACACAGCTGGGTTGTGGTGAAGCGACAGCCGCTTATAACTATTCAAAGGACAGAGAGAGTGAAGGACCCATCTGGGTGAATGATGTCCAGTGTGAAGGAAACGAATTGCAGCTCCAGAACTGCATCTTATTCACATTGAATTCGTCTCTCACTGACAGTATGGATGTAGGGGTCCTGTGTTCAGGTAAGCAAATTCTTCACTGCTTTTACAAAAACATAAAAGTGAAATGTCTAATCTGCTGAGAAAAGTGATAATATCGGTTACTTGTTCCTGGGTTTCTCAAACCAGTAATTTCACTCGAGGAGAGTGGGAGAGGATGGTGGGCGGTCGGGGAGCTGGGGTGGTGTACAGAGAGAGAGGACACGGACACAATTAGACAGCAAGAACGTTTGTATTACAGAAATTTCAATTAACACATACATCACAAGGGGTTTAACAGGAATGTAAACAGAGAGAAAACTGACACAGAACCAAACAAAGAGATGTTAGAGTGGGTGACGAAATTCTTAGTCAGATGGTTGGATTTGAAGAGCCGGAGACACGGAAATATTTCTGGTGGAAATTCAGATCTGGGGGTTAGATGGTTAAAGGCAAAACTGAAAGTTGTGGCAATTGAAGTGGGTGAAGTACAAGAAGCTGTATTCAGAAAAAAGCAGAGCTCCTGAAATGATTCAGGCTGGAGACGGTTATACTGATGCAGGGGGAGAGCATGAAGGTGTCTGAACAGGAAGATCATATTTGGAAACTCTAGGTATTGATCGCAGAGTGCCATGGCGTTCCTGAGAGGGGCTTCATGTCGGGCAGGCAACAAAACCTTGGATGAGCTGATGTTTCTGGAGGATGCAAGATGGGTGATCGCCCAGGAGAACATTGAAATATTCGATTCTGCAGGCAACAAAGCATGGGTGAGCATTTCGGCAGCAGATGGGCTGAGGCAGGAAGGGAGGTGAGTGATGATAGAGGTGAAAGATAACGGCCTTCTGATAAAGAGAATACGGAATTGGAATCTCAGCTGTGGTATCAATTCCGGCGCCAACTTGCAATCAGTTCTACTGTATAGTATATAAGTGGAGGTAGCTGTGTGGGAGTTGGTCTGATGCAAATTTCATTAGGTTGTGTATAAAAGTAGACAGATGTTTTGGACTAGGCACTTTAAAGTTTCATTGTGTAGCATGTTAATGCAGGCATGTGTTCTGGGGATGTTGCATTATGCAGAGTGTAGTTTAGTTTTGTTTAGTTTAGAGATACAACACTGAAACAGGCCCTTCGGCCCACCGAGTCTGTGCCGACAATCAACCACCCATTTATACTAATCCTGCACTAATCCCATATTCCTACCACATCCCCATCTGTCCCTATATTTCCCTACCACCGCTCGGGGCAATTTATAATGGGAAATTTACCTAACAACCTGCAAGTCTTTTGGCTTGAGTGTGGGCAGATGTTTTCGGGTTGTTCCAATGAACATTTATTTGCATACGACATGTGGAACTTACAACATAGGAGATCGTTAATGATTCAGATTTGATACCGATTGGTTACAGAAAGCATTTTCTTCGGACACTGTGGAAATCAATACATTCCAGCGTTTCACGTCAGAAGTTTACAGTGCTGAATGGTGATAACACACTCAGTCACTGGACAGAGTAGAGTATGTCATCTTGTTCTTCAGTTAGGTAAATGTTAAGCTCCACCCAACATTTATACCCACCTACAGAAGCCATGTGTCTTCTCCTTGTCCTCTACTTCTGTATCTGATGGGTCACATTGCTGATGTTTATTCTCCAAAGTGCCTGACGCAATTAGTCCAATCATTTTTGTCCAGTCCAGATTAAATACTGGTTTCTGTTCAGCCAGGAGGTCTACACATCTGGCGTTCAATTGTCCATCGGCGCTTCCTGATCCTGTCCAACATTTTGCAGAGAGATCCTGTTTTCTGTCCTCTTTGGTCCGGTCTAACAGTCATATATTGATAGAATTAGTCGTTTAGTTCATTGATTTTTTACAGACAATAGCAATTGCTAATGTGCCTCACATGTTTCGTTTGCTCATTTAACATAATTGCAGCAGTCTGTCTGGACAGACAGGTCTGCATACTCTCTGTTCAGACATGCGGTTTATGTATCTAAAATTACTCAAATATATTCCTTGTCAAAGACAGAGTCCCATCCTCACAAAGGTAAGTGATTCTCTTATGCTATTGATATTAAATTGATTTATGATAATGTAATAATCAATACAAACCTAAAACGTAGTTCTGCAGGAAGATACTGCATATTGCAAGGCTGATGTTTAAGGGTAGTACTTGTGGACCTTACATTCTCCAATATGAAGTGGAGTAGTAAAGTAATAATGAAGTAATAAACAGCGTGGATTAAACTGCTGGTCTTGCCAGTGACACCAACATTCCCTAAAATAATTAAAAAACAGAAAGGCACGGTGACATGTGGGGAACTATCTGGTAATATAATCCTGAATGGATCAATCACATAAAGCATCATTGGGTCCTCCTCATCTTCACTAAAACCTCCCGTTTGACAAAGATTATCCAGGAAGGCAAAGAAAACGCACAGCAAATATTCTCCATCATAAATCTTCCTCCTGAACCACTCCCCTGCCTCGTCCACCCTGAACTCCAAAAATAATTGAGAGGAGCTCATAGACTTTTTGTCACAAAGTTCAAAAACATCCGTTCAGTCACCTACACTACTTCCCTTTCTTCCCCAACCCATCAGGCCTAACTTCCTATCAGTTCCCACCCCCATCCCATACGATCACCCTGAATTCACATTTCTTGTTTCTCTCCTAGAATCCTTCACTCTCTCTCTGAACCTGTGCTGTTGATGGTATCCACATTTTGCTGTCTACACCTTATTTCTATTAAACTACTGAACACAAACATTCCCTTCCTGGGTTCCATGTTAGCTGGCTATATTAACGATTCTCTTTCTCTCTCTCTCTCTCTACATGTTCAGGCTCCTCTCCTTCAAATCAGCAGTCATCACACCTCTCCTCAGAAAGGAACCATTGACCACCTGTCCATGCAGGTTACTGCCCCAGCTCCAACTGTTCATACCTCGCCAAAGTCCTTGAATGTGTCGTCGCCTCCCAAATCCATGCTCATCTTATATGAAGCTGCATGTTTCAATTCCGCAAATCAATTTTCTATCCACACCACAGGACAAAAACAAACGACATCCGAAGTGATTGTGACAAACATAAACGATTCCACCTCCTCTTTTTTGACTTGTCTCAAATTTTTATATGATTGATCATGAAATACTTCTCCAATTCCTCCCCATTAACACACGTCTGGGTGGGACTGCACTCAGCTGGTTCTAGTATTATCTATGCAGTCATGGTCAGAACGTGGCCTGCAATGGCTTCATTCCCGCTCCTGCAAAGTCACCTATAGTGTCACCAAAGGATCGATCCTTTGACACTTCATTACTCATTTACATGCTGCCTTTCAGCGATATCCGCAAACACAGCCTCAGTTTCCACATGTATCTCACTGTATCCAACTGTACCTCACATTCAACACTCTTGAGCCCTCCAATGTCTGTACACTGTCAGAATTCCAGGCTGACATTCAGTACTGCATCAGCAGAAAATTCCTCCAACTCTGTATTGAAAAGATAGAAACCATCAGTCCCCACCGCATGTTTCCTTGTCTCCAACTCCATTTCTCGCCATGCCAACTGTCTGTCACTCAGCCAGACAGCTTGTAATCTTGGTGTTATATTTGACCCCAGGGTGATCCTCCTATCAAATCTCCATATCCTCATTAACACTGTCTATTTTCACCTCCATGACATCACCCGCATTTGCCCTTATCTCGTCTTGTTGATAGCGTTGTTCCCTCCAGACTCGATGATTCTAATGCACTCCTGGCTGGCATCACGCGTTACAACCTCTGCAAGCTCCGCTGTCTCGACCATTTGCCACTCAGGCATCTGCCCTATGCTCACTGACCTACTTTGCCCAGCAATGAGCGGTTTTAAAATTCTCATCCTTGTTTCAAATCCCTTCCTGGCCTCACAGCTCCTGTCTTTGCAATCGGCTCCAGACTGGCAGCTCCCAGTTCTGGCTTCTTGACCATTCCTGGTTTTAATTGTGCACCATTGGCGGCCGTGCCTTTATTTGCGAAGGTCACATGCTCTAGAATTACTTGCTTAAATATCTCTGCCTGTCAACCAGTCTTTCCTGCTTTAAGACGTTCCATAAAAACTAACTCTTTTACTTAGCTTTTGGTCATCTGACCTAATATATTTTTCTGTGCTCTGTGTTAAAATTTATTTGATATCACTCCTGTATCGCGCCTTGGGATGTTTCATTACGTTAATGGCGCTAGATAAATGCAAGTCACTTGTAATTGAAGATGAGGGAAATAGGAGATGGCAGTAAATGTCTGACCAAGATAACAAATAAGGGTAACATACATGGACAAGGAACAGATACAGTTATATAACATGAGTATAAATTAACTGTTAATCGTGTGAGTGATTGCCTGTTTGACACCGTACACAGCGTTCAAAACATAAAAGAGGAACTGGAGATCAGAACTTGTCAAAGCCATATGTAATAGCATATCTGAAACATTGCTGTTCTTTACATTCTATGTAAGAAGTAAGTGTAAACAGATATTCTGTTGTCTCGTTTTATTTACCTGTCACAGGTGCATTTAACGTTCTTTTTTTGAGCTGGTGATGGTAAAATCAGTTGTATTGAGTGATGATGTGAATGTCTATTGAAAGTATAATCCTCATGTACTGTTATCCAACAGACCACGTGCAGTTAAGGCTGTCTGACGGTGGAAGCCCATGTACTGGCCGAGTGGAGATTTATTACAATGGGACTTGGGGCTCAGTTTGTGATGATTCCTGGGATCTGGCGGACGCTGACGTGGTTTGCAAACAGCTGGGTTGTGGAAAGGCATTGGACCTGGCACTTCCTGCATCTTGTGGACCAGGCTCAGGGCCAGTTTGGTTGGATGAACTGACGTGTTCCGGTAACGAATCATTTCTCTGGGAATGTCCCTCAACATCGTGGGGTAACCACGACTGTTCTCATAAAGAAGATGTGAGGATCATGTGTTCAGGTAAAGGTGCTTCCATGTGCCCATTTTCCGTAGTGTTGTGCACGTGGTTTCACAGGGAAGATATGGCTTCGAATTACATACAATGGACAGCACGGAATCTGGCCATTCGGACTAACTGGTCAATGTGGTGTTTACGTTGCCCACGAGTATCACCCCACATCATTGCACCTAACCCTCTTTGCATATCCTCCTGCTTCTTTCTGCCTCATGTACCTGTATAGCTTTACTTTAAAGGCATCAGTGCAAATCACCTCAGCAATTGCATGTGTTCGGAATTCAAAATTCAAACCACTCCCTAGGTAAAAAAACAAACAAATTCTCCTGAATTTCTTATTAGATTTATTCGTGATTATCCTATATTTATGGTCACTAGCTTCGGTCTCTGTCACTTCAGAAGTGATTAGTGCCTCTGTATCCCGAGGTCTCTTAGCTGATCTTTATCATTTTGACTCTTATTTTACAAGACGTACGTGGCCTCTTTATTCTTCCTGTCAACACTGAGCACCTTAGACTTATCTCTATTCAACTTATTTAGCAATTGTATGCCCATTCGGCCCGTTTATTAACGTCTTCCCGTATTTTGTCTCTGTCTTTCTTAGTGTTAACTATATCCCCAAATTGCGTCATCTTAAATTTTGAAATTAAGTCTCCCTTGTCTAAATCCAAATCGTTCATGTAAATGTTGAGCAGCAGTGACCCCAGCCCTGTGGAACACCACTTCCCAACTTCCACCATTCTGGGTTACCACATTGTACCTGGACGGTGTGCTTTGTAGCTGGTTTCCTATCATTCTTGCACTGATCTCTTGACTTCACAGGCTCTGACCTCAGTCATAATCCTTGTCAGAGGCCTTCTGAAAAAAAACATGCATATTACATCGACTGCATTATCCCTGTTATCTTTCTGTAACTTCTTCAAAGAATTCAATAACGTTGTTTGTCTTTTCTGTTGTGAAATCCGTGTTGATTATTCTTTATTACTTTATGGGCTGTCGGTGTTTTTCTATCGCTTTTCTAATATAATTACTGGAAATCAGTGAACACAACCGGTGCAGCATGTGTTGAGCTGTGCAGTATGAACATACAACGAGTTATCAATCTAACCATCTGGATATTTCGTGTGTCATTGACAGAGCACAAAGAGCTGCGGATGGTGAACGGGAAGCATCGCTGTGAGGGGAGAGTGGAAGTGTTCTACAATGGCACCTGGGGAACAGTGTGCTCGGATACACTTGTTGAACGTGTTGCAGAAGTGATCTGTAAACAATTACAGTGTGGTCCCCACAGTTATATCGATTATTATGCTCAGTCATTCGGAGAAGGATCCGGACCCATTTGGCTCGATGGGATGGAATGTATTTCACACGAATCGTTCCTTTGGCAATGTCAAACAGAACCGTGGGGTAAACACAACTGTGAACACAGGGAGGATGCTGGTGTTGTTTGTTCAGGTAACACAACAATCCTCTAAATGTGCGAGTGTCATTTCAAACATTGGTGTGTGATACAGTCAGCATGTTTCTCTTCTCAACAGAAGCAAAAGTAACTGAGGAGCAGCCCCACAGATCAAAGGACTGCATTCGAGAATATGATTGTAAACGTGGGCTTTCACCAGATGCTACTTCCTCTTTATTATACCAACTATCTGACATGTACTTCTTTCTTATACTACATCAATAATAACCATTGATTCTCTTTGCCAGATTCTGGACATTGGTTGCGCCTGTTTGGAGGTAACACCAACTGCTCCGGGAGAGTTGAGATATTGTGCAATAACAGCTGGGGCACGCTGTGTGATGACTCCTGGGATCTGGCCGATGCCAATGTTGTCTGCAGACAGCTGGATTGTGGTCACGCTCTTTTGGCCCCAGGAGGAGCTACTTTTTCCCAGGGTGACGGTGTTATCTGGCTGGATGAGGTGAAATGCACTGGAAGCGAATCTTCTCTGGCCGACTGTCCTTCTTCATCGCCGGCTCAGTCTGACTGTGATCACAAGGAAGATGCCAGTGTGATTAGTTCCGGTGAGGGTGGCAGGGTTTGGAGAGTGGGGATAGGGTGCCTTGTTTTGTTAAATTGACTCATTAGTTCGGAAATTAAGAACAATATTTATCGTTTAAATGGAAAGTGCTGAAATCCTCCTGAACGTTTTGTACAATATATTCCACAGGACTCGATGTGCCTCCGATTGTTTTCCCGTCCTCATCTGCAGGTACTTACCATTATTAGTATTCCAGCTAGCGTTCGGGTTTGTATTAGTTGAATTGGTATTGTTGTCATTTCCTCAAGATACTATAAGCATGTGCTCACTGACTGGAAAAAAAATTTCCTCGCCGCATATTTCAAATGGTCCGGTTGAAAATCCGCTAATCCCAGTTTCTGACTGTACCTGAACTGTCCTGTACTGATCAGAAACATGGGGGCACTGTCTCTGTAATTTAGATTGGCTCACACTTTCCTCTGGTGCAATGTGTACCACACATACTGGGGAATGTTCAGCCCAACTCATTGCCCGGAAGCAGTGGATATAATTATTAAATACTTATATAAATATTTTATCATGCAAGACGGACTGTGTCTGTATTAAAGCTTTCTTGTTGTCATCAAGAACAGGGATATAAAACAACTTCCATCCTAGTTGCGGTCTGCTTCGGAGTCCTGCTAATCTGTGTGTTCATCTCACTGATGGTGGTTATACAGAAAAATTCAATCAGAAGAGGTGAGGCTCATATCTTACCGCGGATCCAACACAAAATCCCAGATATTGTGTCATATACTGCCAAAACTCTCGTTCATTGCAGCTTTCTATGAACCGTCAAGTGGCCTTGTTAGAAACATATTGTAATTATTTTTGCTGATTTTCTCAATTCAACGTGCTCGCAAATAGTGAAAGGTGACATTTAAACTGGAGAGTGATTTGAAGTGTCCACATTCACTGTGAGAGTTCATCACATAATACATGAAACTCTGGAAGAATTTACTTATTGTAACAATGGATCAAGAAATTTGATTGGAATTTCTGGGCTGTGCATTCAGCTATTTATTTGACTTTTAAATCTTCCTTCATCCATTGGGTATCAAATCCAGCCCTTCAGATTCTGGCTCTGGGCATCCAATCTCGAGCTGTCTAACCGGGTCTGCCTGTTATTTTGACAAATGAAATTTGTATAGGACCTTCTGCATTCACCAGCGGTGATTCTACATTCCAAAACAACGCTTCCACTCATATTTCACCCAACTAACACACTCCTGATTTATTATAAGAAATGGGCCTCTTAATAAAAAACACTTTCCATAATAACATAGAGTTCTTATAGAAATAGCTCTCTCTCTTACTCAGAAAGATTTGAAAGCTCGGACAGCATCGGCCTGTTATCTCTGTCGAGGACCCGACTAGAACAGACTCTGAAACAAGACAGTCCAAAAGCTGATACGATCAAGCTTTCTAACCTCACTAGACTGGCAGTAGTTTACAAACGGACACAAGAAGCAGATCAGGTCATCGAGTCATAGAGTAATAGAGTTATACAGCACAGAAACTAGCCCTTCAGCCCATTGTGCATGTGCTGGCCATCAAGCACTTATCTATTCTAATCCCATTTTCCAGCACTCGGCCCTTAGCCTTGTATGCTATGGTGTTTCGCGTGCTCATCTAAATACCTTAAATGTTGTGAGGGTTCCTGCCTCCACCATCTCTTCAGGCAGTGTGTTCCAGACTCCACATCCTCTGGGTGAATATTTTTTTCCTCAAATCCCCACTAAACTTCCTGCCCCTTATGTTGAATCCATGTCCCCAGGCAACTGACCCCTCTGCTAAAGGAAAACGTTTCTTCCTATCTATCCTATCAATGCCCTTCGTAATTTAGTAAAGTTCAATCAGGTTTCCCCTCAGCCTTCTCTGCGCTAAAGAATACAACCCTAGCCTATCCAGTCTCTCTACAGAACTGAAATGCTCCAGCCCAGGCAACATCCTGGTGAATCTCCTCAGCATCCTCTCCCGTGCAATCACATCAATCCTATCGTGTGGTGCCCAGAACTGTACACAGTACTCCAGCTGTGGCCTAACTAGCATTTCATAGAGCTCCATCATAGTCTTCCTGCTCTTATATGCTATGCCTCGGCTAATAAAGGCAAGTATCCCATATGTCCTTCCTCACCACCTTATCTCCCTGTGCTTCTGCCTTCAGTGATCATGAACAAGTCCACCAAGGTCCCACTGACCTTCTGGACTCCCTAGTGTCCTACCATCCATTGTATATTCCCTTGCCTTGAATGTCCTCCCAAAATGCATCACCTCACACTTCTCAGGATTAAATTCCATTTGCTCGGACACCATCCATCTTACCAGCACATCTATTTCGTCCTGTAATATAAGGCGTTCCTCCTCACTGTCTACGACATCAGCAATTTTCGTGTTATCTGCAAACTTACTGATCATACCTCCTGTATTTACATCTAAAGGTACAGTGCAAACAGCAAGGGTCCCAGCATCGATTCCTGTAGTACACCACTGGTCACTGGCTTCCACTCACAAAAACAACTTTTGACCATCACCCTCTGCCTCCTGCCACTAGGCCAATTGTGGATCCACTTTGTCAAATTGCTCTGGATCCCATGGTCTCTTATCTTCAAAAAGGAAATAGTGAGAGCTCAGAGCCAGCATGTTCCCCTAACCTTGAAGAGTAGGACCAACAAGTCCAGGAGACCCTGGATGTCAAGGGATTTAGAGGATTGGATAAGGAACAAAAAGGAGTTTAATGGCAGAATCAGTGAGCTGAAAACAGTGGAGGCCCTAGAGGAGTATAGGAAGTGTAGGGGGTATTTAAAAAAGTAATTAGGAGAGCGAAGAGGGGACATGCAAAAACACTGGGGAGCAAGATGAAGGACAATCCCAAGTCTTTTTGAAGTATATTAAGGGCAAGAGGATAAGATTACCGCCGATTAGTGGCCATCAGTGTGTGGAGTCGGAGGATGTAGATTAGACTTTAAATGATTATTTTTCATCTGTATTCACCATGGAGACGACCCATGTAGGTGTCGAGATCAGGGAATGGGATTGTGATATACTTGAACAAATTATCATTGAAAGGTAGGAAGTATCAGCTGTTTTAGTGGGCATAAAATGGATAAATCCCCAGACCCAGATGAGATGTGACCCAGGCTGCTATGTGAGATAAGGGAGGAGATAGCAGGGGCTTTGCCACACATTTTCAAATCCTCTCTGGGACAGGAGATGTATCAGAGGACTGAAGGACAGTGAATGCGGTACCATTATTCAAGAAGGGTAGCAGGGATAAACCAGGTAATTACAGGCAGATGAATCTAACATCAGTGGTAGGGAAACTATTGGGAAAAATTCAGAAGAACAGGATTAATCTCCACTTGGAGAGGCAGGCATTAATCGGGGATAGTAGCATGGCTTTGTGAGGGGAGATCGTTTCTGACAAACTTGATTGAACTTTTCCTCAGTGAACACATTTGTCCCCAGTCTGCTGCAGGTGAACATATGAGTATGTAGAAAAATAGACACAAAGACATATGCACAAATACGGACAATAAAACTACTCCGCATTCACAATACCTGGCTTTATCTCTTTACTATCACAATCTCTGCCATTTTGGAAGTGTTCGCAGATAATTTACTGTTAAACGCTCATGGGTTGCAACTAAACTTTAATCTCCCCACCATCCACCTGACAGGTTCTGTCACTAGCGGCAAGGGTTCACTGGCTGGTTTGTACCAAGCAATTTATGAAGAGATTGGGAATATTCCACCTGGCAAGGATTCCTATCAGGTCCGGCGTTCAGGTCTGTATTTTATATTTCATACCGAATTTTCACTAGACAAATGTCACTTCCGCTTAAATACCCCATTTTAATAGTCAGGTTACTGACTGAACACTGTCAGAAATCTGCTCACTATCACCATGTGAAGGAGCCCTGTCACAGTGCGAGTGTGTCTTTCTGTGAGTATAGTAAGATGAGCAATGGGTTTGGGAAGATTCCCACCCGCCGCTAATGCTGAAAGAACGTGATTTCTATTTGTTTATAACTATCATGTCATTTCATTCGATTTAAACTAGACCATAAATAATCACTGCTCTCAGAAGGAGATAGTCACATTGACTCAGATTTTATTTTTCTTGGTGACTGGAATTCTGGATCAGAAACACTTTCCCATCAGGAATTCCTTACCTGAAATCGGTGGTTTCCACCAAGAAACTTATTCTAACACCTTGTATTCTGAAGTTTAACATGAAATCTACAAATTCTGCTTCATGATACTGGGGCAGCAACATTACCATACCGATATAAGTTCTGTCCTGAACTGTATTTGCAGGGCGATTTAACCATTGAGATAAATTACTCAGTTTACAACAAAACACACAAAGACGATTTCCCTGGCAGCTAAGATAACGGAGAATCATAAAAGATTCGAGAAGTATATTAAGAGTAAAAGCGTAACTGGGGAGTGAGTCGGTCCCCTTAAGGATCAGTGTGGGAATCGATGTGTGGAGACATGGGAAATGGGCGCGGTCTTAAATGAATACTTTAGTTTGTATTTACCGTGCAGAAGGTTATGGAAGCTAGTGAGTTCAAGGGAGAGAAAAGATATCCTGCAGCATATCAACATTACAAAGGAGGAGGTGTTGGAGGTTTTGAAGCGCATTAAGGTGGATAAATCTCCAGGGCCTGACCAGGTGTATCCTAGGATGCTATAGGAAGCAAAGGAGGAGATTGCTGGGGCACTGGAAGATATTTTTATGTCATTGTTAGCCACAGGTGAGGTATCGGAAGACTGGAGGATGGCTAACGTTGTGCCTTTATTTAAGAAGGGAAGCAGGGATAAGCCAGCGAACTACAGGCTGGTGAGCCTTACATCATTGGTGGGATTCTGAGAGAGAGGATTTACAAGCATTTGGAAAGGCAAGGTTTGATTAGGGATAGTCAGCATGGCTTTGTGCGTGGGAAATCATGTCTCACGTATTTGATTGAGGTTTTTGAGGAGGTGACCAAGAGGATTGACGAGGGCAGGGCGGTGGACGATATCTACATGAACTTTGGCAAGGCCTTTGACAAGGTCCTGCATGGTAGGTTGCTCCTAAAGGTTCAAACACATGGGATCCAGGGAGAGGTAGCCAATTGGATACAATATTGGCTTAATGATAGGAGGCAGAGGGTAGTGGTGGAGGGTTGTTTTTCAGATCAGAGGCCGGTTACAACAGGATGTAGATCAACTGGAAAAGTGGGCAAGGGATTGGCAAATTGAATTTAACGCAGACAAGTGCGAAGTGATGCATTTTGGGAAGTTAAACCAGGGCAGGACATATACAGTGAATGGCAGGGCCGTGGGAGTGTTGCTGAGCAGAAAGACCTTGGGGTGCAAGTACATAGTTCCCTGAAAGTGGCAACACAGGTAGACAGGGTGGTGAAGAAGGCATATGGCATGCTTGCCTTCATTGGCCGAGCCATTGAGTACAAGATGTGGGACGTCATGTTTCAGTGGTACATAGCGTTGGTTCGGCCGCACTAGGTGTACTGTGTGCAGTTCTGGTCGCCAGACTACAGGAAAGATGTGATTAAGCTGGAGAGGGTTCAGAAAAGATTCACAAAGATGTTAGCTGGTTTGGAGGACTTGAGTTAGAAAGAGAGATTGGATAGGCTGGGTCTGTTTTCCCTGGACGAAGGAGGCTGAGAAGGGACATGATAGAGGTATGTTAAATTATGAGACGTATAGATAGGATAGTTAGCCAGAGTCTGTTTCCCATGTTAAGGGTGACTAAAACTAGACGGCATAGATTTAAGGTGAGAGGGAGGAGGTTTAAAGGGGATCAAAGGGGTAAATGTTTCACACAAAGAATAGTGGGTATCTGGAATTAGCTGCCTGAGGAGGTGGTGGAGACAGGAAAAGTAGCAACATTTAAGAGGCATCTGGACAGGTACTTGAATGAGCAATGCATGTAGGGATATGGAATTAATGCAGGTAGGTGGGATTAGTATAGATATTCGTTATGGTCGGCATGGACGCGATGGGCCGAAGGGCCTGTTTCTATGCTGTACGACTCTATGACTTTAAGAACAAATCCGTTATTAGCCTCCTTGCACTCTTTTCTGCCCCATTATCCGGGGTGGGGTTCGGTTTTGGAGCCAACATCGGCCATTTGAGACTCTAAAATGGAAAGAGATGGGGACAGGGTGGAGGGATCTGAATTAAGAAACTGTGCTAACTGACTATTTTTTCACTGTTGTTTCTGCGCTGATGTCTGAAATCTGAACGACCAGCTGTACTGTGTATTGTTTTAACTGCTCGCTGTATGAGCCAACATTATTGGTCCATCCCAAGATGCTCCTGAACCACTGCAGTCCCTGTGATGAATGTTCCACAATCGTGTCAGATACAAAGTCCCAGTACATTGTCATCAGATGATGACGGTTTATTGTTATTTGCTCGAACGTCCCACTCAATCTCTCCAATAACCATCCATGTTTGTGTTTAACAGTTACTGATTACATTGAGTCCCTCAATCAGATTGAATATTACACCAGTCACAGTTTGGGTGACACGGATCCTGGATCAGAAAATTCTGAAGGGAACTCCTCCAGTATTCAGGGTGGGTACATTTTTACTTGTCATCATCAGGCTTTTTAATCCATCACGCTGTCTGCTATCTAAAATTAACATTGAAATATATCAGAACTTACTCGCTGTAAAATGATGCTGCTGAAAACATGGAGATTTGCTGATTGATTTTAGTTTTAAAAAATGGAGAAATAATTTGGATTTCTACAAAACCATCCCGATTGCACCCAGTAGTATAATGGAATTAAACTTTCAGTTCATGATGTTTTCTGGCACTGTTGTCTGGGCAGTGAAATGTGAAATTTGTGTGCATGTTAGATAGGTGATTCAACGGGATACATGTGACTTTAATACGGAGGGCAGAATTTTATTACACATTGGCTGCAGATTGGGAGGGAAATTGCCACTGGATAGCGGTGCAAAGGAAGCTCGACATCTTTACACTGTTAGGTGATATTCCCAGAGTCGGCAGAGCTGGTGGGTGGAGGCTGCACTATAAGGCTCTGGGCAGATAACTGAGCCTATAATACAGGAAATTTATGGCAATTTTCTGAACTATTCACAAATTAGTGAAAGGCGGGCGACAACAACAGCTTTCAGAGACTCGCCATCTACACGGAGGCGGAAGCTCAGAGGAAGGTCAGTTTTGGCTGTGAAAAGCATTGTGGCACTGGAGGGAGGGCGAGAGATACTGAATCACGTTATTGGCAATCTGGAGGCTGACCGATCTTGGCGATCACAACAGAAGTATTCAGGATGAGCATCCTCTCCGACTTGCAACATATGTATGCAAAGTGAAAAGAGTGGAGGCATTGAGAAATGAGTGCAACAATTTACAATAGATGTCATCCACTCCTGTTTTGAGGTCTCCCATTGTGGAGGAGCATCAGAGATGGAGAGAACTGTAGTCCGCGAGATTTGGGCTGCAGCACCCAGAGAGGCACAAGGAACATGACGCTGGAAGAGAGGGTGGGCGAGCAGGTCTCACAGTAGCACGCAAGCAGCTTCTTGAGTGCAGAAGATGCGACCCATCAGAGAGGGTTTACCATCTGAGGTTCTGCTTCCTGCAAATGTCAGAGCAGCAGTGTCACTGAAGATTGTGCCTCTACAGGGAGGCGGTCACTGAGCTGTGCACGATGATGGAGGAGGATCTGAACCAATGAGTGGGGGCACCCCTTCCCCAAATATATTTTCATCTTTTCTGACATTTGAGGCCGTCAGCTTAATGTTAGGCACTGCACTCACCTTGCCATACTACATCAGGGCATTGATTCTGTTTCTGCACTGAAACCTCTTACATGGGACCACGTCACAGCTGGTTACCTCCTGCTCAATCTCCTGCCATGCCGCCGCCCTCCCCACCTGCCTAGCTGGCCTCCTCCTCCCGTCCCGATGAAAAAGCGCTTCCCTCCTTTCCCTTTCTGTCTGAAGGAGCACTTCCATGGAGGCATGCGAAAACCTGGGCGCCACCCTTGCTCTGGCTGCTGCCATCTGCCAAACATGCAGGTTGCCAGTCTCCCAACCAATGTCCTACTCTGCCGTTCCTTTCAGTCGATTGCAGGCTGCATTTTAAACATAGCATGAGCGATGACTTACCTGTCGAGACACGACAAGTTCCCACCATTCGCCAGCCTCTAATCTCACGACAGTTGAAGATCACAGTCTACCCTGGCCGGCCCGTGTATACTGACGTCTAATAATATAATTCTAAGCATTCAGTGTTACCATTTATTTTCAGTGAAAATCATTATTTCCTCTCAGGTCTGGTTCCCGCTGATTATGATGACGTTGATATTGGAGCCATTGACACTCAGGATGGGCACTTTTTGCTGGACAGTGGTCCTGATGATCTCTTCACACTGACAAGTGCCGGCGGTGATCTCTCCACTCTTGGTGAGTTAAACTCCCACAGTCACCAGCTGATCCATTTTATCTGCTATCACCCAGCGGTAAAAAAAAAAACAACGCGGTGAATGGAGCTGGAAAACATTCAGAGGCCACCAAATTCCAGTCCCCTCTACGTTATTGACACATATATAGATAACCCGCACTGAACCCGCTTTCAGTCCAGTCATTAATCCATCGTCTTTCGCTCAACAGTATACAGCTCTCAAACCCGAACTGATCCCGCTTCCAGTCCAATCATTAATCCATCATTTTTCCCTCCACAGTATACAGCTCTCAGACCCGCACTGATACCGCTTTGCTGGTTCCCTCCAGTCCTGAAAACAATGAGGATGTTCACTGTGACACGTTCACAATAGCAGACATTCCACTAACAATGCGCAGTGACTGTGTGGTTCAACATCTTACATCTCCATCACACCGGTAAGACGAATGCTTTATTATTTGTTCCATGTATTTGTGCTGACACTGCAGTCTCGGCTGTTTCCGATATTAATATGATAATTAATGGTGTTTTCAATGGTCAGTGATTCCAAAGTATCAGAAGAGAACATTTTCTGTACTTACTAATGATATAGGAGGCTTATTGAAGCAGAAATATTCTGAGGAGATCAGATACGGTATTTGATGTATTTGTCTGATGCGTAACATTGCTGTAAATCTCTCAAGTCGTTTTTGTTGTCCTTTCAGGTAAAAGTCAGCCTCAAATCCTGTGAATGATGTCTGGAGGCGAATCTGTGTTAAATCTGAGGGAATGGCATGAATCTTTCCAACAGTGTGAACATGATGAATGTGCTTTGCTTTGCTATATAAACATCACTTTATTTTAATTAACCATCATTTTACTTTGTGTTGAAATAACTAGATTTGGCTTTTCTCCATATTTTGTTTGAAGGTGTGTGTTTTCTGTTTAATTGAAATACAAAACAGAATTGATATCGGATCATTTCTCTGTCTATACAAATAGTGAGATATATTACTCCACATGTAATTACCAGCACTGTTACAGAGATGAAAACCATTGCTTATTAATAAAGAGTTTATGTAATGTTCGTTTTGTAACCGATTCACTTTTCCATAGCCTGTTAAAAAAAGGTTTAGAACACGTCAGGTGACAAATAAATGGTCTGTCTCTTTAATCTCCATTTATTGTTACTGCTTCCTCCATCGCCATATACTCGATGTGAACAAATTACTGCAGTTTATAATGTAAGTGCTGATGTACAATAGGAATAACCTTAAAAATAATTTTAAAAAGCATTTATTCAATGTTGCAGTTGGAATTTGTGCCTTTGTCAATATCAAAAACTCTTTTATGTTTCAAGTGCTAAATAAACACCAATTCCTAGATACAATACAATGTTCTTTTACTGTGCTACACTATCCCAGAGTATGGCGGCAGAGCAGGAGAATCTGGTCAGAAATCCATGCGTTTGTGCCGTCAATTTTAAACATTTCAGTGAGTTATCAGCAGAGCGCAATTGTTACTCTGTCGGGAGAGCAGCAACACCATGCATTACTCTCCAGAAAATTGTGATTTTTCTGACTCGTTGGCTTACATAAATACCCGTATCCATCAGTAGACGACGACCATCATTTGAATTGAAAACGAATCATGCTGGAATTATTTAACAGCTAAGATATCATCTGTGGCGAGAGCTTTGAATGTTAATGTGATTTCTTCAGAAATATATATTGGTCAAAATTTATTACTTTTAGCAAATACAGAACCAGGGAAAAAGGGGGACTTGAGAGAGTAAAATAGTGAAGGTCTGTGTTAAGATGCAGGCAATTGTGATTAAATGAATCCTGCCCCACTTTACTCTTTGTTATCAATGTCCCTGTGATCTGCAGCAATTCATTCTCCCCACCCTGACGTTGTCATTAAACCTGCAGACTATGGAATCGCTGTTGATGTTTTCTGAAAAGACCTCTACCTTGGGGAGCCTAAACACGAACTCTCTGACATATCGTTCCACCTCACCCAGACCATGACCACAACACCGAACATCATGTCGTCCTTTCCCATACTATCATTGAACTCATTTCCTCTTGAGATCTTCACCCCGTGCCTGTAACCGCGCACAGACCCATCTAAATCCTGCAAACATCCACAAACAAGACTACCTCGATAGACTCAACATTTCAATCTGTTCCTTTCCGATGGAGCTTAACTCTTTCCATTGCACTTTCTCCCCTTGTCTTCTGCTGTCGCCAACCACGATTTTAACTACTCTGGTGTCCTGGCCAGCAATGTTTCCTTTTCGCCATGGACATCCAGTCCAACACTGTAAACAGGACATGTAGACTCCCTCAACTTCATCCCTCCCCAGGCCGTCCAACCACTCTACATTTACATCTCCCACCAAGATGTTCATTCCCTTTAAACTTCTCTTTCTCTCTCCAGAGCATGTAATTCTGCTGAAACTCTATCACTCACCAGGAAGATCAATCCCTTTAAAACCCAATCCATTCAAGAAATTCGGATCCCTGCTACTCCATCCCTCATCAGGACGGCCATACCCTCAACACTTCTGTCACTAACCAGGATGTTCAAACCATCGACAAGTTAGCCCATTCAAAATATTCAGTTCTCTACTTTTCCATCCCATGCCGGGATGTCCAGTCGCTTTACAATCCATCTTCTACCAGGATGTACCTTCCACATACACCAGTATCTCTGACTACGACGTGCAGCCTCTCTGCATCGTTATCACTTGCCTCACCAACCAGTCCTTTGACACCCTTAACTCCCACCAGCACACGGCATCTTGTTTGGGTACATTGATGACTATTTCAGTGTAGTTTCCTGACCTCATTCTCAACTGAAAGGAATGAACTTTGAACAAAGAACAAAGAAAATTACAGCACAGGAACAGGCCCTTCGGCCCTCCAAGCCTGCGCCGATCCAGATCCTCTATCTGAACATGTCACCTATTTTCATTCATGTATCTGTCCAGATACATCTTAAAAGACGCTGTCGTCCTCGCCTCTATCACCTCCGCTGGCAATGCGTTCCAGGCACCCACCACCCTCTGCGTAAAGACATTTCCACGCATATGCCCCCTAAACGTTTCCCCTTTCACTCTGAACTCGGGACCCCTTGTAATTGAATCCCACACTCTGTGATAAAGCTCCTTGCTATCCAACCTGTCTATACCTCTCATGATATTGTACACCTCAATCAGGTCCCCCCTCAACCTCCATCTTTCTAATGAAAATAATCCTAATCTACTCAACATCTCTTCATAGCTAGCGCCCTCCACACCAGGCAACATCCTGGTGAACCTCCTCTGCACCCTCTCCAAAGCATCCACATCCTTTTGGTAATATGGCGACCAGAACTGCACGCAGTGTTCCAAATGTGGCCGAACCAAAGTCTTATACAACTGTAACATGTCCTGCCAACTCTTGTACTCAATACCCCGTCCGATGAAGGAAAGCATGCCGTATGCCTTCTTGACCACTCTATTGACCTGCGTTGCCACCTTCAGGGAACAATGGACCTGAACACCCAAATCTCTCTGTACATCAATTTTTCCTAGGACTTTTCCATTGACTGTATAGTTCACTCTTGAATTGGATCTTCCAAAATGCATCATCTCGCATTTGCCCTGATTGAACTCCATCTGCCATTCCTCTGCCCAACTCTCCAATCTATGTATATTCTGCTGTATTCTCTGACAGTCCCCTTCACGATCTGCTACTCCACCAATCTCAGTGTCGTCTGCAAACTTGCTAATCAGACCACCTATACTTTCCTACAAATCATTTATGTATATCACAAACAACAGTGGTCCCAGCACGGATCCCTGTGCAACACCACTGGTCACACGTCTCCATTTTCAGAAACTCCCTTCCACTGCTACTTTCTGTCTCATGTTGCCCAGCCAGTTCTTTATCCATATAGCTAGTACACCTTGGACCACATGCGCCTTCACTTTCTCCATCAGCCTACCATGGGGAACCTTATCAAACGCCTAACTGAAGTCCATGTATATGACATCTACAGCCCTTCCCGCATCAATCAAATTTGTCACTTCCTCAAAGAATGTTATTAAGTTGGTAAGACATGACCTTCTCGGCACATAACCATGCTGCCAATCACTGATAAGCCCATTTTCTTCCAAATGGGAATAGATCCTATCCCTCAGTATCTTCTCCAGCAGCTTCCCTACCACTGACGTCAGGCTCACCGGTCTATAATTACCTGGATCATCCCTGCTACCCTTCTTAAACAAGGGGACAACATTTGCAATTCTCCAGTCCTCTGGGACCTCACCCGTGTTTAAGGATGTTGCAAAGATATCTGTGAAGGCCCCAGCTATTTCCTCTCTCGCTTCTCTCTGTAACCTGGGATAGATCCCATCCAGACCTGGGGACTTGTCCACCTGAATGCCGTTTAGAATACCCAACACTTCCTCTCTCCTTATGCCGACTTGACCTAGAGTAATCAAACATCTGTCCCTATCCCCAACATCCGTCATGTCCCTCTCCTCGGTGAATACCGATGCAAAGTACCCGTTTAGGAGCTCACCCATTTTCTCTGACACCACGCATAACTTTCCTCCTTTGTCCTTGAGTGGGCCAATCCTTTCTCTTGCTCCTTTTATGTGAATAAAAGGCTTTGGGATTTTCCTTAACCCTGTTTGCTAAAGATATTTCATGACCCCTTTTAGCCCTCTTAATTCCTCGTTTCAGATTGATCCTACATTCCCGATATTCCTTCAAAGCTTCGTCTTTCTTCAGCCGCCTAGACCTTATGTATGCTTCATTTTTTCTCTTAGCTGGTCCCACAATTTCACCTGTCAGCCATGGTTCCGTAATCTTGCCATTTCTATCCCTCATTTTCACAGTAACATGTCTCTCCTGCACGCTAATCAACCCTTCTTTAAAAGCCTCCCACATATCACATGTGGGTTTACCTTCAAACAGCTGCTCCCAATCTACATTCCCCAGCTCCTGCCGAATTTGGGTACAGTTGGCCTTCCCCCAAATTAGCACTCTTCCTTTAGGACCACTCTCATCTTTGTCCATGAGTATTTTAAAACTTGCGGAATTGTGATCACTATTCCCAAAGTAGTCCCCTACTGAAACTTCAACCACCTGGCCGGGCTCATTCCCCAACACCAGGTCCAGTATGGCCCCTTCCCGAGTTGGACTATTTACATACTGCTCTAGAAAACACTCCTGGATGCTCCTTACAAATTCTGCTTCATCTAGACCTCTAACACTAAGTGAATCCCAGTCAATGTTGGGAAAATTAAAATCTCCTATCACCACCACCCTGTTGCTCCTACACCTTTCCATAATCTGTTTACATGTTTGTACCTCTATCTCACGCTCCCTGTTGGGAGGCCTGTAGTACAGCCCCAACTTTGTTAGCGCACCCTTCCTATTTCTGAGTTCTGCCCATTTTGCCTCACTGCTCGAGTCCTCCATAGTGACCTCCTTCAGCACAGCTGTGATATTCTCTTTGACAAGTGATGCAACTCCACCACCCTTTTACCTCCCTCTCTATCCCGCCTGAAGCATCGATATACTGGGATATTTAGTTGCCAATCATGCCCTTCCCTCAACCAAGTCTCAGTAATAGCAATATCATCATACTCCCAGGAACTAATCCAAGCCCGAGGTTCATACGCCTTACCTACTACACCTCTTACATTAAAAAAATGCACCTCAGACCACCAGTCCCTTTGCGTTCATCATCTGCTCCCTGCCTGCTTAGTCATACTGACTTCATTGTTCGGAAGCAGAGAGTGCGAGCGAGTGAGCAGCTGGGAAGGTCAGTTTCAAAGCAAACTTAATTTCCTTTTGTTTTCGGCCGAGACTAGGGGGCTGCTGGGTAAGTAAAAACCTATATATTTGGGCTGTTTAAATTAACGTACCTTTCATTGCAGCAGCTTATTCGGGAAGCAGAGAGTGCGAGGGAGTGAGCAGCTGGGAAGGTCAGTTTCAAAGTAAACTTAATTTCCTTTTGTTTTCGGCAGAGAGCAGGGGGCTGCTGGGTAAGTTAAAACCTATATATTCGGGCTGTTTAGAATAACTTACCTTTCTTTGCAGCAGCTTATTCGGAAGCAGAGAGTGCGAGGGAGTTAGCAGCTGGGAGGGTCAGTTTCAAATTAAACTTAATTTCCTTTTGTTTTCGGCGGACCTCCAGGGGGCTGCTGGGTAAGTAAAACCCTATATATTTGGGCAGCGGCTGAACCCGAGACACTACACTGTGGTGTCTCCCAAACGCCCTCCCACTCGTACCAAAAAAAAGGAATCGGTGGTGTGTAGATAAGGAAAGGCATTTTCGATTTTTTTTTTTATCGTGTGATTGGTACAAACTTTTCGTTCCTTTTTTATTTAACTAAGTTAAGCTTAAGATTAGAAATGGCAGGAGATCTCAGACCCGTGTCATGCTCCTCTTGCTCAATGTGGGAGCTCAGGGACACGGCTGATGTCCCTGACTCCTTCATGTGCAGGAAGTGTGTCCAGCTGCAGCACTTGTTAAACAGCATGACGGCTCTGGAGCTGGGGGCGGACTCACTTTGGAGCATCCGCGATGCTGAGGTGGTCGTGGATAGCACGTTTAGCGAATTGGTCACACCGCAGATTAGGATTGCTGAGGGAGAAAGGGAATGGGTGACCAAAAGGCAGAGAAAGAGCTGGAAGGGAGTGCAGGAGTCCCCTGCGGTCATCTCCCTCCAAAACAAGTATACCGTTTTGGATACTGTTGGGGGAGATGGCTCACCAGGGGAAGGCAGCAGTAGCCAGGTTCATGGCACCGTGGCTGGCTCTGCTGATCGGAAGGGCGGAAGACGAGTGGAAGGGCTATCGTCATAGGGGATTCGATTGTTAGGGGAGTAGATAGGCGGTTCTGTGGTCGAAAACGAGACTCCCGAATGGTATGTTGCCTCCCAGGTGCACGGGTCAGGGATGTCTCAGATCAGCTGCAGAACATTCTGAAGGGGGAGGGCGAGCAGCCAGTTGTCATTGTGCACATAGGCACCAACGATATAGGTAAAAACGGGATGAGGTCCTACAAGCAGAATTTAGGGAGTTAGGAGCCAAGTTAAAAAGTAGGACCTCAGAGGTAGTAATCCCAGGATTGCTACCAGTGCCAAATGATAGTCAGAGTAGAAATGAAAGAATAGTCAGGATGAATGCGTGGCTTTGGAGATGATGCAGGAAGGAGGGGTTCAGATTTTTGCGACATTGGGACCGGTTCTGGGGGAGGCGGGACTATTACAAATTGGACGGTCTACACCTGGTCCGGACTGGAACCAATGTCCTTGGGGGTGCTTTTGCTAATGCTGTTGGGGAGGGTTTAAACTCATGTGGCAGGGGGATGGGAACCAAATGAGGAGGTCAGTGTACAGTAAGGAGGTAGTAACTAAAGCCTGTAAGGAACTAGATAGAACAAAGAACAAAGAAAATTACAGCACATGAACAGGTCCTTCGGCCCTCCAAGACTGCGCCGATCCAGAGCCTCTATCTAAACATGTCGCCTATTTTCTAAGGGTCTGTATCTCTTTACTTCCTGCCCATTCATGTATCTGTCTAGACACAGCTTAAAAGACGCGATCGTGCCCGCGTCTACCACCTCCGCTGGCAACGCATTCCAGGCACCCACCACCCTCTGTGCAAAGAACCTTCCACGCACATCACCCCTAAACTTTTCCCCTTTCACTTTGAACTCGTGAACCCTAGTAATTGAATCCCCCACTCTGGGAAAAAGCTCCTTGCTATCCACCCTGTCTATACCTCTCATGATTTTGTACACCTCAATCAGGTCCCCCCTCAACCTCCGGCTTTCTAATGAAGATAATCGTAATCTACACAACCTCTCTTCATAGCTCGCGCCCTCCATACCAGGCAACATCCTGGTGAACCTCCTCTGCACCCTCTCCAAAGCATCCACATCCTTTTGGCGTAGTGTCTCGTGTTCAGAAACGGCCCAAATATATAGCTTTTAACTTACCCAGCAGCCCGCTGGTGGTCCACCGAAAACAAAAGGAAATTAAGTTTACTTTGAAACTGACCTTCCCAGCTGCTCTCGCTTGCACTCTCTGCTCCCGAATAAGCTGCTGCAATGAAAGGTAAGTTATTTTAAACATCCCAAATATATTGGGTTTTACTTACCCAGCAGGTCCCTGGTCTCCACCGAAAACAAAAGGAAATTAAGTTTACTTTGAAACTGAGAATCAAAGCTTTTCACTCGCTCGCACTCTCTGCTCCCGAATAAGCTGCTGCAATGAACGGTAAGTAATTTTCAACAGCACAAATATATAGGTTTTTACTTACCCAGCAGCCCACTGGTCTCCGCTGAAAACAAAAGGAATTTAAGTTTACTTTGAAACTGACCTTCCCAACAGCTCACTCGCTCGCAGTCTCTGCTCCCGAATAAGCTGCTGCATTGAAAAGGCAGCTTCTAGCTGCCATGCCTACCTTATCTTTACACAACCCATCCCAAATTCGAATCCTCGAATTACTATCTTCATAACTGAGGATAGGCAGGTATCTCACAATGTCTATCATTCGCCACCAACTCAGAGAACTACCTTGATTATGCACCCCGACTTCCTCCATCATGCTTCGTGTCAGGTCTCTATTGCCTTTTCCAGGTAAGTCCGTCTCTGTGACAGCAGTTCCAACGACGCCATCTTCCACGTCATCATTTCCGAATTGGCTTCTGTCTTTGCTCGGCTGAAGACTCCCCTTCTTCGGGCACATGACCTGCAATTCCGCCCTCATCCCTTCTCGTCGCCACCAGAGCCATGATCCAGTTCGCCTTGTCCTCACCTTCCACAGCAACACTTACATATTCTACAGTTTTCTACAATTTCTGCGACTTCCTGTGCCATGTGACCACAAAAGGTATCATTCCCCCCTCTCCCTTAAACAATCCAAAGGCTCTATTCACTTTGTGAAACCCTAGTTTAGTGTTCTATCTATCCCAGAATCAATCCTCTTCCCACAAAAACATCTCATGGAAGTGTCGGATGATGCGACACCTGTTCTTTCCCCTCCTCCCTTTTCACAGAGAGTGTGCCGAACATTCTTTCTGAATGAACCAAGCATCTAATTGTACTTTTTCCAACTGAGTTCATGGTATTCATTACTCCCAATGGAGTATATTCTGCAGAGACCCAACGGCGATTGGATGAGGCTTCAGTGACCACATCAACTTTCCATTGGCACTTTTCAGCCTTAAAAGCGCTCCTGTATTTTTGAATAGCGGGTATTGGTAATGAACAAACAAGTTGAATTGGAGGAAGTGTGGTTCGTGCTCGGTGTGGGGATCCCCTATTGACTCACGACAGTAGCAGTTACCCTGGGATCAACCTTCCTCTTTCCTATCTCATTGGCAGATATGTGGTCCTCTTTGACAGATATTTCATATTTCCCTCCCACTGCCATGTATCAGCAGCCAGACCTGGAGCCCACAGTGAGAGATGGCTCTGCCGTGCCAGTCACTGCACTGTCATTGTGCAGCAGAATTGGAGACCATACCGAAAGCTGACCATATGGTGCCTGGCATTGCACGGTGAAGCAGCGAGTGACATATGAAGTCTGAGAACAAGTGACTAAATATCGGTTGTATTGAAATGCTACTCACACCCCTTCCTCCCACCTCTGCACCAAGTGATTCACGAAGTTGATTCTTCCCCTACATTTTGCTCAAATCTCCACTGCACCAGGACAGAGAAAATCCCTGCAGGAGGCATTCACATGCCCACATACTGTGAAGGCCCTATATTATTAACAAAACATTTTGCACAAATTGACATGGATAAACGTTTGACTACGTTAATAAATTGCACTCAAATTAATATTCATTCATGTGCCACCTAATACTGTTTCCTTGAAGGCCAGTATTTTATAATTATAGAGCTGCCCCTTTTAGTTCAGCGTGGTGGACGCTTGCTGCAGTCGTAAAAATGGCACTGCAGATATTTACAACCGGCATTTTCGGCGGTGCGACCGAGAATGGGACTGGCTTCAGGTTGGTGCATCTGGACTAACTTGCTGGTGCCTGCATGGGCATGGGACTAGGGTCTGCCAAGGGCACAGATGTACTTCGCTTTTGAAGGAGGACACTATCTGCAGCTGCTGTAGCACCAGTCTGATCCCATGGGGCTGCACATTATCAACCAACTGATCTGCATGAGAGAAAGCTAAAGGACATCAGTAATCCGACCAAAGCTCCTCTCCAATCAAACCACTAAATCTGTCAACGCTGCTTCTCTACTTTTCGAGGCTGGAAGGTAATGTAGAAACCACAGCCTCAATAGCAGCAGTTTGGGCTTCAATCAAAGCTGGCCTTGGTGGTTACCAGGGCTCTTGAATTGTAAGCCTAATTGCAGCTTCCATGGAGGACAGCACATTCTCCATAACAGAACACAGGCAACTCGTCCCATGAACAGGAACGTCCAGGTGCCAGTCATAGACTGTTGGCTCCTCCATAGTCTCATCCATGATGTGGACACTCTTTAACTGGTTTCCCACACAACCGTTCTCTGCTGGTAGTATTCCAATTTCCTTTGCGTGAAGAATCAGGCATTGAATTGGTATTCCCCATACTAGTTTGTGTCAGGGCTCACTCACCACCCTCCTCTCTCCTCTGCTGTACCTTGCAACACTGCCAGTGCTACTCACTTATAATGTGAACTTCACCCTGTACAGACTGTGCTATCTCACCATCAGTCCCATGCATTTTGCTAAATGCCGAACTGGTGCGTGCTGAAGTTGAGGGGTGACTGTTCAGATTGGAATTGCTGGCTTGGTTCCCCTGCTTCTGAAGGGCCTCGCCGTGCAGAGGATTCTGTCAGCGGAGACAGTAAAAGTGAAATATGAGAACTAGGCAGACTAAGCAACCACATAGCTGTGAGAGTGGAGAGGCACCTACAATTTTCCGCAACTCCCTTAAAGTGATGCACATTTAGGACAAGAAACGAAGAGAATCCATCACAAAACAAATCGATGTCGATGGTTATGTATTTTGTTGCGATGTGTCAGCTTTAGAGACCTGTTCAGTTAATGAGTCACGCAGCATTTTCTGAATAGTTTAGATGTATGGTTGGAGTCAGTTTATATGAATTTGGTCAGTTTGTCCGTTGTAGGTCAATGAAAATATGGGCCGCACAGTGGCGCAGTAGTTAGCACCGCAGCTTCACAGCTCCAGCGACCCGGGTTAAATTCTGGGTACTGCCTGTGTGGAGTTTGCAAGATCTCCCTGTGTCTGCGTGGGTTTTCTCCAGGTGCTCCGGTTTCATCCCACATGCCAAAAGACTTGCAGAGTGATCGGTAAATTGGCCATTATTAATTGCCCCTAGTATAGGTAGTTGGTAAAGAAATATAGGGACAGGTGGGGATGTGGTAGGACTATGGAATTAGTGTCAGATTAGTATAAATTGTGGTTGATGGTCGGCACAGACTCGGTGGGCCGAAGGGCCTGTTTCAGTGCTGTATCTCTAACTAACTACTGTCTGTTTATGGTTAGTCACCAGTTGATGTTCTGTGTGCCATTCTATAGATGCCGTGTACATTTATTTTCTTGACCTTGAAACAGTTAAGAAATACTGTATGAATTTAGGGTGTCTCGTGTGAAAACACATATTGCATCAGTTGGAGCCATTAGTGCAGTTTATGGAGGAGGATCTACCAGTGGCGGTAAGCATTATGATATTAAACATAATGTCAAGAAAACCTGTGTAAAAAGGGGATTTTTAAAAATATTCATGGATAGGAAACCTACTTTAAACGTTTAATGAAACAGAAGAATCTGGAATTCCACACTTAACTTGTTTCGAACGCTGGCAGACAAGATGGTCACCACAATTTGTATTTGAACACCTTGCACATTCCAAGGCCTCAAAGAGGAGACACATGTCTGATGGGCCTGTACACAAAATAATGACTTGCTCTACTGAGTTAATCACAGGAGATTCCTTTCATTAGAAGGCTGTACAGAGCCAGCCTGCAACATTAACCTTGAAAGAGCCAATCCTCCAGGTGTAAACGTTAACATCCTGAGGCCTGAGGGACTGAAATTACTAAACTTGAATCCCATTACAATGTTCCAGGCAAGACACGGAGGCAGTCATGTGACCGTCGGTCCATCTCTGTGAAAGCTGGGAGTTACCCCTTGGAAAAAGCACACAAGCCATGTGCAGAAGCCATGACGGGTGTCTCTTTCCCTCGCTCCAGAAGACTTCGTGTGGGGCAAGTAAAGCTGTTTGCTGGATGCAAGATAGACTGTGTTCTGGACTCTAATCCAAAGACCGATCAACTTATTATCACGCTGTAATTTAGGTGTGTGTTTGCGTGCCTCTGTTTGTTTGTGTGCCTGTGTGCGTGTGTGAATGTGTGGTGTAATTTTTTTCTTAGATCGGATTATTAAGTATAATAAACTCACCTCTTCCTTGTTTAACCTCAAGAAAACCTGTCCAATTGTTTCTTTTACGATCACAACAAAGGAAAAATGTAAAACACTCACTGAAGTGATAAATACATCCAGTGTTTAGAAAGGAATAAACCCTGCTGCGGTTAAATAAGAGGAAGGACAAGTGGGGAGTCGTGTGACCCTCATCACCTGATCGTAACAATAACCAATGCACTAATCCGTATTCCAAAGAGACGAGGATATCACTGTGCAAATGTAGCCAGTGCACTGTTTAGTCTTCCCCACCAGAGGTATAAACTGGTATTCACCAAATGAGGTAGATATTACTATATCAATGTAGTCTTTGCGCTCATCGTTGTTATATAACTATAATACTGCACTGTCATACCGACAAAAGAATGGAGGTATTACTGTATAAACGCAACAATTGTACTATGCAGTATTCACCAGCAGAGGGAGGCAGTACTTGTTAAATGCACGCATGGCACTGATCAAAATCCACAGGCAGATATGGACAGTATTATATCAATGTAACTATCGCGCTGTACAGTTTTCAGCAGTGGAATAGTCAATCAAATTATATTCTGGGCTTTGGAACGTTTCAATTCCTGCCTGTGCAATATCTGGGCAAGTACACTGTTTGACATATAAGGTGTTCAGATGAAAGCATGTCACTGACCTTGTATGTTTAGTGACTGTCACAATGTCAGGCGCTTCCTGTCAGTTCAACAGAACAACAAAACACACAGTGACTGTTCTGAGGCTCTGCAGACTGTGAGCTGCTTTTCACATATTTCGGTAATGGAAATTATTTTTTGATTCTAAATGATCACCATTTATAAAGCGCATTCCTGTATGCTTGCAGGGAATACACCACGTCCCACCCCGTACAATTCAACGATGGTGAACTTTTAGACCTTCTGATTACCAGTCAGTGTGTCTTTGTGTTCTGCTTCTCTCGACAGTCTCACTGAGTGGCCACGTTTCCGCAAAGATTTCACAAGTTACCTTCTAAAGCAACACAGTCCTTATATGGAGTATAGTTGTGCAGCATTTCTGAGAAGAACGGTTCAGAAACACTCTGCCACTCTCCAGTTGGCGAATGCAGCAAAACTGTACAAGAAAATAAGTGATTGCTGTATTTCTGGTAATGTTGGTAATGATAATGGAGGGGACTGCCCTCAACATCAAGGCAGCATTTGACCAAGTGTGTGCCTAAAGAGATCACTTTCCTAATCCCATCATATTCCCCTTTGCCATCCTGATACCATCTTCTTCAGAAAAGTCGAAATACTGCGGATGCTGGAAATCTGAACTGTGAACGGAAAATGTTGGACCTACTTTGTAGGCGAGGCAGCATTTTTAGAAAGAGGAACAGACTTAAACTTCCCTGCTGGAGAATTTTCTTCCGAACTGAAAAATGTTGTGCTGCAGCAAAGGTTGGAAGGTTATCGTGGTACATGGAAATGTGCAGTTATCAGTTCACCCATGAACTTATTGAATGGTGGAGCAGGCTCGAAGGGTCGAGTGACCTACTCCTGCTCTTAATTCGTATGCTCGTATGTCTGTATGTTCATATGACACTACCCTGAGGAACTCCTGCAGCGATATATGGGAGCTGAGATGATTGGCCTCCAACAACCACAAGCTTCCTCCTTTGTGCTAGGTGTGACTCCAGCCAGCAGAGCGTTTTCCCACTAATTCCCATTGACTTCAGATTTGTTCCGGCTTCTTGATGCCACACTCGGTCAAATGTTGCCTGGATGTCAAGGCTGTCACTTTCAGGATGTCAAGGCAGTCACTTTCACCCCATGTCTTGAGTTCAGCTCTTTTGTGCATGTTTGAACCAAGGCTGTAATAATATCAGGAGCTGAATGGCCATGGTAGAACCCAAACTGAGCTCACTGAGCAGGTTATTGCTGAGCAAGTGGCGCTTGAAAGCACTGTTAACGATACCTTCCATCACGTTACTGATGATTGGCAGTAAACTGTTGGGGCGAAGATGGCCTGGATGGACTTGTCCTGCTTTTTGTGTACAGGACATACCTGGACAATTTTTCACATTGCAGGGTAGATGCAAGTGTTGTAGCTATACGGGAACAGCTTGGCTAGAGGTGTGGCAAGATCTGGAGCACAGGGCTTCAGTACATTTGCCGGAATGTTGTCAGGCCCCATAGCCTTTGCAGTATCCAATGCCTTTAGTTGTTTCATGACATCACACGGAGTGAATCGAATTGGCTGAGGACTGGCAAATGTGATGCAAATGACCTCAGGAGGAGGCCGAGATGGATCATCAACTCAGCACGTCTGGCTGAAAATTGTTGCAAATGCTTCAGCCTTATCTTTTGCACTGATTTGCTGGGCTCCCCCCATCATTGAGGATGGGGATATTTGTGCAGCCACCTCCTTCAGATAGTTCATTAATTGTTCACCACCATTCACGACTGGATGTGGCAGGACTGCAGAGGTTAGATCTGATCCATTGGTTATGGGATGGCTTAGCTCTGTCTATCACATGCTCTTTATGTAGTTTGGCACTCAGATACTCCTGTATTGTACCGTCACCATGTTGATACCTCATCTTTATATATGCTTGATGCTGCTCCTGGCATGCCCTCCTGCACTCTTCATTGAACCAGGGTTGATCTCCCGGCTTGATGGTAATGGTAGAGTGGGAGATATGCCGGGCCATGAGGTTACAGATTGTTGTTGAATACAATTCTGCTGCTGCTGATGACTCAAAGCGCCTCATGGATGCCCAGCTTAGCATTACTATATCTGTTCGAAATGTATCCCATTTAACACTGTGGTAGGACAACTTAAAAAGATGAAGGGTTTCCTCAATGTGAAGGCGGGATGTCGTCTCCACAAAGACTGTGCGGTGGTCACTCAGACCAATACTGCCGTGGACAGTTGCACATGTGGCAGGCATATTGGTGAGGACGAGGCAAGTTTGTTTTCCTTCGTGTTGGTTCCCTCACCACCTGCTGCATACCCAGTCAAGCAGTTATGTCCATTAGCACTCGGCCAGCTCGGTCAGTCGTGGTGCTACGGAGTCACTCTCGGTGATGGACATTGAAGTTCTCCACCAGAGTACATTTCGTGCCCTTGCCACCCTCAGTGCTTCCCTCAAGTGGGTTTCAACGTGGAGGAGTACTGAGTCATCAGCTGAGGGAGGGCCGGAGGCTGTAATCAGCAGGAGGTTTCCTTGTCCATGTTTCACCTGATGCTATGAGGCTTCATGGGGTCTGGAGTGTATGTGGAGGACTCCCTGGCAACTCGGCTACTCCCTCATGACCGTATGCCACTGGGACGCCACCTCTGCTGGGTCCGTCCTGCCAGACAGTCCAGACATATCCGGGAATGTGATGCAGGTGTCTGGGACATTATCAGTAATATATGTTTCCGTGAGTTTGACTATGTCAGGCTGTTGCTTAACTAGTCTGTAGGACAGCACTCCTGACTGTGGCACAAGTTCCCAGATTTTAGTGAGGAGGACTTTGCAGGGTTAACAGGCCTCCATTTGTCGTTGTTGTTTCTGGTACCTAGGTGGATGACGGGTCTTGCCGCATTGCCCAGGTATTGATGCATTAACACATTGAGTCGCAAATGGTGCTGAATATTGTGCACTCAGCAGTGAGCATCTCCATTTCTGACCGTAGGTTAGAAGGAAGGTGATTGAGGAAGCAGCTGAAGATCGTTGGGCCGAGGACACTAACGTGAAGGAACTCCTGCAGTGATGTCCTGGGAATGAGATCGATGACTTACAAAAACTACAACCAGCTTCCTTTGTGCAAGGTATGATTCCAGCCAACGTCGGATCTTTGCCTCTGATTTGCATTTATTCTAGTTTTGCTTAGGCTCCTTGATTTCCTACTCGGTCGAAAGCTGCCTTGATGTCAGCTCTTGAGTTCAGCTCTTTTATCCATGTTTGAAGTAAGGCTGTATTGAGGTCAGGAGCTGATTTTCCCTGGCAGAAACAAAACTGAACGTCACTGAGCACATTACTGGTGAGTAAGTGATGCTTGATAGCTCTGTTGGTGGCAGGGGAGGCATTGGCTTTGTGATAATGACACTGCAATAGAAATCCAGAGGCCCAGGCTATTGCTCTGGGGTCATGAGTTAGAATCCCACCAGGGAAGATAGTGACATTTGAAATCAATTAATAAAATCCGGAATTAAAAAGCTGGTCTCATGGTGCCATTGTTGTGAAAAGGTAATACAAAATTATTAATTGTTGTAAAGGCCATTTGGTTCACTAATGTTCTTCAGGGATGGAAATCTGCCGTCCTTACCTGGTCTGGCCTACATATGACTCCAGACCCACAGAAATGTGGTTGACTCTAAAATGGTCGAGCAAGCCACTCAGTGTTAAGGCAATTTGTGACGGGCCATAAATGCTGGCCTTGTCAGTGCCTCCCACATCCCATGATCTAATGAGAACACCTTCCATCACTTTTCGGAGCATTGAGAGTAGTCCGAAACAGTGGTAGCTGGCCAGGTTGGATTTCTACTGCTTTTTGTGGGCACGGTATACTTGGGCAATTTTAGACATTGCTGGGTTGATGCCAGTGTTGTAGCTGTTCTGGAACAGCTTGTCTAGGGGCATGGCAAGCTCCAGAGAACAAGTCTTCAGTACTATTGCTGAAATATTGTCAGGCCTATGGCTTTTGCAGTATCCAGTGCCTTCAGTCGTTTCCTGACATAATTTGGAGTGAATAGCATTGGCTAAAGACTGGCATCTGTCATGTTGGGGATCTCAGGAGGAGGCCGAGATGGATCATCCACTTGGCGGTTCTGGCTGACGATTTTTGCAAATGCTTAAGACTTATCTTTTACACTGATGTGATGGGCTCCGCCATCAATGAAGATGGGGAAAGGTGAGGAGCCACCTCCTCCAGTTAGTTGCTGAATTGTCCACGGCTATTCACGACTGGAAGTGGCAGGACTGCAAAACTTAGATCTGATCCATTGGTTGTGGGATCACTTAGTTTTGTTTACTGTATTTTGCTTCCGGTGTTTTGCAAACAACTGGGCATGTGTTGTACCTCCACTAGGTTAACACCTCATTTTTAGATATGCCTGGTGCTGCTCCTGGCATGCCCTTCATTGAACAAGAGTTGCTCCCCCGGCTTGATAGCAATGGTAGAGTTGGGTAAATGCCGGGCCATGAGGTTACAAATTTTGATTGAGTACAATTCTGCTGCTGCTGATGGCCCACATCGCCTCATGGGTGCCCAGGTTTGAGTTGCTGGATCTGTATGAAAGCTATTCCATTTAGCACGGTGCTAGTGTCACACAACACGATGGTGGGTACCCTCAGTGTGAAGACGGCACTTTGTCTCCACAAGGACTGTGTGATGATCACTCCTACTAAAACTGTCATTGACGGATGCATCTGTGACAGGCAGATTGGCGAGGACGAGGTCTAATAGATTTTCCTTTCTTGCTTGTTCTGCCACCGACTACCGTAGACCCAGTCTGGCAGCTGTGTTCCTTAGAACTCGGCCACCTCGGTCAGTAGTGGTGCCACCCAGCCATTCTAGCTGATGGACAATGAAGTCCCCTACCCAGAGTACATTCTGTGCCTCTGCTACCATCAGTGATTCTTCCAATTGGTGTTCAACAAGGAGAAGCACTGATTCAATAGCTGAGGCAGGGCTGTAGGTAGTAATCAACAGGTGGTTTCGTTGCCCATGTTTGACCTGATGCCATGAAGCTTCATGGGGTCTGCAGTCAAGGATCTGTCCTGCCGCTGGGAGAGGACACGCCCAGGGATGGTTATGGTGGTGCCTGGAACATTGTGAGGTACGAATCAGTGAATATGAGTATGTTTTCTGCTGCTAATGTAGTCTGTGCTACTGCTCTCCCTATTTTGGCACAAGCCCCCAGATGTTCATTGACGATTTCGCAGGGTCGACAGGGCTGGGTTTGTTTTTGTTGTTTCTGGCGCCTAGGTGGATGCAAGGTGGTCCCTCCAGTTTCATTGCTTTTCTTAGATTTTGTAGTCGTTTAGTACAATTGAGTAGCTTGCTAGGTCATTTCAGAATCAAGCGCATTTCGGTGGGTCTGGAGTCACATGTACGCCAGACCAGGTTACGATGGTAGATTAGTGAACCAGATGAGTTTTTACAACAATGGGCAATGGTTTCATGGTCACCATTAGAATAGATATTTGAATTCCAGACGTTTATTAATTGAATTTAAATTTTCCGATTTGTTATGGTAAGATTCGATCCTATGTCCCCAGAGCATTAGCCTGGCCCTCTGGGTGCTACTAGTCCAGTGGCATCAACACTACGCCACCGCCTCCCCATGATTCAGCTTGAGGAGAGGCAGAGCTTTAACACTGGTCTAATTCCAGTAAATTCCCTCCTCACATCTTCTAACACTTCATCTAGTCTGGTATTTTCTGTCTATAAATCATTTTAATCCAAGATTTTCTCTCATTTTCTCTGCATCTAATGTGCAGTGTCATTACCTCCTGATCCCAGAGGAACTTATTGTGCAAGAAGCAAATGTTCCCCTGCCAAACTTTATTTTCCTTCTATAACTTATCTACTGGTCCCTTCAATGCTTTGTGTTTGTTTTATTGAACTGTGAGGTGCAGAGATGATGACCATTGCCCAACTGTTCTCATTCCTTTTTTTAGCCAAATTTGCATTTCTGGATGCTCTCAGAGCTACCGCTGGGAATGGAATTGTAAACCCCACTGGAATCCTCCAAAATACATTATTCCAGGTGTGACTGTTTTTCACAATAATTTCAGAGGATGACGGGCCCCCATTTTACTTTTATTTTGAATTAATTTTTCTTTTTTTCATTTTTATATTTTGCTTGTGTATATTTTATTTTATTTAATCTTTGTTTGTTCAGTTTGCTTACCCACTATTTTAATGTTTGTGCTTGTGGATGTTCAATTCTCAGTTCGTTATCACCCTATCTGCACTAATGCTTTGTCTTCCAACACACCATTAACATACTGTTTGCCTTTGCTCCATGACCTTCTTGTCAGCTATTCTGTGACCTTGTCCTATCTACATCTTCTCCTTTGTTATATCTTGCCCCACCCCCGCTTTACTTGTTTAAAACCTTTCACATTTCTAATATTTGCCAGTTCTGAAGAAGTGTCACTGACCTGAAACGTTAACTCTGCTTCTGTCTCCACAGATGCTGCCAGACGTGCTGAGTATTTCCAGAAATTCCTGTTTTTTTTTTATTTCAGATTTCCAGCATCCCCAGTATTTTGTTTTCATTTTGGTGACTGTTTTTTTGTCAGGCTGCTGATCAACTATTCCCAGTGATGTGCTAACGGCATTGTACTTCTGGCTTCATGCATTCAAAGTTCTCTCAACGTTCTGGACCCCCTCTTAGTAAGGTCACACACGTTTCACCGAGTGTAAGTTCTATCTGTCTCAAAATTTCAAAATCATCACTCATGGCAAACTGAGATTATCGTTTCTCACAAACCAAGTAAACCAAGCCTTTTTTTCCACCCTGTTATTCCTCTCCAACACTTCTGTAAGATCTGTTCAAGTGTTAAAGATTACCCAAAAGGAGATCGTGGATTTATAAGCAGTTTATTTAGGAGCAATAGTTCAAATACAACACAAAGTCAGAATAGACAATATGGACATCCGACCTGTGACATGTGAAAATGGTTTTCTATCCCGGATCGGTTGGATGGAATGGCCTGGTCTCTGCTTTCTGAACTGCGACAGGGAGAATGGTTTGCTATCCTGGATTGGATTGATGGAATAGAAAACATAGACAAATCGTACTGGGATTAAGCCATTCGGCCCTTCGAGCCTGCTCTGCCATTCAATACGATCAAGGCTGTTCCTCCAAACTCAGTAACTTGTTCACGCTATCTCCCTATATGCCTTGATCCCATTAGCCCAAAGAACTACATAAAACCCTTTCTGGAAGATATTTTAATGAACTGGCCTCAACTGCTGTCCGTGGTATGGAATTCCACAGGTTCACCAGTCTCCGGGGTAAGAAATCTCTCCTCATATCAGTCCTAAATTGCATACCCCCTATCCTAAGAATGTTACCCCATGTGCTGGGCTTTCTGCCATCGGGAACATCCTTCCTGCATCTAGTCTGTCCAGTCCTGTTAGAATTTTGTAGGTTTCTGTGAGCTCCCCTCTCATTCTTCTAAGCTCTAGCGAATGCAAGCCGAATTGACCCAATCTCTCTTCATACACCAGTCCTGCCATTCCAGGAATCAGTCTGGTGAACCGTCGCTGCACTGGCTCCATAGCAAGAACATCCTTCCTCAGATAAGGAGACCAAAGCTGCACACAATAGTCCAGATGTGGTCTCACAAGTCCTTGTATAATTGCAGCAAAACGCCATTGCTACTGTACTCGAATCCTTTCGCTATCAAGGCTAACAACCATTTGCCTTCTTAATGGCTGGCTGCACCTGCATGCTTTCTTTCAGCGACCGATGCACAAGGACACCCAGTTCTCGCTGCACCTCCCACTTTTCCAATATATCGCCGTTCAGATAATGGTATGCCTTTCTGTTTTTGCCACCAAAGTGCATAACCTCACATTTATCCACATTATACTGCATCTGCCATGCATTTGCCCACTCACTCAACCTGTCCAAATTACACTGGCGCTTCTTTGCATCCTCCTCACAGCTCCCACTCCCTCCCAGTTTTGTCTCATCTGCAAACTTGGATCTGTCACATTTAATTCCTTCATCTACATCATTAATATTCGGGTGGCACAGTGGCGCAGTGGTTAGTACCTCAGCCTCACAGCTCCAGCGACCCGGGTGCTCCCTGTGACTGCACGGGTTTCTGCCCGGTGGTATGGTTTCCTCCCACAGCCAAAGACTTGCAGGTTGATAGGTAAATTGACCATTGTAAATTGCCACTAGAATAGGTAAGAGAACGGTGGGAATGTGGTAGGAAATATGGGATTAATGTAAGATTAGTATAACTGGGTGGTTGTCGGTAGGCACAGACTCGTTGGGCCAAAGAGCCTGTTTGATTGCTGCATCTCTCTTTGACTGTAGATATTGTGCATAGCTGGGTTCCAGCACTGATCCCTGCGGTCCGCCACTAGTCACTGCCTGCCACTTGGAAAAATTCCCCATTTTATTCCTACTCTTTTTTTGCTGTCTGCCAACCAATTCTGTTTCCACATCAGTACCTTACCCCCAATCCCACTTGCTTCAATTTTGCACGCTAATCTCTTATTTGGGACCTTATCGAAAGCCTTCTGCATGTCCAAATACAGCACATCCACTCGTTCTCCCGTATCTATTCTACTAGTTACATCCTCAAAAAGATTCCAGTAGATTTGTAAAGTATGATTTTCCTTTCGTAAATCCATGTTGACTTGGTCCGATCCTGACATTGATTTCCAAGTACTCAGCTATTACATTTTTTATACTGGACTCTAGCATTTTCCTCAACAATGATGTCAGGCTAACCTGTCTATAATTCCCTGTTTTCTCTCTCCCTCCTTTTGTAAAAATAGTGGGGGTGCATTAGCTACCCTCCAATCCGTTGGAACTGTTCCAGAGTCTTTATAATATTGAAAAATGACCAGCAATGAATCTACTATTTCTAGGGCCACTTCCTTAAGTACTCTGGGATGTAGATTACCAGGCCCTGGGGATTTATCCGCTTTCAATCCCATCAATTTCCCGAACTCCATTTCCTGCTTTCATACAGTTCCTCTTTCTAACTAGATCCTATGTTCCCCAAGATTCTGGGAGATAATTTGTGTCCTCCATTGTGAAGACAGAACCAAAGTATGTATTTAATTGGTCTGTAATTTCTTTTTTCCCCATTATAAATTCCCCCCGTTTCTGACTGTAAGGGACCCAAATTTGTCTTCACTAATCTTTTTCTCTTCACACAAATATAGAAGCTTTTACAGTCAGTTTTTATGCTCTCCGCAAGCGTACACTCATGCTCTATTTTCCCCTTCCTAATAAATCACTTTGTCCTGATTTGCTGAATTCTAAATTGCTCCCAATCCTCAGCTTTGCTGCTTGATCTGGCCAATTTATGCTTCTCCTCTTTGGATCTAATGCTATCCCTGATTTTGTCAGCCACGGTTGAGTTACCCTTCCTGTTTTATTTTTGCGCCAGAGAGGAATGAACAATTGTTGTAATTCATCCATGCACTCTTTAAATGCTGGCCATTGCCTATCCGTTGTCAACCCTTTAAGTAACGTCCCCCAATCCATCAGAGCCATGTTGCGCCTCATATTTGCATAGTTTCCTTTATTTAAATTCAGGACCTTAGTCTAGGAATCAACTCTCTCACTCTCCATCTGAATGATGCATCCAACCATGTTATGGTCGTTCTTTCCCAAGTGGCCCCACACAACAAGATTATTAACTAGCACATTCTCATTTCACAATACCCAGTCTACGATGGCCTGTTCTGTAGCAGGTTCCTCAACAGATTGGTCCAAAAAAATTATGTACGCACTCCAGAAATTTATCCTCTCCAGTATTATTGATAATTAGGTTTGTCCAGTCTATATGCAGATTAACATCACCCATAATTGCAGTTGCACCTTGGTCTCTGCTGTCTGACCTGTGACAGGTGAGAATGGTTTACTATCCGGGATCGAATGGATGGAATGACCTGGCCTCTGCTGTCTGCCATACTGTTCACTGCCGTGCCTTTCGGCTGATCATGGTATTAAGCCAAAGTGAACATGGATCCACCTTGAGGAGCCTCCTCATCTCGTCCGTTTTTTTCTCTTCTCTGATGCCCATTTATGTACTTTATTTTGGGGGCTGATGGTTGTCTTATGCCAATCTCTTGACCAATTACATCTTCCCATTCAATGGTCCAATTACCAAGGGACCAGGTACCCAAGGTGGACGCCTCCTATTCCAGCCCCCAGCACATAAGGTCATCCCTTTGCTTATCACTGGTAAGGACCTCTTATTAACTTCAGTCAGACAAGGTAAGAGATGGTAATATTATTTTCAGCAACATTTGTGATTGTTACTTGCTGTACTATTCAACTCAGGAACATCGATATTTTAAAACAAATAGAGGAAGATATGTTTTTCAAGAGATGTGCGGTTCGCTGGCAAGGCCAGCATTTGTTCCGATCCCAAATTGCCCTTGATGTGCCCTATGCTTTGTACAGGTGTACAGGAAACGGACCGAACCTGACCAGCATGAATTTTGAAGGCCGAAAGGGCTTTTTCTCCAAGCTAAAGTAACCTGTTAATTGCTTCAAGCAGTTTTCATTGCAGATTAACGGAGTCACTAGTGAAAGAAAAAAAAACACATTCATGCTGCGGAATATTTAACAAAAAGCGGAAAGGTCATACAAATTGAGTCAAAACCGAAAAAGACTTACTTCAAAGTTATGTTTCACTTTGCTTCCTTGTGAGAACTTTGGAGAAGCTTCACGTACATAGAAACATGCAGAGAAGCCAGTGGTATAGCGGTGATGTCACCAGACCAGTAACACAAAGGCCCAGACTATTCCTCTGGAAGTCCACTCTTATTTAGCAGCAAAGTGATGGAAGGGATCATCGACAGTGCTATCAAACAGCACTTTCTCAACGACAGGACAGACCCAATAGAGGTGTAGGTACAGTGGTATACAGTAGGGATGGTGCTGACCTGTAAGTCCACAACATTGACTCTGGCCCCCATGAAGCCTCATGACATCTGGTCAAACATGGGCAAGGAAACCTCCTGTTGATTACCACCTACCACCCTCCCTCAGCTGATGAATCAGTACACCTCCATGTTGAACAGCACCAGGAGGAAACACTGAGGGTTGCATGTGTGCCGAATGTACTCTGGTTGGGAAGATCCAATGGCTGTCAGCAAGAGTGGCTTAGGAGCACCACTACTGACGAAGCTGGCCGAGTCCAAAAGGACATAGCTGCTAGATTTGACCTGTGACAGAAAGTGAGGGGACCAACTCAAGGGAAAAAAACGTATTTGACCACGTCTCACCAATCTGCCTGCCGCAGATGCATCTGTCCCTGACAGTATTGGTAGGTGTGACCAGTACACAGTCCTTGTGGAGACAAAGTCCCACCTTCACATTGAGGATATCTTCCATTGTTTTGTGCGGCACTACCACCATGCTAAATGGGATAGATTTCAAACAGATCCAGCAACTCATAACCTGGCATCCATGAGGTACAGTGGGCCATCAGTAGCAGCAGGATTGTACTCAACCATAATCTGTAATCTCATGGCCCGGCATGTTCCTCATTTTGCCATTACCATCAAGCCAGGGTATCAACCCCGGTTCAATGAAGAGTGCAGGAAGGCATGCCAGCAGCAACACCAGGCATACCTAAAAATGAGGTGTCAACCAGGTAACTTGTGCCTTACAGCATGCAAAACAGTGTAAGCAGCACGCAGTAAACAGAACGTAACGATCTCATAACCAACAGATCAGATTTAAGCTTTGCAGTCAAGTCACATTCAGTCGTGAATGGTGGTGGACAATTAAATAACGAACTGGAGGAGGTGGCTCCACAAATATCCCCATCCTCAATGATGGGGGAGCTCATCACATCAGTGCTAAAGATAAAGCTAAAGAATTTCTAACAATCCCCAGCCATAGGTTCCAAATGGATGATCCATCTCGACCTGCCCCTGAGGTCCCCAGCATCACGGATCCCGGTTTTCAGCCAATTCGCTTGACTTGGGTTTATATTAAAAAAAAACGACTGAAGGCTCAGGATACTGCAACAACTATGGGCCCTGACGATATAACGGCAATTCTACTGAAGTCCTGTGTTCATTGCTTTCCACACCTCGAGTCAAACTGATCCAGGACAGTTACAACATTGGCAGCAACCTGGCAGTGCGGAAAATTTCCCAGTTATGTCCTGTACACAAAAAGCAGGACAAATCGAACCCAGCCAATTACCGCGCTATCAGTTTACTCTCGATCATCAGTAAAGTGATGGATGGTGTCACCGACAATGTTATCAAGCAGCACTTGCTTAGCAATAGCCTGCTCAGTGACGCTCAGTTTGGATTCCGCCAGGGCCACTATGCTCCTGACCTCAGTACATCCTTGGGTCAAACATGGACAAAAGAGCTAAACTCAAGAGGTGAGGTGAGAGCCACTGCCCTTGATTTCAAGGCAGCATTTGACCGAGTATGGCATCAAGGAGTCCTAGCAAAACTGAAGTTAATGGGAATCGGGGCGAAAACACTCCGCTGGTTGGAAATGTACCTCGTGCAAAGGAGGATGGTTGCAGTTGTTGGTGGTCAATCATCTCCGCTCCTGGATATCACTGCAGGAGTTTTGCATGATAGTCTCCAAGCCCCACCATTTTCAGTTGCTTCATCAATGACCTTCCTTCAATCATAAGGTCAGAAATGGAGAAGTTCGCTGCTGGTTGAACAATGCTTAGCACCATTCATGACTGCATGTAGAAATGCAGCAAGACCCAGACATTTTCCAGGCATAGGCTGATATCTGCTCTGTAATTCAATAAGAGGGTGGCTGATCTTAGAGTCATACAGCACTGAAACAGTCCCTTCGGCCCTACGAGTGTGCGCCGAATTGTAATGCCTAATTAAAGATGAGGTGCTCTTCCTCGAGCGGCTGTTGAACTTCATTAGAACAGTTCCGAAGGCTGACGACAGAGAGGTCAGCATGGCAGCAAGGTCGAGAATTAAAATGACAGGAGATCAGAAGTTCAGGGTCAAGCTTGTATTCTGTATAGAAATGTTCAAAGTGGTCACCTAGTCTACGTTTATTTCCCCATTGTAGAGGAGACTGCAACATGAGCAGTGAATACAGTATGCTGACTTTAATGAAGTACAAATGAATAGCTGTTTCATCTTGACACATCATTTACGGCCTTGGACAGTCAGACTGTGTTAGGGCAGTTGCTACATCCCCTGCTCTTGCATGGGAGGGAGAGTGGGTATTGAATGGGATAAAGGTTTGGAGCAGGGTGTCACTGAGGGAATGGTCCCTCCGGAATACTTAAAGGCAAGGGGAAGATGTGTTTGCAGGCATCACACTAGAGATGGGGGAAATGATGGAGGATGCGGCATTGAATGCACAGTCTGGTGGGGTGGAAGGTGAGGACAAGGAGAACCATATCTGCAAAGGAATTTGAGATAAAGTCCTGGAAATGGAATGGAAATTGAAGGAGGAGGCTGGAGGGAACGGGTTCATAAACTCCGGGGCAAATTAAGCTTCACACTCACTGAGTGCAGCCCCAGACTCCAGTGTAAAGCAGGGAACATTTTCCGACTTCCAATCACCTGGTGTAGGCCTCAAACCCCCATAACATTCTCCAGGTCTCACATTTACTCCAAGCAGGGTGGCAGCTGCGGTGTTTCACCCGGTGACAGGCCCGGGTTAACGGCTGAAATTTTTGTAGGGGACAATGTGCTGCAGGGCGCCTGTGCAGCCATCCTGGACCAGGAAGCAAGGGGAGAGAATATTGTGAATTCCGCTGCTGGACTGACAGTCATGGCTTTTGTAAACTCCTTTTACAGGGATCTGGAAGGGGAACATTGACAAATGGGAAATTCAAATCAAGCAACACATCAAGGTCTGACTGTCACTTGATTCGTGAGGACCTGAATATCAAACGCCTTTGAATGTGAAAGGAAAAAAGGTTAGTCACTTCTGTCCATGAGAAAAGTTGTCAAGTATCAGTACTGAGATATACAAAGCCCTGGTTAGACCACTTCTGGACTATTGTGTTCACTTCTGTGCACCACACCTTAGGAAGGATATATTGGCCTTGGAGACAGTGCAGGAGATCTACCTGAATGGTACCTTGTCTCCAACGGTTAAATTAACAAAGAAGAAAGAACGGTACAGCACAGGAACAGGTCATTCGGCCCTCGAAGCCTGCACCGATCTTGAAGCCTGCCTAAACTAAAACCTTACAAGGACAGATTACGCAAATGAGTCACAGTAAATACAGCACATAAGGAGGACATTCAGCTTTTTGACTTGATGCCAGCTGCCTGTAGACCAATCTAATAATCCCATTCCCCCGTTCTATCCCGATAGGTCTGCAGGTTTAAATCTGGGAAGTGCCCATTCATTTGCCTTTTGAAATCATTGAATTTCTCCACTTCTACCACACTGTAAGGCAGCGAGTTCCAGATAATTATCATTCACTATGTAAAAACATATTTCCTCACATCCTCCCTGTATATTTTGCCCAAACCCACAAATCTGTGTTCCCTAGCCGGTGTACTATCAGTTAATAGGAAAGCTTTTCTTTGTCTACCTTACCTAGCCCTGTTATAATTTTGAACACCTCGATCAGATTTCCCATCATCTCCTTTGCTCCAAGGTGAACCAACACAGCTTCTCCAACCCAACCTTGTAGCTAAAATCTCTCACTCCTAAAACGGTTCTGGCAAATCTCCTCTGCACCCTTTCTAGGAACTTCACATCTTTCCTAAAGTGTGGTAATTACGACTGGATACACTACTCGATTTGTGGCCTAGCCAGAGCTTTATAAACCCCTGCAGTCACTTGTGAACTTGCTGGAATCTCAGCAGGTTCGATGATCAGTTAAATTCCTTTCCGTACACGGAGCAGATGAAGAACCACTTCCTGCTGTGGACTCACCTGTGGATCAGCAGGTGTTGATATAAAGTGAATCCCTTCCCACATGCGGTGCAGAGAAACAGCCTCTCCCCATTGTGAGTGGGTTTGTGTATCAACAGATTATTTTTGCTTTCAAAGCTCTTCTCATAGTCAGAACGTTTAAATGGTTTCCCATAGAATCGTAGAATGTTTACAGACGGAGACCATTTGACCCCTTGTGGCTGGGCTGGCTCTCTACAAGAGCAACACACCAAGTCCCACTCCCCCGCCAATTCCCCATAGTCCTACAAATTGTTTCTCTTCAGAAAATTTCTCCAATTTCCTTTTGAAGTTCACGATTGAATCATGCCTCCACGACACGTTCAGCTAGTGCATTCCAGATCTTAACCACTCGCTGCATAAAGAATGTTTTTCCTCAAGCCGCCTTTGCTTCTTTTGACAATCACTTTAAATCAGTGTTGCTTGGTTCTTGCCTCTTCCACCAATTGCAACAGTTTCTCCCTATCTATTCTCTCCAGACCCTTCGTGATTTTGAGCACCTCTATCAAATTTCCTCTCATGTTTCTCTGAGGGGAATGGTTCCAGCTTCTGCAGCATATACCTATCAGAATTTCCTTGCCCTGCAACCAATCTTGTAAATCTTCGGTGTACCGTTTCAACTGCGTAAGCATCCTTCCTAAAGTGTGGTGCTCAGATCTGGACACAATCTCCAGTGGAGGCAGATCCAGCGTTTTATAAAGCATTACCATAACTTCCTTACTTTTGTATGCTATCGCTCTATTTATAAAGCCCAGGATTCCACATGCTGTATTAACTGCTTTCTCAGCCTACCTTGCAACCTGCAGTGATATGTGCAGATATATCCCCAGGTCCCTCTGCTCCTGCACTCCTTTTAGAATTGTACCCTTTATTTTAGATTGCTTCTTCTCGTTCTTCCTACGAAAATGAATCACTTTGCACTTTTCTACATTAAATTACATCTGTCACATGTCCGCCCATTCCACCAGCCTGTCTATGTCTTCTTGCAATCTCTCACTACCCTCCTCACAGATCACAATACTTCCAGGTTTTGTGTCATCTTCAAATTTTGAAATTATGCTCTGCACCCCCAACTCTAAGTCATTAATATAGATCAAAGAAAGCAGTGGCCCTAATACTTACCCATGGAAAACCCCACTAAATATCATCCTCCTGTCTGAGCAACAACTGTTCACCACGACTCGCTTATCTCTCAGCCAACCTAGAATCCATGCTTCTACTGTCCCTTTTATTCCATGGGCTCTAATACTGCTGACAAGTCTGTTATGTGACACCTTATAAAATGTCTTTTGGAAGTCCATGTACACCACATAAACCACATTACCTTCATCAACCTTTCCATTGCCTCATCAAAAAAAAACTCAAGCAAGTAGTTAAACATGATTTTCCTTTAACTACTCCATGCGACTTTCCTTAATAAATCCAAATTTGTCCCAATAATTGTTACTTTTCTCATGGATTTTTGTTTCTAAATGATTTCCCACCCCAAGGTTAAACTGATTAGTTTGTAGATGTTGAGGTTGCAATTGCACACTTTTTGAGCAATGGCGTAATATTTGCAATTCTCTGGTCCTCTGGCCGCACACTTATCTATGAAGGATTGGAAAATTATGGCCAGTATCTCCAGAATTCCCTGCCTTACTTGCATCAGTATCCTTGGATGTATCTCATCAGTTTCTGTTGACTCAGCAACATTACGTACGGTCCCCCCGTGACTGAGAGAGTGAGCGATTACCCGTAACCTTCTGTATTCCAGGGAATACAGGTTTAGTTTATCTAATTTTTCCTCACAACCTGACCCTTGGAGAATGCCCATCTTCCCAAACACTTTGGCTTCATCGGCCATTTAGCAGCTTATCATGGACCACATCGGCTGCTTGAAAAAAATGTATCGAATCTGGTTGTCTTCCAAATTGGTTTATTTTCTATTAAAGGCATGTAATCAGTAAGTATTGAATTGAGTTTGTGTCGGAGCTGATGAAATTTGTGTTTCGTCATCACAGTAGCTAATTGGACGAATTTGTTGCATTTTCAAACATGGACGTTGGATAAGCAGTCTGATAATTTCGCAGCACTGGAAACGTGAAGAGAAATGGCTGTGCGGCAGAGTTGAGTGTCATAAGAATACTTGTCAAAAATAACGCTGTGCTTTCAAATGATACCTCTGAGGGACAGCAGTTAGACGAGGGAGAGGAAGGGGGCACGGACATTGGGGGCACCAGTGTTTACAATGTGGTAACTGAAAGGGTAGTTATTGATGGTGATTCTATGGCTACGATTAGAAATATAAGAAAATAACATAAGGACATAAGAAACAGGAGAAAGAGTAGGCTATTTGGCCTCTCGAGCTTGCTGCACCATTCATGGCTGATTGGATTGTGGCCTTACTCCACTTTAATGCCTGCCCCAAAAACTCTTGGCTCCTTTGTCAATGAAAAATCTGCCTATCCCAGCCTTGAATACGTTGATTGACCCAGCCGCTAACTCTTTCTGGGAAAGAGCATTCCAAACGCTAACAACCCTGGAGGAGAAGAAATTCCTCCTCATCCCTGCCTTCAATGGGAGATTTCCGTATTTTTCAGATTGTGCCCAACAGTTCCAAATTCCCCCACGAGAGGAAACATCCTCTCTGCAGCTACCCTGTCAAGCCCCCTCAGAATCGTACATGCCTCAATAACATCACTTCTCATTCTTCTAAACTCCAAACACTATAGGCTCAACCTGCTTAACCTTTCTTTATAAGACAAACCACTCATCCTAGGAATCAGCCGAGTGAATCTTCTCTGAACTGCTGCCAATACAAGTACATGCTTCCTTAAGTATGGTGACCAAACCTCTAGAACGTACTCTAAGTCTGTCTCAGCAACGCTATGTACAGTTTTAGCAAGAATTCCCAACTTTATCCTCCACCCCGCCTTGCAATAAATGTCAGCATTCCACGTGCCTTCCTAATTACTTGCTATTTCTACATGCTTAATTATTCTGATTCATGTACAACGATACCCAGGTCCCCCTGCACCGCAGAATTTTTCCATCGCTCTCCATTTTAATAATATTTGTTTTTTACCCCTATTCTTCCAAGTTCAGTAGTCTAGCTCACATTTTCCCAATTATACTCCATTTGCCAATGTTTTTCCCACTCACCTAACCAATTCTAACACTTCATATAACTCTGCACCCTCCTCACAATTCGCTTTCCGACCTATTTTCGTATTGTGAGCAAAATTGGCTACAATTCAGTCGGTCACTTTATCCACTTTATGTAATTCATTAAAATAGACTGTAAATAGTTGCCGCCCATCACTGATCCCTATGGCACCTCACGGGTTACAGTTTTCCAACCGGAATATGACTCATTCATCCCAAGCCTTTGCTTCCTGTTAGTTAGCCATTCGACATATATTCTAATATATTTCCCCCAGCAGCATAAGCACATATCTTGTCTAGTAACCTTTTATGTGGCATCTTATCGAATGCTTTTTGGACATGCAAATGCACTACATCTACAGGTTAGAGGTTAACATCAGTAGGGATAGCGAGCACTGAATTCCTAAAGGCAGATCATGGTTGACAAATCCAATTAATGTATTTGATGAAATAACAGTGAAGGAATGTTGAAGGGAATGTGGTGAATGCGGTCAATATGGAGTTTCAGAAAGTCTTCGACAAAGTACAACATAAAAGGCATGTTAACAAAATTGAAGCATATGGAATAGACCGGTCAGTGTCTAATTGTATAAAACATTGGCTCAAGGACAGATAACGGGGAGGTTTCTTGAATTATTTTTTTTTCCAGACCGGAGGATAGTAGATAGTGCTGTTCCTCCAGATCAGTGCTCGGACCTCTGCTCCTTTTGCTCTATATATTAATGACAAGGATTTGGAATACAGAGTAGAATTCCAAAATGTGCAGATGATGTGATAGCCTGGAACCTGCTGCCTGGGGAGGTGATGGAGGCAGGTAGATGGCAACGTTTAAGAGGCGTCTTGACAAATACATGAATAGGATGGGAATAGAAGGATACGGTTCCCGGAAGTACAGAAGATTTTAGTTAGACAGGCATCAAGATCGGTGCAGGCTTCGAGGACCGAATGGCCTATTACTGCGCTGTGTTGTTCTTTGTTCTTTGTTTTTGTTATTTGATGCCAAACTTGGAGCGATTGCAAACAGTGTGGATGCTGTGAACTGCCTGTAGCAGGAACTAGCTAGGCAAGCACAATGGATAGACAAGTGGCAGATTACATTTAATACAGACAAGTGTGAGGCGATGCATTTCGCCAGAAGGCATAGGGTAAGGCAATATAGACTTAATGACACAGCTCAAAACGGTGTGTACGAACAGAGGGACCGGGGGCAGCATGCGCATCGGTCTTTGACTGTGGCAGGATTTATTGAGAGTGTGGTTAGTAAATCTGGTTGCATCTTCGGCTTCATAAATAGAAGCATTGTGTACGAAGGTGCAGAACCTATGCTGAACCTATATAAAGATTTGGTTGGGTCCCAACTAGATCAATGCGTCCAGTTCCAGTCACACCTCAGGGAGAATATGAGAGTCATTGAGAGCATGCAGAGGAGTCTTTTCAGAATGGTTCCAGGAATGGGGGATCTGAGTTACAAGGTTAGGTTGGAAAAGCTGCGTTTGTTCTCTTTGGTGGAAAATAGATTGTGGGGAGTTTTGCTAGAGGTGAACAAGATATTACAGGCTTAGATAAGTTAGAAAAGGAAAACAAATGTTCAGTTAGCTGCTGGTGAAAGGGCTAGGGAACACAGTTTAAAATTCTGGGCAACAGAGGCAGGGGGAATATTAGAAACTATTTTATTTATGCAATGAGTGTTTCTGTCCTGGAACTCACCTCCCACGTAGGTAGTGGAAGCAGAGACAATCAATGATTCCAAAAGGAAATTGGATAGGCACCTGAAGGAAATAAACTCGTCGGCTACAGAGAATGAGCGAGGGAGTGGGACTGACTGATTTCTGCTGAAAGCCGCCATGGCCTATGTGCGTCGAACGACCTCCTCCTGTGTAGTAAATGACTCTCTATGTCGTAATGACGCTATAAAGGACCAATAAGGTGTATGACGGGTTATAATGAACTATAAAAGCTTACAATGCATTATTATAAAGTTCATAAAATATTATACATCATTATAAATACTATGAATAATTATATAATGTTATAAAGGATTACTCAGGATTATGAAGGGTGATAAAGGGTTATAGCGGAATATATTATTTTCAAAGAATTATTCAGGTTATTAGGTATTATGAAGGGTTATAAAGGATTAGAAGGGATTATAATTGGTTATAACGTTCATAAAGCATTATGAAGTGGTAAAGTCTCCATAAATGAGTGTACAGGGCTATGATGAATCACAAATTGTTATAAACGATTACGATTATTATAAAGTGTTATAAAGTTCTCAAATCATTATAAAGCAATACAAATTATAGCAATGCATTGTGAAGTGTTATAAATGTTTATAAAGGGTTATAAATAATTATAAAGGATTAGGAAGGATTAAAAGTGTTATACAGGATTACCACGGGGTTTAAGGGATTATTAGCTGTTAGAAAGTGCACTAAAGAGTTATGAATGATTATAGACTTCTGTCAAGAATTGTGAATGATTGTGAAGGATTATAAAGTGCTATAAATGATTGCACAGGACTAGAAACAATTGCAATGTATAATAAACTGTTAAAAAGGATTATAAAGGTTTGTAAAGGGTTATAACATATAAAACATATTATGGATTATAAAATATAAATTGATATTAGATGTTATAAAGTATTTTAAAATGTTACAGTGGATTCTGAAGGCTTAAAATTTTATAAAGGATTATAAAAAAAGAAAGAATTCTTAAAGATGATGAAGGGTTATAAACGATTCAAACGTTTATAAAAATAAAAATGGTAATAAAGAATGACAAAGGCTTCTAAGGACTTATGAAAGATTATAAAAGGCTGCAAAGGACTATAAATATTATAAAGATGAGAGATTATTATGAACTGGTAAAAAGGGTTATAAAGGATTATGCTGGTTTATCGGATTATAAAGGAGGACAAAGAGTTAGCATCAGTAAAATAGTTATTAAGCATTATAAATTGCTTTTAAGGATTGTAAAGATTATAAAGTATTACAAAAGTTTATAAAGTATTATAACGGATTATCAAGGGTTCTAAAGGACCATAAAAGGTTGTAAATAATTTTAAATTGTCTGAAGGAGCGCGAAGTATTATAAAGGTATCTCAAGTTCTATAACGGATTATATAGTATTATAAAGCATTATAAAGGGCTATAATTAAGGATTATAAATGTTTATAACGTGTCATAAAATAGTTAAAATGGTTATAAAGTAATATAAAGAAGAGTAAAGGACTATAAAGGATTATGCAGTTCTTAAGATCATTTGCAATGATTCTAAGAATTGTAAACGATGATAAAGTTTCGAAATTATCATAAAGATTTATAAACGGGTATGAAGTACTTAAGGCTGAATCTTCTCATCACTTGCTCTATTCTTCCTGTTGTTGCAGTTTTGGTTGTTGCCTGGTTGCTGTTGAGACTGCCGGTTGGCCGGGCCGCTGGTGACGCTTTTCAGCAACAGACTCTGCCCTCAGCGCGTTGGCGGGGTCAGCGCGGTGGACGGGGCTGCTGTTGCCGCATTCCCCCAGCATACTCTGCTCTCAGCGTAGTGAGCTGTGTCAGCGCGATGGGCGTGGTCGGCAGTCATCAGACCCTGCTCACTGTTCATTTTGCCATCAGCATGGGAACAGGCTGCACCCTGTCTCCATAACGATAAGCTGCCCGCCCCATCACCCCACCAACACCTCCCACCCAGACCCGCGCGCCCCACTGCTCTGTCACCATAGGGCCAGTTTTAGGTCCCACCCCGCTGTCATCATCGTGACAGACGCAATACGTCAGCTGCTGGAAATGTGCAATGAAATTAGATGCTGTTGGAAATAGTCAGTGATTCGCTTCCTCTCATTATTGAATGAATTTACCAATTTGAGTAAAGGGATATTTCAACACATTCTTCAGCTGCTCTCTGAACTGAGCCTGGGTCACTGCATAAATCGCAGTGTTTGTGCAGCAACTCAGGAGCTGCAGCATGTAACCCACTTGCAGCAGAAACATTGGTGGAATTACAGACCGATATCCTAAATTATACAACTGGCTCCAGATCGAAACCACCATAAATACTGCCCATAACAATATGAAATTTGCCGAGATAACTAACAATAAAATGATCGATTTCCTTCGGCTCTGCATCTTTGGGTCTCTCTGCGAATCTCCCCAATGCTGTGAGCCCGGAGTCTGCTGCGTGCTCTGCTACTTACTAAAATGTGTCTGACAGTGAAAGCATTGAGAAAAAGAATCACCACAAATGGGGCAAATGGGGTTAGAATGTGACGGAAGAGCTCGATTGTTATCCAGACCCGAGAGAACCGAATACCATCTGTAACAGAACAAAACCAAGGCATGTTCACCTTCGAATACCGACCTGTAAAAATAAAATACCAGGTGATGTTCTTTAAACAGCTCAGCACAGTCACTGTTCCCAGAACCACAGCTGCCGTTTTCTCGGTGCAATATTTACTTTTCAGCTTCTGGCAACAAATGGCCACAAATCGATCAAAGGTGAAAGTGACGGTGAACCAGACAGAACAGTCTGTGGCTGCAAACAGCAGGATTGCGTGGATATTACACACGGGGATGGACCGTAAGGAATTAAGTTGTTCCAGATAAACAATGGGAATGTGCCTCAATATCAGGTCGAAGATAATGACCAGTAGATCCGCCGCTGCCATGGCCACCAAGTAACGAGTGACACAATTGGAGAGACCGCACTTTCGCCGAGACATGATCCCAATCGTCAGCAAGTTAACTGTGAGGAAGGGAAATAAACAGGGAAATTATACATCAGGCTGTGCGCAAAGTTGCCAGTTTGATTGAGGACTCATTGGGATTTCGATATGTGTTCCTGTGTCCAGTGATGCATTGAAGTGATCGTAACTAAACTAACAAACGGGATGGTCTGTGAAACTGAGGAAGGCAGGATAGATGAAATGATAAAAAGAAAACACTGAAATAGTCGTTTAATATTACAAAACTTGAGTATTTCTGAAAATAGAGACATATTCTCACAGCTTTTCGGCTTAAACACACTCATAAGGACAATCCAAAAGTATATGAATGTGAGGAAAAAACAGTAACTTATTGCTATATGAGAAGAAGGTGCTGCTCAGTTGGCAAGTGAAATCTGATTGGTCGAGGCTCTGCCATGGAGAATGCATCAGTTTCCGATGACTGACCGTTAACTGCTCAGCTCTGTTTGCAATTTAAACCAGGGAGCTTGACTCTGATCAGTTGAGGCATTGCCCGGAGGAATGAGCCAACGAATGGATGTCACTTATTTTGTTTAGCTGAAACAGGAGCATTTAAGTTACGTGTTCTTTCTGCCTTCAAAGAACAGGGCTCTGTGTATTAATATATGTAGCTTCCAGTAAGTGCAAATTCGCCACACTGCGAGCCCTACTGGCAATCATGAACTGGTTGTCAGCGCAATTCATAGTACACTGAAGATTATTTAGGCACCAGCCAGGGACCAGAGCCTGAGGGTGTGAGCAATGAGAGGCAGTCCGGGTAGGAGTGGAAGCCATAGCCCAGTAACTGAGGCTAGGAATTTGGTGAGAGCTAGTAGCCCAGTAACTGAGGTCGGTACAGCAGGGCCTAGAGCCCAGTAACCGAGGCCGGGGAGCAGCAAGTGCCAGAGCCCTGTAACCAAGGCTGGCGAACAACGGCAGCCACAGACCAGTAATACAGGCTGGTTAGAATTGACAGCTAGAGGCCACTAACGGAGGTTGGGGAGCAGTGAAAGCCGTGGGCCAGTTAAGAGGCAGGTGTAAACATCAAAGTTGACTTCAAGAGTTTCATACCAGAATAGGGAAGAACGCCGTGCATAATGCTTAAAGGGCCACAATTCGTTAAGTGTACCCAGGAGGGCTTTTTGAACCAGCACGTTGAAAGTCCTACAAGAGAAGGGGCAGTGCTGGACCTAATCTTAGGGAATAAAGCCGGAAAAGTGGTGGCAGTGTCAGTGGGGGAGCATTTCGGGGATTTTGACGATAACTCTGTCAGATTTAATGTAGTTATGGAAAAGGACAAAGAGGGACTGGAAATTAAAGTACTGAATTGGGGGAAGGTTGCTTTCAATATGATAAAACAGGATCTGGTCAGTGTGGATTGAGAGCAAGTACTAGTAGGAAAGTCTACATCAGACCAGTGGGAGTCATTCAAAAAGGAAATAGGAAGAGTTCAGTGCTAGCATGCTCCAGTAAAGATGAAGGGTAGGACCAATAAGTTCAGGGAACACTGGATGTAACGGGATATAGACGATTGTATCAGGATTTCAGATTCAGAACGCTGAACACAACGGTGACCCTGGAGGTGTATAGAAAGTATAGAGGGGTGGGTTCATGAAAAAGCACTGGTGGGGAAGATAAGTTGAGGCAGCTGATTGGTAAGTAGGAACAGGTGGGTGTTTCTAGCCTATTTTTACTACTTTCAATCGCTGAATTAAATGTAAAGGTAGGGATGTTAGATTCTGAGTGGTAGTGTATGGAGTGGAATAAGGTTCCTACCCTAATTATTACTCTGTATTAAAGGGTGTAACTAAGGAGCTTATTCTAAGGGTAAGTCAGGGCAATAGAGCTCAGCCCTGTGATATGCTCCTCCTGCGAAGGAGGGAAATCTGAGAAACTTGCCATGTCCCTGGCAACCATGTGTGCAGGAAATGTGTCGAGCTGCAGCGACTGGTTGACTGCAATGCGCACCTGGATCTGCGGATGGACTCACTGTGGAGCATACGCGATGCGGAGGCCGTCGTGGATAGCACGGTCAGTGAGATGGTCACATCACAGGTAATGACGTGTCAGTGATCAAGCATTTCGTGGATAGCTCTGTAAAATTTAAGGTACTTATGGAGAAGGGGAAAGATGCACGGGAAATAAAGTAACTGAATTGGGGGAAGGCCGATTTTAATATGATCAAACAGGATCTGGCCAAAGTGGAATGGGAGAGCTACTTGTCGAAACTCTCCATAAAACTAATGCGAGTCATTCAAAGAGAAAATAGCGAGTGTTCAGACATGTATCTGCTCAGGTGAAGGGTAGGACCAACAGGTCCAGGGAACCCTGGATGTCAACGGATATAAAAGATTGGATAAGGGAAAAAGGAGGCTTATGGCAGATTCAGAGCACTGCAAACAGCGGAGACACTGAAGGAGTATAGAAAGTGTAGGGGTTCTTAAAAGAGTAATTACGAGAGCTAAGAGGGGACATGAAAAAACACTGGTGGGCAAGATAAAGGAAAATCCTCAGTCGTTTCATAATTATGTAAAGGGCAAGAGAATTACCAGAGAAAGTGGAGAGCCCATTAGGGATCAAAGTGACAATCTGTGTGCGGATCTGCTGAGGTTTGCAATGATTACTTTTCATCAGTGTTCACTAAGGAGAAGGACGATGTAGGTGTAGAGATTAGGGAGCGGGATTGTGATATACTGGGGCATATTAGCATTGAGAGGGAGGAAATATTAGCTGTTTTAGCGGGCTTAAAAGTGAACAAATCCGCAGGCCCAGGTGAGATATATCCCAGGCTGTTATGTAATGCAAGGGAGGAGACAGCAGGGACTCTGACACAAATTTACCAATTCTCTCTGGTCACTGGAGAAATACCAGAGGAATGGAGGGCAGCGAATGTGGTGCCATTATTCAAGAAGGGTAGCAGGGATAAACCAGGTAATTACAGGCAGGTGTGTCTGACATCAGTGGTTGGGAATCTATTTGAAGAAATTCTGAGGGACAGGATTGCTCTCCACTTGGAGAGACAGGAATTAATCAGGGATAGTCAGCATGGTTTTGTCAGGGAGATCGTGTCTAATTGACTTGATTGAATTTTACGAGGAGGTAACTAGATGTGTAGATGAAGGTAAAATAAGTGATGTAGTCTACATGGACTTCAGTATGGCTTTTGATAAGATCCCACATGGGAGATTGGTCAAGAAGGTAAGAGTCCATGGGATCCAGGGCAATTTGGCAAATTGGATCCAAAATTAGCAAAGTGGCAGGAGGCATAGGGTAATGATCGAGAGTTGTTTATGCGAGTGGAAACATGTGACTAGTGGTGCACCGCAGGGATCCGTGCGGGCACCCTTGCTGTTTCTCCTGTGCATTAATGAATTAAACGAGAATATAGGTGGTATGATCAGTAAGTTCGTAGATGACACGAAAATTGGTGGTGTCATAAATAGTGAGGAGGAAAGCCTTAGATTACAGGACAGTATAGATGGGCTGGTAAGATGGTCGGAGCTGTAGCAAATGGAATTTAACCCTGATGAGTATGAGATGATACATTTTGGGAGGGGTAACAAGGTAAGGGAATATACAATGGATGGTAGGACCCTTAGAAGTACAGAGGGTCAGATGGACCTTGGTGTGCTTGTCGATAGATCACAGAAGGCAGCAGCACAGGTAGATATGTTTGCTAGGAAGGCATATGGAATACTTGCCTTTTTAAGCAAAACATATAAGGGCAGGGAGGTTATGATGGAACTGCAGAAAATGCTAGTTCGGCCACAGCTGGAGTACTGTGTACAGTTCTGGGAACCACACTATAGGAAGGCTGTGATTGCACTGAAGAGGTTGCAGAGGACATCCACCAGAATGTTGCCTGGGCCGGAGCATTTCAGCAATGAAGAGAGGCTGAAAAGGCGCGGTTACTTTCCTTACAGCAGAGAAGGCTGAGGGGGATATGACTGAGGTATAGAAAATTATGAGGGGCATTGATAGGATAGATAGGAAGAAAAGTTTTTTTCTATTAGCGGAGCATCAATGACCAGGGTGCATAGATGTAAGATGAGGGGCTGGAGGTTTAGATGGGATTTTAGGATTTTCTTCCGCCAGAGGGTCATTAGAATTTGTAAGACACTGCCTGAAGGTGTAGTACAGGCAGGAACCCGCGCAGCATTTAAGAAGTATATAGAGGAGCACTTTGAACGCCAGACTCGGGGCCAAGTGGTGGAAAATGGGATTCGAATAGATAAGTATTTGATGGCCGGCACAGACACGATGGGATTAAGGACCTGGTTCTGTGCTGTATAACTCTATGACTCTATGACATCTAAGCTGTTAGTGGTGTCAGTGGCAGCTGTGTGTGGTGATTTCACATGTTCCCATTTACACCTCATCTGCACGCTTCATTTGTTTATTTACTTCTCCCATTACCATTCCATTTTTCATTTCTCTATCATCAATTGGTGATATAATCTCTCCTGTTTATCACTCTATTACAGACCATGCCATTTGTACTTTCCTCCACTCCCTCCTTTCCCTGCCTGGCCTAAAATCTGTACCATCTGTCACCTCTCCCAGTTCTGACGGAGGGTCACTGACCTGAAACAATAACTATACTTCTCTCTCCACAGATGCTGTCGGACCTATGAATATTTCCAGCATTTTCTGTTTTTATTTCAGATGCAGCATCTGCAGCATTTTGCTCTTGTATAGAAAGTTAGATATTGGACTGACTGAGAGATTCTCTCACCTGTGACAGGCAACACGGAATTCAATTATTTCAATGCAATAATTGGAAATGTGTCCACTGAAAAATCAATGAAACAAAAAATCTCAATCATTACTAAGTTAAGTGTAACCAAGGGAAATTCCCAGAAAAATAATGTATCAGGTTGGGAGTAAAAACACCAGTTTAAAGAAGTTCAGGGTATTTCTGCTGGAGACAGGATTTAAATTAAAACATCATGACAGTATTAGGAAATAGAATTTTAATAGAACAGGAATTGCAACTGGAATCAGAGAGAGGATTGAAAAATAAACAAAATAAGATTATTGAACTAAAATGCGTAATACCAGATTCACAATAAATCTGACATCTTGTAATTACAGATGAGGACAGTCACAACTTGTTTCTCAACATTGTGGTGAATGGCTGTTGTTCGGTCTGGAAAGGGTTTTTGAGTGATGTTTCCCAGGGTTCAGTACTCGGATCACGGTGGTTTCTTATACACCAGCAGAGATCCGGAAATGCTCGTGCTGAAATGACTATCTATATTGCACTCCCTTTAACTCCCCGTCCGATTCCAATCCATCATTCCCATGCAATCAAACTCATGCCATAACATCCTAAACATTTCAGGCCTCCCATATAATCACCTCCCATTCCTCATAATACACCTTGCTCCCGTGCCATACACAACCACCTTCGTAGATCACCCATGCCATTCCCAGCCCATGCCGCCCCATTTAGTTTAACTGAGTTTAGTTTAGCTTAATTTAGAGATACAGCACTGAAAAAGGCCCTTCGGCCCACCGAGTCTGTGCCGACCATCAACCACCCATTTATACTAATCCTACACGAATTCCATATTCCTACCATATCCCCACCTGTCCCTATATTGCCCTACCACCTACCTGTACTAGTGGCAATTTATAATGGCAAATTTACCTGTCAACCTGCAAGTCTTTGGCATGTGGGAGGAAACCGGAGCACCCGGAGGAAACCCACGCAGACACAGGGAGAACCTGCAAACTCCACACAGGCAGTACCCAGAATTGAACCCGGGTCGCTGGAGCAGTGAGGCTGCGGTGCTAACCACTGCATTCTGAACTACTGTGACATCCACCCTCAACCCACCCATGCTGTCCCCTCTCCATCCTACCATGCTGTCTCCACTCCTCCCCATAATGGTGTGACACCGCTCTATCTTCATCATCAGTAGCCAGCAGTGGAAGCCATAACTCATTAACAGATGCTGGGGAGCCATTAGAGTAGAACCCGATTAACTGAGGCCATCGAGCAGAGTGCGCTGAAGGCCAGTAACTGAGGTCAATGGGTGGTAAAAGGCGGTGACCAGTAAGTGACCAGTAAGTGAAATTGTGGAGCAATGAGAGATGGAGCACACTATCTGAGGCCGTGGAGCACTGACAGCTGGAGCCTAGTAACCGAGGCCGGGGAGCGGTGAGCGCCAGTGGTCAGAAACCGAGGCCAGATGGTGGGGAGGTGGAAATATGAGAGCCTAAACCCAGTTATTGAGGCCGGCGGCGCGGGCGGGGACGGGTGTTGTGAAGGGGGTGCAGGAGGGTGGGTACCAATGTGAGAGCCACAACCCAGTAATTGAGGCTGGGGAGCAGTGAGAACCAGAGGCAAGTAACCAAAGCCAAGGACCAGTGCGATCATGGGGCGAGTAACCGAGGACAGGGAGCATTGACAGCCGGAGTCCAGTACAAAGGCCAAAGAGTAGCAAGAGCCATCGCTCAGTAACAGGGGCCAGGAACCTGCCAGAACGCAGAACCAATGGGTGCGCACAGCGTGCGCTGGGATACTGAGCATAGTAACCGAAGCTAGGGAGCACTGAAAGCCAGAACAAGGTAACCAAAGTGAGGGAGCAGCGAGAATCAGAGCCTGGTAACCAATACGAGAGATCAGTGTGACCCAGAGCTCAGCAACTGAGGCCAGCGAGCAATGCCAGCTGGAGCCCAGTGAACAAGACCACAGCACAGAGAGCCGGAGCCCAGTAATGGAGAACAGGGACCAGAGATGGCTGGACCAAGGTCTAGGAGGAGAGAGAAGAGTGGGGTCTCATTACCAAGGTAGGGAAGCAGCGATAACCGGCGCTCAGGAACAAAGGTCAGGAACAGGGATGGCTGGAACATATTTACGAAGGCCTGGAAGCAGCGCAAATCAGAGTCCAGGAACTGTGGCTGGGGAAGAGTGAGAGCCAAGAGACAGAGCCACTTATTTTGTTTACCTGAATCAGGAGCAATGTCTGTACATGTGCTTTCTTTCTGCAAAGAACAGGGCTCTGTTTACTAATACATGCAGCTTCATGTAATTGCAAATGTACACTTCTTGGCACACTGAGGATTATTTCACAAATGCTGCCCAATTAGGGAATCACATCTAATGTTGGACACTGTGTTTTAAGTTTTGCAAGCACCGCCTTGTTGGATTCAGCCTGTGCATTGCCTGTTGTGACCAGTGGAAGGGACATGTTTGATACAATGCACCAGTTTTCCATTACATTGGTATGCTTGGGAATGTCCTGATGAGTGCACGACGAACAGCTTCAACAACTGGTCTCTATTTTCAGCAATATTGAAATAGTTCAACTCACTGTTGATCATATCGACCCCTCCCCCATTTTCCTTGCAGAAACTTAGGTATTGAGGCCACTATCTGAGGCAGTGCAGCAACAGCAGGAGCCAGCATCTAGTAACAAGGGCGGGGAGCAGTGAAAGTAAGACACAAGTAACTGAGATTGTGGAGAAGTGAGAGCCAGAGCCCAATAACTGGGGTTGGGAAGCTGTGGCACCTGCAGCCCAGTAACTCAGGCCAGGGAGCATACAGGGCGGGAGCCTAGTAAACAAGGCCGGTGAGCAGTGAAAACTGGAGCCCAGTAGCCAACGTCAGGGAGCAGAGAGGGTTGGAGCCTCGTTACCAAGGCCGGGAATCAGCGAGAACAGGAGCCCAATTGCCGAGGCTAGGGAAGAGCGAGGGCCAGGAGACAGAGACCAGTAACCGAGGAGAGCCAGAAGCGAGAGCTGAGGGCAGGTCCGTAGTAATTGAGCCTGGGGAGTGGTGAGAGCCAGAACCCAATAGCTGAGGCCAGTGAACAGTGAGGTCTAGGGGTCACTGCACAGTAAGCAAGGCTGGGGATTAACAAGCCCTGATGCCCATGAGCAGACTGGGGCATAGTGAAAGCGAGAGCTAGAGGCCCATTCGCCGAGACTGGAGGTCATTGAGAGCAAGAGAACAGTTGCTGAGGCTGGTTGTAGTGAGAGCCAGAGCCCAGTAACCAATGCCAGGGAGCAGCGAGAGCTGGAGCCCGGTAAACAAAGGTGGAAGCAATGAGAGCTGGAGCCGAGGAACCAAGTCCGGGGTGCAGTGAAAGGCGGAGCCTAGAGGCCAATAATGGAGCCTGATCCCAGTTTTCGAGGCCAGGAAACAGAAAAGAAATGTCCACAAATCAATTTCAGGAAGCAGCGCGATCTGGACGCCATTAACTGAGGCTAGGAGAGCGGGAGGTAGTGGCCAGTAACCAAGGCAAGGGAACATCAAAAGCCTGAGCCCAGTATGAGAGGCCAAGAGCAGCAAAAGCTGGAGTCTGGTAACAGAAGCTGGGCTACAACAAGAGGCGGAGTCTGGAGCACAACAACAGAGCGTGGGGTGCAGCGAGAGCTGGAACCCAGTAATCGATGCCAGGGGCACTAAGTTCTGGAACGCAGTTCTCCAGCCCGGGAAGCAGCAAGTGCCAAAACCAAGTAATGGAATCCAGGAAGCAAAAGGGATCTGGAGCCCAGTCACGAAAGCCGGACAGCAGTTGGAATCAGTATCCATTGCCAAGACTGGTGTGCAGTGAGAACAGGAGGGCAGTAACCGAAGAAAGGGAACAGCAAGGGCCGGTGTCCGGTAACTGAGGCCAGCTGCAGCGAAAGCCAGTGCAGTAATAAAGGCCAAAGAGTATCAAAAGCTGAAGCCCAGTAACCGAGGCCAGAAACCAGCCAGAGCCCAGAAGCCGAGGCACTGAGTCTGGAGAGCAGCAGGAAACAAGTAACATTGACCGAGGCCAAGAGCCAGCCAGAGCCCAGAATCTAAGGCTGTAAGCAGTGAGAGTCAGAGTCTAGTAACCAAGGCCGGTAACATCAAGGTTTGGAGTCCATTAACCAAGGATGGAAATTATAGTGAGAGCCAGTAGCCCAGTTACTGAGGCTGGTAGTAGCAGCGCCTGGAGTCAATTAACTGAGGTCGGGGTGCAGCAAGAGCCGGAGCCCGGTAACCATGGCTGGTGAACAACGACAGCCAGAGACCAGTAACCGAGGCGAGGTAGAATCGACAGCCAGAGGCGACTGAGGCTGGGGAGCAGTGAGAACCGAGAGCCAGCAAAGAGGCAGGTACCATCATCAAAATTGTGTTTATCAATTTCAGATCATAACATCTAATCATGTTATTGTATGGCAGCTGTTTGTCGTGATTTTACATGTTCCCACATACATCTTCTCTACACCCATCATTTGTTTCTTTGCTTATCCCATTGCCATCCCATTTTACGTTCCACTATCGTCATTTTGTGATATAATCTCTCCTGTTTTCCATTGTATTATATACCTTGTCATTGGTACTTTCCTCAACTCCTTTCTTTACCTACCTGGATTAAAAACCGTCCCACCTCTCACCTCTCCCAGTTCTGACGAAGGAAACATTAATTCACTGACCTGAAACATTATTTCTTTTTCTCTGTCCACCGATGCTGTCATACTTGCTGAATATTTCCAGCCTTTTCTGTTTTTATTTCAGATTTGCAGGATCTGCAGCACTTTTCCCTTGCATAGAAAGTTAAATGTTGGACTGACTGAGAGATACCCTCACCTGTGACAGGCAGCGCGGAATTCAATTATTTTAAAGCAGTAATTGGAAATGAGCCCACTGAAAAATTAATGAAACAAATAATCTCAATCGTCACTATGATAACTGTAAACACGGGACATTATAGGGGATCAGACATTAGGTTGGGAGCAAAAACATCAGTTTAAAGAAGTTGAGAGAGACATTTATACATTTATTAACATAGCCAATAATGGATCTAATTACTGTACCTTTGACAGTTATTTCTGCTGGACACAGGATTTAAAGTAAATCATCACGACTGTATTAGGAAATACAGTAAAAAAAACAGCTGGAATCAGTGAATGGATTGACAAGTAAATAAAAAAAGCTATTAAAGTTAACATGAGCAATAACAGATTTATAATAAATATGACGACTGGTAAATATTAATGAGTACAGTTACAACTTCAGTACGTTTTTCGTATCAACATTGTGGTGAATGGCAGTTGCTTTTCAGTCTGGAGCAAGATTTGTAGTCATGGTCCCCGGGTTCAGACCGAGTATCACTGCTGTTTCTTATCCGCGAGCAGAGATTCAGAAATGTTAGTGCTGAAATTAATATCGATATTGTAACAGCGGCACAGTGGCGCAGTGGTTAGCACTGCAGCCGCACAACTCCAGCGACCCGTGTTCAATTCTGGGTACTACCTGTGTGGAGTTTGCAAGTTCTCCCTGTGTCTGCGTGGGTTTCCTCCGGGTGCTCCGGTTTCGTCCCACATGCCAAAGACTTGCAGGTTGATAGGTAAATTGGCCATTATTGCCATGCAATCCGTCTCATGCCATATCATCCCAAACATTTTAACATTCTCATATCATTACATGCCATTCCCCATCATACACCTTGTTCCCATGCCGTCCCCAACCACCGTCATATACTACCCATGCCATTGCCACCCCTTACCGCCCCACTCCAAACTACCATGACGTCCATCCTCAACTCACCCATGCCATCCTGTCTCCATCCTGCCATGCCGTCTCCACTCCTCCCCCACAATGGCGTCGCACCTCTTTCTCCCATCATCATCAGGACCGCTGGTGGGAGGCCAGAATACAGTAACAGAGGCTGGGGAGCCACAAGAGTTGGGATCGAGTAACTGAGGCCGATCAGCAGGAAAAGGCGAAGACCAGTAAGTGAAACTGGGGAGCAATGAGAGATGGAGCACGCTATCTGAGTCCGGGAAGCAGTGAGAGTGGAAGCTGAGTAAACGAGGTTGTGTAGCAGATAAAGCTGGAGGCTGGTAACCAAAGCAAAGGAGCAGTGAGAGCCCAAGCCCATTAACCAAGGCCAGGGAGCAACGAGAGCCGGAGTCCTGTAACCGAGTTATGACAGCATTGAAGGTGCAGCCCAGTAACCGAGGCTGGGGAGCCTTGAGAGCCGGAGCCCAGCTTTTGAGGTAAGGGAGCGGTGAGAGCTGGCGACCACTAACCGAGGCTGCACAACAGTGAGAGCTGGAGCCTAGTAACCGAGGCCGGGGTGGTTGGGGTGGGGGTGGGGGAATGTGAGAGCCAGAGCCCAGTAATTGAGGCCGGGGAGCTGTGAGAGCTGGAGCGTAGTACCAAGGTCCGAGCCAAGAAAGAGCTGAATCGCAGTAACAGGGACCAGGAACCAGCCAGAGCCCAGAACTCACGGCGTGAGCAGTGATCGCTGGTATCCGGAGCCCAGTAACCGAGGCAAAGAACAGTCAGAGCTAGAACCAGGTACCTGAGGCAAGGCAGCAGTGAAAGCCAGAGCCAGGTAACTGAGATGAGGGATCAGTGAGAGTCAGAGCCAGGTAATCGAGGCAAGGCAGTTGTGAGAGCTGAAGTCCGGAGCCATGTAATCGAGGCTTGTATAGCAGACACCTCATAGCAAATCAAGCCACTATCCAATCAGAAAAGTGCAGACAGATAGTAATGTGTTTTATTTTTACAGGTTTTATGTTTTTCATCAATACTTCTGCTAGGATACATTAGCTGACATCTCGGAAACTATCTAATAGACATAAATTGGGCTAACATACTTGTCCTCATTCAGTGATAATTGGATTAATTTTCAAAGGGGCCTGGACAGTAAAATATCCAAAGCCATCGCCATTCACTATACCTCAGTTATATACCAATACAACCAGTTACAGTAACGGAGGGAAGGATATGATAGAAAGTTAAGTAGAAACAGAAAATGCTGGAAATACTCAGTCGGTCCGGCAGCGTCTGTGGAGAGCGAAACAGTTAATGTTTTAGGTCAGTGATACATCGCCAGAACTGGCAGTGCTTTGAGATGTAATAGTTTTTCCTCCAGGCAGGGAATGGGAAAGATAAAATCATCAACATTAAGTTAAAAACAATTCAGATCATAAAATCTGATCTCATTATTGGACGGCGGCTGTTGCTGGTGAATCGGCATTTTCCCATGTATACATCCTCTACACCCATTCTTTGTTTCTTTACTTGTCCCATTGCCAATTTACATTATAGCATCATCCGTTTTGTCGTTTAATCTCTCCTGTTTTCCACCCTATTACAGAATTTTCCGCTTATACTTTCCTTCTCTCTTTCCTTTCCCTGCCTGGTTTACAATCTGTTCCCTCTCTGGGCACTCCCAGTTCTGACGGGGGGTGGGGTCACTGACCAGAAATATTAGTTATGTTTTCTCTCTCCACAGCTACTTCCAGACCTGCTGACAATTTCCAGAATGTTATGATTTTATAACAGATTTCCAGGTTCTGAAGCACTTTGCTTTGTATAGAAAGTTAGTTATTGGAAAGACTGAGAGATTCCTTCACCTGTGACAGGCAGCACGGAATTCAGTTATTTCAGAACAATGATTGGAAATGAGTCCACTTGAAAATCACTGAAGCAAGTAATCTCTGTAATTGCTAAGTTAACTGTAAACAGATATTGTCAGAGAAATTGTACACCAGGTAATGAGTAAAAAGATGCGTTTGAAGAAGTTGGGTGACATTTGTACATTGGTTACCAGATTCAGTGCTGCATATAATTTGTGGCAGGAATTTCCCGATGAAAAAAGGGTTTGAATTAAATACTTTTTTATAGTGCTGGAGCTATATAGCGGGTCTGGCAACATCTGTGGAGAAAGGAATTGAGTTAACGTTTCAGTTCTGCGACGTCATCAGAACTGGAAACGGTTATAAATGTTATCAACTTTGAGTAATTGGTGGTGGGGGAAGGGGGAAAGAAGAGCAAAAGGGACGTCTTTGATAGAGTATAGGGCAGGAAAGATGAAATGAAAGAAATATCCTGCAACAGCAGGCAAAGGGATTGGTAATAGTAAAAGATCAAGGCATGATTCCAACATGAGTGTTAATGGCAGAATAATGAACAGCTCTGTCTGAAAGGAAAAACATGAAAAACAAGTTTAAGCCCAGCAGAATGCAAAACAAAATGGCAGTCAAGGTCGAAATCCGATTTTCTCCACGTGGTTTAAAGAAACGGCTGAAGGCACTGGGTACTGCAAAGGTTATGGGATAAGAGCAAAGTACTTCAGATGCTGGAACACTAAAATGAGAACAGGAAGTACCAGGAATATTTAGCAGGTCTGGCAGAATCTGTGGAGGGAGAAACAGATTTAAAGCTTCAGGTCTGCGATCCTTCATCAGAACTGGCAAAATGAACAATTGAGATGGGGAACGGGGGAAGTAGAGCAAGAAGGAAGGACTGTGATGGGACAGAGTGAGGAGAGATAAAATGGCAGATGCCATGCAACAGAATGCAAATTGAGTACTAAATAGTTGCAGTAAAAGAAAAGGCATGAGTCCAGAGAGAATGCAAAGGCAGAATATTGAATAGCTGTGCACGAAGGCAAAAACATGAAAAGTAATTTAGAGACTAGCACACGCTTAAGAAATGAATAACGTGAAAGAAGCATATATATTTATATAGATAAATTAAATAAAAGTAATAAATAATCAAAAATAATTGGGCTCATGGTCTGAAATTATTGAACTCATTATTGAGTCCAGTAGACTGTAGATTGCCTAATGAAACAATAAGGCATTGTTCCTCGAGCTTGAGCTAATGTTCATTGGAACACTGCAGCAGGCCAAGGACATACATGTGGCTATGGGAACAAGATGGAGCATTAAAACGGGAAGCTACCGGAAGCTCAGGATCATGCTTGTAGACCGAGCGGAGGTATTCTGTAAAGTGGTTACCCAACCTGTTTTTGTCTCCCAATGTAGAGGAGACCGAACTATGAGCAGCGAATGCAGTATAGTAAATTAAAAAGAATACAAGTAAATCACTGCCTCACCCGACCAACCCTGTTTGTGGACCAAAATAAGCTGTGCCCTGAGCCAAGCTGTTCCAGTACAGCTGCAACCCAGCAATGTAGAAAACTGCCTAAGTTGAGAGGAGGTGTTGCTGTAGTGGTATTGTCGTTTGATTAATAACCCAGAGGCCCCGAGTATTCCCCTGTGGACATGGGTTCGAATACCACCATGGAAGAAGATGAAATTTTAAATCCATGAATAAAAAAATATGGGACTAAAAAGCTAATTTAATGATGGTCATGAAACCATTGTTAAAGGTCACAAAAAAGCAGTCTGGTTCACAATTGCCTTTTCATGAAGGAAATCCACAGTTCTTACCTGATCTGGCCTACATTTGACTACAGACCCACATCAATGTGGTTGACTCTGCAAATTGTCGAGCAATCCACTCAGTTACACCTCTTCCACGAACATTCACTCCCTCCACCAGCGATGTACAGTGACAACAGTGTGTACCATCTACAAGATGCAATGCACCAAGGCTAATCAGCCCATACTTTCCAAACATGTGACCTCTTCCACTTGAAAGTACAAGGGCAGCAGATGCACGCCAATAGCCCTAGCTGCAATTTCCCCTCTAAACCACACACTATTCTGACTTCAACTATATGACCTTTCCTTCGCTGTCACTGCGGCAAAATCCCAGAACGCAATTCTTAATAGCACTGCGGGTCTACCAACACCACATGGACTGCAGCGTTTCAAGAAGGCAGCTCAACACCTGGGCAATTAGGGATAGGCAATACATGCTGGCCTGGGCAGCGATGTCTACATCCCATGAAAGCAATAAAAACACTAAAAAGACGGACCTGCTGGCATCGACCTAGGCACTGGAAATGACTACAGAAAATCCAGCCTTGTTGATCCTTACTAACGTCTGGGAGATTCTGTCACAGGTGGGGGAGCTGTGCCACAGACTGGTCAAACAACAGCCTGACAAACTCATACTTTCTACATAATTCCTAACGGACCTTGTTCCAGACACGATTATCGCCATTCATGGCAGGGCAGACCCAAAAGAGGTGGTGGGCCTGTGGGAGGGAGTTGCACTGGGAGTCCTCCACATCGACTCCTGAGTCCATGAAGTCTCATGACATAGTCAAGGAACCTCCTGCTGATTACCACCTACTGCACCCGCTCCCCACCCTCGTTCTCAACTTATGAATCAGTAATCCTCCATGTTGAACACCACGATGAGGTAGCACTGAGGGTGGCAAGGGTGAAGAACGCACTCTAGGTGGAGGACTTCAATTCCCAATAGCTCGGTAGCACCACGACTGGTCGAGTCCTGCAGGTCATAGCTGCTGGACTGGTTCTGCGGCAAGCGGAGAAGGAACCAACACGAGGGGGAAATATACTTGACATCATCCTCATCAATCTGCTTGCCGTAGATGCATCTGTCCATTGGTAGGAGTGACCACCGCAGAGCCCTTGTGGAAACGGAGTCCCACCTTCACATTGAAAATACCGTCCATCGTGTTGTGTGGCATTATCACCGTGCGAAGTGGGATGTCTTTAGAACAAATTTAGCAATGCAAAACTGGCATCCATAAGGCACTGTGGATCGTTATCAGCATCAGAATTGTACTCAAACACACTCTCTAACCTCATGTCCCGGCATATTCCCCACTCTACTGTTACCATCAAGCCAGGGTATCAACCCTGGTTCAATGAAGAGTGCAACAGGACATGCCAGGTGCAGCACCAAGCATACCTCAAAATGAGGTGCCAACCTGCTGAAGCTACAACACAGGACTACTTGCATGCCAAAGCAGCATAATCAGCATGGGCGAGACAGAGCTAAGTGATCCCACAACCAACGATTCAGATCGAAGCACTGCAGTCATGAATGGTGGTGGATATTTCAATAAATAACTGGAGGAAGTAGATTCATAAATTTCCCGAACCTCAATGATGGGGTAGCGCAGCACATCAGTGCAAAATACCAGGTCGAGCTTCCGGACTGTTGCTGGAACTGCATCCATCCAAGCAGGTCAAGAGTATTCCATCACACTCCTGACTTGTGCCTTGTGGATGGTTGACAGGATTTGCGGAGTCAGGACGTGAATTACTCAGGACGGGATTCCTGGCCTCTGACTTGCGATTGTAGCCACGGTACTTATATGGCTACTCCAGTTCAGTTTTTGGTCAACGATCGCTGAAGCCCCCACTTTCAAAAGCATGGCGGTTACCATTGACCAGAAACTAAACTGGAGTAGCCATATGAATACCGTGGGTACAGCAGCAGGTCAGAGGCCAGAAATCCTGTGGGGAGTAACTCACATCCTGACTCCCCAAAGCATGTCCACCATCTTCAAGGCATAAGTCAGGAGTGTGATGGAATACTCTCCACTTGCTTGGATGGATGCAGCTCGAGCAACACTCCGGATGCTCGACAACATCCGGGACAAAGCAGCCCGCTTGGTTAGCACCCCGTCGACAAACATTCCCTCCCTCCACTACCGACGCACAGTGGCAGCAGTGTGTACAATCTGCAAGATGCACTGCAGCAATGCACCAAGGCTAATCAGGCACCACCGTCCACACAGTCCACCTCGAAGGACACGAGCATCAGATTCGTGGGAACAGCACCACCTTCAGGTTCCCCTCCAAGCCACACACCATCCTGACTTGGAACCATATCACTATTCCTTCATGGTTGCTGGGTCAAAAGCCTGGAACACCCTTCCAAATGGCACTGTGGGTGTTCCTACACTATGTGGACTGCAGCGGTTCAAGCAGACAGCTCACCACCACCTTCTCATGGGCTATTCGGCATGGGAAGTAAATGCCGCCTGGTCATTGACGCCCACATCACATAAAACAAATAAAAAAGTATGTCCTGTACATAAAACGCAGGATAAATCCAACCCGGCGAATTACCGCCCTATCAGTCAACTCCTGATTATCAGCAATGGAATGGCATAGGTCGTTGACAATGCTACAAAGCAGCACTTGATCAGCCGTAAACTGCTCACTGATGCACAATTTGGCTTCTGCCAGGGCCGTGCAGCTCTGACCTCATTTAACCTTTGATAAAAAATGGACTAAAGAGCTGAACTCCAGGAGTGAGGTGAGAGTGACTGACCATGACATGAAGCCAACATTTGACAGAGTATGGCATCAAGGAGCACTAGCAAAACTGAAGCCAGTGGGAATCAGGGGCGAAACTTTCCATTGGTTCGAATTGTACAGAGCACAAAGAAAGATGGTTGTGGTTGTTGGAGGTCAATCTTCTCAGTCCCAGGGCATCACTGCAGGAGTTGCTCAGAGTAGTGTCCTGGGCTAATGATCTCAGTTGCTTCATTAACCAACTTTCCTCCAGCATAATGTCAGAAGTGGGAATGTTCACTGATGATTGCACAATGTTCAACACCATTTGCGACTCCTCAGATACTGAAGCAACCCATGGACACATACAACAAGTCTTGAAAAACGTCCAGCTTGGGCACATAAGTGGCAAGTAACATTCGCGCCACACAAGTGCCAGGAAATGACCATCTCAAACAAGAGAGAATCTAACCATCTCCCCTTGACATTCAATGGCATTGCCATCGCTGCATCCCCCACCATCAACATCCTGGTTGTCACCATTGAGCAGAAACTGAACTCGACAAGACAGATAAATGCTTCATCCACAAATGCAGGTCAGTGAACAAATAACAAAGCACAAACAATGTACAGCACAGGAACAGGCCATTCGGCCCTCCAAGTCTGCGCCGATCTTCATGCCTGCCTAAACTAAAACTTTCTGCACTTCCGGGAACCGTATCCCTCTATTCCCTTCCTATTCATGAATTTGTCAAGATGCCTCTTAAATGTTGCTATCGTACCTGCTTCCACCACCTCCCCCAGCAGCAAATTCCAAGCAGTCACCACCCTCGGTGTAAAGAACTTGCCTCGCACATCCTCTCTAAACTTTCCCCCTCTCACCTTAAACCTAAATCCCCTAGTAACTGACTCTTCCACCCTGGGAAAAAGCTTCTGACTATCCACTCTGTCCATACAGCTAATAACTCTGTAAACCTCTATCATGTCGCCCCTCCACCTCCGTCGTTCCAGTGAAAACAATCCGACTTTATCCAAACTCTCCTCATAGCTAATGCCCTCCAGATCAGGCAACTTCCTGGTAAACCTCTTCTGTACCCTTTCCAAAGACTCATCGTCCTTCTGGTAGTGTGGCGACCAGAAATACACGCAATATTCTAAGTGAGGTCGAATTAAAGTTCTGTACAGCTGCAGCATGACTTGCCAATTCTTATACTCTAAGCCCCGACTAATGAAGGCAAGCATGCCGTATCCCTGCTTGACTACCTTATCCACCTGCGTTGCCACTTTCAGTGACCTGTAGACCTGTATGCCCAGATTTCTCTGCCTGTCAATACTTCTGAGGGTCCTGCCATTTACTGTACACTTCCCACCTGCGTTAGCCCTTCCAAAATGCATTACCTCACATTTATCCGGATTAAACTCCATCTGCCATTTCCCCGCCCAAGTCTCCAACCGATCTATATTTTGCTGTATCCTCTGACAATCCTCAACACTATCCGTAACTCCACTAACCTTTCTGTCGTCCGCAAACTTACTAATCAGACAAGCTACATTTTCCTACAAATCATTTATATATACTGCAAACAGCAAAGGTCCCAGCACTGATCCCTTTGGAACACCACTAGTCACATCCCTCCATTCAAAAATGCACCCTTACATTGCTGCACTCTGTCTTCTATGACTGAGCCAGTTCTGCATCCATCTTGCCAGCTCCCCTCTGATCCTGAGTGACTTCACCTTTTGTACCAGTCTGCCATGAGGGACCTTGTCAAAGGCTTTACTGAAGTCCATATAGATAACATCCACTGCCCTTCCTTCATCAATCATCTTTGTCATTTCCACAAAAACTCAATAAAATTAGTGAGACATGACCTCCCCTTCACAAAACCATGCTGTCTCTAGCTGATACGTTTGTTTGTTTCCAAATGGGAGCAAATCCTGTCCCGAAGAATCTCTCTAATATTTTCCCTACCACTGACGTAAGGCTCACCGGCCTATAATTACCTGGATTATCCTTGCTACCCTTCATAAATAAAGGAACAACATTGGCTATTCTCCAGTCCTCTAGGACCTCACCCAGGCTGGTAATTCTGTGGTGAGCACCTCACCAACTGTCTTCTCAATGCCTGTACACCATCTAGAAGGCTCAAGTCGGATGTGTGATGGAATACTCTCCTTTTGCCTGGAAGGGTGCATTTCCAACAACACTCAGGAAGCTCGATATCATCCAGAGTGGCACCCAATCTACCACTTTCAACACTCACTTCCTCCACCACCAAGGCACCGTGGCAGCAGAGTGTACCAAATAGAAGAGGCGCCTTCGGCAGCACCTTCCAAACCCGTGAACATGGGAATGCCACCACCTGCAGCTTCCTCTCCAGGCCACACACCATCGTGCATTGTAACTATATCAACGTTCCTTCATTGTCGCTTTGTTATAATCCTGGAAGTCCCTTTCTAACAGCAATGTGGATGTACCTACCTGATGCGGACAGCAGTGGTTCAAGAAGGCCGCTCACCACCATCTTCTCAAGGGCCATTAGTGATGGGCAATACATGCTGGCCTGGCCAACGAAGCCAACAGCACATGATCGAATAAAAACATAGTTGTTGAACTTAATATTGAGTCGTGAGGACTGTAAAATGCCGAAAAGGAAGATGAGGTGCTGTCCCTCGAGCTTCCGTTTACATTAAATCATTCTGATTGGACTGGCAAATAGACTAAAAGGAAGCATCGATTTCAAACAAAGAACAAAGAACAAAGATAATTACAGCACAGGAACAGGCCCTTCGGCCCTCCAAGCCTGCGCCGATCCAGATCCTCTCTCTAAACATGTCGCCTATTTTCTAAGGTTCTGTATCTCTTTTCTTCCTGCCCATTCATGTATCTGTCTCGATACATCTTAAAAGAATCCATCTTGCACGCATCTACCACCTCTGCTGGCAATGCGTTCCAGGTGCCCACCACCCTCTGCGCAAAGAACTTTCCACGCATATCCCCCCCTAAACATTTCCCCTTTCACTTTGAACTCGTGTCCTCTAGTAATTGAAACCCCCACTCTGGGAAAAAGCCTCTTGCTATCCACCCTGTCTATACCTCTCATGATTTTGTACACCTCAATCAGGTCCCCCCTCAACCTCCGTCTTTCTAATGAAAATAATCCTAATCTACTCAACCTCTCTTCATAGCTAGCGCCCTCCATACGAGGCAACATCCTGGTGAACCTCCTCTGCACCCTCTCCAAAGCATCCACATCCTTTTGATAATGTGGCGACCAGAACTGTACGCAGTATTCCAAATGTGGCTGAACCAAAGTCCTATACAACTGTAACATGACCTGCCAACTCTTGTGCTCAATGCCCCGTCCGATGAAGGAAAGCATGCCGTCTGCCTTCTTGACCACTCTATTTACCTGCGTTGCCACCTTCAGGGAACAGTGGACCTGAACACCCAAATCTCTCTGGACATCAATTTTCCCCAGGACTTTTCCATTTACTGTATAGTTCACTCTTGAATTGGATCTTCCAAAATGCATCACCTCGCATTTGCCCTGATTGAACTCCATCTGCCATTTCTCTGCCCAACTCTCTAATCAATCTATCTTCTGCTGTATTCTCTGACAGTCCCCTTCACTATCTGCTACTCCACCAATCTTAGTGTCGTCTGCAAACTTGCTAATCAGTCCACCTGTACTTTCCTCCAAATCATTAATGTAGATCACAAACAACAGTGGTCCCAGCACGGATCCCTGTGGAACACCACTGGTCACACGTCTCCATTTTGAGAAACTCCCTTCTACTGCTACTCTCTGTCTCCTGTTGCCCAACCAGTTCTTTATCCATCTAGCTAGTACACCTTGGACCCCAAGCGCCTTCACTTTCTCCATCAGCCTGCCATGGGGAACCTTATCAAACGCCTTACTGAAGTCCATGTATATGACATCGACAGCCCTTCCCTCATCAATCAACTTTGTCACTTCCTCAAAGAATTCTATTAAGTTGGTAAGACATGACCTTCCCTGCACAAAACCATGTTGCCTATCACTGATGAGCCCATTTTCTTCCAAATGGGAATAGATCCTATCCCTCAGTATCTTCTCCAGCAGCTTCCCTACCACTGACGTCAGGCTCACCGGTCTATAATTACCTGGATTATCCCTGCTACCCTTCTTAAACAAGGGGATAACATTAGCAATTCTCCAGTCCTCCGGGACCTCACCCGTGTTTAAGGATGCTGCAAAGATATCTGTTAAGGCCCCAGCTATTTCCTCTCTCGCTTCCCTCAGTAATTTGGGATAGATCCCATCCGGACCTGGGGACTTGTCCACCTTAATGCCCTTTAGAATACCCAACACTTCCTCCCTCCTTATGCCGACTTGACCGAGAGTAATCAAACATCTTTTCCTAACCTCAACATCCGTCATGTCCCTCTCCTCGGTGAATACCGATGCAAAGTACTCGTTTAGAATCTCACCCATTTTCTCTGAGTCCAAGCATAACATTCCTCCTTTGTCCTTTAGTGGGCCAATCCTTTCTCTAGTTACCCTCTTTCTGCTTATATATGAATAAAAGGCTTTGGGATTTTCCTTAACCCTGTTGGAATCAGCAATTGATCCAGAACTTGATAAAACATGGATTTATCGGATTGCATTAAACATGAGTAAGAAAGGGAGGCTTTGCATTGAAATAGCGCCTTTGACGACCACCGGACATCTCAAAGCGTTATACTGCCAATGCAGCATTTTTGAAGTTCAGTCACTGTTCTCATCCAGGAAACGCAGCGCCCAGTATGCAGACATCAAACTGCCAGAAACTGCCTAAATACCTGTTTTTTTGATGTTCACTGAGGGACACATATTGACCAGGAGACCAGGAATGGCCTCCAAGCTCTTATTTGAAATAGTGCCACGGATTCGTTTGTAAACACCTAAACAAGCCTTGGGTAGTGTCTCTTCTGAAAGCTGGCAAGTCCAACAGTGCAGCTCTCCCTCAGTATTACACTGTCATTTTGTGCTCAAACCCGAGATTGGGACTTGAAGATAGAATATTGTGATTCAAGTTAGTAACTGGTTGCTAATAAATCAGCACTACACTCAATTTTGATAACAGAATTCAGGAGATCTTTTACCAACATTTTAGTGAATAGCTGTTTTTGGGACTAGAGAGAGCTAAACAGTGGCATTACTCAGGGTTCAGTACGATGACCACTGCTGTTTATGATATACATGAATGACTTCGGGGTACAAAGCACAATATCGAAATTTGTAGAAGATGTGAAGTGTGGAGGTCGAGAGAAAAGTGAGGAAGAGTTGTCATCTCTGGGTTGTTGCCCGTGCCACGTGATAACGAAGCGAGGAAAAGGGAGAGAGGGGAGTTGAACACGTGGCTGCAGGGATGGTGTAGGAGGGAGGGTTTTGGTTTCCAGGATAATTGGGGCTCTTTCTGTGGTAGGTGGGACCTCAACAAACAGGATGGTCTTCACTTGAACCAGAGGGGTACCGATATCCTGGGGGGAGGGGGGGCGGGGTGGGAAGATTTGCTAGTGCTCTTCGGGGGGGGGGGGGTTAAACTAATTCAGCAGGGGAATGGGAACCTAAACTGTAGTGCCAGTGTACAGGATGTTGAGAGTAGTGAGGTCAGGGAAAAGGTTCCAAGGACGCAAGAGGGCACTAGCAAGCAAGAACCTGGTTTAAAGTGTGTCCACTTCAACGCCAGGAACATCCGGAAGAAGGTGGGTGAGCTTGCAGCATGGGTTGGTTCCTGGGATCTCGATGTAGTGGCCATTTCGGAGACATGGGAAGAGCAGGGGCAGGAATGGGTGTTGCAGGTTCTGGGATTTAGATGTTTCAGTAAGTACAGAGAAGATGGTATAAGATGGGGGTGGGTGGGTGTGTGTGGCATTGTTAATCAAGGAGAGTATTACAGCGACAGAAAGGACGTTTGAGGACTCGTCTACTGAGGTAGTATGGGGAGAGGTTAGAAACAGGAGAAGTGAGGTCACCCTGTTGGGAGTCTTTAATAGACCTCCGAATATTTCCAGAGATGTAGAGGAAAGGATAGCGAAGATGATTCTAGACGGGGGCGAGAGTAACAGGGTAGTTGTTATGGGGGACTTTAACTTTCCAAATAATGACTGGAAATACGATAGTTCGAGTACTTTACATGGGTCAGTTTTTGTCCAGTGTGTGCAGGAGGGTTTTCTGACACAGTATGTAGACAGGCCAACCAGGGGCGATGCCACATTGGATTTGGTACTGGGTAATGAACCCGGCCAGGTGTTAGATTTAGATGTAGGTGAGCACTTTGGTGATAGTGATCACAATTCGGTTAGGTTTACCTTAGCGATGGGCAGGGACAGGTATATACAGCAGGGCAAGAATTATAGCTGGGGGAAAGGAAATTATGATGCAAATAGGCAAGATTTAGGATGCGTAGGATGGGGAAGGAAAGTGCAGGGGATGGGAACAATCGAAATGTGGAGCTTATTCAAGGAGCAGCTACTGCGTGTCCTTGATAAGTATGTACCTGTCAGGCAGGGAGGAAGTTGTCGAGCAAGGGAGCCGTGGTTTACTAAAGAAGTTGAAGCGCTTGTCAAGAGGAAGAAGAAGGCTTATGTTAGGATGAGACGTGAACGCTCAGTTCGGGCGCTTGAGAGTTACAAGCTAGCCAGGAAGGATCTAAAGGGAGAGCTAAGAAGAGCAAGGAGAGGACACGAGAAGTCATTGGCGGACAGGATCAGGGAAAACCCTAAGGCTTTCTATAGGTATATCAGGAATAAAAGAATGACCAGAGTTAGATTAGGGCCAATCAAGGATAGTAGTGGGAAGTTGTGTGTGGAATCAGAGGAGATAGGGGAAGCGTTAAATGAATATTTTTCGTCAGTATTTACAGTAGAGAAAGAAAATGTTGTCGAGGAGAATGCTGAGATTCAGGCTACTAGGCGAGATGGGATTGAGGTTCACAAGGAGGAGGTGTTAGCAATTTTGGAAAGTGTTAAAATGGATATGTCCCCTGGGCCAGATGGGATTTATCCTAGGATTCTGTGGGAAGCTAGGGAGTAGATTGCAGAGCCTTTGTCCTTGATCTTTATGTCGTCATTGTCGACAGGAATAGTGCCAGAAGACTGGAGGATAGCAAATGTTGTCCCCTTGTTCAAGAAGGGGAGTAGAGACAGCCCTGGTAAATATAGACCTGTGAGCCTTACTTCAGTTGTGGGTAAAATGTTGGAAAAGGTTATAAGAGACAGGATTTATAATCATCTTGAAAAGAATATTTTCATTAGCGATAGTCAGCACAGTTTTGTGAAGGGTAGGCCGTGCCTCACAAACCGTATTGAGTTTTTCGAGAAGGTGACCAAACAGGTGGATGAGGGTAAAGCCGTGGATGTGGTGTATATGGATTTCAGTAAGGCGTTTGATAAGGTTCCCCACGGTGGGCTATTGCAGAAAATACGGAAGTATGGGGTTGAAGGTGATTTAGAGCTTTGGATCAGAAATTGGCCAGCTGAAAGAAGACAGAGGGTGGTGGTTGATAGCAAATGTTCATCCTGGAGTTTAGTTACTAGTGGTGTACCGCAAGGATCTGTTTTGGGGCCACTGCTGTTTGTCATTTTTATAAATGACCTGGAAGAGGGTGTAGAAGGGTGGGTTAGTAAATTTGCCGATGACACTAAGGTCGGTGGAGTTGTGGATAGTGCCGAAGGATGTTGTAGGGTACAGAGGGACATAGATAGGCTGCAGAGATGGGCTGAGAGATGGCAAATGGAGTTTAATGCGGAAAAGTGTGAGGTGATTCACTTTGGAAGGAGTAACAGGAATGCCGAGTACTGGGCTAATGGGAAGATTCTTGGTAGTGTAGATGAACAGAGAGATCTTGGTGTCCAGGTACATAAATCCCTGAAAGTTGCAACCCAGGTTAATAGGGCTGTTAAGAAGGCATATGGTGTGTTACCTTTTATTAGTAGGAGGATCGAGTTTCGGAGCCACGAGGTCATGCTGCAGCTGTACTAAACTCTGGTGAGACCGCACCTGGAGTATTGCAAGCAGTTCTGGTCACCGCATTATTGGAAGGATGTGGAAGCTTTGGAAAGGGTGCAGAGGAGATTTACCAACATGTTGCCTGGTATGGCGGGAAGGTCTTACGCGGAAAGGCTGAGGGACTTGAAGTTGTTTTCGTTGGAGAGAAGGAGGAGGAGATGTGACTCAATGGAGCCATATAAGATAATCAGAGGTTTAGATAGGGTGGATAGTGAGAGTCTTTTTCCTCGGATGGTGATGGCAAACACGAGGGGACATAGCTTTAAGTTGAGGGGTGATAGATATAGGGCAGATGTTAGAGGTAGTTTCTTTACTCAGAGAGTAGTAGGGGCGTGGAACGCCCTGCCTGCAGCAGTCGTAGACTTGCCAACTTTAAGGGCATTTAAGTGGTCATTGGATAGACATATGGATGAAAATGGAATAGTGTAGGTCAGATGGTTTCACAGGTCGGCGCAACACCGAGGGCCGAATGGCCTGTACTGCGCTGTAATGTTCTAATTCTAATTCTAGGTCTAATGGAATTCTAAAGGGAATGGCAGAGCAATTGCGTGGGCGGACACAAGGACACCAATATGCATTGGTAACACGCCATTATTGTAAGTAAACTTGCCAAGGTGTGTGGCAGAATCATAAGAATACCAAGTAAGACACAGAGCTGTTATGGTGTACATTAGGCTATATTAAGCTATTTGGCCAAAATCATGGACAAAACGGTACGCTTTAATGGGTGTGGTAAACGAGAAAAGCGCCGGAGAGGGGAGGTGAGATTTGGACAGGGAATTCCAGAGTTTAGGGCTGAGACAACTGATGGAAAGTCCGACAATGGTGAAGCGATTACAATTAGCGATGCATGAGGAGCCAGTTCTGCATGAGCACAGATATCCAGGATGGTTGTGGAGCTGGAGGATATTACAGATATATAGAGAGACGAGACCATGAGGGGGTTTGAAAACAAGGAACATAATTTTAAAATCAAGACTTTTGTTAACTGGGAGCCAGCGTTGGTCAGCGAGCACAGAGGTGTCAGGTCAACGGGTCATGGTGCAACTTAAAACATGACCAGCAGCGCTTTGAATTATTTCATGTTTATGGAGGGTCGAATGTGGGAGAGCAGCCAGGAGTGCATTGTAATAGTCCAGTCTGGAGGGTTTCATCAGATCGAATGTGGCAGAGTGAATTTCAAGTACTGTTAAGGAGTTGGAACTGGGCGATCTTATTAAAAGTGTTTGATGAAGCAACACATAAAATTCTTGCTACCAAAATTGGAAATCATGGGATTATCGGATCAATGGCTTCACGGCTCGGATTTTGGCTGAACAACAGATAGCAGAGAGTAGTGGAGAAAGCTTGTTTTTCAGTCTGGAGGGAAGTTCACAGTGGGGTTGGGACCGCTGCTGGTTTGATGTATGTTAATGTCATGGACATTTGTACACAGGTGAATAATATCGAAGTTTTCATATGGCACGAAACTGGTAAATGTTAATCAACAGTGTGAAGGACAGTAACCTCTTTCAGGAAGACAGAGAGTGACTGGTGAGATGCGCAGCCACCAGGCAAATGCAATTTAACACTGAAATGTGATGAGATACCTGCTATTACAATGAGGAAACGGCATTTAAACTGAACAGTTCAATTTTCATGCGGATGCAGGATTAAAGGGACCTGAGTTATCCGTACCCAGAACTTTGAAAGTTGCAGGACAAGTTGAGAAGTCTTTCAAAAACATGGACTCCTCGGCTTTACAAATAGAGGCACAGAGTAACAAAAATCATAATATTTCTTTTATCCATCATTTGTTAGTTCCCAGCTCGAGCATTGGGTCCACTTCTGAGCAGTACACTTTGGCAAGGATTTCAAGGACTTAGTGGAGAAGTGGAGGTAGTACCAGAGATCAGAACCCACAGTTGCATGGAGAGATTGAACAAGCTGGGATTGTTGTTTCTCGAGCAGTGAAGGGTAAGGGGAGATTTAATATAGAAGTTCAAGAAGATTTTGATCGGGTAATTCAGGCAAAACGTTTTCTCGTGTCAGAAAGTTCAGTATTAAGAAAACATAGATTTCAGGTAATTACCAAAGAACCAGTGCGGAAATGAGGAAAATTCTCTTACATAATGAGCTGTTGGCATCTGGAATTTCCTGCCTGCAAACATGCTGCTAGCAGATCCAAAAATATATATTTCCAAAGGAAATTTAGCAAATACATCAAAATGAAAAGAGAAAACATATCAATGCCATAGTCTGGGGAAAGTGGAGGTGAGGTGAATAATTAGATAATGTTTTTCAAAGAGCCAGAATGGCCACAACAGGCAGAATATCCTACCTTTGTGTTGCATAAATCTAAATGACCAGTTTCTTGTTGAATCGGAGGCACCACGCATAATGCTCCTTGGTTAGGTGTAGGTATAAAAAGCGGCCCTGGAAACGCTGGAAAACATCTCCTTTTGCAACTCTTAAATTTCTCTGCAGCCTCTAATGAATTGATTGGTAATGTTGCAGACCCAGAGGTACTGCAATTACAGTCCTCAATCTTTGACTGGAGTAGGGTCACTAAATCCTATGGCCTCCCTGAATGTCTGCAGCAGCTCACAAAACAACCTCAAGAAAACCATCCACAGCACCTCCACTAACTGTGCAATAGCAGGCATAAGTCAAAAGCCTGCATGTTGGATACCTGGGACTTTTAAATAACACTGGAGGGGGTTTCTCGTGCTACTGAACGCATGTTCAACTGTGGGTGACTAACACGGGAGTACAGTGGACATGAACTGGAGTCCTGAAAAACATGGGAAACTGTGCAGGACACGCTGGACGTGTACAACAGTACAAAAGAGATATTTTATGGATCCAGGTTTCCGTAGCATCGGTGCCAGGGAAGGATACAGAAGAAAATAAATTCATTCTAAAAGGCGAATTAGAAAAAGTCTTGAAGGCAAAGGATTTGCAGGAATATGAAAAAATAAACAAGGGAAAGGGACTAATTGTTGCGATGAGGCCATGGAGGGATTTAAACACAAGAAATATAATTTTAAAATTAAGGTCTGCCAGACCGGAGCCAATGCAGGTCAGAGAGCACAGGGATGGCGTGTGATCGGGACTTGGTGAACCTTAGGATACAGGCAGAAGCAGTTTGGATCAGCTGACGTTTGGAAAGCTATGTAACTTGGATGATGGCCAGGATAGCAATGGGATAGTCAAGTGCAGAGTTAGCAAAGGCACAGATGAGGGGTTAATGTAGCAGATGGGCTGAGACAGAGGTGGAGCTGGGCAATATTCGAGATGTTGGTAGTTGGCAGCGTTGGTGATGGAGAGCATAAGGGGTCGGAACTCAGCTCCGGGTTGAATAGAACACAGGGGTTGTTGACAGTCGGTTGCATGTTCAGTCATTGGCTAGGGAGGGAGATGCAGTTCGTGGATAGGGAACAGAGTTTGTGAAAAAGATCGGTGAAATCTAAAATTTCAAGTGCACTATTTCAGTGAAACAGCATTTGCACATCTAACGTCTGGAAATAGAGACTTACCAGGGGCAGCAACAGCAGCAAAGATGAGAAAGTAAATTACAACAACTGTATTTCAATGAAAAATTGTTTGCATATCTGATAGCTAGAAAGAGAGACTTACTAGGGGCAGCAACATCAGCAAGGAGCGAGGGGTAAATGAAAAGAACAGTAGTGCAGTTGAACATGACGAAGGAATTAATAGCTGGATATGGCATCTTACCAGGTACACCAACAATAGCGAGCATGGGGTAGTAAATGTATTGAATAATCAGAAGTGCAAAATAGATCCGCCATTTTAATGGTAGCCCATCATAATTCGCAGAAAGATGATCAAAATCCCAGGATAAACTCCGGTCCATTGTTGTAACATTCCCATCTACTGTTCTCATATTCTGGCCCATTGTTGTAAGTGTCCAATTTATTTTTTCAGATATTCACGCATTGTTGTATCATTGCAATCTATTGCTCTCAGATTCCGATCTATCCTCTCCCTCTCTCTGGAGCCGCTGATCGCTTTTAGTACTGGAGGTGAAAGTATGGGATCACACATTGAAACGAGTCCCTTATTAATAGAAGAGAGAAACCCTCCAGTGATACAATTAGAGTCCATATAGACTGACATTAAGTACGGTCACTGAACAAACAGGTTCAGTTAACTCCTCTCAATCCAATACGTTTCGCGCCACAATTAAGTATAACATTTAGCAGGCCCAAAAGGGATAGATGAGGGCTGACTATGGAAGGAATTGTGGGAAAAAGCAGAGGAACGGGCCAGAATCTTCCAATCCTCCCTGTGTATAGGACTGGCGACAGAGGACTGGAGATTTACAGATGTTACACTCTGTTTAACAAAAGGAGAGGTAGTGCAATGTCCTCGGGTTTCATAAGTTAGAAATCATCAGGCATTAGTCTTTAGAACTGCTGGAGCTCTTTGTTTGTATCACTCAGCTTCCATGCTGCTTGGGAAAACTGCCTTTAGGGTGATGTAGTGTTACATGTCACATACTCCAGTGTAGCAGTGAATGTGGCTGCCTGGAGCTCCCTAACACATAAAAATAAGTTCCTATCTCGTTGGTTTTTAACTCTTTACAAACAACATAAAATATCTGTCTTTCTTTAAAATAATGACACCTCCATATGAGTATTACTGTTGCACTCACTAACTTTTTTTTTCGGAACTAAAAAAAATTAACAGTAGACTATCAGAAATAACCCAAACCACTTTTGGAAACTTATTTAAGGCTTCTTTTCTTTGCTAAACATTTTATTCACGGTAGCACCTAGCTGGAAATATTTTGAACGTCCATCTTGTAGATTTGGTATTTGGCACTTTCCGTGGTGAATTCACACGCTGTGCAGGTGATGTTGTGTGAGATGGTCCTGATTTTGTAGTAGCCGTACTTGCTGTTGCTAATGTTGTGCCACTTTCTGGTGACGTTGTTTGTGTTATCCCATTGGTTCGTGATGTTTCCGGTGTTGCTGATAACTTTTTTCTGTTTTTTCCAGCTTAGTTCTAGGTCGAATATGGACTCTGTTTCTTCTCATTTCTGCCTCACTGGTGCAGGACCTTGGATTATGAGCTCCAATAACAGCTTTCTCTATCTTCCAGGATGTTATGATTGGATACTGTACGTATAGAGTTTATCCTTGCAACAGCTCAGGTAGGGATTCAGCATGCATGATATATCGTTGACATCTTCTACCTGTGCTTCAGTGAGTTGTTGTTTCACTTCCCCCTGGGTACTTGAAGGATGTATCTTTCATGGCAGAGTTCTCTTATACATTCTTCTATGCAACAGCTCTGCAGGCAGTTTCATGTCAGCCTTGAGAGGTGTGGATCGAAGTCACAATAAGTCAAAGTTTGGGTCTTCCTTCATCTCTCCGATTTTTTCTAAGGTCTCTTTTCACCGCGTGGTCATCTCTTTATTGATACCCGTGTCCCTGTGGCAAGTGAGGTGAAGCTGTTAAGCAAAGTCATTGAATTCTCTGGAGGTGGGTTGGGTACCATCATCATATTAATTTTCAGGAATACCTTGCTGAAGAAACTAACCTCCTATTGCTGGAATGCTTGGCGTAGCTCTCAACTCTTTTACCTTCTGGACAAAAAGGGAACATTGTATTGTAGTCTGCGACTATGAGGTACCATTGTTGATTTTTTCTGAATAATTTGGCTTCCACAGTATGCCATGTCCTGCGTGGTACTTGTGAAGCTGTCATCTCCTCTTTCTGTAGTGTGTTTCTGTAATTCTGGCATACATTGCAGGTAGACAATTTTTTTCCATACCTTTGTATGTTCCTATCCAGATATGGCTCTCAGCTTACACTTCCCATTCCCACTTGGCCTTCATGTATCTTCTGAAGAAGTTCTTCCTGCATTGTTTTGGGTTTGATCATTCTGGATCCGGCTAGCAGAATACAGTCTTCCAGTGAGATGTCATCTCTGATAGACCAGTACTGCCGTTTTGTTGGCTCTGTTTGATGTATCTTATGAGGCCTTCCCTGGATCACTTGCTGAGAGGGCAACTGTAACTGCGTTTTTGCTGCTGGTATTACGTTCGCTAGGTGATGAACCTTTATATCCAAATCGTTTATTTTGTGTTTCTCCTGTGGCAATAACCGAGATACCGTGCCTGACTGTACCATTTTTCTTCCTGGCTTTAATTTCAGAGTGAAATACTAACTGCAAAGCCACAAGCCTAACCGCTGCAGCTTTGCTGGTGATTTACCTGGATTGATATTGTTGATCTGCTCCGGTGGACGATGATCACTCTCCACTATGAAGTGTCTTCCATAGAGAAAGGTGTGGAACTTCTCACACCCATACACAACTGCCAAAATCTCTTTTTCTGTGTTGGCATATCTTGCTTCAGCTGATGCCAGAGCTTTCGATGCAAATGCTATCGGTTTTTCTTCTTGTACCAGGGCCACTCCCAGTCCTTTCATTGAAGCAACTACTTGCAGATTGGCAGGTTTCTTTCTGTCGTAGTATCGGAGACCTGTCTCCTAACATACTACCTTTTTTGATTTTGTTAACACTCCTGGCGTGTGACTCTGACCACGGGTCCTCTCCATCTTCTTTCATCAGATCCTGCTGGCTTGCGGTGCCTTCTGACATGTGTGACATTTAGGAGTTAATGCATTGGATCAAGCGAAGGAAACTTCACAATTCTCCGTTGTGTCTTGGGGCTTCCATTCCGGAGTTAGTAAAGATTCTTTAAGTACTTGTCTTAACTCCATCAGATGTGTACACCATTCAGAAGAATTGGAATCTGGGCACCTTCACAATGCATCTGCCTGCAATTCACTTGATCCCAGCTTACCTGGTTGTCTCCATGGCTTCATGTAGATGGCTGTCATGATCTTATCATCTACACCGTATATCTGTACATCATCAGCCAGGCCAGCTGTTCCTTTACATACTCAGTATTCCTTATCAACTTGCTGCTGGAACACATCCTGGCTCACGTCAATTCCAAAACGTAGACGAAGGAATTTGTGCAATCCAAAGGGTGTATAAGTTTATTTTGGGTTTTGGGACCAGATTCTGTCCAATAGGACAGTTGGATGAGCCGTGTACTGGCAAATCAAATCGGAGTTTATTAAATAAGTAAAAGTACGCTTATCAGCAGGCAGCAGACATTCAGCGATCATTCAGTTCTTGCTCCCCGAAGCTGCTGAGCACAACTGATGTCGTCTTCAACATGTTTGTTCTTTATTCTCTCATGATAACTGCGCATCGTTCCTTATTTTCAGCCCTTTTTTATCCGCTACTTCTTTAACCATATTCGTCTGTATTTTGCCATTCCTCGTATGATTGCCTAATTCTAACGTCACTGTTGTCCCATTGCTCCTTTCCCCGGACTGTCTTCATTGACATATACACACCGTACAGTTGTATTCTTTGATTCGATCACGTTGTGCCTATTCTATCATTTACTAGACATTTATCCTCTTGTGGAACCTATCTGTTCCAGATAAATCTTAGCATAGCCTCCCAAATGTCGTGCCCTGTGCCGTCAGCATCATGATTTAATACTTGTGGTTTCAATCAGCCAAGTTCTGCAAACTTTCTGATTTCAGCATTATCATCTCGCTCCCCGACGCCTGCCCAAAGGTCGGGCTAGTACTTTAACACTATCATGCGTGGCTTAATATCCCATCTTGCATTCAACTTAGCATACATAGCCTTTCTTAGATCACATGATATTGCGGGTAAAATCCAGACAATCAATTGATTATAATCCATTACAATTCATTCGTACAAATCATTCCTTCGCTGACGTAATCATAATCTTCTTTAAAAGAACATATCACGATTTTTAAACACATCAATCTCTGGAACTAACAGGAGTTTATAGTATTATCAACAGCGAAGATTCCTCATAAAGCTTCACGTTCCTGAAGGCATTTCTGGCATCAATCGTTCGGAAAGATTGTTACCCTGCCAGTGAAGGTAGAATCTCTTCCTGTGCTGGAATATGGTCGCGAATACTCTTTATTGCTTGATTATGATCTTTGGGATCCATGCCAATTCTGGCTATCCATTTGGCTTCTTTCTCACCATGCTGGAATTTACCCAGTCTGCAGGCTCTCTGACTCTCGTGATCACCTTTTTTCCTTCCATCTCCTGAACTCCCTTGCAAGTTTATCTTTTAGCTCTATTGGTACTCTATGTGGGGGCTGAATCACCCGCTTACATAGAAACATCGAAACATCGAAAATAGAAGCTGGAGTAGGCCATTTGGCCCTTTAGGCCTGCTCTGCCATTCAAAAAGGATCATGGCAGATCATCTAATTCATTACCTTGTTCCCACTTTCTCCCAATATCCCTTGATCCCTTTGGAAGTTAGAACTGTATCTGTCTCCATATTGAATGGCTTGGCCACCTCTCCCTTCTGCAGTTGATAAGGCCACAGGTTCACCACGTTCTGTGTGAACAAATGTCTCCTCATCTCGGTTCTAAATGGAATATCCCATATCCTGAGACTGTACCCCGTATCCTGTGACTGGCTTTATCGTTGGGTCGATATTGTTGTGATAGTCAAAATCTTCAAAGCATCGCACTGTCTTATCAGAACACTTTGGGGACATTTGTCCCCGATCCTGTTTGCTTTCGATTGGAGGGCGCCTTTCAATGGATGTACGGTCTTCAACCATCAGTGTCGCCTCCTTCCTCATGCTTTATTGAGATCATCTGCAGCTCGCTGCAACTGCTCAACCCGACATAGCAGGACCATCAGTTTCAAGGACGTAGAACATGCACTTAACAACGTTTCATTTGTGTGTCCCTCTGATTTGCGTTGTTCCTCGTAGTCGAATCTCAATTCCCCTGTATGTTGTTAGCACGACGTTGTTTGCTATCAGAGCATCTTTTCTTGGATAGCCATTGTCATCCAAATTTTCTCGAAGTATATTCTGCTACTGTCTGAGCAGGATAAAGTTACTGTGTGCTCCAGTATTAATCTTCACCTTCAGGTTTATCGTTGTGCCCTTATTTCTCACCCTCTTCCTGATCTGCATGGTTGTGTGAATTTTGTTTCTCTGGAAACGGTCGCATCCAGACATTTCATGCAATTGTATGATTCCTATATATACCGTGTGCTCAAACTCATCGTCATTTTCCACGGTATGGACATTTTTATTTCTTTTCCTGTTCATGCGCCCTGTTGCTCTGTCCCTGGTGAATCCTACACCACGTTCCTTCTTTTTTTCTGCACATCTTTACTTAGTGATTGGTCTTTCTGCATGTTTTGCAGATTGATAAATATGAGGGACATTTTCTTCTGTCTGCGTAATCATATGGCCATCCATAACGCCTACACACATTTCTGTCTGTCCAATGTGCATTGTGGTTGCTGTTTCACTGCATCAATCCTGCTGCCTTTCTCTTGAATTAACTGAAGGCAGGTCTTTTGCGAAGTCAATGTCTTCTTCTGTCTGCTCGTGGAGTAATGTGCTCCAGCAGAGCCTACAGCCTGCTACATTTTGAGCTTGTCCATTCCAATTCGAACATTTTGTACTTAATGGGAGTGCAGACCCTAAATTAGCTGATCTGTCAGTCTTTCATCAGTGTCCTTAAACTTACATTTTCTGGATGCATTTTACAATCTTGTTTAACGCTTATTGCCAAGGTAATTGAATGCAAAAGTTGGGAGGTTATGCTTCAGCTATATAAGGCATTGGTGCGACCACATCTGGAGTACTGTGTACAGTACTGGTCTCCTTATTTAAGGAAGGATGTACATCTGTTGGAGGCAGTATAGAGACGGTTTACTAGACTCATACTTGGAATGGGTAGGCTGTTTCACGGGGAAGGATTGGACAGGCTAGGCTCGTATCTGCTCGAATTTAGAAGAGTAAGAGGCGATTTAACTGAAACAGATAAGGTCCTGAGGGGTCTTGACAGAGAGTGTAGATGTGGAATGGATGTTTCCCTTGTGGAAGAATCGAGGACTAGGGGTCACTGTTTACAAATAAGGTGTCGCCCATTTAAGTCAGAGACGAGGAGTTTTTTTTTTCTCTCAGAGGGTCGTGAGTCTTTAGAATTCGCTTCCTCAAAAGATATTGGAAGCAGAGTCTTTGAATAATTTTAAGGCAGACGCAGATGGGTTCTTGATAAGCAAGGGGGTGGAATGTGTTCGGGAGTAGAAAGAAATGTGGAGTAATCTGTTCAGCCATGAAATTATTGAATGGCAGAGCAGGCTTGAAGGGCTGATTGGCCTACTCTTGCTCCTAGTTTATAAGTTCATAAGAAGGGCGGCACACTGGCGCAGTGGTTAGCACCGCAGCCTCACAACTCCAGCGGCCCCTATTCAATTCTGGGTGCTGCCTGTGTGGAGCTTGCAAGTTCTCCCTGTTCTTGCGTGGGTTTCCTCTGGTTTCCTCCCACATACCAAAGACTTGCAGGTTGATAGGTAAATTGGCCATTAGCAATTGCCCCTAGTATAGGTAGGTGGTAGGGAAATATAGGGACAGGTGGGGTTGTGGTAGGAATATGGAATTAGTGTAGGATTAGTATAAATGGGTGGTTGATGGTCAGCACAGACTCGGTGGGCCGAAGGGCCTGTTTCATTGCTGTATCTCTAAACTAAACTAAAATAAGTTACTACGTTCTCAATCGGCTCACCTAGCTCCTTTATGAGGCCTTGAAATTCATATCTGCAGATATATTGATTTGATTTTGGCTGGAGATGGGTGCTGAATCTTCCAACTATTTTGTCTGGGTTTCTGGTGTCCTCTTTACTCAGCTCCTAGCTAATAAACAAATGTAATCCTTTATCTTCTGCCCACAGAAGGATATCGCTGAGCCACTGCTCTTCATTACTGCCTTTCAGAAAACTGCTGAATCTCAATATGTACTTTTGTTTAAACTTCTTAAATGCCTCTATGACCCCGCCAGCCATCCATTTCATTATGAGCTATGGCTGAGCATTCAGAGCTGTGCCTGTGGTCATTTTTGCTTTTGCACAATTCACCGTATCTTAAATGTCTCTCTGGCACCAATGTGGGGCTTTTTTTTGTATTTAATGCAGCAGTAAATTGATTTAAATATTTGTTGCCACCCTTTTATGTCTTCTGGTTCCCACAAATGTCAAATCATCATACTTCAGAACTTCTGAACACTCTGTGTATTTCATTCGCTTTTATTCATCCTGGAGAAACTGCCATGCGGCATCCTGGAGAAACTGCCATGACTCCAGTGCAGCAGTGAATGTGGCTGCCTGGAGCACACTTACCTAAAACAATAAGTTCTCAACTAATTAGCTGTTAGAACTTTGCCTGAAATATAACGATATTCAACAGGTGAGACAAATCATGTAACGAAAGGCCAGTCAGTCTAACGACACTGCCTGAGAAATTTCTAGAGGTCATAACCCAGGAGAAAAGTATGTGTTGTTTGGAAAGACATGGGTTAATAAATGACAAGCAGCACGGATATGATAATGGCAAATCGTGTTTGTTAAACTTCAGCAACAACAATAAATTATGTTTACATAACACCTTTAACATAATAAAATATACCAAGGCACTTCACAGGCGCATCAAGAATCTATTATCACACTGCTCCACAAAAGGACAGATTGGGTCAGATGACCAAAATCTTGGTCGAAGAGGTAGGTATTAACGAGTGTTCCAAAGGAGGAAAGCGATGTGGAGAGGTGGAGAGGCGGAGAGGTGCAGGGAGGATGTTCCAGAGCTTGGTCCCAGGCAACTGTAAGTGCGGCCACCAGCGGTGGAGCGATGAAAATCAGGGATGCACAAGTCCCCAGAATTGGAGGAGTGCAGAATTAGAGGGTTGTAGAGTTGCTGGAGATTACAGAGTTCGGGAAGGATGAGACCATGGAGAGATTTGAAAACAAGGATAAGAATTTTAAAATCAGATGTTGCTTCAATGTAGTAGGTCGGTGACTGATAGTTGAACAGGAGTTATTGTGAGTTACAACACAGGCAGTCGAGGTTTGGATGACCTCAAGTTTACCGAGAGTGGTAAGTGGTGGAGCAGCCAGGAGTCCGTTGGAATAGTCAAGTCTGGAGGTAACGAACGCAAAAACGAAGGTTTCAGCTGCAGATTAGCTGAGATATGGGAGAGATCGGACGACTTTGTGGATGTAGAAATGTTTGATCTTAGTGAAGGTACAAATATAAGATCATAAGATCATCTCGGAGTCAAATGTTAAACTGAGGTTTCGAAGATGCCAGCTTAATATCAGACTATTACCAGGGAGAGGGGTGGTGTTGGTAGTTAGGTATTGGACTTTGGAGTGCGGATCAAAAGGAACATACAAACATATGACTTCGAAGGAGGAGCAGGCCATTTGTCTCTTCGAGCCTGCTCTGTATTTGATAATATCATTGCTGACCTGATCGCCACCTCAACTCGACATTCCTGATCACCTGCTATAACGTTTAACTCAACCAAAACAAGAAATGCTGGATTCACTCAGCAGGTCTGGCAGCATCTGTGGAAAGAGAAGCAGAGTTAACGTTTCGGATCAGTGACCCTTCTTCGGAACTGACAAATATTAGAAAAGTCACAGATTATAAACAAGTGAGGTGGGGGTTGGGCAAGAGATAACAAAGGAGAAGGTGCAGATTGGACCAGGCCACATAGCTGACCAAAAGGTCACGGAGCAAAGGCAAACAATATGGTAATGGTGTGTTGAAAGACAAAGCATTAGTACCGATTAGGTGTGAATATACTGAATATTGAACATCAGCAAGTGCAAACCTGAAGAAAAACAACCTGAAAAAAACAGTGGGTGAGCAAACTGAACAAACTAAGATGAACTGAAATAAATACAAAAAAAGATTGTAAAAAATGTAAAAAGGAATGCCAAAAAAAAAGGAAGAAAAAATAACTAAAAATGACTAAAAATGAAAGTAAAGTGGGGGGCTGTCATGCTCTGAAATTATTGAACTCAATGTTCAGACCGGCAGGCTGTAGTGTGCCTAATCGGTAGATGAGATGCTGTTCCTCGAGCTTGCGTTGATGTTCACTGGAACACTGCAGCAATCCCAGGACAGAGATGTGAGCATGAGAGCAGGGGGGAGTGTTGAAATGGCAAGCAACCGGAAGCTCAGGGTCCTGCTTGCGGACTGAGCGGAGATGTTCCGCAAAGCGGTCACCCAGTCTGCGCTTGGTCTCCCCAATGTAGAGGAGACCACACTGTGAGCAGCGAATACAGTATACTACATTGAAAGAAGTACAAGTAAATCGCTGCTTCACCTGAAAGGAGTGTTTGGGGCCTGGGATAGTGAGGAGAGAGGAGGTAAAGGGACAGGTATTACACCTCCTGCGATTGCAAGGGAAGGTGCCCTGGGATGGGGACGAGGTGGTGGGGGTAATGGAGGAGTGGACCAGGGTGTCGCGGAGGGAACGATCCCTTCGGAATGCTGACAGGGGAAGGGAGGGGAAGATGCGACTGGTAGTGGCATCACGCTGGAGGTGGCGAAAATGGCGGAGGATGATCCTTTGGATATGGAGGCTGGTGGGATGAAAAGTGAGGACAAGGGGAACCCTGTCACGGTTCTGGGTGGGAGGGTAAGGGGTGAGGGTAGAGGTGCGGGGAATGGGTCGGACACGGTTGAGGGCCCTGTCAACCACAGTGGGGGGAAATCCTCGGTTGAGGAAACAGGAGGTCATATCAGAAGCACCGTCATGGAAGGTAGCATCATCAGAGCAGATGCGTCGGAGACGGAGAAACTGGGAGAATGGAATGGAGTCCTTACAGGAGGTAGGGTGTGAAGAAGTGTAGTCGAGGTAGCTGTGGGAGTCAGTGGGCTTATAATGGATATTGGTAGACAACCTATCCCCAGAGATGGAGACAGAGAAGTCGAGGAAGGGAAGGGAAATGTCAGAGATGGACCATGTAAAGGTGAGAGAAGGGTGGAAATTGGAAGCAAAGTTGATAAAGTTTTCTAGTTCGGGGCGGGAGCAGGAAACGGCACCGATACAGTCATCAATGTACCGGAAAAAGAGTTGGGGGAGGGGGCCTGAGTAGGACTGGAACAAAGAATGCTCGACATATCCCACAAAAAGACAGGCATAACTAGGACCCATGCGGGTACCCATAGCGACACCTTTTACTTGAAGCAAATGCATGGAGTTGAAGGAGAAGTTGTTCAATGTGAGAACAAGTTCAGCCAGGCGGAGGAGGGTGTTGGTGGATGGGGACTGGTTGGGCCTCTGTTCCAGGAAGAAGCGGAGAGCCCTCAAACCATCCTGGTGGGGGATGGAGGTGTAGAGCGATTGGACGTCCATAGTGAAGAGGAGGCGGTTGGGACCAGGAAACTGGAAATTGTCAAAATGACGTAGGGCGTCAGAAGAGTCATGGATGTAGGTGGGAAGAGACTGGACCAGCGGAGAAAAGATAGAGTCTAGATAGGAAGAAATAAGTTCAGTTGGGCAGGAGCAGGCTGACACAATGGGTCTGCCAGGACAGTCCCGTTTGTGGATTTTGGGAAGGAGGTAGAAGCGGGCTGTCCGGGGTTGCGGGACTATGAGGTTGGAAGCTGTAGAGGGAAGATCTCCAGAGGAGATGAGGTCAGTGACAGTCCTTTGGACGGTGGCTTGATGTTCGGTGGTGGGGTCATGGTCCAGAGGGAGGTAGGAAGAGGTGTCTGTGAGTTGGCGTTGAGCTTCTGCAAGGTAGAGGTCAGTACACCATACAACAACAGCACCACCCTTGTCTGCAGGTTTGATGACCATGTCGGGGTTAGACCTGAGAGAACGGAGTGCCTCAAGTTCAGAGGGGGACAGGTTAGAGTGAGTGAGGGGGGCAGAGAAATTGAGACGACCAATGTCTCGCCGACAGTTTTCAATGAAGAGATCAAGAGCGGGTAAGAGGCCAGGGTGAGGGGTCCAGGTAGAGGGAGAATGCTGGAGGCGGGTGAATGGGTCTGCTGGTCGGGGGGAGGACTCCTGGTCGAAGAAGTGAGCCCGGAGGCGGAGGCGACGGAAGAAGAGCTCAACGTCATGCCGAGCGCGAAATTCATTGAGGTGGGGGCGTAAGGGGATAAAACTGAGACCTTTGCTGAGTACAGAACGCTCAGCATCTGAGAGGGGGAGGTCAGAGGGTATAGTGAATACACGGCAAGGGGTCAGATCAGAAGGGGTGGGGTCAGAGGGAAGTGAAGCGGAAGGAGGATCTGGAGGGGCATTAGTCCCCATCAGCTGCTGGAGCTTGCGTTCCTTAACACCTGAAAGGAAGAAAAAAAGTTTTTTGTTAATGCGTCGGATGAGACGTAAGATGAGATGAAACTGCGGAGTAGAACAAATTTGAGATAAGGTGAGACGGTGCTGCTGGAGAGAGAGGTCCAGTGTGTGCATATGGCGGCGCATAGCACTGAGTGTGGATCTCAGGATGCGGCGAGAGTAGCAGTCCGAGGAACGTTGTATTTCTCGGAGATACCTGTGATCCTGGGTGGTTTCAAAGCATGATGGGTGAAATCCACGTGGAATCAATCGGAGACAGTCACTGAGGAAGGAGATGTGGCTGTGAAAACGGGTTTTGGTAGATGTGGCTGTGAAAACGGGTTTTGGTAGATACCTTATCAAACACCAGGAGGGAAATAGAAAGCAATGAAGGTGAACAATAGAAAGCAATGAAGGTGAACAAGGTAAAAGAGACAAACGAAAATCCCGTCGGAGAGAAGAGCAGAACTTCTTCAAGGTAACGTTTAACTCATTTGTTAATGAAGTGTGTATGTAAATCAGCCTATAAAATATCCAATGACCCTGCCTCAGGAGGGTTGGATTCCAAATATTTAATTGGAAGACATTACTAACACTGGATGTCAGATGGACAGTTCTATAATTTAGCAAAATTGGAGTCCAGATAGCTTTTCTTAGGCTTGTTAATAAATGTTTAACTCACAGTCTGTTCTTCTTAATGGTCGCAACCAGTAACAAACAGACAGATTGTGTCTGAATATCCCATGATGTAAGGAATACGTCAGCTTAGGGCAAAAAGGTTCCAATCAAATGTACACCCCAAATAAACAAAAGCAGGTAGATAAATAAAATTTCACTTCATTCGATATTAATATTCCCCATCCTTGAACATTCTTATTTCAACACAACCTTCAGTAGCGGAGAAATAACTTCAGTGTAAATCACACTTTTATAATTCGACCAATGGAAGAGATGCAACATAACTAAAAACTGCCAGAAACCCGACTGAAGCCAGGGACACTTAGTGTAGCACTCTCCCAGCTGAACCAGTTCTACCTCACATCAAATAAATCGTTACCTCATTCTTTTTGGAGAAAGTAAACCCTGGTCAGCATTATTCCTCTCGTGTGCTCTTCACTTCGGGATCTTAGAGCTCAGTGTGTATAAATATTCTGCTGAAATATTGATAAACATAGAAAGATTATTTACCAGGAGAGACCTCACAGTGTTGACCACACAGTGAAATACCAAGACATGTCTATTGTTACGAAAGTACTTCCACTTGTTGTTTCATTTTGTGGACTTGTCTTTTTAAAACTGTAAAGGATTTCACAGATGCAGGACTTTATGTTTTTTTGTTTTTTTTTCAAGGAAGATGTCATCAGAAGGTTTTTTGGACTTGGTTTGTAAACAGCCCTTACTGCAGATCACCTGCTAAGATAAATAAACAACATTTACTGGAAAGTATTAACAGAGAAGTGACAAGGCAAGAGCAATGAGGATCAGGAGGATATTGACCTGCTCTTTGAAGTTTGGTTTTTGGAGAGATTATTTTTGGTTTTGCTTTGGACAGAGAATTGGGGGTGTGGAGAATGTTCTAAAAGGAATTTAAAGAACAACCTTCCACGGGCAAATCCCAACTCAGCTACTTCCACCTCTTAGAAAAATGGTTTCCAGCTTTCAAACTCTTTAAGGAGCCCTGAGAAACAACTGCAGGAAACTGACTGAATTTTTTGCCACATTCCTTCTGAGAGGCCTGCCAATCTGATCTCAATGTCACCTCCAAAGACCTGCTCCAGGAAGATCCCAGTGAAAGTTGTCAATGTGTAATTGGGACGCCAGGCATAAAGGGGCAAGCGACATCTTTCCATGTCTTCTTTTTTTTCTTTTCAAGTTAGCAAGTATTAGCTGTACACTGCTTATGCAAAGCAGGTTGATGAGCAGAGCTCATGAAGTTTATACCCTGTTTACTGAGTAGACTTCCACAGATTATGAGGTGGCAAAAAGTCTATTCCAGCTGTGTGTGAGCTGGCCCTGAAGATTACTGACAACAAATTTTGCAACCTCTGGAGACAGCCTGGGCAGATTTATGTAGAATTTCAGTGGGTTAATCAAATTAATTGTGATCGTTGGATGCAGGCATTAAAGGTAGAAACCACGGATGAGGTTCTTAGGGAAGTAATTCTCCTGGAAACATTTTTTTAAAATTCCGTCCATTGGAAAGATTCCATGTAGAGAACCAGAAGGTACCAACAGCCAGACAGGCAGTGGAAATTGCTGACGAACAGAGGCTTGTTGACAAGCCCACACCCTTTGCCCATCATCCCCACAAATGCAAGACGGATATAAATAGGGAAAGTGAAAGGAAAGCAAGTAGCTGCGGACAAGAAGGAAGAGTGCAGCAGGCCTCTGGATCTCCTCCTCAGGACAGGAAGGAAGGTGCTGAGGGTGGAAGTGAGGTCCAAAAGCCAAGTATTCTCATCATCACAAGGTGAGACGCCGTTTTGCAGAATGCTTAATATTGTAGGGCAAAGCCATGAGATTTACTGGAGTACACAAAGCCAATGTTGAACAAGCATCCCTGACTGAGAGTATGACAGAACAGTCTGTATCTCTGACTGCAGTCTAAGTACTAAAACTGCTGTGAATGCGGAGTCAGGAACAGGGTACCTGAGAGTTCTCAGTATTTCTTGTCAAAAGGAAAAGTAACACCTTATTCCTCAAATGGGGCAGGTCAACCCATGAATAACTTAAAGGAGCGACACAACATTATTTACTCAGAACAGGCATAACATTTCCACCAGAGAGTGCACTGAATGTCCATGTTTTAGTGAATAAAATTGGTGGGCAGAATATGTCCGTACTTTTATATCAGGTGCAGCTGGAGTGTAAACTATGCCTAATTTTTTCAGTGCAACGCCCTCTGCGGAAGTGCCACCACACAGCCCTCGTGATATTACGCGTTAGGGCTTTCTTAAATGGAGGGAGCTGAGCAACAAATATTCATGACATAGAGGGGGCGGCCGCCGTGTCACTGGCAATGGCATCCAGGCGCCACCGTGCCAGCACCAGCACCATTTTTAAAGGTTTTCAAGCCCTTCAGGATGTATTTACATTGTTGAAAATAGAGACATGTTGTCGAAGCTTTCTGTCTTGCACTCATCAGAACAATATGCAAGAATAACCAATATAGGTGAAAACAATAACTTTTATTGCATGAGAAGAGAGTGCTGATTGGCTGGCAAGTGGACTCTAATTCGTCGAGCTTTAGCCATGGTGAATGCACCAGCTTACGGTGACTGGCAGTTAACTGCCAAGCTTTGTTTGAAATTTAAAGCTTGACTCTGATTGGTCATGGCATTGCCCTGAGGAATGAACTAGCGAATGGCTGTCACTTACTTTGTTCATTAGAAACAGGCGCATGTGCGTGCATATTCTTTTCCCACCTGCAAAGAACAGGACCCTGTGCATTAATATATGCAGCTTCCAATACACACAAATCCGATCATTTCTTGCTTTATGTACTTTAAACCTATGAACGGGCCTAAGGCTGTCATTTTTTGGCTCTGAAAAGTGCCCTGTCTATCTCAAATCACCTTGGAAAGGGAATGTATCCCAAGAATTTGAATAACAGGCGAGCTGTTTCACCCTGCTACTATGCAGTAGCAACACGTGTCGGCTTCACCACTAACAGGATGCTGCCCGCAAGCCAAAAAGACGTCCTACCTGTCACACAAATGAGTAATGTGATCTACACTTTTCAATGCCAGCGTGATGCTCGGTACATAGTAAGTACGTCCCAGTAACTGGCGTACCATAGCAAACAACATGTTCCTTCCACTGCTCGCAGTGGGCAAAGTGCAGGTATTATACACCAGCCTGTGCTTGCAAAACGCAAAACACACTGTCCAACATGAGATGTGATTCCACGATTGGACAACATTTGCTACATAAGCCGCAATGTGCTAAGAGTTACGCTGACAACAAATTTAAGATTGTCAGTAGGACTCGCAGCGTGGCACATTTGTGCATACTAGAAGCGCCATATATTAATACGCAGGGCCCTGTTTTTGCCGACAGAAAGAACATGTCCGTACATTGCACCTGTTTAGCTGAACAAAGTAAGTGACAGCCATTCACTAGTTCATTCCTTAGGGCAATGCCTTGACCAATCAGTGTCTATCTGCCTTGTTTAAATTTCAAACAATGCTTGTCAGTTAACTGATGCATTCTCCATGGCAACTGCTCCACCAATCAGAGTTAGTTCACTTGCCAACCAGTCAGCATTCCCTTCTCATGCAGTATAAGTTGTTGTATTCCCCTCTATTGGTTATTCTTGCATATTGCCCTGATGAATGCAAGACAAAAAGTTTAGACAACCTTTCTATTGTCAGCAATTCTCAAGTACTGTGCTACCAAACGAATATATATTTAATTATTGAAGGTGTCACTGCAATTAAAAATAATAGCATTGAATCCCCTATCCCCTGCCCCCGCCCGCAACTGAGAATTCAATACATAAATTGACCTACTCTGAATAAAAACACTTATTGAAATTCTGAACTTGTCCCTCCGACCTTCAGTATCATTGATCCTGAGACCCTTCACGACTTTCCCCACAACCAATAGATATAGTTTACCTCGCTGCCCCCTCCCGCCCGGATCATTTTATTCTTCCTCCCAACCCACCAGTGTCCTGCTTTGGAACGGAAACGGAATTCCGAAGGCATGCTAGTTGAGCCAGTTGGCCCTAAAATTGGTGTGTGACAGCTGGCGGCAGCAGGTAAGTTCATTTGCACGTCAGTGCTTCTAATTTCAATATTTTAATGAAGGCCTCATCACTTCGCCGCGTGGGTATGGGCGCACCGAGGCCTCGCCATCGCCACTAATATCCGGTGTGGCATTCCCGTTGTCGTGGGTCACGGCGGACCGCTCCCAGCAGCATTTTACAGGTTTCCCAGCCACAAGCAACAGTAATGAGGGGCTGGTAAAATTCAGCCCATTGAGAGAGAGATTGAGTCGGAATGAGGCAGAAAGGCGGAGAGAGACAGAAGAGATGTGATACTCAGCATCCCACACTGTCTGCTCTACATTGTTGGACTCTAACACCTTCCCTCCATCAGCTCGCCCATGGGGAAATGATCCAGTACAGGGGCAGTGGGGTGGAATTGTAGAAGAAAATCAGGACTGGGACAAAGAGAGAGGGATTCCGGCTGTATTCCCTCTCTCTCTCTCTCGCTCTCTCACACACACACACACACACACACACACACACACACACACACACACACACACACACACACACACACACACACACACACACACACTGTAATCAGCTACCATTCACCTGGGGACAGAGATACAGAGGATGAGACACAGAAACTCACCTCCAGCCACATGGAATTAAAGAATGGTGGCTGATGTTGTACTAACATATCCCAGACTCTGTCACTCAAATAACTCTCTCTTTCTCTCTTTGGCCTCCTTGTCTCGAGAGACAATGGGTAAGCGCCTGGAGGTGATCAGTGGTTTGTGAAGCAGAGCCTGGAGTGGCTATAAAGGCCAATTCTAGAGTGACAGACTCTTCCACAGGTGCTACAGATAAAATTGGTTGTCGGGCCTGTTACACAGTTGGCTCTCTCCTTGCACTTCTGTCTTTTTTCCTGCCAACTGCTAAGTCTCTTCTACTCGCCACGCTATAGCCCCGCCTTTATGGTTGCCCGCCAGCTCTGGCGATCGCTGGCAACTGACTCCCACGACTTGTGATCAATCTCAAAGGACTTCATGTCGCGTTTGCCGACGTCTTTAAAGCGGAGACATGGACGGCCGGTGGGTCTGGTACCAATGACCAGCTCGCTGCACAATGTGTCCTTGGGGACTTTGCCATCTTCCATGCGACTCACATGGCCAAGCCATCTCAGGCGCCGCTGGCTTAGCAGGGTGTATATGCTGCGGATGTTGGCCACCTCGAGGACTTCTGTGTTGGAGATATGGTCCTGCCACCTAATGCCAAGGATTCTCCGGAGGCTGCGAAGATGGAATGAATTGAGACGTCGATCTTGGCTGACGTACGTTGTCCAGGCCTCGCTGCCATCGAGCAAGGTATTGAGGACACAGGCTTCATACACTTGGACCTTTGTGTTCTGTGTCAGTGCGCCATTTTCACACACTCTCTTGGCCAGTCTGGACATAGCAGAGGAAGCATTTCTCATGCATTTGTTTAATTATGCATCGGGAGACAGGTTACTGGTGATAGTTGAGCCTAGGTAGGTGAATTCTTGAGCCACTTCCAGAGCGTGGTCGCCGATATTGATGGATGGAGCATTTCTGACGTCCTGTCCCATGATGTTCGTTTTCTTTAGGCTGATGGTTAGGCCAGATTCATGCAGGCAGCCGCAAACCTGTCGACGAGTCTCTGCAGACACTCTTCAGTGTGAGATGTTAATGCAGCATCGTCAGCAAAGAGGAGTTCCCTGATGAGGACTTTTCGTACTTTGGTCTTCGGTTTTAGACGGGCAAGGTAGAACAGTCTGCCACCTGATTTTGTGTGGAGGAAATTTCCTTCTTCTGATGATTGGAACGCATATGAGAGCAGCAGGGAGAAGAATTTCCAAACAGTGTGTGTGCGAGAACACATCCCTGTTTCACGCCACTCAAGATTGGAAAGGGGTGTGATGAGGCACCGCTATGCTGAATTGTGCCTTTCATATTGTCATGGAATGATGTGATGATACTTAGTAGCTTTGGTGTACATCCAATACTTACTAGTAGTCTGAAGAAACCACGTCTGCTGACGAGGTCAAAGGCTTTGGTGAGATCAATGAAAGCAACGTCGAGGGTCATCTGTTGTTCATGGCATTTCTCCTGCTGCTGGCGAAGGGAGAGCAGCATGTCAATGGTGGATCTCTTTGCTCGAAGGCCACACTGTGCCTCAGGATAGATGGGTTCAGCCAGCTTCTGGAGCCTGTTTAAGGCGACACGAGTGAAGACTTTCCCCACTATGCTGAGCAGGGAGATTCCACGGTAGTTGTGGCAGTCACCGCGGTCACCCTTGTTTTTATAGAGGGTGATGATATTGGCATCGCGCATGTCCTGTGGTACTGCAGCCTCTTCCCAGCACAGGCAAAGCTGTTCTTGCAGTGCTGAGAGTATAGCAGGCTTGGCACTCTAGATGATTTCATGAGTAATGCCGTCCTTCCCAGGGGCTTTTCTGCTGGCCAGAGAATCAATGGCGTCACTGAGTTCCGATTTTGTTGGCTGTACGTCCAGTTCATCCATGACTGGCAGAGACAGGGTTGCATTGAAGGCGGTCTCATTGACAACATTCTCCCTGGAGTACAGTTCTAGGTAGTGCTCAACCCAGCGGTCCATTTGCTTGCGTTGGTCAGTGATTGTGTCCCCTGATTTAGATTTGAGGGGGGCGATCTTCTTGACGGTTGGCCCAAAAGCTCTCTTAATGCCATCATACATTCCTCTGATATTTCCTGTGTCAGAGGCCAGCTGAATACGACAGCATAGGTGTTGCCAGTAGTCATTTGCACAGCGCCAGGCTTTAAGTGCTACGGATGTTAACTCGCTGGGGGCTTTCTTGTAGTTCAGCAGTGCGATGCACTTTGCAGCTAAGACAGGTTTCAGCTCTTCAAAGTGAGATTGAAACCAGTCTGCATTCCGCTTCACACGATTGTAATAGGTGGTCATTGCTGAGTCATAGATGGTGTCTCTGATGTGGGCACACTTGGTCCCTGCATTCCCTGTGGGAGTGTTTTGGAGGGCTTTTTCAAGTGAATTTAGAAACTTACGTAACAGCTGCAGATGAGAAATGCTGGTCGTGTTGATGCCTGGGTGGCCCTTCTGCTTGGAGTGGTGCAGCTTCTTTGGTTTGAGGCTAATCTTGCTGCATACCAGGGAGTGGTCGGGTTCGCCGTCCGCACTGTGGAAGCTGTGTGTGATTTGAACGCTGTTTAAAGAGACTCGCCTTGTGACGATGAGGTCGAACTGGTGCCAATGACGTGATCTTGGGTGTCTCCGAGAAATCTGGTGACAGGGTTTAGTGTGAAAGAACGAGTTGGTGATGCAGAGGTTATGATAGGTACACAACTCAAGTAGTCTCTGTCCATTCTCATTCATCCTACCAATGCCAAATCGCCCAAGGCAGGAGGGCCATGAGTCATGGTCGACCCCAACCCTGGCATTAAAGTTCCCCAGCAGGAACAGGTGTTCGGTGTTGGGGATGCTGCTGATGATATTATGGAGTTCCTCGGAGAACTGGTCTTTAGCTTCATGTGGGGAGCAGAGTGTTGGAGCATTTATGCTGAGTAGGTGAACAGTTGGTTGGACCGTATGCGTTCCGAGCCATTTGAGGGTGGCTCCATCATGCTGAGCAAAGAGTTTCTGATGGCGAAGCCCACTCCATGCTGTCTTGGTTCTTCAGGATCCCTACCCTGCCAGAAGAAAGTGTAGTTGTGCTCTCGTAGAGATCTGCTCGCAGGGAGGCATATCTCCTGAAGTGCTGCAATGTCTACATTGAGTCCACTGAGCTCGTTGTTAATGATGGCGGTCTTCCGAGAATCGTTCATTTATGTAAGCTCTTCCGACAGGCCAGGACACATAATTCCGACGTTCCAGCTTGCAAAATGAAGGGCTGGTACCTTCTTTCCTTTTTTGGTCGTGCTGTTTGGTGCAGTGTTACAATCCACTTGTCGGGAAATGACCCTGAACTCGAAGCACCCATTGAAGCAGGTGGACTGTGGTGGGACAGAAATTTAGTGACCGGGGGCTGCCCGTTTTGAGACGGGCGGTAGCTATCCAGTGAGATGCGATGACCTCTCCCACCGACAAAGGCAACCCGTGGCGCCCAATCTCTACGCCAATTGAGCTGGACTTATCACCTATAACCGCTGCCTTCCGTGTTGATTTGGTCACCGTGAGGCGACTCGGGAGCGACCTCTCCGTGTCGCATGCCTGGGCGTATGTTTAGAAGTTGTGAGTTGCCCAAGCGTCAAAACCCCCCTCTCGGCCTGCCTGGTGGGGTCCAAAGGAGTGCAGAGCCCGACGTTTGGCACCAGGATGGCTGCAGGAACTGCCGGAAACATGCCAAAGGTGACACATGACCGCCTTCGGGGTTCCGCTCCGGATTTTCTGTTAGAGTTTACTCCCGCAGAGACAGGGTGAACGGCTGGCAATCCGGGAAAGGAAAGGAATTCTGATGAGGACGCTGCCAGTGGAGGCCAAGCTTGGCCAAATGGACAGGAAGATCACTTGGCCATGTTTGGGGAGCCCGTCCACGGCGGCGATCAGGAGGGAGAGCGGCCATATGGTCCTGGCAGCGGCTCCCGCTCACTCACAACTCAGCGCTGTTTCCACACAAACTTTCCCCTCAACTCCGGCTCGGCTCCCGGATCCCGATCCCGATCCCATTCGTGGTACACTATTGTAAAAGGGACAGTGGTGGGAGCTGATGCAATGTTTTATTACCTGCACCCCCTCCCGCCCTCTCCCAGCTCACCCCCTCGCATCCCCTTTACACCACCCCCCTCGCACCCCCTTCCCAGCTCCACCCTTGCACCATCCTTCCCTCGCACCCTCTTCCCCTGTCCCCTTGTGCCGTAGTCCCTGCAGCCCACTCCCAGCTCCCCTCGCTCCCCCTTCCCTCCACCACTTCCCACCGCACTCCTCCTCCTCGCACCCCCTCCCCACCGCACCCACTTCCCCCACCTCCTCCCACCAGCATCCACCTATCCCTATGTCGTGTCCCCAACAACCCCACTGCCTTGTGGGCGTCTCGGGAGAGTCCAAGGCGAAGGGAATCTTATACTACATCAGTAATAATAATTGATTTTCTTTGACAAATTCGGGACAATGGTTGCACCTGTTTGGAGGTAAAACCAACTGTTCCAGGAGAGTGGAGAAATTGTGCAATAGCAGCTGGTGCACGGTGTGTGATGATTCCTGGGAAATGGCCGATGCCAATGTTGTCTGCAGACAGCTGGGTTGTGGCCACGCTCTATTGGCCCCAGGAGGGGCTACGTTTTACCAGGGTGACGGTGTTATCTGGCTGGATGAGGTGAAGTGCACTGGAAGCGAATCTTCTCTGGCCGACTGTCCTTCCTCATCGCGGGCTCAAACTGACTGTGATCACAAGGAAGATGCCAGTGTGATTTGTTCCGGAAAAGGTGGCAGGATTTGGAGATTGGGTTTAGGCTTCCTTGTATTATTAAATTGACTCATTACTTCGGGAAATTACGAACAGTATTTCTCGTTTAAATGGAAAGTGCTGAAATTTTATCCTCCTGAACATTTTGTATATTCCACAGGACTCGATGTGCTTCTAACTGCTTTCCCGTCCATATCTGCAGGTACTTACCATTATTAGTATTCCAGCTAGCATTAGGGTTTGTATTAGTAGAATTGGTATCGTTGTCATTTTCTGAAGATACTATGAGCACGTTCTCACTGACTGGAACATTTTTTTCTCACTGTATATTTCAAATGGTCCGGTTGAAATTCTGCTCATTCCAGTTTCTGACTGTACCAGAACTGTCCTGTACTCATCAGCAACATGGTGTCACTGTCTCTGTAACTTGGACTGGCTCACACCTTATTCTGGTGCAATGTGCACCACACATACTGGGGAATGTTCAGCCCGACTCATTGCCCGGAAGCAGTGGTTATAATTATTAAATACTTCTTGAAAATATGTTATCATGCAAGACGGACTGTCTCTGTGTTAAACCTTTCTGTATTGTTCTCATTGAGAACAGGGATATAAAACTACTTCCATCCTAGTTGCGGTCTGCTTCGGAGTCCTGCTACTCTGTGTTTTGATCTCACTGATTGTGGATATACAGAAAAAGTCAATCAGAAGAGGTGAGGCTCATATCTTCCCGTGGATCCAACACAAACTTCCCAGATATTGTGTCATATGCATGCAAAACTCTCGTTCATTGCAGCTTTCTATGGACTGTCAAGTGGCCTTGTTAGAAATATATATATATATTTTGCTGATTTTCTACATTCAGTCTGCTCTGGAATTAGTAAAATGTGACATTTAAAATAGAGAGTGATTTGAAGTGTCCACATTCACTGTGAGAATTCACCACATAATACATGGAAGTCTGGAAGAATTGTAACAATAGATCGGGAAGTTTAATTGGCATTTTTGGGCTGTGCACTCAGCTATTTATTTGACTGATAATCTTCCTTCATCTATTGGGTATCAATTCCTGCCCTTCATATTCTGGCTCTTGGCATGCAATCTCGAGCTGTCTCCCCGGATCTGTCCGTTATTTTGACAAGTGATATTTGTCCAGGACCTTCTCCATTCACCAGCGGTGATTCTACATTCGAAAACAACGCTTCCACTCATATTTCACCCATCCAATTCACTCCTGATTTATTATAAGAAATGGGCCTCTTAATGAAATACACTTTTAGAACAACAAAGAATAGTACAGCACAGGAACAGGCCATTCGGCCTCCAAGCCGACGCAGATCTTGATAACTGTCTAGATTAAAACCTTCTGCACTTCCGAGGACCGTACCCCTCTATTTCCATCCTATTCATGTATTTGGTAAGATGCCTCATAATAACATAGAGTTCTTATAGAAATAGCTCGCTCTCTCTGATTAACAAATATTCTATAGCTCGGACAGCATCGGCCTGATATCTCAGCCAAGGACCAGACCATAACAGGCTCTGAAACAAGACAGTCCTAAAGCGGATAAGATCAAGCTTTGTAACCTCACTAGACTGGCAGTCATTTACAAACGATCACAAGCACGCGATCAGGTCAAAGAGTCATAGAGTAATAGAGTTATACAGCACAGAAACAGGCCTTTCAGCCCATCGTATCTGTGCTGGCCATCAAGCGTATATCTATTCTAATCCCATTTTCCAGCATTCGGCCCTTAGCCTTGTATGTTGTGCGTGCTGATCTAAATACCTTAAATGTTGTGAGGGTTCCTGACTCCACCACCTCTTCAGGCAATCTGTTCCAGACTCCAGATATCCTCTGGGTAAATATTCTTTCCTCAAATCCTCTCTAAACTTCCTGCCCCTTCTGTTCCATCCACGCACCCCGGTAACTGACCCCTCTGCTAAGAGAAAAACTTTCTTCCTATCTATCCTATCAATGCCCTTTGTAATATTGTATACCTCAATCAGGTCCCGCCTCAGCATGTTTTGCTCTAAAGAAAGCAACCCTAGCCTATCCAGTCTCTCTACATAGCTGAAATGCTCCAGCCTAGGCAACACCCTGGTGAATTTCCATTGCACCCTCTCCGTGCAATCACATCCTTCCTAAAGTGTGGTGACCATAACTGTACACGGTACTCCAGCTGTGGCCTAAGTAGTGTGTTATACAGCTCCTTCATAACCTCCCTGCTCGTATATGCTATGCCTCAGCTAATACATACAAGTATCCCATATGTCCTTCCTAACCATCGTATCTCCCAGTGCTTCTGCTTTTAGTGATCTATGGAAAGGTCCGCCAAGGTCCCTCATTACCTTTGAACTTCCTAGGGACCGACGATCCATTGTATATTCCCTTGCCTTGTACGTCCTCCCAAAATGCATCACCTCATACTTCTCAGGATTAAATTCCATTTGCTGCTGTTCACCCATCTTACCAGCCCATCTATTTCGTCCTATAATATAAGGCCTTCCACCTCACTGTTTACGACACCAACAATTCTCGTGTCATCTGTAAACTTACTGATCATACCTCCTATATTTACATCGAAATCATTAAGGTACAGTGCAAACAGCAAGGCTCCCCGCATCGATCCCTGTAATACACCACTGGTCACTGGCTTCCACTCTCAAAAACAACCTTCGACCATCACACTCTGCCTCCTGCCACTAAGCCAATTTTGGATAAACTTTGCCAAATTGCCCTGGATCCCATGGTCTCTTACCTTCAAAAAGGAAATAGTGAGAGCTCAGGACCAACATGTTTCCCAAAGGTTGAAGGGCAGGACCAACAAATCCGAGGAAACCTGGATGTCAAGGGATATAGAGGATTGGATAAGGAGTACAAAGGAAGCTTATGGCAGATTCAGAGCGCTGCACACTTTGGAGGCCCTCGAGGAGTATGGAAAGTGTAGGAGTACTTCAAAACGAAATGAAGAGAGCGAAGAGGGGACATACAAAAACACTGGGCAGCAAGATAAAGGACAATCCAAAGGCGTTTCTTTTTAAAGAATATTAAGGGCAAATGGATAAGAGTAGGGCCGATTAGGGACCAAAGTGGCCATCTGTGTCTGGAGCCGGAGGACGGAGTTTAGGTTTTAAATGATTACTTTTCATCTGTGTTCACCATGGAGACAGACAATATCGGTGTCGAGATCAGGAAGGGGGATTGTGATGTACTTGAACAAATTAGCATTGAAAGGTAGGAAGTATTCGCGGGCTTAACATGGATAAATCCCCAGATGCAGATGATATGTGACCCAGGCTTCTATGTGAGGGAAGGGAGGAGATAGCAGGGGCTTTGACACACATTTTCGAATCCTCTCTGGTACAGGAGATGCATCAGAGGACTGAAGGACAGCGAATTTATTTACTTACTTTGAGATACAGCACTGAAACAGGCCCTTCGGCCCACCGAATCTGTGCCAACCAGCAACCACCCATTTATACTAACCCTACAGTACTCCCATACCTACACTCGGGGCAATTTACAACGGCCAATGTACTTATTACCTGCAAGTCTTTGGCGGTGGGCAGAAACCGGAGCACTCGCCGAAAACCCACGCAGTAACGGGGAAAACTTGCAAAATCCGCACAGGCAGTACCCAGAATTGAACCCAGGTCCCTGGAGCTGCGAGGCTGCGGTGCCAGCCACTGAACTACTCTGCCGCTCAAATGACATGAACGTGGTACCATTATGCAAGATGGGTAGCAGGGGTAAACCAGGTAATTACAGGCAGGTGAATCTAACATCAGTGGTAGGGAAACTATTGCGAAAAATCAGAGGAACAGGATTAATTTCCACTTGGAGAGGCAGGCATTAATCGGGGATAGTCAGCATGGCTTTGTTAGGGGGAGATCGTTTCTAACAAACTTGATTGAACTTTTCCTCAGTGAACACATTTGTCCCAAGTCTGCTGCAGGTGAACATGTGAGTATGCCGAAAAATAGACACAAAGACATATACACAAATACGCACAACAAAACTACTCCGCATTCATAATACTTGGCTTTGTCACTTTACAATCACAATCTCTGCGATTTGGAAGTGTTCGCAGATAATTTACTGTTAAACGCTCGTGGGTTGCAACTAAATTTTAATCTCCCCACCATCCATCTGACAGGTTCTGTCACTAGCGTCAAGGGTTCACTGGTTGGTTTGTACCAAGCAATTTATGAAGAGATTGGGAATGTTCCACCTGGCAAGGATTCCTATCAGATCCGGCGTTCAGGTCTGTGTTTTATATTTCATGCCGAATTTTCACAAGACAAATGTCACTTCCACTTAAATACCCCATTTTAATTGTCAGCTTACTGAGTGAACACTGTCAGAAATCCGCTCACTATCCCCAGGTGAAGGAGTCTGATCACAGTGCGAGTGTATCTATATCTAGGGGCGGCACAGTGGCGCAGTGGTAAGCACCGCAGCGTCACAACTGCAGCGACCCGGGTTCAATTCTGGGTACTGCCTGTGCGGTGTTTGCAAGCTCTCCCTGTGACCGTGTAGGTTTTCGCTGGGTGCTCCGGTTTCCTCCCACAGCCAAAGACTTGCAGGTTGATAGGTAAATTGGCCATTATAAATTGCCCCTAGTGTGGGGATGTGGTAGCAATATGGGATTAATGTAGGATGAGTATAAATGTGTGGTAGATGATCGGCAAAGACTCGGTGGGCCGAAAGGCCTGTTTCAGTGCTGTATCTCTAAATAAAAATAAAATAAAAATCTGTGTCCATAGTAAGATTCCCACCAATCGCAAATGCTTAAAGAACGTGATTTCTGTTTGTTTATAACTATCATGTAATGTTATTCCATTTAAACAAGACCATAAATAATCACTGCTCTCAGGAGGAGATAGTCACATTGACTCAGATTTTATTTCTCTCGGTGACTGGATTTCTGGATCAGAAACACGTTTCCATCAGGAACTCCTAACCTCAAATCCGTGGTTTCTACAAAAAACATATTCTAACACTTTGTATTCTGACGTTTAACATGAAATCTACAAATTCTGCTTCATGATACTGGGGCAGCAACACTGCCAAACCTATATAAGTTCTGTCCTGCGATTTAACCATTGAGATCAATTACTAAGGTTACAACAAAACACACAAAAACGATTTCCCTCGCAGATAAGATAAAAGAGTATCCTAAAATATTTTATAAGTATAGTAAGGGTAAATGGTTGACTAGGGAGAGAGTAGGTCCCCTTAAGGATTAGTGTGATAATCTGTGTATGGACCCACGGGAAATGGGCGATGGCTTAAATTAATACTTTTCGTCTTTATTTACCGTGCAGAAGGTCATGGAAGCTAGTGAGTTCAAGGGAGGGAACAGCGATATCGTGGAGCATATCAACATTACAAGGGAGGAGATGTTGGAGGTTTTGAAGCGCATGAAGGTGGATACATCTCCAGGGCCTGACCAGGTGTATCCGAGGAAGCTATGGGAAGCAATTGAGGAGATTGCTGTGGCCCTGGCAGAGACTTTTGTATCATCGTTAGTCACAGGGGATGTATCGGAAGACTGGAAGACAGCTAATGTTGTGCCTCCATTTAAGAAGGGAAGCAGGGTGAGCCTTACATCAGTGTGGAAAAGTTATTGCAAGGGATTCTGACAGACATGATTTGCATGCATCTGGAAAGGCAAGATCCAATTAGGGATAGTCATCATGGCTTTGTGCGTGGGAAATCATGTCTCACGAAGTTGATTGAGTTGTTTGAGGAGGTGACCAAGAGGATTGACAAGGGTAGGGCGGTGGAAGTTGTGTACATGGACTTTAACAAGGCCTTCAACCAGGTTCCGCATGGTAGGTTGGTCCAGAAGGTTCAAACACATGGGATCGAGGGAGAGGTCGCCAATTGGATACAAAATTGGCTTGGTGATAGGAGGCAAAGGGTAGTGGAGGACGGTTGTTTTTCAGATTGGGGGCCGGTGACCAGTGGTGTGCCGCAGGGATCGGTGCTGGGCCCTCTGTTGTTTGTCATATATATTAATGACTTGGATGAGAATGTAGGGGACATGATTAGTAAGTTTGCAGATGACGCCAAAATTGGTGATATAGTGGACAGTGAAGGAGGTTGTCTCAGGTTACAACAGGATATAGATCAATTGGAAAAGTGGGCAATGGATTGGAAAATGGAATTTAACGCAGACAAGTGCTAAGTAGTGCATTTTGGGAAGTTAAACCAGGACAGGGCATACACAATGAATGGCAGGGCCCTGGGGAGTCTGCTGACCTTGGAATGCAAGTACATAGTTCCCTGAAAGTGGCAACACTGGTAGACACGGTGGTGAAGAAGGCGTATGGCATGCTTGTCTTCATTGGCCGAGGCATTGAGTACAAGAGTTGGGACGTCATGTAACAGTTGCACGCATCATTGTTTCGGCCGCACTAGGAGTACGGTGTGCAGTTCTGGTCGCTGCACGACAGGAAAGATGTGATTAAGCTAAAGAGGGTGCAGAAAAGATTCACAAAGATGTTGCCTGGTTTGGAGAGCTTGAGTTATAAAGGGAGATTGGATAGGCTGGATCTGTTTTCCCTAGGGCGAATGATGCTCAGAGGGAACATGATAGAGGTATATAAAATTGTGAGAGGCATAGATAGGGTAGTTAGCCAGTGTCTGTTTCCCATGATAAGGGTGACTAAAACTAGAGGGTATAGATTTAAGGTGAGAGGGAGGAGGTTTAAAGGGGATCAAAGGGGTAGATTTTTCATACTAAGAATAGTGTTTATCTGGAATGAGCTGCCAAAGGAGGTGGTGGACACAGGAACAGAAGCAACATTTAAGAGGCATCTGGACAGGTACTTGAATGAGCAGGGCATAGAGGGATATGGAATTAATGCAGATAGGTGGGATTAGTATAGATAGGCATTATGGTCAGCATGGATGCGGTGCGCCGAAGGGCCTGTTTGTATGCTGTACGACTCTATCACTCTAAGAACAAAGCCACCTTGCACTCTTTTCTACCCCATTATCCGGGGTGGGATTCGGTTTGGGAGACAGCATCGGCCGTTTGAGACTCTGGAGAGGAAAGAGACGGGGACAGGGTGGACGAATTCTGGATTAAGAAACTGTGCGAATTGACTATGTTTTACACTATTGTCTCTGCTCTGATGTCTGAAATCTGATCCACCAGCTGTACTGTGTATTGTTTTAACTGCTCGCTGGATGAGCCGGCATTTATGGTCCATCCCTAGTTGCTCTTGAACCACTGCAATCCCTGTGATGAATGTTCCACAATCGTGTCAGATACAAAGTCCCAGGACATTGTCAACGGTTGATGATGGTATTACGTTATTTACTCGAACGTCCCAATCAATCTCTCCAATAACCATCCCTGTTTGTGTTTAACAATTACTGATTCCATTGAGTCGCTCAATCAGATTGAGTATTACACCAGTCACAGTTTGTGTGACACGGATCCTGGATCAGAAAATCCTGAAGGGAACTCCTCCAGTATTCAGGGTGAGTACATTTTTACCTGTTGCCATCAGGTTTTTAAATCCATCACGCTGTCTGCTATCTAAAATCTGCAACTAAATATTTCTGAACTTCCTCGCCCTAAGATGATGCTGCTGAAGACATAGAGATTTTCTGAGTGATTTTAGCTTCAAAAAATGGAGAAATAATTTGGGTTTCTACAAAATATTCCCGATTGCACCATGTAGTATAATGGAAATAAACTTTCAGTTCATGATGTTTTCTGACACTGTTGTCTGGGCGGTGAAATGTGAAATTTGTGTACATGTTGGATGGGTGATTCAATGGGATACATGTGACTTGAACTCGGAGGGCAGAAGTTTGTCACACAGTGACCACAGTCGGGGAGGGAAAATGCCGCGGATAGCGGTGCAAAGGAAGCTCGACGTCATTACACTATTCGATGATATTCCCGGAATCGGACGAGCTGGCGGGTGGAGGCTCCACTTTAAGGCACTGGTCAGGTAACTGAGCCTAGAAAACAGGAAATGCATGGCAATTTTCTAAACCATTCACAATTTAGTGAAAGGCGGGCGAGAACAACAGTTTTCAGAGACTCGCCACCTGTAAAGAGGTGGAAGGTCAGTGGAAGGTCAGTTGTGGCTGTGAAAAGCATTACGTCACTGGAGGGAGGATGAGAATTACGGCATTGGCAATCTGGAGGCTGACCTATCTTGCCGATCACAACAGAGGTATTCAGGGTGAGCATCTTCTCCGACGTGCAACATACGTATACAAAGTAGAAAGATTGAAGACATTGAGAAATAAGTGCAGCAATTTACAATAGGTCTCAGCCACTCCGGCTTTGAGGGCTCAGATTGTGGAGGAGCATCAGAGATGGAGAGAGCTACAGTCCCCAGGAGTTGGGCTGCATCACCCAGATAGTGACAAGAATCAGGAGGCTGGAAGACAGTGTGGATCAACAGGGCACACAGTATTACGCAAGCAGCATCTTGAGTGCAGGAGATGCTACCCAACAGAGAGGGTTTACCATCAGAGGCTCTTCTTCCTGCAAATGTCAGAGCAGCAGTGTCACTGGAGACTGTGCCTCTCCAGGGAGGCAGTCACTGAGCTGTGCACTATGATGGGGGAGGATCTGAACCAATGAGTGGGGGCACCCCTTCTCCAACTTCATTTTCATCTTTTGTGACATTTAAGGTCGTGAGCTTAATGTTAGGCACTGCACTCACCTTGCCATACTACATACTAGATCATCTTCCTGCACCGAAGCCTCTTACCTGGACCACCTCACGGCTGCACACCTGCTCCTCAGTCTCCTGCCATGCCCTCGCTGCCTGCCTAGCCGGCCTCCTTCACCCGTCCCGATGGGGAAAGCGCTTCCCTACTTGGCCTTGCTACCTGGAGGAGCACTTCCAGGGAGGCATGAGAAAACCTGGATGCCACCCTTGCTCTGGCTGCTGCCATCTGCCAAACACACCAGTTATCAGTCCTCCCACCCAATGCCCTACAGTGCTCCTGCCTTTCAATCGATTGCTGGCTGCTTAAAAATATAGCAGGGGCCTACGAAGACTCAGCTACTGCGACACGATATGGTCCTAAAATTTACCAGCGTCTAATCGCACTACAGCTGAAGATCAGTCTACCAAGGCAGGCCCAGGTAGTTTGACGTCTAACGATATCATTCTAAGTATTCAGTGATACAATTTAATTTAATTTCTGTGAAAATCATTATTTCCTCGCAGGTCTGGTTCCGGGTGATTATGACGATGTTGAGACTGGAGCCATTGACACTCAGGATGGTCACTTGTTGCTGGACAGTGGTCCTGATGATCTCTTCACACTGACAAGTGCCGGCGGTGATCTCTCCACTCTCGGTGAGTTAAACTCCCACAGTCACCAGCTCTCTGTCACTACTTTGAATTTCATTCCAATCGGCGATGTCACAGACCCTGGTTGATTCAAATTCATGCTGTGATTAAAGGAAATTACTCTAATCAATGCTTGGCTAATTTTAGCAAAGACATCCTGATGTTATTCCGTGTGTGATATCTCTCTTATTAACACTCCCACGAGAAATCCTTCAGGTGCTCAATCTGAGCACCCTGATTCAGGCTCAGCAGATCCACTTCATCTGTTTTCACCCAGCGGGAAAATAACAACACCGTGAATGGACCTGGAAGACATTCAAATTCCAGTCCCCATCACCTGATTGACACTTATATAGATGACCCGCACTGAAATTTGCTTTCAGTCCAATCATTAATTAATAATCTTTCTCTGCACAGTGTACAGCTCTCAGACCCGCACTGATCCCGGTTTACCGGTTCCCTCCATTCCTGAAGACAATGAGGATGTTCACTGTGACACGTTCACAATAGCAGACATTCCACCAAAGATGGGCAGTGACTGTGTGATTCAACATCTTACATCTACATAAACCATTTATTTGTGCTGACAGTGTGCAGTCCCGGATGGTATTTTAATTTATTTTTTTTAGAGTTACAGGCCCTTCGGGCCACCGAGTCTGTGCCGACCATGACCCACACATTTATACTAATACTACACTAATTCCATATTCCTACCGCATCCCCACCTGTTCTTTTATTTCCATGCCACCTACCGATACCAGGGGCAATTAATAATTGCCAATTTACCTATCAACCTGCAAGTCTTTGGCATGTGAGAGGAAACCGGAGCTCCCGGATGAAACCCACGCAGACACAGGTAGAACTTGCAAACTCCACACAAGCAGTACCCAGAATTGAACCCGGGTCGCTGGACCTGTGAGGCTGTGGTGCTAACCACTGCACCACTGTGCCACTGTGCCGCCCTGACATTAATATGATAATGAGTGGTGTTTTCAGCAGTCAGTGATTCTAAAGTATCAGAGAGAACATTCTGTGTACTTACTATTGAAATAGGAGGCTTATTGAAACAGGAATATTCTGAGTAGGGAACATATACTGTATTTGAGGTGTTTGATTTTTTGTATTGCTCTAACCCTCTCAAGTCGTATTTGTTGTCCTTTCAGCTGACAGTCAGCCTCAAATCCTGCAAATGATGTCTGTTGGTGGATCACAGACTGGTGGAAAATATTCTGTGTTAAATCTGAGAGAATGGCATGAACATTTACAACAGTGTAAACATGCTGACTGTGCTTTACTTCACGATATTAGCACCACTTTATGTTAATCAATCACCAGATTACTTGGTGTTGAAATAACTAGATTTGGCTTTTCACCACGTTTTTTCTGAAAGTGTGTGCATTCTGTTTAATTAAAATACCAAACAGAATTCATTTCGGATCATTTCTCTGTCGATACAAATACTGAGATATATTACTCCTCATGTAATTACCGACACTGTCACAGAGATTAAAACCATTGCTTATTAATATTGAGTTTGTACGACGTTCGTTCTGTAACCGCTTCACATTTTTATATCCTATTAAAGAAGGTTTAAAATACGTCAGGCGGCAAATAAATGGTCTGTTTCTTTTACCTGCATTTATTGTAACTGCTTCCTCCACCGCTATGTACTCGATGTGGACAAATTACTCCTGTTTATTAATTAAGTGTTGATGTACAATGAAAACAATGCAAAAATAATAAAACATGTGTTCAATGGGCGCCCTTGTCAATATTACTTCCAATATTATGGTTCAATTACTCAATATACACCGATTCCTAGATACAATCCAACGTTGTTTTACTGTGCTGCTCTATCCCGGAGTATGGCGGGAGAGCGGGAGAATCTGATCAGAAATTATTGTGTTTTTGCACTTCTTTTCTAAATATCTCAGTTAGTCATCAGCGGAGTGCAATTGCTACTCAGTCGGGAGAACGACGACACCGTGAATTACTCTCCAGCAGATTGTGTTTTTTGTGATTGGTTGGCTTACTGAACCACTCGCATCCACCGACAGAGGACGACCATTACTAGATTTGAAAACAAATTCTGCTGGAAACACTGCTGGAAAAACAGGTCAGGAGAGACACACAGACACAGAACTAACTTTGCACGTTAATACGATTTCTTCAGAAATATATATATATATTAGAGACGAACCACATATAGCAAATACAGAACCAGGGAAAAAGGGGGCATGGAGAGAGTTAAATAATTAAGGTTAGTGTTAAGATGGAAACAGGTGTGATTAAATGAATCTCGCCCCCTTTACGCTCTCTGATCTATGTCCCTTTGCTCTGCAACACTTCATTCTTTCAACCCTGAAATTATCATTAAACTTGCTGACAATTGTTTTCTGAAGAGAACCTGAGGAGCTGAAGCTCTAACTCTCTGACATACCTTCCCACTTTCCCCTGGACTATGACCTCACCAGCTTACATCAAGTCATCCTTTCCCATACTATCACTGAACATGGAGAGTAGACCTGCGTGAGAAGGGCAGCGGCGGCATGAGATAAAAATCGGTGGCAGAGAGCCCCTTCTGCCTCTCCCTACCTGTCAGAGCCGAGGTATGACAGCTCAGAAAAACAGGTAGGTGATTGGTGGGTATCTCATCCGTGTCTTTTTTGATTAGCCAGGTGGTTTAAATCTTGAGACGTTATTACAGATCATGAGTGCAGTTAAGAAATTCACTTGTAAGGTATTTACCATCCAAATCAATTAATTAAGTAGAATAGAGATGGCTGGGCAGGCGATGTGTTGCAGCTGTAGTATGTGGGAGCTGGGGGACGCCGGTGTGACCCACAGTGACCACATCTGCAGCAAGTGTTGGCTGCTCGAGGACCTTCGGCTCAGTTTTGATGGGCTGCAGTCCGAGTTGCGGACGGTGCAACAGATCAGGGAGTGGGGAGAGTTATCTGGACACTGTATTTCAGGAGATGATCGCACCCCTTATATTAATTACATCAAAGTTTGAACATGGTTAGGGAAAGCAGGTGTGAATGCGAGTGAGGCAGGTATGGGGATCTGGAATTTTGCTTTGGAGGAGCCTCAGCCAATCCCCTTGTCTAATTGGTACGAAGTTCTTGCTCCCAGTGGGGACGAGGGCACAGACTGCTTGGCGGATGAGCGAACTGACCACTGCACCGTGGTTGACTGTGTCATGAAAGTGCGGGGAGAAATGTAGTCGTAAAAGAGGATAGCATAGTTAGGGGAATAGATACTGTTCTCTGCAGCAAAGACAGGGGTTCCAGAAGGCTGTGTCAGCTACCTGATGCCAAGTTCAGGAGATATCTTCTGGGCGAGAGAGAAACATGAAGCGGGAGGGGAATGATCCAATTCTTTTCGTCCACGCAGGTACCAATGACATAGGTAGGACCCGGAAAGAGGTTCTGCTGAGGGACCATGAGCAGCTCGGGACTAAATTAAAAAGCAGAACCTCAAAGGTAATAATATCCGCATTACAACCTGAGCCACGTGCAAATTGGCGTACGGAAAATAAGATTAGAGAGGTAAATGCGTGGCTCAAATATTGGTGTGAGAGAAATGGGTTCTGATTCGTGGGGCACTGGCACCAGTACTGGTGAAGGAGAGAGCTGTTCCTTTGCAACAGGCTTCATTTGAACCAAGCTGGGACCAGTGTCCTGCTGAATCGTATAACTAGGGTTGCTGATAGACTTTAAACTAATGGAAGGGAAGTGAAAAAAATCAAAAGGAAACGAGAGATCAGAGGTGCAGTGCAGTGAAGAGGCGAACAGTAATCAAAGTGTGACAGGAAGGGGCAGAAAATATAAGCAGAAGATTGCAGCAGAAATTGGAACCAAAATGAGTAATAATGGTAAAAAGTCTCAGCTTAAGGCTCTTTATCTGAATGGACACACATTTATAACAAGATAGATGGTTTGATGGCACAAATAGAAATAAATGAATATAATTTTATGGCAACTACAAGACAAGTTTGCAGAATGACAAAGACTGGAAACACAAAATTCAAGGATTTCTGACATTCTGGATCAAAAAGGCAAAGCAGGAAAGGAGTTGAGGTAACTTTGTAAATAGTGAAAGGTACCAGTGCGATATGTTCGGCTTGTTGACGCGTATTCACACAGAACAAGCGCGGCATGGTGATCAGCATCCTGGGCTGATTGAACCACATTCAGATTGGACCAGCACGGCATGGCGATCAGTATCTGGGGCTGGTTGACACATACTCACACTGTACCAGCCCGATAAGGTGATCAGCATCCTGGGTTGGTTGACAAATATTCACACTGCACCAGCTCAGCATGGCGAACAGTATCCTGGACTGGTTGACCCATATTCACACTGTAGTAGCTCGGCATGGTGATCAGTATCTGGGGCTGGTTGACCCATATTAACATTGTACCAGTTCTGCATGGTGATCAGTATCCTGGACTGGTTGACAAATATTCACACTGTATCAGCTCGGCATGGTGATCGGTATCCTGGGCTGGTTGACAAATATTCACACTGTACCTGCTATGCAAGGTGATCAGTATCCTGGGCTGGTTGACCCATATTCACACTGTACCTGCTCAGCATGGTGATCAGTATCCTGGGCTGGTTGACCCTTATTAACATTGTACCAGCTTGGCATGGTGATCAGTATCCTGGGCTGGTTGACCCTTATTAACATTGTACCAGCTTGGCATGGTGATCAGAATCCTGGGTTGGTTGAGCAATACTCACACTACCAGCTTGGCATGGTGATCAATATCCTGGGATGGTTGACCCATATACACATTGTACCAGCTTGGCATGGTGATCAGTATCCTATGCTGGTTGACCCATATTCACACTGTATCAGCTCGGCATGGTGATCAGTATCCTGGGCTGGTTGACCCATATTAACATTGTACCAGCTTGGCATGGTGATCAGAATCCTGGGTTGTTTGAGCAATATTCACACGACCAGCTTGGCATGGTGATCAATATCCTGGGATGGTTGACACATATTCACATTGTACCAGCTTGGCATGGTGATCAGTATCCTGGGCTGGTAGACCCATATTTACACTGTACCAGCCCGGCATGGTGATCAGTATCCTGGGCTGGTTGTCCATATTCACATTGTTCCAGCATGGCATGGTGATCAGTATTATGGGCAGGTTAACAAAAATTAACACTGGACCAGCTCGGCATGGTGATCAGTATCCTGGGCTCGTTGACAAATCTTCACACTGTACCAGCTTGGCATGGTGATCAGTATCCTGGGATGGTTGACAAATATTCACACTGTACCAGCTCGGCATGGTGATCAGTATCCTGGGCTGGTTGACAAATCTTCACACTGTACCAGCTTGGCATGGTGATCAGTATCCTGGGATGGTTGACAAATATTCACACTGTACCAGCTCGGCATGGTGATCAGAATCCTGGGCTGGTTGACCCATATTCACACTGTACCAGCTCGGCATGGTGATCAGTATCCTGGGCTGGTTGAGCCATATTCACACTGTACCAGCACGGCATGGTGATCAGTATCCTGGGCTGGTTGAGCCATATTCACACTGCACCAGCTCGGCATGGTGATTAGTATCCTGCGCTGGTTGACAAATCTTCACAATGTACCAGCACGGCATGGTGATCAGTATCCTGGGCTGGTTGACCCATATTCACACTGTACCAGCTCGGCATGGTGATCAGTATCCTGGGCTGGTTGAGCCATATTCACACTGCACCAGCTCGGCATGGTGATTAGTATCCTGCGCTGGTTGACAAATCTTCACAATGTACCAGCACGGCATGGTGATCAGTATCCTGGGCTGGTTGACAAATATTCACACTGTACCAGCTCGGCATGGTGATCAGTATCCTGGGCTGGTTGACAAATATTCACACTGTACCAGCTCGGCATGGTGATCAGTATCCTGGGCTGGTTGACCCATATTCACACTGTATCAGCTCGGCATGGTGATCTGTATCCTGGGCTGGTTGAGCCATATTCACACTGTACCAGCTCGGCATGGTGATTAGTATCCTGCGCTGGTTGACAAATCTTCACAATGTACCAGCACGGCATGGTGATCAGTATCCTTGGCTGGTTGACAAATATTCACACTGTACCAGCTCGGCATGGTGATCAGTATCCTGGGCTGGTTGACCCATATTCACACTGTACCAGCTCGGCATGGTGATCAGTATCCTGGGCTGGTTGACCCATATTCACACTGTACCAGCTCGGCATGGTGATCTGTATCCTGGGCTGGTTGAGCCATATTCACACTGTACCAGCTCGGCATGGTGATTAGTATCCTGCGCTGGTTGACAAATCTTCACAATGTACCAGCACGGCATGGTGATCAGTATCCTGGGCTGGTTGACAAATATTCACACTGTACCAGCTCGGCATGGTGATCAGTATCCTGGGCTGGTTGACAAATATTCACACTGTACCAGCTCGGCATGGTGATCAGTATCCTGGGCTGGTTTACCCATATTCACACTGTACCAGCTCGGCATGGTGATCTGTATCCTGGGCTGGTTGAGCCATAGTCACACTGTACCAGCTCGGCATGGTGATCTGTATCCTGGGCTGGTTGAGCCATATTCACACTGTACCAGCTCGGCATGGTGATCTGTATCCTGGGCTGGTTGAGCCATATTCACACTCTACCAGCACGGCATGGAATTCAGTATCCTGGGCTGGTTGACAAATATTCACACTGTACCAGCTCGGCATGGTGATCAGTATCCTGGGCTTGTTGACCTATATTCACACTGTACCAGCTCAGCATGGTGATCAGTATCCTATACTGGTTGACCCATATTCACACTGTACCAGCTCGGCATGGTGATCAGTATCCTGGGCTGGTTGAGCCATATTCACACTGTCCCAGCACGGCATGGTGATCAGTATCCTGGGCTGGATGAGCCATATTCACACTTTAACAGATCGGCATGGTGATCAGAATCCTAGGTTGGTTGAGCTATATTCACACTGTACCAGCTTGGCATGGTGATCAATATCCTGGGATTGTTGACCCATATTCACATTGTCCCAGCTTGGCATGGTGATCAGTATCCTGGGCTGGTTGACCCAAATTCACACAGTACCAGCCCGGCATGGTGATCAGTATCCTGGGCTGGTTGACCATATTCAAGTTGTTCCAGCTTGGCATTGTGATCATTATTCTGGGCAGGTTAACAGAATTAACACTGTACCAGCTCGGCATGGTGATCAGAATCCTGGGCTGGTTGACCCATATTCGCACTGTACCAGCTCGGCATGGTGATCAGTATCCTGGGCTGGTTGACCCATATTCACACAGTACCAGCCCGGCATGGTGATCAGTATCCTGGGCTGGTTGACCATATTCAAGTTGTTCCAGCTTGGCATTGTGATCATTATTCTGGGCAGGTTAACAGAATTAACACTGTACCAGCCCGGCATGGTGATCAGTATCCTGGGCTGGATGACCATATTCAAGTTGTTCCAGCTTGGCATTGTGATCATTATTCTGTGCTGGTTGACCCCTATTAACATTGTACCAGCTTGACATGGTAATCAGAATCCTGGGATTGTTAACAAATATTCACACTGTACCAGCTTGGCATGGTGATCAGTATCCTGGGCTGGTTGACCCATATTCACACTGTACCAGCTCGGCATGGTGATCAGTATCCTGGGCTGCTTGACAAATCTTCACACTGTACCAGCACGGCATGGTGATCAGTACCCTGGGTTGGTTGAGCCATATTCACACTGTAACAGCTCGGCATAGTGATCAGAATCCTGGCTGGTTGACCCATATTCACAGTGTACCGGCTCGGCATGGTGATCAGTATCCTGGGCTGGTTGACAAATATTCGCACTGTCCCAGCTTGGCATGGTGATCTGTATCCTGGGCTGGTTGACCCATAATTTTTTTTTTTTTTTAAGAGGGAGCTTTACTCTGTATCTAACCCCCGTGCTGTACCTGTCCTGGGGAGTGTTTGATGGGGACAGTGTAGAGGGAGCTTTACTCTGTATCTAACCCCCGTGCTGTACCTGTCCTGGGGAGTGTTTGATGGGGACAGTGTGGAGGGAGGTTTACTCTGTATCTAACCCCCGTGCTGTGCCCGTCCTGGGAGTGTCTGATGGGGGACAGTGTAGAGGGAGCTTCACTCTGCATCTAACCCCCGTTTTTTTTTTAGGAGCTTTACTCTGTATCTAACCCCCGTTTTTATTTCCCAAGGTGGCCTTCATACCCCAGGCCCCTTTTATATATTTTATGTCGATGGGGCCTTTATTCTTCAGGCCCCCTTTATAAACACAATTATATTTTTTAAATAACTTTATTAAAAACAGAAATAAACAAACTGGTTGACCCATATTCACACTGTACCAGCTCAGCATGGTGATCAATATCCTATACTGGTTGACCCATATTCACACTGTACCAGCTCGGCATGATGATCAGTATCCTGGGCTGGTTGACCCATATTAACATTGTACCAGCTTGGCATGGTGATCAGAATCCTGGGTTGGTTGACCCATATTCACACTGTACCAGCTTGGCATGGTGATCAATATCCTGGGATGGTTGACCCCTATTAACATTGTACCAGCTTGACATGGTAATCAGAATCCTGGGCTGGTTGACCCATATTTGCACTGTACCAGCTCGGCATGGTGATCAGTATCCTGGGCTGGTTGACAAATCTTCACACTGTACCAGCACAGCATGGTGATCAGTATCCTGGGATGGTTAACAAATATTCACACTGTACCAGCTTGGCATGGTGATCAGTATCCTGGGCTGGTTGACCCATATTCACACTGTACCAGCTCGGCATGGTGATCAGTATCCTGGGCTGCTTGACAAATCTTCACACTGTACCAGCACGGCATGGTGATCAGTATCCTGGGCTGGTTGACAAATCTTCACACTGTATCAGCTCAGCATGGTGATCAGTATCCTGGGCTGGTTGAGCCATATTCACACTGTACCAGATCGGCATGGTGATCAGTATCCTGGGCTGGTTGAGCCATATTCACACTGTACCAGCTCGGCATGGTGATCGGTATCCTGGGCTGGTTGAACCATATTCACACTGTACGAGCTCGGCATGGTGATCAGTATCCTGGGCTGGTTGAGCCATATTCACACGGTACCAGCTCGGCATCGTGATCAGTATCCTGGGCTGGTTGACCCATATTCACACTGTACGAGCCCGGCATGGTGATCAGTATCCTGGGCTGGTTGAGCCATATTCACACGGTACCAGCTCGGCATCATGATCAGTATCCTGGGATGGTTGACAAGTTTTCACACTGTACCAGCTTGGCATGGTGATCAGTATCCTGGGCTGGTTGACCCATATTCACACTGTACCAGCTTGGCATGGTGATCAGTATTTTGGGCAGGTTAACAAAAATTAACACTGGACCAGCTCGGCATGGTGATCAGTATCCTGGGCTGGTTGACAAATCTTCACACTGTACCAGCTTGGCATGGTGATCAGTATCCTGGGATGGTTGACAAATATTCACACTGTACCAGCTCAGCATGGTGATCAGTATCCTGGGCTGGTTGACCCACATTCACACTGTACCAGCTCGGCATGGTGATCAGTATCCTGGGCTGGTTGAGCCATATTCACACTGTACCAGCTCGGCATGGTGATCAGAATCCTGGGCTGGTTGACCCATATTCACACCGTACCAGCTCGGCATGGTGATCAGTATCATGGGCTGGTTGAGCCATATTCACACTGTACCAGCACGGCATGGTGATCAGTATCCTGGGCTGGTTGACAAATATTCACACTGTACCAGCTCGGCATGGTGATCAGTATCCTGGGCTGGTTGACCCATATACACACTGTACCAGCTCGGCATGGTGATCAGTATCCTGGGCTGGTTGACCTATATTCACACTGTACCAGCTCAGCATGGTGATCAGTATCCTGTACTGGTTGACCCATATTCACACTGTACCAGCTCGGCATGGTGATCAGTATCCTGGGCTGGTTGAGCCATATTCGCACTGTACCAGCACGGCATGGTGATCAGTATCCTGGGCTGATTGATCCATATTCACACTGCAACAGCTCGGCATGGTGATCAGAATCCTAGGTTGGTTGAGCTGTATTCACACTGCACCAGCTTGGCATGGTGATCAATATCCTGGGATTGTTGACCCATATTCACATTGTCCCAGCTTGGCATGGTGATCAGTATCCTGGGCTGGTTGACCCATGTTCACACAGTACCAGCCCGGCATGGTGACCAGTATCCTGGGCTGGTTGACCATATTCAAGTTGTTCCATCTTGGCATTGTGATCATTCTTCTGGGCAGGTTAACAGAATTAACACTGTACCAGCTCGGCATGGTGATCAGTATCCTGGGCTGGTTGACCCCTATTAACATTGTACCAGCTTGACATGGTAATCAGAATCCTGGGCTGGTTGACCCATATTCGCACTGTACCAGCTCGGCATGGTGATCAGTATCCTGGGCTGGTTGACAAATCTTCACATTGTACCAGCACAGCATGGTGATCAGTATCCTGGGATGGTTAACAAATATTCACACTGTACCAGCTTGGCATGGTGATCAGTATCCTGGGCTGCTTTACAAATCATCACACTGTACCAGCACGGCATGGTGATCGCTATCCTGGGCTGGTTGACTAATCTTCACACTGTACCAGCACGGCATGGTTATCAGTATCCTGGGCTGGTTGACAAATCTTCACACTGTATCAGCTCAGCATGGTGATCAGTATCCTGGGCTGGTTGAGCCATATTCACACTGTACCAGATCGGCATGGTGATCAGTATCCTGGGCTGGTTGAGCCATATTCACACTGTACCAGCTCGGCATGGTGATCGGTATCCTGGGCTGGTTGAACCATATTAACACTGTACCAGCTCGGCATGGTGATCAGTATCCTGGGCTGGTTGAGCCATATTCACACTGTACCAGCTCGGCATCGTGATCAGTATCCTGGGCTGGTTGACCCATATTCACACTCTTCCAGCTTGGCATGGTGATCAGTATCCTAGGCTGGTTGACCCATATTCACACTGTAACAGCTCGGCATGGTGATCAGAATCCTGGGTTGGTTGACCCATATTCACACTCTTCCAGCTTGGCATGGTGATCAGTATCCTGGTCTGGTTGACCCATATTCACACTGTACCAGCCCGGCATGGCGATGTGTACGCTGGGCTGGTTGACCATATTCACATTGTTCCAGCTTGGCATGGTGATCAGTATTCTGGGCAGGTTCACAAAATTAACATTGTACCAGCTTGCCATGGTGGTCAGAATCCTGGGCTGGTTGACCCATATTCACACTGTACCAGCTTGGCATGGTGATCATTATCCTGGGCTGATTGACCCATATTCACACTGTACTAGCTCGGCATGGTGTTCAGTATCCTGGGCTGGTTGACAAATCTTCACACTGTACCAGCACGGAATGGTGATCAGTATCCTGGGATGGTTGACAAATATTCACACTGTACCAGCTCGGCATGTTGATCAGTGTCCTGCGCTGGTTGACAAATCTTCTCACTGTGCCAGCACTGCATGGTGATCAGTATCCTGGGCTGGTTGACCCATATTCACAGTGTACAGCCTCCGCATGGTGATCAGAATCCTGGGTTGGTTGACCCAAATTCACACTGTACCAGCTCGGCATGGTGATCAGTATCCTGGGCTGGTTGACACATATTCACTCTGCACCAGCTCGGCATGGTGATCAGTACCCTGGGTTGGTTGAGCCATATTCACACTGTAACAGCTCGGCATAGTGATCAGAATCCTGGCTGGTTGACCCATATTCACAGTGTACCGGCTCGGCATGGTGATCAGTATCCTGGGCTGGTTGACAAATATCGCACTGTCCCAGCTTGGCATGGTGATCTGTATCCTGGGCTGGTTGACCCATATTTTTTATTTTTTTTTAAGAGGGAGCTTTACTCTGTATCTAACCCCCGTGCTGTACCTGTCCTGGGGAGTGTTTGATGGGGACAGTGTAGAGGGAGCTTTACTCTGTATCTAACCCCCGTGCTGTACCTGTCCTGGGGAGTGTTTGATGGGGACAGTGTGGAGGGAGGTTTACTCTGTATCTAACCCCCGTGCTGTGCCCGTCCTGGGAGTGTCTGATGGGGGACAGTGTAGAGGGAGCTTCACTCTGCATCTAACCCCCGTTTTTTTTTTAGGAGCTTTACTCTGTATCTAACCCCCGTTTTTATTTCCCAAGGTGGCCTTCATACCCCAGGCCCCTTTTATATATTTTATGTCGATGGGGCCTTTATTCTTCAGGCCCCCTTTATAAACACAATTATATTTTTAAAATAACTTTATTAAAAACAGAAATAAACAAACTGGTTGACCCATATTCACACTGTACCAGCTCAGCATGGTGATCAATATCCTATACTGGTTGACCCATATTCACACTGTACCAGCTCGGAATGATGATCAGTATCCTGGGCTGGTTGACCCATATTAACATTGTACCAGCTTGGCATGGTGATCAGAATCCTGGGTTGGTTGAGCCATATTCACTCTACCAGCTTGGCATGGTGCTCAATATCCTGGGATGGTTGACCCATATTCACATTGTCCCAGCTTGGCATGGTGATCAGTATCCTGGGCTGGTTGACCCATATTCACACTGTACCAGACCTGCATGGTGATCAGTATCCTGGGCTGGTTGACCATATTCACATTGTTCCAGCTTGGCATGGTGATCAGAATCCTGGGTTGGTTGACCCATATTCACACTGTACCAGCTTGGCATGGTGATCAATATCCTGGGATGGTTGACCCATATTCAGATTGTAACAGCTTGGCATGGTGATCAGTATCCTGGGCTGGTTGACCCATACTCAAACTGTACCAAATTGGCATGGTGTTCCAAATATTGACTGGAAATACTACAGTTCGAGTATTTTAGATGGGTCTGCTTTTGTCCAGTGAGTGCAGGAGGGTTTTCTGACACAGTATGTAGACTGGCCAACCAGGGGCGATGCCACATTGGATTTGGTACTGGGTAATGAACCCGGCCAGGTGTTAGATTTAGAAGTTGGTGAGCACTTTGGTGATGGTGATCACAATTAGGTTAGGTTTACCTTAGCTATGGGCAGGGACAGGCATAAACAGCAGGGCAAGAATTATAGCTGGGGGAAAGGAAATTATGATGCGATTAGGCAAGATTTAGGATGCGTAGGATGGGGAAGGAAACTGCAGGGGATGGGCACAATCGAAATGTGGAGCTTATTCAAGGAGCAGCTACTGCGTGTCCTTGATAAGTATGTACCTGTCAGGCAGGGAGGAAGTTGTCGAGCGAGGGAGCCGTGGTTTACTAAAGAAGTTGAAGAGCTTTTCAAGAGGAAGAAGAAAGCTTATGTTCGGATGAGACGTGAAGGCTCAGTTAGGGCGCTTGAGATTTACAAGCTAGCCAGGAAGGATCTAAAGGGAGAGATAAGAAGAGCAAGGAGAGGAGACGAGAGGTCATTGGCGGATAGGATCAAATAAAACCCTAAGGCTTTCTATAGGTATATCAGGAATAAAATAATGACTAGAGATAGGATAGGGCCAATCAAGGATAGTAGTGGTAAGTTGTGTGTGGAATCGGAGGAGATAGGGGAAGTGTTAAATGAATATTTTTCGTCAGTATTTACAGTGTAGAAAGAAAATGTTGTCGAGGAGAATACTGAGATTCAGACTACTAGGCGAGATGGGATTGAGGTTCACAAGGAGGAGGTGTTAGCAATTTTGGTAAGTGTGAAAACAGATAAGTCCCCTGGGCCAGATGGGATTTTTCCTGGGATTCTCTGGGAAGCCAGGGAGGAGATGGCAGAGCCTTTGTCCTTGATTTTTATGTCGTCATTGTCGACAGGAATAGTGCCGGAAGACTGGAGGATAGCAAATGTTGTCCCCTTGTTCAAGAAGGGGAGTAGAGACAGGCCTGGTAATTATAGACCTGTGAGCCTTACTTCGGTTGTGGGTAAAATGTTGGAAAAGGTTATAAGAGATAGGATTTATAATCATCTTGAAAAGAATAAGTTCATTAGAGATAGTCAGCACGGTTTTGTGAAGGGTAGGTCGTGCCTCACAAACCTTATTGAGTTTTTCGAGAAGGTGACCAAACAGGTGGATGAGGGTAAAGCCGTGGATGTGGTCTATATGGATTTCAGTAAGGCGTTTGATAAAGTTCCCCACGGTAGGCTATTGCAGAAAATACAGAAGTATGGGATTGAAGGTGAATTAGTGCTTTGGATCAGAAATTGGCTAGCTGAAAGAAGACAGAGGGTGGTGGTTGATGGTAAATGTTCATCCTGGAGTATAGTTGCTAGTGGTGTACCGCAAGGATCTGTTTTGGGGCCACTGCTGTTTGTCATTTTTATAAATGACCTGGATGAGGGTGTAGAAGGGTGGGTTAATAAATTTGCGGATGACACGAAGGTCGGTGGAGTTGTGGATAGTGCCGAAGCATGTTGGAGGTGACAGAGGGACATAGATAGGCTGCAGAGCTGGGCTGAGAGATGGCAAATGGAGTTTAATGCGGAAAAGTGTGAGGTGATTCACTTCAAAAGGAGTAACAGGATTGCAGAATACTGGGCTAATGGGAAGATTCTTGGTAGTGGAGATGAGCAGAGAGATATTGGTGTCCAGGTACATAAATCCCTGAATGTTGCCACCCAGGTTAATAGAGCTGTTAAGAAGGCATATGGTGTGTTAGCTTTTATTAGTAGGGGGATCGAGTTTAGGAGCCACGAGGTCATGCTGTAACTGTACAGAACTCTGGTGCGGCCGCACCTGGAGTATTGCGTGCAGTTCTGGTCACCGCATTATAGGAAGGATGTGGAAGCTTTGGAAAAGGTGCAGAGGAGATTTACTAGGACGTTGCCTGGTATGGAGGGAAGGTCTTACGAGGAAACGCTGAGGGACTTGAGGTTGTTTTCGTTAGAGAGAAGGAGGAGAAGAGGTGACTTATTCGCGACATATAAGATACTCAGAGGGCTGGACAGAGTGGATAGTGAGAGCCATTTTCCTCGGATGGTGATGGCAAACACGAGGGGACATAGCTTTAAGTTGAGGGGTGATAGATATAGGACAGATTTCAGAGGTAGTTTCTTTACACAGAGAGTAGTAGGGGCGTGGAACGCCCTGCCTGCAACAGTAGTAGACTCGCCAACTTTAAGGGCATTTAAGTGGTCATTGTATAGACATATGGATGAAAATGGAATAGTGTAGGTCAGATGGTTTCACAGGTCGGCGCAACATCGAGGGCTGAAGGGCCGCACGGGATTGTTGACCCATATTCACACTGTAACAGCTTGGCATGGTGAACAGTATCCTGGCCTGGTTGACGCATATTCACACTGTCCCAGATTGGCATGGTGATCAGTATCTTGGGCTGGTTGACCCATATTCACACATTGACAGTTCAGCATAGTGATCACTATCTTGGGCTGGTTGACCTACATTTACATTGTACCAGCTCAGCATGGTGATCAGTGTCCTGGGGCTGGTTGACCCATATTCACACTGTCCCAGCTCAGACTGGCGATCTGTAAACTGGGTTGGTTGACCATTATGTGGGGTGAAAGCGGGAACTAGTTACTGAATTGCATGATCAGCCATGATCATAATGAATGGTGAAGCATGCTCGAAGGGCCGAATGGCCTACTCCTCTCCTATATTCAATGTTTCTATGTTCTATGCAGGGGTCTAACTCTGCATCCTTAAAGGGAGGAGAATAGGACGATGCACAGGGATCATCCTTTGCATTCTGAATGGGATGCGGCCTGGGATTACTGGAGGGAAAGCTGTGCTCACATGAAGCGAATTATCATGTGCCAGCCCTCCGTTAACAGTGTGCTCTCTGTGTTTGTGAGGGGCCAATGGCACACACGGCACCCTGTTTGAGTGGAGGGTGCCAGAAAGGGCAGGAGAATTAAGGTTATGTGGATGCTGTTGGCAATCGATTCAGCTGGTAGGATCTTGATGTTGTCATGCTGTGCCACTCCAAGTGTCGGCGAAGTTGGGAAATGCCATGGCACCCCACATAGTTGATCCAGGAAAGCAGCTGATGTGCCTATCAACGCCAATCCTTGCCCTATTCGCAGCCTTCGAATATATGAAGGGTGCAACCTTATTTATCACATGGCAACAGATTTGGCTCGTCTGCCATTGTGTGATCCACTGCACGTGAGGATCCGTATATGCTAGAGGCAATACCAACAGGCAGGTGCGATCCGTGTAGAGGCCCCTTGTCGTGGTCAGCAGCAACCAAGGGGACCTGGCCAATACGTTTGCGGTACATCTACCAGGTCCCACATGATATTCCAACAGATGTCAGATCACCAGTGTCAGAGGAGATTGTGCCTATGGAGAGGGTGGTGGCATGTCTCTGTGCCCTGATCAAGGATGGCCTGCAGCCCATGGGCTCCTGTGGACATCCCATGCCTTTGTTTCTCATCATTACAGCGGTTCCCTAGGTTGATCCCTCTGAAGCCTGTTCGGGGACCACCAGAGACCTTGTTGGGTCATGCAGTTAGAAGTGCACCGCTGCATCAGGGAGGTCACCAATGGCCGCACCGGATGGCCAGTGAGGATGTTCACTTCAGGCCGGACTCTCACAGCCAGACCCAGAGGGCCATTGGTTCTGGCATTATTGCCGGAGAACCATAGGTTGTAATGTTCATAGACTGCACACAAGTGGTCATCAGGTCTACTGCCAGGCTACCACCTGCAGACGTCAATATTAAAGGAGCCCACTCAATCCAGGTGAAGCTGGTATGTGAACATCACAGTTGCTTGCAGCGAATGTGTGACCACCTCTCAGGAAACTGTCATGACACCTGGGTCTTGCACCCGTCCCGACCACCACCACTGTTCACTAAACTGGCCCAGAGGGAGGGGTGGCTTCTTGGAGATAAGGGCTATCCATTGCAGATATGGCTCCCAACACCAGTGAGAGACTCCACCACTGCTGCAGAGGAGAAGTACAACGCCAGCCACTGGGCTACAAGAGCCACCATTGAGCAGCTGATCGGCATGCTGAAAGAACGCCTTCAATGGCAGTATGGATAGGGTAATGCCCTGTACTACAGGCCGAAAAGGCCAACTCTTTTCTTTGCTGGTCTGCACAAGTATGCACCCAATAGGGGCCAGGCTTGGCATGATGATGAGAGACGTCAATAGATTCCTCCTCGGAATATGAGGACACTGAGGACCGACAACATGAAAGATACATTGGAGGGCAGATGACACCCAGGCTCTGCACACAGGGCTAGCAGTGAGCGAGAGACGTACAGAGATGTCATATCAGACAAAGGCTGTCTGCTCCATCGGGACCACCATGAACTCTGTAAGCCACACTGATGCAATGTCCATGTCACTGAGTCCCTGGAGACGCTCATGAGTAATCATGGCATAGTAATGGTGTTTTTGCATACGTTGGCTCTCCTGAAGTGCCAACGGTGCAAAAGGATGTGACGTTGCCGCTACATGCTGGCACATATCATTCCCACAGAGAAAAGGACACACATGTTGGTGAGGAACATTTAGTGAAAGGAGTGTTTACATTGCTGTAACACACGTGTATTCCAATTTGTATCAGTGTGTTCTCTGCAAACCTCTGTAATACATTTAATGGTCTATTTAAGTCTCACGTACTGGAATGTGCAAAATTAAGATTATTCACCCAGGTGCAGCTCGCCTACAAGAGGGAATGTTACACTTAAGTGGGAGAAGAGAATCACAACTTCACAGGACACTGGGACACAGCAGGGTAAGTATGTGACAGCAAAGCGGAATGTGTTAGGGTAACTAAGCAGGTCAGGCAGCATCTGCAGAGAGAGAAGCAGAGTTAACTTTCAGGTCTGTGAACTTGGACAAGTTAACTCTGCTTCTGTCTCCACAGATGCTGCCTGACCTGCTGGATTTCTGCAGTACTTTCTGCTTTGCAGCCAGATTGACAGCAGCCCCACTCCGCAACAGTCATGTAAGTATTTCTCCGACGGCTGTCAGGAAACAGGTGCTACGGCGCTCTATATTAGTTATCAAGCGTAATTTAACAATTAACCCGAACAATAAACCCTGTGTATTCGGGATAACATCTAAGTTAGCAATTAACTGAAACGTTTCACACTCTACTTTAGTTATCAAGTCTAATTTTACAATTACCAAGAATTTTATACCCTGTGCATTAGGGATAAGATCTTATTTAGCAATTAACTGGAACAATTCATGTTATGTATTAGATATCATGCCTAATTTAACAACTAACCGGAATATTATGCCTTGTGTATTATTGGTGACATCTAATTGAACAACCAACTGGAGCGTTTTACACTCCGTATTAGATACCATGTCTAAAAAAGCAATTAACCTGAATATTATACCCTGTGCATTAGAGATGACATTTAACTTCATAATTTATTAGAATTTGAAGCACGCTATACTAGTTATCATGTATAATTTAACAATTAACTAGAATATTATAACTTGTGTGTTAGGGATGACATCTAATTTAACAATTAACTGGAACATTTTACAAACTATATTAGTTAGTTTGTCTAATTTAACCATTAACCAGAAGATCATTCCTTTTCTATTTGGGATGGCATCTAATTTGACAATATATTGGAATTTTATACACTCTTATTAATTACCATGACCTATTTAACAATTAACCAGAATATCATTCCTTTTGTATTTGGGATGGCTTCTGACTTGACAATATATTGGAATTTTATACACTCTTATTAATTACCATGGCCCATTTAACAATTACCCAGAATATTATACCCTGTGTATTCAGGATGACAGCTAATTTAACAATTCACTGAAACATTTTACACTCTACATTTATCATCATGCCCAATTTAACAATTAACCAGAATATTACACCCTGTGTATTCGCGATGACAACTAATGTAACAAATGGCTGGACTTTCTATACTCCGTATTAATCATCATGCCCCATTTAGCAATTAACCAGAATTTTATACCCTTTGTATTCGGGATGACATCTAATTCAACACCTAATGGGAACATTTTGCACTCTGTATTAGATATGATGTCTAATTTAACAATTAACCAAAATATTATCCACTACTTAATATGAATGACATCTGATTTAACAATGCCCGGAACGTTTTCGTCTCTATATTATTTTGTATGTCCATTCAAACAATTAACCTTAATATTATCCCCTGTGTGTTATGGATGGCATCTAATATAACAAATGCCTGGAACGTTTTACGCTCTATATTAGTTATCATGTCCATTTTAACAATGAACCTTAATATTATCCCCTGTGTGTTATGGATGACATCTAATATAATAAATGCCTGGAAAGTTTTACGCTCTATATTAATTATTATGTCCATTTTAATAATTAACCAGAATATTATCCCCTGTGTATTATGGATGACATTTAATTTAGCTATTAATTGGAACATTTGCACTCTCTATCGGTTATTTTGATTTGATTTAGAGATACAGCATTGAAACAGACCATTCGGCCCACCGAGTCTGTGCAGACCATTAACCACCCATTTATACTAATCATACACTAATCCCATATTCCTACCACATCCTCACCTGTCCCTATATTCCACTACCACCTACCTATACTAGAGGCAATTGATAATGGCCACTTTACCTATCAACCTGCAAGACTTTTGGCTGTGGGAGGAAACCGGAGCACCCGGAGGAAACTCACGCAGACACAGGGAGAACGGACAAACTCCACACAGGCAGTACCCAAAATTGAACCCGGGTCGCTGGAGCTGTGAGGCTGCAGTGCTAACCACTGCGCCACTGTGTGGAGTTTGCAAGTTCTCCCTGTGTCTGTGTGGGTTTTCTCCGGGTGCTCCGGTTTCCTCCCACAAGCCAAAAGACTTGAAGGTTGGTCGGTAAATTGGCCATTATAAATTGCCCCTAGTATAGGTAGGTGGTAGGGAAATATAGGGACAGTTGGAGATGTGGTAGCAATATGGGATTAGTGTAGGATTAGTATAAATGGGTGGTTGATGGTCGGCATCTCGAAACTAAACTAACTAATGTAACAATTAACCAGATTGTCCCCTGTGTATTCGAGATGATATCTAATTTAAAAATTAACTGGAAAGTTTTACACTCTGTATTAGTTAGCTTGTCGAAGTTAACAATTAATCAGAATATTTTACACTGTGTATTAGACATGACATCAAATTTAACAATTAACTGGAACATTTTACACACTCTATTAGTTGTAATGTCTAATTTAACAATGAACAAGAATATCATCACCTGTGTCTTAGGGATGACATTAAATTTGACAATATATTAGAATTTTAAGCACTCTACACTAGTTATCCTGTGTAATTTAACAATTAACCAGAATATTACAACTTGTGAATTAGGGATGATATCAAATTTAACAATTAGCTGGAACATTTTACACTTTATATTTGTTATGATGCCTAATTTAACAGTTAACAGGAATATTCTGCCCTGTGTATTAGGGACGGTGTCCTATCTAACAATTAACAGGAACAATTCATGTCCTATATTAGTTAACATTCCTCCTTTTACAACTAACTAGGATATTCACCCTCTGTATTAGGGATGACATCTAATTTAACAATTAGCTGCGACGTTGTACTCTCTAAATTAGATATCATGCATAACTTAACACTTAATCAGAATATTATAGCCTGTGTATTAGTGATGGCATTTAATCTAACAATTAACTGGAACAATTTATGCTCTATATTAGTTGTCTTTCCCATTTGAGAATTAACCAGACTATAAGCTGTGTAATGGTGAGTTCATGTTGTTTAACAATTTGCTGGCATGTTTTATACTCTATATTAATCATGTCTCTGTTGGAAGCTGCAGACGGAAGATCTCCAGAGGAGATGAGGTCAGTGACAGTCCCGGGGGAATCGGAAGAAGTGTCTGAGTGTTGGCACTGAGCGTCTGCAAGGTAGAGGTCGGTACACCGGACAATAACAGCACCACCCTTATCTGCAGGTTTGATGACAATGTTGGGGTTAGGACTGAAATCGGCATGTTCAGAGCAGGGATAGTTTAGAGTGAGTGTGGGAGGCAGAGAAATTATGATGACGCGCTGACAGTTTTCAATGAAAAGGTAAAGAGCTGTTAAGAGGCCAGAGGGAAGGGTCCAGGTAGAGGGTGCATGCTGGAGGCGGGTGAATGGGTCTTCTGGCCGGGGAAGGACTCCTGTGCAAAGAAGTGAGCATGGACGTCAAGGCAATGGAAGAATAAGTTAATGTCGTGCCAAGCACGGAATTCATTGATGTGGGGTGTAAGGTGATTAAACTGAATCCTTTGCTGAGTACCAAACGTTCAGCACCAGAGAGGGGAAGGTCAGAGGGTATAGTGAATACATGGAAAGGGGTCAGATCAGAAGGGGTTGGGTCAGAGGGAAGAGAAACGGAAGGAGGATCTGCAGGGGCATTAGTTCCCATCAGCTGTTGGAACTTGCGTTCCATGGAACATGAAAGGAAGAAAAAAGACTAATATTAATGCGTAGGATAAGACGAAGGATGAAATTAAACTGAGGAATAGAACAGCTTTGAGATAACGTGAGGTGGTGCTTCTGGAGAGAGAGGTCCAGTGTGTACATGCGGCGGGCACATGCAGAAATCCAGTGTGGATCTCAGGATGCGGCAAGAACAGCTGTCCGACGAACGTTGTATTTCGTAGAGATGCCTGTAATCCTGCTGGATTAAAAAAAAGGATGCAAATTCAGTTGGAATCCACGTGGAATAAGTCGGAGTTGGAGACAGTCACTGAGGAAGGAAATGTTAATGTGAAAACATGTTTTGGTAGACACTTTAGCAAGCAGCACGACGGAAATAGAAAGCAATGAAAGTGAACAAGGTAAAAGAGGCAAACGAAAATCCCGTCGGAGAGAAGAGCAGAACTTCTTCAATGTAATTCCTGGAAGAGAAGTGGCAGTGAATTAAACACTAAGAAAAAAGCAAAATGCATCAGATGCTGGAAATCTGAAATAAAAACAAGAAATTCTGGAAATACTCAGTGGGCCTGACAGCAGTGAGAAGCAGCGTTATTGTTTCAGGTCAGTGACCGATTTTCAGAACTGACAGATATTAGAAATGTAAAAGGTTTTAAGCAACTAAAACGGGGTGGGCAAGAGATAACAAAGGAGAAGGTGTTGATAGGACAGGGTCAGAGACTAACTGACCATATTGTCATGGAACAAAGGCAAATAATGTGCTAATGGTGTGCTGATATACAAAGCGTGAGGACAAAGAGGGTGAGAATTGACTGTTGAGCAGAACGTACTCCAATCACTCACATTAAAAAACAGTAGGTAAGCATAGTAGAAACAAACTGAAAAACCTAAAATAAAGTAAACAAATAAAAAAGGAAAAAGAAAACAAAAGAAAATATAACCAAAAATACAAAGGGGGGCGTCATGCTCTGAAATGATTTAACTCCGTGTTCAAGCCGTCAGGCTGTAGTGTGCCGAATAGGTAAATGAGATGTTGTTCCACGATGTTCTTGTGTCGATGTTCGCTGGAATACTGCAGCAATCCCAGGACAGAGATGTGAGCATGAGGGCAGGGGTGGTGTACTGAAATGACCAGCAACCGGAAGCTCGGGGTCATTCTTATGGACTGACTGGAGATGATCACCATGCCGAGCTGGTACAATGTGAATATGCTTGAACGAGCTCAGGATGCTGAACGCCCAGTCAAGCTGGGGCAGTGTGAATATGGGTCAACCAACCCAGGATACTGTTCACCATGTCGAGCTGGTGCAGTGTGAATATGGGTCAACCAGCCCAGGATATTGATCACTATGCCGAGCTGGTACAGTGTGAATATTGATCAACCATCCCAGCATACCGATCACCATGCTGAGCTGGTACAGTGTGCATATGGGTCAACCAGCCCAGGAAACTGATCACCATGTCGATCTGGTGCAGTGTGAATATGGGTCAACCAGCCCAGCATACTGATCACTATGCCGACCTGGTACAGTGTGAATATTGGTGAACCATCCCAGCATACTGATCACCATGCTGAGCTGGTACAGTGTTTATATGGGTCACCCAGCCCAGGATACTGATCACCATGTCGAGCTGGTGCAGTGTGAATATGGCTCAACCAGCGCAGCACACTGATCACCATGCCGAGCTGGTACAGTGTGAATATGGGTCAACCATCCCAGCATACTGATCACCATGCTGAGCTGGTACAGTGTGAATATGGGTCAACCATCCCAGCATACTGATCACCATGCTGAGCTGGTACAGTGTGTATATGGGTCAACCAGCCCAGGATACTGATCACCATGCTGCGCTAGTACAGTGTGTATATGGGTCAACCCGTATTGGATACTGATCACCATGCCCAGCTGGTACAGTGTTAACATGGGTCAACCAGCCCAGGATACTGATCACATGCAGAGCTCGTACAATGTGAATATGGGTCAACCATACCCAGGATACTGATCACTATGCCGAGCTGGTACAGTGTGAATATGGGTCAACCAGCCTAGGGTACTGATCACTATGCCGAGCTGGTACAGTGTGAATATGGGTCAACCAGCCCAGGATACTGATAACTGCCGAACTGGTACAATGTGAATATGGGTCAGCCATCCCAGGATATTGAGCACCATGTCGAGCTAGTGCAGTGTGGATATGGGTCAAACAGCCCAGCATTCTGATCACTATGCCGAGCTGGTACAGTGTGAATATTGGTCAACCATCCCAGAATACTGATCACCATGCTGAGCTGGTACAGTGTGGAAATGGGTCAAGCAGCCCAGAATACTGATCACCATGCCGAGCTGGTTCAGTGTGAATAAGCATCAACAAGCCCAGGATATCGCACTGATACCTTCCTTTATTAACAAAGTTCCACTTTTGCCTTTTTTCCCCGAATGTCAGATATCCTTGAATTTTGAATTCCAAGTCTTGGTCAGTCTGCAACCATCTCTCTGTGATTTCACTCAAATCACATTCATTTATTTCTATTTGTGCTGTCAAATCATCTATCTTGTTGTAGATGCTGCGTCCATTCAGATAAAGAGCCTTAAGCTTAGACTTTTTTCCCATTACTACTCATTTTGTTTCTAATTTCTGCTGCAATATTTTGCTTATATTTTCTGATCCTTCCTGTCACACTTTGATTACTGTTCACCTCTTCACTACCCTGCATCTCTGATCTCTCATTTCCTTTTGATTGTTTTTAAAACTTCCCTTGAATTGAAATCCCCCACCCCCGTCCGCCGCACTAATTAGTTTGAAATCGAATCTGCAACCCTAGTTATACGTATGGGCATATGGGCAGGACACTGGTCCCAGCATTGTTCAAATGAACCCCGTCCCAACGGAACAACTCTCTCCTTCCCTAGAACTGGTACCAGAGCACCATGAATCGGAGCCCATTTCTTCCACACCAATCTTTGAGCCATGCATTTACCTCTCTAATCTTATTTACCCTGCGCTATTTTCCACGTGGCTCAGGTAGTATTGCGGAGATTATTGCCTTTGTGGTACTGCTTTTTAATTTAGCACGAGCTGCTCATAGTCCCTCAGCGGAACCTCTTTCCAAATCCTTCCTCTGTCGTTGGTACCTACATGGGCTACAATAACTGGATCCTTCCCCTTCCATTCCAAGTTCGTCTGAAGCAAAGAAGAGGTCTCCTCAACCTTGGCACCAGGTAGGCAACACAGCCTTCGGGACTCTCTATCTTTGCTGCAGAGAACAGTACCTATTCCCCTAACTATCCTAACCCCTATTAGTACATTTCTCTTTTCTTACCCACTTGAATGGCGCTCTGAACCATGGTGCTGTGGTCAGTTCGCTCATCCTCCCTTCAGCCTGTGCCCTCGTCCACACTGGGAGCAGGAGCCTCATAACTATTGGATATGTCTCCTCCAAAGCTAAATTCTAGATCCCCATACTTGCCTCACTCGCAGTCACACCCTCCTGTCCCTAACTGCAGTCCAAAGTTGATGTAATTAATATAAGGGGCGCGACTGTCTCCGGAAGCACAGTGTCCAGGTTACTCTAACCCTCCCTGCTGTGTCACATTGTCGGCAACTCGGACTCCAGCTCATCAACTCTGAGCCGAATGTCCTCCAGCAGCCAACGCTTGTTACAGATGTGGTCACCGTGGATCGCACTAGTGTCCACCAGCTCCCACATAATACAGCTACAACACATCGCCTCCCCAGCTATCTCTATTCTAATTAATTCATTTGGATGTTAAATACTTTAAATGTGAATTTCTTAACTGTACTCATCATCTGTAATCACGTCTCATCATTTAAACCACTTGGCTAATCAAAACAGGCACGGATGAGATACCCACCAATCACTTACCTGTTTTTCTGAGATGACACACCTCAGCTCTGACAGGTGGAGAGAGGTAGAAGGGATTCTCTGCCACAGCTTTTTATCTCATGCCGCCGCTGCCCTTCTCACGCAGGTCCACTCTCCATGTGCAGTGATAGCATGCGAAAGGATGACTTGATGTTCGCTGGTGTGATCATGGTCCAGGGAAATTGGGAAGATACGCCAGAGAGTTAGATCTTAGGCTCCCCAAGGTTCTTTTCAGAAAACAACAACAGAGATTCCATTGTCAGCTGGTTTAATGACAATGTCATGGGTGAGAGAATGAAGTGTTGCAGATCACAGGGACATAGATCAGGGAGAGTAAAGGCGACGGGATTCATTTAATCATACCTGCCTCCATATTAACATAAACCTTAATTAATTTATTCCCTCCATGCCTCCTTAGATTAGATTTAGATTAGAGATACAGCACTGAAACAGGCCCTTCGGCCCACCGAGTCTGTGCCGAACAACAACGACCCATTTATACTAATCCTACACTAATCGCATATTCCTACAAACCATCCCCACCTGTCCCTACATTTCCCTACCACCTACCTATACTAGTGACAATTTATAATGGCCAATTTACCTATCAACCTGCAAGTCTTTTGGCTTGTGGGAGGAAACCGGAGCACCCGGAGGAAACCCACGCAGGCACAGGGAGAACTTGCAAACTCCACACAGGCAGTACCCGGAATCGAACCCGGGTCCCTGGAGCTGTGAGGCTGCGGTGCTCAGCACTGCGCCACTACGCCACTTTTCCCTGGTTCTGTCTTTGCTAAAAGTAATAATCTCAATCATTACATGGTTCTGAAGAAATCGCATTTACGTGCAAAGCTGGTGCTGTTTCTCTCTCCACAGATGATACCAGACCTGCTCAGTGTTTCCAGCATTGTCTGATTTCAAGTCTAATAATGCTCGCCCTCTGCTGGTGGTTACAGGTGTTTCAGTCAGCCGACCAAAAACAAACATCACCATCAGCTGGAGAGTCAGCACGATGTGGTCGTTCTCCCGACAGAGTAACAATTGCACACCACTGATGACGAACTAAAATACTTAGAATTAAATTGCAAAAACACATTAATTTCTGATCAGATTCTCCTGCTCTACCGCAATAATCCGGGATAGTGCAGCACAGTAAAACAACATTGTATTGTATCTAGGAATTTGTGCATATTTAGAACTTGAATCATAATATTGGAATTAATATTGACAAAGACACACATTACAGCTAAAACATGGAATCAATGTTTTTATTAATTTTGCATTATTTCCATTGTACATCAACACTTACATTATAAACTGCAGTAATTTGTCCACATCGAGTCGATGGCGGTGGAGGATGCCGATACAATAAATGCAGATAAAAGAGACAGACCATTTATTCTTCGACAGACGTATTCTAAACATTCTTTAATAGGATATGAACATGTGAAACGGTTACAGAACGAATTTCATACCAACTCTTTATGAATAAGCAATGGATTTAATCTCTGTGTCAGTGTTGGTAATTACATGCGGAGGAATGTATCTCAGTATTTGTACAGACAGAGAAATGATCCGAAATCAATTCTGTTTGGTATTTTAATTAAACAGATTACACACACTTTCAGAGAAAATATGGAGAAAAGCCAAATCTTGTTATTCCAACACCAAATAATCTGGTGACTGATGAACGCAAAGTGATGCTTATATCGTGAAGTAAAGCACATTCAGCATGTTCACACTGTTGGAAATGTTCATGCCATTGTTTCAGATTTAACACAGAATATTTTCCACCAGTCTGTGATACACCTTTAGACATCATTTACTGGATTTGAGGCTGACCTTTTAGCTGAAAGGATAACAGAAACGACTTGAGAGGGTTACAGCAATGCCAACCATCAAATAAGCACATCAAATACAGTATATGTTCTCTACTCAGAATATTTCTGTTTCAATAATCCTCCTATTTCAATAGTAAGTAGACAGAATGTTCTCTGCGATACTTTCGAATCACTGACTGCTGAAAACACCATTCATTATCATATTAATATAAGAACCAGCCGGGACTGTACACTGTCAGCACAAATAAATGGAACAAATAATGCAGCATTGGTCTTGCCGGCTTTATGCAGATGTAAGATGTTGAACCGCACAGTCACTGCCCGTCATTGGTGGAATGTCTGCTGCTGTGAACGTGTCACAGTGAACATCCTCATTGTTTTCAGGATTGGAGGGAACCAGCAAAGCTGTTTTAGTGCGGGTCTGGGAGTTGCATACTATGGAGAGAAAGATGATGGATTAATTATTGAACTAAAAGTGAGTTCAGTGCGGGTCATCTGTCTAAGTGTCAATGAGGTGATGGGGACTGGAATTTGAATGGTTTCCAGCTCCATTCACCGTGTTGTTATTTTCCCGCTGGGTGATAGCAGATGAAGTGGATCTGCCGAGCCCGAATCAGGGTGTTTAGATTGAGCACCTGAAGGATTTCCAGTGAATGCGTTCATAACAGAGATAACGTCAGGATGGATTTTCTAAAATAAGTCCAGCATTTACTTTTGTTCAGAGATACAGCACTGAAACAGGCCCTTTGGCCCACCATCGACCACCCATTTTCGACTAATCCTACACTAATGCCATACTTCTACCACATCCCCACTTGTCCCTATATTTCCCTACCACCTACCCATACTATATACCCATACCCAACAGAGAGATGGTGACTGTGGGAGTTTAACTCACTGAGAGTGGAGAGATCACCGCCGGCACTTGTCAGTGTGAAGAGATCATCAGGAACACTGTCCAGCAACAAGTGACCATCCTGAGTTTCAATGGCTCCAGTCTGAACATCATCATAAGCACCGGGGACCAGACCTGAGAGGAAATAATGATTTTCACAAAAATCACATGGTAACACTGAATATTTAGAATGATATTGTTAGACGCCAATCTACTCAGGCTTGCCAGGTTTGACTGTGATCTTCAGCTGGAATGAGATTTGAGGCTGACGAATGGTAGGACCATGTCGTGCCGCGGCAGTTGAGTCATCATAGGCCCGTCATATATTTTAAACGGCAGCCAGCAATCGATTGAAAGACAGGAGCACTGTTGGACATTGGGTGGGAGGACTGACAACTGGTGTGTTTGTAAGATGGCAGCAGTCAGAGCAAGGGAGGAGCCCAGGTTTTCTCATGTCTCCCTGTATGTGTTCCTCCAAGCGGCAATGGCAGGAGGGAAGCGCTTTTCCCATCGGAACGGGTGGAGGAGGCCGGCTAGGCTGGCAGGCAGGGCCTGGCAGGAGACTGAGGAGGAGTTGAGCAGACGTGAGGTAGTCCCATGTAAGAGGCTTCAGTGCAGGAACAGGATCAATGCCCTGATGTAGTATGGCAAGGTGAGTGCAGTGCCTTACATTAAACTGACAGCCTTAAATGTCACACAATATGAAAATGAAATTGGAGGAGGGGTGCCCCCACTCATTGGTTCAGATCCTCCTCCATCAGATCCTCCTCCAGCTCAGTGACCACCTCCCTGATATGGCACAATCTTCAGTGACACTGCTGCTCTGACATTTGCAGGAAGCAGAGCCTCTGATGGTAAACCCACTCGTGGGTAGCATCATCTGCACTCAAGAAGCTGCTTGCGTGCTACTGTGCTGCCCTGCTAATCCACACTCTGTTCCAGCCTCACGATTCCTGTCCCTCTCTGGGTGCAGCAGACCAACCCTTGGGGACTGCTGTTCTCTCCATCTCTGATGTTCCTCCACAATGGGAGATCTCAAAACAGGAGTGGATGACACCTATTGTAAATTGCTGCACTCACTTCTCAAGCCCTTCTTTGTTTTCATTTTTATACCTATCTTATAAGTCAGAGAGGATGCTCATTCTGAATACCTCTGTTGTGATCGCCAAGATCGGTCAGCCTCCAGATTGCCAATACCGTGATTCAATATCTCTCCCCCTCCCTCCAGTGCCACAATGCTTTTCACAGCCAAAACTGACCTTCCTCTGAACTTCCCCTTGGTTATCGATGGCGAGTCTCTGAAACTGTTAGTCTCGCCCGCCTTTCACAAAATTGTGAATAGTTTGGAAAATTGACATGAATTTCCTGTTTTCTTTGCTCCGTTATCTGCCCAGCGTCTTAAAGTGGAGCCTCCACCCACGAGCTCGGTCGACTCGGGGAATATCACCTAACTGTGTAAGGACGTCAGGTTTCCTTTGCACCGCGATCCAGCGGCATTTTCACTCCCAGACTGTGGTCACTGTGTCACAAAATGCTGCCCTCCATTTAAAAGTCATGTGTATCCCATTGAATCACCCATCCAACATACACGCAAATTTCACATTGCACCGCCAAGACAACAGTGTCAGAAAACATCATGAACTGAAAGTTTCATTCCATTATACTACTGGATACAATCGGGATGATTTTGTAGAAATCCAAATTATTTCTCCATTTTTTTAAACTAAACTCACTCAGCAAATCTCCATGTCTTCAGCAGCATCATTTTCGGCGAGTGAGTTCTGATTGATTTAATTGTTGATTTTAGATATCAGACAGAGTGATGGATTAAAAAACGTGATGGTAACAAGTAAAAATGTACCCACCCCGAATTCGAGAGATGTTCCCTTCAGGATATTCTGATCCAGGATCCGTGTCACCCAAACTGTAACTGGTGTAATATTCAATCTGATTGAGGGACTCAATGGAATCAGTAGCTGTTAAACACAAACATGGATGGTTATTGGAGAGATTGATTGGCACGTTCGAATAAATAACATAATACCGTCATCATCTGGTGACAATGTCCTGGGACTTTGTATCTGACGTGATTGTGGAAAATTCATCACAGGGACTGCAGTGGTTCAAGAGCAACTAGGGTTGGACCTTAAATGTTGGCTCATACAGCGAGCCGTTAAAACAATACGCCGTACACCCGGTCGGTCAGATTTCAGACATCAGAGCAGAGACAATAGTGTAAAACATAGTCAGTGAGCACAGTTTCTTAATCCAAAATCCCTCCACCCTGTCTCTTTCCCTTTCAGAGTCTCAAACGGCAGGTGGTGGGGCTCCAAACCCGAGCCCCACCCCGGATAATTGGGTAGAAAAGTGTGCAAGGAGGGCAATAACGGATTTGAAATTCGAGTCATAGAGTCGCACAGCATAGAAACAGGCCCTTCGGCCCACAGCGTCCATGCCGACCATAATGCCTATCTATACTATTCCCCCTGCCTGTATTAATTCCACATCCCTCTCTGCCTTGCTCATTCAAGTACCTGTCCAGATGCCTCTTAAATGTTACTACTGTTACACTCTCCAGCACCTCCTCTGGCAGCTCATTCCAGATAAACACTATTCCATGTGTGAAAAATTTTATCCCCTTTAAACCTCCTCCCTCTCACCTTAAATCAATGCCCTATAGTTTTAGTCACCCTTAACATGGGAAACAGACTCTGGCCAGTTAACCTATCTATGCCTCTCATCATTTTATATACCTCTATCATGTCCCCTCTCAGTCTCCTTCGGTCCAGGGAATACAGACCCAGCCTATCCAATCTCTCTTTATTAATCAAGCGCTCCAAGCAGGGCAACAGCTTTGTGAATCTTTTCTGAACCCTCTCCAGCTTAATCACATCTTCCCTGTAGTGCAGCGACCAGAACTGCACACAGTACTCCTAGTGCAGCCTAACCAACGTTATGTACAACTGTAACATGACGTCCCAACTTTTGTACTCAATGCCTCGGCCGATGAAGGCAAGCATGCCATTCGCCTCCTTCACCACCCTGTCTAAATGTATTGCTACTTTCAGAGAACTATGTACATGCACCCCAAGGTCTCTCTGCTCAACAACACTCCCAGGGCCCTGCCATTCACTGTTTATCTCCTTCCCTGGTTTAACTTTCCAAAATGCATCATTTCGCACTTGCCTGCGTTAAATATACCATTTGCCAATCCCTTGCCCACTTTTCCAGTTGATCTATATCCTGTTGTAGCTTTAGATAACCTTCTTCACTGTCCACTATACCACCAATTTTGGTATCATCTGCAAACTTACTAATCATGCCCCCTGCATTCTCATCCAAGTCACCAATATGTACGACAGACAACAGAAGGCCCAGCACCGATCCCTGCGGCGCACCACTGGTCACAGGCCTCCAATCTGAAGAACAACAATCCACTACCACCCTCTGCCTCCTATCACTAAGCCAATTTTGTATCCAATGTGCTACCACACCCTGGATCCCATGTGTTCGAACCTTCCGGAACAACCTACCATGCAGGACCTTGTCAAAAGCCTTGCTAAAGTCCATGTAGACAACGTCCACCTCCCTGCCCTCGTCAATCCTCTTGGTCACCTCCTCAAAAAACTCAATCAAATTCGTAAGATATGTTTTCCCACGCAGAAAGCCATGCTGACTATCCCTAATCAGACCTTGCCTTTCCAAATGCATATAAATTCTGTCTCTCAGAATCCCTTCCAATAAATTTCTCACCACTGATGTAATGCTCACCGGCCTGTAGTTCCCTGGCTTATTCCTGCTACCCTTCTTAAATAAAGGCACAACATTAGCTCTCCTCCAGTCTTCCGGTACCTCACCCGTTGCTAATGATGATTCAAAACTCTCTACCAGGTCCCAGCAATCTCCTCCCATAGCCTCCTAGGATACACCTGGTCAGGCCCCGGAGATTTATCCAACTTAATGTGCTTCAAAACCTCCAACACCTCCTCCCTTGTAATGTTGATATGCTCCAGGATATCGCTGGTCCCTCCCATGAACGCATTAGCTTCCGTGACCTTCCGCACGGTAAATACAGACGAAAAGTATTCATTTACGACCTACCCCATTTCCCGTGGCTCCACACATCGATTACCACACTGATCCTTAAGGGGACCTACTCTCTCCCTCGCTACCCATTTACTCTTAATATACTTATTGAATCGTTTAGGATTCTCATTTATCTACCAGGGAAATCGTCTTTGTGTGTTTTGTTGTAACCTCAGAAATTTATCTCAATGGTTAAATCGCTCCCTAAATATATCACAGGACAAAGCTTTCATCGATTTTCTAGTGTTGTTGCCCCAGTATCATGAAGCAGAATTTGTAGATATCATGTTAAGCTTCAGAATACAAAGTGTCAGAATAAGTTTTTTTGTAGAAACCACTGATTTCAGGTAAGGAGTTCCTGATGGGAACGTGTTTCTGATCCAGAAATCCAGTCACCTCGAGAAATAAAATCTGAGTCAATGTGAATGTCTCCTCCTGAGAGCAGTGATTATTTATGGTCCAGTTTAAATGGAATAAAATTACATGAAAGTTACAAACAAACTGAAATCACGTTCTTTAACCATTCGCGATGGGTGGGAATCTTCCCAAACCCATTGCTCATCTTACTATACACACTGAAAGACACACTCGCACTGTGATAGGCCACCTTCACAGGGTGATAGTGAACGGATTTCTGACAGTGTTCAGTCAGTAAACTGACCATTAAAATGGGGTATTTAAGTGGAAGTGACATTTGTCTAGACAAAATTCGGTATGAAATATAAAACACAGACCTGAACGCCGGATCTGATAGGAATCCTTGCCAGGTGGAATATTCTCAATCTCTTCATAAATTGCTTGGTATAAACCAGCCGGTGAGCCCTTGCCACCAGTGACAGAACCTGTCAGATGAAGGGTAGGGAGATTAAAGTTTAGTTGCAAACTACGAGCGTTTAACAGTAAATTATCTGTGAACACATCCAAATCACAGTGATGCCGATAGTAAAGAGACAAAGCCAGGTATTGTGAATGGAGAGTAGTTTTGTTGTGCATATTTTCGGATAAGTCTATGTATCTAATTTTTTTGCATTCTCATATATTTACCTGCAGCAGACTGGGGACAAATTCAATCAAGTTTGTTTGAAACGATCTCCCCCTGACAAAGCCATGCTGAGTTCCCCGATTAATGCCTACCTGTCCAAGTGGAGATTAATCTTGTTCCTCAGGATTTTTTCCAATAGTTTCCGTACCACTGATGTTAGATTCACCAACCAGTAATTATCTGGTTTATCCCTGCTACCCCTCTTGAATAATGGTACCACATTCACTGTCCTCAGTCCTCTGGTACATCTCCTGTGATCAGACAGGATTTGAAAATCTGTGTCAAAGCCCCTGCTATCTCTTCCCTTGTCTCACGTAACAGTCTGTGGCACATCCTCCCAGGGCGGTACTGTGGTGCAGTGGTTAGCACCGCAGCAACCCGGGTTCAATTCTGCGTACTGCCTGCGTGGAGTTTGCAAGTGCTCCCTGTGTCAGCGTGTGATTCCTCTGGGTGCTACGGTTTCCTCCCACATGCCAAAGAATTTCAGGTTGACAGGTACATTGGCCATTGTAAATTGCTCCTAGTTCAGGTAGGTGGCTGGGAAATATCGGGACAGGTGGGTATGTGGTAGGAATATGAAATTAGTGTAGGATTAGTATAAATGGGTGGTTGATGGTCGGCACAGACTTGGTGGACCGAAGGGCCTGTTTCAGTGCTGTATTTCTAAACTAAGCTATCTCATCTGGGCCTGAGGATTTATCCATTTTAAGCCCACTAAAACATCTAATACTTCCTACCTTTCAATGTTAATTTATTCAAGTATATCACAATTCCCTTCCCTGATCTGTGCACCAACATCATCCATCTCCATGGTGAACACAGATGAAAAGTAATAATTTAAAACCTAATCTATGTCATCCGGCTCCACACAGATGGCTACTTTGGTCCCGAATCGGCCCTACTCTTTCCCTGGATATCCTCTTTCCATGAATATACTTTAAAAACTCCTTGGTATTGTCCTTTATCTTGCTCACAAGTGTTTTTGAATGCCCCCTCTTCGCTCTCCAAAGTCATTTTTTAAGTATGGCCTGTGCTTTCTATACTTTTTTAGGGCTTGCGCTATTTTCAGCGCTCTGAATCTGTCATAAACCTCCTTTTTATTCCTTATCTAATCCTCCATATCCCTTGACATCCAGGGTTCCCTTGTACTTGTTGCTCCTACCCTTCAACTTTACGGGAACATGTTGGCCCTGATCTCTCCTATTTCCTTTTTGAAGGTAAGAGCCCATGGGATCCAGGGCAATTTGGAAAATTGGATCCAAAGTTGGCTTAGTGCTGGAGGCAGAGGGTGACGGTCAAGGGTTGTTTTTGCGATTGGAAGCCAGGGACCAATGGTGTACTGCAGGGATCGGTGCTGGGGCCATTACTGTTTGTAATGTACATTAATGATTTAGACGTGGATATAGGAGGTATGTCAGTCAGACCGCAGATGACACGAACACTACTGGTGTCATAAACAGTGAGGAGGAAAGCCTTAGATTGCAGGACGATATAGATGGGCTGGTAAGATGGGCGAGGGAGTAGCAAATGGACTTTAATCCTCAGAAGTGTCAGGTGATACACTTTGGGAGGACTAACAAGGCAAGGGAGTATACAATGGATGGTAGGACCCTAGGAAGTACAAAGGGTCAGAGGGACCTTGGCCTACTTGTCCATAGATCACTTAAGGCAGCAGCACAGGGAGATAAGTTGGTTAGGAAGGCATATGGGATATTTGTATGTATTAGCCGAGTCATATAATATAAGAGCGGGGAGGTTATGATGGAGCTGTACAGAATGATAGTTAAGCCACAGCTGGAGTACTGTGTACAGTTCTGGTCACCACACCAAAGGAAGGATGTGATTGCACTGGAGAGAGTGCAGAGGCGATTCACCAGGATGTTGCCTGGGCTGGAGCATTTCAGCTATGAAGAGTGACTGGATAGGCTAGAGTTGTTTTCTTTAGAGCAGAGAAGACTGAGGCGGGACCTGATTGAGGTATACAAAATTGTGAAGGGCATTGATATGATAGATAGGAAGAAACATGCTCCCTTAGCGGCGGGGTCAGTAACCAGGGGGGATAGATTTAATGTAAGGGGCAGGTGTTTGAGAGGGGTATTGAGGAAGAAACTATTCACAAAGAGGATGATTGGAGACTGGAACACACTGCCAGAAGGGGTGGTAGAAGCAGTACCCCTCACAAAATTTAAGGTATTTTGATGAGCATTTGAAATGGGATAGCATGCAAAGCTAAGGGCTAAGTGCTGGGTAACGGGATTAGAATAGATAGGTGCTTGATGGCTGGCACAGAGACGTTGGGCCGAAGGGCGTGTTTCTCTGCTGCATAACTCTATGACTCCATGACCTGATCTCGTGCTTGTGATCGTTTGCAAACTACTTCCAGTCTAGTCAAGTTACAAGGCTCGATCTTTTCAGCTTTATGATTGTCTTGTTACAGAGGCTGTTCTGGCCGGGTCCTTGGCAGAGATAACAGGTCTATGCTGTCCTAGCTATGGACTCTTTCTTATTCAGAGAGAGAAAGGGAGCCTTTTCTATAAGAACTCTATATTATTATGAAAAGTGCTTTTTATTAAGAGGTCCATTTCTTATAATAAATCAGGAGTGGGTTAGATGGGTGAAATATGAGTGCAAGCGTGGTTTTGGAATGTCGAATCACCGCTGGTGAATACAGGAGGTCCTATACAAGTATCACTTGTCAAAATAACTGACAGGCCCGGTTAGACAACTCGCGATTGGATGCCCAGAGCCCGAATCTGAAGGGCAGGAATTGATACCCAATGGATGAAGGAAGATGAACAGTCAAATAAATAGCTGAATGCACAGCCCAAAAAATCAAATTATCTTCCTGATCGATTGTTACAATAAGTAAATTCTTCCAGAGTTTCATGTATTATGTGATGAACTCTCACAGTGAATAAGAACACTTCAAATCACTCTCCGTTTTGAATGTCACATTTTATTCATTCTGGAGCACCTTGAATTGAGAAAATCAGCAAAAACGACTGCAATGTATTTCTAACTAGGTCACCTGACAGTCCATAGAAAGCTGCAATGACCGAAAGTCTTGCAAGTATATGACATTAAATCTGCGATTTTCTGTTTGTTCCGCGGTAAGATATGAGCCTCACCTCTTCTGATTGACTTTTTCTGTATAACCACCATCAGTGAGACCAACACACAGATTAGCAGGACTCCGAAGCAGACTGCAACTAGGATGGAAGTAGTTTTATATCCCTGTTCTTAATGACAAAAATAAAGAAAAGTTTAGCACAGACACAGTCCATCTTGTGTGATAAAATATTTGCAAGAAGTATTTAATAATTATATCCACTGCTTCCAGGCAATGAGTTGGGCTGAACATTCCCCATTATGTGGTGCACATTGCACCAGAGGAAAGTGTGAAACAATCTAAATTACAGAGACAGTGCCCCCATGTTTCTGATCAGTGCAGGACAGTTCGGGTACAGCCAGAAACTGGGATTAGCGGAATTTAAACTGGACCATTTGAAATATGCGGTGAGGCAACAAAATGTTCCAGTCAATGAGAACGTGCACATAGCACCTTCAGAAAATGACAACAATACCAATTCAACTAATACAAACTCTAATGCTAGCTGGACTATTAATAATGGTAAGTACCTGCAGATGTGGATGGGAAAGCAATTGGAGGCACATCGAACCCTATGGAATATATTGTACAAAAAGTTCAGGAGGATGAAATTTCAGCACTTTCCATTTAAACGATAAATACTGTTCTTAATTTCCCGAACTAATGAGTCAATTTAACAAAACAAGGTGCCCTAACCCTGCCACCCTCACCGGAACAAATCACACTGGCATCTTCCTTGTGATCACAGTCAGATTGAGCCGGTGATGAGGAAGGACAGTCGGCCAGAGAAGATTCGCTTCCAGTGCACTTCACCTCATCCAGCCAGATAACACCGTCACCCTGAGAAAAAGTAGCTCCTCCGGGGGCCAATAGAGCGTGACCACAACCCAGCTGTCTGCAGACAACATTGGCATCGGACAAATCCCAGGAGTCATCACAAACCGTGCCCCAACTGTTATTGCACAATATCTCCACTCTCCCGGAGCAGTTGGTGTTACCTTCAAACAGGCGCAACCAATGTCCAGAATCTGGCAAAGAGAATCAATTATTATTATTGATGTAGTATAAGACAGGAGAACAAGTCAGATAGTTGGTATAATAAAGAGGAAGTAGCACCTGGTGAAAGTACATGTTTACAATCATATTCTCGAATGCAGTCCTCTGATCTATGGAGCTGCTCCTCAGTTACTTTTGCTTCTGTTGAAAAGAGAAACATGCTGACTGTATCAGCCACCAATGTTTGAAATGACACTCACAGATTGAGACGTTTGTTGTGTTACCTGAACAAATAACACCAGCATCCTCCCTGTGTTCACAGTTGTGTTTCCCCCACGGTTCTGTTTGACACTGCCAAAGGAACGAGTCGTGTGAAATACACTCCATCCCATCGAGCCAAATGGGTGCAGATCCTTCTCCGAATGACAGAGTGTAATAATCGATATAACTGAGGGGACCGCACTGTAACTGTTCACAGATCACTTCTGCATCAGGTCTATCAAGTGTATCCGAGCACACTGTTCCCCAGGTGCCATTGTAGAACACTTCCACTCTCCCCTCACAGCGATGCTTCCCATTCACCAGCCGCAGCTGTTTGTGCTCTGTCAATGACACAATTGATACCCAGGTGTTTGGATTGATAACGCATTGTATTTCATACTGCACAGCTCAACACATGCTGCACCAGTTGTGTTCACTGATTTCCGGTAATTATTCAAGAAAAGCGATAGAAAAACACCGGCAGCCCATAATGTATTAAAGAATAATCAACACGGATTGAACAACAGAAAGACAAACAACGTTACTGAATTGTTTTCAGACGTTACAGAAAGATAACGGGGATAATGCAGTCGATGCAACATGCATGTTTTTTTCAGAAGGCCTCCGACAAGGAACCACATCGTGAGATCATGACTGGGGTCAGAGCATGTGAAGTCAAGAGATCAGTGGAAGAATAGTATAAGACGAGCTACAAAGCACACTGTCGGGTTTAAATGTGGTAACCCAGAATGGCGGAAGGTGGGAAGTCGTGTTCCACAGGTCTGGGGTCACTGCTGCTCAATATTTACATAAACGATTTTGACTTAGACAAGGGAGACATAATTTCAAAATTTCAGATGACAGCAATTTGGGGATATAGTTATCACTAAGAACAACAAATACGAAATACGGAAGACGTTAGTAAAAGAGCCGAATGGGCAAACAATTGCCAAATGAGTTGAATACAGATAAGTCTAAGGTGGTCAGTGTTGATAGGAAGAATAAAGAGGCAACGTACTTCTTGTAAAATAAGGATTAAAATGATGTATAACAGCAAAGAGACCTCGGGATACAGGGGCACTAATCACTTATAAAGTGACAGAGACCGAAGCCAGTGATCATAAATATAGGATGATCATGAACAAATCTAATAAGAAATTCAGGAGAATTATTTATTTTAGCTCGGAGTGGTTTGAATTTTGAATTCCGAACACATGCAATTGTTGAAGTGATGAGCGTCGATGTCTTTAAGGTAAAGCTGTATAGGTACATGAAGAAGAAAGAAGTAGGCGGATATGCAAAGAGGGTTAGATGCAGTGATATGGGGCAATACTCGTGGGCAGCATAAACACCACATTGACCAGTAAGGCCGAATGGCCAGATTCTGTGCTGTCCATTGTATGTAATTCGATGTCATATCTTCCCTGTGAAACCACGTGCACAACACTACGGAAAATGGGCACATGGAAGCACCCTTACCTGAACACAAGATCCTCACATCTTCTTTATGAGAACAGTCGTGGTTACCCCACGATGCTGAGGGACATTCCCAGAGAAATGATTCGTTACCGAAACACTTCAGTTCATCCAACCAAACTGGCCCTGAGCCTCGTTCACAAGATGCCGGAAGTGCCAGGTCCAAGGCCTTTCCACAACCCAGCTGTTTGCAAACCACGTCAGCGTCCGCCTGATCCCAGGAATCATCACAGACTGAACCCCATATCCCATTGTAACAAATCTCCACTCGGCCAGTACATGGGCTTCCACCGTCAGACAGCCTTACCTGCACGTGGTCTGTTGGACAACAGTACAGGAGGATTATACTTTCAATAGACATTCACCTCATCACTCAATGCAACTGATTGCACCATCACCAGCTTTCAAACAAGACATGTTAAATGCGCCTGTGACAGGTAAATAAAGCTATAAAACAGAATATCTGTTTACACATGCTCCTTACACAGAATGTAATGAACAGAAATGTTTCAGATATCCTACTACATCTGGCTTTGACATGTTATGTTCTCCAGTTCCCATTTTATGTTTTGAACGCTGTGTACGTTGTTGTACAGGCGATCACTCACACGATTAACAATTAATTTATACACATGTTATATTACTGTATATGTTCCTTGTCCATGTATGTTACCCTTATCTGTTATCTTGGTCAGACATTTACTGTCATCTCCTATTGCCTTTATCTTGAATTGCAAGTGACTTGCATTTATCTAGCGCCATTAACGGAATGCAACATCCCAAGGCGCAGTGCAGGAGTGATATCAAAGAAAATTTAACACAGAGCACCTAAGAATATATTAGGTCACATGATCAAAAGCTAAGTCAAAGAGTTTGTTTGTTATGGCGTATCTTGAAGCAGGGAAGAGAGGTTGACAGGCAGAGAGATTTAAGGAAGCAATTCTGGAGCGTGTGACCTTTGCAGCTAAAGGCACGGCCACCATGGTGCGCAATTGAAATCAGGAATGCTCAAGAAGCCAGAACAGGGAGCTGTCAAAATGGAGCCGATTGCAAAGAGAGGAGCTGCGAGGCCAGGAAGGGATATGAAAACAAGGATGAGAAATTTAAAACCGCGCATTGCTGGGAAAAGTAGGTCAGTGAGCAGAGGGCAGATGCCGGAGTGGCAATTGGTCGAGACAGCAGAATTTGCAGAGGTTGGAACTAAGGAAGCCAGCCAGGAGTACATTTGAATTATCGAGTCTGGAGAGAAAAGGGCAATCGACAAGAATAGATAACGGCAAATTCGGGTGATGTCATGGAGGTGAAAATAGACAGTGTTAGTGAAGATATGGAGATTTGGTAGGAGGCTCACCCCGGGGTCAAATGTAACACCAAGATTACAAGCAGTCTGCCTGAGTCACAGACAGTTTGTGTGGCGAGAAATGGAGTTGGCAGCAAGGAAACATGCGATGGGGACTGATGGTTTCTATCTTTTCAATACTGAGTTGGAGGAATTTTCTGCTGATGCAGTACTGAATGTCAGACTGGAATTCTGACAGTGTACAGGCTGTGGAGGGCTCAAGAGAGTTGAATGTGAGGTAGAGTTGGATACAGTGAGATACATGTGGAAACTGAGGCTCAGTTTGTGGATATCACTGAAAGGCAGCATGTAAATGAGAAATGAGGTATCAATGGATAGATCCTTTGGTGACACTGTAGGTGACTTTGCAGGAGCGGGAAGAGAAGCCATTGCCGGTAACTTTCTGACTATGACTGTACAGATAAGACTAGAACCAGCTGAGTGCAGTCCCACCCAGCCAGGGGATAATGGAGAGGGGTTGGAGAAGAATTTCATGATCAATCATATCAACATTTGTAGACAAGTCAAGAAATAGGAGGAGGAAACGTTTAGATTTGTTACAATCACTTAGGATGACATTTGTGACTTCGATAAGAGTTATTTTGGTCTTGTGGTGTGGATAGAAATCTGATTTGAGGAATTGGAACATGCAGTCCATAAAAGATGAGCATGGATTTGGGAGGCGACAACACATTCAAGGACGTTGGCGAGCAACGAACAGTTGGAGCTGGGGCAATAATTTGCATGGACAGGTGGTCAATGGTTTCTTTCTGAGGAGAGGCATGATGACTGCTGATTTGAAGGAGAGGGGGCTGAACATGAAGAGAGAAAGAGAGAATCGTTAATATTGTCAGCTGTCATGGGACCCAGGAAGGGAATGTCTCTGTTCAGTATCTTAGTAGAAATAAGGCGCACACAGCAAGACGTGGCTTTCATCAACAGCATAGGTTCAGAGAGAGCGTGAAGGACTCTAGGAGAGAAACAAGAAAAGCGAATTCAGGGTGATGGTGCGGGGTGGGGTTGAACAACTGATAGGCAGTTAGGCCCGGTGGATTGACGAAGAAAGGTAAGTTGTGGAGGCGACTGAACAGATATTTTTGAACTTAGTGACAAAAAGTCTAGGAGTCCTCTCATTTATTTTTGGAGTTCAGGGTGGACGAGGCAGGGGAGTGGTTCAGGGGGAAGATTTATGATGGAGAAGATATGCTGCGCGTTTCCTTTGCCTTCCTGGATGATCATTGTCTAACGGGTGGTTTTAGCAAAGAAGAGCAGGACCCGATGATGCTTTATGTGATTGATCCATTCAGGATTATATTACCAGATTGTTGGCCAGATGTCACCGTGCCTTTCTGTTTTTTTTTTAATTCTTTCATGGGGTGTGGGTGTTACTGGCAAGGCCAGAATTTCTTTTATCCACCCTATATATTACTTCCAATTCATACTGGAGAATGTAACGTCCACAAGTTCTACCCTTGAACATCAGTCTTGCAATATGCAGTATCTTCGTGTAGAACGATGTTCCAGGGTCGTGTTGATTATAACATTATCATAAATCGATGTAATATTAATTGCATAACAGAATCACTTACTTTTGTAAGGATGGGACTCTGTCTTTGACAATGAAGACATTTGAGTAATTTTAGAGATAAACCATACGTCTGAACAGAGAATATGCAGACCTCTCTGTCCAGACAGGCTGCTGCTATTATGTTCAATGAGCAGACGAAACTTGTGAGGCACATTGTCAATTGCTATTGTCTGCAAAATATCAATGAACTAAACGACCAATTATATCAATATATGACTGTTGGAGTGAAAAAAGAGGGCAGAAAACAGGATCTCTCTGCAAAATGTTGGACAGGATCAGGAAGTGTCATTGGACAATTGAACTCCAGATGTGTGGACCTCCTGGCTGAGCAGGAAACCAGTATTTAATCTGGACGAGACAAAAATGATTGGACTAATTGCGTCAGGCACTTTGGGGAATAAGAATCAGGATGTGACCCATCAAATAGAGAAGTAGAAGACAAGGAGAAGACACATGGCTTCTGTCGGCGGACATAAATGTTGGGTGGAGCTGGACATCTACCTAACTAAAGAACAAGATGACATACTCTACTCTGTCCAGTGACTGAGTGTGTAATAACCATTCGGCACTGTAAACTTCTGACGTGAAACGATGGAATGTATTGAATGCCGCTGTGTCCGAAAAAAATACTTACTGTAACCAATCGGTATCAAATCTGAATCATTCACTATCTCATATGTTGTAAGTTCCACTCTGTCATATTTAAATAAATGTTCGTTGGAACAACCCCAAACTATCATTAGCGAAATATCAGCACGGTTTTGTGAAGGGTAGGTCGTGCCTCACAAACCTTATCGAGTTTTTCTAGAAGGTGACCAAACAGGTGGATGAGGGTAAAGCAGTGGATGTGGTGTATATGGATTTCAGTAAGGCGTTTGATAAGGTTCCCCATGGTAGGCTATTGCAGAAAATACGGAAGTATGGGGTTGAAGGTGATTTAGAGCTTTCGATCAGAAATTGGCTAGCTGAAAGAAGACAGAGTGTGGTGGTTGATGGCAAATGTTCATGCTGGAGTTTAGTTACTAGTGGTGTACCGCAAGGATCTGTTTTGGTGCCACTGTTGTTTGTCATTTTTATAAATGACCTGGAAGATGGTGTAGAAGGGTGGGTTAGTAAATTTCCGGATGACACGAAGGTCGGTGGAGTTGTGGATAGTGCCGAAGGATGTTGTCGGGTACAGAGGGACATAGATAGGCTGCAGAGCTGGGCTGAGAGATGGCAAATGGAGTTTAATGCGGAAAAGTGTGAGGTGATTCACTTTGGAAGGAGTAACAGGAATGCAGAGTACTGGGCTAATGGGAAGATTCTTGGTAGTGTAGATGAACAGAGAGATCTTGGTGTCCAGGTACATAAATCCCTGAAGGTTGCTACCCAGGTTAATAGGGCTGTTAAGAAGGCATATGGTGTGCTAGCTTTTATTAGTAGGGGGATCGAGTTTCGGAGCCACGAGTTCATGCTGCAGCTGTACAAAACCCTGGTGAGACTGCACCTGGAGTATTGCGTGCAGTTCTGGTCACCGCATTATAGGAAGGATGTGGAAGCTTTGGAAAGTGTGCAGAGGAGATTTACTAGGATGTTGCCTGGTATGGAGGGAAGGTCTTACGAGGAAAGGCTGAGGGACTTGAGGTTGTTTTCGTTGGAGAGAAGGAGGAGGAGAGGTGACTTAATAGAGACATATAAGATAATCAGAGGGTTAGATAGGGTGGATAGTGAGAGTCTTTTTCCTCAGATGGTGATGGCAAACACGAGGGGACATAGCTTTAAGTTAAGGGGTGATAGATATAGGACAGCTGCCAGAGGTAATTTCTTTACTCAGATAGTAGTATGGGCGTGGAACGCTCTGCCTGCAGCAGTAGTAGACTCGCCAACTTTAAGGGCATTTAAGTGGTCATTGGATAGACATATGGATGAAAATGGAATAGTGTAGGTCAGATGGTTTCACAGGTCGGCGCAACATCGAGGGCCGAAGGGCCTGTACTGCGCTGAAATATTCTGATTCTAATTCTAAAAAAAAAAACATCGGTCGAGGCTTTCATTCTGCACAATACAACTTCCCCAGAACATATGCCTGCATTGACATGCTGCACAATGGAACTTTCAAGCTTCTGGTCCAAAACATCTGTCTACTTTTATACACAGCCTAATGAAACTTACACCAGAACAACTCCCACACAGCTACCTGCACTTATATACTGTACAATGGAACTGATTGCAAGCTCGACGCCGGATTTGATACCACAGCTGAGAGTCCAATTCTGTATTCCATTTATCACAAAATAGAGATCTTCCACCTCTATCATCATTCACCTCCCTTCCTGCCGCAGCCCATCTGCTGCTGAAATGCTCGCCCATGCTTTGTTGTCTGTGGAACAGCATATTTCAATGTTCTCCCGGGTGATAACCCATCCTGCATCCTCCAGAAACATCAGCTCATCCAAAGCTTTGTCGCCTGGCCTCCATTAAGCCCCTCTCAGGAACGCCACTGCACTCACTTGTATCCCTGCTGCCAATGCATCGAGTTTTCAATTATGATCGTCATGTTCAGACACCTTCATGCTCTCCCCCTGCCATCAGTATAACCTCCTCCAGCCTGAATCATGTCGAGCGCTCTGCATTTATCTGAATCCAGCTTCTTGTACATCTCCCACTTCCATCCCCCACAACTTTCAGTCTAGCCTTTAACCATCTAACCACCCAGATGAGAATTTCCACCCCAAACATCTCTGTGTCTCCGCCTCTTCAAATCCAACCATCTGACTAAAAATTTAGTCACCCACTCTAACATCTCTTTGTCTGGCTCTGTGTCAGTTTTCTGTCCGATTACATTCCTGACAAACTCTTTGTGATGTATGTGTTTATTGAAAGTTCTGTAAGAAAAAATTATTGTTGTTTAATTGTGTCCGTGTTCTCTCTCCCTGAACACCACCCCATCCATCCCCAGCTCCCCCACCGCCCACCATCCTCATCCCCTACCCCCAAATGAAATTACTGATTTGAGACACCCAGGAACAAGTAACCTGTATTATCACTTTTCTCAGCAGATTAGACATTTCACTTCTTTGTTATTGTAAAAGCAGTGAAGAATTTGTTTACCTGAACACAGGACCCCTACATCCATACTGTCAGTGAGAGACGAATTCAATGTGAACAAACTGCAGTTCTGGAGCTGCAATTCATTTCCTCCACATTGGACATCATTCACCCAGATGGGTCCTTCACCCTTTCCGTCCTTTGAATAGTTATAAGTGGCTGTCGATTCACCGCAGCCCAGCTGTGTACAGACCACGTTGGCATCATTCAGGGTCCAGAGTCTGTCCTGTAATCTCCTCCAGCTGCCGGTGTAGTAAATCTCCACTCGCCCATCACACCAGCTTCCCCGTTAGTCAGCCTTCGTGACCAATTTTCATCTACAATATGAAACACAATGGTGAAATTGAAGCATAATTCACTGCCACCAGAAAAGTTATTAATTTTGATGGTTACTATTTATGTCATCATTGTTCAGAAGGCTTGTCGGCAGATGTTGTTCACCATTACCTTTTCTCAGTAAATACATTTTGGAGACATACCAAGTAGCTTCCGCTGACTAAACTGGGGGCCAAGGGTAAAATGAACTGGGGTTGAGCGCGGCACATGCCGGCAATTGATAAGTGATGAGACCGAAGGGTGGTGCAGGGGCTTTAAATAGCTCCTGACAGATGACAGTTCCTTTCATCCCATATGGAGAGAAACAGACCAGTTTACGTTGCCACAATGCTTCCGATGACATCTCAAGTCGCCTCACAGGCAATGAAGCACTTTTGATTTGTAGTCACTAATGCTGACAGGTGACGGAACTGAGCGACTGAAGGTTGTCCTCCTGTCCACATGTACTGTTATGTCCTGCTCTCGCCCTGTACTTGAAGCATCATCAACGTTTCTTCCAATTTCTCCCCCTCATTTTCACATAGTCCATCTTCAACTCTTCCATTCCCTTCCACAACATCTCTGTCTCTGATTCTGGGGACTCTCACAGTTATCTCGTCTATGATTCCTCACACCACGAATACTAGAATGACTCTATCACATTCTTCCACTTTCTCCATCTGCATTGTATCTGTCTGGTGATGCAACCGATCATACCAGTGCTTCCAGATATGTCTTCCTTTTTCCACATCAGAGGACTCTCCTCATCTCCTCATCCACCCACCATGGTTGACAGGGCCCCATCACATCCATTCCATTTCCCATACTTCTGCTTTAACCCTTTCCCCCCTCGCAGAACCATGATAGGATTCTGCTTCTCCTCATCTTCCACTCCATCAGCTTCTATATTCAACAGATGATCTTCCACCATTTCCACCACCTTTAATGTGATACCACTACCAAGCACATCTTCCCCTTCCCTCCACTTTTAACATTCCAAAGGGACCATTCCCTCTGTGACACCCTGATGCACTCTTCGCACTCTTCAATCATTCTCAGCAACCCTTCCCACAGGAACTTCCCAGGCAAGCGCAGAAGATGCAACCACTGCCTTGTTACCTCCACCTTTCTCACCGTCCCAGCCGACAAACACTGCTTCCAAGTGAAACAACGATGTGCTCGTACTGCTTTCTCTTTTGTATACTGTATTTACTGTATTGACTGATTATGATGCTTCTCCTTTACATTGGCACAGCAAACACAGTTGAGTGATTACTTTGCAGAACACCTTTGTTTCGTCTGCAAGCTTTACCTTTATCTTCCAGTTGCCTGTCATTTTCATTTTATACTCCACTCCCACTCTGACCTCTCCCTCCTTTTTCTCCTACACAGTTCCAATGAAGGCTAACATAAGTTTGAGAAATAGCAAATTAAAAGCAAAATACTGCAGATGCTGGAAATCTGAAATAAAAACAAGAAATTCTGGAAATACTCAGCAGGTCTGCCAGCATCTGTGGAGAGAGAAGCAGAGTTAATGTTTCAGATCAGTGTCCCGCCTTCACAACTGACAAATATTAGAAACGTAAAAGGTTATAAGCAAGTTAAGTGGGGGTGGGGCAAGAGATAACAAAGGAGAAGGTGTAGATAGGATGAGGTTACAGAATAGCTGACCGGAATGACATGGAGCTAAGATGTGTTAATGGTTGTTGAAAGACAAAGCATTAGTACAGAAAGGGTTTTAACGGACTGAAAATTGAACAGCCACAAGTACAAACATAAAAAAACAGTGGGTAAACCAACTGAACAAACTAAGATGAAATAATATAAAAACAAAAAAAAATTAAAAAGGGAAAAGAAACAATAACTAAAAATAAAAGTAAAATGGAGGGCCCGTCAAGCTCTGAAATTATTGAACTCAATGTTCAGTCCGGCAGGCTGTGGAGTGCCTGATCGGTAAATGAGATGCTGTTCCTCGAGCTTGCGTTGATGTTCACTGGAACATTGCAGTAATCCCAGGACAGAGATGTGAGCATGGGAGCAGGGGGAGTGATGAAATGGCAAGCAACCAGAAGCCCAGGGTCCTGCTTGAGGACTGTTGGAGGTGTTCACAAATCAGTCACGCAGTCTGCGTTTGGTCTCCCCAGTGTCGAGGAAACCACATTGTGAGCAGCGAATACATTATAGTACATTGAAAGAAGTACAAGTAAATCGCTGTTTCATCTGTAAGGGGTGTTTGGCGCCTGGAATAGTGAGGAGGGAGGAGGTAAATGGGCAGGCATTACACCTCCTGCGATTGCAGGGGCAGGTGCCGTGGGAAGGGGATGAGGTGGTGGGGTAGCGGAGGAGTGGACCAGGGTGTCACGGAGGGAACGATCCCTTCAGAATGCTGACAGGCGAATGTTGGGGAAGATGCATTTGATAGTGGCATCACGCTGGAGGTGGCGGAAATTGCGGAAGATGATCCTTTGGATATGGTGGCTGATGGGGTGGAAAGTGAGGACAAGGGGAACCCTGTCACGGTTCGGGGAGGGAGGGTAAGGGGAGAGGGTAGAGGTGCAGGAAACGGGCCAGACACCTTTGAGGGCCCTGAAAGCCACAGTGGTTGTAAGGACCTCCGATAAGGACTCCATTCCATTCTCCCAGTTTCTCCATCTCCGTCGCATCTGCTCTGATGATGCTGCCTTCCATGACAGCGTTTCTGATGTGTCTTCCTTTTTCCTCAACCGAGTATTCCCCCCCCCCACTGCGATTTGCTTGTACTTCTTTCAATGTAATATACTGCATTCGCAACAAAAACGACTTGAGAGGGTTACAGCAATGCTAACCATCAAACAAATACTCCAAATGTATGATCTCTTCAGAATATTCCTGCTTCAATAAGCCTCCTATTTCTTTATTAAGTATAGAAAATGTACCCTGATACTCTCTTCAATCATTCTCAACATCCCTTCCCACAGGAACTTCCCATGAAAGCGCAGGAGTTCCAACCACTGCCCTGTTACCTCCTCCTTTCTCACCATATAAGCCCCAAAACACTGCTTCCAAGTGAAACAACGATTTACTTGTACTGCTTACTCTTTCGTATACTGTATTTACTGTATTGACGGATCATGATGCGTCTCCTTTACATTGGCAGACCAAACACAGTGGAGTGATTACTTTGCAGAACACCTTTGTTCAGTCTGCAAGCTTTACCTTTAGCTTCCAGTTGCCTGTCATTTTCATTGTGTACCACACTCCCACTCTGACCTCTCTCTCCTCTTTCTCCTACACAGTTCCAATGCAGGATAACATAAGTTTGAGAAACAGCACTTCCTCTTTCCACTAGACTCTTTACAGCATTTTATAATGAACACTGAGTTCAGCAATTTCAGATCAGATTCCCTCCCCTTTTTTTCTTTATTGGACGATATTTGCCTTCCAATTTGCACCTCCTCTAGAAATGTGCTTTTTACTTGGCCCATTCCAACATATTTTTGTTCTGCATTGTCCGTTTTACCATTTCATCTTTCCTGTCTTTCACCACATCACGGAGCGTTCCTTTCATTCTTTCCTTGTTTCCCCCTTTCTTTAAAAAAACTGCTAAATTTCGAAGTCCTGATGAAAGATCCACAAACTGAAAGGTTGATACTCTTTCTCTCACCATAGATGCTGCCGGAAATGCTGAGTATTTCCAGCACTTACTGTTTTTATTACCTATATTCCAAGTTGTGAAATGTGGGAGCACTTTTGCATTGAGCAATGTCCCACATACAGTGATCCGATAACTGAGCAGATATTCTGTTATATGAGGGTGCTGGCTGAGAGATAAATGTAATCCCGGAAACTGGGAGAATTTAAATTTACATCATGTTTGTGAAATTTTCAAAGACATAGCACATTGGTGAAATAACGAATTACGTCATTCAATATCATTTTATTGCAATCGGTGTGGTGGAACTTAAAATATATCTCACAATATGTATCTTGCAACAAGCTCACAGTGTTTCCTATTGAACAGCTGATCTTTGCAGAGAATTCCATGATCATTCATATTTGAACTGCCTATATTGATAACAGTTTCAATGCTCGAGCAACATTTCCATTCCATGGCAGTGGTCTTGGGAGCATCTTGCTGATTCTATAGCCCTTGAATAATGCCCCAGATTTACCCGGAAATAGATACTATATGACGCGAAGTACTACCAACTAGTCATTGTATGTATTAAATGTTTACTGGAGTGAAGCTTTAATTCATTTGTAATTTAATTCAGACCAATAAACCCACAAACACATCTCAGAATCTTAGTGACAAAGGAAGCATGGGATCATCAAAACTAGTGAATCAGAGACTTGTGGAAATAGTCAATGATGCTTGAAAGCAGAATTGACTGAGATGACTCACCCGCACAGATGACACTTGCATCGTTTTCATGTGAGAAGCTAAACTGTTCCCAGGATGAAACAGGACAATCCCACAATCGCGTCTCGTTCCCCAGACACCTGTAATTTTCCTTCCACACTGGACCAGTTCCCTTCCCAAAGTGAGCTCCTCCCGGGATTGAGTTTACTGTCCCACACTGTAGGTGCTCACAGACCACGTTGGCGTCTTCCATATCAAAGTAAAGGTCACACAGCGTCCCCCATTGGTCTCCATGTAGCACCTCCACCCGGCCGGAGCATCTGTTCATCCCACCAACCAATCGAGGTTCAGGTTTCCCTGTATTGGAAACAAATACAAATCCAAATAATTTCTAAATCATCTTCTGCATAGAAACAGCAAAATAGAAAATGGGTAAAAAAAAAGTAGAATTTTATCTACACGATTATCCAGCCATACCTTGCACAAATTATCTATCAAAAAACAATTAGAATTACTACAGCAACACAAAAGTAAAATTCTGCGGCTGTTGGAGATCTGAAATGAAACAGAAAATGCTGGAAATACTGAGCAGGGCTCGCAGCATCTGTGGCGAGAACAAGAGAGTTTTGTTTCAGGACTGTGTCCTTTCCTCACAATAATTACTACAGGACCTCTTTAAGAAGTTGGCTGAATACTCAAAAGTTAACAGCTCTTCTTTCAAACGTTAATCGTTTGTTGGACTTTATCTCTTGGGTCTTGGAATATAAAACTCAGAAGGATGTGATGTTTCTGTTGTAGCTGTTGTCGCTTTTGGGCACCGCACTTCGTAAACCATTGGCTTTGGAGGTGGTGCTGGACAGAGTCACTGGAGTGACAACAATGCTTTAAGCATTACATTATGAAGACAAGTTGCATAAACTTTGTTTGCAGTAGATTGCGTTTAGAATAATTAGACCTTATCGAGTTGACGTGTTTACAATGTTTAAGGGGTTTGATAGATGCGCCAGAGAAGATCAGGAGAACAAATGCAAAACAAGGCCATTTAGGAGCTGCTTTTCTTCATGAGGGATGTGGACATCTCTGGCAGTTACTGTTCAAATTTATTTGCCATTGAAACCGTTGTCAGAACCTTCTTCTTGAACTGAAATTGATTGCCTGGGCAATGTTCTTCTGCAAGTTCTGAGGTCGGTCGAGTTAAGTCAAAGGTTTTAGGCATAGTGTGTACCTTTAGCTGCATGTGTTATGAACAGAGTGGGAAGTGTAGAATTTGGTAATTAGTGTGTAAGACTGAAATCTAGCCTTAACATTTAGAATTTAACTTGCAATGTAAAAAAGCTGCAAGGCAGTTCATGTTAGCAGTTAATCGTGCAAGTCAAGTTCGCAGTAAGCAGTCAATCAGCTGTGATTGTCCGATCTGGGGTAATTACTGTCAGCTGGAAACGGTCTAAACTGTTGCAACTTGAATGAGCCTGCAAAGGCATATAACATTAGACTTCATTGCAAGTGGGTTTGAGTGCAGGAACAGGGATGTCTTACTTCAGGGCCTTGGTGAGACCACATCTGGAGTACTGTGTGCAGTTTTGGTCTCCTTATCTGAGAAAGGATGCCCTTGCCATGGACAGAGTGCAAAGAAGATTTACTCGGCTGGTTTCTAGGATGGCAGGATTTACGTATGAGGAGAGATTGGGTCCACTGGGCCTATATTCACTAGAGTTTAGAAGAACGAGATAGAGCCACATAGAAACCTATAAAATTCGAACAGGACGAGGCAGGCTCGATGCAGGGAAGATGTTCCCGATGGCTGGGGAGTCCAGAACCAGGTGTCACAGTCTCAGGATATGGGGTATGCTATTTAGAACCGAGATGAGGAGAAATGTCTTCACTCAGTGGGTGGTGAACCTGCGGAATTCTCTACCGCAGAAGGCAGGGGAGGCCAAACAATTACATATTTTCAAGAAGGAGATGGATATCTTTCTTAATGCCAAAGGGATCAAGGGGTATGGGGACGAAACGGAAGAGGGTACTGAATTTGATGATCAAACATGTTTTTTTAATTGCTTGTCAGGCCCGAAGGGCCGACTAGCCTACTCCTACTCCTGTTTTCTATGTTTCCATTTTTAGTCTTCTAGTAAGGCAGAGTGCAACCACAGATTGCAATGTTAACTGAATACATTATGAACATAGTGGGAAGTTAGAGTTTGCTCAGAGAAAGTATTCGGTGCAGAGGGGGAAAAGGAGCTTTTTAAAAATTCTTTCACAGGGAGTGGAGGTTTTTGGCTAGGCCAGCATTTATTACCCAACCCGAATTGCCCTTGCAAAGATGGTGGTGAGCCGCCTTCTTGTACTGCTGCAGTGCATGCGCTGTCAGTACACCCACAGTGCTGTTAGGAAGGGAGTTCCAGGATTTGACCCAGCGACGGTGAAGAAACGTTGATATAGTTCCAAATCAGGATGGTGTGCGGCTTGGAGGGGAACTTGCAAATGGCGCTGTTACCATCCATCTGCTGTGCTTGTCCTTCTAAGTGGCAGATGGCGTGGGTTTATAACGAAGTGCTTTGTTTTGTCTGTTCAGCTTGAGTAAGTGTGTGGAGTCACTGATTTAACACAGCACCACAGCCAGCAGCAGCAGAGCCTATTGGGAGAGGCAGACACCAGACAAATAGAGGGGAAGCAATTGTCAAGTCAGAGTATGAGGGGACGTGGATAAGTTTCAAATAAGTATTAAGTTAATTGGTGAGTGCTCAGTGTTTCGGCATTAGCTGACCAGGAAAATAGCTTTAAACCTAAAATGCATCTACAAATAATTTTAACTCTAAAATAAAGACAGACTAAGTTATGGCAGAGCAGTTATTTTTTTCTGGATATAGGATTTTGTGAATGACGCAATTATCCCGAGGGAACATGTCCGTAGGAGATGTATCCACCTGCAAACTCTCTGGCTCTGGGCCATAAAGCTGGAGGGGGAATTGGAGATACCCCAACACATACAGCAGCAAGAGGAGTATTGGACAGTTTGCTGCAGATATCAGTCACATCTCGTAGAGAGGTGCGGGGTCAGAATGAGGCTGTTGCAGTTTATAGTGCACTGCAATGGAAATCCAGATTTGTTGGCGAACGAGGATATGCAGAAAGTGAATCTATCCAACAGGAACAATGTACTGGCTATTTGTGAGGATAAGGATGAAGACTGTCAGAAGGACAGCCAGAATGTTGAAACTGTGGAAAAGGTGGAGGAGTGGATCATAATGTGATACTTTTAAGTAGTTCAACAGTTAGGGTATTAGGACTCCCAAACAGTATTCGCCCAACTTGTGTGAAGTGAGGGATATCCCAAATCAGATTGAGAGAATGCAGGGGAAATATCCTGTCGTTGTGGACCATGTAAGGACCAACAGCAGAGGAAAGATGAGGAAAGAGGTTCTTTTCAGAGAGTACCAGGAGCTGAACTAAAAAAGAAGATCTCAAGGATTATAATCTCTGGATTATTATACAAGCCGCCTGCACATTTGTATGGGGTGTGGGTGGGGGAGGATTAGGGTGGTCAACACGTGGTTGAAGGTGTTGATGTTGGAAAGAGGTGTTACTTTTCATGGTACCCACCACATGTACTGGGATATTGAATAATTGTTCTGTTGGAATGCGCTTCACCTGAACCGGGTTGGGATCAGGGTCCTAGAATGAAGGATAAATAAGGTTGTTACAGGAATCATAAACTAGTTAGTGGGTGAAGGGAGGCTGGTGGGGGGGGGGGGCGGGGAGAGGGGGTAGAGCACAGTTGGAAATGTAAAATAAATAGGCACCACCGGGAGAGGAAAAACAGAAAGATGCTACATTTGTGTAAGGCAATTTTACGGTTTTTCACCACGTGAATTTGCTCTTAAAACAGCAGTTCTTTCTTGAAAAAAGAGTTGTTAGAAATACTGGCAGACCTCGATATTTTGAGCAGTGTACTGTGCCCATTGTCTGGAGAAACAACTGGAACTAGTGGAAGTTATCGTATTATATGTAGTGGAGAAAGGGAATATGGACAGGATCTTACTAGTGATAGGTTATTACATGTTCTTGTTCTGGCTGCTATTGGTCTGTTAATTATTTTCTATGATAGGTCGGTATATGCAATTGTCCTTGCTGCTTTTTGTCAGCTACTCTGTATCGTGGCAAGTCATTCCATACTATTGTTCTGGTCGTGTTATGCTGGCTGCAGATCAGGTGATGGTGTGTCTCTTGAGGAAAGACAACCAGATATCCACTGAGGAACAGGCCACTGTTAGGGGGACAGTATGGTGTTTTTAGATCTCCATAGCTTCCCTGATGCAATGAATGACACAAGCCTGCCATCGTCAAGTAAGCTCAACTCAATGACCACAGCATTGAATGGTCCAATTCCAAACTCACATCATCTATTATGGACTGGCGTGCAAGACATAGTAACATCATCAGCATAAAAGAAAACAAAAACATGGAAAAATGGGGAAAAGAGCCCAGATTCTCGTGAATGGCAGATGGAGAAAGAATAGCAAAGGGTGACAAAATAGATCGCAGGAGCTATACAACTTTTACAATAACTTCTAAAATAGGTTGCAAGTAAGAGCAATGTGGCCTCATTAAAATGACACTGGTGATATTATAAATGAAAATAAGGAAATGCCGGAAATTATACATAATTACTTTGCATAAGTATGGACGTGGACGTCACTTTTCTTAAGGTTCCTTATTGCCACAGTTGACCAAAAGCTGCCTTGACGTCGAGGACAGTCACTTTCATCTCACTTCTGGAATTCAGCTCTTTTTTCCATTTTTGGACAAAGGGTGTAATGAGGCCTGAAGCTGAGTGTTCTGACAAACCCAAACTGAGCATCAGTGAGTAGTTTATTGGTAAGTACTGCTTGATAGCGCTGTAAACAACACCTTCCATCACTTTGTTAATGATTGAGAGCAAACTGCTCGGTCAGTAATTAGAAAATTGCAATTGTCACACGGCTATTTAAAGAAGGTTAGCGAGGGAATCGAGGGAAGTATAGATTGGTTAGCCTAACAGCTGTTGTCAGGGAATTACTAGAGTGTACATTTAAAGATGGAGTGTCTGATCACCTTGAAAAGTTACAGCCAATCAGAGATAGGCAACATGCATTTGTAAAAGGTAGATCATGCCTGATGAACCTGATCAATTGTTTTGTGGAGGTAACTAATGTAGAGGGCAGGGGAAGCTCAATGGATGTTATTCAGATGGATTTCCAGAAAGCAAACAACAAAATTCCTCATAACCGATTGTTGGCTAAAGTTGCAGCTCATAGGATGTATGGCAAATTATTGACTACTTAGGACGTGACCTAAGTGGCAGGAGACAGACAGCAGGGATAACGGGCAGATCATCTAACGGGCAGGATGTGATGGCGCCGTCCCACAGGAACCTCTACTATTTATTAATGATTTAGATGGCTGGACGGAAAGCCACATATAATTGACATACTCAATATTGCCATTGAAAAAAATCAACGATATTGTAATCATGCATATTTTAAGCATAAATTTGCAACAACAAAAAAAGTAGATTAAGTGACTGCGTAAAACTATTACAATATTGGCAAGTGTGAGGTGTCCAATTTGGAATTAAAAATGTTCCAGTATTTTCGAAATGGTGAAAAAACGGAAAATAGACTTCAGGGTCATGGGCAAGGACAGGAAAAAAAAAACAGCAAATGGAATGCTGGGCTTTATATCTAGAGGAACGGAATACAAGGGGCTAGAAATGATGCTACAGCTAAAAAAAAATCCTGGTCAGGTCACATCTACAGTCGTGTTCAGCTGTGTGCAAACAAAAAAGTACTTTGGGCAGTTAGAACTGTGCAAGAAGTATTGTGCGACAAGAACTGATGCTGGGAGTACTATTGATCATATTTTGCATAAATGATTTCGACTCAGGGAGGGACATACAATTACAATATTCATTAATGACATGTACTTGGGACAATAGTTAATACTAAGGCAGATTGTGATAAAAAAACATGACGTTAACGAAATTGTAAATGAATTCCAATGCAGATAAATGTACACTTACACATTCGGGTCAGAAGAATGAGAACACATTTTCCTTGGACAATGATAATCTAAATTGTGTCGAGGAGCAATGGGATTCAGGGGTACAGATAGAAAAATGAATACAATAGCAATACGGGTTAACAAAGCTACAGAAAATACAAAAACATTGAGGATTATTTTCAGAGAGATACGTTGAAAGGGGAGTCATACCCAGCACAAGGAAAGATTTGCTGTTGATGGGAGTCGGTTGATTGGGTGCGAACTGGTCAGTGTTTCCCTGCTTTTCTAGGCAATATGCAACTGGGCAATTTTCCACCGTATCAGTTGGATCCTAGTGCTGTAACTGTACTGGATCAGCTAGGCTCCAGTTGTTGCTAGTTTTAGAGCACTGATCTTCAGCACTGCAGCTGGAGTGTTATCGGGCCCCTAGTCTTTGTTATGTGCAGTGTGCTCGGCCGCTTCTTAATGTTGTGCACTGTAAATTTAGGAATGGACCGAAAAATAGAAAGCATTTGCACAGCAGTAGCTCATTGGCATGGATTGTCACGCACTACTTCTCACCTTTTGCCAGTCTGAATAACTACCTTTAACCCACACTTTGTTGACTGTTTTGTAGCCAGTTTTCTACAGTCTGTCATGATCACCCTTCACAGTATGCAATTAATTACCTTGAAACCACATTCACAGTTTTAGGTTTAAAAACTGGACAGACAGCTTTTGACCAGCAAGATGCAATAGTCAGCATATAATCATAGAATGTTTACAACACAGAAGGAGGACATTCAGCCCGTTGTGTCCATGCTGGTTATCGGCAAGAGCTCCTCAGCTGGTCCTATGCTTCTGCCCTTTCCCCATAGCCATGCAAAGATTTTCTCTTCATGTGCTTGTCCAATTCCACATTGAAAGCCACAATTGAATCTGTCTCCATCAGACTCGCAGGTAGAACATTCCAGATCCTAACCACTCGCTGTGTAAATAACTTATTCCTCATGTCACGGTTGGTTCTTTTCCCATCCTCCTTATAACAGTGTTCTCTGGTTATTGACCTTTCTGCCAAGAGGAACACTTTCCCTCTATCTACTCTGTCTATTCCCCTCATGATTTTGTACACCTCTATCAAATTTCCTCGCAGCCTTCTCTGTTCTCAGGAGAGCGACCACAGTTTCTCCAAACTATCGTTGTAACTGAAGTCTTTCATCCCTTGAACCTTCCTTGTAAATCCTTTCTGCACGCATTCTATAGCATTCACATTCTTCTAATGTGCCGTGCCCAGAATTGTACACAATACGCCAGTTTAGGTGAAGCCAGTGTTCCACAAAAGTTCATAATAACTTCCTTACTTTTTTACATTATACCGCTACTTAAAAAGGCCAACATCCCATTGACTATTAATCAATTTCTCAACCTGCCCTGCTATCTTCAACGATTTGATCAGAAATACTCCCAGGTGACTCTTGGCTGCAGCCACTTTCTAATTGTACCCTTGAAAAGAGACTGGCAGCAAGCATTAACAGAAATCCCAATGTATTCTATAGACAGAGAAATAGTAAAGGGGTGGTAAAAGGAGGAGTGGGGTCGATGAGGGATCAGAAAGGGGATTTACATATGGAGGTAGCGGGTATAGTTCAGGTATTATCTAAATTCTCTGCGCCTGTCTTTGCCAAGGAAGAAGATGCACCCCAGGCAATCGTTACAGAGGAGGTAATTCAGATACAAGAGGGGTTTAAATTAATAAAGAGGATGTATCAGATATACCCTGCTATATAAGAACATACGTATGAACATATGAATTAGGAGCAGGAGGTGGCCATTCGACTCGTCGAGCCTGCTCCACCATTCAATACGTTCATGGCTGAACTGATTACTCCACATTTCCACTGACCCCCGATAACCTTCCACCCCCTTGATTATCAAGAATCTACCTACCTCTGCCTTAAAAAAATTCAAACACTCTGCTTCCACTGCCTTTTGAGGAAGAGAATTCCAAAGAGTCACAACCCACTGAGAAAAAAATTCTCCTCATCTCTGTCTTAAATGGACGATCCCTTATTTTTAAACCGTGACCCCAAGTTCGAGGTTCTCCCACAAGGGGAAACATCTTTTCCACAACCACCCTGTCAAGACCTCTCAGGATATTATATGTTACAATTATGTCGCCTCTTCCTCTTCTAAATTCCAGCGGAAGCAAGCCGAGCCTGTCAAATCTTTCCTCATATAACAGGTCACCCATTGCAGATATTCGTCTAGTAAACCTTCTCTCAACGGCCTCCAAAACATTTACATCAGTCCTTAAATAAGGAGACCAGTATGGTACACAATATTCCACATGTGGTCTCACCAATATCCTGTGTCGCTGAAGCATAACCTCCCTACTTTTGTATTCAATTCCACTGGCGATAAATGATAACATTCTCCTAGCTTTCTTAATTTCGTGTTGTACCTGCATACTAATGTTTTGCGTTTCATGCACTAGGACACCCAGATCCCTCTGTATCTCAGAGCTCTGCAATCTCTCACCATTTAGATAATATGCTTACCTTCTATTCTTGCTGCCAAAGTGGGCAATTTCACACTTTCCCACATCATACTCCATTTGCCAGGACTTTGCCCACTCACTTAACCTATCTATATCCGTTTGCAGGCTCCTTATGTCCTCTTCACAAGTTACATTCTTACCTATCGTTGTGTCATTAGCAAATTTAGCAAGCATACCATCGGTCCCTGCATCGAAGTCATTTCTATAAATTGTGAAACGTTGAGGTCCCAGCACAGATCCCTATGGCACCCCACTCTTTGCATCTTGTCAACCAAAATAATGACCCATTTATGCCTCTGTTTCCTGTGAGCTAACCAATCTTCTATCCATGTTAATATGTTACCCCCTACACCATGAGCTTTTATTTTCTGCAATAGCCTTTGATGTTGAACCTTATCAAATGCCTTCTGGAAATCTAAGTACAATACATCTGCAAGTTCCCCTTTATCCACAGCACATGTAACTTCCTCAAAGAACAACAATCAATTGGTTAATCATGATTTCCCTTTCACAAAGCCATGTTGACTCTGCCTGATTACCTTGAATGTTTCTAAATGCCCTGCTATAACATCTTTAATAATAGCTTGTAACATTTTCCTTAAGGCAAATGTTAAACTAATTGGCCTGTGGTTTCCTGCTTTCTGTTTCCCTCCCTTTCTAACTAAAGAAGTTGCATTCGCTATTTTCCAATCGAAATGAACCTTCCCCGAATCTAGGGAATGTTGGAAAATTAAAACGCATCAACTACCTCACTAGCCACTTATCTTAACACCCTAGGATGAAGTGCATCAGGTCCCGGGGACTTGTCAGCCTGCAGCTCCAACAATTTGCTCAGTAACTTTACCCTGGTGCTTGCAATTTTCTTGAGTTCCTCCCTCCCTTCCATTTCCTGACTTGCAGCTAAAACTGGGATGTTACTTTTATCCTCAATAGTGAAGACCGATGCCAAATATTTGTTCAATTCATCTGTCATCTCTTTATTATCCATTATTAATTTATTAATTCCCCAGACTCACATTTTATAAGTTCAACGCTCACTTTGTTACCTCTTTTCTTTTTTAAATATATATATATATATATATATATATATATGTATATATATATATAAATATATAAACTCTTACTATCTGTCTTTATATATCTATCTAACCTTCTCTCGTCCTCTATTGTTACCTGCCTTATCAATCTTTTTTGTCATCCTTTGCTTTTTAAAAAACATTCTGTCCAATCTTTTGACCTGCCTCCCATCTTTGCGCAATTATAGGCTTTTCTTTAAGCTTGATACGACCTTTGGCTGTTTTACTTCACCACGGATGTTGGGTCCCACCCTTGCAATGTTTCTTTCTCGTTGAAATATGTGTATTCTGAAATATTCCCTTAAATGTCGGCCGCTGCATCTCTGTGGAGCTATCCCTCAACCTGATTTGCCAGTTCACTTTAGCTAGCCCTGCGTTCATGCCCTCATAATTTCCCTTATTTAACTTTAAAATATTAGTCTTGGACCCACTCTTCTCTCCCTCAAACTGAATGTAAAAATCAATCATAACCTGATCGCTGCTACCTAGGGGTGCCTTAACTGTGAGGTTATTAATTATTCCTATCTCGTTGCACAATACCAGGTCTAGTATTGCCGACTCTCTGGTTGGCTCCACAACGTATTTTTCCAAGAAATTGTCCGGAAAATGTTCTATGCACTCCTCATCTAGGCTGCATCTGTCCATCTGATTTTTCCAGTCTATATGTAGGTGAAAATCTGCCCCATAATTATCACTGTACCTTTCTGACAAGCTGCCATTATTTATTCCTTTATATCCCGTCCCACAGTGTGGTGAATGTTAGGTGGCCTGTACACCACGTACGACAAGTGACTTCTTGCCTTTATGATTGCTCATCTCTACCCAAACGGCTTCTACATCCTGGTCTCCTTAATTTAGGTCATCCCTCACCATTGCGCTAATACCATCATTAGTTAACAGAACTAGCCCTCCACCTATTTGCAGTTTCCTGCCTTTCCTAAACGCCATGTATCCTTCAATATTCAGGTCCCAGTCTTTATATATATAAATGACCCAGGCTTTGGTGTACAGAGCACAATTTCAAAGTTTGCAGATGATACAAACCTTGGAAGCATTGTGAACTGTGAGGAGGATAGTGCAGATCTTCAAAGGGACATTGACAAGTTGGTGGAAAGGGCAGACAGTTGGGGGATGAAGTTCAATGCAGAGAAATGTGAAGTGATTCATTTTGGTCGGAATGACATGGAGATAAAATATAAAATGAAGGGTTCAATTCTGAAGGGGTTACAGGAGCAGAGGGACCTTGGTTTAATAGTGCATAAGCCATTGACGGTGGCAGCCTAGGTTGAGAGAGCGTTCAATAAAGTGTACACTGCCCTAGGCTTTATTAATATGTGCATAGCGTACAAGAGCAAAGAAAATATGTTGAAATTGTACAAGATACTAGTTCGGCCTCAGCTGGAGTATTGTGTCCAGTTCTGGACGCTGCACTTGAGGAAAGATATGAGGGCATTGGAGAGAGTACAGAGACTTTTCATGAGAATGGTACAGGGATGAGTAATTTCACTTATGAAGATAGATTGGAGAAGTTTGGACTGTTTTCCTCGCAGAGAAGAAGGCGGAGAGGTGATTTGTTAGAGGTATTCAAAATAATGAGGATTCTGGACAGAGTAGATAGAGAGAAACTGTTTCCACTGGTGAACGGATCGAGAAGGAGAGGGCACAGATTTAAAGTATTTGGTTAACAAAAAGCTAAAGTGACATGAGGAAAATCGTTTTCATGCAGAGAGTGTTTCAGATCGGGAATGATTGCCTGAGAACGTGGTGGAGGCAGGTTCAGTTTAAGCATTCAAAAGGGAATTCGACAGTTATACGAAAAGGCAGAATGTGCAGATTTATGGAGAGAAGGCAGGGGAATGGAACTGAGTGAATTTCTCTTTCAGAGAGCCCATGCAGACATGATGGGCCGAATAGCCCCCTTCTGCACTGAAACAGTTCTGTGATTCTGTGATATTGCCCCTCCTCCTTGTTCCAACCAGAATGTATCAGTTCCCACTTTCCTGCATTAAATTTCATCTGCCACCTGTCCGCCCATTTCACCAACCTTGCTTTATCCTCTCGAAGTCCATCACTATCCTCTTTACAATAAATGGCCAGGATTTCAGGAAAAGTCGCCGCTTTTCTTCGAATAGTTTAACGGTGTTGAGATTAATCGTTGCAACTGCTTCCTGTACAATCTTAGCTCTTCTGTTTCATATTCTGTGCATTTTACTTTCTCAATATTTCCCAACATTTAAATGTTGGGAAGCGGTGGGATCTTACAGCGCAGTTTCCTCTTGTAATACAAACAATAACTGCGGACCCATTACTCAGGCTCCCCGAGGCTGAGAAACCATCCTCCCTCTCCCAGCTCCCCAGTCTCAGCTTCGCAAGCTGTGTAATATATCAGATATGATGCCAAGCGATCAGTGCAGGCGGACAGCCGGGCTGACAGTGCATGCCCGGTAGCGGCTGCTGGGTAGATGAATAGAGAGTTAGATCGAGATTGTGACATTTCCAGCAGTTCAGATCATTCACTGCGACCTTCGGGAAAATCTCAATGGAAACTGCTGTGTCTGAATTGTAAATGTGCTGAGTATCAGCTATTTGCTGCTCCCGGTGGAGAATGTTTCTTAAATATAGTACGAATGATAAACCTTTAGACAGTGATCCTAATATTAACATTAATTCAAACCGGAGATTACTGGAATTATTCTCGTCTGACTTTCCGGGTTCTGAACATCCCGGATTGTTTTACTTTCACTTCTTCCCAGGTTCCATCAGCCATGGCGGGAGATGAGAGACTGGCAAAGATATTTACCTGAGCAGATGACGCCGGCATCACTAGAGTGTGGCAGGGTATAGTCACTCCATGGAAGTGACTGGCAGTCCCGCAGAGTGGCCTCGGTCCCGCTGCACTGTACAAACAACGTCACAATGGGTCCGGACCCTTCCCCAAAGTGAGCTCCACCTGGTCCAGAGACCGCGGTCCCGCAGCCCAGCTCCCGACACACAACAGCGGCGTCCGGCAGGTCCCAGGGAAGGGCAGCCACAGTTCACCACTGTCCCCTGTAGTGAATCTTCACTCTCCCAGCGCACCGACTGCCCCCATTCACCAGTCTCAGCTTCACCGTCTCTGTAAAATATCAGAAATATCATCAAGCGCTTATAGTGCGTTAAACCCACAGGTTTCCAGCGCAGGACCCTCCCCATTCATCAGGCATTAATTGATAGGAACATCAGTCTGTGCCCCAAACCCTCATAAAATCCGGAGTAAATATTATACATGAAAAAGGAGAGGGAAATACGAGGGAACGGTGCAAACGAGCAGGGAACCGGGAGACAGCCGGATATTTCCACCAACCCAGCGGCTACAATGGGATCCGTGTGGCGACGGGCTCAGAATATACTTAACTTGCAGAAGTGGGGAGATGGGCGTGGCTGTAATCATTACATGTTTACGTGATCAGTACTGATCGGAGGAAGACAGTGAAATCCCAGCACCAGGAAAGAGCAGAGGAAATTGCACCCTCACACAGCACAACCAGTAAAGACGGGTTGGATGGTCATGTGATCTCGATGTCGGCGCAGATTGGTGAGGTGGACCTTTGTAACAGCAACAGTGTGAGTGGAGGTGATCCTTCACACTCTGCCCTTCAGAGACCCTCAGTAATTGTCCTTCCACATGAACACAGCAGTCATCTCTCAGCTCGGTAACAGTGTGAGTGGAGCTGATCCTTCACACTCTGCTCTTCAGAGACCCACAGTTATTGTCCTTCCACATGAAGACAACAGTCATCTCTCAGCGAGGTTACAGTGTCAGTGGAGCTGATCCTTCACTCTCAGCTCCTCAGAGACCCTCAGTTATTGTCCCTCTACATGGGTCTATCACCGGGGGCATAATGTTCAGGTGATTGGAGGAAGGTTTCGGGGAGATGTCAGAGGGAGGTTCTTTACACAGAGAGTGGTGGGTGCGTGGAATGCGCTGCCAGCGGTGGTAGTAGAAGCAGATAAATTAGGGGCATTTAAGCGACTCTTGGATAGGTACATGGACGATATTAGAATGCAGGGTAGGTAGTTAGTTTGATCTTAGAGTAGGTTAAATGTTCGGCACAACATCGTGGACAAAAGGGCCTGTACTGTGCTGTACTGTTCTACATTCTATGCTCTATGTTCCACATGGAGACAGCAGTCATCTCTCAGCTAGGTAACAGTGTCAGTGGAGCTGATCCTTCACACTCTGCTCTTCAGAGACTCTCAGTTATTGTCCCTCTGCACGAAAGCAGCATTCATCTCTCAGCTAGAATTACAAATATTTTGTCACACTGTGAGGGACACACTCTCTTCCTGACTAGCAAGCGGGCAACGCGTTAATCTGCTGGTACTGAGATTGTCGCTCAAACTGAATATTTAATGGGATGGATTAGAGCAGAGAGAGAGAGTAGACAGTGTGAAAATATAGGGCGATTACCTGACGGGTCAGCCTGACTGTTCCCAGGTCTGCCTGAAATGAGAAGTTAACAATTAGAGTTCACTGGGACAAGAAATGAATGGAAATGTCAGAAAGAAAATACACAAATACAACTAACTGCAGGATCATTATTCCCGTCACTTTACACAAAAAAGTATACGGGATCTGTGATTTCATTCCTTAAAACCGAAAATACAATTTCTGCAACAAATTAATATTGGTAATGGGCCAAAATGTATCCAGAATTGTTTTCACATATACACACCGTGACACCCGGATACACTCTCTCCTTGTGGAGATGGTAGGTGGCCTCCATGTATTACCAGTGTGAAGGAGCTCTGAGAAGGCAGTGGTAATGGTCCTCTCCTTATAGAATCTCACAATGAAACAGCACAGAGGGACGCCATTCGCCCCTGGTGCCTATGCTGTCCCTTTGTAAGAGGTGTCTAATTAGTACCACTCCCTTTCCCCATCGCCCAGTAAATTTGAGCTGATGGTGCTCTGACCATTGATGATCCGTGTGTAGGTGCCCTGAGAAGAAGGTGGTGATGGACCTGCATTCAAACCCACTGCTGGTGGTACTCTCAGTGTATTCAGCATTCCGATCTAAAGTTCGGGAAGGAATGAGAACGCTTACATTAAATTAAAGATATTCCGATCCTGTGTTCGATTTCGATGCCTTTTAATTTCCTGCAGAGTATCCCACCTGCAGCTTTCAAAGTTTCTATAAAGGTGTAATTGGACCTTTCTGCTGTTCAGTAAAATATATAGCTTCTTCAAACAAAACAAAACAACATGAACGGCCTGTCAGTCTCCTCACTCCGTGCTGACTGTTTCTTACTAAGTTCCTGCTGTTCTGACTCTCTTGTAACCTGCCCTCGCCGACGTGCCCTATTCTTTTACCCGTTAATGATGTTCAATCAATGGTCCTCCCGTTTACTGTTTAATCATTTCTGCTTTTTAAAAATGCAGTCAGTCGTTTGATCTGTCGTCAATCTCCCTGATAACAATATGTCTCGCAGATCTCCAGGTGTTTTTACTATACTCGACATGATATTCTATAGACGGTGTGTTGAGCTCATCCCAATCTCCCTGATGACAATGTGTCTTACAGATCTCCAGGTGTTTTCCTATCCTATCCTGGTGATAATATATCTCCCATGTTTCGTTGCATCTTTGTATACTCTGCTAATATATTATGGAGAATGGGATACCGATTCCTGTCCTCAGCTGTGCTTACTGAGAAATGTTGAATGAGTTACAGTTGCCCAACTATAATCTCACTGGTCCCTTGATGCTCCTAGTTAAGCAATGTAAATAGTGTGTGACTTCTGCCCAGTCATGGAGACTCAGCATTCCTACCAACTTTCCATGATAGTCGTCAGCTCCCACAAATTCTCCTTTTCCAGTGACCAATTTCAGTGCTTCCATCGGGTCCGTGAATCCTCTTCAATCCAATCAGTAATTTATTGTATACTTCCTGCATTTATCATTTCAGCCTGTAACCACCAATGACAGGCCGGATTTTCTTTTACCAGATAATCCAGTGGTTCAAGGAGTAAGTCGATGCACACCTTCCAAGGGAAATTTGGGATGGACAGTAAATGGGTGCATAACAATATCGCCAAAATGACCACGGTGGTTCAAGAAACCACCCCGCCATTCCCTCTGGCTTAGTCGGGTTGTTCAGTGAATTCTGCCTGGTCAGTGAACTCATATCCCGAAAATGAATCTAAACAATATGTCACCGAGACTCCCATGCTTGCCTATTCGTCAGGTTTATCTCTTACTGTCTCAGAGAAATTTTCAGTCTGTCCCCTTTCTCAATCATTACCATTTTGCCATTTATCTACACTACTTCTCATACCTGCTGATTCCTCCATTGCTTCCACACAGTTTCTAACATCTCTCATTGTTGCTCTTGAAAATGTATGAATGCATTCCTTTGTGTACCGTTTTCCAAATCATCTCTATCTACACAGAATATACCCACTATTCTCGCACTCTTTGGGCCGGCCTCCTACCCTAGGTAAGCTTCAACTGATCTAAAACTCTGCTGCTGTTATCCTGGCATGGACAGTCCCGCCCACCCGTTTTTCCTGCTCTCACTGTCTATGGTAACTCGCCGTTACCAACGCCTCAGATTTCAGGAGTCGCACGGTTACCTCCCTGATGTTTAGGCTAATGGGTTTGGTGCCAAACTGTTCAGTTATTTTAACACTTTATACATTCTGGTAACTTGCACCGTACTGCCACAACGAATGATAGAGAAATATTAATTATAAATAACAATAAACTCAAAGCTGGTAAACTTAAATGGGACAAACGTGGGATACTCAAAGCCTAGAATTTAAACTGTTGAATGAGTTACAAAGCGAGGGACAGGGGTGGTTTAAGGGTGACAAAATGCAGTCAATACAGAGAGCTTATAAGTACATGCTTCTCACGGCAAATTATTAGGTGCGACAAGAATCAATATAATTATATTATAACAAGCTATGTTAGGTCCAATCTGCACAACTTTCGTAATTAGGTGAGCTCTTGTGGATTTCAGAAGCAAATTAATTGATAAAATTACAGTTAGTGCAGTTTACAAACACAAGCAAAGCGCCAGACTGAAGGAACTCAAATCAAACAATGCGGATTCTGTGCGTCAATGGCATTATCAGTAACTTTTAAAAAAATGTCTACAACACATGAACTAGTGCCTGAAGAAACGTTACCATGGTTAGAAATAACCAAGCACGTATCGAACATTTACAGTACCGAGGCAAATTGTTCTGGGCACTGCCTGCTGAATTTAAATATGCAAACGAATTCTGGATTTGTTCCACAGGTGACCAGAGTGTGGGCATGTGGAAGGACATTAAATAATTTAATAGGAGTAGGAATCGGCCATACTGCCTACCCAGACCACTCCGCCGTTCAATAAGATCATGGCTGATCTGCTGCCCCATCTCCACTTTCCCACCTTTCCCCAGAGATTGGGAAACAACTCCAGATCTTCCATTAAACACTGCATCGCACGATACAAAAAGTATGGGACATGTGGAAAGAGATTCAGAAACACATCTGGATATTAAATACTACATCAAATGGGTGACTCATGCAGAAAGATTCTGAGAAACACTAACAATTACACAACACCATGCACATAAATGTATGAAATAGAAATCATGATTTAATGTAAAAAGGTATAGTTTTGAAGATTGTCGGTGACTAAATAAAACTGTTCATACAGCGAATCCCCCTGAAATCAGTAGCATCATTTCTGGAGGGTGTAATTGATAACTCTATTAAAAATCAGTACAAATGTAGCAAAATTGGTTCCACCTCCAGTTAATATATTAAACAATATTTATTGTCCTTTCTGAATATTTCAAATGCTGTACAACCTACTTAATCTAATTCTCTGTATCACACGACACTTCACTGAGAAATTCCGGGGACAGAAATCTCAATGTGAGATGAGTCGGCTAGATGCAGATCCCAGTATTCTGCAGTTCTGACTCCCATACACTCGATTGTAACACTGAATACTTTCTACTTCCAGGAGTCTCCGTTTTAAACGCCTGATTAGAATTTTAATTCCAGTCTGCTGCGTCTGTACGAGAGCCATAGTAAACAACATAAAACCAACGCTTGCAGCATTTATGTTCAATTTTGGTAATAAAACTAAATTTAACTCAAATCTCCTCTGGAAATGTAATGAAATGTTAATCAGATGACAAATATTAGACCAGTTTTTGCTGTCAGCGACAAAAATGGAAAACAGTTCCCTATTTGAATTTGATGAACTTAAAATCAAAGAGAACTAAATGTATTGAATCATAAATTTATAAATTAAGGAAACTGTTCCAATACTCACTTTATACAATATACACCGATCTCAATAAATGACAAATTAAAATAAATATGCACATTTCCTACAAATTGATTTTGATCAGCAGCCGATTGCGAAAAAGAAATAGATTCAGCGATCAGCTACATTTCATACTTTCTCTCCATTCTATGGCTCAGAGAAAGTATTCTTAAATTACCTTCAAAATCAGGATTTTAGAATACAATCCCTTTTGCAAAAACAAAAGGACATTCATCACGTAAGTATGTAATAACATTTAGGGAGCGTTTCACTGTCGTAAACCAGCATTTGTCGTCGTTAGACATTAAGAAATGTAACCAAACCCGCACTGGAAACAGTGAGAAACTGTTTTCTGAGAGCGAAAGAATTGTTAATTGTTCCCCATTTAATATTGATGAAATGTTAAATCAAACCAACAGCCCAATATCCGTATTCAGTGTGAATTCTACAAACGAGATACACTATTGTAATATTCGCTTCATATGATTGCAATGAACAACATTGTTTTTTGTCATAAAGCATGCCTGCCTTTTAAAAATGATTCTGAGCAGCCAGCGATTGGAGAAAAGGATACAGGGAGTCATATGCACTTCATTGTTTATCTTTATGTGGCTTAAATGAATATTCTTTCAATAATCAACAAAACAGGATTTTACGATCCAAATAATTAATACTCATGGAAATATAATTCGTTAGATACATAAAGTATCTGATAACACTGGGACTACATTGTCCTGTCTGTAAACCAACAAAGTTTGAATAGAGAGATATTAATAAATGTAACCAAACACACACGGGAAATAATGAGAAACAGAATGGAATCATCAGTGGAATAAAACAACAAACATCGAGCCGTTGGAGCAATAATAAAGAACAATATCGCTAATTCATTACACACTACATGACACTGTAAAAATATGTGATTGGGAAAACTTAACTATCTTTAGGCACTGTACATATAAATGGAGGGAATAGAATAATATATTTAATATCAAAGAGACTAATTCTGAAGATCAACATTAACTGGTCAATACTACAAAGCAAATTCTCTAACGATTTAGGAACTTTCAGTAACATCATTTTTTGCAGAGTGCACTTGATAATTATACTAATAATGAAACCGAATTGAATACTATTGGTTCCATCTCCAGTTGAGTGGTTGTTATAGATTTAATATAGCACTTCAATACTGAACAAACTATTCAGAAATGCTTAATTTCATGAACTGTGCCACGAGGAGAGCAGACAACACTTATATTGAAAAATATCTGTGACAGAAATGTGTGTGGCGGTTCATGTCAGCAGTACATGTACGTTTGACTGGTGTTCTGCACTCAGTGAGATAACTTACACCCAGACTCTAATACAATCTATTCAAACAAAGATGGCGCTCTGCTTCTATCAGGCTTGCTTTAAATGATCAGATTAGAATTTAAATTCCAGCTGGCTGTGTCTGTGTAAGAAACGCAGGGGGAAGAATAAAACAAACTGCCACGGTCTTTGTGTTCGTCACAAATTCAACTGGGAATTTAAAATACCCGTTAATTCGATGTAGAATATTCCAAACTCATTTACTGTCACCAAAACAATATTACTATCAGCAATAGCTCAATTGCTAGCACTCTCGCTTCTGAGTCAGGAGATGGTGGGTGCAAGTCTAATTCCAGAGACTTGAGTGCAAAATCTGGGTTGCCAATCCAGTGCAGTACTGAGGGTGTGCTGCACTGTCCAAGGTGCTTTCCATCGGAGGAGATTTTAAACCGAGGCTCCGTCGGCCTTTCAGGTGCACTATTTGGAGGAAGGGCAGGGGAATTATTCCTAGCACTCTGACGAATGTTGATCCCTCAACTAACATCACAAAGCAAAAAAAGTATTCTGGTCATTATCACATTGCTGTTTGTTGGAGCTTGCTCTGTGCAAATTGGCTGCCACGTTTCCGACATTACAGTATGGACAACACTACAAAACAGTACCTAATTGACAGTAAAGTTCTTTGGGACGTCCTTACGTCGTGAAATGCGCTACATAAATGCAAGACATTTTTATATAAATGGTGGTTTATTCCTATTTGTAGTTGATAGAACTTAAAACGAAAACAATCAATCCATAATTTGTATCAAATGAAACTTCTAAAAATTATGGAAACCATTTCAGTATCCATTTCATACCATCCCAATGAATGACAACTGTAAATAAAATAGATCCGTTTCCTGTAAATTGATCCCAGACACTGACAGATTCTATTCTAACAATGATGCGGCTCTTTTTCTAACAGACCCTGCTGAAATAGATCCATTAGGTTTTCAACGCCAATCTATTCGGTCTGTACGAGCGGCATGTAAAAAGCCACAAACACGTTCCGATATTTCATTAAACTCGACAGAAGAAAATTAAAATGCATAAAGCATTATTTACTTTCTACATCACCTGAATGTGTTCTGTGCGAAAGATGATAATTAGATTAATGATGCACATCTTGCAATAATAATCAGTGTATCGGTAAATAACATAATGCTTTCAATAATCCGTCACTCACAGTTCAAAAGCTGCAGTAGAGACAGGGTCAAGAGGGACCGCAGCATCGTTGTGGCGCCAGGTACAGCGATGTGAACAGAACATTAACCGAACGCTGTTGTCAGACGCTGAGAGCTCCTTCCAGCAGCTTCTGAAACTCTGGATGTTGTGGAAATTAATTACTTGACAGAAGTTTCGACAGAAACCAATGTTTCCTTCCAAATAACCAATAGATTTTGACTTGTGTGAACCATGAATTACCGTCTGGTAAAATACACCAATGAGAAGAAATGTGACCATTAATGGATAAAATGAACGCAGGTTCCAACTAACAGCCTATCCTGCGAGGATAATGACGTGCGACAGTGTGAAAAGTAAATGAATCACTGATCTGACGTCCAGATCATAGAATCACAGATGAACAGGAAAGGCCAGTCGGCTACTTGAGTCAGAATCGTCCCTTTGAAAGAGCTGTCTAATTTATTGTCACATATGTACCTTTTTCTCGTAATCCTGCAAATTATTGCACTGCAAGCCCTTGTTTAATAGCCTTTATGAATTCCTCTGGAATCTGATTTCATCACTTTTTCAGGTCGTGCTTTCCCGATCTTAACAAGCCTCTGTGTGAAGAAATGTATCTTCGTTACCTCTCTGGTTATTTTGCCGGTTCTATGGAAAGCCTCGGTCCCAGGCACAGCTGTCGAAGCCAAGAGAAAAGGTAGATGAGACGGGGTCACTGGGGCCAGTCCGTAAGGCCCCGGTGAGGGGGCCTGGGCGGTGTTCTTGTGGTGCAGGAGGAGGGAGGTCCCGAGGAATGAAATGGTTTTTGGTGGCTTTCATTGTGGGCCACAAATTACCCACAAGGACGTAACGCCCCTCCCCACCCACAAGGTCACAGGGAGAGTGCTTCGTTTTAGAAGGTGTCCTCTCCATGTGGTGGAGGAACTCACTGCTGGTAAGATTGCAGCGGTGGTGGAATGATCTCATAATTGTCCCATAATAGGCCACTTAAGATCCTCAGTCTGCCACTGGGTGGGAAGACTGTTGTTGGTCTATCCAACCACCCCGCCCCCCCCCCCCCCCCCGTCAACACCCTCCACCCCATCGAGTACACGGGACGATGGAGTGGCGATCTCAATCCTGCCACATTCTCGGCCAGCCGCTGTCTTTCTCCGTGCCCCCTCCCCACCCCTCCTGGCTTCCAATCACGCCTCTGAGGGCAGTAAAATCCTGCCCATAACCTCCGATGACAAACGTGAGATGAGAGACGAAATAATCTCCGCATTCTCACTCGATCATAACCCTTCATTCTTTTGAGCTCTGTTAGATCTGGAATGGCGGGATTGACGTTTGGGGAGAGATTCAGTCGGTTAGGATTATATTCGATGGCGTTAAGAAGAGTGAGGGGAAATATCGTAGAAACCGATACAGTTCCAACAGGACTTGACAGGGTAGATGCAGGAAGGATATTCCCAATGGTGGGGGAGTCCAGAAACAAGGGTCATTGTTAAGGATTTGGGGCAAACATTTCAGGACTGTGGTGAGGAGTAATTTCTTCACCCAGAGAGTGGTGAGCCTGTGGAATTCACTAGCACAGAAAGCAGTTGAGGCCAAAACATTTTATATTTTCCAGAAGGAGTTTGATATAGCTCTTGCGTCAAAGGGGATCAAAGGGTATGGGGCGAAATTGGGAACTGGTTACTGAGTTGGATCCCCAATCTTGATTATGTATGGCGAAGCAGGCTCAAAGGGACGAATAGCATACTCCTGCTACTAATTTTTATGTTTCTATCCCACTTCTCTGCTCGAATACGGGAAATCCAAGCTCCTCCATTCTCTCCACGTAACTGAATTGCCTCACCCATGGTGTCTTCTTATTAATCCTCCTCTTTACCCTTTCCAGGGTCTTGACATTCTTCCAAGGTATTCGTGCCGGAAATTGCACACAGGACGCCAGCTGAGTCATAAAAATTGATTTGGAAAGGCTTAACTTGATTTCCTTTATATTTGAATTCAATAACGCCATTTTCAAAACAAGTATCCCATACACTTCCGAAGAAGGGTCACTGACCCGAAACGTTAACTCTGCTTCTCTTTCCACAGATGCTGCCAGACCTGCTGAGTGAATCCAGCATTTCTTGTTTTTGTATCCCATACACTTACTCAGTCAGCTTCTCTACTTTCCCTGCAAACCTCAAGGATTTATGGATATGCATTCCTTGGATCCCTCTGTTCTTGCCTCCCCTGAAAATTGTACCATTTATATTAATTATACTGACATAATATATATATTTGGGCGGTTTAAAATCACTTTCCTTTAGTTTTGGTTGCAGCAGCTTTGACAGAAGCGGAGGTACGGAGCGAACTTGCAGCTGGGAGGACAGTTTCAGTGTAAGTTAAAAGTTAATTCCCTTTTGTTTTCGGAGGACCAGGGGACTGATGGGGAAGTAAAAACTATATATTTGGGCGGTGGCTGTTCCCGAGACACTACACGTGTAGTGTCTCCCACCCACCCTCCTCCTCTAACCAAAAAAAAGGACTCTGGTGTGTTGATAAGGTAAGCTTTTTATTTAAAAGGTTCTGTCCGTCGGATTACTAAGCTAACAAGTTTTGACTTTTTTTTTTGGTTTTTCAGTAGATTTGTTGGGAATTTAGAATAGTGGGAATGGAGGTTAAGGCAGTTGTATGTTCCTCCTGCAGAATGTGGGAGGTAAGGGTCGCCAAGAGTGTCCCTGCTGACTGCATCTGCGGGAAGTGCACCCAACTCCAGCTCCTCGAGAACCGCGTTAGGGAACTGGAGCTGGAGCTGGATGAACTTCGGATCATTCGGGAGGCGGAGGGGGTTATTGAGAGGAGTTATGGGGAGGTAGTCACACCTCAGGTAAAAGAAGTAGGTAGATGGGTTACCGTCAGGGGAAGGAGAGGGAGCCAGCAGGCAGTGCAGGGATCCACTGTGGCCGTTTCCATCAACAACAGGTATACCGTTTTGGATACTGTTGCGGGGGACGACTTACCAGGGGTAAACAATGGGGTACAGGCCTCTGGCACAGAGTCTGTCCCTGTTGCTCAGAAGGGAAGGGGAAGAGGAGCAGAGCATTAGTCATTGGGGACTCCATAGTTAGGGGAACAGAGGGAGGTTCTGTGGGAACGAGAGAGACTCACGGTTGGTGTGTTGCATCTCAGGTGCCAGGGTTCGTGATATCACGGACAGAGTTTTTGGGATCCTTAAGGGGGAGGGGGAGCAGCCCCAAGTCATGGTCCACATAGGCACCAACGACATCGGTAGAAAGAGAGATGGGGATTTAAGGCAGAAATTTAGGGAGCTAGGGTGGAAGCTTAGAGCGAGAACAGAGTTGTTATCTCTGGGTTGTTGCCCGTGCCACGTGATAGCGAAGTGAGGAATAGGGAGAGAGAGGAATTGAACACGTGGCTGCAGGGATGGTGTAGGAGGGAGGGTTTTGGTTTCCTGGATAATTGGGGCTCTTTCTGGGGTAGGTGGGACCTCTACAAACAGGATGGTCTTCACCTGAACCAGAGTGGTACCAATATCTTAGGGGGGGAGATTTGTTAGTGCTCTTTGGGGGTGGGTTTAAACTAATTCAGCAGGGGAATGGGAACCTAAATTGTAGTTCCAGTGTACAGGATGTTGAGAGTAGTGAGGGCAGGGATAAGGTTACAAGGACGCAAGAGGGAACTGGCAAGCAAGAACTTGGTTTAAAGTGTGTCGACTTCAACGCCAGGAGCATCCGGAATAAGGTGAGTGAGCTTGCAGCATGGGTTGGTACCTGGGATCTCGATGTAGTGGCCATTTCGGAGACATGGGTAGAGCAGGGGCAGGAATGGATGTTGCAGGTTCCGGGATTTAGATGTTTCAGTAAGAACAGAGAAGATGGTAAAAGAGGGAGGGGTGTGGCATTGTTAATCAAGGAGAGTATTACAGCGGCAGAAAGGACGTTTGAGGACTCGTCTACTGAGGTAGTATGGGCCGAGATTAGAAAATGGAGAGGAGCGGTCACCCTGTTGGGGGTCTTCTTTTGAGCTCCGAATAGTTCCAGAGATGCAGAGGAAAGGATAGCGAAGATGATTGTCGACAGGGGCGAGAGTAACAGGGTAGTTGTTATGGGGGACTTTAACTTTCCAAATATTGACTGGAAATACTATAGTCCGAGTACTTTAGATGGGTCACTTTTTGTCCAGTGTGTGCAAGAGGGTTTTCTGACACAGTATGTAGACAGGCCAACCAGAGGCGATGCCACTTTGGATTTGGTACTGGGTAATGAACCCGGCCAGGTGTTAGATTTAGATGTAGGTGAGCACTTTGGTGATAGTGATCACAATTCGGTTAGGTTTATCTTAGCGATGGGCAGGGACAGGTATATACCGCAGGGCAAGAATTATAGCTGGGGGAAAAGAAATTATGATGCAATTAGGCAAGATTTAGGATGCATAGGATGGGGAAGGAAACAGCAGAGGATGGGCACAATCGAAATGTGGAGCTTATTCAAGGAGCAGCTACTGCGTGTCCTTGATAAGTATGTACCTGTCAGGCAGGGAGGAAGTTGTCGAGCGAGGGAGCCGTGGTTTACTAAAGAAGTTGAAGGGCTTGTCAAGAGGAAGAAGAAGGCTTATGTTAGGATGAGACGTGAAGGCTCAGTTAGGGCGCTTGAGAGTTACAAGCTAGCCAGGAAGGACATAAAGGGAGAGATAAGAAGAGCAAGGAGAGGACACGAGAAGTCATTGGCGGATAGGATCAAGGAAAACCCGAAGGCTTTCTTTAGGTATATCAGGAATAAAAGAATGACCAGAGTTAGATTGGGGCTAATCAAGGATAGTAGCGGCAAGTTGTGTGTGGAATCAGAGGAGATAGGGGAAGCGTTAAATGAATATTTTTCGTCAGTATTTACAGTAGTGAAAGAAAATGTTGTCGAGGAGAATACTGAGATTCAGACTACTAGGCTAGATGGGATTGAGGTTCACAAGGAGGAGGTGTTAGCAATTTTGGAAAGTGTGAAAATAGATACGTCCCCTGGGCCAGATGGGATTTATCCTAGGATTCTCTGGGAAGCCAGGGAGGAGATTGCAGAGCCTTTGTCCTTGATCTTTATGTCGTCATTGTCGACAGGAATAGTACCAGAAGACTGGAGGAAAGCAAATGTTGTCCCCTTGTTCAAGAAGGGGAGTAGAGACAGCCCTGGTAATTATAGACCTGTGAGCTTTACTTCGGTTGTGGGTAAAATGTTGGAAAAGGTTATAAGAGACAGGATTTATAATCATCTTGAAAAGAATAAGTTCATTAGCGATAGTCAGCATTGTTTTGTGAAGGGTAGGTCGTGCCTCACAAACCTTATTGAGGTTTTCGAGAAGGTGACCAAACAGGTGGATGAGGGTAAAACAGTGGATGTGGTGTCTATGGATTTCAGTAAGGCGTTTGATAAGGTTCCCCATGGTAGGCTATTGCAGAAAATACGGAAGTATGGGGTTGAAGGTGATTTAGAGCTTTGGGTCAGAAATTGGCTAGCTGAAAGAAGACAGAGGGTGGTGGTTGATGGCAAATGTTCATCCTGGAGTTTAGTTACTAGTGGTGTACCGCATGGATCTGTTTTGGGGCCACTGCTGTTTGTCATTTTTATGTGACCTGGAAGAGGGTGTAGAAGGGTGGGTTAGTAAATTTGCGGATGACACGAAGGTCTGTGGTGTTGTGGATAGTGCCGAAGGATGTTGTAGGGTACAGAGGGACAAAGATAGGCTCCAGAGCTGGGCTGAGAGATGGCAAATGGAGTTTAATGCGGAAAAGTGCGAGGTGATTCACTTTGGAAGGAGTAACAGCAATGCAGAGTACTGGGCGAATGGGAAGATCCTTGGTTGTGTAGATGAACAGAGAGATCTTGGTGTCCAGGTACATAAATCCCTGAAAGTTGCTACCCAGGTTAATAGGGCTGTTAAGAAGGCATATGGTGTGTTTGCTTTTATTAGTAGGGGGATCGAGTTTCGGAGCCACGAGGTCATGCTGCAGCTGTGCTAAACTCTGGTGAGGCTGCACCTGGAGTATTGCATGATGGTCTGGTCACCACATTATCGGAAGGATGTGGAAGCTTTGGACAGGGTGCAGAGGAGATTTACTCGGATGTTGCCTGGTATGGAGGGAAGGTCTTACGAGGAAAGGCTGAGGGACTTGAGGTTGTTTTCGTTGGAGAGAAGGAGGAGGAGAGGTGACTTAATAGAGACATATAAGATAATCAGAGGGTTAGATAGGGTGGATAGTGAGAGACATTTTCCTCGGATGGTGATGGCAAACACGAGGGGACATAGCTTTAAGTTGAGGGGTGATAGATATAGGACAGATGTTAGAGGTAGTTTGTTTACTCAGAGAGTTGTAGGGGCGTGGAACGCCCTGCCTGCAAGAGTAGTAGACTCGCCAACTTTAAGGGCATTTAAGTGGTCATTGGATAGACATATGAATGAAAATGGAATAGTGTAGGTCAGATGGTTTCACAGGTCGGCACAGCATCGAGGGCCGAAGGGCCTGTACTGCGCTGTAATGTTCTATTGTTCTAATTCGAATAATGTTTTCCCAATGACTACAATAAATTGCATCTACCGTTGATCTGCCCATTTCAGCAGACTGTCTCGCCTGAACTCTGCTATTATAATATTCACGATTTGCGACAGAGCCATGTTTTTCACTATCCACAAATGTCAAAATTATACATTCTAAACCCAAGTCTATGTCATTTATATGTAGAAAGAAAAACAACAGACCTAAAACCAACCCCTGGGCAGCCCCTCTCTCTCTTGTCGGGGAAACATCCATTCACAACTGCTCTCTGCCTCATATCTCTTACCCAATCGACTACCCAAGTTGGCATCGTCCCTTTAATAATATGCATTCATATTTTCTGAATAGGTCTGTTATGAGGTTACATACACAAGGCCTACTTCAGTCTCTTACTTGATTAAAGAACTCAATCAGGTTAGTTACACACGATTGGCCTTCAACAAATCTGTGATGGTTTTCTCATCTTACCCCATGCTTCTGCAAGTGAGAATTAAGTTTGTCCTTGATGAAGGCCTCTATTCGATCTCTCAACTTTCACTGTGATTAGACAGATTAGCCAGCAGTCACAAGGCTTACCATCTCTTGTTTTGAAAAGGAGTCTAACATTTGCCCAATTCCAGTCCTCTGGCCCCAGTGCGATATACAAGGAGGATTGAAACATTGTGGTCAGAGCTTTTGTTATCTCCAACCTTTACAAAAGAAGAGGCTGAAATTAATGGAGAGGGAAGCAGAGATCTTGTTTCTCCATAATCAGCCCCACCATTCCTTTAACTATCACTTTTACTTTTATACGTTTTACAAGATGTGTTATCCTCTTTACTGTTAGCTGCTATCCTTTTCTATACTGTCTCTTTGCCCTTCTTGTATGCTTTTTCTATTTCTCCCTCTACACTCTGCATTCCATTTGGTTTTAGATTATATTCTTGAATTGGAATTTATAATGAATCTCTTCTTTCTCTTTTCTTTTAACTGACAATTCATTTTCATCCAGAGAGTGCAGCATTTATTGCCCCATATTCACCTTTAGACTTGAATATTCCAATGTAGTCCTGGCCAGCCTCCCTCTTTGCATCCTCAGTTAACCTGAGGACATCCAAACCTCTGCTGTCCATCAACAATTTTCAGCATGTCCCGTTCACCCATCACTGCTGCACTGGCATTAGCTTTTGGTCGTGCACCTTAACAATATTGAAATTCCCACGCTAATTTTCTAATCTCTCCATGACCTCTTCCCTCCCTACCTCTGTAATCTCTTTCAGCCCTGTGAGATATTTGTGCTCCTTCAATTCCGGAATGTTGAGCTTTCCAAAATTTAATCAACGCTGGTGATCTTGTATTCATCTGCCAAGATCCTAAATTCTGGAATTCCCTCTATAAACCTCTGCCTCTCTGCATCTTTTTCCTCCGTTAAGATGCTCCTAACAGCTTACCACCATGACGAAGCATTTGGTCATCTGCCATAATATCTGTTAACGCTGCTCGCTATCAAATTGCGTTCGAGAATATGAATTGGATATTTTAACTATGTAAAGACACAACATAAATAAGAAGTTGCTGATCTTGCTTTCCACCTTCTCCTTTACTATGGTCTGTCCCAGACTACATCAGTGGAATTCAAGGTTAAACCATTTTTTATGCTTTTTCTGAACTTCTCTAAACAGAATAACTCCATAATATAGTGCTCACTTTTAGGGGGTGCAGAAGAAGCACTAAACGATTTCACACCTCATTTTCTGAATGGATTCGTGAATAGATTCACAAGTTGAATCCCCAGTGTATTGTTTTTCTGTTGCAAACATATCCACTTCTGACCTTCTGGGGGAAGGTCATTGATGAAACAGCTGAAGATGGTTGGGCCTGCTTCACTACCCTGAGGAACTCCTGCACTGATGACTTGAGACTGAGATGATTGACATCCAACACCCACAACCCTCTTCCTTTGTGCGAGGTATGATTCCCACCAGTGGAGACTTTTCCCTCTGATTCCCATTGACTGCAGTTAATCCTCGTTAACCCCTTTCCCAGTAATGATCCCTTGTGGAGTGACGCTTACATGTTAAATTGATATCTCCGAGTCAGAGCGGCGAATGTGAGATCCAAAACCACTCCGGAAAGTCGATTCCCGATGCGAATCCGTCACCATCCCCCTAGTGATCTATTCCAGCCGCGCTTCAGCTGGACGGATAATTACATTTGGATAGATCTGGAGTGGCAACATGTCAGTTCACACATTACAACAGCAATTTATTTAACTTATGTACTAATGTGGTATATGTCGCACTACACAATGAAATAGTCCTTCATTCCACGTAAGTACTGGGACTGATATTCAATGAGCAGAATTCTATCCATTTCTGGTGCGACTGAAAGGTGCAGCCTGATATTACTGAGCGGACCGAGAGCAGTGCTGTCACCGCATGTTTTCCATGGAAACTGCAACTAATTGTTATAAATAGTAGAAGCTGCAATCTGCATGCAAGTGGGAAGTACTCTACCAGCTCCTGACTTGTGCTCTGTAGATGGTGAAATGTCTTTGTGGAGCCAGTAGATGAGTTGTTGTCTGTAGTATACCGAGCATTTGACCTACTCCTGCAGCCACAGTATTTAAGTATCTGGTCCAGTAAAGTGTCTGGCCAATGGTAAACCCAAGGACGTTAATGATGTGGTATTCGGCAATGGTAACGTCGTTTTATTTCGAGAAGAGGTCGTTGGACTCTCTGATGTTGGACACGGTATTTAACTGGCATGTGTGTGGTGCGAATGTTACTGACCAATTATCAGCCCATGCCTGGATCAGAAGGACATCTTACTTGAAATGTAACGAACATTGTAAAGCAAACAGGATTATTCTTCTCTAGTTAGAAGTGTGTTTTAGAATGAGGTGTATTTGGCTCTTTGCCACCGTGGCTGAAAGGGCCTTTGAACCTCTCCATTCCACTATCATTCCTTACATCCTTCCTTAACCATCATGAAGTTGCCCTTACCCTCAACATTCACTCCACCAGACTCTACATTCAATTAACTATCCTCCACCACATCTGCCAACTTCACCACAATGCTACCAGCAGCCATCCTCCGCTCCATTTTCAGCATTCTGAAGGTACATCTTGAACGAATCTTCCTTCACTCAAAACACCCACTAATCTTCCAATGTCACCTTCCCATGCAAGTATTGGAGATGCATTACCTGCCCTTTCACCTCCTCTCCTTCAACCATCTGACCCACAAACAGTGATTTACTTTTACTTTATTGTCGACTCAATTTTATTCATTCTTATAAATTGTCCTCTACCTTGTGGAGACGAAACAGACATTCTGCAATTGCTTTGCTGAGCAGTCATTAAGTGCTTTAGTTCCGTTCACATGCCATTATAATTCCCTGTCCCACACCCAGCTGACCCCTGTATACTCAGCCTCCTACACTGTTTCAATTTTCCTGAGTCAGCATCAATTTCAAAAATAAAAACACGTGGGAACTATTGACCCCATTTATTTTGACAGCAGGTTCTGGTAATGATTCTGCTCTTCATTTAATCACTACTGCCTTCCACCCCATCACAGTTTCTCTCTTTATCTCCTTCCTCCATTCCCCTTTTCCCAGCCTCTGTGCTTACTGAAACACTGTTTCAGCACAACATTTTCCAGTTCTGAAGAAAATTCTCCAGCAGAGGAGGTGAAGCCTGTTTCTCTGTCTAAAAATGCTGCCTCGCCTAATAAGTAGTTCCAACATTTTCTGTTCGTGTTTTAGATTACCAGCATCTGCAGTATTTTGACTTTTTAAAGAAGATGCTGTCATGGGGAAATGCGGTGAGGTTGCAACTGAATATAAATGTTTACACAAATAGATAAATAACTTTGGAGATGCTGGCAAAAGGGAATATGATGGGATAAGGGAAGGGATCTCCTTAGGCACACACTTGGTCAAATGTTGCTATGATGTCGAGGACAACCTCGATTACCATCATCACCATTACCAGCAATACAACAATCACTGCTTTTCTGCTCAGTTTTGCGTATTTGCCCACTGTGGAGCTGCAGAGTGTATCTGAGCAATTCCGCTCAAAACTGCTGCACTCCATATAAGGACTGTGCAGCTTCATCGGGAAACCTGCCAAATACTTGAGGAAATATGATCACTCATTGAGACTGTCGAGAGACGCAGAACGCACAGACACACTGACTGGTCATCATAAGTTGTGAATTTTCACCAGTGAATTCTCCAGTGAGGGATGTGATATGTTCCTAACAAAAAAAAGTAATTTGTTTTCTGGAAGGTCAAGAACGGCTTTCCATTACCGAAATATGTGAAAAGCAGCTCACAGTCTGCAAAGCCTCAGAACAGTCACTGTGTGTTTTGCTGTTGAACTGAGAGGAAGCACCTGGCGTTGTGGTGAATTCTCTGCTTCTGTTTTTCTTGCCTGCTGCTCTGTAATATCAAGATACTGCAGCAGGATATTTCAACTCGGAATTTCAACTTAAATTGCTTAAAGATCCAGAAGGACAAAGTATCGGGGGAAGAATGTCTGGTCAATATCATTAATTCATTGGAAATATTTGACAGCTTAGTGTCTGCAAATAGACGTTTCTCTTATCACAAAAACTGAATCACAGCACAGAATATCTGTAATCTGTGTACAATTTCCAAATGTATAACACACAATATCAACAGGCCATGAAAAATCACTCTGAGTCCAATTCAATGAGCAAAGTCAGATACACCAATGCATCAATTCTCGCTGTGGTTTTAATTTAAAATAGAAGAACCCATGAGATGTTGAGGCTGTTTCCTGTATAGATTAATGAAGCAGGAATACTGTTAAGAATCAAATACAATCAGGAGGATTGAGCCTGTGTTAATGTAAAGCGTTAACTCTCTGTGATCCGAACACCGGAAATGCAGCCTGTGTCAATGTCAGTGGTTAACTTGCTGTCATTCAATTCAAAGAGCGTATCGGAAGGTAGACAGTTGCTTCAAAATAAGCTGTCCACTGTACCTCAAGAAATAAAATTTAATGTTAGCCTGATTTCTCTGCAAATGAAAGTAGATCTGCGTAATGAAAGGAGGCTGAAGAACTAAAACAGCTCAATAAATGAATACAGCTGGGGTGGCACTATAAAGTTATCACAGGGAGAAAACATTCAAATGATTAATTCCTCCGGACCTCACATAGAATGAAACAAAAACACCCCAGAAATGGTCATTTTATGAGGGAATTCCACAAACTGTATTGTCAATCAAGACAAAAGATTTAAAACAAGGTACAGCCCCCATACCACTGCCACACACTCTTTAGTTTCTGCAGCTGCATCCAGTCCTTTCCCAGTTTGATAGACTTGTCCCCCTGAGGTGTGTTTTTCAGATGTCACAGACTCACCATTTCAGTCTGAGCCATGGGTGTTGACAGCAACCGGTTGTCAGAGGAACCTGATGCAGATGGCACAGCGGTGCAGTGGTTAGCACGGCAGCCTCACAGCTCTAGCGACCCGGGTTCAATTCTGGGTACTGCCTGTGTGGAGTTTGCAAGCTCTCCCTGTGTCTGCGTGGGTTTTCTTAGGGTGCTCCGGTTTCCTCCCACAGGCAAAAGACTTGCAGGTTGATAGGCAAATTGGCCATTATAATTTTCCCCTAGTGCAGGTAGGTGGTCTGGGAATAGTGGGGCAGGTGAGGATGTGGTAGGAATATGGGTTTAGTGCAGGATTAGTATAAATGGCAGGTTAATGATCAGCACAGACTCGGTGGGCCGAAGGTCCTGTTTCAGTGCTGTAAATCTAAATGGTGGAGATTGAAGAGATTTGTGTCAATCTCTTGTATCCGTCAGGTGCTAATCAATCCTGCAAACATTGGCACTTACACGTAAACATACTGAAAATGGTAACACTAACCAAGGAACCTGTATAAGTTATGTTACACATGCAGGATCTCCTCAGAATCTCCCAAATACTGAAGGGAATGCAGCATGAAAGTAGAGATCTGAGGATCTCTCTGCCAACACTGTCATTTTCTGGGATCCCTGTTGATAATGTGACACTCAGGCAACCCAATAAACAATGACCTTTAATCAGAAAATGCTGGAAATACTCAGCAGATCAGACAGCATCTCTGGAGACAGAGTTAGCATATCAGGTCCATGACCTTTCATCAGAACTGGAAACGGTTAGACATATTTTTTTTTGAGAAAATGAAAAGAAGGGGGCAAGAAGAAATAAAGTTAATACGTGTGATAGGAGGAAGGGCAGGAGCGATTTTTTTTATTATTCATTCATGGGGGGTGGGCGTCCCTGGTGAGGCCAGGATTTATTGACCATCCTTGATTGCCTTTGAGAAGGTGTGAGTTGCCTTCTTTAACTGCTGCCGTCTTTGGGGTGTAGGTACATCCACAGTGCTGTAAGGAAGGGAGTGATAGAATTTTAACCCAGCGACAGTGAAGGGACAACGGTATTGTTCCAAGTCAGGATGGTGTGTGGCTTGGAGGGGAACATTTAGGTGGTGGTGTTAATATGCTTCTGCTGTCCTTGTTCGAAGGAGGCATGTGCCTTGTAGATGGTGGACAGGCACTGGGAAGACAGGATTTGAGTTGCTTGCGGCAGAAATCTGAACATCTGACCTGCGCCCGTAGCCACAGTGTTTACCTGGCAGGTCCAGTTCAACGGATACCCACTGGATATTGATAGTGGGGGATTCAACAGTTCCAATACCAGTGAACATTGGGGGAGATGGTTAGATTATCTCTTTTTTGAGATGGCCATTGACCAGCACTTGTGTGGTGCGAATATTACTTGCCACTATTTAGCACATGGCTTGATGTTGTCCATGTCTTGCTGCATATCAACAAAGGCTGCTTCAGTATATTATGAGTCACAAATGGTGTTGAAGATTGTGCAATCATCAGCGAACATCCCCACATCCGACCTTATAATGGAGGGAAGGTCATCGATTAAACAGCTGAAGATGGTTGAGCCGAGAACACTGCCCTGAGGAACTCCTGCACTGATGTCCTGCTGCTGAGATAATTGACCTCCAACAACCACAACCAACTTCCTTTGTGCTAGCTACTTCTCCAACCAGTGGAGGTCTTTCTCTCTGATGTCCTTTGATTCCAGTTTTGCTAGGGCTTCTTAATGCAATGCTCAGTCAAATGTTGCCGTGATGTCAAGATCAGTCGCGCTCCCCTCATCTCTAGAGTTCCGCTCCTTTGCCCATGTTTGGACCAAGGCTATAATAAGATCAGGAGGTGAGTGGCCCTGGCGGAAACCAAACTGAGCGTCAGTGAGCAGTTTATTGATGAGCAAGCGCTACTTGATAACACGATTGATCACCCCTCCCATCTCTTTGCTGATGATCGAGAGTAGACTGATAAGGCGGTAATTAGCAAGGTTGGATTTGTCCTGCTTTTTGTGGACAGGACACACCTGGGCAACTTTCCACATTGCCAGTTAGATGTCAGTGTTGTAGCTGTAATGCAACAGCCTGACTCGGCGTATGGCTAGCTCTGGAACATAAGTTATCAGTACTATTGCCAGAATATCTTCAGGGCCCAGAACATTTGCAGTACCCGGTGCCTTCGGCTATTTCTTGCTATCAGGTGCAGTGAATAAGATTGGCTGAAGACTGACATCTGTGAAGCTGGCGACCTCATCAGGAGGCCGAGATGGATCATCCACTCTGCACTTCTGGCTGAAGATGGATGTAAATATTACAGCCTTGTCTTTTGCACTGATGTGCTGGGCTCCATTATTGGTGAGGATGTGGATATTTGTGGAACCTCTTCCTCCTGTTAGTTGTTCATTTGTCCACCACCATTTGCGACTGGATGTTGCAGGACTGTAGATATGTTTCAGTGTTATTGGACCTGCACTCATCCAGGCAAGTGAGTGGGGACAGTATGAAGAATATTTTTTAACTATTAACTTGGTTGCTTAAGAATGTACACAAAGCTTGTGGGAGGGGGGAGGAGGAGTTGTATATGAACTGTGGGAAAATGGTGTTTATCGACCAAAGGACTTACCTGTTTCCTCTACAAGTTATTTTGTCTGATGTGTCATGTGGTTGGAAGCATTGCCTGATTTAAATGGCTGAATTTTTCAAACCTTTTGGAGATGGGTTGGGAGTCAGGAGGACTGGCAATACCGGTGGGGAAGGCATCGGCTTGGGAGCTGATCTGTGTGTTGTGGAATTGTTTAACTCTGTCTATCACATGTTGCTTCCACTTTTACGTATGCAAGTAGTCCTGTGTTGTAACTTCACCAGGCTGACTCCTCATGTTTAGGTAAGCTTGGTGGTGCTCCTGGGAAGCCCTCCAACACACTCTTTGAACCAGAGTTGATCCCATGGCTTAATGGTAATGGTAGAGTATGGGATATGCCGTGCCATGAAGTTACACATTGTGGTTGAATATAATTCTGCTGTTGCATATGGCCCAAAGCGCCTCATGGATACCCAGTTTTGAGTTGCTAGATCTGTTTGCAATCTATGCCATTTAGCATGGCGGTATTGCCACAGAGCACAATGGTGGGTATACCTCAATGTAAATACAGGACTTGGTCTCCACAGGGACTGTGCGGTGGTCAATGAAAGAGTCATAGAGTTACACAGCACAAAAACAGGCCCTTCAGCCCAACGTGTCTGTGCTGGCCATCAAGTACCTAACTATTCGAATACAATTTTCCAGCACTTTGCCCGAAGCCTTATGTGCTTTGGAGTTTCAAGTGTTCATCTAAGTACTTCTTAAATGTTGTCAAGGCTCCTGCCTCTACCACATCTTCAGACAGTGCGTTCCAAACTCCATGGACCCTCTGGGTTCAAATTATTTTCCTCAAACCCGCTCTAAATCCCCGCCCCTTACTTTAAATCTCTGCCCTCTGGTTATTGACCCTCCACGAAGTGAAAATGTTCCTTCCAATCTAACCTATAAATCTCCCTCATAACTTTGTATACCTCAATCATGTCCCCCCTCAACCTTCCCTGCTCTGTGGAAAACAACCCTCGCCTGTGCAGTCTCCCTTCATAGCTGAAATGCTACAGCCCAGGCAACATCCTGGTGAATCCCCTCTGCAACCACTCCAGTGCGATAACATCCTTCCTTTAGTGTGCTGCACAGAACTGTAAACAGTACTCCAGCTGAAACCTAACTTGCGTTTAATACAGCTCCATCGTAACCTCCCTGTTTTTATAGTCTATGCCTTGGTTAATAGAGGCAAGTATCCCAAATGCCTTCCTAACCAACTTATCTACCTGTTCTGCTGCCTTCAGTGATCTATGGACAAGTACACCAAGAATTATCTGACCCTCTATTTCCTAGGGTCCGACATCCACCTTATAGTTCCTTGCCTTCTTAGTCCTCCCAAAATGCATCACCTTCTCAGCATTAAACTCCATTTGCCACATCTCTGCTCATCTTACCAGCCCATCTATGTTGTCCTGTAATCTAAGGCTTTCCTCCTCACTATTTACGATACCATCAATTTTAGTGCCATCTGCAAACTGACTCATCATACCTCCCATATTCATGTCGGAATAATGAATGTACACTACAAACAGCAAGGGTCCCAGCACCAATCACTGCGGTACACCACTGGTCACAGGCTTCCACTCCCAAAAACAACCCTCGACCATCACCCTCTACTTCCTGCCACTAAGCCAATTTTGGATCCAATTTGCCAAATTACCATCAATCCCCTGGGCTCTTACCTTCTTAATCTCTCATGCGGGTCCTTATCAAAAGCCTTACTTAACGTAACGTAGACTACATAATCTGCTTTCCCCTCTTCTAAACGCCTCGTCACCTCCTCGAAAAATTTGAATCAAATGTGTTAGACAGGATCTTCCCCCGGCAAAGTCATGCTGACTATCGCTGATTTATCCCTGCCTTTCCAAGTGAAGATTAAACATGCCCGTCAGAATATATTTCCCAGTAGTTTCCCTACCACCGATGTAATTACCTGTTATATCCCTGCTCCCCTTCTTGAATAATGGTACCACATTCGCTGGCCTCCAGTCCTCTGTTACATCGCCTGTTTCCAGAAAGGATTATAAAACTTGTGTCACGGCCCCTGATATCTCTTCCCTTGCCACACATAACAACCTGGGATACATCTAACCTGGACCTGGGGATTTATCCACGTTAAAGCCCACTGATACAGCTAATACTACTCTTCTCAATACTAATTTGTACAAATATATCATAATCCTCTCGATACCAACATCCTCCTTCTCCATTGTCGACACAGATGACAAATAATCATTTCAAACCATACCTATGTCCTCCGGTTCCACACACAGATTGACACTTTGGTCCCTATTGTGCCCTACCCTTTCCCTAGTTATCCTCTTGCCCTTAATATACTGATAAAACACCTTAGGATTTTCCTTTATCTTGCCCGCCAGTGTTTCTTCATGTCCTCTTTTCGCTCTCCTAATTACTTTTTTTAAGTACCCACCCCAACACATTCTACAGGCTCGAAGGGCCGAATAGCCTACTCCTGCTCCTATTTTCTATGTCCTCCTCTCGGGCCTCCACTGCTTTCAGCGCTCTGAATCTGCCACAAGCCTCCTTTTTTTCCTGATCCGATCCTCTATATCCCTTAACATCCAGGGTTCCCTGGACTGTTGGTCCTATCCTTCACCTTTACGGGTACATGTTGGCTCTGAACTCTTACCATTTCCTCCTTGAATGACTCCCATTGGTGCGATGTAGACTTTCCTTCAAGAAGGTGCTCCCAGTCCACTTTGGCCAGACCCTGTTTTAGCATATTGAAATCGGCCTTCCCCCAATTCAGTACTTTTATTTCCGGTCCTTGTCCATAACTACCTTAAATCTTGCAGAGTTATGGTCACCATCCCCGAAATGCACCCCGACTGACTCTTCTATCACTTGAACAGCTTCATTCCCTAGGATTAGGTCCAGTACTGCCCCTTCTCTTGTTGGACTCTGTACGGATTGGCTCAAAAAATTGTCCTTTATGCATGTTAAGAATTTTGCCCCATCAAAACTATCCCAGTTAATGTTGGGGAAGTTCAACTCCCCTACTATTACCCTGTTATTGTTGCACCTGTCTGAGGTTTGCCTACGTATTTGCTCCTCTATCTCTCCCTGACTGTTTGGAGGCCTATAGTACACTCCCAGCCAAATGATTGCCCTTTTTTTGATTACAAGTTCTACCCATGTGGACTCATTTGAGGATCCCTCTAAGATATCACTCTCGTTGCAGCAGTAATTGACTCCTTGATCAACAGTGCAATGCCCCCTCCTCTTTTACCCCCTCGTCTGTCTCACCTGAACATTCTATACACTGGAGTATTGAGCTGCCAGTCCTGCCCTTCCCTCAAGCATGTTTCTGTGATCGCAATAATATAATAAACCCATGTGCTAATCAATGCCCTCAATTCATCTGCCTTGCTAGTCAGACCCCTTTCATTAAAAATAGATGCAATCCAACCTTGCATTATTCGATCGTGCCTTAACAGGTCGATATTTGCTCTGCCTTCCAAACTGACTTAGACGTTCTTCTTCTTTATTTTACTGTGCATCACCCCCGATTATACCTCCAGTCTGTATACCATTGCTCTGCCAAATTAGTTTAACCCCCACCCCCCAACCCCAACACCGCGAGCAAATCTTGCAGCAAGGTTGTTGGTAAAACACACACCAACACACACACACACGCGCACCGATCAGACCACAGGCTCTGAGCCAGACAGATATACAATTACATACACACACACACACACACACACACACAGGGGAATGGGAACCTTTGCAAATAGTCAGAGGTGGGGGGGGGGGGTGGCGCTGGTGAGCGGGTGCTGGTGATCAGAGACAAGAACAAGAGCCAGTAAGGCGAATAAGAAAAGTGATAGTCAGAGAAATCAAACGGGGCCAGAATCAAGCAGGGTCACAGTGCAAAATAGTGGGAAGGTGTCAATTAATGTTAAAAAGACAAGCCTTAAGGCTTTGTTCCATAACGCATAGAGCTTTCACAATAAAGTGGGTGAATTAATCGCACCAACAGATATAAACTGGTATGATATGTTCGGGATTACGGAGAGATAGCTGCAAGGTGACCAGGGATGAGAAATGAACATCCAGGGGTATTTGTATTTTGGAAGGATAGACAAGAAACAAAAGGTGTTGGAGTTGCATTGCTGGTTAAAGAGTAATTTAACGCAATAGTGAGGAAGAATATTAACTCTGACGATGTTGAATTTGTATGGGTAGAGCTGAGAAGCACTAATGGGCAGAAAAAGTTAGTGGGGGTTGTATATAGACCCCCAAATTGTAATTGTGATGTTGGGAATAGCATTCAACAGGAAATGAGAGGTGCATGCAATACAGGAACGTTTGTAATTATTGGTGACTTTAATATCTCTATAGATTGGCCAAATCAAATTCGTCTCTGTACCATAGAGGAGGAATTCTTGGAGTGTATACGGGATGGTTTTCTGGACTAATACGTTGAGGAACCAACTGGAAACCAGGCCATCCTAGACTGGATATTGTGTAATGAGAGAGGAATAATTGACAATCTGGCTGTGCAAGACCCCTTGGGGATGAGTGACCATAATATGACAGAATTCTTCATCAAGATGGAGAGTGACAAAGTTGATTCTGAGACTAGGGTCCTAAATCTTAGTGAAGGAAAGCATGAAGGTATGAGGCGCGAGTTGGCTATGATGGGTTGGAAAACGTTACTTAAAGGGATGACGGTGGATCGGCAATGTCAAACATTTAAAGAGCGCATGGATGATCTGCAACAATTGTTTATTCCTGTCTGGTGCAAAAGTCAAGCGGGAAAGGTAGCATACAAGGGAAATTAGAGATAGCATTAGATCCAAGGAAGAGGCATATAAATAAAGGCCATAAATAAAACAACAGACCTAAGGATTGGAAGCAGTTTAGAATTCAGCAAAGGAGGACCAAGGGATTGATTAGGAAGGGGAAAATAGACTCCGAGAGCAAGATTGCAGTGAACATAAAAACTGAATGTTAAAGTTTCTACAGGTATGTGAAGAGAAAAAGATTAGTGAAGGCAAATGTAGGTCCCTAACAGTGAGAAACAGGGGCATTTATTATGGGGAACAAAGAAATGGCCTACCAACTGAATGCATACTTTGGTTCTGTCTTCACAAAGGAGGACACACATATCATACCAGAAATGTTGGGGAACACAGGGTTCAGTGAGAGAGAGGAACTGAAGGAAATATGTATTAGCAGAGAAATGCTGTTGGGGAAATTGATCGGAGTGAAGGCTGTTAAATCCCCAGGGCCTGATGGTCTGTATCCCAGAGTACTTAAGAAAGTGACCTGGAAATTGTGGATGCATTGGTGGTCATCTTCCAATTTTCTGTAGACATTGAAACAGTTCTGACAGATTGCAGGTTAGGTAATGTAACTATTTAAAAAGGGAGGTAGAGAGATAGCAGGGAATTATAGACCAGCCAGCCTGGCGTCGGTAGTGGGGAAATTTCTACAGTCCATTATCGAAGATTTTATAGTAGGGCATTTGGAGAACAGATTCAGAATCGGGCAGAGTCAGTATGAATTTATGAAAGGGAAATCATGCTTGACATATCTACTAGAATTCTTCGAGGATGTAACTAGTGGAGATTATGAGGTGGAGCCAATGGCTGTGGTTTATTTGGACAATCAGAAGGCGTTTGACGAAGTCTCAAATAAGAGATAAGCATGTAAAATTAAAGCGCATGGGATTGGGGGTAGTGTATTGTGATGGATAGAAAATTGGTTGGCGGAGAGGAAAGAAAGTGTAGGGATACATGGGTCTTTTTCCACATGGGGGGCAGTGACTGGTGAGGTACCACAGGGATCGATGCCAGGACCATCAGTGGAACACACTTACCTCACTTATACTGTTCACCTGGTAACATGTCCTGTGTGTGTTAAACCATCAGGGGACCACACTCATCTCACTTATCCTCTTCACCTGGTAACATGTCCCGTGTGGATTAAACCTTTCTGAAGTGCGGTGACCAGAACTGGACGTAATACTCCACTTGGGGACTACCCAGAGTTGTATAAATATTCAGCACAATTTCCATATTTTGCACTCTATGCCTGTATTTAACAAGCCCAAGATGCCAGATGTTTTGCAATCAATCTATCAATATGTTGTGCCACCTTCAACTGCCTATGTACATGCACCCACAGCTCCCTCTCTTCCTGCATACGCTCCAGAACTGTGCCATTAATTCTGCATAGCCTCACACTGTCCCTTCCGCAAAAATGGATTGCCTCACATTCCTGTGTTCAATTCCATCTGCCACATCTCTGCCCATTCTGCTCACCTATCTATCTCCTGTTGCAGGCAGTTTCTATCATCCTCACTTGTCTACCACTCCTCCAGGATTGGTATCATCAGCAAATTGAGAGATGCTACTCTGGTTTCCAAGATCAAAGTTAAAGGCAAAGAAAGCCGAGTTCCTGGCTCTGACCCTTGGAAACACAATTGCTGACCATCCTCCAGTCTGAAAAACAAACATTTCACACATTTCCGCCCTTCAGCCAATTTTTCATGCAATTGAACACTACCCCCTCCTATTCCACGAGGCTCAATTTTTTAATCAGCCTTTTATGTGGTGCCTTCTCCAACGCTTTCTTAAAAGCTATATACACATTATCAACCATCTTCTCTGACTCTCCACTGACTGACCAGTAGTTGCTAGGCCTGTGTGTTGTCCATTTATAATTCTGGGAGGTAAGGATGACCATTAATGTCATCATTTTGTCCCTCAGCAGGGAGATGCAGGATGAGAGATCCCATGGCTTTGTCAGGATAGCAGGATTCCTGAAGGTGTCATTGACTCTGCGGGCCCCCCATATCAATGGGCAGAGATATAGGGGCTGAAAGAGCTCTGTTAAGGTTGTTGTTGAATGTGTTGGTGTTTTTCTCTCTCCTGCTGAGGTCGCTGTTGCATTTGTTGGTGTTTTTTTCTCTCCTGTTGAGGCTGTTGTTGAATTTGTTGGTGTCTTTCTCCTGCTGAAGTTCTTGCTGGTGTTTTTGTCCTGCACAAGTTGTTGTTGAATTTGTTGCTGTCTTTCCCCTGAAGTTGTTGTTGAATGTGTTGGTGTCTTTCTCCTGAAGTTGTTGTGGAATTTATTGGTGTCTTCCCCCTGAAGTTGTTGTTGAATTTGTTGGTGTATTTCCCCTGAAGTTGTTGTTCAATTTGTGGATTTGTTGCTGTTGTTGCATCAACTGCTTCCACCTGGTGGCGGGAATGAGCTTTGCAGGCAGTTCTTTCCACCTGTGGACCCACTTTCTTAAATACTGCGCAGTACCTTGATCAAGTTAGTCAAACCCGAGTTGCCTTTGACAAATGCTTCATGAATTTCATTTATCAGCTTCATACATTTCCAAATGCTCATTAATTTTGCCTCAGATTATTCTCTCTGAAAGCTTCCCCAACACTGACTTGACATTGACTGGCCTATGGTTGCCGCGATTAACCCTCTCGCCATTTTTGAAAGGGTGACCTTTGCAAGCCTGCATTCCCTTTTTCCCACTTTGCACTGTACATGTACAGGAGCCGACATTGAGACACACACGGTCTGCACAGGACCTGAGGGGTGTGAAACATTCCCTTTTGTTCAGTGTACTGCACATGAACAGGACCGGAACTGGGACCGACACGGCCTGTTCAGTGCCAGATGGGAGTGAGTCATTCCCCTTACATTCTGCTCTGTCTGTCCATCTATCACTTGTTCCCTTTTTCTGTGCCTCTCTCTTGCTATCTCTTTCCCTGTGTGTCACTCTATCGCTTTAGCTTTCCCTGTCCTTCTTTCGTTTCTCTGCTTCTTTCTTCCCCTTCTGTCTTTCTCTCTCTCGATGAGTGTCTGTCTCCCTTTGTCTCCCTTTCTCTGCCTCTCTGCATTTCTCGTTCCATCTTTCTCTCTTAATCCTCCGCTCTCTGTCTCTATATCCCTATGTCCCTGTGTATCTCAGTCTCACTATCTTTCTCTGTCCCACGCTCTCTGTCTCTCTTTCTCTCTATCCCTATTTCCATGTCTCTCTCACTCTATCTCTATGTGTTTGGCCGTTTCATTCTTTCTATGGCTGCCTCACACTGTTCTTTCTCTGACTCTCAATCTCTGCATCTCTCTCTGTCTTTCACTCTGCATTTATGGGACACCATCTGTCTCCTCTTCCTCATTCTTTCTTTCCCTCTCACACCATCTCTCCGTCTCTGTCTGTCTCTCTCTCTCTTTCCGTCTCTGTCTCTCTCTCTCCCTGTCTCTTTCTTTTTTAGTCTTTCTCTGTCTTTCTGTCTGACTCTCTGTCAAGAATTTTCTCTGTCTTTGCCTCTCTCTCTGTCCTAATCACCCTCGCCCTATCCCTATCTAGTTATCTCTTTCTTGTGTTCTCTCTCTTTCTGTTCTCTCTCTCTCTCTCTTACACTATCTTTATCTCTGTCCATAATTCTCTCTCTCTGTTACTCAACTTTTTTTCTCTTCATCTCCGCATTTCTTGCTCTCTCTGTCTCTCTCTTTCTCTCTGTCCGTCTACATCTGTCCATGCCTCTCTAGTGTTGGGTTTTTAATCTAATATTTTTGATACACACAGCACCACAGAGCAGTTAGCCGCTGCCAATGGACTGAGATCGCTGAGGGGACAATAGCCTTAAAATTAGAGCCAGGCCATTGAGAGGTGGTGTCAGGAAGCACTTCTTCACACAAAGGGTAGCGGAATGCTATTGAGGCTGGGAATCAACTTAACATGTCAAAACTTAGATTGATGGGCACATCTTCAGGAATGAGATTAAGGGTTGCAATACAAAGGCTGCTCAATGGAGTTAAGGTACAGATGAGCCAGGTTTGAACTGAATGGCGGAGCAGGTTTGAAGGACTGAATTTCCTCCTCTTGTCCCAGTGTTACTGAGAACTCTCTGCCTTCTGTGTCTTGTTTGCATAACTTGCTCAGTTTCAGGTCTTTGGGAGATCTGTACCTCTGACGTGGGCAGTGCATTGTCATCAGTCACTGCCAAACATGACAACTTCAGACTTTGTAAAGGCTCTCATTGCCTCGCCTGTGACACACAGCATGCAACATTCAAATCTGTTGGTCACAGGGCCACGCTCATGTCAGGCAGCCTCATAATGGACAATGGATACACAGTGGGTTGGAAGAACTTCTTTGTATCCCAGTGTTATCTGGCAGCATCGGCAATTCCAGAGCACAATGCAAGTTGGAGTAGGCCAGACGGCAGCTGAAGCCTGCTCTGCCATTTAACAAGGTCGTGGGTGATCATTGGCTTCAGTTCCAATCTCTCACACTATGGATTCACCAAAACGCTATCAGTCTCAGCCTTCAGTATACTCAAAGATTGGGCATCCTCAGCCCTCTGGGCTAAAGAATTCAAAAGACTCACAGCTCTCTGAGTGAAGAAACTGCTCTTCAACTCAGCCTAAAATTATCGGGAATTATCCAGAGAATACCCTCCCCCCTCCCCACTCCCGGCCGATGTTTTATATTGTCCAGCCAGGGCAAACAGCTTTGATCCTGTCCAACCCCCTTCAAATCTGAGAGGTTTTACTGAGATCATCTTTCACTCTTCCAACCTCCACAGAATACAGGCCCTATCCACTTATCCGATATGCCCCTCTCATCCCCGGAACCAATGTTGGGAATCTTAGCTGCACCAACACCCAAGGCAACTATATCCGTCCTTCGAGAAGGAGACGGGAACTCTGCAAGGTGCGGTCTCACCAAAGTCCTGTGCAATTGTCCCAAGTCTTCCTCGCTGTTGAACTTCAACCCCATTGTAAAAAAGGCCAACAGGCCATTGGCCTTCCTAATTGCCTGCTGTACCTGTATGATGGCGTTCTGTGTACAAGGAGCACCTGAACTCTCTGAGCATCAACACTCAGATATTTCACATTATTTTACAACGCATTGTCCAATACTGACCAGAACACGCTCAGACCTTCCCTCAGTTCCAATCTCCTCTACACTCTTCATACTGGGCAACTGAATACAAGTCATGTTACAGCACCAACGCCCAGCTGGCTACCAAGCACACAGGAGAGATGTTTCCTTGTTTGTTCCTCACTAGTCCTTTCAATTAACTCCATTCATTTGCATGGATTCTTCCAGATTGCAAATCATTGATTAAATGATATGTGTTTCAGCCAACCAACACTGCAGTCAGTCACAGGTTAATCTGTTGTGTTGTATATCGGGGTTGGAGCTGTCACTGAGACTGGCACTGTTCACAGCAGATTGGCCCCGAGACTGTGGATGAAGCAGGTGGAAGTGAACCCAATGCATCTCCCATCCAGCGACACCTCCTTTAGAGACTCTGGTAAGCAGTCGGGTATGGGCGGACTGTTAGAACAAGATCAGGAGAATGTCACTAGCTACGTGTTGACTCAGGGGGTGTGGGTTCTGCCTGTCCTGTCCCCATACAGGGCTCAGCATTGGACCTGTGTTAGACTATTAGAATTGTGCCTACACAGGGAGACTGGGGATGGAGATGGAAGTGAAAGGCAGCAGGTTGGTAACACACCTCGTTTAATCACTGGGAGGACTGGGAATGGAACAGGGTAACAGGGAAGGAATGGAGTCAATGAATTGGTGTTTATCCAGGGCATGTAAGGACAGAGAGCTCACATCTGTCTGTAGGGGTTTTGGTGATGGAGAGAGGGAGAGCTCAGCTCTGTCTGTAGGGGTCTCAGTGTGGGGGAGAGGGAATGCTGACCCACTATTTATCGATATCCTGACTGATCCCTCTGACCCACTCCATGTATAATCTTCTCTCCGATCCCCCTTCCCCTGAACTTTCTCCAATCCTAACTCTGTGTTTAGCTTTCCAAAATGTCACCCAGTGAGATGAGGACTCCGCTGCTGTTTCTGGGTTGCCTGGGTGAGTCATTTACATTATAGTCACAGTTCATCCTTTGTACTGCAAGGGGCTACAGAATGGGGAAAGGGAGGCAGCAAGGCGGAGAGGCTTAGGGAGGTAATTCCTTTGGCTACCCTCGAAGGAAGATTGCCGGAGTGGGCAGGGAAGTCACTACGAAAATTTCTCTGGCTGAGACGGGATTGGGATGCGTGGAATCCGGGTTGAGGAGGGTACAGTTCCATCCAGCTGGACAAGGAAGGAGAGGGGTTGGTGGAGGACAGTGTGGTGAACTGTGTCAAAGACTGTGGACAGGTGAAGAAGCATGATCAGGAACAGACAAAGGCCACAGAGGATGTCATTTGTGTCTTTGATAAGGGATTTTCAGGAGATGTGACAGGGGTGGAAACTGCATTGGAAAGGTTCAGTCATGGAGATTACATTTAGATTCTTCATTTCCAGTCATTTGTATTTTTAATTAGCACGTTGATTTCAAATGTCTGCATTTCTAATTGATCTTCAATATTAACATTACGAGTTAATATTATTAATTCTCCACTTTTTGGAACCTATTTTCACATCAAGGTAACCGAGCAAGATTGTGAGTCACAACATGGCCTGAAATGATTTTTCTTTACATAGAAATACAATGACAATATTGTAAATATTCCAGCTGTACTTATACATCTCTCTCCAATATTTAGCAAAATGTGTTTGTTCATTTAGGTTAATATTTGTTTCGAAAGACTTTGTGCATTTAGTGTATTTACATTTAATTATTTGCTTCTATTTCACATTCAATTAAGATTCAATTAAATTCTTTACTTCTGAATGTTCATGTTGTTGTACATACTCTCAGAATTTGGGTAATACTTTTGTCATGTGTTGAGATAAATGTGGTATTAAAATACTTTTTAAATGTAACCTCTAACTTGTTTAAAGGCTCAATATTACAATATTTGCAATTCATGTACATATTGTTGAATGGTTGGCTCAATGAAGAGCAACATTAGCAGGAAATTATACTGCATCGAATTCCACCTGGGGACTGAGAGCTTAGAATCATACAGAACAGCAGGAGGTCATTCGGCCCTTCGTGTCTGCGCCGGCTCTCAGAAGGAGCTATCCAGTGAGTCCCAATAGCTCCTGCTAGCATTTGTTCCCCATCCCTAATTGTCCCTTGAAAACTGAGTGTCTTGCCAGGCCATTTCAGAGGGCACTTAGAGTCCACCACAGTTGCTGTGGGTCTGGAATCACATGAACACCAGACCGGTAAGGAGGACGGATTTCCTCCCTTGAAGGACATGAGGGCATCAGACGGGTTTTTAATCACAAGCAATGATAGTTTCACAGCCACCATAGCTGAGACCAGCTGTCAATTCCAGATTTTTATCTGGATTAAATTGAATCTAAATTCCCCCAGCTTCCGTGGTGGGATTCGAACCCGTGTCCCGGGGCCTCAGCCTGGGACCCTGGATTGATAGTTCAGCGGAATCACCAAGTTTATAGAGACTGGAAGATGGTCAGTAGTCACTGTTCACCTGGGGACTGAGATACCCATGATATCTCACACTGACCATCGAGTGTCTCTCACTGTCTGTACTCAGTGTTCACCTGGGGACTGAGATGCCCTGTGATATCTCACACTCACCATCAAGTGTCGCTCACTGTCTGTACTCACTGTTCACCTGGGGACTGAGATGCCCTGTGATATCTCACACTCACCATCGAGTGTCTCTCAGTGTCTGTACTCAGTGTTCACTTGGGGACTGAGATGCCCTGTGATATCTCACACTGACCATCAAGTGTCGCTCACTGTCTGTACTCACTGTTCACCTGGGGACTGAGATATCCCATGATATCTCACACTGACCATCGAGTGTTTCTCACTGTCTGTACTCAGTGTTCACCTGGGGACTGAGATACCCCATGATATCTCACACTGACCATCGAGTGTTTTTCACTGTCTGTACTCAGTGTTCACCTGGGGGCTGACATACCCCGTGATATCTCACACAGACCATCGACTGTCTCTCACTGTCTGTACTCAGTGTTCACCTGTGGACTGAGATACCCCATGATATCTCACACTGACGATCGTGTGTTTTTCACTGTCTGTACTCAGTGTTCACCTGGGAACTGAGATACCCCATTATATCTCACACTGACCATCGAGTGTTTCTCACTGTCTGTACTCAGTGTTCACCTGGGGACTGAGACACCCCATGATATCTCACACTGAACATGAGCAGCTTTTCTACTGAGACGAAGTGAAACTGAGATATTTACTGCGTTCTGTTACCTGAGAGTTAATGGTTAAGCTGGAATAGGGGGGACTGTCTGTGAACAGTGAGTTAGAGGGGGAGGTTGAACTGTGCGCCAGATGGAAACCTGGTTTAGAGAAGGAGGACATTTTCCAGCTTCAATCTGGAGGATTTTCTATCAGGCCGGAGATTGAAACTGAGGTTATTGGTATTTTGGGACGGTACAAGCCACTGTGTTACATTAACTGTACTTTACATGGACATTGAACATCTTTCTGTCAATCAAGCCAAGACTCCGCACTCACTGCCCCAGGTGTAAATCACACTGTCCTGGACCAGCTCTGGTGGAGCATCAATTGTACTGGCACTCAGTGCTCCAGCCAGGTGGAGTGTGATGAGAATCTTATTCTACTTTGGTACAGATATAAAAGGTAACATAAAGGGACGATTTCAGTGTAAACTAGTCAATAAGGACATTGTAAGGGATCACCCCCAGTTTCTGTTACTCGCAGCCGGTACCAGTCTCTAACAGTTAACATTTACCATCAGATCAGGGACTGACTATGTGATTATTGCTTCAGTTCTGGAGGATAGCAGATTACGGAGACTGTTGTCCTACCGTATCACTGCCCCACACATGTCACAGGCTGGTTACAGGGTAATTCCACAAGTTTATAATATCCGATTTATATTAACTGTCCAACACTGTTCACATCAGTTACATTATTCTAGATTTATATACTCTCATTTCAGGTTCCAATACCAGCGTGGGAGAGTGGGAAGTAACGAGGACAGTTTGTTTTAACGGGGTTGGAAATAGCGGTGATGTGACCAAGGAGATAAAGATCAAAAACTGCAGCAGTTACTTTGTTTATGAGTTGAAGCCTCCACCCGGCTGTTACTATGTTTGTTGCACAGGTAGATGGCTGCTTCTATATGGTACAAAAGGGTAATTCTGGGATGTCCCGTGTCACATTCCATACATTCCATCTACACTTCGGAAATGTTCTCTTGTATTGTGGTACCAAAAGTGTTGCATTGAAATGCGTTAACTAATGTTTGCTTAGTGACTGCAATTAATGTCAGTCTCCATGGATACTAATTGTGTCACTGGAGGATATCCCTCTTCTATTAATAAGAGACTCCTTTCATTGTGTTATTCCATAGTGTCAGTCGGAGAATCATCCCTGGCACTAACATGGATCAACGGCTCCAGCGAGAGGGAGAAGATGGATCAGAATCTGACATAAATAGATTAGAATGTTACAATAATAGGTTGCAATCTGAGAACAATCGATTAGATTGTGAGAATACTGGATCAGAATCGGAGAACAATAGATTGGAATGTAACAATAACGGGCAGGAGTTTATCCGATTGGTTTGACCATCTTACTGCGGATTACTATTGGCTGACATGAGAAGATCGGATCTATTATGCATTGAAAATGATTCAGTACTTTTACTATCCCATCTTCGCTATTTTTGGTGCCCCTGGCAAGTCACCGCATTCGGCTATTAACTGCACATGCTTTCTGTCCTTGAAATTTACTCGTTCATCTTTATTGCTGTTGGTATTCATGATAAGGCTATGTAGCGAGATATTACACGTGTAAAAACTACCATGGCATATCCCTGCTCAGCATAGTGAGGAAAGTCCTTGCTCGAGTCGCTCTAAACAGGCTCTAGAAGCTGGCCGAACGCGTCTAACCTGAGGCACAGTGTGGCTTTCGTGCCGAGAGATCGACCGTTGACATGCTGTTCTCCCTTCGTCAGATACAGGAGAAATGCCATGAGCAACAAATACCTCTCGACATTGCTTTCATTGATCTCACCAAAACCTTTGACCTCGTCAGTGGTCGTGGTCTCTTCAGAATACAGGAAAAGATTGGATGCCCACCAAAGCTACTGAGTATCATCACCTCATTCCATGACAATATGAAGGGCACAATTCAACATGGTGGCTCCTCATCAGGCCCCTTTCCTATCCTGAGTGGCGTGAAACAGGGCTGTGTTCTCGCACCCACACTTTTTGGGATTTTCTTCTCCCTGCTGCTTTCACATGCGTTCAAGTCCTTTGAAGAAGGAATTTTCCTCCACAGTAGATCTGGGGGCAGGTTGATCAACCTTGCCCGTCTAAGAACGAAGTCCAAAGTACGGAAAGTCCTCACCAGGGAACTGCTCTTTGCTGACGATGCTGCTTTAACATCTCACACTGAAGAGTGTCTGCAGAGTCTCATCGACAGGTTTGCGGCTGCCTGCAATGAATTTGGCCTAACCATCAACCTCAAGAAAACGAACATCATGGGGCAGGACGTCAGAAATGCACCATCCATCAATATTGGTGACCAAGCATTGGAAGTGGTTCAAGAGTTACCTAGGCGCATCTATCACCAGTAACCTGTCTCTCGATGCAGAAATCAACAAGCGCATGGGAAAGGCTTCCACTGCTATGTCCAGACTGGCCAAGAGAGTGTGGGAAAATGGCGCACTGACAAGGAACACAAAAGTCCGAGTGTATCAAACCTGTGTCCTCAGTACCTTGCTCTATGGCAGCGAGGCCTGGACAACGTATGTCAGCCAAGAGCGACATCTCAATTCATTCCATCTTCACTGCCTCCGGAGAATACTTGGTATCAGGTGGCAGGACCGTATCTCCAACACAGAAGTCCTCGAGGCGGCCAACATCCCCAGCATAAACACACTACTGAGTCAGTGGCGCTTGAGATGGCTTGGCCATGTGAGCCGCATGGAAGATGGTAGGATCCCCAAAGACACATTGTACAGCGAGCTCGCCACTGGTATCAGACCCACCGACCGTCCATGTTTCCGCTTTAAAGACGTCTGCAAACGCGACATGAAGTCCTGTGACGTTGATCACAAGTCGTGGGAGTCAGTTGCCAGCGTTCACCAGAGCTGGCGGGTTGCCATAAAGGCGGGGCTAAAGTGTGGCGAGTCAAAGAGACATGGCAGTAGGCAGGAAAAAAAACAAAGGCGCAAGGGGAGAGCCAACTGTGTAACAGTCCCGACAAACAAGTTTTTCTGCAGCACCTTCGGAAGAGCCTGTCACTCTAGAATTGGCCTTTATAGCTACTGCTCCAATCACCACTGACCACCTCCAGGCGCTTACCGATTGTCTCTCGAGATAAGGAAGCCAAAGAGAAATCACGATTCAATGTATTATTGCCCTTGTAAATGTGGGTATTTGGAAATGGCATCCATTGTTTTCAGTCCTGATCTCAAACTCCGTTCTTTGTCCACCAACCCCCTCACTCACAGACATTATCTGAGGTTGAACTACAATATTCACTATCTCGCTGATCTCTTTGCCTCTGAGTTTAGTTCAGATATACAGCACTGAAGCAGACCCTTCAGCCCACCGAGTCTGTGCTGACCATCAACCACCCATTTATACCAAGCCTTCATTTCTACCACATCCCCACTTGTCCCTATATTTCCCTACCACCTACCTATACTAGGGGCAATTTCTAATGGCCAACTTACCTATCAACCTGCAAGTCTTTGGCATGGGGGAGGAAACCGGAGCACCCGGAGGAAACCCACGCAGATACAGGGAGAACTTGCAAACTCCACACAGGCAGTACCCAGAATTGAACCCAGGTAGCTGGAGCTGTCAGGCTGCGGTGCTAACAAGTGCGCCACTGTGTTGAGTTTCAATTCCATATCATGCCCATTACCTATCCTATCTGCTACCGCCTTCATAATCAAGGCAAAATACTGTGGATGCTGGAAATCTTAAAGAAAAACAAAGTGCTGGAAATATTTAGCATGTCGGGCAAAGTCTGATGAGAGAAAAAAACAGAGTTAACGTTTCAATCCTGTGACCTTTCATCAGAACTGGCAAAGGTTAAAAACGTAATAAGCTTTGAGCAACAATGAAGCATTAGCCCAGAAAGAGTATGAATGGTAAAAATATGAAAAGCTCTGTCCAAAAGCAAAATCATGAAGAAACAAATTTAAGGCAGTTGCATGGCTAAAAATAAAGTAAAATAAAAAAGAAATTATAAAGACAATCATACTCTGAAACTGTTGAAAACAATGTTGACTCCATAAAGCTGTAGAGTGCCTCATTGGAAGATGATGTGCTGTCAGATGAGCTTGCGTTGATGTTCGCTGGAACAGTGTAGCAGACCAAGGATAGAAATGTTGTCATGGGAGCAGGGTGGTGAGTTAAAATGGCAAGCAACCAGAAGCTCGGGGTTATGCTTGCAGACTGAGTGGCGGTGTTCAGCAAAGTGGTCATCCGATCTGCAATTGGTCTCCCCAATGGAGAGGCAAATGTATTCTGAGCAGCGAATGCCTTATACTAAATTGAAAGAAGTACAAGTAAATTGCTGCTTCACCTGGGGCCTTGGATGGTGAGCAGAGAAGAAGACAATTGGAAGGTATTACACTTCCTGCAATGGCATAGGAAGGTGTGTGGGAAGGGGATGACGTGTTAGGCAATGGCGTGCACCAGAGTGTCGCGGAGGGAGCGATCCATTCAGAATGCTGACAGGGGATGGAGGGGAAGATATGTTTGGTGGCAGGATCACGCAGGATGTGGCAGGAATGGCGGAGGATGATTCTTTAGATGGGAAGACTAGTGGGGTGGAACGTGAAGTCTTTCACCTGGTCCATCTCCCTTCACTTCCTCGACTTTCCTGTCGCCATTGCTGGGGATAGGCTGGCCACTGATATTCATTATAAGCCACAGTTACCTCGATTACATTTCCTCACACCTTTCCTCCAGTAAGGACACCATTCTGTTCTTCACGTTTCTCCAACTCAGACACATCTGCTCTGATGATGCCACCTTCCACAGTAGCGCTTCTGATCTGTCTCCTTTTTAAATATAAACCGTCGATTACCCCGCCCACTGTGCTTGACAAGGCCCTCAACCATGTACGACTATCAACATTGAGTTTAACAATTTCAGAGCATGACTGCCTTTTTAATTTGATTTAATTGTATTAAGTTTGCAACCATGGGCCTGACTTAAACTTGCCCTGCTGCGTATTGCCAGCAATTTCTGCTTTTATACCACCTGTATATCAGACTCTGCCTTAACATATCTGCTGCTCAAACCACCATCCATGCCTTTGTCAAATCCTAGACTCATTATCCAAATGCTAAACTGACAATAGACCCAGTTAGAAACCTTCATAAACCGCATCCCATCGAAAGGTCTGCTGCCTGTATCCTAAGTCAGGCCAAGTCCCGCTTACTGAACACCCCGTGCTCACTGACCTTCATTGGTTCATGGTCTGGTAGCGTCACAAATGTAATATTCCACATATTGTGTTCAAATTCCTCACTGACACCACGCCTCCAATTAGTCCCATTACCATGTCCGTTTCCCATGTTCCTGCAAAATGTTTCCCTTACAGTATTTATCCAATTCACTTCAAGTGATTTTTTTCTCCCTAGCTGGAATTCTGGGCTCCAGAGACCCACTGGTATCGATGCTATGAAGTCTAAAGAATTCTAAATGGTGGGGCTGCACTGATGTCCACTTGCAACATCTCCCACATGCTGCTACATGCGAGTCAAGCTGTTGCAGCAGCTTTGGCGCAAGTCTTTGAAACTTGGTCTGTGCATGTCCACTGACTGCCTGTGTTAGTCACTGTGAGCTGAACATACATTCAGCAGCATGAGGAACTCCCTCTAGTGTTATTTAAAAGGAACAGACATTCGACTTACAGGTGAGGAGCTTTTGACTTACTTCTGCTGTTGTGAAGTTAGTGAAGGTGCTGTGAATGGTTTTCAGGAGTTTGTGTTGTGAGCTGCTGCAGACATTCAGGGACTACAGAGGATTTGGTGACCCAATTCTGGACGAGCTCTGGGGACTGTAGTTACAGTGTATCTGGGTCGGTAACATGACCAACAAATGGAGCAGAGGCTGCAGAGAGGGGATGCTCTGTAAAGAGGGAGGAGAAGGGTGCTCTGCCCTACACACCCTGGGTTTTCCAAGAACACTTTTCCTACCTACACCTAACCCAGAAACAATGTGTGATGTGCCTCTGCTTCAATAAGGAGGTGGTCACAGAGCTGTGTGACCTCTGGCAACATGGCCTGGAGCAGACTGATGGGGCGATAATTGGTCAGGTTGGATTTGTTCTGCTTTTTATGCACAGGACATACCTGGGCAATTTTCCACATTGCTGGGTAGATGCCAGTGTTTCAGTCGTACCTGAACATCTTGGCAAGGAGCGCGGCAGGTTCAGGAGCAGAAGTCTTCAGTACTATTGCTGGAATGTTGTCAGGTTCCAGAGCCTTTGTAGTATCCAGTGCCTTCAGCCGTTTCTAGATGTCATGTGGAGTGAATAGAATTGGTGGAATACTGGCATCTGTGATGCTGGGTACCTGAGGATGTGGCTGACATAGATCAACTACTCGGCACTACAGACTGAAGATGGATGAAAATGCTTCAGCCTTGTCTTTTTTTCACTATGTTTGCCACGTTGTGCGTGGTGATATTTGTGGAGCCTCCTCCTCCTGTCAGCTGTTTAATTGTCCACCACCATTCACGACTGGTTGTGGCAGGACAGCAAAGCTTGGCTCTGTTCAGGTGGCTGTGGGATCGCTGAGCCTTGTCGATTGCATGCTGCTTACGCTGTTTGGTACGCAAGTAGTCCTGGGTTGCAGCTTCATCAGGCTGAGACCTCATTTTGAGGTATGCCTGCTGCTGCTCCTGGCATGCCCTCCTGCACTCTTTATTGAAGCAAGGTTGATTCCCCGGTTTGATGGTAATGGTACAGTGGGGGATATGCCGGGTCATAATGTTACAGATTGTGGTTGAATACCATTCCCCTGCTGCTGATGGCTCACAGACTCTCGTGGATGTCCAGTATTGAGTTGCTCAGTCTGTTACAATTCTATCCCATTTAGCACAATTTTAGTGCTACACAGCACGATGGAGGGTTACATCAATATGAAGACGGGTCATTCTCTGCACAAGGATTGTGCGGTGGTCACTCCTATCAATACTCTCATCTGTGACAGGTAGATTGTTGACGATGAGATCAAGTATGTCTTTCCATCTTATTGGTTCCCTCACCAGTCCAGCGGCTATGTCCTTCACGGCACAACCAGTTCGGTCAGTGGTGGTGCTACTGAGCCACACTTGGTGATGGACATTGAAGGATTCCACCCAAAGTACATTTGGTGCCCTTGCTACCCTCAGTGCTTCTTCCAATTGGTATTCAAAATGGAATGCACGAGTTCATCAGCTGAAGAGAGGGGCGGAGGGGTGGCGATAGTTGGTAATCAACAAGACGTTTCCTTGCCCACGTTTGACCTGATGCCATGAGACTTCATGAGGTCCAGAGTCAATGTTCAGCAAATCCCAGGGCAACTGCCTCCCGACTGTACACCAGTGTGCTGCCACTTCTGGTGGTTCTGTCCTGCCAGTAGGTGATGGCGGCGTCTGGGACATTGTCTGTAAGTTATGATTCTGTGACTATGGCTATGTCAGGCTGTTGCTTGACTAACATGTGTGACAGCTCTCCCAAGTTCAGCACAAGCTCCCACATGTTAGTAAGGAAGTCTTTGCAGGGTCGGCATGTCTGGTTTTGCCTTTGTCGTCTGCGATGCTTACTTTGATGCCAGGTATTCCTTCGGTTTCTCGTGATTGTAATTTCTTTAAATTCCTCCTTTGCCTTTATCGCTCGATTTCCAAGTATTCTTGGGACGTTTTTCTATGTAGATATGCTTCTACAGTAAAAAAAAAACATGCACAAAATAGCTGTTATAAAGTGCTGGAAATGCACAGCAGGTCTGGCAGCATTTGTGGACGATTTCAGGTCTATGACCGTTCATCATAACTGGCAAAGGTTAGAAAGGATTTTGGATTTAATCAAGTGATGAGGAGGGGGGAGGGGAGAGAAGAAGGAGAAAGGTGTTTGATAGGGCAGGAGAAATTATAGAACAAAGCTGTCATAGGACAAAGGCAAAGAGTGTGTTATTGCTTGTGGTGAAAGAGAAAGCATTAGCCGAGAACGAGTGTAAATAGCAGAATAATGAGAAGCTCAGACGACATGAAAAGCAGGGACATGGTTAAAAATTAAAATGTTTATAAAAGGTCTGTAATACTCTGAAGTTATTGAACACAATGTTCAGTCCGCAAGGCTGCAGAGTGCCAAATCGAAAGATCAGGTGCTGCTCCTCGAGCTTACCTTGATGTTCACTGGAGCAGGCCAAAGACAGAACTGTTGGCATGAGAGAAGGAGTGTGTGTTGAAATGGCAGGCAACCGGAAGCTCGGGGGTTTGCTTGCGGACTGAGCGGATGTGTTCCGCAAAGCGGTCACCCAGTCTACGTTTGGTCTCCCCAATGTAGAGGGAACGCATTGTGAGCAGCAAATACAGTATACTAAACTGAAAGAAGTACAAGCTAATCTCTGCTTCACCTGAAAGGACAGATTGGGGTCTTGTATAGTGAGGAGAGAGGAGGTAATAGGATGGGTATTATGCTTCTACCACGTCCTTCTTTCCCATTATCAATCATCTCTAAGCACTGCCAGTTCTAGTGAAGGGTCACTGACCTAAAATATTAAGTCTTATTCGCGCTCCACAGATATTGCCAGACATACTGAATATTTCCAGCATGTTCTGCTTTTACTTAACATTCTTTTCATTTTCTTTACTGTAAATATTACAATCAGATTATAACTGAGGAATCGGGAATAGAGATGTATTTGGATATTTCACCCTCTAGGATCCTTTGGAAACCAATCCAACTAGCTATAAATAGTGACGAGTATATCAATAGCCCGATCTATGCCATTCAGATCATTTCTGAGAACACAGGGTAATCTATTCTGTCAGAAATATTGATGGAATCCATAATATCCATAATACAACATCTGCCTGTCTGCACTTTTCTGATTGGTGAGTGTGTTGATTTGCTGATCAGACCCTGGCGTACACAGAACAGTTAATGCACTCTGGATCCTGGATCTCCCTCCACCCCTGCACCAGTTGTTGGGCTCAGGATCCCGGATCTCACTTCTTCCCAGCCTCAATTACAGGGCTCCAGCCCTCACAACTATGCAGCATCAGTTACAGGGCTCTGGGACTCACTGCTCCACCGGCCTTGCTCACTGGGCTCTGGCACACACTGATCCCCGGCCTCAGTTACTGCTCCCTGACGTCAGTTACTGAGCTCTGGAACTCAGTGCTCCCTGGCCTTGCTGACTGGGCTCTGACACTCACTGATCCCCTGCCTCGGTTACTGCTCCCTGGCCTCAGTTACTGAGCTCTGGCACTCAGTGCTCCCAGGCCTTGCTCACTTGGCTCTGACACTCACTGATCCCCTGCCTCAGTTACTGCTTCCTGGCCTCAGTTACTGGGCTCTGGGACTTACTGGTCCCTGGTGTCAGTTACTGGGCTCCGGATCTCACTGCTGTCTAACTTAGATTACTGGGCTCTGGCTCTCACCGCTCCCTGGCATTGATTTCTGAGCTCTAGATCTCACTGCTCCCTGGCCTCTATTTCGGGGCTCTGGATCTCACCGCTCCTTGGCATCGATTTCTGAGCTCTGGATCTCATTGCTCCCTGGCCTTGGTTCCTGGGCTCTGAATCTCACAACTCCCTGGCCTCAGTTACTGGGTTCTGGCTCTCACCACTCCCTGGCGTCACTTACTGGGCTCTGGCTCTCACCGCTCCGTGGCATCGATTTCTGGGCTCTGGCTCTCACCGCTCCCTGGCCTCAATTTCTGGGCTCTGGATCTCACATCTCCCTGGCCTTGATTACTGGGCCCTGGTTGTTTCTGCTCCCCGGACTCAGGCACTCGTCTGTCGCCTTCTCCCAACGGTTGTTAATAATGATATGAGAAAGGGGTCTGCATGGCTGGGCAGAGGATGGATACTTTCGAGGGATCTGCTGCGTGTGAGTTCAGCACGGGAAAGGGAATGGATGGGGTGGCGTGAGGTTGGAGGGCATGGAAGAGCGGAGGGGGCACCATGGGAGAGGAAAACATATGACCATGCAAATTAGAAGCAGGGATAGGCCATTCAGTCCTCGTGTCTGCTCTGCTATTTGACAGGATCATGGCTGCTCTCATTGTGGCCTCAGCTTGACGTTCTCGTCCACCCCATTCCCTTTGACTCCCTTGTCAATCAGAAATCCATCTAACTAAAAGTATTCAATGACCCTGTCTCCACTTCTGTCTGGGGAAGAGCATTCCACTGACTAACCAGTATATGAGAGAAAAGATTATCCTCAACTCTGCCTTAAATGAGAAACCCCTTATTTTTAAACTGTTTCCCCTATTTCTATATTCCCCGCAAGAAGAAGCATCCTTTTAGAATCCGCCCTGTCAAGCTCCCTAAGGATCTTATATCTTTCAACCAGATAACCTCTCATTTTTCTAAACTTGAATGGATACAGGCCTAACCTGTCCAACGTTTCCTCACAAGATAAGCCTTTATCCCAGAAATCAGACGAGTGAACCCTGTCTAAACTACTTCCAATTCAACAATATCCTTTTCCGTAGTGCACAAAGCAACACTGTTCACATAGTACTCCAAATGCGGCCTCATCAATGTCATGCAGAACTGGCACAAAGGTTCCCAACTTTTCTACTCAATCCCTCTTGCAATCAATGACAACATTAGGTTTTCCTTCCAAATCACTTCTTGTATCTGCATACTAACTTTTTGTGATTTTTGTGCCAGGACACCCAGCCGCCTCTGTACTGAAAAATTCTGTGATCTCTCACAATTTCCATTTTTCCTGCCAAATTGGGCATGTTCACTTTTCCCCCTATTATTGCTCCATCTTCCAGATTTGTGACCACTCACTTAACATATCTAAATCCCTTTGTAAAGGCTGTCTGTCTTCTTGACACACTACGTTTTGTGTCCTCAGCAAATTTAGCATCCATACATTCGGCCCCTTCATCCGAATCTTTGATACAGATTCGAAATAGTTGAGGCCCCAGCACTGACCCCTTTGGCACTCCACTAATTATAGCATGCCAATCACAGAAATGCCTATTTTATCTTACTCTCTGCTTCCTGTTAGCTGACCAATACTCTAGCCATGCTAATATGTTACCCCTACACCATGAACTTTTATTTTGCCTAATAGCCTTTGATGTGGCTTTTGGAAATCCAAATTCACCACATATACAGATTCCCTTTTATTCACGTTGCATTTTACTTCCTCAAAATCTCTAACAAATTCGTCAAACACGACTCCCCTTGTACAAAACCTCTGCCTGATTGTGTTAACAATTTGTAGGTCCCCTGTTATAACATGTTTTTTTCTTTGTTCGCGGGAGTCGGTAGCTCGGTGAGCATCTGTTGCACATTCGTAATTGCACTTGAACTGAGTGAATTGCTCGGCCATTTCAGATGACACCTCAGTAGTAAACCACATTGCTCTGTGTCTGGAGTCACGTCTAAGCCAGATCATTACCTTCCCTAATGGACACAAGTGAACTAGATGGGTTCTTGCAACAATGGGCAATGGATTCATAATTCCACATTTTTCATTTGACCTCAGTGTTCACAACATGCTGTGGTGGGATACAAACCCAGGTCCACAGAGATCATGTCTGGGGCTCAGAACTATTAAACCGCTGACATTACCACGACGCCAGCGGCTGGCACTTTAGAAGTGAGCTCCAGCATTTGCCCAATGGCAGAGTTACATTCACTATTTTCCAGAATAGTTAGACTTTCATTAATCTTGTCTCATTGCACATCAGCAAGTTCAGAATAGTCTGCTCTCTTGTTAGTTGTACAAAGTGTAGCTGGACGAAATTGTTCTGAAAACAATCCATGAACTCATCTTGCAGGCCAGGGTGGACAGTCTGGCAATGTGGAGAGGGGAAAGAGTGGCAGAGAAGAGAGGGCAACGAGTGGCAGAGTGGAGAGGGGAAAGAGTGGCAGAGGGGAGGTGGAAAGAGTGGCAGAGAGGAGGTGGAAATAGAGGCAGAGGGGAGGGGACAGACTGGTAGAGGGCAGGGAAAGAGTGGCAGAGAGGGGGTGGAAATAGAGGCAGAGGGGAGAGGGGAATGTGCGCTCGAGCAGAGGGGGGAAATAGTGGCAGGGGAGAGGGGAAAAAGTGGCACAGTGGAGAGGTGAATGAGTGCTGGAGCTGAGAAGGGAAATAGGGGCAGTGGGGAGGTGGAAAGAGTGGCAGAGGGGAGGGGGAAAGAGTGGCAGAGCAGAGAGTGGAAAGAGTGACAGAGGGCAGCGGGGAAAGATTGACAGAGTGGAGAGGGGAAAGTGTTGCAGAGCGAAAGGGGAAATTGTGGGATAGTAGAGGGTAAAGAGTGGTAGAGTGGAAAGGGGAAAGAGTGGCAGAGGCAAGAGGGCAAGATTCGCAGAGGGCGAGGGGAATTGAGTGGCAGAGGGGAGGGGGAAAGATTGGAAGAGCAGAGAGGGTAAACTTAGGCAGAACGGAGAGAGGGAAATAGTGGCAGAGGAGAGTTGCAAAAGTGTGGCAGAGGGGAGAGGGAAAGGAGTGGTCGAGCGAAGAAGGGAAAGAGTGACTGAGCAGAGAGGGGAAAGAGTGGAAGAGGGGAGGTGGAAAGAGTGGCAAAGCGGATAAGGGACAGAGTGGCAGAGAGGAGTGGGCAAAGAGTGGCAGAGGGGAGGGGAAAGTGTGGCAGAGAGGAGTGGGCAAAGAGTGGCGGAGAGGAGGGGGAAAGAGTTGCAGAGCCGAGGGGCATGTTCTGCAGAGCAGAGAGGGGAACGGGTGGCAGAGAGGAGGGGGAAAGAGTGGCAGAGCGCAGGGCGAAAGTCTGCTGAGTGGGCAAAGAGTGGAAGAGGGGAGGGGAAAGAGTGGCAGAGAGGAGTGGGCAATGAGTGGCAGAGAGGAGGGGGAAGAGTTGCAGAGCCGAGGGGAAAGTTTTGCAGAGAGGAGTGGGCAAAGAGTAGCAGAGGGGAGGGGAAAAGAGTGGGATAGCGAAAGGGGAAATTGTGGTGAGCAGAGAGGTGAAAGTTTGGCAGAAGGGAATTGGAAAGAGTGGAAGAGCAGGCAGGTTGAAAGAGTGGCAGAGTGGAGAGGGGAAACCGTGGCAGAGGGTAGGTGGAAAGAGTGGCAGAGCGGAGTAGGGACGCAGTGGCAGAGCGGAGAGGGGTAAGAGTGGCAGAAAGGATGTGGAAAGAGTGGCCCAGATTAGGGGAAAGAACGGTAGAGGGGAGAGGGAAAAATGGCAGAGGGGAGGTGGAAAACGTGGCAGAGGGGAGGTGGTAGGCGTGGCGAGCAGAGCGGAGAGACTTGTAGAGCAGAGAGGTGTAAGCGTGGAAAGGGGAGTGGGAAAATGGTGGCAAGGGGAGGTGGAAGAATGGCCGAGAAAAGGTGAAAAGTGTGGTAGAGAACAGGAGGGAAAGAGTGGCAGAGGGAAGGGGAAAGAATGGCAGTGCGGGGAGGTGGAAATCGTGCCAGAGCGGAGAGGGGAGAGTGGCAGATGGGAAAGAGTGGCAGAGAGGAGAGCGGAAAGAGTGGCAGTGGGGAGGGGCAAAGAGTGGCAGAGAGGAGTGGGGAAATTGTGGCAGAGGGGAGGTGGAAAGAGTGACTGGGCAGAGAGGGGAAAGAGTGGAAGAGGGGAGGTGGAAAGAGTGGCAGAGCGGAAGGGGGAAAGAGTGGCAGAGCGGAGAGGGGACAGAGTGGCAGAACAGAGAGGTGGAACGAGTACCAGAGCGGAGGGGGAAAGAGTGGCAGAGGGGAGGGGAAAGAGTGTCAGAGGGGAGGGGAAGGAGTGGCAGAGAGGAGGGTAAAGAGTTGCAGAGCCGAGGGGAAAGATTTGTCGAGCAGAGAGGGGAACGAGTGGCAGAGGGGAGGGGGACAGAGTGTCAGAGCGAAAGGGGAAATCGTGGTGAGCGGAAAGGGGAAAGAGTGGCAGAGGGGAGTTGGAAAGAGTGGCAGAGTAGGCAGGTTGAAAGAGTAGCAGAGTGGAGAGTGGAAAAAGTAGCAGAGGGGAGGGGAAAGTGTGGCAGAGCAGAGAGGGGAAATAGTGGTCGAGAGGAGGGTGAACGTGTGGCAGGGGGAGGCGGAAAGAATGGAAGAGGGCAGTTGGAAAGAATGGAAGAGGGGAGTTGGAAAGAGTGCCAGAGCAGGAAGGATGAAAGAGTGTAAGAGCGGAGAGGGGAAACAGTGGCAGAGGGTAGGTGGAAAGAGTGGCAGAGCAGAGAGGGCAAGGAGTGGCAGAGCAGAGACGGGAAAGAGCTGCAGAAGGGAAGAGGAAAGAGTGGCCCAGAGTAGGGGAAAGAATGGAAGAGGGGAAGGGGAACAATGGCAGAGGGGATGGGAAAAAAAGTGGCAGATGGGAATGGAGAAATGGTGGAAAATGGAGGAGGAAAGAAGGGCAGAGGAGAGGTGAAAAGTGTGGTAGATGAGAGAAGGGAAAGAGTGGCAGAGGGGAGGAGAAAGAGTGGCAGAGCGAACGGGGTAAGAGTGGCAGAGAGGAGAGGGGTAACAGTGGCAGAGGGGAGGTGAAAATAGTGGCAGAGCGGAGAGGGGAAAGTGTGGCCGAGAGGAGGGGGAAAGAGTGGTAGATGGGAAGGAGTGGCAGAGGGGAGGGGGAAAGACTGGCAGAGAGGAGCGGGGAAAGAGTGGCCCAGAGTAGGGGAAATAATGGAAGAGGGGAGGGGGAAGAGTGGCAGAGAGGAGGGTAAAGAGTGGCAGAGGGGAGTTGGTAGGCGTGGCGCGGAGTGGGGAAAGTTTTGTGGAGCAGAGAGGGGTAAGAGTGGCAGAGGGGAGGGGGAAAGAGTGGCAGACGGCAGGGTGTAACAGTGGTGGAGCGAAGGGGGAAAGTGTGGTGTGCGAAGAGGGGAAAGAGTGGCAGAGCGGAGAGGGGGAAAGAGTGCCCGAGGGGAGGGGAAAGAATGGCAGAGGGGTGGGGAAAAGTGTGGCAGAGGGGAGTTGGAAAGAATGGCAGAGCAGGGTGGTTGAAAGAGTGGCAAGTGTAGAGGGGAAACAATGGCAGAGGGTAGAAGGAAAGAGTGGCAGAGCGAAGAGGGGAAGGAATGGCAGAGCAGAGAGGGGGAAAGAGTGGCCGAGAGGAGGGGAAATTTGCCAGTGGGGAGACAGTAGGCATGGCGAGGAGAGGGGAAAGTGTTGTAGAGCAGAGAGAATAAGAGTGGCAAAGGGGAATGGGGAAATGGTGGCAAGGGGAGGTGGAAAGAGTGGCAGAGAGGAGGGGGAAAGAGTGGTAGATGGGAAAGAGTGGCAGATAAGAGGTGGAAAGACTGGCAGAGAGGAGTGGGGAAAGAGTGGCAGAGAGGAGTGGGGACATTGTGGCAGAGGGGCGGGGGAAAGAGTGACTGAGCGGAGGGGGAAAGAGTGGCAGAGCGGAGAGGGGACAGAGTGGCAGAACAGAGAGGTGGAACGACTACCAGAGCGGAGGAGGAAATAGTTTCAGAGGGGAGGGGAAAGAGTGGCAGAGAGGAGTGGTGAAAGAGTGGCAGATAAGAGGTGGAAAGACAGGCAGAGAGGAGTGGGGAAAGAGTGGCAGAGAGGAGTGGGGAAATTGTGGCAGAGGGGAGGGGGAAAGAATCGCAGAGGAGAGGCGAAAAGTGTGGTAGATGAGATAAGGGAAAGAGTTGCAGAGGGGAGGGGAAAGAGTGGCAGAGCGGAGGAGGGACGCAGTGGCAGAGCGGAGAGGGGTAAGAGTGGCAGAAAGGAAGTGGAAAGAGTGGCCCAGAATAGGGGAAAGAACGGAAGAGGGGAGAGCGAAAAATGGCAGAGGGGAGGTGGAAAACGTGGCAGAGGGGAGGTGGTAGGCGTGGCGAGTAGAGCGGAGAGATTTGTAGAGCAGAGAGGTGTAAGCGTGGCAAAGGGGAGTGGGGAAATGGGGGCAAGGGGAGGTGGAAATAATGGCCGAGAAAAGGTGAAAAGTGATGTAGAGAACAGGAGGGAAAGAGTGGCAGAGGGAAGGGGAAAGAATGGCAGTGTGGGGAGGTGGAAAGCGTGCCAGAGCGGAGAGGGGAGAGTGGCAGATGGGAAAGAGTGGCAGAGAGGAGAGCATAAAGAGTGTCAGTGGGGAGGGGCAAAGAGTGGCAGAGAGGAGTGGGGAAATTGTGGCAGAGGGGAGTGGGAAAGAGTGACTGGGCAGAGAGGGGAAAGAGTGGAAGAGGGGAGGTGGAAAGAGTGGTAGAGCGGTGGGGGAAAGAGTGGCAGAGCAGAGAGGGGACAGAGTGGCAGAACAGAGAGGTGGAACGAGTACCAGAGCGGAGGGGGAAAGAGTGGCAGAGGGGAGGGGAAAGAGTGTCAGAGGGGAGGGGAAAGAGTGGCAGAGGGGAGGGTAAAGAGTGGCAGAGGGGAGGGTAAAGAGTTGCAGAGCCGAGGGGAAAGATTTGTCGAGCAGAGAGGGGAACGAGTGGCAGAGGGGAGGGGGAAAGAGTGTCAGAGCGAAAGGGGAAATCGTGGTGAGCGGAAAGGGGAAAGAGTGGCAGAGGGGAGTTGGAAAGAGTGGCAGAGTAGGCAGGTTGAAAGAGCAGCAGAGTGGAGAGTGGAAAAAGTGGCAGAGGGGAGGGGAAAGTGTGGCAGAGCAGAGAGGGGAAATAGTGGTCGAGAGGAGGGGGAACGAGTGGCAGGGGGAGGCGGAAAGAGTGGAAGAGGGGAGTTGGAAAGAATGGAAGAGGGGAGTTGGAAAGAATGGAAGAGGGCAGTTGGAAGAGTGGCAGAGCAGGAAGGATGAAAGAGTGTAAGAGCGGAGAGGGGAAACAGTGGCAGCGGGTAGGTGGAAAGAGTGGCAGAGCAGAGAGGGCAAGGAGTGGCAGAGCGGAGACGGGAAAGAGCCGCAGAGGGGAAGAGGAAAGAGTGGCCCAGAGTAGGGGAAAGAATGGAAGAGGGGAGGGGGAACAATGGCAGAGGGGATGGGGAAAAAAGTGGCAGATGGGAATGAAGAAATGGTGGCAAATGGAGGAGGAAAGAATGGCAGAGGAGAGGTGAAAAGTGTGGTAGATGAGAGAAGGGAAAGAGTGGCAGAGGGGAGGAGAAAGAGTGGCAGAGCGAAGTGGGTAAGAGTGGCAGAGAGGAGAGGGGTAACAGTGGCAGAGGGGAGGTGAAAATAGTGGCAGAGCGGAGAGGGGAAAGTGTGGCCGAGAGGAGGGGGAAAGAGTGGTAGATGGGGAAGAGTGGCAGAGGGGAGGGGGAAAGACTGGCAGGGAGGATCGGGGAAAGAGTGGCCCAGAGTAGGGGAAATAATGGAAGAGGGGAGGGGGAAGAGTGGCAGAGAGGAGGGAGAAGAGTGGCATAGGGGAGTAGGTAGGCGTGGCGAGGATTGGGGAAAGTTTGTGGGGCAGAGAGGGGTAAGAGTGGCAGAGGGGAGGGGGAAAGAGTGGCAGACGGCAGGGTGGAACAGTGGCGGAGCGAAGGGGGAAAGTGTGGTGAGCGAAGAGGGGAAAGAGTGGCAGAGCGGAGAGGGGGAAAGAGTGGCCGAGGGGAGGGGAAAGAATGGCAGAGGGGTGGGGAAAAGTGTGGCAGAGGGGAGTTGGAAAGAATGGCAGAGCAGGGAGGTTGAAAGAGTGGCAAGCGTAGAGGGGAAGCAATGGCAGAGGGTAGAAGGAAAGAGTGGCAGAGCGAAGAGGGGAAGGAATGGCAGAGCAGAGAGGGGGAAAGAGTGGCCGACAGGAGGGGAAATGTGGCAGAGGGGAGACGGTAGGCATGGCGAGGAGAGGGGAAAGTTTTGTAGAGCAGAGAGGGGTAAGAGTGGCAAAGGGGAATGGGGAAATGGTGGCAAGGGGAGGTGGAAAGAGTGGCAGAGAGGAGGGGGAAAGCGTGGTAGATGGGAAAGAGTGGCAGAGAGGAGAGGGGAAAGAGTGGCAGATAAGAGGTGGAAAGACTGGCAGAGATGAGTGGGGAAAGAGTGGCAGAGAGGAGTGGGGACATTGTGGCAGAGGGGCGGGGGAAAGAGTGACTGAACAGAGAGGGGAAAGAGTGGAAGAGGGGAGGTGGAAAGAGTGACAGAGCGGAGGGGGAAAGAGTGGCAGAGCGGAGAGGGGACAGAGTGGCAGAACAGAGAGGTGGAACGAGTACCAGAGCGGAGGGGGAAATAGTGGCAGAGGGGAGGGGGAAAGAGTGTCAGAGGGGAGGGGAAAGAGTTCAAGAGAGGAGGGTAAAAGAGTTGCCGAACCGAGGTGAAAGTTGTGTCGAGCAGAGAGGGGAACGAGTGGCAGAGGGGAGGGGGAAAGAGTGCCAGAGCAAAAGGGGAAATGGTGGTGAGCGGAGAGAGGAAAGAGTGGCAGAGGGGAGTTGGAAAGAGTGGCCGTGCAGGTAGGTTGAAAGGGTAGCAGAGTGGAGAGTGGAAACAGTGGCAGAGGGGAGGGAAAATAGTGGCAGAGCTGAGAGGGGAAATAGTGGCCGAGAGGAGCGGGAAAGAGTGGCAGAGGGGAGGGGGAAGAGTGGAAGAGGGCAGTTGGAAAGAATGGAAGAGGGGAGTTGGAAAGAGTGCCAGAGCAGGGAGGTTGAAAGTGCGGAAGGGCGGAGAGGGGAAACAGTGGCAGAGGGTAGTTGGAAAGAGTGGCAGAGCGAAGAGGGAAAGTGTGGTGAGTGGAGAGGGGAAAGGTTGGCAGAGCGTAGTTGGAAGAGTGGCTGAGCAGGCAGGTTGAAAGAGTGGAAGAGCGGAGAGGGGAAACAGTGACAGAGGGTAGATTGAAAGCGTGGCATAGCGGAGAGGGCAAGGAGTGGCAGAGCGGAGAGGGGAAAGAGCGGCAGAGGGGAAGAGGAAAGAGTGGCCCAGAGTAGGGGAACGAATGAAAGAGGGGAGGGAGAACAATGGCAAAGGGGATGGGAAAAATGTGGCAGAGGGGAATGGAGAAATGGTGGCAAATGGAGGAGGAAAGAATCGCAGAGGAGAGGCAGAGAGGAGGGGAAAGAGTGGCAGAGCGAAGGGGGTAAGAGTGGCAGAGAGGAAAGGGGTAACAGTGGCAGAGTGGAGGTGAAAAGTGTGGCAGAGCGGAGAGGGGAAAGAGTGGCCGAGAGGAGGGGGAAAGAGTGGTTGATGGGAAAGACTGGCAGAGAGGAGAAGGGAATGAATGGCAGAGGGGAAGGGGAAAGTCTGGCAGAGAGCAGTGGGGAAAGAGCAGCAGAGAGGAGTGGGGAAGGAGTGGCAGATAAGAGGGGGAAAGACTGGCAGAGAGGAGCGGGGAAAGAGTGGCATAGGGGATGTGGAAAGAGTGGCCCAGAGTAGGGAAAAGAATGGAAGGGGGGGAAGAGTGGCAGAGGGGAGGGGAAAGAATGGCAGAGGGGATGTGGAAAGAGTGGCTGAGGGGAGGTGGTTGGTGTGGCAGAGAAGAAGGAGACGTTTTGCAGAGCAGAGAGGGGTAAGATATCAGAGGGGAAAGGGGAAATGGTGGCAGGGTGAGTTGGAATGAATGGCAGAGGAGAGGTGAAAAGTGTGGTATAGCAGAGAAGAGGAAGAGTGGCAGACCGGAGAGGGGAAAGAGTAGCAGAGGGGATGTGGAAAGAGTGGCCCAGTGTAGGGGAAATAATGGAAGAGGGGCGCGGGAAGAGTGGCAGAGGGGAGGGGAAGAGTGGCAGAGGGGAGTTGGTAGGCGTGGCGGTGAGTGGGGAAAGTTTTGTGGAACGCAGAGGGGTAGGAGCGGCAAAGGGGAATGGGGAAATAGTGGCAAGGGGAGGTGGAAAGAATGGCAGAGGAGAGGTGAAAAGTGTGGAAGAGAAGAGAAGGGAAAGAGTGGCAGAGGGGAGGGGGAAGAATGGCAAAGCGGGGAGGTGGAAAGAGTGGCCGAGTGGAGAGGGGAAAGAGTCGCAGAGGGGAGGGGAAAGACTGGCAGAGCAAAGGGGTAAGGGTGGCAGAGCAGAGAGGGGAAATAGTAGCCGAGAGGAGGGGAAAAGAGTGGCAGATGGGAAAGAGTGGCAGAGAGGGGAGGGGAACGAGTGGCAGAGTGGAGGGAGAAAGAGTGGAAGAGGGGAGTTGGAAGGACTGGCAGAGGGGAGTTGGAAAGAGTGCCAGAGCAGGTAGAGGGGATGGAGTGGCAGAGCGGAAAGGGGAAAGCGCGGCAGAGGGGAAGTGGAAAGAGTGGTCTGGAGTAGGGAAATAATGAAAGAGGGGAGGGGGAATAATGGCAAAGGGGTTGGGAAAAGAGTGGCAGAGGGGAGTTGGTAGGCGTGGCGAGGGGTGGGGAAAGTTGTGTCGAGCAGAGAGGGGTTAGAGTGGCAGAGGGGAATGGGGAAATTGAGGCAGATGGAGGAGGAAAGAATGGCAGAGGAGAGGCGAAAAGTGTGGTAGAGGAGAGAAGGGAAAGAGTGGCAAAGGGGAGGGGAAAGGGTGGCAGAGCGAAGGGGGTAAGAGTGGCAGAGAGGAGAGGTGTAACCGTGGCAGAGGGGAGGTGAAAATAGTGGCACAGAGGAGAGGGGAAAGCGTGGCAGAGGGAATGGGGAAAGACTGGCAGAGAGGATTGGGGAAAGAGTGGCAGATAAAAGGGGGAAAGACTGGCAGAGAGGAGTGGGGAAAGAGTGGCAGAGAGGAGTGGGGAAAGAGTGGCAGAGAGGAGTGTGGAAAGCGTGGCAGATGGGAAAGAATGGCAGATGGGAAAGAGTGGCAGAGAGGAGTGTGGAAATAGTGGCAGAGGGCAGGGGAAAACAGTGGCAGAGCGAAGGGGAAAGTGTGGTGAGCGAAGAGGGGAAAGAGTGGCCGAGAGGCGGGGAAAGATTGGCAGAGGGGTGGGGGAAAGAATGGCAAAGCAGGCAGGTTGAAAGAGTGGCAGAGCGTAGAGGGGTAACAGTTCCAGAGGGTAGATGGAAAGAGTGGCAGAGCGGAGAGGGGAAGAAATGGCAGAGCGGAAATGGGAAAGAGTGGCAGAGGGGAAGTGGAACGAGTGGCTGAGGGGAGGTGGTTGGAGTCGTAGAGGAGAGCGGAAAGTTTTGTAGAGCAGAGAGGGTTAAGAGTGGCAGAGGGGAAAGGGGAAATGGTGGCATGGGGAGGTGGAATGAATGGCAGAGGAGAGGTGATAAGTGTGGTAGAGCAGAGAAGGGTAAGAGTGGCAGAGCGGAGAGGGGAAAGATTGGCCGAGAGCAGGGGAAAGAATGTCAGAGGGGAGAGTGAAAGAATGGCAGTTGGGAAAGATTAGCAGAGAGGAGACGGCAAAGTGTGGCAGAGGGAGGGGGAAAGAGTGGCAGAGGGGACAGTGTGGCTGATGGGAGAGGGGATATGGTGGCAGAGGGGATGTGGAAAGAGTGGCCCAGTGTCGGGGAAAGAATGGAAGAGGGGCGGGGGAAGAGTGGCAGAGGGGAGGGGAAGAATGGCAGAGGGGAGTTGGTAGGCGTGGCGGTGAGATGGGAAAGTTTTGTGGAGCGCAGAGGTGTAAGAGCGGCAAAGGGGAATGGGGAAATGGTGGCAAGGGGAGGTGGAAAGAATGGCAGAGGAGAGGTGAAAAGTGTGGAAGAGAAGAGAAGGGAAAGAGTGGCAGAGGGGAGGGGAAAGAATGGCAAAGCGGGGAGGTGGAAAGAGTGGCCGAGTGGAGAGGGGAAAGAGTCGCAGAGGGGAGGGGAAAGAGTGACTGAGCAGAGACGGGAAAGAGTGGAAGAGGGGAGGTGGAAAGAGTGACAGAGCAGAGGGGGAAAGAGTGGCAGAGCGGAGAGGGGACAGAGTGGCAGAACAGAGAGGTGGAACGAGTACCAGAGCGGAGGGGGAAATAGTGGCAGAGGGGAGGGGGAAAGAGTGTCAGAGAGGAGTGGGGACATTGTGGCAGAGGGGCGGGGGAAAGAGTGACTGAGCAGAGAGGGGAAAGAGTGGAAGAGGGGCGGTGGAAAGAGTGACAGAGCGGAGGGGGAAAGAGTGGCAGAGCGGAGAGGGGACAGAGTGGCAGAACAGAGAGGTGGAACGAGTACCAGAGCGGAGGGGGAAATAGTGGCAGAGGGGAGGGGGAAAGAGTGTCAGAGGGGAGGGGAAAGAGTTCAAGAGAGGAGGGTAAAAGAGTTGCAGAACCGAGGTGAAAGTTGTGTCGAGCAGAGAGGGGAACGAGTGGCAGAGGGGAGGGGGAAAGAGTGCCAGAGCAAAAGGGGAAATTGTGGTGAGCGGAGAGAGGAAAGAGTGGCAGAGGGGAGTTGGAAAGAGTGGCCGTGCAGGTAGGTTGAAAGGGTAGCAGAGTGGAGAGTGGAAACAGTGGCAGAGGGGAGGGAAAATAGTGGCAGAGCTGAGAGGGGAAATAGTGGCCGAGAGGAGCGGGAAAGAGTGGCAGAGGGGAGGGGGAAGAGTGGAAGAGGGCAGTTGGAAAGAATGGAAGAGGGGAGTTGGAAAGAGTGCCAGAGCAGGGAGGTTGAAAGTGCGGAAGGGCGGAGAGGGGAAACAGTGGCAGAGGGTAGTTGGAAAGAGTGGCAGAGCGAAGAGGGAAAGTGTGGTGAGTGGAGAGGGGAAAGGTTGGCAGAGCGTAGTTGGAAGAGTGGCTGAGCAGGCAGGTTGAAAGAGTGGAAGAGCGGAGAGGGGAAACAGTGACAGAGGGTAGATTGAAAGCGTGGCATAGCGGAGAGGGCAAGGAGTGGCAGAGCGGAGAGGGGAAAGAGCGGCAGAGGGGAAGAGGAAAGAGTGGCCCAGAGTAGGGGAACGAATGAAAGAGGGGAGGGAGAACAATGGCAAAGGGGATGGGAAAAATGTGGCAGAGGGGAATGGAGAAATGGTGGCAAATGGAGGAGGAAAGAATCGCAGAGGAGAGGCAGAGAGGAGGGGAAAGAGTGGCAGAGCGAAGGGGGTAAGAGTGGCAGAGAGGAAAGGGGTAACAGTGGCAGAGTGGAGGTGAAAAGTGTGGCAGAGCGGAGAGGGGAAAGAGTGGCCGAGAGGAGGGGGAAAGAGTGGTTGATGGGAAAGACTGGCAGAGAGGAGAAGGGAATGAATGGCAGAGGGGAAGGGGAAAGTCTGGCAGAGAGCAGTGGGGAAAGAGCAGCAGAGAGGAGTGGGGAAGGAGTGGCAGATAAGAGGGGGAAAGACTGGCAGAGAGGAGCGGGGAAAGAGTGGCATAGGGGATGTGGAAAGAGTGGCCCAGAGTAGGGAAAAGAATGGAAGGGGGGGAAGAGTGGCAGAGGGGAGGGGAAAGAATGGCAGAGGGGATGTGGAAAGAGTGGCTGAGGGGAGGTGGTTGGTGTGGCAGAGAAGAAGGAGACGTTTTGCAGAGCAGAGAGGGGTAAGATATCAGAGGGGAAAGGGGAAATGGTGGCAGGGTGAGTTGGAATGAATGGCAGAGGAGAGGTGAAAAGTGTGGTATAGCAGAGAAGAGGAAGAGTGGCAGACCGGAGAGGGGAAAGAGTAGCAGAGGGGATGTGGAAAGAGTGGCCCAGTGTAGGGGAAATAATGGAAGAGGGGCGCGGGAAGAGTGGCAGAGGGGAGGGGAAGAGTGGCAGAGGGGAGTTGGTAGGCGTGGCGGTGAGTGGGGAAAGTTTTGTGGAACGCAGAGGGGTAGGAGCGGCAAAGGGGAATGGGGAAATAGTGGCAAGGGGAGGTGGAAAGAATGGCAGAGGAGAGGTGAAAAGTGTGGAAGAGAAGAGAAGGGAAAGAGTGGCAGAGGGGAGGGGGAAGAATGGCAAAGCGGGGAGGTGGAAAGAGTGGCCGAGTGGAGAGGGGAAAGAGTGGCAGAGGGGAGGGGAAAGACTGGCAGAGCAAAGGGGTAAGGGTGGCAGAGCAGAGAGGGGAAATAGTAGCCGAGAGGAGGGGAAAAGAGTGGCAGATGGGAAAGAGTGGCAGAGAGGGGAGGGGAACGAGTGGCAGAGTGGAGGGAGAAAGAGTGGAAGAGGGGAGTTGGAAGGACTGGCAGAGGGGAGTTGGAAAGAGTGCCAGAGCAGGTAGAGGGGATGGAGTGGCAGAGCGGAAAGGGGAAAGCGCGGCAGAGGGGAAGTGGAAAGAGTGGTCTGGAGTAGGGAAATAATGAAAGAGGGGAGGGGGAATAATGGCAAAGGGGTTGGGAAAAGAGTGGCAGAGGGGAGTTGGTAGGCGTGGCGAGGGGTGGGGAAAGTTGTGTCGAGCAGAGAGGGGTTAGAATGGCAGAGGAGAGGCGAAAAGTGTGGTAGAGGAGAGAAGGGAAAGAGTGGCAAAGGGGAGGGAAAAGGGTGGCAGAGCGAAGGGGGTAAGAGTGGCAGAGAGGAGAGGTGTAACCGTGGCAGAGGGGAGGTCAAAATAGTGGCACAGAGGAGAGGGGAAAGCGTGGCAGAGGGAATGGGGAAAGACTGGCAGAGAGGATTGGGGAAAGAGTGGCAGATAAAAGGGGGAAAGACTGGCAGAGAGGAGTGGGGAAAGAGTGGCAGAGAGGAGTGGGGAAAGAGTGGCAGAGAGGAGTGTGGAAAGCGTGGCAGATGGGAAAGAATGGCAGATGGAAAAGAGTGGCAGAGAGGAGTGTGGAAATAGTGGCAGAGGGCAGGGGAAAACAGTGGCAGAGCGAAGGGGAAAGTGTGGTGAGCGAAGAGGGGAAAGAGTGGCCGAGAGGCGGAGAAAGATTGGCAGAGGGGTGGGGGAAAGAATGGCAAAGCAGGCAGGTTGAAAGAGTGGCAGAGCGTAGAGGGGTAACAGTTCCAGAGGGTAGATGGAAAGAGTGGCAGAGCGGAGAGGGGAAGAAATGGCAGAGCGGAAATGGGAAAGAGTGGCAGAGGGGAAGTGGAACGAGTGGCTGAGGGGAGATGGTTGGAGTCGTAGAGGAGAGCGGAAAGTTTTGTAGAGCAGAGAGGGTTAAGAGTGGCAGAGGGGAAAGGGGAAATGGTGGCATGGGGAGGTGGAATGAATGGCAGAGGAGAGGTGATAAGTGTGGTAGAGCAGAGAAGGGTAAGAGTGGCAGAGCGGAGAGGGGAAAGATTGGCCGAGAGCAGGGGAAAGAATGTCAGAGGGGAGAGTGAAAGAATGGCAGTTGGGAAAGATTAGCAGAGAGGAGACGGCAAAGAGTGGCAGAGGGAGGGGGAAAGAGTGGCAGAGGGGACAGTGTGGCTGATGGGAGAGGGGATATGGTGGCAGAGGGGATGTGCAAAGAGTGGCCCAGTGTCGGGGAAAGAATGGAAGAGGGGCGGGGGAAGAGTGGCAGAGGGGAGGGGAAGAATGGCAGAGGGGAGTTGGTAGGCGTGGCGGTGAGATGGGATAGTTTTGTGGAGCGCAGAGGTGTAAGAGCGGCAAAGGGGAATGGGGAAATGGTGGCAAGGGGAGGTGGAAAGAATGGCAGAGGAGAGGTGAAAAGTGTGGAAGAGAAGAGAAGGGAAAGACTGGCAGAGGGGAGGGGGAAGAATGGCAAAGCGGGGAGGTGGAAAGAGTGGCCGAGTGGAGAGGGGAATGAGTCGCAGAGGGGAGGGGAAAGAGTGACTGAGCAGAGAGGGGAAAGAGTGGAAGAGGGGAGGTGGAAAGAGTGACAGAGCGGAGGGGGAAAGAGTGGCAGAGCGGAGAGGGGACAGAGTGGCAGAACAGAGAGGTGGAACGAGTACCAGAGCGGAGGGGGAAATAGTGGCAGAGGGGAGGGGGAAAGAGTGTCAGAGAGGAGTGGGGACATTGTGGCAGAGGGGCGGGGGAAAGAGTGACTGAGCAGAGAGGGGAAAGAGTGGAAGAAGGGAGGTGGAAAGAGTGACAGAGCGGAGGGGGAAAGAGTGGCAGAGCGGAGAGGGGACAGAGTGGCAGAACAGAGAGGTGGAACGAGTACCAGAGCGGAGGGGGAAATAGTGGCAGAGGGGAGGGGGAAAGAGTGTCAGAGGGGAGGGGAAAGAGTTCAAGAGAGGAGGGTAAAAGAGTTGCAGAACCGAGGTGAAAGTTGTGTCGAGCAGAGAGGGGAACGAGTGGCAGAGGGGAGGGGGAAAGAGTGCCAGAGCAAAAGGGGAAATTGTGGTGAGCGGAGAGAGGAAAGAGTGGCAGAGGGGAGTTGGAAAGAGTGGCCGTGCAGGTAGGTTGAAAGGGTAGCAGAGTGGAGAGTGGAAACAGTGGCAAAGGGGAGGGAAAATAGTGGCAGAGCTGAGAGGGGAAATAGTGGCCGAGAGGAGCGGGAAAGAGTGGCAGAGGGGAGGGGGAAGAGTGGAAGAGGGCAGTTGGAAAGAATGGAAGAGGGGAGTTGGAAAGAGTGCCAGAGCAGGGAGGTTGAAAGTGCGGAAGGGCAGAGAGGGGAAACAGTGGCAGAGGGTTGTTGGAAAGAGTGGCAGAGCGAAGAGGGAAAGTGTGGTGAGTGGAGAGGGGAAAGGTTGGCAGAGCGTAGTTGGAAGAGTGGCTGAGCAGGCAGGTTGAAAGAGTGGAAGAGCGGAGAGGGGAAACAGTGACAGAGGGTAGATTGAAAGCGTGGCATAGCGGAGAGGGCAAGGAGTGGCAGAGCGGAGAGGGGAAAGAGCGGCAGAGGGGAAGAGGAAAGAGTGGCCCAGATGAGGGGAACGAATGAAAGAGGGGAGGGAGAACAATGGCAAAGGGGATGGGAAAAATGTGGCAGAGGGGAATGGAGAAATGGTGGCAAATGGAGGAGGAAAGAATCGCAGAGGAGAGGCAGAGAGGAGGGGAAAGAGTGGCAGAGCGAAGGGGGTAAGAGTGGCAGAGAGGAGAGGTGTAACCGTGGCAGAGGGGAGGTGAAAATAGTGGCACAGAGGAGAGGGGAAAGCGTGGCAGAGGGAATGGGGAAAGACAGGCAGAGAGGATTGGGGAAAGAGTGGCAGATAAAAGGGGGAAAGACTGGCAGAGAGGAGTGGGGAAAGAGTGGCAGAGAGGAGTGGGGAAAGAGTGGCAGAGAGGAGTGTGGAAAGCGTGGCAGATGGGAAAGAATGGCAGATGGGAAAGAGTGGCAGAGAGGAGTGTGGAAATAGTGGCAGAGGACAGGGGAAAACAGTGGCAGAGCGAAGGGGAAAGTGTGGTGAGCGAAGAGGGGAAAGAGTGGCCGAGAGGCGGGGAAAGATTGGCAGAGGGGTGGGGGAAAGAATGGCAAAGCAGGCAGGTTGAAAGAGTGGCAGAGCGTAGAGGGGTAACAGTTCCAGAGGGTAGATGGAAAGTGTGGCAGAGGGGAGGGGAAGAATGGCAGAGGGGAGTTGGTAGGCGTGGCGGTGAGATGGGAAAGTTTTGTGGAGCGCAGAGGTGTAAGAGTGGCAAAGGGGAATGGGGAAATGGTGGCCAGGGGAGGTGGAAGGAATGGCAGAGGAGAGGTGAAAAGTGTGGAAGAGAAGAGAAGGGAAAGAGTGGCAGAGGGGAGGGGGAAGAATGGCAAAGCGGGGAGGTGGAAAGAGTGGCCGAGTGGAGAGGGGAAAGAGTCGCAGAGGGGAGGGGGAATAGTGACTGAGCAGAGAGGGGAAAGAGTGGAAGAGGGGAGGTGGAAAGAGTGACAGAGCGGAGGGGGAAAGAGTGGCAGAGCGGAGAGGGGACAGAGTGGCAGAACAGAGAGGTGGAACGAGTACCAGAGCGGAGGGGGAAATAGTGGCAGAGGGCAGGGGGAAAGAGTGTCAGAGAGGAGTGGGGACATTGTGGCAGAGGGGCGGGGGAAAGAGTGACTGAGCAGAGAAGGGAAAGAGTGGAAGAAGGGAGGTGGAAAGAGTGACAGAGCGGAGGGGGAAAGAGTGGCAGAGCGGAGAGTGGACAGAGTGGCAGAACAGAGAGGTGGAACGAGTACCAGAGCGGAGGGGGAAATAGTGGCAGAGGGGAGGGGGAAAGAGTGTCAGAGGGGAGGGGAAAGAGTTCAAGAGAGGAGGGTAAAAGTGTTGCAGAACCGAGGTGAAAGTTGTGTCGAGCAGAGAGGGGAACGAGTGGCAGAGGGGAGGGGGAAAGAGTGCCAGAGCAAAAGGGGAAATTGTGGTGAGCGGAGAGAGGAAAGAGTGGCAGAGGGGAGTTGGAAAGAGTGGCCGTGCAGGTAGGTTGAAAGGGTAGCAGAGTGGAGAGTGGAAACAGTGGCAGAGGGGAGGGAAAATAGTGGCAGAGCTGAGAGGGGAAATAGTGGCCGAGAGGAGCGGGAAAAAGTGGCAGAGGGGAGGGGGAAGAGTGGAAGAGGGCAGTTGGAAAGAATGGAAGAGGGGAGTTGGAAAGAGTGCCAGAGCAGGGAGGTTGAAAGTGCGGAAGGGCGGAGAGGGGAAACAGTGGCAGAGGGTAGTTGGAAAGAGTGGCAGAGCGAAGAGGGAAAGTGTGGTGAGTGGAGAGGGGAAAGGTTGGCAGAGCGTAGTTGGAAGAGTGGCTGAGCAGGCAGGTTGAAAGAGTGGAAGAGCGGAGAGGGGAAACAGTGACAGAGGGTAGATTGAAAGCGTGGCATAGCGGAGAGGGCAAGGAGTGGCAGAGCGGAGAGGGGAAAGAGCTTCAGAGGGGAAGAGGAAAGAGTGGCCCAGAGTAGGGGAACGAATGAAAGAGGGGAGGGAGAACAATGGCAAAGGGGATGGGAAAAATGTGGCAGAGGGGAATGGAGAAATGGTGGCAAATGGAGGAGGAAAGAATCGCAGAGGAGAGGCAGAGGGGAGAGGAAAGAGTGGCAGAGCGAAGGGGGTAAGAGTGGCAGAGAGGAAAGGGGTAACAGTGGCAGAGTGGAGGTGAAAAGTGTGGCAGAGCGGAGAGGGGAAAGAGTGGCCGAGAGGAGGGGGAAAGAGTGGTTGATGGGAAAGAGTGGCAGAGAGGAGAGGGGAATGAATAGCAGAGGGGAAGGGGAAAGTCTGGCAGAGAGCAGTGGGGAAAGAGCAGCAGAGAGGAGTGGGGAAAGAGTGGCAGATAAGAGGGGGAAAGACTGGCAGAGAGGAGCGGGGAAAGAGTGGCATAGGGGATGTGGAAAGAGTGGCCCAGAGTAGGGAAAAGAATGGAAGGGGGGGAAGAGTGGCAGAGGGGAGGGGAAAGAATGGCAGAGGGGATGTGGAAAGAGTGGCTGAGGGGAGGTGGTTGGTGTGGCAGAGAAGAAGGAGACGTTTTGCAGAGCAGAGAGGGGTAAGATATCAGACGGAAAGGGGAAATGGTGGCAGGGTGAGTTGGAATGAATGGCAGAGGAGAGGTGAAAAGTGTGGTATAGCAGAGAAGAGGAAGAGTGGCAGACCGGAAAGGGGAAAGAGTAGCAGAGTGGATGTGGAAAGAGTGGCCCAGTGTAGGGGAAATAATGGAAGAGGGGCGCGGGAAGAGTGGCAGAGGGGAGGGGAAGAGTGGCAGAGGGGAGTTGGTAGGCGTGGCGGTGAGTGGGGAAAGTTTTGTGGAACGCAGAGGGGTAGGAGCGGCAAAGGGGAATGGGGGAATAGTGGCAAGGGGAGGTGGAAAGAATGGCAGAGGAGAGGTGAAAAGTGTGGAAGAGAAGAGAAGGGAAAGAGTGGCAGAGGGGAGGGGGAAGAATGGCAAAGCGGGGAGGTGGAAAGAGTGGCCGAGTGGAGAGGGGAAAGAGTGGCAGAGGGGAGGGGAAAGACTGGCAGAGCAAAGGGGTAAGGGTGGCAGAGCAGAGAGGGGAAATAGTAGCCGAGAGGAGGGGAAAAGAGTGGCAGATGGGAAAGAGTGGCAGAGAGGGGAGGGGAACGAGTGGCAGAGTGGAGGGAGAAAGAGTGGAAGAGGGGAGTTGGAAGGACTGGCAGTGGGGAGTTGGAAAGAGTGCCAGAGCAGGTGGAGGGGATGGAGTGGCAGAGCGGAAAGGGGAAAGCGCGGCAGAGGGGAAGTGGAAAGAGTGGTCTGGAGTAGGGAAATAATGAAAGAGGGGAGGGGGAATAATGGCAAAGGGGTTGGGAAAAGAGTGGCAGAGGGGAGTTGGTAGGCGTGGCGAGGGGTGGGGAAAGTTGTGTCGAGCAGAGAGGGGTTAGAATGGCAGAGGAGAGGCGAAAAGTGTGGTAGAGGAGAGAAGGGAAAGAGTGGCAAAGGGGAGGGGAAAGGGTGGCAGAGCGAAGGGGGTAAGAGTGGCAGAGAGGAGAGGTGTAACCGTGGCAGAGGGGAGGTGAAAATAGTGGCACAGAGGAGAGGGGAAAGCGTGGCAGAGGGAATGGGGAAAGACTGGCAGAGAGGATTGGGGAAAGAGTGGCAGATAAAAGGGGGAAAGACTGGCAGAGAGGAGTGGGGAAAGAGTGGCAGAGAGGAGTGGGGAAAGAGTGGCAGAGAGGAGTGTGGAAAGCGTGGCAGATGGGAAAGAATGGCAGATGGGAAAGAGTGGCAGAGAGGAGTGTGGAAATAGTGGCAGAGGGCAGGGGAAAACAGTGGCAGAGCGAAGGGGAAAGTGTGGTGAGCGAAGAGGGGAAAGAGTGGCCGAGAGGCGGGGAAAGATTGGCAGAGGGGTGGGGGAAAGAATGGCAAAGCAGGCAGGTTGAAAGAGTGGCAGAGCGTAGAGGGGTAACAGTTCCAGAGGGTAGATGGAAAGAGTGGCAGAGCGGAGAGGGGAAGAAATGGCAGAGCGGAAATGGGAAAGAGTGGCAGAGGGGAAGTGGAACGAGTGGCTGAGGGGAGGTGGTTGGAGTCGTAGAGGAGAGCGGAAAGTTTTGTAGAGCAGAGAGGGTTAAGAGTGGCAGAGGGGAAAGGGGAAATGGTGGCATGGGGAGGTGGAATGAATGGCAGAGGAGAGGTGATAAGTGTGGTAGAGCAGAGAAGGGTAAGAGTGGCAGAGTGGAGAGGGGAAAGATTGGCCGAGAGCAGGGGAAAGAATGTCAGAGGGGAGAGTGAAAGAATGGCAGTTGGGAAAGATTAGCAGAGAGGAGAAGGCAAAGAGTGGCAGAGGGAGGGGGAAAGAGTGGCAGAGGGGACAGTGTGGCTGATGGGAGAGGGGAAATGGTGGCAGAGGGGATGTGGAAAGAGTGGCCCAGTGTCGGGGAAAGAATGGAAGAGGGGCGGGGGAAGAGTGGCAGAGGGGAGGGGAAGAATGGCAGAGGGGAGTTGGTAGGCGTGGCGGTGAGATGGGAAAGTTTTGTGGAGCGCAGAGGTGTAAGAGCGGCAAAGGGGAATGGGGAAATGGTGGCAAGGGGAGGTGGAAAGAATGGCAGAGGAGAGGTGAAAAGTGTGGAAGAGAAGAGAAGGGAAAGAGTGGCAGAGGGGAGGGGGAAGAATGGCAAAGCGGGGAGGTGGAAAGAGTGGCCGAGTGCAGAGGGGAAAGAGTCGCAGAGGGGAGGGGAAAGACTGGCAGAGCAAAGGGGTAAGGGTGGCAGAGCAGAGAAGGGAAATAGTAGCCGAGAGGAGGGGAAAAGAGTGGCAGATGGGAAAGAGTGGCAGAGAGGGGAGGGGAACGAGTGGCAGAGTGGAGGGAGAAAGAGTGGAAGAGGGGAGTTGGAAGGACTGGCAGAGGGGTGTTGGAAAGAGTAGGGAGAGGGGATGGAGTGGCAGTGCGGAGAGGGGAAAGCGCGGCAGAGGGGAAGTGGAAAGAGTGGTCTAGAGTAGGGAAATAATGAAAGAGGGGAGGGGGAATAATGGCAAAGGGGTTGGGAAAAGAGTGGCAGAGGGGAGTTGGTAGGCGTGGCGAGGAGTGGGGAAAGTTGTGTCGAGCAGAGAGGGGTTAGAGTGGCAGAGGGGAATGGGGAAATTGAGGCAGATGGAGGAGGAAAGAATGGCAGAGGAGAGGCGAAAAGTGTGGTAGAGGAGAGAAGGGAAAGAGTGGCAAAGGGGAGGGGAAAGAGTGGCGGAGCGAAGGGGGTAAGAGTGGCAGAGACGAGAGGTGTAACCGTGGCAGAGGGGAGGTGAAAATAGTGGCACAGAGGAGAGGGGAAAGCGTGGCAGAGGGAATGGGGAAAGACTGGCAGAGAGGATTGGGGAAAGAGTGGCAGATAAATGGGGTAAAAACTGGCAGAGAGGAGTGGGGAAAGAGTGGCAGAGAGGAGTGGGGAAAGAGTGGCAGAGAGGAGTGTGGAAAGCGTGGCAGATGGGAAAGAATGGCAGATGGGAAAGAGTGGCAGAGAGGAGTGTGGAAATAGTGGCAGAGGGCAGGGGAAAACAGTGGCAGAGCGAAGGGGAAAGTGTGGTGAGCGAAGAGGGGAAAGAGTGGCCGAGAGGCTGGGAAAGAATGGCAGAGGGGTGGGGGAAAGAATGGCAGAGCAGGCAGGTTGAAAGAGTGGCAGAGCGTAGAGGGGTAACAGTTCCAGAGGGTAGATGGAAAGAGTGGCAGAGCGGAGAGGGGAAGAAATGGCAGAGCGGAAATGGGAAAGAGTGGCAGAGGGGAAGTGGAACGAGTGGCTGAGGGGAGGTGGTTGGAGTCGCAGAGGAGAGCGGAAAGTTTTGTAGAGCAGAGAGGGTTAAGAGTGGCAGAGGGGAAAGGGGAAATGGTGGCATGGGGAGGTGGAATGAATGGCAGAGGAGAGGTGATAAGTGTGGTAGAGTAGAGAAGGGTAAGAGTGGCAGAGCCGAGAGGGGAAAGAGTGGCCGAGAGCAGGGGAAAGAATGTCAGAGGGGAGGGGGAAAGAATGGCAGATGAGAAAGATTAGCAGAGAGGAGACGGCAAAGAGTGGCAGAGGGAGGGGGAAAGAGTGGCAGAGGGGACAGTGTGGCTGATGGGAGAGGGGAAATGGTGGCAGAGGCGAGAGGGCAATGAGTGGCAGAGGGGAGGTGGAATGAATGGCAGAGGAGATGTGAAAAGTCTCGTGGAGCAGAGAAGGGAAAACGTGGCAGAGGAGAGGGAGAAGAGTGTCAGCGCGAAGAGGGGAAAGAGTGGCAGAGCGGGGAAGGGAAAGAGTGGCCGAGTGGAGGGGAAAGAATGGCAGAAGGGAGGGGGAACGAGTGGCAGATGGGAAAAGTGGCAGGCAGGAGAGGGGAAAGAATGGCAGAGGGGAGGGTGAAAGAGTGGCAGAGGGGATAGTGTGTCAGATGGGAGAGAGTAAATGGTGGCAGTGGTGAGAGGGAAATGAGTGGCAAAGAGGAGGTGGAAAGGATGGCAGATGAAAGGTGAAAAGTGTGGTAGAGCAGAGAAGGGAAAGACTGGCAGAGGGGAGGGGCGTGCGTGGCTGAGGCGAGTTGGAAGGAGTAGCAGAGGGGAATATTGGCAAAGAGAAGGGGTACAGCGTGTATGAGGGAGTGAGACAGCATGGGACAGGGGAGAAGAAAAGCATGTGATTGCGTTGTATCATGTGAAAAAGGGGAAGGGGACAGTAATGGTGAGGGGGAGGGAAAGTGTATGAGGGGACGGATCATCATGCGAGATTGGTGCGGAACAGCAGGGGTGCAATGGATTGGCGGTCGGGAATGAGAGATAAACTGAGTTCAGGTATCAGTTCGGTGACCTTTCATCAGATCTGGGAGTGCTTCAGAATGGAACAGTTTTTAAACCAGGTATGGAGAGGAGGGAGCGGGACTAGCATGCTCATTATTGAGTTCAACACTTTCAGTATCATCCTTTTGTTATTTAACCTGTTCTTCCCTGCACCCTCTGAAAGGCCTTCCCATTCATCCTTTCATATTCAATCATTACAATGCATCACTGGGCACAGGAACACATTTGTAAAGCTCAATAAGTCCTGAATCAAACTGATAATTTCGCTTCAGCCTGACATATAATTTCCCTGTTTATTTCCCTTCCTCACAGTTAACTTGCTGACCATTCGGATCCTGTCTCGGAGAAAGTGCGGTCTCTCCAAGTGTGTCTTTCGCTACCTGTTGGCCATGGCAGTGGCAGATCTACTCGTCGTTATCCTGACATTGAGACACATTCCCATTCTTTATCGGGAACACTTTGAGTTCCTGTGGTCCATCCCCATGTGTAATATCCATGCAGTCCTGCTTTACACAGCCACAGACTGCTCTGTCTGGTTCTCCGTCACTTTCACATTTAATTGATTTGTGGCCATTTGTTGCCAGAAGCTGAAACGTAAATATTGCAGTGAGAAAGCAGCGGCTGTGGTTCTGGGAACAGTGACTGTACTGAGCTGTTTAAAGAACATCACCTGGTATTTTATGTTCACAGGTTAGTATCGGCTGGTGTACTTCCCCTGGTTTTGTACGGTCGCAGTGGGTGTTTATTACTCTCGTGTCTGGGGAACAATCGAGTTTCTTCATAACATTCTAACCCCGGCAGTCCCAATTGTGGTGATACTGCTGCTCAATACTCTTACCGACAGACACATTTTAGTGAGCATCAGAGGACGCCGGAGACTCCCGGCTCACAGCAGTGGGGAGAGTCGCAGAGACCCACAGATGGACAGCCGAAAGAAATCCATCAGTTTAGATTAGATTAGCGATACAGCACTGAAACAGGCCCTTCGGCCCACCGAGTCTGTGCCGACCATCAACCACCCATTTATACTAATCCTACACTAATCCCATATTCCTACCAAACATCCCCACCTGTCCCTATATTTCCCTACCACCTACCTATACTAGTGACAATTTATAATGGCCAATTTACCTATCAAACTGCAAGTCTTTTGGCTTGTGGGAGGAAACTGGAGCACCCGGAGAAAACCCACGCAGACACAGGGAGAACTTGCAAACTCCACACAGGCAGTACCCAGAATCGAACCCGGGTCCCTGGAGCTGTGAGGCTGCAGTGCTAACCACTGCGCCACTGTGCCACCCAGTTTACTGTTAGTTATCTCGGCCAAATTTGTCCTGTTATGGGCAGTGCTTCTCGTGCATTCAATATAGTGGCGGATGTGGATTTTGAGGTTAGAATCTGCATTTTAGCTCAGTTCCTGAGGGAGGCTGCATTCATGCTGCAGCTCTTGAGTTGCTGCACAAATACTGAAATTTATGCTGTGACCCAGACACAGTTCAGAGAGCAGTTGAAGAATATACTGGAATATCCCTTTTCTCCAATCGTTAAATTGGTTCAATGATGAGAGAAATGGAAACACTGACTATTTCTAGCAGGTGGGAATGGTATCTGTTCCCCATGGTGATCTTTATATACTTTGTAAAACTTCATTATCCTCTGTGACCGATTATCACCCTTGATAACACTTGGTAACACTTGAAGATTCTGTATGCACCTTATTAAACATTTCTAACCATTTTATATCGAACAAAATCGCTGCCACAAGCAGATAACACTTAAAATGTCCTCCATGGACGGTTCTCATTTCAAAATGGACACAGTGCATATCACTTTAAATGGTAATAATACATATCTCTTAAAATGGTCCCACTGCATATCACTTAAAATTGCCATAGTACATCTTGCTTAAAGTGGTTGCCCTGCATTTCAATTAAAATGGCCGCAGTGCATAACATGTAAAATAGTTGCCCTGCAGACCTGTTACGACCAGCTGGAAAATGTATCTCGGGATCGCGCTCAGCTTTCACCTGGACTTTCCATAACAGGGTTTATTTTAAAACACTCCGCGTTATCAGCTCCCCCCTTGGTGAATCTTGGTTCACTGCTTTCCAATTATAAGGGAAATAAACCAGCACAAACATGTTTTCTTGGGTTTAAAGAATAAAAGTTGAAATTTATTAAACTTAAACTCTAATTCGGATGATCCCAATGGATACATGATGTGCCCACGTTGGCATGCATACGTAATACACACATGCAAATGGAGACAGAAAAGAGCAGAAGAAAAAATAAAGTGGTAAAGCTTGAGGCAATTTCTGAAGAGTTTGTTTTACGGTTCTTCGAGCTCACTGTAGAGTCCTTGATTGTAGGTAGATCTTGCTTTACGTTGGGGCCCAGTATTCTTCTTAACTGTTGGAGACTTTTCTCTCTTGGCGTTCATGTGGATTCAGAGGCTTGTGAGAAAGAGATGGGAGCAGACAGGAGACATCTTCTCAGTCCAGGAGCAAACAGTCTTTCTCCTCAAACTCTCTGTGGCCAGTTCAAAATACCTTGGAATAGCCAGTTAGTCAAGTGATCAGCTGCTCCGCCCAGTCCTGGTACCTATAGATTGCATCACCCCAGCTGGCCCTGAAATGCGTTTTCCTGCCCCACACTGTACGGTGATAAACGTCCATTGTGTGTTGAAATGTGTCAGGGAATCGTCCTTTGTCGATGCAAGCACCGTCTGTTAGTATGTAAATGATTTTTCCAGCTACGGCTGATCTGTTCAACAAGTCATTTCCTCACTCCAGCAACAATTCAAAATCAATATTTACACGGTAAAACCAATATGCCTCATTGTTGGCAGGTGGGGGCTTGCATGGTACCTGCACACCCAGCAGAATGAAGTGCGAGCTGAGAAAAAATGTTATTCGTTAAAAGAGTCGATAGAAAATATAAGATATAGAAAAATATGCACGCATTTTTCTCAATCATTCCCATTCATTCATAAATCCTAAAACTTATTACAGCCTATATTTTCTTGGTGCCAGTGCCGATTTAATTGCCCCCTTTTTGGCATCCCAGTAAACATGTGATTCTTTGGGACATTTCATCTACTTTTTGCCCATTTCCATGGCTGCCTAGGATATTTGCGATGGTTAGGTTTAAGCATCACTGAGTTGAATTTATTTTCCAGGAGAGTCAGTAATGGGTGGGCCTATCCTGAACTCTCTTTCAGTTCTTTGCTGAGTCATGTAAAGGCTTTTGACTTCAGAGATGGTTGGTCCGTTTTTTGTCTGACTGTGGGGGAGGATTCTATGCTAATCTCCTTTTGTCCTCTGGTGCCTTCCTGCGTACAGGCATTTGTGCAGACTCGACTGCACTCTCCTGTGGCACTTCCACCAGGTGAGTCATCACTATTTACAGTTTACCTGACCCTAGAGATATATCTTTGTCACTGCAGGTTCCTTTAAATGTTGTCAACAACTCTGCTGGAGTTATTCTAGTGTCTGCATTTACATTACAAGATGTGGGGTCTCACTTTTCACACTTTTTGAGGTTTGCTGACATGGCATTAGGCGCTTTTATCCGGGATTCCGCCAGGATTTCCTGTAATATGCCCTCTTGGTCACTTTCCCCCTTTCCCTGTCTAACCTTTTGCCAGCCTTGTGCGCACCTGACCCTCTTTAATTTCAGCTGGGGTCCCTTAAAGTTCACCAGCGCTCCGCTGGAGGGCTCTCCTAACACCAGTATGGGACTTAAGGGTGCTGGTTTTACTGTAGGCTGGGTTTCCCCCTCAATCTGGCACATGTGACAACTCTTACACTACCCCACCACATATTTGTGAAATTTTGGCCAGTTGCAATGCTGTCTGATATGGCCTTTGGTCTTTCGTATATTGGCATGTACAGCAATTTTAGTCGGTGAGCCTTTCTTAATATTTCTCCCTGGTACGTCTGTTGCACCACCATCTGTTGAACTACAGTCCACTCCTTGCTCTCAGGTCTTGTGGAGATGGCCTGGGAATCAGCAGGGCTGGCAAGACGGGTGGAGAAGGCATCGGGTTGGGAGCTGATCTGTGTGTTGTCAAATTGTTTAACTCTGCCTAGCACTTGTTATTTCCACTGCTGGGCATGCATGTAGTCCTGTGTTGTAACCTCACCAGGCTGACACCTCATTTTTAGGTATGTTTGGTGCTGCTCCGAGGAAGCCCTCCTACACTCTCATTGAACCAGGGTTGATCCCGCGGCTTGATGGTAATGGTAGAGTGGGGGATGTGACGTGCAGGAAGTTACACATTGTGGTTGAATATAATTCTGCTGTTGCTTATGACACAAAGTGCCTCATGGATAGTCAATTTTGAGTTGTGACATCTGTTTAAAATCTATGCCATATAGCATGGTGGCAGTGCCACACAGCACAATAGTGACTGTACCTCCACTGGGTATCCCATTGCTCTGCCAAATCAGTTTAACCCCTGCACCCCACCCCGAACAGCACTAGAAAATCTCCCAGCAAGAGTGTTGGTAAAACACACACACACTAACACATACACTCACCAATCAGACCACACGCACTGAGCCAGACAGAAAGACAATCACATACACACAGACAGACGGAATCGCACACATGCATACCGATCAGACCCCAGGCTCTGAGCCAGACAGATATACAAACGCACACACACACACACACACACACACACACACACACACACACACACACACACACACACACACACACACACACACACACACACACAGGGATGGGAACCTTTGCAAAGAGTCAGAGGAGGGGCGAGCAAAGGCAAGAACTAAAGACAGTAAGAAGTTTAAGAAAAGTGATAGGCAGAGAAATCAACGGCCAGAATCAAACACGGCCACTGTGGAAAATAGTGGGAAGGGGCCAGGTAATGTTAAAAAAAAGACAAGTCTTAACGCTTTGTGCCTCAACACGCAGAGCATTCGCAATGAAGTGGACGAATTAATCGTGCAAATAGATATAAAAGGGGATAATAGAGTCGGGATTACGGAGACATGGCTGCACCATGACCAGGGATGGGAAATTAACATCTAGGGGTATTCAGTATTTTGGAAGAACAGACAAAAAGCAAAAGGTGGTGGAGGTGCATTGCTGGTTAAAGAGGAAAAAACGCAATAGTGAGAACGGATATTAGCTCTGACGATGTGGAATATCTATGGGACGAGCTGAGAAAAACTAAGGAGCAGAAAGCATTAGTGGGGATTGTGTATCGACCCAAACTGTAGTGGTGATATTCGGAATTGCATTAAAGACGCATGCAATACAGGAACAATTGCAATTACAGGCCATCCTATACTATGTATTGTGTAATGAGAGGAATAATTAACAGTGTAGTAGAGTTGAGAGTGACATTGTTGATTCTGAGACTAGGGTCCTCAAACTTAGTAAAGGAAACTACGAAGGTATGAGGCACGAGTTTGCTATGATGGATTGGAAAAAGTTACCGAAAGGGACTACGGTGGATGGGCAATGACAAACATTTAAAGAGCGCATGGATGAACTGCAACAATTGTTTATTCCTGTCTGGCGCATAAGTAAAACGGGAAAGGAAGCCAATCCACGGCTTACAAGGGAAATTAGAGATAGCATTAGATCCAAGGAAGAGGCAGATACATTCGCCAGAAAAAACAATAGACCTAAGGATTGGGAGCAGTTTTGAATTCAGCAAAGGATGACCAAGAGATTGGTTAAGAAAGGGAAATAGAGTATGGGAGCAAGCTTGCGGGAAACATAAAAACTGACTGTAAAAGTTTCTACAGGTATGTGCAGAGAAAAAGATTCGGGAAGACAAATGTAGGTCCCTTGCAGTCAGAAACAGGGGCATTTATCATGGGGAACAAAGACTAACTAAATGCATACTTTGGTTCTGTCTTCACAAAGGAGGACACAAATATCATACTAGAAATTTGGGGAACACATGGTTTAGTGAGAGAGAAGAACTGAAGAAATCAGTATTAGTTGAGAATTGGTGTTGGGGAAATTGATGGAAATAAAGACCAATAAATCCCCAGAGCCTGATGGTATGCATCCCAGAGTACTTAACCAAGTGCCCTATAAATTGTGGATGCATGGGTGGTCAACTTCCAAGACTCTGTAGACAGTTGAACAGTACCTATAGAGTGGAATGTAGCTAATGTAACCCCACGATTTAAAAAGGGAGGTAGAGAGAAAGCATGAAATTATAGACCAGTCTGCCAGCCGTCGGTAGTGGGGAAAATTCTAGAGTCCATTACTGAAGACTTTATAGTCGAGCACTTGGAGAACAGTGGTAGAATCGGTCAGAGTCAGCATGGATTTACGAAAGGGAAACCATGCTTGACAAATCCACTAGAATTCTTCGAGGATGTAACTCATAGAGATGTTGAGGGGGAGCCAGTGAATGTGGTTTGTTTGGACTTTCAGAAAGTTTTCGACAAAGTCCCACATAAGCGATTAGCGTGTAACATTCAAGTGCATGGGATTAGGGTAGTGCATTGTGATGGATAGAAGATTGGTTGGCAGACAGGGAAAAAGGAGTAGGGATAAATGGGTCTTTTTTTGAATGGCAGGCAGTGACTCGTGGGGTACCACAGTTATCGGTGCCAGGACCCAAGCTATTCACAATACCATTGATGATTAAGATGAGGGAACTAAATGTAATATCTCCAAATTTTCTGATGACACAACATTGGGTGGGAGGGTGAGTTGTGAGGAGGATGCAGGAAGATTTCTGGGTGATTTGGAAATGCTGCGTGAGTGGGCAGATGCAGTATAATGTGGATAAATGTGAGGTTATCCACTTTGGTAGCAAAAACAGAAAGGCAGATGTTAATCTGGGCGGCTATAAACTGAGAGAGGGGGATATGAAGCGAGTCCTGACTGTTCTCGTACACCAGTCGCAGAAGGTAAGCATGCAGATGCAACAGGCTTTAAAAAAAGGCAAATGGTATATTGGCCTTCAAAGCGACAAGATTAGAGTACAGGAGCAGGGATGTCTTGCTGTAATTATGCAGAGCCTTGGTGAGGTCACACCTGGAATATTGTGTGCAGTTTAGGTCTCCTCATCTGAGGAAGGATGTTGTTGCTATAGATGGAGTGCAGCAAAGGTTTATCAGACTGATTCCTGGGATGGCGAGTCTAAGGTATGAGGAGAGATTGAGTCGGTTAGGATTGTATTCGCTGGAGTTCAGAAGAGTGTAGGGGATCTCATCGAAACCAATAAAATTCAAACAGGTCTTGACAGGGTAGATGCAAGAAGGATGTTCCCGATGGTGGGGGAGTCCAGAACCAGGGTCATTGTCCAAGGACACGGGAAAAACCTTTCAGGACTGAGATGAGGAGAAATTTCTTCACCCAGAGAGTGGTGAGCCTGTGGAATTTGCTACCACAGAAAGCAGCTGAGGCCAAAATATTGTATGTTTTCAAGAAGGAGTTCGAAATAGCTCTTGGGTTTAAGGGGATCAAAGGATATGGAAAGAAAGCAGGAAAAGGTTACTGAGCTTGGTGATCAGCCGTGATCATAAAGAATGGTGGAGCAACCTCGACGGGCCGAATGGCCTACTCCTGCTCTTATTTGTTCTATGTTTCCATGACACTCAAACACAGACACACCACAGGCACATGCACACACCGATGCAACCCCAGGCACTGAGCCAGACAGATATACAAACTCACAGACACAGACAGACAGACAAACACACACACACACACCAATCAGAACCCAGGCGCTGAGCCGGGCAGATATACAAACACACAATCACAAAAAGAGACAGACAGACACAAACACCCAACACACACACATTCACTAACACAGGCACACACACACACTGATCAGATCACAAGCACTGAGCCAAACAGATACACACACACGCGCGCGCGCACCTATGATACCCCAGGCTGTGAGCTGGGGTGATATAAAAATAAATACAGCCACACAGACAGACACCACAAACCCACAGCCACACAGCGATCAGACTCCCGGCATTGAGGCAGACACACACACACACACACACACACATCAGAGCCCAGAGACCGAACCAGACAGATATACAAACATAAAATAAAAGCAAAATACTGCGGATATACAAACACACACTCACAAAGAGAGACAGACAGACACACGCAGACAAAGACACAGATCAGGCCACAAGCACTGCGCCAGACAGATATACATTCACACACAAACACACGCACACAAATGCACAGACACAAGCACTGATCAGACCCCAGGCACTGAACCGGACCGACTTACAAGCACATACACTCAAACACAGACACAAACCACAGACCCACACATACACACCGATCAGACCCCATGCAATGAGAAAGATAGACATACAAACACGTACACACAGATAGACAGAGACACACACACACCAATCAGACCCTACGATACACTAACTCACACACATAAACAGAGACAGACCGCTAATAATTTGTAGATAACTTTAGGGACTTCACAGTATGTGGGCAAGTGAATACCACATGCAAGGATTTTCGCTGTCCAGGTGCAGTGGAGATCTGAGCTAAATATAAGAGAATAATGATGTTCGTGGATCACTGGGTGCAGGGGTGGGAGGAAGGAGTGTGGGTAACATTTGAATACATCACATGTTTAATCACTTGCTCTCAGACTTCTTATGTTACTCGCTGCTTCACCGTGCAATGCCAGTCACCACATGGTCAGTTTTTGGTGTGGTCTCCAATTCTGCCTGCACGATGACAGTGCAGTGACTGGCTCGACAGCGCCATCTCCCAGTGTGGGCTCCAGGTCTGGCTGCTATCACAGGGCAGTGTGATGGAGATATGAAATATCTGTAAAAGAGGAGAAGTGCTCTTGTCATCTGTCAATGTGGCAGGAAAGAGGAAGGTTGATCCCACGGTAACTGCTGCTGTCATGTGTCGAAAGAGGATCTCAACACCGAGTACGAACCCGCACCTCCTCCAATTCAACTTGCTCGTCCATTACCAATGCCCGCTACTCAAAAACACAGGAGCGCTTTTCAGGTGAGACTCATGCTTCTTTAACAAACTCCCTTCTTTACACTCAGTGCAGACAGACAGACAGACATATAGACAGAGACAGACAGACACAGACACACAGACACACAAACACAGACACACAGGCAGAATGAGAGAGAGAGAGAGAGAGAGAGAGACAGGCAGCCACACACATACAAACACAAAGAAACGCACACACACATAAAGACATAGACACATACATACAGACAAACACACACACAGACATATATACACAAAGACACACAGACACGCAGACACACAGACACAGAAACACATGGAAGGAGAGATCGATGGATAGATAGATAGAGGGAGAGAGAGAGAGAGAGGCATACACACACACAGGCGCACACACAGAGTGTGATACACAGAGAGACACTCACGTACAGAAACGCTCTCTCACAACAAGAGAGACACATACACAGAGCAAAACACAAACACATTGACAGCGAGAGACACACAAGCATGCACATGCATGTACAAACACACACACACACACAGCGACATACACCCACACATTGAAAGACACACACAGACACAGAAGCACACATACACACACTCACACAGACACAGACAGGGGGACACAGACAGACACAGAGACAAAGAGAGAGAGAGAGAGAGAAAGAGACAGACAGGCACACACAAAGCAACACACTGACCTATGCACGCACATACATACAGAGGGAGACACACAAACACATGCACACAGAGACATACACTGTGTGAGAGACTGAGAGAGACACACACAGCGGTACACATACGCACAAACACAAATGGAGAGAGAGACACACACAGAAAGTCAAAGAGAGAGGGAGACAGACAGACACAGCCACATACACAAACACAGACACAAATACACACGCAAAAAGAGAGAGAGACGTGCACACACAAACGCACACACACGAGCGAGACGAGCACACAAACACAAAGACAGAGAGAGAAAGAGGGAGAAAGAGAGAGAGAGAGGGAGAGAGAGGACGCATAGAGACATGTAGTCGCAGAGAGACATACACACAGAAGATACAGAACGAGAGCTGGACACCACAAAGACATACAAAAGTGGACGTACACAGTGGCGCAGTGGTGCAGTGGATAGCACCGAAGCCTCACAGCTCCAGCAACCCAGGTTCAGTTCTGGGTATGGCCGGTGCGGAATTTGCATGTTTTCCCTGTGACCGTGTGGGTTTTCGCCGGGTGCTCTGGTTTCCTCCCACAGCCAAATGCTTGCGGGATAATTGGTCATTGTCAATATCCCCTAGTAAAAGTACGGGAATTGTGGGGATGTGGTAGGAGTATGGGATTAATATAGGATTAGTATAAATGGGTGGTTGATGGTCGGCACAGATTCAGTGGGCCGAAGGGCCTGTTTCAGTGATGTGTCTACTAAAATAAAAACGACACAGGCATACACACAGAAAGAGAGATGCCCACACAAACGCATTGAGGCAGACACCCACACACAGAGACCAATGGAGAAAGAAACGTATGCAGACAGCGATCACACACACAAAGAATTATCTATATACAGAGAATGAGACAAAAACGCATTGAGAGACATAGACACACAGAGATACAACGCGAAACACAGATGCACGCACAGTGAAAGAGTGACACGCACACACAGCGACATGCAAACAAATTGAGAAAGACAAACACACACATTCAGAGGCACAAAGACGTATACAGACAAAGAGATGCATATGTGCAGATACATGCGGAGAGGGGCATATTAACGCTCACTGTGTGAATCACTGTGAATTATATATATATATATATATATATATATATATATATATATACACATACACACACCAGGCAAATGGAGAAAAATAAACAGACAGATAATGAGCAAGACGCACTCACACAGGCAACGACACACAAACACATTGAGGAAGAGAGCGGCACACATACAGACACAGGGACACAAAGAAAGACAAACATTTACATACGGATGTGCACTGTGTGAAAGACTGAGAGAAACGGACATTCACACACCAACAGGCACAAGGAGAGAGACGCATGCACGCAAACATAGAGAGAGGCAGACAGATAAACACACACTGAATCACAGAGAGAGAGGCACAGACACAGCCACATGGAGACACACACGCAAACAATGAAAGGTGCACATACACATGGAGCAAGATGCCCACACGCACCCTTGCACAGAGAGAGACAAACATGCAGACAGAGAGAGGGGGCCGGGAGACAGAGTTAGGGACACACACGCGAAGTCACACAGAGGCAGAAGCAATCAAAGCGACATAGACACAGACATGCAGAGAGACACAGACACATGCCCACAGAGAGAGACACACACACATACAGATATAATGAGACACAAGTACACACAGAAAATTCTAATGCCAAATTGATTTTTTGAAGTGTTAGCGAGTCTTTGATTGGCTGAGGTCATGACTGGATGAAAGAGGAGTTGACGTTTTGGATGTTGGACATTTTCCTTCCCTCATCGAACCCTGGAGGACGGCAAGTGGGCTTTAATTAACGGATTGTTTATTGGGATGTGTAAATCTGCAAGGACAATACATTTTCAATTTAAAATGCTGTTTTCTTTATCTTAGTTGTGTTTCAGAGTTTAGTACCTTTTTCCGAATTAATAGCTAATTTGCTGATCTAAAGATGCCTGGTTTGCTTGGCCTCATTCGGAGTTAATACGTGGTTCAAATTTAGCTGTGGTTTTCTTTAATTCAGAAAGCTTAAAGTGATATGTTCAGCGATTTGTGGAGCAATGGGACTGATTTGACAGTGCGTTTCTGCCACCTCAATCAGTGTCATATATTTTGATTTGGGAGCTTCCACTTGAATGGTCGGTCATAAGAACACACACGCACGCACGGACGCACGCACACACACACAAACACACACACACACATCACATCCCAGGCCCTGAGCCAGAAACACAGAGACACGCACACATCACACACGGCACACACACAGACACATCACACTATAGGCACCGAGCCAGAAACACACGTACACAGAATAACACACAGAAACATACAAACACAAACATGCATCACACCCCAGGACTTGAATCGGATATGCAGAAACATCACACCCGGGGACTGGGACAGACACACAGACACAGGCACAAAAACACACATACAGACACTGACAGACACAGACACACACACAGATGCATCACACCCCAGGCACTGAGCCAGACATAGACGTGCACAGAACAACACCCACAGACATACACATAAATGACATCACAGACACTGATGCAGGCACACACACATAGGCACACGCACAATCACATACACAAATGCACACACATGCACGCAGAGATTACAAACATGTACACAAATCACAGGCCAGGCACTGAGACACACACACGCATTGCACTCCAGACACTGAGCCAAACGCATAGGTGCACAAAATAACGCACACAGAAACAAACAGCCACCCACCCACAACACACCCCAGGCACAGAGACAGGCACACACAGACTCACACAAACGGAGATTACAACCCAGGCAGTGACATGCAGTGAGGCCAGTTAAAGTGACATGCAGTGTAGCCATTTTAAATGAATTCACTGCGGCCATTTTAAATGATATGCTCTGTGGCCTGTTTGAAATGAGAGAAATCCAAGGTGTTCATTTTATGTGCCACCTGTCCAGGACAGTCAATGTGTGAGATATAACGGGTTATAAATTTAAATAAAGGCTCATAAAGGGTATTAAATGGTTTCTAAGGGTTTTAAAGGATTATCAAATATTACAAAAGATTATAAAGAGTTGCACACGATCCTAAAAGATTGTAAAGTTTTACAAAGTATTATAAATAATTATAAAGATTATAAACAGATAACAAGGATTATGGAGAATTCTAAATGGCTATAAAGGATTATAAGAGGCTACAAAGCAGCAAAAGGGATTTTAAATGTTCATCAGATATGCCAAACGTTATGTATGTTTGTGAAGGATTATAAATGTTTACGAATGTTTGCAAACAGTTATAAAGGATTCTCGATATTATAAAGCTCCTAAAGGATATAAATGATTACCATGGGGAACCGGTCCCACCCCCATTCTCCCGTCACCATGGCAGCATGCCCCGCTCCACTCTATCACCATGAATATCAGGCTCCTCCCACACTCCCCGTCGCTATATGAACAGGGTCCACCCCCACTCCCCCTCACCATGGATAATTGGCTTCTTCCCAACAGCCCAGTCACCATGAGAACAGGTCCCCTATTCCCCATCACCATAGGAACAGGTCCCGGCCCCACTCTCGTGTCACAATGGGGAACAAGACCCGGATCCACTACCCGTCACTGTAGTTACAGGATCCGCCCCACTCTCCCGTCACCAAGACGACAGGCCTCGCCCGCATCTTCACCACAACCACAGACCCTCTACCCCTGATGACGGATATAGTCAGTGATTCAGTTCACCACAGCAATGAATGAATTTAAAAATTGGTGAAATGAGATATTTCAGCACATTCTTCAACTGCTCTCTGAACTGAGTCTGGGTCACGGCATAAATCGCAGTGTTTGTGCAGCAGCTCAGCAGCTGTAGCATGAAACCCAATTCCCGCAGAAACTCGGGTAGAAATACAGAGTGATAGCCCAAATACCACATCCGGCTCCATATCGAAAACACCATTAACACTGCCCATAACAGAATGAAATTTGCCGAGATAATTAACAGTAAAATGATAGATTTCCTTCGGCTCTCCATCTCTGGGTTTCTGTGTCTCTCCCCACGGCTATGATCCAGGAGTCTCCTGCGTCCTCTGCTGCTGACTAAAATGTGTCTGATGGTGAGAACATTGAGCAGTAGAATCACCATAAATGGGACAAACGGGGTTAGAATGTAATGGAGGAACTCGATTGTTCCCCAGACACGAGAATTCCGAGCATCCTCGGTTGCATCACAAAACCATGGGATGTTCCACAGCAAATACCGACCTGTGAACATAAAATACCAGGTGATGTTCTTTAAACAGCTGAGCACAGTCGATGTTCCCAGAACCACAGCCGCTGTTTTCTCACTGCAATATTTACTTTTCAGCTTCTGGCAACAAATGGCCACAAATCGATCAAATGTGAAAGTGACGGTGAACCAGACAGAACAGTCTGTAGCAGCATAAAGAAGGACAGCGTGGATATTACATATGGGGATGTAATACAGGGACTGAAACTGTTCCTGATAAACAATGGGAATGTGCCTCAATATCAGGTCCAGGATAATGACCAGTAGGTCCGCCGTTGCCATGGCCACCAGGTAGCGAGTGACACATTTGGAGAGACCGCACTTTCACCGAGATAAAGTCCCAATTGTCAACAAGTTAACTGTGAGGAAGGGAAATAAGTAGAGAAATTAAACATCAGTCGAGGAGCCAAGTTATCAGTTTGATTGAGGACTTATTGAGATTTACAAATGCGATCCTATATCCAGTGATGTACTGAAATGATGGAAGCTGAAAGAACAAAGAGAAGCGTTGTAATAGGGTGGAAGGCAGGAGAGGTTAAATGAAAAGTGGACGATGCTGAAATGTTAAAATCAATGTTGATCATAATCCTCCCCCTCCCTCCTTTCCCTCTCTGGTTTAAACTCTGATCCATTTCTAATCTCTCCCAGTCCCGATGAAGGGTGATTGACCTGAAACAATAACTCGGTTTCTATCTCCACAGATGCTGCCAGACCTGATGAATATTTCCAGCATTTTCTGTTTTTATTTCAGATTTGCAATGTCTGCTGCACATTGCTCTTGAGTAGAAAATTAGATGTTGGACTGGCTGGGAGATTCCCTCACCTGTGACCGGCAGCACGGAATTTAATGATTTCAAAACAAAAATTGAGAATGAGTCCACTGAAAAATCAAAAACACAAGTAATCTCAACCGTCAGTATGTCAAATGTCAACAAGGGAAATTATCAGGACATTTTCCTCCAGGTTGGGAGCATAAACAACAGTTTCAAGGAATTTAGGATGACATTTGCCCATTTGCTGTTGCATTCAGTGTATATCAAATTTGTTTACCAGCGTCAGGAATTTCTGCCGAAGAATGGAAGCATAGTAGGCTGGTCCAGAATGTTCCAACACATGGGATCCAGTGTGACCAAGCAAATTAGATACAAAATTGGCTTCGTGATAAGAGGCAAAGGGTCGTAGTGGAGGGTTGTTTTTCAGATTGGAGGCCAGTGACCAGTGGTGTGCCACAGGGATTGATGCCGGTCCCTCTGTTGTTTGCTATATATATTAATGGCGTGGATCTGAATGTAGGGGGCATGATCAGTAAGTTTGAAGATGACACCCAAATTGGTGGTATAGTGGACAGTGAAGAAGGTTGTCTAAAGTTACAACAGGATATACATCAACTGGGAAAGTGGGCAAGGGATTGGCAAATTGAATTTGATGCAGACAGGTGTGAAGTGATGCATTTTGGCAAGTGAAACCAGGGCAGGACATATACAGTGAATTGCAGGGCCCTGGGGTGTGTTGTTGACCAGAGAGACCTTGGGGTGCAGGTACATAGTTCCCTGAAAGTGGCAACACAGGTAGACAGGATAGTGAAGAAGGCGGATGGCATACTTGCCATCATCGGCCGAGGCATTGAGTACAAGAGTTGGGACGTCATGTTACAGTTGTAAATAACTTTGGTTAGGCCGCATTTGGAGTACTGAGTGCAGTTCTGGTCGCCGCACTACAGGAAAGATATGATAAAGTTAGAGAGGGTGCAGAAAAGATTCACAAGGATGTTGCCTGGTTTGGAGGGCTTGAGTTATGAAAATAGCTTGGATAGGCTGCGTCTGTTTTCCCTGGAGCGAAGGAGGCTGAGAGGGGAGATAGACAGAGTCTGTTTGCCATGGGAGGAATGACTTAAACTAGAGGGCATAGATTTAAGGTGAGAGGGAGGAGGTTTAAAGGGGATCAAAAGGGTAAAACATTCACACAAATAATAGTGGGTATCTGGAATGAGCTGCCTGAGGAGGTGGTGGAGGCAGGAACAGTCGCCACATTTAAGAGGCATCTGGACAGGTACTTGAATAAACAAGGCATAGAGGGATATGGAATTAATGCAGGCAGGTGGGATTCGTATAGATAGGCAGGGAAGCAGACTCTGGCTATGCTGCACGACTCTATGACTCCAATTTAGTGAAGCCAGCGGGGTTCCAGGTGGCGGGCTGAAAATAGTAATTCGGAGCCTGCACCCTGTGCAATTCAGTGGCTCTTCAGCAATCAACTGCCTCGTGCCGTTTCCATATCCCTTAAAGGATGGGGATCCCACCTGCCAAAGCTGCTGAACAAGCAGAGGACCAGCTGCTCAGTAGTTTCGGCAACACCATTGAGAGTTTTGGGCATGCCGGCATTATACCAGTCATAACTGCTGGAACATTCCAAGTGCCGTAGACCCATAAGTCTGGCGATGACGCCAGGCTCAGTCAGCTGGTCGGGGCCACTGTCGGTAATACACCAGGTCTGGCACCAGATCCATTGCTAGAGCCCCGGACTCCAAGTACATGAAGTGTTACAGCTTTAGACAGTCAGGGCGCAGGGACAACTGCTGGTACTGCACCCGACCTGGGACTAGGAGCTGCCTTGGAGCCCCAGACCCCAGAGAAGTTGTGTGGGATTGTCGATGCCAGTCTGGCAACCCTTGGAAGGTGGGTGATGATGCTCGCTTAGTGCGGGGGTGTTTCAGGGAGAAGCAACGTTTGCTGCCAGGGGTCAATCCATGGGGCACAGATAACCTATGGAGGACGGTGCATTTCACACTGTCGCAATTTGCAGATGTCATGAAGCGTGGAAGTATGGTGATGTGCGAGGAAGATAGTAATAAAATTCAGGAAGGCGTAGACAGGGTGATGGACTGGGCAGAAACAATAACCAAAACTTGCATTTCTATAGCGCCTTTAATGTATTAAAATGTACCAAGATGTTTCATAGGCGCATTATATAACAAAATAAGACACCAGGTCACATAAGGAGATTCTTGGTAAGATGGTCAAAAGCCGGATCACAGAGGTATGTTTTAAGGAGTGTCTTAAAGGCAGAAAGAGAGGTGGAGACTTGTGGAAAGGGTATGACAGAGCTCAGGGCCCATGCATCTGAAGGTACAACAACCAATGGTGAAGAGATTAAAATCAGGGATGCACAAGAGGCCATGATAACAAAGAACAAGGAACAGTACAGCACAGGAACAGGCCATTCGTCCCTCCAAGCCAGCGCCGCTCTTGATGCCTGCCTAAACTAACACCTTTGCACTTCCAGGGCCCATATCCCTCTATTCCGTTCCTATTCATATGTTTGTCAAGATGTCTCTTAAACGTCACTATCGTATCTGATTCCACCACCTCCCCTGGCAGCAAGTTCCAGGCACTCACCACCCTCTGTGTGAAAAACTTGCCACGCACATCCGCTCCAAACTTTGCCCCTCTCACCTTAAATCTATGTCCCCTAGAAACTGACTGTTCCACCCTGGGAAAAAGTTTCTGACCATCCACTCTGTCCATGCCGCTCATAACTTTGTAAACCTCGATCATGTCGTCCCTCCACCTCCGTCGTTCCAGTGAAAACAATCCGAGTTTTCCCAACCTCCTCTCATTGCTAATACCTTCCAGAACAGGCAACATCCGGGTTAACCTCCTCTGTACCCTCTCCAAAGCCTCCACGTCCTTCTGGGAGTGTGGCAACCAGAATTGCACGCAATATTCTAAGTGTGGCCTAACTAAGGTTCTGCACAGCTGCAACATGACTTGCCTATTTTTATACTCTATGCCCCGACCGATGAAGGCAAGCATGCCGTATGCCTTCTTGACCACCTTATCCACCTACGTTGCCACTTTCAGTGACCAGTGGACCTGTACGCCCAGATCTCCCTGCCTCTCAATACTCCTAAGTGTTCTGCGATTTACTGTATACCTCCCACCTGCATTAGCCCTTCCAAAATGAATTACGTCACATATGTCCGGATTAAACTCCATCTGCCATTTCTCTGCCCAAGTCTCCAACCGATCTATATCCTGCTGCATCCTCTGACAATCCTCATCATTATCCGCAACTCCACCAACCTTTGTGTAATCTGCAAACTTACTAATCAGACCAGCTACATTTTCCTCCAAATCATTTATATATTCGACAAACAGCAAAGGTCCCAGCACTGATCCCTGCGGAACACCACTAGTCACATCCCTCCATTCAGAAAAACACCCATCTACTGTTACCCTCTGTCTTCTGTGACAGAGCCAGTTCTGTATCCATCTTGCCAGCTCACATTTGATCCTGTGTGGCTTCACCTTTTGCACCAGTCTGCCATGCGGGACCTTGTCAAAGGCTTTACTAAAGTCCATATAGACACCATGCACCGCCCTTCCCTCATCAATCATCTTCGTCACTTCCTCAAAAACTCAATCAAATTAGTAAGACACGACCGCCCCTTCACAAAACCATGCTGTCTCTCGCTGATAATTTCGTTTCTTTTAAATGGGAGTAAATCCTATCCCGAAGAGTCCTCTCTGATAGTTTCCCTACCACTGATGTAAGGCTCACCGGCCTATAATTTCCTGGATTATCCTTACCATACTTCTTAAACAAAGGAACAACATTGGCTATTGTCCAGTCCTCTGGGACCTCACCTGCAGCCAATGAGGATGCAAAGATTTCTGTCAAGGCCCCAGAATTTTCTTCCCTTCCCTCCCTCAGTATTCTAGGGTAGATCCCATCAAGCCCAGGGGACTTATCTACCTTAATGCTTTGCAAGACAACCAACACCTCCTCCTTTTTGATAATGTGATGACTGAGACTAGCTGCACTTCCTTCCCTAGGCTCATCATCCACCAAGCCGTCCTTGGTGAATACTGATGCAAAGTACTCATTTTTCACCTCACCCATTTCCTCTGGCTCCACGCATAGATTCCCATCTCTGTCCTTGAGTGGGCCAACCATTTCCCTGGTTACCCTCTTGCTCTTCATATATGTATAAAAGCCTTGGGATTTTCCTTAATCCTGTTTGCCAATGACTTGTCATGAGCCCTTTTTGCCCTCCGAACTCCTTGCTTAAGTTCCTTCCTACTGTCTTTATATTCCTCAAGTTCTTCATCTGTTCCTACCCTTCTGGCCCTTACAAATGCTTCCTTTTTCTTTTTGACTAGGCTCACAATATCCCGTGTTATCCAAGCTTCCCGAAACTTGCCAAACTTGTCTTTCTTCCTCACAGGAACATGCTGGTCCTGGATTCTAATCAGCTGACGTTTGAAAGACTCCCACATGGCAGATGTTCAGTTACCCTCAAACAGCCGCCCCCAATCTAAATTCTTCAGTTCCTGCTTAATATTGTTATAATTAGCCTTCCCCCAATTTAGCACCTTCACCCGTGGGATACTCTTATCCTTATCCACAAGTACCTTAAAACTTATGGAATTATGGTCACTGCTTCCGAAATGCGACCCCACTGAAACTTCGACCACCAGGCCGGGCTCATTCCCCAATACCAGGTCCAGAATGGCCCCATCCCTAGTTGGAATATCTACGTACTGTTTCAGGAAGCCCTCCTGGATGCTCCTCACAAATTGTGCCCCATACAGCACTAAGTGAGTCCCAGTCAATATTTGGGAAGTTACAATCACCCACCACTATAAACCTGTTCCCTTTACATCTTTCCAAAATCTGTCTACATATCTGCTCCTCTACCTCCAGCTGGCTGTTTGGAGGCCTGTAGTAAACCCCCAACATCGTGACTGCACCCTTGCTATTCCTGAGCTCCACCCATATTGTCTCGCTGCATGACGTCTCTGAGGTGTCCTCCCGCATTACAGCTGTGATATTCTCCTTAACAAGTAATGCAACTCCCCCACCCCTTTTACATCCCCCTCTATCCCGCCTGAAGCTTCTAAAGCCTGGAACATTTAGCTGCCAATCCTGCCCTTCCCTCAACCAATTCTCTTTAAAAGCCACAACATCATATTTCCAAGTCCTAATCCAAGCTCTAAGTTCATCTGCCTGACCTGTTATACTTCTCGCATTGAAACAAATGCACTTAAGACCACCAGTCCCGCTGCGCTCAGCAACATCTCCCTGCCTGCTCTTCCTCTTAGTCCGAATGGACTTATTTACGATCTCCTCCTCTTTTACTTCACTAGCTGTCCTACTGATCTGGTTCCCACCCCCCTGCCACACTAGTTTAAACCCTCCGGAGTGACGCTAGCAAACCTTACAGCCAGGATATTAGTGCCCTTCATGTTTAGATGCAACCCGTCCTTCTTGTACAGGTCCCATCTGTCCCTGAAGAGAGCCCAATGGTCCAGATATCTGAAACCCTCCCTTCTGCACCAGCTGCTCAGCCACGTGTTCAGCTGCACTATCTTCCTATTTCAAGCCTCACTGGCACGTGGCACAGGGAGTAATCCAGAGATTACAACCCTAGATGAACATAGATAATTTAGTGTGTGGTGGGGCAGGAGGAGATTACAGCGATATGGAACTGGGCATGTGTAGGAGGCGGGCTGCCAGCGCTGGGCCAGAAAGGCGGGGGTAACAGCACCTCGGCGTTTACATGAAACCCACCCCCAACCCACGAAAGAGCGATCCTGCGTTTTTATATGTAAATGTCTAATGCTGGCATCCAAGTCCCATTTAAGATGGAGATCCAACTCCCTCCAGCTTCTGGCCAAGCAGAAAACTGTCAGCTAAGCAGTATCGGCACTGGCACCGTGAGTAGTGGCCACTTTCAGTAGTGCAGATGTCATGGACACAAGCCCAGCGCTGGAACCTGGACCACAGGTAAGTGAGGTGGGGGAACCAGGGCCAATCTGAATGTTTCTGATGAGGTGAATTGAAGGGGTGGACATAAAGCTCAGAGGAAGGCGGGTCACGGGAGGATCAATGTTTCCCATCAGGTTCCTCCATGAGCCACAGATTGCCATTGGAGGAAGGAAATCCCACCAAGCCCTTATATAGGGTACTTCCCTCTTGACAGAGGTAACCCCACTCCGGCCCCCGCCCACACGTGGCTCGTTAGATCCCAGAGGTAGCGGGAATTGGCCCAGATGTGAGCAAGTTGGGTCCTCAATTGCCTTTGGGTGGGAAGGTCATCATCAGCCTAGCCTACCCCCGGCAAGATCACCCGGCGTTGGGGTGGCGACAGGCCCTCGATGGCTTTCTATCCTGCATTAGATGGATGGAATGGCCTGATCTCTGCTGTCTGACCTGTGACAGGTGAGAATGGTTTTCCATCCTGGATCACATGGATGGAATGGCCTGGTCTCTGCTGTCTGACCTGTGACAGGTGAGAATGATTTTCAACCCGGATCGGATGGATGGAAGGGCCTGGTCTCTGCTGTCTGCCCTGCGACAGGTGAGAATAGTTTTCTATCCAGGAATGGATGGATGGAATGGCCTGGTCTCTGCTGTCTGACCTGTGACGGTGAGAATGGTTTTCTATCCAGGATTGGATGGATGGAATGGCCTGGTCTCTGCTGCCTGACCTGTGATGGTGAGAATGGTTTTCAATCCCGGAACGGATGGATGGAATGTCCAGGTCTCTGCTGTCTGACCTGTGACAGGTGAGAATGGTTTTCTATCCTGGATCACATGGATGGAATGGCCTGGTCTCTGCTGTCTGACCTGTGACAGGTGAGAATGGTTTTCTATCCCGGATCGGGTGGACGGAATGACCTGGGATCTGCTATCTGAGCTGTGACAGCTGTGAATGGAATTTTATCCCGGATCGGATGGATGGAATGGCCTGGTCTCTGCTGTCTGACCTATGACAGGTGAGAATGGTTTTCTATCCAGGATCGGATGGATGGAATGGCCTGGTCTCTGCTGTCTGACTTGTGACAGGCGAGAATGTTTTTCTATCGTGTATCAGATGGATGGAATGGCTTGGTCTCTGCTTTCTTATCTGTGACAGGTGAGAATGTTTTTCTATCGTGTATCAGATGGATAGAATGGCCTGGTCTCTGCTGTCTGACCTGTGACAGGTGAGAATGGTTTTCTATCCAGGATCGGATGGATGGAATGGCCTGGTCTCTGCTGTCTGACCTGTGACAGGTGAGAATGGTTTTCTATCCAGGATCGGATGGATGGAATGGCCTGGTCTCTGCTGTCTGACTTGTGACAGGCGAGAATGTTTTTCTATCGTGTATCAGATGGATGGAATGGCTTGGTCTCTGCTTTCTTATCTGTGACAGGTGAGAATTTTTTTTTTCCCGGATCAGATGGATGGAATGGCCTGGTCTCTGCTGTCTGACTAGTGACAGGTGAGAATGGTTTTTATCCAGGATCGGATGGATGGAATGGCCTGGTCTCTGCTGTCTGACTTGTGACAGGTGAGAATGGTCTTCTATCCAGGATCAGATGAATGGAATGACCTAGGATCTGCTATCTGACCTGTGAGAGCTGTGAATGGTTTTCTATCCCGTATCGGATGGATGGAATGGCCTGGTCTCTGTTGTCTGACCTGTAACGGGTGAGAATGGTTTTCTATCCCGGTCAAGTGGATGGAATGACCTGGTCTCTGCTGTCTGACCTGTGACAGGCGAGAATGTTTTTCTATCGTGTATCAGATGGATGGAATGGCCTGGTCTCTGCTGTCTGACCTGTGACAGGTGAGAATGGTTTTTATCCAGGATCGGATGGATGGAATGGCCTGGTCTCTGCTGTCTGACTTGTGACAGGTGAGAATGGTCTTCTATCCAGGATCAGATGAACGGAATGACCTAGGATCTGCTATCTGACCTGTGAGAGCTGTGAATGGTTTTCTATCCCGGATCGGATGGATGGAATGGCCTGGTCTCTGTTGTCTGACCTGGAACGGGTGAGAATGGTTTTCTATCCCGGTCAAGTGGATGGAATGGCCTGGTCTCTGCTGTCTGACCTGTGACAGGCGAGAATGTTTTTCTATCGTGTATCAGATGGATGGAATGGCCTGGTCTCTGCTGTCTGACCTGTGACAGGTGAGAATGTTTTTTTATCCTGGATCAGATGGATGGAATGGCTTGGTCTCTGCTTTCTTATCTGTGACAGGTGAGAATGTTTTTTTTTTCCGGATCAGATGGATGGAATGGCCTGGTCTCTGCTTTCCTTTCTGTGACAGGTGAAAATGTTTTTTTTTCCGCCGGATCAGATGGATGGAATGGCCTGTTCTCTGCTGTCTTGCCTAAATCAGGAGGAAAGTTTATTGCTTTGATTTTAATTTTCCAAAATTCCCTAGACTCGGGGAAGGTTCCTTTAGATTGGAAAATAGCGAATGTTAAACCTTAATTCAAAAAGGGCTGGAGACAGAAAGCAGGAAACTAAAGGCCAGGTAGCTTAGCATCTGCCTTAGGGCAAATGGTACAAGCTATTTTATTAAAGCCACGCCAGGCGCAGCTCCACAAACAACTGACCACCTCCAGGCGCTTACCCAATGTCTCTCGAGACAAGGAGGCCAAAGAAGGAGAAGATTATTAAAGATTTAAGAGAAGGTCATTTCGGAAAATTCAAGGTAATCCAGCTGTTTCAGCATGGTTTTGTCAAACGTAAATCATGTTTAAACTATTTATTGGAATTATTTGAGGGAGTTACATATGCTGTGGATAAAGGGAACCTGTGGATGTATTGCACTTAGATTTTCAGAAGGCATTTGATAAGGTGCCACATCAAAGGTTATTGCAGGAAAAAAAGCTCATGCTGGCGGGGGTAACATATTGGAATGGTTAGAATTTTGGGTAGCTAACAGTTAACAGAGAGTAGGCATAAATAGGTTGCTTTCTGGTTGGCAAGGTGTAGCAAGTGGTGTGTCACAGGATCTGTGCTAGGGCCTCAACTTTTTTACGATTTATACAAATGACTTTGATGAAGGAACCGAAGGTATGGTTGCAAATTTGCTGATGACACAAAGATAAGTAGCAAAGTACCTTGTGAAGAGGACATAAGGAGGCTACAAAGGGATATAGATAGGTTAGTGAGTGAGCACGGACTTGTCAAATGGAGGATAATGTGGGGCAGCGTAAAATTGTCCACGTTGGCAGGAAGAATGTCAAATAATCACATTATCTAAATGGTGAGAGATTTCATAGCTCTGAGATGCAAAGGGATCTGGGTGTCCTACTGCAGGAATCGCAAAAGTTATTATGCCGGTACAGCACGTAATTGGGAAAGCTAATGGAATGTTATTGTTTATCACGAGGGGAATTAAATACAAAAGTAGGAAGATTATGCTTCAGCTATACAGGGTATTGGTGAGACCACATCTGGAGTAATGTGTACAATACTGGTTTCCTTATTTATGGCAGGATGTAAATGCGTTGGAGGCAGTACACAGAAGGTTTACTAGACTAATACATGGAATGGGTGGGCAGTCGTACGAGGAAAGATTGGGCAGGCTAGGCTTGTATCCGCTGGAATTTAGAAGAGTAAGAGGCGACTGAATGAAACATTTAAGGTCCTGAGAGGTATTGACTGGGTGGATGTGGAAAAGATGTCTTCCCTTCTGGGACAATCTCGCACTCGGGGTAACTGTTTAACAATAAGGGGTCGCCAATTTAAGCCAGAGATTAGGAGATTTTATTTTCTCTCTGAGGGTCGTGAGTCTTTTGATTTGTCTTCCTCTAAAGGCAGTGGAAGCAGAGTCTTTGACTATTTTATGGCAGAGATAGATAGATTCTAGTTAAGCAAGGGGTACAAGCTTAACGGGGGAGGTGGTCGGTGAAACTGTGGAGGAAACTGTTGGAGAATTTTCTGAGCTTTGCTAATTATTACTTAACTTTGTAGAAATAGAAAAACAAGACGCAGCTTGTAGCTAACCTAACCAATGGTCAGGAAATGTAGAGCGAGCAACTGACCACAATCATCTGGCTTAGAAAGTGACAGAGCTCATGATGGATTTTGGGGAAGTGAACACAGACTGTTCGTTACTGACTCTTCTGCTTTTATCATGTTTGTGCAACCTAGCCAGAAGTAACGGCCAAATATAGTACCTGGAGTGTGTACGTTAAATAGGGAACAATAGCTTGTTATGCTCGAACTAACGCTGTACTGACCTTGGACTTTGCAAAGGGCACAGAGCTGCAGGTGGTCTTGTGGTTGTCCTGTGGTTAATGCTTAATTGTGAAACTGCTAGCTCTGCTTCTTCTATACTATATAAGTCCACGACGATTTGTAGCTGTCGGGAGTAGCACTGGACCGCATTTAGGTAAGGTGTCAGCCCCATGATATCATGCAATAAAGTGTTTGATTCTCAACGTCTGAGTCCGGAGAATTTGTTCAACAATTGGGCACAATCTGGATTTTCTCCAACAGAAACAGTTTAGACATGAACTGATTGAGTGGTGCAGTAGGCTCGAGGGGTCGAGTTGACTGCTGCTGCTCCTAATTTGAATGTTTGCATATCTTCGTTGGATGGATGCAAACGCCTGGTCTCTGCTGTCTCACCTGTGACAGATGAGATGGTTTTTATATCCCGGAACGGATGGATGGATTGACCTGGTCTCTGCTGTCTGACCTGCGACAAGTGAGAGTGGTTTTCAATCCTGGAACTGATGGATGGATTGGCCTGGTCTTTTCTCTCTGACCTGTGACAGGTAAGAATAGTTTTCTGTCCTAGAACGGGCGGCACTTTGGCGCAGTGGTTAGCATCGCAGCCTCACAGCACCAGCGACCGGGGTTCAATTCTGGGTACTGCCTGTGTGGAGTTTGCAAGTTCTCCCTGTGTCTGCGTGGGTTTTCTCCGGGTGCTCCGTTTTCCTCCCACAGCCAAAAGACTTGCAGGTTGGTAGGTAAATTGGCGATTATAAATTGCCCCTAGTATAGGTAGTTGGTCGGGAAACATCGGGACAGGTGGGGATGTGGTAGGAATGTGCGATTCGTGTCGGATTAGTATAAATGGGTGGTTGATGGGCGGCACAGACACCGTGGGCCAAAGGGCCTGTATCAGTGCTGTATCTCTAAACTAAACTAAACGGATGCATGGATTGGCCTGGTCTTTTCTCTCTGACCTGTGACAGGAGAGAATGTATTTCCATCCCGGATCGGATGCATGGAATGGTCTTCTTTCTGTAGTCTGCCATACTGATCTGTTCCTGTTTGAGATATGTGGGACTTTTCAATCCAGGAGAATTGATAGTTTAAATGAAATACAGGAAGCTGTGGCTTTCTTTATCCTGTTTCATGGGATCTGGGTATCGCTGACAAGGCCAGCATTTGTTCCCCATCCCAAATTGCTCTTGTGTCATTGTGTGGAGGTGTGCAGAGAATGAACTGAATCTGACCAGCATGCATTCTGAAGACCAGAAGGGTTTTCCGAGATAAGGTAACCTGTTAACAGCTGTAAGCTGTTTTCATTACAGGTTCTTCTTCTTCTTTGGCCTCCTTGTCTCGAGAGACAATGGGTAGACGCCTGGAGGTGGTCAGTGGTTTGTGAAGCAGCGCCTGGAGTTGCTATAAAGGCCAATTCTAGAGTGACAGACTCTTCCACAAGTGCTGCAGATAAAATTGGTTGTCGGGGCTGTTACACAGTTGGCTCTCCCGTTGCGATTCTGTCTTTTCTCCTGCCAACTACTAAGTCTCTTCGACTCGGCACGCTTTTGCCCCACCTTTATGGTTTCCCGCCAGCTCTGGCGATCACTGACAACTGACTCCCACGACTTCTGATCAATGTCACAGGACTTCATGTCGCGTTTGCAGACGTCTTTGAAGCGGAGACATGGACGGCCGGTGGGGCTGGAACCAGTGAAGAGCTCGCTGTACAATGTGCCCTTCGGGATCCTGCCATCTTCCATGTGGCTCACATGGCCAAGCCATCTCAGGCGCCGCTGGCTTAGTAGGATATCTATGCTGGGGATGTTGGCCGCGTCGAAGACTTCTGTGTTGGAAATATGGTCCTGCTACCTGATGCCAAGGATTCTCCGGAGGCAGCGAAGATCGCACGAATTGAGACGCTGCTCTTGTCCAACGTACGTTGTCCAGGCCTTGCTGCCATAGAACAAGGTACTGAGGACACAGGTTTAATACACTTGGACTTTTAAGTTCTGTGTCAGTGCGCCATTTTCCCACACTCTCTTGGCCAGTCTGGACATAGCCGAGGAAGCCTTTCCCATGTGCTTGTTTAATTATGCATCGAGAGACAGGTTACTGGTGGTAGTTGAGCCTAGGTAGGTGAACTCGTGAACCACCTCCAGAGTATGGTCGCCGATATTGATGGCTGGGGCATTTCTGTCGCCCTGTCCCAAGATGTTCGTTTTGTTGAGGTTGATGGTTCATTGCAGCAGCCGCAAACCTGTCGATGAGTCTCTGCAGACACTCTTCATAACTCTTCACTCTATAAAAACAAGGGTGACCGCTGTGACTGCAACAACTACCGTGGAATCTCCCTGCTCAGCACAGCGGGGAAAGTCTTCGCTCTAAACAGGCTCCAGGAGCTGGCTGAGCGTGCTTACCCTGAGGCACATTGTGGCTTTCGAGCAGAGAGATCCATCATTGACATGCTGTTCTCTCTTCGCCAGGTACAGGAGAAATGTCGTGAACAACAGATGTCCCTCGACGTTGCTTTCATTGAACTCACCAAAGCCTTTGACCTCGTCAGCAGAGGTGGTCTCTTCAGACGACGAGAAAAGATTGCATATCCACCAAAGCTACTAAGTATCATCACCTCATTCCATGACAATATGAAAGGCACAATTCAGCATAACGGTGCCTCGTCAGACCCCGTTCCAATCCTGAGTGGCGTGAAACAGGGCTGTGTTTTTGCACCTACACTGTTTGGGATCTTCTTCTCCATGCTGCTCTGACATGCGTTCAAGTCTTCAGAAGAAGGAATTTTCCCCCACACAAGATCTGGTGACAGGTTGTTCAACATTGCCCATCTAAAAGCTAAGACTAAGTACAGATAGTCCTCATCAGAGAACTCCTCGTTGCTGACGATGTTGCATTAGCATCTCACACATTATAGCTTAGCAGTCGTGAAAACATATACTTTAAGTCGATGTAATATATAATAAGAAGCAGGAAAATCTTAAAAATGTGTAATGACCAATAAAGACTTACTTTAAAGTTATGTTTCACTTTGATGCCAAGTCAGAACTTTGGACAAACTTTACATTCACAGAAAAATGCAGAGGTCACGGTAATGTCGCTCGACTATTAATGCAGAGACCCAGGCTAATGTTCAATCTGTCGACTCTCAGTCATCGGTAAAGTGATGGAAGGGGTTGTCGACAGTGATATCAGGCAGCACTTGCTTAGCAATCATCTGTTGGCTGGTGCTCAGTTTGGGCTCTGCCAGGACCACTCAGCTCCTGAAATCCTTCCAGTCTTGTTCCAAACATGGTCATAGTTTGGTCAGCTATTGAACAATCGGCAGGGAGGTGATCGCCTACTGGGTGCTCATCTATGTATGATTCTCTGCAACATATTTGTGACTAATGGGCGTGTTTTCAACAGGTGTATTGCTGACTAATGTTTTACATTGTTTTTAACTAGTAGTATTCCTGCTGAATGTGCTAAAGTCATTAGAGTTTAATTTGACCTTTGAGTGTTGTCTCCTTATTTCTCACCAGTGAGAAAACCAGTGCAGGAGTGAGAGCGGCGGCGGTGAGAGCGGGAACAGGCGAGAGGAGCTGGGAGATAAAAGGAGCCGAGGCCCGAGGCCAGAAGCAGCGGTGAGAGCTTTTGTTTTGGTCCCCGCATTTAAAGAAGGATATACTATCATTGGAGGCAGTTCAGATAAAAGGTACACTCCACTGATTTCTGGGATGAAGGGGATGTCTTAGGAACAATGGCTAAACAGGTTAGGCCGTTCTTCATTGGAGTTTAGAAGAATGTGAGGTGATCTTATCGAAACATATAAGCTTTTAAGGGAGCTTGACAGGGTCGATATTGAGAATATGTTTCCACTAGTGGGGGAATCTTGAACTAGGGGACATAGTTACAGAATAAGGAGGCACCCATTTGAAACTGAAATGCGAAGGAATTTCTTCTCTCAGATGGCGGCGAATCTCTGGAATTCTCTGCCTCAGAGAGTTGTGGAGGCTAAGTCACTAAATGTATTTAAGGAGGAGGCAGATAGATTTCGGGGTGTAGAGGGTTCGGCGCAACACGCCCGAAAGATGAGTTGAGGCCCAGGACAGATCAGCTATAATTTTATTGAACGGCAGGGCAGGCTTGATGGGCTGAATGGTCTACGAGTGCTCCTATTTCTTATGTTCTTATCCTCTTGTTCGAACCATGGCAAAAACCAGTCAAGGGTAGAGGATTACAATCTATAAGTATCAGATCTTTGGATATGTGGACATGAGACTGCGCATTATCAGGTCTAGGAATGTCTACACATAGACCTGTGCCCATATTTATGTCCTTGACGAGATAACAAACCTTGTGAAATACTCTGAAAGAACATTCCTCGACCTTTTTGAAAAAATATATTTCCTAGGATATAGGCGGCGTTGGCAAAGCCAGCATTTGTTGCCCATCCCTAATTTCACTTGACATTTGAATGTCTTGCTTGGCCGTTTCAGAGGAAAGTTACGAGTCAACCACATTGCTGTGCATCTGGAGTCACATGTAGGCCAGAGAAGGTAAGGACAGCAAATTACCTTACCTAAAGGACACACACCTTTCACTGCATCCACATACTTCCAGCTATTCAGCTATTGCAGGAAAATCAAGCAAACACAGTGCAATATAGTCCAGGCTTACCTTCATGCCCTGAGTCTGCTGGAGGAGATGGTTGTACACATCATGGGACTAGATGTGACAATACATTTAGCATCCTACATCAATGAGAGCATTCAGGATGATGCTATGGTCCCACCACCTCTCTCTCATCCTGCTCTCTTGGTTGATGGACAAGCTGCAGATGGTGGGCCCATGGGCCTCCTGCTTTCCATCCCACCCCAATCCTGCACTCCAACCCTCCCCTTCTGATTTTATACTTTCCAATGATAACCCCAAACTGCCAGCTTCCCAGTCACAGCAGCTCCAGGAGACAGAGAGAGAGCAACAGCACAGCACTGAGCGCGGAGCCCCATCGCTTGGTCTGATGCTTACAGCCACCAGCTCAAATACTGACACTGCGTTTACTTTAGAGGCTGGGATAGTGTCGGAATTATCACGTGGTGTGTCACCAACCACGTGTGGGCTGCAGCCAGGCCACATTAAATGATAGCTCGTGTGTCCGATCACTGGAGGGGGAGGTCACAAAAGAGTTATAATGCACAAAACTCAGATCAGAATATTGTTGGAACCGCATACAGGAGAATGCTGATGGATATGTACACTGAGATATTTTATCCATTGACAGGCCTGTCAGATAGTCTGTTGCCACCACCAAGAAACAGAGAGGATTCTGGTTCCAACGTCACAGAGGATATGGCACATGAAGCCCATTCTTTTTCCTGTGGAGGTGGTCACTAACTCTGTGATAGCACTCGCGAACCCAGCCATGACACAGCATCTGTCGGCCATTATCTCAGCTTCCACTGCAGCACAGGTGGCAGACACACAACGTTTCAGTGCTACAGTGGAATCTCAGAATGGGATCATGAGATCCATACTTGCTGCCGCATGAAGGATCAGTCGGCTGCCTTCATGGCTGTGGATCTCAGTGCTCAAAGGGTTTTACAGGCTCTCACAGCAGTCCAGCAATCTGTGATCCAGCAGATTACTAGGATTGCTGATGTGTCACCCCATGCGATTGGCAGTGGCTCCGTGGAGCACAAACCTGCTGTCCTCTCTCAGGATGTCAGTATTTGTTCTCTCTTCACCGCCACTCCATCAGTGTCCTTACTGTAACCCATCAGCCAGCCCAGGCTGCTGTTTCACATGACGAGGTGGTGCAGTCCGAATCCGAGCCCTCAAGGCCCAGAGCTGCTCGACAGCGTCCTGCAAGGCTGTCTGCAGTCTACCCCAGTGAACGTCAGCAGCCTTCCATCAGCCATGCTGCAGCCACTGGGGAAACCACTGTATAGAAGCACGAGGCAAGTCGAGGGAACCCACAAGACAGGCACTAAGAGAATACACGAGGGTGAATAGTTCAGTTTTATTTGTATAACTGAAAATGTTTTTGGATAAATATGTTAATGTAAAGGATATTGTTGGTATTTATTATTGTGGGATTATGACCAAGGAGACGCTGTGATGGAGCATCTCCGATGGGTGTATTGGTGAAGAATCGCGAATCCATGGTGGGAAAGGACATGAGGAGGTTGCAGACCAATATAGATAGGTTGAGGGAGTGGGGAGAAATCTGGCAGATGAGTATAATGTGGGAAAATGTTAAGTTTTTCACTTTGTCTAGAGGAATAAAGAAGCAGAGCATTACTTAAACAGGGAATGACTGCAGAATTCTGAGGTGCAGAGGGATCTAGGTGTTCGGGTGCATGAGTCACAAAAGGTTAGAATGCAGCTCCAGCAGGTAATAAAGAAGGCTAATAGAATGCTATCCTTTATTACGAGAGCAATTGAAAATAAAAGCAAGGATGTTATGCTACAGTTATGGAGGACGTTGGTGAGAATATTGCGTGCAGTTTTTGTCTCCATATTTAAGGAAGGATGTAAATGCGTTGGAGGCGGTTCAGAGGAGGTTTACGAGATTGATACCTGGAATGATCAGGTTGTTTTATGAGGAGAGATTGGACAGACTGGGCTTGTTTTCACTGGAGTTTCGAAAAGTGAGGGGAGAATTGATTGAAGTTCATAAGATCCTGAACGGACTTGACAGTGTGAATGTGGAGGGGATGTTTCCTCTTGTGAGTGAGTCCAGAGCTAGAGTCCACTGTTTTAAAATTGGGCTTCACTCTTTTAGGACAGAGACGAGGAGAATGTTCTTTTCTCTCAGAGGGTCGTGCGGCTTTGGAATTTTCTGCTTCAGAAAGTGATGGAGGCGGAGTCATTGAATACCTTTAAGGCTGAGGTAGATCGATTCTTGTTGGGAAGGGGGATCACAGATTATCAGGAATAAGTGGTAGTGTGGAATTTGAGATTGAAACAGATCAGCTATGATCTTATTAAATGGCGGAGCAAGCTCGATGGGCTGAATAGCCTAGTTGTGCTCCAAATTCGTATGGTTATATGGTCGTATGATCGTATTGGAACCAGAATCTTATCAGGAATTCACTGACAGTTTGTCCGGGTGGAAGGCATCCAAGAAATATTCTCTCTGCCTCCTCATGCTGAGGTGGCCTTCGGATTCCTGGTGCCAATCCCTGTGTGCTCATGACAGTGATGATATGAAGGGCGGAGCAGAACACCATGAACCTGGACACCTGTTCCAATCTGTACTGGAGAGCTCCCCCCGAGCGGTTCAGGCATTGGAAGCTGATGGTCCGTTCCATGATGTTCTTAGTGACTACATTGCTCTAGCTATATACTTGTCCTTGGAATTTTGGGTGATTGGGTAGGGGTAATGGTTGGTGGGTGGGTGGGAAATGAACTATGCCTCCGAGGAGCCAATTCCTCTTTTTACAGAGGGAGCCGAAGACGCTGTCTGTTTCAGAATGAAGGGACCGTGGCTGCTGCCAGGATAGTGGACATTCACCAACAAGATGCACTGGGCATGGTGAGACACCAACTGTACATTAATGGAGTGAGAGTTCCTTCAGTTACTGTACCTCTCCCCGTTGACATGGAGGCCCCACCTACACCAGCGGGAATCCTGCTATCCTGTTAAACCCACAGGTCTGCTCATCCTGCCTCTCCCAGCTGAGGGAAAAAGCCATATAGGGGACCTCCATCACCTCCCGGCTACATCGAGGGATTACATATTGGAAGATGTTGAATACGTAGTCTGCTCCTCCCTGGAAAGATCCAGATGCACAGAAGTTCAATGAAACTGTGAACGTAACGGCCACTGGCAGCTCTGTCTTCACCCTGGTGTGAGGCTCCATGTCGTGATGTAGCAGGTGACAAAGCTCTGTAACCACCTCCTTATTGAACCAGAGACGCCTCACACACTGCTCCTGGGTTACGTATAGGGAGGAAAAGTGCTCTTGGGAAACCCGGCTGGCTGGGGCAGAGCCCCCTCCTCCTCCCTCTTTGCAGAGTCTCCCCTCGCTCCAACCTCTGCTCCATTTGTTTGTCATGTTGCAGACAGAGATGCACAGTAACTATAGTATGTTCAGCTGAGAGTGACTGACACAGGTGGTCAGTGTACACATACAGACCAAGTTTGAAAGCTTCTGGAATGCCTGATTGATGCCAAGTTCAGACCATGTTCACGCTACCGGTCCATGCAGGTTACTCAGGGACTAGCACCCTCTCCATCATGGGTAGCGTGCAGGCCACACCAGAAGTGAGCACTGGTGTGGATTCCACAGGAACTGCAACAAGTGACTCGATTGAGGTCAAATTCATGGCAGAGAGATCCATAGAGAAAGAAATTCACTTTAAAAATGGAATTGATAAATAATCAAAATACAGTAAATGCCTGGAGTATGGGAAATGTACAGGGGAATTGGGCTAATTGGAGGGTGGAGGCCATTGAGAGATATTCACCCAAGATTTTTGTTTTCAAATTTAAATTGTCACACTGCCAGACCTGGAGCAAAGATAGGTTAATGAGCACAGGGGCGATGGGTGAACTGTACTTGGTGTGAGTCAGGCAGCATTGTTCTGGATGAGCTGACGTTTAAGGAGGCTTGTAATTGTGATGGTGGCCAGGAAAACAGTGGAATATTTGACTGGATTTGACAAAGGCAAGTATGACGGTTTATGCAGCAGATGAGCTGAGAGAGAGGTGGAGACGGGCAATATTATGGATGTGGGAGTAGGCAGGTTTGCTGATGGGGAGGCTATGAGTTTCGAACTTCGCTTAGGTTCAAACGTCAACGAGGTTGTTAACTGTCTGGTTCATTCTCAGACACTGGCCAGGACGTGAGAGGGAGTGGGTGGATTGGGAACAGAATTTGTGATGGAAATCAATGACGATGGATTTAGTGTTCCCAAAATGTAAGGGCCAAGAAAAGCAATACAGTGAAAACAAATATAAAGATCTAATAGCTGGATACAGGGAATTACCAGGAACAATTATAGCAACAAGCAGGACAGAGCAAATGACAAGAACAGTACTGCAGTTATGCTTAATTTATAGAATCAATAACTTGTGAGAGGCACTTACCAGGGACACCAACAATAGCAAGGATCGGATAATAAATCGTTTGCATTGTTAAAAGGGCGAAATAGATTCGACGATCCAATGATAACCAATCATAAAATGCAGAAAGAATGTCAAAGGCCGAGGAGAAACTCCTGACCATTGTTGTAACATTCCAATCCATTATTCTCAAATTCTGACCCATTGCGGTAACATTCCAATCTATTGTTTTCAAATTCTGACCCATTTTTCTAACACTCCAATCTATTACTCTCAGTTTCCGATGTATCCTTTACCTCTCTCCTGAGCCACTTATCCCTGTTAGTGCCAGGCGTGATGCCTCTGCTGACACGATGGTACAACACATTGTAAAGAGTCCCTTATTAATAGAAGAGGGAAACCCTCCAGTGGCAAAATTAGGGTCCATTGAGACTGATATTAATTACAAACTGAACAAGCAGGTTCAGTTAACCCCTTTCAATCCAACACTTTTTGTGCAACAATAAAGTAGACCATTTACTCAGTCTGGCCAGTTGTAAAAATTACAGTAGTGGACTGAACATGAAATGTGATGAGTGATAGGAAACAGAAAGCAGTGTTGACTGTTGTGAAGTATACAGTGGAGATCTCCAGCAGACAGTGGTAGCACGCCTTCTTTTCCAGATATATATTCATGATCTAGATTTGGGTGTCTCGGGAATTATTTCAAACTTGGAAAACTTGGTAGTATTGTGAACTGCGAGGAGAATATTTATAAAGGTTAAGAGGTCAGAGACAGCCTGGTGGAATGGGTGAACACTTGGTAGATGATGCTTAATGCAGAGAATTGTGAAGTGATTCATTTTGGTAGGAAGAACGAGAACAGGTAATATAAAATAACGGGTACAATTGTAATTGGCCTGCAGGAGAAGAGGGACCTGGGGGTATATGTGCACAAATCATTGAAGTTGAAAGGGCAAGTTAAGAAAACGTTGAATGAAGCATGCAGGATCCTTAGCTTTATAAGCTGGGTCATAAATTACAAAAGCAATGAAGTTAAGACAAATCTGCATGAGAAACTGGTTGCCTCTTAAGTAAAGTATTGTGTCCAGTTCTGGGCAACGCAACTTCGGAAGCAAATGAAGGCATTAGAGCGGGTGCAGAGAGGATTCAATAGAATAGGTCCAGGAAAGAGGGAATTCAGTTATGTGGATTGATTGGAGAAGTTAGGCGTGCTCTCCTTCGAGAAGGGAAAGCTGAGAGATGATTTTAAACAGGTGTTCAAAATCAAGAGTTGTCTGGGCAGTGCAGATAGTGAAAGACTGTTCCCTTTCGTGGAAGGATCGAGTAGGCGAGGGCACCGTTTTAAGGTGATTGACAAACGAAATAACAGCACCATAAGGGCAAACCTTTGCATCGCGAGTGGTTAGAATCTAGAATAAACTGTCTGAGATAGTCGTGGAGGCAGATTCAATCGTGGCTTTCAAAAGAGAATTGGACAATTATGCCGAAAAAGAATAGGGCTACAGAGAAAAGCCAGAGGATTGGGACTGGGTGAGTGGTCCTAGCAAAGAGCCAGCAAGTACAAGAGAGTCCAAATGACTGGCACAGGGATCGGTGCTGGGCCCTCTGTTGTTTGTCATATATATTAATGACTTGGATGAAAATGTAGGGGGCACGATCAGTAAGTTTGCAGATCACACCAAAATTGGTGGTATAGTGGACAGTTAAGGAGGTTACCACAGGATATAGATCAACTAGTAAAGTGGACATGGGATTGGCAAATGGAATTTAACGCAGTCAAGTGTGAAGTGATGCATTTTGGAAAGTGAAACCAGGGCAGGACATGTACAGTGAATGGCAGGGCCCTGGGAGCGTTGTTGAGCAGAGAGACCTTGGGGTGCAAGTACATAGTTCCTGAAAGTGGCAACACAGGTAGACAGAATGATGTAGATAGCGTATGTCATGCTTGCCTTCATCACCGAGGCATTGAGTACAAGGCTTGGGACGTCATTATACAGTTGTACATAACGTTGGTTAGGCCACACTTGGCGTACTGTGTGCAGTTCTGATCGCTGCACCAAAGGAAAGATATGCTTAAACTAGAGAGGATGCAAAAAAGATTCACAATGATGTTGCCTGGTTTGGTGGGCTTGAGTTAAAATGATAGATTGGATAGGCTGGGTCTCTTTTCCCTGTAGCGAAGGAGGCTGAGAGGGGACATGATAGAGGTATATAAAATTATGAGAGGCATAGATAGGGTGGATAGCCAGAGTCTGTTTTCCATGGTAGGGGTGACTAAAACTAGAGGTCACAGATTTAAGGTGAGAGGGAGGAGTTTAAAGGCTATCAAACGGTTACATTTTTCAAACAAAGAGTAGTGGGTATCTGGAATGAGCTGCCAGAGGAAGTGGCGGAGGGAGGAACAGTGGCAAAAGTTCAGAGGCATCTGGACAGGTACTTGAATGAACAAGGCATAGAGGGATATGGAATTAATGCAGGCAGGTGGGATTAGTTTTGATAGGCATTCTGGTCGGCATGGATGTGGTGGGCCGAATGGCCTGTTTCTGTGCTGCACGACTCCATGACTCATTTGGAGCTGTTCTATGATTCTGTGATTTTTTAGATTTGTTTTAGATTTTAGATTTAGATATGCAACACTGAAATAGGCCCTTCGGCCCACCAAATCTGTGCCGACCATTAACCACCCATTTATTAGAATTAGAATTAGAACATTACAGCGCAGTACAGGCCCTTCGGCCCTCGATGTTGCGCCGACCTGTCCTACACTATTCCATTTTCATCCATATGTCTATCCAATGACCACTTAAATGCCCTTAAAGTTGGCGAGTCTACTACTGTTGCAGGCAGGGCGTACCACGCCCCTACTACTCTCTGAGTAAAGAAACTACCTCTCACATCTGTCCTATAACTATCACCCCTCAACTTAAAGCTATGTCCCCTCGTGTTTGCCATCACCATCCGAGGAAAAAGACTCTCACTATCCACCCTACCTAACCCTCTGATTATATTATATGTCTCTATTAAGTCACCTCTCCTCCTCCTTCTCTCCAATGAAAGCAACCTCAAGTCCCTCAGCTTTTCCTCGTAAGACCTTCCCTCCATACCAGGCAACATCCTAGTAAACCTCCTCTGCACCCTTTCCATAGCTTCCACATCCTTCCTAAAATGTGGTGACCAGAACTGCACGCAATACTCCAGGTGCGGTCTCACCAGAGTTTGTACAGCTGCAGCATGAACTCGTGGCTCCGAAACTCGATCCCCCTGCTAATAAAAGCTAACACACCATATGCCTTCTTAACAGCCCTATTAACGTGGGTAGCAACCTTCAGGGATTTATGCACCTGGACACCAAGATCTCTCTGTTCATCTCCACTACCAAGAATCTTCCCATTAGCCCAGTACTCTACATTCCTGTTACTCCTTCCAAAGTGAATCACCTCGCACTTTTCCGCATTAAACTCCATTTGCCATCTCTCAGCCCAGCTCTGCAGCCTATCTATGTCCCTCTGTACCCTACAGCATCCTTCGGCACTATCAACAACTCCACCGACCTTTGTGTCATCCGCAAATTTACTAACCCACCCTTCTACACCCTCTTCCAGGTCATTTATAAAAATGACAAACAGCAGTGGTCCCAAAACAGATCCTTGCGGTACACCACTATTAACTAAACTCCAGGATGAACATTTGCCATCAACCACCACCCTCTTCTTTCAGCTAGCCAATTTCTGATCCAAAGCTCTAAATCACCTTCAACCCCATACTTCCGTATTTTCTGCAATAGCCTACCACGGGGAATCTTATCAAACGCCTTACTGAAATCCATGTACACCACATCCACCTGTTTGGTCACCTTCTCGAAATATTCAATAAGGTTTGTGAGGCACTCCCTACCCGTCAAAAAATTTATAATAATCCTGCACTAATCCCATATTCCTACCACATCCTCACCTGTCCCTATATTCCCCTGCCACCTACCTGCACTAGGGGCAATTTATCACGGCCAATTAACCTGCCAGACTGCAAGCCTTTTGGCTTGTGGGAGGAAACCGGAGCACCCGGAAGAGCGGTGCATGTAGTGTATATAAATTTTAGCAAGGCGTTTGATAAGGTTCCCCATGGTAGGCTCATTCAGAAAGTAAGGAGGCATGGGATTCAGGGAAAGTTGGATGTCTGGATAAAAAAATGGCTGACCCATAGAAGTCAGAGGGTGCTAGTAGATGGAAAGTATTCAGCACGGAGCTCGGTGACCGGTGGTGTTCCACAAGGATCTGTGCTGGGACCTCTGCTCTTTGTGATTTTTATAAATGACTTGGATGAGGAAGTGGAAGGCTGGGTTAGCAAGTTTGCCGATGACACGAAGGTTGCTGGAGTTGTGGATAGTGTGGAAGGCTGTTGTAGGTTGCAACGGGACATTGACAGGATGCGGAGCTTGGCTGAGAAGTGGCAGATGGAGTTCAACCTGAAAAGTGTGAAGTGATTCATTTTGGAAGGTCGAATTTAAATGCGGAATACAGATTCTTGGTGGTGTGGAGGAACAGAGGGATTTTGGGGTCCATGTCCATAGATCGCTCAAAGTTGCCACCCAAGTTGATAGGGTTGTTAAGAAGGCGTATGGTGTGTTGGCTTTCATTAACAGGGGGATTGAGTTTAAGAGCCGCGAGGTTATGCTGCAGCTCTATAAGGCCCTGTTTCGACCACACTTGGAATATTGTGTTCAGTTCTGGTCGCCTCATTATAGGAAGGATGTCGAAGCTTTAGAGAGGGTACAGAGGAGATTTACCAGGATGCTGCCTGGACTGGAGGGCATGTCCGACGAAGAAAGATTGAGGGAGCTAGGGCTTTTCTCATTCTCGGGAAGAAGGATGAGAGGTAACATGAGAGAAGGGTACAAGATGTTGAGAGGCACAGATAGAGTGGATAGACAGAGACTTTTTCCGAGGGTGGAAAGGGCTACCATCAGGGGGCATAATTTTAAGGTGATTGGAGGAAGGTTTCGGGGAGATGTCAGAGGGAGGTTCTTTACACAGAGAGTGGTGGGTGCGTGGATTGCGCTGCCAGCGGTGGTAGTCGAAGCAGATACATTAGGGGCATTTAAGCGACTCTTGGATAGGTACATGGATGATAGTAGAATGAAGGGTAGGTAGTTAGTTTGATCTTAGAGCAGGTTAATGGTTCGGTTCAACATCGTGGGCCGAAGGGCCTGTACTGTGCTGTACTGTTCGATGTTCTATGTTCTCCCGGAGGAACCCCACGCAGACAAAGGGAGAACTTGCAAACTTCACGCAGACAGTACCCAGAACTGAACCCGGGTCACTGGAGCTGTGAGGCTGCGGTGCTAACCACATGTTGAAAAGATTCTTTTAGTTATTTTTTGATGAACTAACAGGCAGGGTTGTGGATGGACGTGTCGTTGATGTCATGCAAATAGACTTTCTATCGGAGTTTGATCAAGTGACATTTACTAAACGTGTCTGGAAAACTGAAACCCATGGATTGAATGGTCAGTGACAGTTTGAATATCATGTTTGCTAAGGAAGAGAGTGCAAAGAGAAGTGGCAAGCAGTTGTTCTTCAAATTGGAAGTATAAAGTCCTGTTCCCCAGGCTTCAGTAGTGGGACCACTGCTCTTTTTTAAGTACAGTTTTCTGTTATTAGTTCATAGGATGCAGGCAGCAGTGGCTTAACAGCATTTGTTGCCCATCCCTAATTGTTGTCGAGAAGGTGGTGAGCTGCCTTCTTGAACTGCTGCAGTCCATGTGAAGTAGACACAGCCACAGTGCTGTAAGGGAAGGAGTTCCAGGATTTTGACTCTGCAACAGCGAAGGAATGGTGATGTATATAGTTCCAAGTCAGGACGCTGTGTAACTTGAAGGGAAATTTGCAGGTGGTGGTGGTCCCATGCATCTTCTGCCCTTGTCCTTCTAGGTGGCGGGGTTCGCCCGTTTGAAGGGTACTATCGAATGAGCTTTGGTGAGTTGCTGCAATGTGTCCTGCAGATGGCAAACACTTCTGCCACTGTGCGTCGGTGGTTGAGGGAGTGAACGTTTGTCGATGGGGTGCCAATCAAATGGGCTGCTTTGTCCTGGACGGTGTCGAGCTTCTTGAGTGTTTTTGGAGCTACACCCATTCAGGCAAGCGTAGAGTATTCCCTCATACTCCTGAAATGTGCCTTTTGATAGTGGACAGGTTTTGGGGAGTCAGGAGGTGAATTACTCGCCTCTGACCTGCGCTTGGAGCAACAGTATTTAGATGCCTGTTCCAGTTCAGTTTCTGGTCAATGGTAACCCCCAGGATGTTAATAGTGGGGGATTCATCAATCGTTATGCACTGACTGTCAAACTATAAAGGGCTTAATTTCAACATCTGCAGATGACACAGAACTCGAAATGTAACAGTGGAAGAATAGCAGGAATCTTCAGGGGGACATAAAGAGATAATGTCATGAGCAGGTACGTTGCAGATGAAATTTTAATTGGTGAAGTGTGAGGGATATATTTGGCAGGAAGAATGAGGATAGGAAATAGAAACTAAAAGGTACCATTTTAAAGAAGGTATCGGGACAGAGCAGCTGTTTGATCACAGACCTTTGACGGTCGCAGGACAAGTTGATAAGCCAGTTCAAAAGGCAGATTGGATAATTGCCTTTATCAATAGAGGGACAGTGTACGGAAGCAAGGATTTTATGTGCAAACTTCACTGGTTTGGCCTCAGGTGGATTATTTTAATCAATAATGGGCACCACACTTCAGGAACCACATCAAATGATTGAAGCAAGTGCAGAAGATTTTTACAAGAATGTTACATTTATGTGAATGACATGGTTAAAGGGACCAAACGTTGATAAATTTGCTGATGACACAAAGATAGCTCGGAAAGTAAGCTGTGAAGAGGGCATAAGGTGGCTACAGTGGGATATAGACAGGTTATTGAATGGGCAAATATCTGGCAAATGGAATATAATGGGGCAAATCTGAAATTGTACATTTCAGCAGAAAGAATAAAAAGGAAGCATATGATCTAAATGGTGATAGAATGCAGAGCTCTGGATTTCAGAGGGAACTAGTTCATGAATAACAAAAGGTAATTATGCAGGTATGGCAAGCAATTATGAAAGCTAATAGAATATTACTGTTTATTGCAAGGGGAATTGAATACAAAAGTAGGAAGTTAATGCTTCAGTTGTACAGGATATTGGGCAGACAACAACTGGGGTACTGTGTACAGTGTCCGTCTACTTATTTAAGGAAGGATGTAAATGCTTTGGAGGCAGTTCAAAGAAAGTTTACTGGACTAATACCTGGAATGGGCGGGTTCTCCTTTGAGGAACGGCTGGGAGGCGAGGCGTGCAACGACTGGAGTTTACAAGAGTAAGAGGCGACTGAGTGAAACATATAAGATCCTGAGGGGTCTTGACAGGATGGATGTGGAAAGGACGTTGCCTCTTGTGGGAAAAGTTCGAACAAGGGGTCACTGTTCAAAACAGTGGACCACCCATTTAAGACAGAGATTAGAAGATTTTTTCTCAAAGACTCGTTAGTTTTTGGTACTCTTCGTCAAAAGGCAGAGTCCTTGAATATTTTTACAGCAGTGGTAGATAGATTTTTGATATGAAATGGGGTGGAAGGTTATTGGAAGTAGGCGAGAATGTCGAATCCAGGTTGCAGTCAAATCAGCTATGATCTTACTGAATGGCGGTGCAAGTGTGAGGGTCTGAATAGCCTCCTCCTGCTCCTAATACGTATGTTTATATGTTTGCATGTCAATATGAGGAACTTGAGTTATATGGAGTAACTGGAGAATCTGTGAGTGTTCCCCTTAGAAAAGAAATGGTAATTAGGAGGATTAAACATTTTGTCTGATTTTGACAGATTCTGGGTGCTGCCTGTGCGGAGTTTGCAAGTTCTTCCTGTGTCTGCGTGGGTTTTCGCCGGGTGCTCCGGTTTCCTCCCACATACAAAGACTTGCAGGTGATAGGTAAATTGGCTGTTGTAAATTGTCCCTAGTGTAGGGAGGGAATATGGGATTACTGCAGGGTTGTTGGTCGGCACAGACTCGGTGGGCCGAAGGGCCTGTTTCAGTGCTGTATCTCTAAATAAATAAGGAGAATCCAGTTCCACTGGAACAAGGGTCAATAATCAAAGGAGGTATTTTATGGTGAATAGCAAGAGGACCGAGGGCGAAAGGAAGCCAGCTGCAAGAATCTGGAATTCATGGCCTGAAGAGCTGCTGGAAGCAGACTTAATAATAACATTTAAAATGGAGTTGGATAAATGCAGGTGGACACAAAGGTGAGTGGGGGGGGGGGGTGGTGTGGGGGGGGGGGGGGCTGGGGGGGTAATGGTTGAGTGAGGTTTGCAGGACGATGGAGAAAGAGTCGGAGATAGGGTCTAATTGGATAGCACTTTCAAAGAGCTACTACAGACATGAGGGGCCGAATGACTTCACGGTGGGCTGTGTAATTTTCTGATACTGTGATAACAAAGGTCCGATTCCCATCTGCACAATTGACATTCAGTAGTTTTTGACCCAGAGATTAATCATTATTGTATTTTTCTTTGATAAAGGTAACAGCAGAACAGCAAACACTATGGACTGGTGAATCAAACTGTGAGGAAAGTATCTTAGCAGATTATGTGATCCCACGTTGATCACAGGCCTCGTCTGGTTTCAACACGTCAACTATAAACTCATTGATTTGATTCCTATTTTATTTCCTGCCTATTTCTTCTCAGGAAATGGGTGACACTGGCAAGGCCGCTATTACTTCATTTCCCTGGTTACCATGAGAAAGTAATGGGCTTTAATCTTGAACCACTGCAGTCGGTATGGTGAAGGTGCTCCCACAACACTGTTAGTGGAAGAATTTCGGTCTTTCAACCCAGTGACGGTGAAGGAACAGTGATATACGTCCCAGTTGGTGCATGTGGCTATGGATTGCTTCATTATCTGAGGCAAATACTGCGGATGCTGGAAATCTGGAAACCATCGAGCGTGCAACAATTGAATTTGGAAAACATCGAACTGAATCACTAACTCTGTTTCTCTCTCTGCAGATGCTGCCTGACCTGCTCAGTATTCCAGCAATTTCTGCTGGGATTTCATTATCTGAGGAGGTGCGAATGGAACTGAGCACTGTGCAATCATCAGTGAACATCCCCATTTCTGACTTTACGATGGAGGGCAAGTCATTGAGGAAGCAGCTGAAGATGGTTGGGCCTCGGACACTACCCCGAGGAACTCCTGCAGTGATCTCCTGAGACTGAGATGATTGACCTCCAACAGCCACAACCATCTTCCTTTGTGCTCGCTATGAGTCCAAACAGCAGATTCCCACTGACTTCAATTTTATTTGGGCTCCTCGAAGCCACACTCGGTCAAACGCTGCCTTGATGTTAAGGTCAGTCTCTCTTCCCAGTAGCAGACAGAAGTGACCCGTTGTGTACTGAACATGCTCTGCTTCTTCACAGCCTGATACAGGACTGTACACGGCCGATTAATGTAGCCCATCAAACACTCTGAGAGCAGGTGCAGCACAGCTTGGAAACAGAGTACAGTTCCTAAAACATTCTCTCTCTGTCTTCCTCTCTCTGTCTCTCCCTTCTGCTATCTCTGACACGAGGAGAGAGACAGAGGGAGAGAGGGTTAGATATGCAGAAAGAGAGAATGCTGTCGAGAAGGGCAAGGTTGGAGAGAGAGAGATTGTTCGGGTGGATTGAAATGAAGGATGTAAGATATATGAATTTGATGTAATCCTTCACTGCTGTGAGAACAAACGTATAGGTATGGAGAGATAAATATCGCGAGAGATCCAGAGGGAACATCCTCCATTTTAAACATCCCTAAAGCTCTACTACTGTGGGGGCCATCACGCCCTCATGATATTAGTTGTGGACATTTTGAAATCTATGTCCCTGCTTATCAACCTCTGTGTGAAGGGAAATAGGTCCTTCCTATCCACTCTATCGAGTCCCCTCAATTTTATACACCTCAACTCAATTTCCCATCAGCCTCCTTTGTTTCAAAGAAAACAACTCCAGCCTGTCCAATCATTCCTTTTGATTTCTTTGCAATTTTGGAACTCTCTTCTGCAAACAGGAATTCATGCTGGCTTAAGTGTTAATTTTTAAATCTGGGATTGATAAATTTTTGTTAACACAAGGTATTAAGAGATAAGGGGAAAAGTCAGGCCACATGGTGCCAGTTAGAATTAGAATTAGAACATTACAGCGCAGTACAGGCCCTTCGGCCCTCGATGTTGCGCCGACTTGTGAAACCATCTGACCTACAGTGTTCCATTTTCATCCAATTTGTCTATCCAATGACCATTTAAATGCCCTTAAAGTTGGCGAGTCTACTACTGTTGCAGGCAGGGCGTTCCACGCCCCTACTACTCTCTGAGTCAAGAAACGGCCTCTAAAATCTGTCCTATATCGATCACCCCTCAACTTAAAGCTATGTCCCCTCGTGTTTGCCATCACCATCCGAGGAAAAAGACTCTCACTATCCACCCTATCTAACCCTCTGATTATCTTATATGTCTCTATTAAGTCACCTCTCCTCCTCCTTCTCTCCAACGAAAACAACCTCAAGTCCCTCAGCCTTTCCTCGTAAGACCTTCCCTCCATACCAGGCAACATCCTAGTAAATATCCTCTGCACCCTTTCCAAAGCTTCCACATCCTTCCTATTAAGCGGTGACCAGAACTGCGCGCAATACTCCAGGTGCGGTCTCACCAGAGTTTTGTACAGCTGCAGCATGACCTCGGGGCTCCGAAACTCGATCCCCCGACTAATAAAAGCTAACACACCATATGCCTCCTTAACAGCCCTATTAACCTGGGTAGCAACTTTCAGCGATTTATGTACCTGGACACCAAGATCTCTCTGTTCATCTACACTACCAAGAATCTTCCCATTCGCCCAGTACTCTGCATTCCTGTTACTCCTTCCAAAGTGAATCACCTCACACTTTTCAGCATTAAACTCCATTTGCCATCTCTCAGCCCAGCTCTGCAGCCTATCTATGTCCCTCTGTACCCGACAACATCCTTCGGCACTATCCACAACTCCACCGACCTTCGTGTCATCCGGAAATTTACTAACCCACCCTTCTACACCCTCTTCCAGGTCATTTATAAAAACGACAAACAGCAGTGGCCCCAAAACAGATCCTTGCGGTACACCACTAGTACCTAAACTCCAGGATGAACATCTGCCATCAACCACCACCCTCTGTCTTCTTTCAGCTAGCCAATTTCTGATCCAAAGCTCTAAATCACCTTCAACCCCATACTTCCATATTTTCTGCAATAGCCTACCGTGGGGAACCTTATCAAACGCCTTACTGAAATCCATATACACGACATCCACTGCTTTACCCTCATCCACCTGTTTGGTCACCTTCTCGAAAAACTCAATAAGGTTTGTGAGGCACGACCTAGCCGTCACAAAACCGTGCTGACTATCGCTAATGAACTTATTCTTTTCATGATCACTATAAATCCTGCCTCTTATAACCTTTTCCAACATTTTACCCACAACCGAAGTAAGGCTCACAGGTCTCTAATTACCAGGGCTGTCTCTGCTCCCCTTCTTGAACAAGGGGACAACATTTGCTGTCCTATCCTCCAGTCTTCTGGCACTATTTCTGTCGACAATGACGACATAAAGATCAAGGACAAAGGCTCTGCAATCTCCTCCCTGGCTTCCCAGAGAATCCTAGGATAAATCCCATCTGGCCCAGGGGACTTATCTATTTTCACAGTTTCCAAAATTGCTCACACCTCCTCCTTGTGAATCTCAATCCCATCTAGCCTAGTAGTCTGAATCTCAGTATTCTCCTCGACAACATTTTCGTTCTCTACTGTAAATAGTGACGAAAAATATTCATTTAACGCTTCCCCTATCTCCTCTGATTCCACACACAACTTCCCACTACTATCCTTGATTGGCCCTAATCTAACTCTTGTCATTCTTTTATTCCTGATATACGTATAGAAAGCCTTAGGGTTTTCCTTGATCCTATCCGCCAATGACTTCTCGTGTCCTCTCCTCGCTCTTCGAAGCTCTCCCTTTAGATCCTTCCTGGCTAGCTTGTAACTCTCAAGCGCCCTAACTGAGCCTTCACGTCTCATCCTAACATAAGCCTTCTTCTTCCTTTTGACAAGCACTTCAACTTCTTTAGTAAACCAAAGCTCCCTCGCTCGACAACCTCCTCCCTGCCTGACAGGTACGTACTTATCAAGAACACGCAGTCGCTGCTCCTTGAATAAGCTCCACATTTCGATTCTGCCCATCCCCTGCAGTTTCCTTCCCCATCCTACGCATCATAAATCTTGCCTAATCGCATCATAATTTCCTTTCCCCCAGCTATAATTCTTGCCCTGCGGTATATACCTGTCCCTGCCCATCGCTAAGGTAAAGCTAACCGAATTGTGATCACTATCACCAAAGTGCTCACCTACATCTAAATCTAACACCTGGCCGGGTTCATTACCCAGTACCAAATCCAATGTGGCATCGCCCCTGGTTGGCCTGTCTACATACTGTGTCAGAAAACCCTCCTGCACACACTGGACAAAAACTGACCCATCTAAAGTACTCGAACTATAGTATTTCCAGTCAATATTTAGAAAGTTAAAGTCCCCCATAACAACTACCCTGTTACTCTCGCCCCTGTCGAGAATCATCTTCGCTATCCTTTCCTCTACATCTCTGGAACTATTCGGAGGTCTATGGAAGACTCCCAGCAGGGTGACCTCTCCTCTCCTGATTCTAACCTCGGCCCATACTACCTCAGTAGACAATCCTCAAACGCCCTTTCTGCTGCTGTAAAACTCTCCTTGATTAACAATGCCACACCCCCTCCTCTTTTACCATCTTCTCTGTTCTTACTGAAACATCTAAATCCCGGAGCTGCAACATCCATTCCTGCCCCTGCTCTACCCATGTCTCCGAAATGGCCACTACATCGAGATCCCAGGTACCAACCCATGCTGCAAGCTCACCCACCTTATTCCAGATGCTCCTGGCGTTGAAGTAGATCATGGATCATCCCTGACCTTATTGAATGCTGGAACAGGGTTGAGGGGTTAAATTACCTCCTCCTCTTCCTATGTCCGATGTTAAATATCCTTCTTTCGCTCTCAGTCACTCTGTCTGATCTCACTGTTTCTCTCTTTCTGTCTCTATCTCTGTCTGTTTCTGACAGCGTCGAGTGAGATTCACTCTGTATCCACTCCATGATGTTCCTGCCATGCGAGTGGTCTCTGCTTCTGCTGCGTTTCACCCGGTCTCAGTTTGTACTGCACAAGACCATTTATCTGTTTATAACACAATGGGCCCTGTCCTAACTCTGCATCTAACCCGATGCTGCCCCTGCCCTGGGAGTATGTGATGGGACAGTGCAGAGGGAAATTTACTCTGTGTCTAACCACACATTGTGCTTGGCTTGGGAGCGTTTAATTGGACAGTGTAGATGGAGCTTTACTCTGTATCACTGGAATTTAGAAGGTTAAGGCTTGATTTGAAAAAAATGTTTGCAGAATATGAAGGGAAACTGATTAGGTAGACAGAGAGAAGCTATTCCCACTGGCTGCAGAGTCTAGAACTTGTGGACATAGTCTAAAAATCTAAACATAGTCTAATAACCATTCAGTAGTGAAATGAAGAAACATTTTAACACACCATGTGTGGTATCAGTTTGGAACTCTCTTCCACAATCAGGAATTGATGCTGAAACACTTGTTAATTTTTAAATCTGAAAGTGATAGATTTCTACTAACAAAGGTTATTAAGTGATAGGGGGCAAAGACGGGGATATGGAGTTAGATCACCGAAATGTGAAGTGATTAATTTTGGTAGGAAGAACATGGAGAGACAATATAAAATAGAGGTTTCAATTCTAAAGGGGGTGCAGGAGCAGAGAGACCAGGGTGTATATGTGCATAAGCCGATGAAAACAGCATTACAAGTTGAGATAGTGGTTCATAATGTATACAGTATCCTGGACTTTATTAATAAGGCCATAGATTACAAGAGCAAGGAAGTTCTGTTTAACTTGTATAAGACACTAGTTTGGATTGTAACCAGAGAGGATTGGAAAATGATGATCAGAGCCCCTGCTATTTCCTTCCTTACACCTCTTAACAGCCTGGTAACCTATCAGCTTTCAAGGATGTTAAACCCGTTAATATTTCTTCTCAATATGTTTATCCCATCCAATATTTCAAACTCCTCCTCCTTGACTACAATGTCTGTGTCGTCCCCTCTTTTGTGAAGAGAGATGCAATATCTTCATTCTGAACCATGTTCACATTTTCCACCTCCACAGGCAGGAAGAAGGAGGAGAGGCAATCTAAAGTAAAGAATACAATTCTAACAGGGGGTGCAGAAACAGACAGATCTGAGGGGTATTTGTTCACCAATTACTGAAGGTGGCAGGGCAGGTTGAGAAAGTGGTTAAAAGGCATAACGGGTCAGTCCTGAGATTTCTAAATAGAGACGTAGAATACAAAAGCAAGGAAGATATGATGGACCTTTGTAAAACACTGGCTTCGCCTCTACTGGAGTATTGTCCAATTCTGGACACCACACTTTAGGAAGGATGTGGGGGCATTAGAGAGGATGCAGAAACGATTCACGAGCAAGGTTCCAGGGATGAGAGACCTAAGTTACGTGGATAGATTGGAGAAGCTGGGGTTGTTCTCTGTGTCTCTCTCTGCCCTCCCTCTCTCTATCTCTCCCTCATGCTATCTCTGACACTAGGAGAGAGACAGAGGGAGAGAGGGTTAGATATGCAGGCAGAGAAAGAGGGCTGTAGAGAGAGACAAGGTTGGAGAGAGAGATATTGTTGTGGTGGATTGAAAGGGTGAATGTAAGGTCTATTAATTTGATATAATCCTTCACTGCTGTGTGCACAAGCATATAAGAGATAGATATGGAATGAGAAACATCGGGAGAGATCCAGAGGGAATATCCTCCATTTTAAACATCCAGCAAGCTATTCCACTGTGGCAGCCATCTCACCCTCATGATATTGGTTATGGACATTTTGAAATCGAAATCCCCGCTTGTGGACCTCTGTGTGAAGGGAAATAGGTCCTTCCTATCCACTCTATGTAGGCCCCTCATAATTTTATACACCTGAACTCAATCTCCCCTCAGCCTACTCTGTTTCAAAGAAAACATCCCCAGCCTGTCCAAATCTTTGGATTTGTTTGAAATTTTGAAACTCTCTTCTGCAAAGAGGAATTCACGCTGGCTTATTTTAAATTTTTTTAAATCTGAGATTGATAGAATTTTGTTAATCAAAGTTATTAAGAGATAAGGGGCAAAGGCGGTATATCCGGTGTTAGTTAGATCACAGGTCAGCCCTGATCTCATTAAATGCTGGAACAAGCTTGAGGGGTTAAATTGCCTTCTCCTCTTCCTATTTCCGATGTTAAATATCCTTCTTTCTCTCTCAGTATCCCTGTCTGTCTTTGCCTCTCAGTTTCTCTCTTTCTGTCTCTCTCTGTGTCAGTTTCGGACAGTGGCGAGCGAGATTCACTCTGTATCCACCCCACGATGTTCCTGCCCTGGGCGTGTTGGATGGGATAGTGTAGAAGGAGCATAACTCTGTATCCAATCGATGCTGTTCCTGTCTGGGGAATTTTAATGGGAGAGTGCAAACACATAGGTCTCGGAACAGTGTCCTCATGGGGAGGACTTAATGGTGCCTCCGAATTGACTAGTTAGCAATACTGGTGCTCCATGGATGAAAAGGGCAGTGATTGAGTGGATACGACATTGGCTGAGACAGTGGACAATGGTTGCTTCAGACTGGAGGGAGCTTAATAGTGGAGGATAATATTAGGACCACTGATCTTTTTGAAATATTCGAATGAATTTGACTTGGGTTTACAGTGCAGAACTTCAATGTTTGCCAATGTTTGTGTCATCTGTCATGTAATAAACAGGGAAGGGACTAGTAACAGACTTAAGGAGGATAGCGGTAGTCTGGTGAAATGAAACATTACAAGAACAAATGGATTAGGAGCAGGATTCGGCCATTCGGTCCCTCGAGTCTGCTCTGCCATTCAATGGCTGATCTGATTGTGAACTCAACTGCTACTTTCCTGTCTGCACCCCATAGCCCAAGACTCCCTGGTTGAATAGAAACTATCTCACTCAGCCTTGCATACATTCAATTATCCAGCCTGCACTGCTCTTTGGGAAAGAGAATACCACAGACTAACAAGCCTCTGAGAGAAAAAACATTTCTCCTCATCTCAGTCTTAAATGGGAGAGCCTTCATTTTAAACTGTGTCCCCTCGTTCCAGACTCCTCAACAAGGGGAAACATCCTCTCAACATGCACCCTGTCCAGTCCTCCCAGGACCTGAGCTGCTTCTATATATGATCTCTCATTCTTCTAAACTGCCAGAGAATTTCCCGCAGTGTCTTCCCTGCTGACTCCGGCAATCTTCCCTTGAGGGCACCCAAAGGAATTACCTCCCTAAGCCTCTCCGCCTTGCTCCTCCCTCTCCCCATTCAGGAGCCCCTTGCAGTACAATGGATGAACTGTATCGATAAAGAACAAAGAACAAAGAAAATTACAGCACATGAACAGGCCCTTCGGCCCTCCAAGCCTACGCCGATCCAAATCCTCGATCTAAACCCGTCGCCTATTTTCGAAGGGTCTGTATCTCTTTACTTCCTGCCCATTCATGTATCTGTCTTGATACATCTTAAAAGACGCTATCGTGCCCGCGTCTACCACGTCCACTGGCAATGCGTTCCATGCACCAACCACCCTCTGTGCAAAGAACTTTCCACGCATATCCCCCCTAAACTTTTCCCCTTTCACTTTGAAGTCGTGTCCCCGAGTAATTGAATCCCACACTCTGGGAAAAAGCTTCTATCCACTCTGTCTATACCTCTCATGATTTTGTACACCTCAATCAGGTCCCCCCTCAACCTCCGTCTTTCTAATGAAAATAATCCTAATCTACTCAACCTCTCTTCATAGCTAGCGCCCTCCATACCAGGCAACATCCTGGTGAAACTCCTCTGCACCCTCTCCAAAGCATCCACATCCTTTTGGTAATGTGGCGACCAGAACTGCACGTAGTATTCCAAATGTGGCCAAACCAAAGTCCTATACAACTGTAACATGACCTGCCAACTCTTGTACTCAATACCCCGTCCGATGAAGGAAAGCATGCCGTATGCCTTCTTGACCACTCTATTGACCTGCGTTGCCACCTTCAGGGAACAATGGACCTGAACACCCAAATCTCTCTGTACATCAATTTTCCCCAGGACTTTTCAATTTACTGTATAGTTCACTCTTGAATTGGATCTTCCAAAATGCATCACCTCGCATTTGCCCTGATTGAACTCCATCTGCCATTTCTCTGCCCAACTCTCCAGTCTATCTATATTCTGCTGTATTCTCTGACAGTCCCCTTCACTATCTGCTACTCCACCAATCTTAGTGTCGTCTGCAAACTTGCACCTATACTTTCCTCCAAATCATTTATGTATATCACAAACAACAGTGGTCCCAGCACGGATCCCTGTGGAACACCACTGGTCACACGTCTCCATTTTGAGAAACTCCCTTCCACTGCTACCCTCTGTCTCCTGTTGCCCAGCCAGTTCTTTATCCATCTAGCTAGTACACCTTGGACCCCATGCGGCTTCACCTTCTCCATCAGCCTTCCATGGGGAACCTTATCAAACGCCTTACTGAAGTCCATGTATACGACATCTACAGCCCTTCCCTCATCAATCAACTTTGTGACTTCCTCAAAGAATTCTATTAAGTTGGTAAGATATGACCTTCCCTGCACAAAACCATGTTGCCTATCACTGATAAGCCCATTTTCTTCCAAATGGGAATAGATCCTATCCCTCAGTATCTTCTCCAGCAGCTTCCCTACCACTGACGTCAGGCTCACCGGTCTATAATTACCTGGATTATCCCTGCTACCCTTCTTAAACAAGGGGACAACATTAGCAATTCTCCAGTCCTCCTGGACCTCGCCCGTGTTTAAGGATGTTGCAAAGATATCTGTTAAGGCCCCAACTATTTCCTCTCTCGCTTCCCACAGTAACCTGGGATAGATCCCATCCGGACCTGGGGACTTGTCCACCTTAATGCCTTTTAGAATACCCAACACTTCCTCCCTCCTTATGCCGACTTGACCTAGAGTAATCAAACATCTGTCCCTAACCTTAACATCCGTCATGTCCCTCTCCTCGGTGAATACCGATGCAATGTACTCGTTTAGAATCTCACCCATTTTCTCTGACTCCACGCATAACCTTCTTCCTTTGTCCTTGAGTGGGCCAATCCTTTCTCTAGTTACCCTCTTGCTCCTTATATATGAATAAAAGGCTTTGGGATTTTCCTTAACCCTGTTTGCTAAAGATATTTCATGACCCCTTTTAGCCCTCTTAATTCCTCGTTTCAGATTGCGCCTACAATCCCGATATTCTTTCAAAGCTTCGTCTTTCTTCAGCCGCCTAGACCTTATGTATGCTTCCTTTTTCCTCGTGGCTAGTCTCAAAATTTCAACTGTCATCCATGGTTCCCTAATCTTGCCATTTCTACCCCTCATTTTCACAGGAGCATGTCTCTCCTGCACATTAATCAACCTCTCTTTAAAAGCCTCCCACATATCAAATGTGGATTTACCTTCAAACAGCTGCTCCAAATCTACATTTCCCAGCTCCTGCCGAATTTTGGTATAGTTGGCCTTCCCCCAATTTAGCCCTCTTCCTTTAGGACCACTCTCGTCTTTGTCCGTGAGTAGTCTAAAACTGACGGAATGGTGATCAATATTCCCAAAGTAGTCCCCTACTGAAACGTCAACAACCTGGCCAGGCTCATTCCCCAACACCAGGTCCATTATGGTATGAAAGATGATATCAGTACAACCTCTCAGATTCGATGGTGTTGGACAGGGTCTGTTTACCAATGGAGTTAGGGTACAGATGAGCCAGGGTTGAACTGAATGGTAGACCAGGTTTGAGGGTTTGAATTTCCTCCTCCTGTCCCTATGTTACTGAGAACTCTCTGCCTACTCGGTCTTGTTTTCATAACCTGCTCCAGTTTGCCCAGCTGGTTACCAAGCACTGTTTGCCCTGGCTGGAAAATCTAGAACACTGGCCGGGGGGAGGGATTCTCGGGATAATCCCCGATAATTTTAAGCTGAGATGAAGTGGAGTTTCTTCACTCAGAGAGCTGTGATTCTTTGGAATTTTTTATCCCAGAGGGCTCTGGATGCCCAATCTGTGGGTATACTCAAGGCTGAGACTGATAGAGATTTGGGGAATCCATAGTCTGGGAGATTGGAACTGAAGCCAATGATCACTCATGATCTTGTTGAATGGCGGAGCAGGCTGCAGCTCCCCTCTGGACTACTCCAGCTTGCATTTTGCTCTTGAATTTCCGATACTGCAGATAATACTGGGATACAAGGAAGTTCTTCCAACCCACTGTGCATCCATTGTCCATTATGAGGCTGGCTGACATGAGCGTGGCGCTGTGACCAACAGATTTGACTATTCAATGCTGCGTGTCAGAGGCGAGACGTTGAGAGCCTTTACAAAGTCTGAGGTTGTCGTGTTTGGCAGTGACTGAGGGCATTGCACTGCCCACGTCAGAGGTACAGATCTCCCAAGACGGCAGACTGAGCAAGTTATGAAAACAAGACCGAGTAGGCAGAGAGTTCTCAGTAACATGGGGACAGGAGGAGGAAATTCAAACCCTCAAACCTGGTCTACCATTCAGTTCAACCCTGGCTCATCTGTACCCTAACTCCATTGAGCTGCCTTTGTATTGCAACCCTTAATCTCATTCCTGATTAAGTGCCCATGAATCTCAGTGTAGACATGTTCAAATGACTCCCAGCCTCAATAGATTTCCGCTACCCTTTATGCAAAGAATTGCTTCCTGACATCACCTCTCAACGGTCCAGCTCTAACTTGAAGGCTATTGTCCCCTCAGTGATCTCAGTTCATTAGCAGCAGCCAACTGCGCTGTGGCGATATGTGTATCAAAAGGATCAGTTTAAAAACCCAACGCTAGAGAGGCATGGACAGATGCAGACGGACAGAGAGGAAGATAGAGAGGGAGAGGGAGAGACAGAGAAAGCAATAAAGGCGGAGATGAAGAAAAAAAATGAAGAGAGAACAGGTGAGAAACAGAGAACGAGAGAGAATTTTGGACAGATATAAAGATAGTGGCAGAGAGAGAGAGAACAGAAAGAGAGGGATCACGAGAAAGGGAAAACGAGATAGGGACAGGGGGAGCGTGAGTAGGACAGTGAGAGAGGCAAAACAAAGAGAATTCTGGACAGAGAGTCAGAGAGAAAGACAGAGAGAGAGACTAAGAAAGAGACAGAGAGAGACAGAGAAAGACGGAGAAAGACTAACAAAAAGAGAGACAGGGAGAGAGAGACAGAGACAGAGAGAGAGAAAGACACAGAGACGGAGTGAGAGAGACAAACAGAGACGGAGTGATGGAGTGAGAGGGGAAGTGAGAATGAGTGAGAAGAGACAGATGATGTCCCAGAAATACAGAGTGAAAGACAGAGAGAGATGCAGAGATTGAGGGATAGAGAAATAACAGTGTGAGGCAGCCATAGAGAGAATGAAACGGCAAGGCATCGCGAGAGCCACATAGAGATAAAGCGAGAGAGGGATGGAAATAGGGAGAGAGAGAAAGAGAGACAGAGAGCGTAGGACAGAGAAAGATAGTGAGACAGAGATACACAGGGACATCGGGTCATAGAGACAGAGAGAGGGGGATTGAGAGAGAAAGATGGAATGAGAAATATAGAGAAGCAGAGAAAGGGAGACAGAGGGAGACAGACACTCAGGGAGAGAGAGAAGGATAGAACGGGAAGAAAGAAGGAGGGAACAGAAAGAAGGACAGGGAAAGCTAAAGAGATAGAGTGTCAGACAGGGAAAGAGATAGCGAGAGAGAGGCACAGAAAAAGGGAACAAGAGGTAGATGGACAGACAGAGCAGAATGTAAGGGGAATGATTCACTCCCATCTGGTAATGAACAGGCCGCGTGGGTCCCAGTTCAGGTCCTGTACATGTGCAGTACACTGAACAAAAGGGAATGTTTCACACCCCTCAGGTCCTGTGCAGACCGTGTCTGTCTCAATGTCGGCTCCTGTACAAGTACAGTGCAAAGCAGGTAAAAGGGAATGCAAGATTGCAAAGGTTACCCTTTCAAAAAAGGCGAGAGGGTTAATTCCGGCAACCACAGTCCAGTCAGTGTAAAGTCAGTTTTGGGTCCACAGGTAGAAAGACCTGCGTGCAATGCTCATTCCCCGCCACCAGGTGTAAGCAGTAGATGCCGCAACAACAGCAAATCCACAAATTCAACAATGACTTCAGGGGAAAGACACCAAGAAATTCAACAGCAACTTTCGGGAAAGACACCAACACATTCAACAACAACTTCGGGGGAAAGACACCAACAAATTCAACAACAAATTGAGCAGAACAAAAACACCAACAACAACCTCAGCAAGAGCACAGCCTAACAAATAAAACAACAACTTCAGCAGGAGAAAGACACGAACAAATTCAACAACAACTTCAGGAGAAAGACACCAACAAATTCAACAACAACTTGAGGGGAAAAACACCAACAAATGCAACAACATCCTCAGCAGGAGAAAAACAACAGCAACTTTAATAACAGCCTCAGCAGATGAAAAAAAATCAGCAAATGCAACAAAAACGTCCCCAGGAAAAGAATACCAACAATTGCAACAACAACCTGAAAAGGAGGGAAACACAAAGAAATTCAACAAAAACCTCAGCAGGAGGAAAAAATAACACCAACAATTGCAACAACAACAGTAAAAAAATCTTCAGCAGGAGAAATACACCAATAAATTAAACATCAACCTCAACAGGAGAAAAACACCAACAAATTCAACAGCAACCTCAACAGGAGAAAAAACACCAACAATTTCAACAATAATTTCAACAGAAGAAAACGAGCAAAAAATTCTAGAACAACTTCAGCAGGAGGAAAATACCAACAAATTCAACAACAACCGCATCAGGATAAAAACAACAACAAATTCAACAACAACGTCAACAGGAGAAAATACACCAAAAAGTCAACAACCTCAGCAGGAGAAAAACACCAACCAATTCAACAAGAACTTCGTCAGGAGAAAAAACACCAAACGTTCAACGACCTCAGCAGGAGAAAAAAACACCAACACATTCAACAACAGCCTTGCCAGAGTTCTTGTATCTCCTATAGCTCTGCCCATTGATATGGGGACCCCGCAGAGTCACCTACACCATCAGGAATCCTGCTGTCCTGACACGGGAACTCTCATCCTGATTCTCCCTGCTGATGAACAAAATGATGATATAGATAATCACCCTCACTTCCCAGATTTATCAATGGGCAACACACAAACCTCGTAACTACTGGTCAGTTATTTTAATATCAGTGGAGAGTCAGGGAAGGCAGTAGATGCTGCGTATATAGTTTTTAGGAAAGCGTTGGAGAAGGCACCACATAAAAGACTGGTTAAAAAGTTGAGCCTCATGGAATAGGAGGGTTAGTGCACAATTGCATCAAAAAGTGGCTTAAGGACGGAAATGTGAGAAATGGTTGTTTATCAGACTGGAGAATGGTCAGCCATGGTGTCTTCCAACGGTCAGTGCTAGGAGCTCCACCTTTTTTTTGCCTTTATCTTGGATCTTGGAATTCAGAATAGAATCTATGAATCTTCTGACGATACCAATCTTGGAGGAGTGGCAGACCAGTGAGGATGATAGAAACCGCCTGCAACGGGACATAAATGTGAGGCAATCCATTTTTACAGAAGGGACAGTGTGAGGCTATGCAGACTTAATGGCACAGTTCTAGAGAGGATACAGGGAGAGAGGGAGCTGTGGGTGCATGTACATAGACAGTTGAAGGTGGCAGGACACATTGATAGAGTGATTGCAAAACATCTGTCATCTTGGGCTTCTTAAATAAAGGCATTTAGTACATAAGTATGGAAATTGTGCTGGGTAGTCCCCAAGTGGAGTGTTACGTCCAGTTTTGGTCATCGCACTTTAGAAAGGTTTAATCCAAATGGGACATGTTATCAGGTGAACAGTATAAGCCAGGTGAGTGTGTTCCCCTGATGGTTTAATACACACGGGACATATTACCAGGTGAACAGTGTAAATGAGGTGAGTGTGTTCCTGGAACCGATCCCTGTGGTACCCCAATAGTCACTGTCCGCCATTTGGAAAAAGACCCACTTATCCCTACTCTTTGTTTCCTCTCCGCCAACCAATTTTCTATCCATCGCAATACACTGCTCCCAAACCTATGCACTTTACTTTTACACGCTAATCTCTTATGTGGGACTTTGTCAAAAGCCTTCTGAAAGTTCAAATAAACCACATCTATTGGCTCCCCCTCATCATCTCTACTAATTGCATCCTCGAAGAATTCCAGTAGATTTGTCAAGCATGATTTCCCTTTCGTAAATCCATGCTGACTCTGCCTGATTCTGAAACTGTTCTTCAAATGCTCTGCTAGAAAATCTTCGATAATGGACTGCAGAAATGTAACCACTACCGACGTCAGGCAGACTGGTCTGTAATTCACTGATTTCTCTCAACCCCATTTTTAAATAGTGGGGTTACATTAGCTACCCTCCAATCTGTAGGAACTGTCCACTTCGACAGGTTATATCTATTCTGAGCCTGTCTCCACACGGTTCCCATTGGAGCCGCTGTGTTGGTGGAAATATCCAGCTGTCTACCGGTTCCCTGCTCGTTTGCACCGTTTATTAGTATTTCCCTCTCTTGTTTCATATTTACTTCGGATTTTATCAGGGTTTGAGGCACAGACTGATGGGCCTATCATCTCATCCCTGGTGAATGGGGAGGGTCCTGAGCTGGGAACCTGTGGGTTTAACGCACTATAAGCGCTTGATGATATATCTGATATTTTACAGAGATGGTGAAGCTGAAACTGGTGAATGAGGGCAGCTGGTTCGCTGGGAGAGTGCAGATTCATTACGGGGGACAGTGGGGCAATGTGGCTGCCCTTCTCTGGGACCTGCCACACGCCTCTGTGGTGTGTCAGGAGCTGGGCTGCGGGAACGCGGTTTCTGCACCGAGTGTAGCTCACTTTGGGGAAGGGTCTGGACCCAGTGTGACGTTGCTTGTACAGTGCAGCGGGACGGAGGCAGTTCTGCGGGACTGTAAGTCAGTTACATGGAGTGACGATACCATGCCAAACTCTAGGGATGCCGGCGTCACCTGCTCAGGTAAAAGTCGTTCTCAGTCTCTCATCTCCTGCCATGTCTGATAGAACCTGGGAAGACGTGTACGTAAAACAATCCAGGACGGTCAGTACCCGGAAAGTCAGACGATAATAATTCCAGTAATCTCCGGTTTGAATTAATGTTAATATTAGGATCACTGTCTGAAAGTATATCATTAGTACTATATTTAATAAACATTCTATACCGGGAGCAGCAAATACCTGATACTCAGCACATTTACAATTCAGACAGAGCAGTTTCCATTGAGATTTCCCCTAAAGTCGCAGTGAATCATCTGAACTGCTGGGAATGTCACAATCTCAATCAAGCTCTCCATTCATCAACCCAACAGCCGCTACGGGGCATGCACTGTCAGCCCGGCTGTCCACCTGCAATGATCGCTTGGCCTCAGATCGGATATATCACACAGATTGCGAAGCTGAGACTGGGGAGCAGGGGGAGGGAGAGAGGAAGGTTTCCCAGCCTCGGGGAGCCGAAGTAATTGGTCCACAGTTATTGTGGGTATCACAAGCAGAAACTGTGTTGTAAGATCTCACCACTGCCTGCGCATTGCCATTTAAATGTTGGGAAATATTGAGAAAGTAAAATGCACAGAATATTACACTGAAGAGCGAAGATAGTTCGGGAAGCAGTTGCAACGATTAAACTCAACACCCTTAAACTATTCGAAGAAAAGCGGCGTGTTTTCCTGAAATCCTGGATATTTATTGTAAGGAGAATAGTGATGGGCTTCAAGAGGGTAAGGAGAGGCTGGTGAAATGGGCGGACTGGTGGCAGATGATATTTATTGCAGAGAAGTGTGAACTGATACATACTGGTTGGAACAAGGGGGAGAGGCAATATCACAGAATCACTGAACTGTGAAAGTGCAGAAGGGGGCTATGCGGCCCATCATGTCTGCATGGGCTCTCTGAAAGAGAAATTCACTCAGGTACATTCCCCTGCCTTCCCTACATAACTCTGCATATGCTTCCTTTTCATATGGTGAGACCGCACCTGGAGTATTGCGTGCAGTTCTGGTCACCGCATTATAGGAAACGATGTGGAAGCTTTGGAAAGGGTGCAGAGGAGATTTACTAGGATGTTGCCTGGTATGGAGGGAAGGTCTTACGAGGAAAGGCTGAGGGACTTGGGGTTGTTTTCGTTAGAGAGAAGGAGGAGGAGAGGTGACTTAATAGAGACATACAAGATAATCAGAGGGTTAGATAGGGTGGATAGTGAGAGTCTTTTTCCTCGGATGATGACGGCAAACACGAGGGGACATAGCTTTAAGTTGAGGGGTGAAAGATATAGGACAGATGTCAGAGGTAGTTTCTTTACTCAGAGAGTAGTAGGGGCGTGGAACGCCCTGCCTGCAACAGTAGTAGACTCGCCAACTTTAAGGGAATTTAAGTGGTCATTGGATAGACATGTGGATGAAAATGGAATATTGTAGCTCAGATGGTCGGCGCAACATCGAGGGCCGAAGGGCCTGTACTGCGCTGTAATGTTCTAATGTTTTAAAAAAATATATATAACTGTCTATTTCCCTTTTGAATGCTTCAATTGAACCAGCCTCCACCACGTTCTCAGATAAACATTCCAGATCTGAAATACTCGTTGCATGAAAAATATTTTCCTCCTGTCACTTTAGCTTTTTTTTTTACCAAATGCTTTAAATCTCTGCCCTCTCCTTCTCGATCCTTTCACCAGTGGAAACAGTTTTTCTCTATCTACTCTGTCCAGAACCCTCGTTATTTTGAATACCTCTATCAAATCACCTCTTCGCCTTCTCCTCTCCAAGGAAAACAATCGTGACTTCTCCAATCTATCTTCATAAGTGAAATTCCTCATCCCTGTATCATTCCCATGAAAAGTATCGGTACTCTCAGCAATGCCCTCATGTCTTTCCTCAAGTACGGCGTCCAGAACTGGACACAATACTGCAGCTGAAGCCGAACTCGTGTCTTATACAAGTTCAACATAACTTCCTAGCTCTTGCACTCTGTGCACCTATTAATAAAGCCCTGGACAGTGTATGCTTTATTTAACGCTCTCTCAACCTCGCCTGCCACCGTCAATGTCGTATGCACTATTAAACCAAGGTCCCTCTGCTCCTATAACCCGTTCAGAATTGAACCCTTCATTTTATATTTTATCTCCATGTTATTCCGTCCAAAATGAATCACTTCATATTTCTCTGCCTTGAACTTCATCCACCAAATGTCTGCCCATTCCACCAACTTGTCAATGTCCTTTTGAAGATCTGCACTATCCTCCTCGCAGTTCACAATGCTTCCAAGTTTTGTATCATCTGCAAACTTTGAAATTGTGCCCCATACACCAAGGTCTGTGTCATTTATATATATATAGACTGGGACCTGAATATTGAAGTATACATGACATTTAGGAAGGGCAGGACGTTAGGAATAGGTGGAGGGGTAGCTCTGTTAAGTAATGATGGTATTAGTGCAATAGTGAGGGATGATCTAAGCTCAGGAGACCAGGATGCAGAAGCCGTTTGGGAAGGGATGAGAAATCATAAAGGCAAGAATTCAGCCACCTAACATCCAACACACTGTGGGACGGGGAAGAACATAGAACATAGAACATAGAACATTACAGCGCAGTACAGGCCCTTCTGCCCTCGATGTTGCGCCGACCTGTGAAACCATCTGACCTACACTATTCCATTTTCATCCATATGTCTATCCAATGACCACTTAAATGCCCTTAAAGTTGGCAAGTCTACTACTGTTGCAGGCAGGGCGTTCCACGCCCCTACTACTCTCTGCATTTCGAAACTACCTCTGACATCTGTCCTATATCTATCACCCCTAAACTTAAAGCTATGTACCCTCGTGTTTGCCATCACCATCCGAGGAAAAAGGCTCTCACTAGCCACCCTGTCCAGCCCTCTGATTATCTTATATGTCTCTATTATGTCACCTCTTCTCCTCCTTCTCTCTAACGAAAACAACCTCAAGTCCCTCAGCCTTTCCTCGTAAGACCTTCCCCCCATACCAGGCAAGATCATAGTAAATCTCCTCTGCACCTTTTCCAAAGCTTCCACATCCTTCCCATAATGCGGTGACCAGAACTGCATGCAATACTCCAGGCGCGGCCGCACCAGAGTTCTGTACAGCTGCAGCATGACCTCGTGGCTCCTAAACTCGATCCCCCTCCTAATAAAAGCTAACACACCATATGCCTTCTTAACAGCTCTATTAACCTGGGTGGCAACTTTCAGGGATTTATGTACCTGGACACCAAGATCTCTCTGCTCATCTACACTACCAAGAATCTTCCCATTAGCCCAGTATTCTGCAATCCTGTTACTCCTTCCGAAGTGAATGAATAAATAATGGCAGCTTGTCAGAAAGGTACAGTGATAATTATGGGGTAGATTTTCACCGGCACACAGAATGGAAAGATCAGATGGACAGATGTAGCCTAGATGAGGACTGCATAAAATTTTTTCGGGATAATTTCTTGTAACAATACGTTGTGGAGCCAACCATAGAGTATTCTATGCTAGACCTGGTATTGTGCAACGAGATAGCAATAATTAATGACCTCACAGCTAAGGCGCCCCCAGGCAGCAACGATCAAGTTATGATTGAATTTTACATTCAGTTTGAGGGAGAGAAGAGTGGGTCCAAGACTAATATTTTAAACTTAAATAAGGTAAATTATGAGTGCATGAACGCAGAGCTAGCTGAGGTGAACTGGCTAATCAGGTTAAGGGATAGGTCCATAGAGATGCAGTGGCAGACATTTAAGGGAATATTTCAGAATACACACATTTCAACGAGAAGGATACATTCCAATGTCGGGACCCGCTGTCCGTGGTTAAGTAAAACAGCCAAAGTCGTATCAAACTTAAATAAAAGCCTATAATTGCACAAAGATGGGAGGCAGGTCAAAATGTTGGACAGATTTTTTTTTCAAAGCAAAGAATGACTAAAATATTGAGAAGGCAGATAACATTAGAGGAAGAGAGAAAGCTAGGTAGATATATAAAGTCAGATAGTAAGCGTTTATTTGTTAAAAAAAACGAAAAGAGGTAACAAAGTGAGCGTTGAACATATAAAGTGAGAATTTGGGGAATAAATAATGGATCATAAGGAGATGACAGATGAATGAAACAGATATTTAGCATCGGTCTTCATACTGAGGACAAAAGTAACATCCCAGTGTTTGCTGTATGTTAGGAACTGGAAGGGAGGACGGAATTCAAGCCAATTGCAAGCACCAGGGAAAAGGTAGTGAGCAAATTATTGGAGCTGCAGGATGACAGGTCCCCGGGACCTGATGCACTTCATCCTAGGGAGTGAAAAGAAGTGGCGAGCGAGATAGTTGATGCGTTAATTTTAATTTTTCAACATTCCGTAGATTCGAGGAAGGTTCATCTATATTGGAAAATAGCGAATGCAACTCCTTTCGTCAGAAAGGGAGAGAAACAGAAAGCAGGAAACTACAGGCCAATTAGTTTAACAACTGTTTTAGGGAAAATATTACAAGCTATTATTAAAGATGTTATAGCAGGGCATTTAGAAATATTCAAGGTAATCAGGCGTTGTCAACATGGCTTTGTGAAAGAGAAATCATGTTTAACCAATTGAGTGGAGTTCTTTGAGGGAGTTACATGTGCTGTGGGTAAAGGGGAACTGGTAGACGCGTTGTACTTAGATGTCCAGAAGGCCTTTGATAAGGTGCCACATCAAAGGCTAGTGCAGAAAATAAAGAAACTCATAGTATAGGGGGCAGCTTTTTCGGGAGCAGAGAGTGCGAGCGAGTGAGCAGCTGGGAAGGTCAGTTTCAAAGTAAACATAATTTCCTTTTGTTTTCGGTGGAGACCAGGGGGCTGCTAGGTAAGTAAAACCCTATATATTTGGGCTGATTAAAATAACTTGCCTTTCATTGCAGCAGCTTTTTCGGGAGCAGAGAGTGCCAGCGAGTGAGCAGCTGGGAAGGTCAGTTTCAAAGTCATTTCCTTTTGTTTTCGGCGGAGACCAGAGGGCTGCTGGGTAAGTAAAACCCTATATATTTGAGCTCTTTCTGAACCCGAGACACTACAGTTGTAGTGTCTCCCACCCGCACACCTCCTCGAACCAAAAAGAAAGGACTCGGTGGGGTGCAGATAAGGTAAGGCTTTTTCTATTTCTCTTTTTGTTTTATCGTATGATTGGTAAAAACTTTTCCTTCCTTTTTCATTTAACTAAGTTCAGCTTAAGAATAAAAATGGCAGGAGATCTCGGACCCGTGTCATGCTCCTCTTGCTCAATGTGGGAGCTCAGGGACACGGCTGATGTCCCTGAATCCTTCACGTGCAGGAAGTGTGTCCAGCTGCAGCTCTTGTTAGACCGCATGACGGCTCTCGAGCTGATGATGGACTCACTTTGGAGCATGCGCGCTGCTGAGGAAATCGTGCATAGCACGTTTAGCGAATTGGTCACACCACAGATTAGGATTGCTGAGGGAGAAAGGCAATGGGTGACCAAAAGGCAGAGAAAGAGCAGGAAGGTAGCGCAGGAGTCCCCTGCGGTTCTCTCCCTCCAAAACAAGTATACCGTTTTGGATACGGTTAAGGGAGATGGCTCACCAGGGGAAGGCAGCAGTAGCCAGGTTCATGGCACCGTGGCTGGCTCTGCTGTTCAGAAGGGCGGGAAAAAGTGTGGAAGGGCTATAGTCATAGGGGATTCGATTGGAAGGGGAGTAGATAGGCGGTTCTGTGGTCGAAAACGAGACTCCCGAATGGTATGTTGCCTCCCAGGTGCAAGGGACAGGGATGTCTCAGATCGGCTACAGAACATTCTGATGGGGGAGGGTGGACAGCCAGTTGTCGTTGTGCACATGGGCACCAATGATATAGGGAAAAAACGGGATGAGGTCCTACAACCAGAGTTTAGGGAGTTAGGAGCCACGTTAAAAAGTAGGACCTCAGAGGTAGTAATCTCAGGATTGCTACCAGTGCCACGTGATAGTCAGAGTAGAAATGAAAGAATAGTCAGGATGAATGCGTGGCTTGCGAGATGGTGCAGGAAGGAGGGGTTCAGATTTTTGAGACATTGGGACATGTTCTGGGGGAGGTGGGACGATTACAAATTGGATGGTCTAAACATGGGCCGGACTGGAACCAATGTCCTTGGGGGTGCTTTTGCTAACGCTGTTGGGGAGGGTTTAAACTAATGTGGCAGGGGGATGGGAACCAAATGAAGCGGTAAGTTGACAGTAAGGAGGTAGTAACTAAAGCCTGTAAGGAACTAGATAATGAAGTCTGCGTGAATAAGGGGAAGAGTAGGCAGGGAGCAGATGATGAACGCAAAGGGACTGGTGGTCTGAGGCGCATTTGTTTTAATGCAAGAAGTGTAGTAGGTAAGGCAGATGAACTTAGGGCTTGGATTAGTACCTGGGAGTATGATGTTATTGCTATTACTGAGACTTGGTTGAGGGAAGGGCATGATTGGCAACTAAATATCCCAGGATATCGATGCTTCAGGCGGGATAGAGAGGGAGGTAAAAGGGGTGGAGGAGTTGCATTACTGGTCAAAGAGGATATCACAGCTGTGCTGAAGGAAGGCACTTTGGAGAACACGAGCAGTGAGGCAATATGGGCAGAACTCAGAACTAGGAAGGGTGCGGTAACAATGTTGTGGCTGTACTACAGGCCTCCCAACAGCGAGCGTGAGATAGAGGTACAAGTATATAAACAGATTATGGAAGGATGTAGGAGCAACAGGGTGGTGGTGATAGGAGATTTCAATTTTCCCAATATTGACTGGGATTCACTTAGTGTTAGAGGTCTAGATGGAGCAGAATTTGTAAGGAGCATCCAGGAGGGTATTCTAGAGCAGTCTGTAAATAGACCAACTCGGGAACGGTCGATACTGGACCGGGTATTAGGGAATGAGCCCGGCCAGGTGGTTGAAGTTTCAGTAGGGGACTACTTTGGGAATAGTGATCACAATTCCGTAAGCTTTAAAATACTCATGGACAAAGACGAGAGTGGTCCTAAAGGAAGAGTGCTAAATTGGGGGAAGGCCAACTATAGCAAAATTCAGCAGGAGCTGGGGAATGGAGAATGGGAGCAGCTGTTTGAAGTTCAATCCACATGTGATATGTGGGAGGCATTTAAAGAGAGTTTGATTAGCGTGCAGGAGAGACATGTTCCTGTGAAAATGAGGGATAGAAATGGCAAGATTAGGGAACCATGGATGACAGGTGAAATTGTGAGACTAGCTAAGAGGATAAAGGAAGCATACATAAGGTCTAGGCGGCTGAATGAAGACGAAGCTTTGAAAGAATATCGGGAATGTAGGACCAATCTGAAACGAGGAATTAAGAGGGCTAAAAGGGGTCATGAAATATCTTTAGCAAACAGGGTTAAGGAAAATCCCAAAGCCTTTTATTCATATATAAGGAGAAAGAGGGTAACTGGGGAAAGGATTGGCCCACTGAAGGACAAAGGAGGAAAGTTATGCGTGGAGTCAGAGCAAATGGGTGAGATTCTAAATGAGTACTTTGCATCGGTATTCACCGTGGAGAGGGACATGACGGATGTTGAGGTGAGGGACAGATGTTTGATTACTCTAGGTCAAGTCGGCATAAGGAGGGAGGAAGTGCTGGGTATTCTAAAAGGCATTAAGGTGGACAAGTCCCCAGGTCCGGATGGGATCTATCCCAGGTTACTGAGGGAAGCGAGAGAGGAAATAGCTGGGGCCTTAACAGATATCTTTGCAGCATCCTTAAACACGGGTGAGGTCCCGGAGGACTGGAGAATTGCTAATGTTGTCCCCTTGTTTAAGAAGGGTAGCAGGGATAATCCAGGTAATTATAGACCGGTGTGCCTGACGTCAGTGGTAGGGAAGCTGCTGGAGAAGATACTGACGGATAGGATCTATTCCCATTTGGAAGAAAATGGGCTTATCCGTGACAGGCAACATGGTTTTGTGCAGGGAAGGTCATGCCTTACCAACTTAATAGAATTCTTTGAGGAAGTGACAACGTTAATTGATGAGGGAAGGGCTGTAGATGTCATATACATGGACTTCAGTAAGGCGGTTGATAAGGTTCCCCATGGTAGGCTGATGGAGAAAGTGAAGGCGCATGGGTTCTTTGTTCTCTTTGACATGGATAGAAGATTGCCATTCACGAGAATCTGGGCTCTTTTCCCCATTTTTCCATGTTTTTGTTTTCTTTTATAATTATGATGTTACTGTGTCTTGCACGCCAGTCCAGAATAGATGAGGTGAGTTTAGAATTTGACCATTCAATTTGGTGGTCATTAAGTTGAGCTTGCTTGTCGATGGCAGGCTTGTCCCATTCACTGCATCAGGGAAGCTATGGAGATCTATAAACACCATACAGTCCCCCTAACAGTGGCCTGTCCCTCAGTGGATATCTGGTTGTCTCTCCTGAAGAGATGCACCATCACCTGCTCTGCAACCAACATACCACTACCGGAACAATAGTATGAATTGACTTGACACGATACACAGTAGCTGATCAAACAACAGCAAGAACAATGGCATATACCAACCTATCAAGGAATATCATTAACAGACCAATAGCTGCCAGAACAAGAACATGTAATAACCTATCAGTAGTATGATCCTGTCCATATTCCCATTCTCCATTACATATAAACCGATAGCTTCCACCAGTTCCAGCTGTTTTTCCAGGCAATGGGAAGAGCACAATGGCCAAAACGTCGAGGCCTGCCAGTATTTCCAACAAATCTTTTTTCAAGAAAGCAACTGCTGCTTTCAGAGCAAATTCATGTGGTGTAAAACCGGAATATCGTCTTACTCAAATGTTGCATCTTTTAGTTTTTCCTCTCCCGGTAGTGCCTATTTATGTTAGATTTCCAACTGTGCTCTACCCCTTCCCGCCGCCCCCCACCAGCCTCCCTTCACCCATTTATTGGTTTAAGATTCCTGTAACAACCCTATTTATCCTTTATTCTCGGACCCTAATCCCAACCCGGTTCTGGTGAAGCACATTCCAACAGCACAGTTATTTAATATCCAAGTACAAGTGGTGGGTACCATGAAAAGTAACACCTCTTTCCAACATTAACACCTTCAACCACGTGTTGACCTCCTTAATCGTTCCCTCCCACCCCCCATACAAATGTGCAAACGGCTTGTATAATAATCCAGTGATTATAATCCTTGAGATCGTCTTATATTTCAGCTCCTGGTAATCTCGGAAAAGAGCATATGGCCTAATCTTTCCTATGCTGTTGGTCCCTACATGGTCCACAACGACTGCATATTTTCCCTCCATTCTTGCAATCTGATTTGAGAAATCCCTCACCTCGCACAAGTTGGGCAAATACTGTGTGGGCTCCTAATACCCTAATTATTGAATCATTTAAAAGAATCACATTATGCTCCACTCCTCCACCTGTTCCAATGTATCACAGTCTTCATCCTTATCCTCACAAATAGTCAGTGCATTGTTCCTGTTGGATAGATTCACTTTCTGCATATCCTCGGTCTCCATCACATCTGGATTTCCATTACTGTGCACCAAAAGCTGCAACAACCTCATTCCGATCCTGCAGCTCTCCACAAGTCGTGACTGAAATCTGCAGCAAACTGTCCAATACTCCTCTTGCTGCCATATGTGTTGGAGTATCTCCAATTCCCACTCCAGCTCTATGACCCTGAGCAGAGAGTTACCAGGTGGAGATATCTACCACAGAAATGTTGCCTCGGGATAATTCCGTTATCCACAACATCCTATATCCAGAGAAAATTAACTGCTCTGCCAATTGGAGTCTCTCTTTATTTTAGAGATAAAATTATTTGTAGCTGCTTTTTAGCTTTAAAGCTATTTTACTGGTTAGCTAACGCCGAAACACGAATCACTCACCAGTTACCTTCGCACTTATTTGCAATGTACCCACTTCCCCTCATATTCTGACCTGACAATTGCTTCCCTCTATTTGTCTGGTGTCACCACAATCTTTGCAAGGGCAATTCGGGTTGGGTAATAACTGCTGGCTGAGCCAGAAACTTCCACTCCTGGTGAAAAAATTAAAAAAATCTCCTTTTCCCCCTCTGCACCGAATTCTTACTCTGAGAAAAAAAAACTCTAACTTCCCACTATGTTCATAATCTATTCAGTTAACATTGCAATCTGTGGTTACACTCTGCCTTACTCGAAGTCAAAAAATAGAAACTTAGAAAATAGGAGCAGGAGTAGGCCAGTCGGCCCTTCGGGCCTGCCAAACAATGAAAAAGAATCTTGACTGAACAACTAATTCAGTACCCTGTTCCGCTTTGTTCCCCACATCCCTTGATCGCTTTGGCATGAAGAAAGATATCCATCTCCTTCTTGAAAATATTTGATGGTTTGGCCTCCCCTGCCTTCTGTGGTAGAGAATTAAGCAGGTTCACCACCCACTGAGTGAAGACATTTCTCCTCATCACGGTTCGAAATAGCATACCCGGTATCCTGAGACTGAGATCCCTGGTTCTGGACCCCCCAGCCATCGGGAACATCCTAACTGCACTGTTCGAATTTTATAGGTTTCTATGAGATCCTCTCTCATTCTTCTAAACTCCATTAGTTTATAGGCCTAGCCAACCTAATCTTTCCTCATACGTGAATCCTGCCATCCCAGAAATAAGCCTAGTAAATCTTCTTTGCACTCTGTCCATGGCAAGGGCATCCTTCCTCAGATAAGGAGATCAAAACTGTACACAGTACTCCAGATGTGGTCTCACCAAGGCCCTGAAGTAAGACATCCCTGCTCCTGTACTCAAACCCTCTTGCAATGAAGTCTATGCCTTTTCAGGCACATTCAAGTTGCAACAGTTTAGACAGTTTCCAGCTGACAGTAATTACCCCAGTTCGGACAATCACAGCTGATTGACTGCTGACTGCGAACTTGACTGACACTGTTAACTGCTAACAATGAACTGCCTTGCAGCTTTTTTTGTATTCCAAGTTAAATTCTAAATGTTAAGGCGAGATTTCAGTCTTACACACTAATTACCAAATTCTAAACTTCCCACTCTGTTTACAACACATGCAGCTAAAGGTACAATCTATGCCTAAAACCTTTGCCTTAAATCTATCTACCTTGCAACTTGCAGAAGAACATTGCCCCTGCAATAAATTTCTGTTCATGAAGAAGGTCATAACAACGGTTTCAATGGAAAATAAAGTTGAGCTAATGCTGCCAGAGATGTCCACATCCCTCATGAAGAAAAGCAGTTCCTAAATGTCATTGTTTTGTATTTGTTCTCGTGATCTTCTACAGCGCATCTATCAAACCCCTTCAACATTTTAAACACATCAAGTGGATAAGGTCTAATCCTTCGAAACTCGATCTACCACAAACAAAGTTTATGCAACTTGTCTTCATAATATAACGCTTTAAGCATTGTTGTTATTCTAGTGACTCTGTCCGATACCACTTCCAAAGCCAATGGTTTTGTGAAGTGCGGTGCCCAAAAGCGACAACAGATACAACGGAAACATCACATCCTTCTGAGTTTTATGTTCTAATTCCCAAGAGATAAAGACCAACAATCGATTAACGTTAGAAAGAAGAGCTGTTAGCTTTTGAGTCTTCAGCCAACTTCTTAAAGAGGTCCTGCAGTAATTATTGTGAGGAAAGGATACAGACCTGAAACATCACTCTTTTGCTCTCTCCACAGATGCTGCTAGCCCTGCTCAGTATTTCCAACATGTTCTACTTAATTTCAGATCTCCAACATCCGCATATTTTGCTTTTGTGTTGCTGTAGTAATTCCAATTGTGTTTGATACATAATTTGTGTAAAGTATGGATAGCTAATCGTTTGGATAAAATTCTACTTTCTTTTTTTACTCATTTTCTATTTTGCTGTTTCTATGTGGAGGATGATTCATAAATCATTTGGATCTGTATTTGTATCCAATACAGGGAAACCTGAACCTCGATCGGTTGGTGGGAAGAACGGATGCTCTGGCTGAGTGGAGGTGCTACATGGAGACCAGCGGTGGACGCTGTGTAACCTCTACTTTGATATGGAAGACGCCAACGTGGTCTGTCAACACCTTCAGAGTGGGGCAGTAAACTCAATCCCGGGAGGAGCTGACTTTGGGAATGGATCCGGTCCAGTGTGGAAGGAAAATTGCTGGCGTCGGGGGAACGAGACACGATTGTGGGATTGTCCTGTTTCATCCGCGGACATTTCGCTTCTCACATGAAAATGACGCAAGTGTCATCGGTACGGGTGAGTCATCTCAGTCAATTGAACTGAAATACACCAACCGTTCAGCCGTCAAGCACCATTGACTAGTTCCACTGGTCCCTGATTCACTAGTTTTGCTGATCCCATGACTCCTTTGTTACTAAGATTCTGAGATGTGTTTGTGGGATTATTGTGCTGAATTAAATTACAAATGAATCAAAGAGATTCACTCGAGTAAATATTTTATACACACCATGACTAGTTGTTCGTACTTCTCGTCATATAATATCTATTTCCGGGTAAATCTGGGCACTATTCAAGGCCTTTCGAATCAGCAAGATGCTCCCAGGAACCCTGCCATAGAATGCAAATGTTGCTTGAGCATTGAAACTGTTATCAATGTAGGCCGTTGAAATATGAATTATAATGGAATTCTCTGCAAAGATCAGCTGTTTTATAGAAAACACTGTGAACTTGTTGCCAGATAAATAATGTGAGATATATTTTAGTTTCCATTACACCAAGTGCAATAAAATGACAGTGAGTGATGTAACAGGTTATTTCACCAATGTGCTGTGTCTTTGATTATTTCACAAACTTGATGTACATTACAGTTCTCCCAGTTTCCAGGATTACATTTACCCCACAACCAGCTCCCTCATGTAACCGATGATCTGCTCAGTTATCTGATCACTGTATGTGGGACATTGCTCAATGCAAAATTGCTCCCACGTTTCACAATTTAAAATGTAGGTAATAAAAACAGTAAGTGCTGGAAATACTCAGCAGTTCTGGCAGCATCTATGGTGAGAGAAGCAGTATCAACCTTTCAGTTTGCGGATCTTTCATCAAACCTTAGAGATTTAACAGTATTTTAAAGAAAGGAGAAACAAGGAAAGAACAAAACGAATGCTCTGTGATATGGTAGAAGACAGGAGAGATGAAATGGTAAAAGGGAAAATGCAGAGCAAAAGTATGTTGGAATGGGCCAAGTAAAAAGCACATTTCTAGAGGAGGTGCAAATTAGAAGGCAAAATATCGTCCAAAAATGAAAAAAAGGGGACGGAATCTGATCTGCAATTGCTGAACTCAGTGATCATTCCAAAATGCTGTACAGAGTCTGGAGGAAAGAGGAAGTGCTGTTTCTCAAACTTCTGTTATCCTGCATTGTAACTGTGCAGGAGAAGGAGGAGGGAGAGGTCAGAGTGGGAACGGAGTATACAATGAAAATGACAGGTAACTGGAATCTAAATGTAAAGCTTGCAGATTGAACAGAGGTGTTCTGCAAAGTAATCACTCCACTGTGTTTGTCTGCCAATGTAAAGAAAACGCATCATGATCAGTCAATACAGTAAATACAGTATACTAAAGAGAAAGCAGTACGAGCAAATCGTTGTTTCACTTGGAAGCAGTGTTTTGGGGCTTGGGTGGTGAGAAAGGTGGAGGTAACAGGGCAGTGGTTGTATCTCCTGCGTTTTCATGGGAAGTTCCTGTGGGAAGGGGTGTTGAGAATGATTGAAGAGAGTATCAGGATACATTTTTTTGTACTAAATAAAAAAAATAGGAGGCTTATTGAAGCAGGAATATTCGGAAGAGATCACACATTTGGAGCATTTGTTTGATGGTTCGCATTGCTGTAACCCTCTCAAGTCGTTTTTTGTTGCGAATACAGTATTCTACATTGAAAGAAGTACAAGGAAATCGCAGTGGGGGGAATCCTCGGTTGAGGAAAAAGGAAGACATATCAGAAATGCTGTCATGGAAGGTAGCATCATCAGAGCAGATGCGTCGGAGACGGAGAAACTGGGAGAATGGAATGGAGTCCTGATAGGAGGTCCTTACACCCACTGTGGCTTACAGGGTCCTCAACCGTGTCCGGCCTATTTCCTGCACCTCTACCCTCTCCCCTTCCCCTCCCTTCCAGAACCGTGACAGGGTTCCCCTTGTCCTTACTTTCCACCCCATCGGCCACCATAGGCAAAGGATCATCCTCCGCCATTTCCGCCACCTCCAGCGTGATGCCACTACCAAACGCATCTTCCCCTCCCTTCCCCTGTCAGCATTCTGAAGGGATCGTTCCCTCCGTGACACCCTGGTCCACTCCTCCACTACCGTACCACATCATCCCCTTCCCACGGCACCTTCCCCTGCAATAGCAGGAGGAGTAATACCTGCCCATTTATCTCCTCTCCCCTCACTATTCCAGGCCCCAAACACCCCTTACAGGTATAACAGCGATTTACTTGTACTTCTTTCAAAGTAGTATAATGTATTCGCTGCTCACAATGTGGTTTCCTCTACAATGGGGAGACCAAACGCAGACTGGGTGACTGATTTGTGGAACACCTCCACACAGTCTGAAAGCAGGACTCTCAACTTCTGGTTGCTTGCCATTTCATCACTCCCCTCCGCTCTCATGCTAACATCTCTGTCCTTGGATTGCTGCAGTGTTCCAGTCATCATTAACGCAAGCTCGAGGAACAGCATCTCATTTACCGATCAGGCACACCACAGCCTGCCGGACTGAACGTTGAGTTCAATAATTTCAGAGCATGACGGGCCCTCCATTTTACTTTTATTTTTAGTTATTTTTTCTTTTTCCTTTTTTAATTTTTTTGTGTTTATTTTATATCATTTTATTTCATCTTAGTTTGTTCAGTTGATTTACCCACTTTTTTCATGTTTGTACTTGTGGTTGTCCAATTTTCAGTCCGTTAACACCCTTTCTGTACAAATGCTTTGTCTTTCAACATACCATTAACACATCTTTGATCCTTGCCCTTCTGGTCAGCTATTCTTTAACCTCGTCCTATCTAAACCTTCTCCTTTGTTATCTATTGCCCCACCCCCACTTTACTTGCTTATAACATTTACATTTATAATATTTGTCAGTTCTGAAGGCGGGTCACTGATCTGAAACGTTAACTCAGCTTCTGTCTCCACAGATGCTGCCTGACCTGCTGATTATTACCAGCATTTCTTCCTTTTATTTCAGATTTCCAGCATCCGCAGTATTTTGCTTTTAGTTTGCTGTTTCTCAAACTTTTGCTCACATTCATTGGAACTGTGTAGGAGAAAGAGGAGGGAGAGGTCAGATTGGGACTGGATATACAATGAAAATGACAGGCAACTGGAAGCTAAAGGTAAAGCTTGCAGACTGAACAAAGGTGTTCCGCGAAGTAATCACTCAACTGTATTTGCTGTGCCAATGCAAAGGAGACGCATCATAATCAGTCAATACAGTAAATACAGTCTACTAAAGAGAAAGCAGTACGAGCAAATCGTTGTTTCACTTGGAAGCAGTATTTGGGGGCTTGGATCGTGATAAAGGTAGAGGTAACAGGGCAGTGGTTGCATCTTCTGCGCTTGCCTGGGATGGCCCTGCGTGAAGGGGAGCTGAGAATGATTGAAGAGTGAATTAGGGTGTCACAGAGCGAATGGTCCCTTTAGAATGTTAAAAGTGGAGGGAAGGGGAAGATGTGCTTGGTAGTGGAATCACATTAAAGGTGGTGGAAATGGCGGAAGATGATCTGTTGAATATGGAAGCTGGTGGAGTGGAAGATGAGGATATGTAGAATCATGCTTCTGGGAGGGGGGAAAAGTTTAAAGCAGAAGTATAGGAAATGGAATGGACGTGCTTGAGGGCCCTTTCAACCATGGTGGGTGGATGAGGAGGTGGGGAGTGTCCTCGGTTGTGGAAAAAGGAAACACCGGTATGATAGGTTGCATCACCAGACAGATACAATGCAGATGGAGAAAGTGGAAGAATGTGATAGAGTCATTAGAGGAATCGGGGTGTGAGGAAGCATAGACAAGGTAACTGTGAGAGTCACAGGGCTTACTCTTTATATTGGTTAATAGCCTATCCCCAGAATCAGAGACAGAGATGTTGAGGAAGGGAGCGGAAGAGGTGAGGATGGACCATTTAACGATGAGGGGGAGAAATTGGAAGAAACGTTGATGATACTTCAAGTACAGGGTGAGAGCAGGAAATATCAGTACATGTGGACATGAGAACGACCTTCAGTCCCTCGGGTCTGTCACCTATTGCATGTGTGACTGCAGACCAAAAGTGCTTCATTGCCTGTGAGGCGATTTTAGACGTCATCGGAAGTATTGTGTCAATTAAACGTGTCTGTTTCTCTCCATGTGGGATAAAATTAACTGTCATCTGTCAGGAACCATTTAAAGTACCTACTCCAACCTTCGGTCTCATCACTTATCAATAGGCGGTATGTGCCGCACTCATCCCCAGTTCATTTTACCCTTTATCTCCAGTTCAGCCAGCGGAAGTTACTCGGCATGTGTCTAAAATGCATTTACTGAGAAAAGGTAATGGTTAATAACATCTTCCGACAAGACTTCTGAACAATTGTGACAGAAATAGTAAACATTAAAATTAATAACTTTTCTGGTGGCAGTAAATTATGAGATATTTTGTTTCAGTTTCACCATTCTCAATGTGTTTCATATTGTAGATGATAATAGGTCACTAAGGCTGACTATCGGGGGAAGATGGTGTGACAGATGAGTGGAGATTTATTACAATGGCAGCTGGGGGAGAGTGCAGGACAGACTCTGGACCCCGAATGATGCCAATGTGGTCTGTACACAGCTGGGCTCCGGTGAAGCGACAGCCGCTTAGATCTATTCAAAGGACGGAAAGAGTGAAGGACCAGTCTGGGTGAATGATGTCCAGTGTGTAGGAAACGAATTGCAGCTCCAGAACTGCAGTTTATTCAGATTGAATTCGTCTCTCACTGACAGTATGGATGTAGGGATCCTGTGTTCAGGTGAACAAATTGTTCACTGCTTTAACAAAATCAGAAAAGTGAAATGTCTAATCTGTTGAGAAAGTGATAATACAGGTTACTTGTTCCTGGGTTTCTCAAACCAGTAATTTTACTCGGGGGCAGGGTATGAGGATGGTTGGCGGTGGGGCTAGAGCTGGGGATGGATCGGGTGGTGTGCAGAGAGAGAGGACACGAGAACTTTCAAAAAACACATCCATACATCACATTTATCAAGAATGTAATCGGACAGAAAATTGACACAGAGCCAAACAAAGAGATGTTAGAGTGGGTGACTAATTTCTTAGTCAGATGGTTGGATTTGAAGAACCGGAGACACAGAGATGTTTGGGGTGGAAATTCTCATCTGGGGGGTTAGATGGTTAAAGGCTGGACTGAAAGTTGTGGGGGATGAAAGCGGGTGATGCACAAGAAGCTGGATTCAGAGATAAGCAGAGCTCTTGAAATGATAAACTCTTGAAATAAAGCTGGCAGCGGTTATACTGATGGCAGGGGGGAGGATGAAGGTGTCTGAATATGAAGATCATAATTGAAAACTCGAGGAATTGGTAGCAGGGGAAACCAGTGAGTGCAGTGGCGCTCCTGAGAGAGGTTTCATGCAGGACAGGCAACAACGCTTTGGATGAGCTGATGTTTCTAGAGGGTGCAGGATGGGTGATCCCCCGGGAGAACATTGAAATATTCGGTTCTACAGACAACAAAGCATGGGTGAGCATTTCAGCAGCAGATGGGCTGCGGCAGGAAGGCAGGTGAATGATGATGGAGGTGAAAGATAACGGCCTTGTGATAAATAGAATACGGAATTGGAATCTCATCTCTGGTATCAAATCCGGCGCCGAGCTTGCAATAAGTTCTGCTGTACAGTATATAAGTGGAGGTAGCTGTGTGGGAGTTGTGCTGGTGTAAGTTTCAGTAGGCTGTGTATAAAAGTAAACAGATGTTTTGGACTATACGCTTGAAAGTTCCATTGTGCAGCATGTCAATGCAGGCATATGTTCTGGGGAAGTTGCATCATGCAGAATGTAAGCCTCGTCAGATGTTTTGGGGTTGTTCCAACGAACATTTATTTAAATATGACTGAGTGGAACTTACAACATATGAGATAGTGAATGATTCAGATTTGATACCGATTGGTTACAGTAAGTATTTTTTTCGGACACAGCGGCATTCAATACATTCCAGAGTTTCACGTCAGAGGTTTACAGTGCCGAATGTTTATTACACACTCAGTCACTGGACAGAGTAGAGTATGTCATCTTGTTCTTCAGTTAGGTAGATGTCCAGCTCCACCCAACATTTATGTCCGCCGACAGAAGCCATGTGTCTTCTCCTTGTCTTCTACTTCTCTATCTGATGGGTCACATCCTGATTCTTATTCCCCAAAGTGTCTGACGCAATTAGTCCAATCATTTTAGTCCAGTCCAGTTTAAATACTGGTTTCCTGCTCAGCCAGGAGGTCGACACATCTGGAGTTCAATTGTGACACTTCCTTATCCTGTCATATATTGATATAATTGGTAGTTCAGTTCATTGATATTTTACAGACAACAGCAATTGATAATGTGCCTCACAAGTTTCTTCTGCTCATTGAACATATTATCAGCAGCCCGTCTGGACAGAGAGGTCTGCATATTCTCTGTTCAGACTTGCTGTTTATCTCTAAAATTACTCAAATATCTTCATTGTCAAAGATAGAGTCTTATCCTGACAAAAGTAAGTGATTCTGTTATGCAATTAATATTACATTGATTTTTGATAATGTTATAATAAATAGAACCCAAGAACATAGTTCTCCACGAAGATCCTGCATATTGCAAGGCGGATGTTCAAGGGTAGAACTTGTGGACGTTACATTCTCCAGTGAGAAGTGGAAGTAATAAATTGATAAGATTAAACAAATGCTGCCCTTGCCAGTGACACCCACAGCCCAAGAAAGAATTTAAAAAAATAGAAAGGCATCGTGACATCTGACGAACTATCTGGTAATATAATCCTGAATGGATGAATCACATAAAGCATCATCGGGTCCTGCTCTTCTTCTCTAAGACCACGCGTTAGAGGAAGATCATCAAGGAAGGCAAGACAGCGCACAGCATATCTTCTCTATCATAAATCTTCCTCCTGAACCCCTCCCCTGCCTCGTCCACCCTCAACTCCAAAAATAAGTGTAGCAGTTCGTGCACTTTTTTGCCACAAAGCTCAAAAACATCCATTCAGTCGCCTCCACTACTTCCCTTTCTTCGCCAACCCATCAGGCCTCACTTCCTATCTGTTTCCCACCCGAACCCCACCCCATGCTATCAACCTGAATTCGCATTTCTTGCTTCACTCCGACAGCCCTTCACATATCCATACCATAACTAACACTGTCTATTTTCACCTCCAGAACTTCACCCGACTTTGTCCTTAACTAGTCTTTGTTCCCCCTCGCGTCGATGGTTCTAATGCACTCCTGGCTGGCTTCCCTAGTTACAACCTCCGCAGACTCTGCTGTGTTGACCAACTGCCACTCAGCCATCTGCCCTGTGCTCACTGAACTACATTGTCCAGCAATGCGCGATTTTAAAATTCTCATCCTTCTTTTCAAATCCCTTCCTGGCCTCACAGCTCCTCTCTTTGCAATCGGCTCCAGTCTGACAGCTCCTAGTTCTGGCTTCTTGAGCATTCCTGACTTTAATTGTGCACCATTGGCGGTCGTGCCTTTACCTGCGAAGGCCACACACTCTAGAATTACTTCCTTAAATACCTAGGCCTGTCAACCTCTCTTTCCTGCTTGAAGAGCGCTCCATGAAAACTAACTCTTTGACTTAGCTTTTGGTCAACTGACCTAATATACACTTTGGTGCTCCGTGTTAAAATTCCTTTGACATCACTCCTGTATCGCGCCTTGGGATTATGCATTATGTTAAATGCAAGTCACATGTAATTCAAGATAAAGGAAACAGGAGATAACAGTAAATGTCTCACGAAGATAACAAATAAGGGTAACATACATGGACAAGGATCAGATACAGTTACATAACATGAGTATAAATTGACTGTTAATCGTGTGAGTGATTGCCTGTCCAACAACGTACACAGCGTTCAAAATATAAAAGGGGAACTGGCGACCAAAACTTGTCAAAGCGAGATGCAGTAGGATATCTGAAAAATTTCTGTTCTTTACATTCTATGTAAAAAAGTAAGTCTAAACGGATATTCTGCTGTATAGTTTTATTTACCTGTCACAGGCGCATTAAAAAAAATTAAGCTGGTGATGGTACAATGAGTTGTCTTGAGTGATGAGGTGAATGTGTATTGAAAGTGTGATCCTCATGTACTGTTGTCCAACAGAACACGTGCAGTTAAGGCTGTCTGACAGTGGAAGCGCATGTACTGGCCGAGTGGAGATTTATTGCAATGGGACATGGGGCTCAGTTTGTGATGATTACTGGGATCTGGCGGACAATGACATGGTTTGCAAACAGCTGGGTTGTGTAAACGCATTGGACCTGGCACTTCCTGCATCTTGTGGACCAGGCTCAGGACCCGTTTGATTGGATGAACTGAAGTGTTCCAGCAACGAATCATTTCTCTGGGAATGTCTCACAGCATCGTAGGATAACCACGACTGTTCTCATGAAGAAGATATGAGGATCATGTGTTCAGGTAAAGGTGCTTCCATGTGCCCATTTTCCATAGTGTTGTGCACGTGGCTTCACAGGGAAGATATTGCATCAAATTACATACAACGTTTAGCACAGAATCTGGCCATTCGGCCTAACAGGTCAATGTGGTGTTTATGTTGGCCACGAGTATCGCCCCACATTACTGCATCTAACCCTCTTTGCATATCCGCTTACTTCTTTCTCCCTCATGCACATTTGTAGCTTTCCCTAAAAGGCATCAGTGCTATTTACTTCAACAATTGCATGTGTTCGCAATTCCAAATTCAAACCACTTTCTAGGTAAAACAAAAATTCCCCTGAATTTCTTATTAGGTTTATTCATGATTATCCTATATTTATGATCACTCACTTCGGTCTCTGTCAGTTTATTATTGATCTGTGTCTCTGTATCCCGAGATCTCTTTGCTGCTATACATCATTTTCACTGTTATGTTCCAAGAAAGTACGTGGCATCTTTATTCTTCCTGCCAACACACACCAACTTAGATTTATCTGTATTAAAAGTCATTTGGCAATTCTATGCCCATTCCGTCCGTTTATTAACGTCTTCCATATTTTGTCCCTGTCTTTCTTAGTGTGAACTATATCTCCAAATTGCTGTCATCTTAAATTTTGAACTTTAGACCTTGTCTAAGTCCAAATCGATCATGGAAATTTGAGCAGCAGTGAACCCAGCCCTGTGGAACACCACTTCCCACCTTCCACCATTCTGGGTTACCATCTTTAACAATGATGGTGTGCTTTGTAGCTAGTTATCTACCATTCTGCCACTGATCTCTTGACTCCACATGCTCTGACCCCAGTCATGATCCAACTATGTGGGACCTTGTCAGAGGCCTTTCGAAAAAGAAACACGCAAACTGCATCGGCTACATTATCTTCCTGTAACTTCTTCAAAGAATTCAATAACGTTGTTTGTCTTTCTGTTGTGAAATCCGTGTTGATTATTCTTTATTACATTATGGGCTGTCTGTGTTTTTCTATCACTTTTCTGAAATAATTACCGGCTTTCAGTGGTCACACTGGTGCAGCATGTGTTGAGCTGTGCAGTATGAACATACAACGTGTTATCTAACATTTGGATGTTTCTTGTGTCATTGTGATCACAAAGAGCACAAAGAGCTGCGACTGGTGAATGGGAAGCATCGTTGTGAGGGGAAAGTGGAAGTGTTCTACAATGGCACCTGGTGAACCTGATGCAGAAGTGATCTGGAAACAGTTAGAGTGCGGTCCCCTCACTTCTTTCGATTATTTATCTCAGTCATTCGGAGCAGGATTCGGACCCATGTGGCTCGATGGAATGGAGTGCATTTTTTCACAAATCGTTCCTTTGGCACAGTCAAACAGAACCGTGGAGTCATCACAACTGTGAACACTGGAAGCATGCTGGTGTTGTTTGTACAGGTAACACAACAAACTTCTCAATATGCAAGTGTCAATTCAAACATTGGTATCTGATACAGTCAGCATGTTTCTCTTCTGAACAGAAGGAAAAGTAACTAAGGAGCAGCCACACATATCAAAGGACTGCATTCGAGATTATGATTGTCAACGTGTACTTTCACCAGGTGCTAATTCCTCTTTATTATACCAACTATCTGAGTTGTAATCCTGTCATTGATTCTCTTTGACAGAATCGGGACAATGGTGGCGCCTGTTTGGAGGGGACACCAACTGCTCCGGGAGAGTGGAGATATTGTGCAACAGCAGCTTGGGCACGGTGTGTGATGACTCCTGGGATATGGCTGATGCCAATGTTGTCTGCAGAGAGCTGGGTTGTGGCCACGCTCTATTGGCCCCAGGAGGGGCTACGTTTTCCCAGGGTGACGGTGTTATCTGGCTGGATGAGGTGAAGTGCACTGGAAGCGAATCTTCTCTGGCCGACTGTCCTTCCTCATCGCTGGCTCAATCTGACTGTGATCACAAGGAAGATGCCAGTGTGATTTGTTCCGGTGAGGATGGCAGGGTTTGGAGAGTGGGGTTAGGGTTCCTTGTTTTGTTAAATTGACTCATTATTTCGGGAAATTAAGAACAGTATTAATCGTTCAAATGGAAAGTGCTGAAATTTCATCTTCCTGAACTTTATGTACAATATTTTCCACAGGACTCGATGTGCCTCCAATTGTTTTCCCGTCCACATCTGCAGGTACTTCCCATTATTACTATTCCATCTAGCGTTAGTGTTTGTATTAGTTGAATTGGTACTGTTGCCATTTTCTGAAGATACTATGAGCACGTTCTCATTGTCCAGAACATTTTTCCCTCACCGCATATTTCAAATCCCTCGATTAAAATTCTGCTAATTGCAGTTTCTGACTGTACCTGAACTGTCCTGTACTCATCAGAAACATGGGGGCACTACCTCTGTAATTTAGACTGGCTCACACTTTCCTCTGGTGCAATGTGCATCACACATCCTGGGGAATGTTCAGCCCGACTCATTGCCCGGAAGCAGTGGATAAAATTATTAAATACTTCTTCTAAATATTTTATCATGCAAGACAGACTGTGCCTGTGTTAAACCTTTCTGTATTGTTGTCATTAAGAACTGGGATATAAGACTACTTCCATCCTAGTTGCGGTCTGCTTCGGAGTCCTGCTAATCTGTGTGTTGATCTCACTGATGGTGCTTATACAGAAAAAGTCAATCAGAAGAGGTGAGGCTCATATCTTACCGCGGATCCAACACAAAATCCCAGAAATTGTGTCATATACTTGCAAAACTCTCGTTCATTGCAGCTTTCCATGGACTGTCAAATGACCTTGTTAGAAACACATTGTAATCATTTTTGTTGATTTTCTCCATTCAAAGTGCTCAGGAATTAATAAAATGTGACATTTAAAATGGAGAGTTATTTGAAGTGTTCACATTCACTTTTTAGTTATACAGCACTGAAACAGGCCATTCGGCCCACCGAGTCTGTGCCGACCATCAACCACCCATACATACTAATCCTACACTAATTCCATATTCCGACCACATCCCCACCAGTCCCTATATTTCCCTACCACCTACCAATATTAGGGGCAATTTATAATGGCCAATTTACTTACCAACCTGCAAGTCTTTTGGATTGTGGGAGGAAACCGGAGCACCCGGAGAAAACCCACACAGACACAGGGAGAACTTGCAAACTCCACACAGCCGGTACCCAGAATTGAACCCGCGTCGCTGGAGCTGTGAAGCTGCGGTGCTAACCACTGCGCCACAGTGCTGCCCACTGTGAGAGTTCATCACATAATTCATGAAATTCTGTAAAATTTACTTATTGTAACAATGGATCAGGAAGTCTAATTGAAATTTTTGGGCTGTGCATTCAGCTATTTATTTGATTGTTAATCTTCCTTCATCCATCGGGTATCAATTCCAGCCCTTCAGATTCCAGCTCTGGACATCCAATATCGAGCTGTCTAACCGGGTGTGTCCGTTATTCTTTACAAGAGATAATTGTACAGGACCTTCTGTATTCACCAGTGGTGAGTATACATTCCAAAACAACGCTTCCACTCATATTTCACCCATCCAACTCACTCCTGATTTATTGTAAGATATAGGCCTCCATAAAAAAAACACTTTTCATAATAATATAGAGTTCGCACTGTCTCTATTATTAAGAAAGCTTCTATGCTCGGTCAGCACAGGCCTGTTCTGTTTGCCAATGACCCGACCGGAACAGGCTCTGAAACAAGACAATCCTAAAGCTGTTAAGATCAAGCTTTGGAACTTCACTGGACTGGCAGACATTTACAAACGATCACAAGCACATAATCAGGTCGCAGAGTCATAGAGACATAGACTAACAGAGTTATACAGTGCAGAAATAGTCCTTCAGCCCATCGTGTCTGTGCTGGCCATCAAGCACCTATCGGTTCTAATCCCATTTTCCAGCACTTGGCCCTTGTATGCTATGGCATTTCGTGTGCTCATCTGAATACCTTAAATGTTGCGAGAGTTCCTGCCTCTACCATCTCTTCAGGCAGTGCGTTCCAGACTCCAACCTTCCTCTGGGTGAATATTCTTTTCCTCAAATCCCCTCTAAACTTCCTGCCCCTTATGTTAAATTTAAGCCCCCCCGGTAACTGACCCCTCCGCTAAGGGAAAACGTTTCTTCCTATCTATCCTATCAATGCCCTTCATAATTTTGTATACCTCAATCAGGTCCCCCCGCAGCCTTCTCTGCTCTGAAGAAAACAGCATTAGCCTATCCAGTCTCTCTACATAGCTAAGATGCTCCAGCCCAGACAACATCCTGGTGAATCACCTCTGCACCCTCTCCCGTGCAATCCCATCCTTCTTATAGTGTGGTGCCCGAAACTGTACACTATACTCCAGCTGTGGCCTAACTAGCATTTTATTCAGCTCCATCATAACCTCCCTGCTCTTATATGCTATGCCTCAGTTAATGGAAACAATAATCCCATATGTCCTTCCTAACCACCTTATCTCCCTGTGCCTTCAGTGATTTATGAACAAGTCCACCAAGGTCCCTCTGACCCTCTGAACTCCCTCAGGTCATACCATCCATTGTATATTCCCTTGCCTTGTATGTCCTCCCAAAATGTAACACCTCACACTTCTCAGGATTAAATTCTATTTGCTACTACTCCACCCATCTTACCAGCCCATCCTGTAATATAAGGCGCTCCTCCTCACTGTTTACGACACCACCAATATTCGTGTCATCTGCAAACTTGCTGATCATACTTCCTACATTTACATCTAAATCATTAAGGTACAGTGCAAACAGCAAGGGTCCCAGCATGGATCCTTGTAGTACACCACTGGTCACTGGCTTCCACTCACAAAAACAACCTTCGACCATCACCCTCTGCCTCCTGCCACTAAGCCAATTTTAGATCCCCTTTGCCAAATTGCCCTGGATCCCATGGTCTCTGACCTTCAAAAAGGAAATAGTGAGAGCTCAGTGCCAACATGTTCCCGTAAAGTTGAAGGGTAGGACCAACAGGTCCAGGGATATAATGGATGTCAAGGGATATAGAGGATTGGATAAGGAACAAAAAGGAGGCTTATGGCAGATTCAGAGCACTGAAAACAGTGGAGGCTCTAGAGGAGTATAGAAAGTTTATGGGGTACTTAAAAAATGAATTAGGAGAGCGAATAGGCGACATGCAAAACACTGGCGAGCACGCTAAAGGACAATCTCAAGGCGTTTTTTAAGTATGTTAAGGGAAAGAGGATGGGTAGGGCCGATTAGGGATCAAAGGTGCCATCTGTGTGCGGAGCCGGAGGACGTAGATTAGGTTTTAAATGATTAGTTTCCATCTGCGTTCACCATGGAGATGGACGATGTAGATGTAGAGATCAGGGAGGGGGACTGTGATAGAATGGAACAAATTAGCAATGAAAGGTAGGACGTATTATCTGCTTTAGCGGACTTAAAATTGATAAATCCCCAGGTGCAGATGAGATGTGACCCAGGCTGCTATCTGAGAGAAGGAAAGATCTAGCAGGGGCTTTGACACACATTTTCAAATGCTCTCTGGCCAGAGGAGATGTACCAGGGAACTGAAGGACAATGAATGTGGTACCATTATTCAAGAAGGGTAGCAGGGATAAAACAGGTAATTACAGGCAGGTGAATCTAGCATCAGTGGAAGGGAAACTATTGGAAAACATTCTGAGGAACAGCATTAATCTCCACTTGGAGAAGCAGGCATTAATCGGGTGTAGTCAGCAGGGCTTTGTCAGGGGGAGATCGTTTCTAATAAACTTGATTGAACATTTCCTCAGTGAACACAAGTGTCCCCAGTCTGTTGCACGTGAACATATGAGTATGCAGAAAAATAGACACATAGATATATACAAAAATACGCACAAAAAAACTACTCCACAGCCAAATAGGCAAAAGAAAGAGCTGCAATCTCTGCAGCAGAGAACTATGGTCTAGCGCAGCAATGCCAGTGTGCATAGATCATTTTATTTGAGGGGCGATCATTTCAAGACTCAACAAAGCTTTATTTGTGCATAAACGCTAGAATTGTTAAAATGCCTTGACAAACACCTGGCTTTGTCTCTTTACTTTCACCATCTCTGTGATTTGGATGTATTCGCAGATAATTTACTGTTAACCGCTCGTGGGTTGTAACTAAACTTTAACCTCCTCACCATCCATCTGACAGGTTTTGTCACGCGTGGCAAGATTTCACCGGCTGGTTTGTACCAAGCAATTTATGAAGAGATTGGGAATATTCCACCTGGCAAGGATTCCTATCAGATCCGGCGTTCAGGTCTGTGTTTCATATTTCATACCTAATTTTCACGAGACAAATGTCACTTCCACTTAAATACCCCATTTTAATAGTCAGTTGACTGACTGAACACTGTCAGAAATCCCTTCACTATCACCATGTGAAGGAGTCCGATCACAGTGTGAGTGTGTCTATATCTGTGTGTATAGTAAGATGAGCAATGGGCTTGGGAAGATTCCCACCCGTCGCTACTGCTCAAAGAAAGTGATTTCTGTTTGCAGCTATCATGTCAGTCTATTCCATTTAAACTAGACCTTAAATGATCACTACTCTCAGGAGGAGGCAGTCACATTGACTCAGATTTTATTTCTCTCGGTGACTGGATATCAGGATCAGAAACACGTTCGCATCAGGAACTCCTTACCTGAAATCGGTGGTTTCGACAAAAAAAACTTATTCTGACACTTTGTATTCTGAAGTTTAACATGCAATCGACAAATTCTGCTTCATGCTACTGGGGCAGCAACACTACCATACCGATATAAGTTCTGTCCTGAGATATATTTGGAGGGCGATTTAACCATTGCGATAAATTACTCAGGTTACAACAAAAGACACAAAGACGATTTCCCTGGCAGATAAGATAAAGGAGAATCCTAAAAGATTCTATGAGTATATTAAAAGTAAAAGGGTAAATAGGGAGAGAGTAGGTCCCCTTTAGGATCAGTGTGGTAATCGATGTGTGGAGCTTTGGGAAATGGGCGAGGTCTTAAATGAATACTTTTCATCGGTATTTACCGTGCAGAAAGTCATCGAAGATAGTGAGTTCAAGGCAGGGAACAGCGATATCCTGGAGCATATCAACATTGCAAGGGAGGAGCTATTGGAGGTTTTGAAGCCCATTCAGGTGGATAAATCTCCAGGGCCCGACCAGGTGTATCCTAGGATGCTATGGGAAGCAAGGGAGGGAATTGCTCGTGACCTGTCAGAGATTTTTGCATCATCGTTAGCCAGAGGTGAGGTACAGGAAGACTGGATGACAGCTGATGTTGTGCCTTAATTTAAGAAGCGGACCAGGGATAAGCCAGGGAACTACAGGCCCGTGAGCCTTACATCATTGGTGGGAAAGTTATTGGAAAGGATTTCTGAGAGACAGGATTTATATGCATTTGGAAATGCAAGGTCTGATTAGGGATCGTCAGCATGACTTTGTGAGTGGGAATGCACGACTCACGAATTTGATTGAGTTTTTTAAGGAGGTGACCAAGAGAATTGATAAGGGCATGGTGGTGGATGTTGTCCACATGGACTTTAGCAAGGCCTTTGCCAAGGTGCTTCATGGTAGGTTGGTCCGGAAGGTTCGAACACATGTGCTCCAGGGTGAGGTTGCCAATTGGATACAAAGTTGGCTTGGTGATAGGAGGCAGAAGGCAGTGGTGGAGGATTGTTTTTCAGATTGGAGGCTGGTGACCAGTAGTGTGCCGCAGGGATTGGTGCTGGGCCCTCTGTTGTTTGTCATATATATGAATGACTTGGATGAGAATGTAGGGGGCATGATTAGTAAGTTTGCAGATGATACCAAAATTGATGGTATGGTGGACAGTGAAGACGGTTGTCTAAGGTTACAACAGGATATAGATCAACTGGAAAAGTGGACATCGGATTGGCAAATGGAATTCAACGCAAACAATTGCAAAGCGATGCATTTTGGGAAGTTAAACCAGGACAGGACATATCCAGTGAATGGCAGTGCCCTGGGGAGTGTTGCTGTGCGGAAAGGCCTTGAGGTGCAAGTACATAGTTCCCTGAAAGTGGCGACGCAGGTAAACCGGGTTGTGAAGAGGGCGTATGGCCTTCATTGGCCGAGGCACTCAGCACAAGAGTTGGGACATCATGTTACAGTTGTACACAGCGTTGGTTAGGCCGCATTCGGAGTACTGAGTGCAGTTCTGGTCCCTGCAGTACTGTAAAGGTGTGAGTAACTTAGAGAAGATGCAGAAAAGATTCACCAGGATGTTACTTGCTTTGGAGGGCTTGACGTATAAAGAGAGAATGGAGACCCTGGGTCTGTTTTCCCAGGAGCGAAGGAGGCTGAGAGGGGACAACATAGAGCGTTATAAAATTATGAGAATCATAGATAGGGTCGTTAGCCAGAGTCAGTGTCCCATGGTAGGGGTGACTAAAACCATAGGGCATAGATTTAAGGTGAGAGGGAGGAGGTTTAATGGGGATTAACGAGGTAACTTTTTCACACAAATAACAGCGGATACCTGGAATGTGCTGCCAGAGCAGGTGGTGGAGAGTGTAACAGTAGCAACATTTAAGAGGCATTTGGACAGGTACTTGAATGAGCAAGGCATAGAGGGATATTCAATTAGTGCACACAGGTGGGATTAGAATAGATATGCATTATGGTCAGCAGGGACGTGGTGGGCCATTGGACCTGTTTCTATGCTGTACGACTCTATGACTCTAAGAAAAAATCCATTATTAGCCTCCTTGCACTCCTTCCTGCACCACTATCCGGGGTGGAGTTGGGTTTTAGAGCCACCATCGGCCGTTTGAGACTGAAAGGGGAAGAGGCGAGAAAAGGGTGGACGGATTCTGGATTAAGAAACTGTGCTATCTGACTATGTTTTACACTATTGTCTCTGCTCTGATGTCTGAAATCTGAACTACCAGCTGCACTGTATTTTGTTTGAACTGCTCGCTGTTTGGGCCAAAGTTTATGGTCCATCCCTAGTTGCTCTTGAACCACTGCAGTCCCTGTGATGAATGTTCCACAATCACGTCAGATACAAAGTCCCAGGACATTGTCACCAGATGATAACTGTATTATGTTATTTATTCGAACGTCCTAATCAATCTCTCCAATAACCATCCATGTTTGTGTTTTACAGTTGCTGATTCCATTGAGTCCCTCAATCAGATTGAATATTACACCAGTCACAGTTTGGGTGACACGGATCCTGGATCAGAATATCCTGAAGGGAACTCCTCCAGTATTCAGGGTGGGTACAGTTTTACTTGTTACCATAACGTTTTTTAATCCATCACTCTGTCTGCTATCTAAAATCAACAATTAAATCAATCAGAACTTACTCGCCCTAAAATGATGCTGCTGAAGACATGGAGATATGCTGAGTGAGTTTAGTTTAAAAAAATGGAGAAATAATTTGGATTTCTACAAAATCATCCCGATTGTCCCCAGTAGTATAATGGAATGAAACTTTCAGTTCATGATGTTTTCTGACACTGTTGGCTGGACGATGAAATGTGAAATTTGTGTGCATGTTGGTTGGGTGATTCAATGGGATGCATGTGAATTTAAAATGGAGGGCAGAATTTTGCTACACATTGACCACAGTCTGGGATTGAAAATGTCGCTGGATAGCGGTGCAAAGGAAACCCGACGTCCTTACACAGTTAGGTGATATTCCCGGAGTTGACCGAGCTCGTGGGTGGAGGCTCCACTTTAAGACGCTGGGCAGATAACTGAGCAAAGAAAACAGGAAATTCATGGCAGTTTTCCAAACTATTCACAATTTAGTGAAAGGCGGGCGAGACTAACAGTTTCAGAGACTCGCCATCGATAACCAAGGGGAAGTTCAGAGGAAGGTCAGTTTTGGCCGTGAAAAGCATTGTGGCACTGGAGGGAGGGGGAGAGATATTGAATCACGGTATTGGCAATCTGGAGGCTGACCGATCTTGGCGATCACAACAGAGGTAGTCAGGATGAGCATCCGTTCTGACTTACAAGATAGGTATAAAAATAAAAACAATGAAGGGCTTGAGAAGTGAGTGCATCAATTTACAATAGGTGTCATCCACTCCTGTCTTGAGTTCTCCCATAGTGGAGGGGCATCAGAGATGGAGAGAACAGCAGTCCCTAAGAGTTGGTCTGCTGCACCCAGAGGGCGACAGGAATCGTGAGGCTGGAACAGAGTGTGGATTAGCATTGCAGCACAGTAGCACGCAAGCAGCTTCTTGAGTGCAGATGATGCTATCCACGAATGGGTCTACCATCAGAGGCTCTGCTTCCTGCAAATGTCAGAGCAGCAGTGTCACTGAAGATTGTGCCAATCCAGGGAGGCGGTCACTGAGCTGTCCACGTTGATGGAGGAGGATCTTAACCAATGAGTGGGGGCACCCCTCTTCCAATTTCATTTTCATATTTTGTGACATTTAAGGCTGCCAGCCTAATGTTAGGCATTGCACTCACCTTGCCAAACTACATCAGGGCATTGATCCTGTTACTGCACTGAAGCCTCTTACATGGGACTACCTCACGTCTGCTCATCCCCTCCTCAATCTCCTGTCAGGCCCTGCCTGCCTGCCTAGCCGGCCTCCTTCATCCATCCTGATGGAAAAGCGCTTCGCTCCTACCCTTGCCGCTTGGAGGAATACGTACAGGGAGACATGAGAAAACCTGGACGCCACCCTTGCTCTGACTGCTGCCATCTGACAAACACACCAGTTGTCAGTCCTCCCACCCAATGTCCTACAGTGCTCCTGTCTTTCAATCGATTGCTGGCTGCCGTTTAAAATATATCACGGGCCTATGGAGACTTAACTGCCGTGGCACGACATGGTCCTACCATTCGTTAGCCTCTAATCTCACTCCAGCTGAAGATCACAGTCAAAACTGGCCGGCCTGGGTAGATTGGCGTCCAACAGTATCATTCTAAATATTCAGTGTTACCATTTGATTTTTGTGAAAATCATTATTTCCTCTCAGGTCTGGTCCCCGGTGATTATGATGATGTTCAGACTGGAGCCGTTGACACTCAGGATGGTCATTTGTTTCTGGACAGTGGTCCTGATGATCTTTTCCCACTGACAGCTGCCGGCGGTGATCTCTCCACTCTCGGTGAGTCAAACTCTCACAGTCACCAGCTCTCTGTCACTACTTTGAATTTCATTCCAATCGGCGATCTCACAGGCTGCTGGTTGATTTAAATTCATGTTGTGATTAAAGCAAATTAGTTCCATCAATGCTGGACTTATTTTAGAAAATACATCCTGACGTTATTCGGTGTGTGATATCTCTCTTATGAACACACTCACTGGAAATCCTTCAGGTGCTCAATCTAAACACCCTGATTCAGGCTCAGCAGATCCACCTCATCTGCTATCACCCAGCGGGAAAATAACGACATGGTGAATGCAGCTGGAAAACATTCAAATTCCAGTCCCCATCACCTCATTGACACTTATACAGATGACCCGCACTGAACTCGCTTTTAGTTCAATAATTAATCCATCATCTTTCTCTCCACAGTATACAGCTCCCAGACCCGCACTGATCCCGGTTTACCGGTTCCCTCCAATCCTGAAAACAATGAGGATGTTCACTGTGACACGTTCACAACAGCAGACATTCCACCAATGATGGGCAATGAGTGTGCGGTTCAACATCTTCCATCGACATCAACCCGGTAAGACCAATGCTGTATTATTTGTTCCATTTATTTGTGCTGACAGAGTGCAGTCCCGGCTGGTTCTGATATTAATATGATAATGAGTTTTGTTTTCAACAGTCAGTGATTCTAAAGTATCAGAGTGAACATTCTGCGTACTTACTATTGAAATAGGAGGCTTATTGAAACAAGGATGTTCTGAGTAGAGAACATAAACTGTATTTCATCTGTTTGTGTGATGGTTGGCATTGTTTTAACCCTCTTAAGGCAGTTTTGTTTTTCCTTTCAGGTAAATGTCACCCTCAGATCCTGTGTATGATGCCTCGAGGCGGATCACAGACTGATGTATTAAATCTGAGAGAATGGCATGAACTTTTCCAACAGTGTGAACATGCTGAATGTGCATTACATCACGATATAAACATCACGATATGTTCATCAATGACCAGATTAATTGGTTTTGAAATAACTAGATTTGGGTTTTCTCCACATTTTGTCTGAAAGTGTGTGTATTCTGTTTCATTAAAATACAAAAGAGAATTGATTTCGGACCATTTCTCTGTCTGTACAAATACTGAGATATATTACTCCGCATGTAATTACCAACACTGTCACAGAGATTAAAACCATTGCTTATTAATAAAGGGTTTGTACGAAGTTCGTTCTGTAAACGCTTCACATTTTCATATCCTATTAAAGAAGGTTTAGAATACGTCAGGTGGCAAATAAATGGTCTGTCTCTTTTATCTGCATTTATTGTAATTGCCTCCTCCACCGCTATATGATCGATGTGGACATATTACCGCAGTTTATAATGTAAGTGTTGATAAAGAATGGAAATTATGGAAAATTAATAAAACATTTATTCCATGTTTTAGTTGCAATGTGTTCCTTTGTCAATATTAATTCCTATATTATGGTTCAAGTGCTAAATATACACCAATTACAAGATACAATACAATGTTGTTTTGCTGTGCTGCACTCTCCCACAATATAGTGGGGGAGCAGGAGAATCTGATCAGAAATTAACATGTTTTTGCACTTTAATTCTAAATATTTCAATTAGTCATCAGTGGAGTGCAATTGTTACTCAGTCGGGAGAACGACTAGATAAAGCATTAGTGTCCAGCAGATTGTGATTTTTGTGTTTGGTTGGCTTACTGAAATGCCCGTATTGACCAGCAGAGGGCGACCATTATTAGAATTGAGAACAGATAATGCTGGAAACACTTAAGAGGTCAGGTATCATCTGGAGCGAGAGACACAGAACTAGCATTGCACGTCAATGCGATTTCTTCAGAAAATTATATGATATCAGAGATTAACTACTTTTAGCAAATACAGAACCAGGGATAAGGGGGCGTGCAGAGAGTAAAAGAGTTAAGGTTTTTATTCAGATGGTGGCAAGTGTAATTAAATGAACCCCCACCCTCATTAATATCTCTTTTCTAAGTCCTCTGATCTGCAGCACCTCATTGTCTCAACCCTGACAATGTCATTAATCCTGCTGACCATGGAATCTCTTGTTGTTATTTGCTGAAAAGACCTCTACCTTGGGAAGCCTACACTCTAACTCTCTGACATATTATCCCACCTCCACCTAGACCGTGACACCACCACCGAACATCATGTCATCCTTTCCCAGCAGTGAACTCACCTCCTCTTGATATCTTCACATCACAGCTTGAAACCGCACAGTCTACCAACCTCACTCAGCCCCCTCTAACTCTTTCTGAACATCAACGAACAAGGCTACCTCCATAGACATAACATTTCAACCTGTTCCTTTTCAATGGATCTTAATTCTTCCCTTCGCAACACTACTTTCTCCCCTTGTCTTCTTCTGTCGCCATCCATGAGTTAACTATTCCGGTTTCCTGGGCAGAACAGTCTCCTTTTCACGATGGGCATCCCGCCCACCACTGCAAACAGGATACTTAGATTCCTACAACTCCATACCCCACCAGGCCGTCTAATCACTCTACATTTACATCTCTCACCAAGATGTACTTTCTGTCTATACTTCACTCCCTCTCTCCGGAGTATGTAATTCTGCTGAAACGCTACCGCTCAGCGGGACGATCAATCCCTTTAAAAATCAATCCATTCAAGAAATGTCACGACTGAGATGACTGAGATGAGGAAACATAGAAATATAGAAAATAGGAGCAGGAATATGCCATTCGGCACTTCGAGCCTGCTCTGCCATTCATTATGATCATGGCTGATCATCCAACTAAGTAACCTTTTCCCGCTTTCGCCCCATATCCTTTGATCGCTTTGGAACCAAGAGCTATATCTAACTCCTTCTTGAAAACATACAATGCTTTGGCCTCAACTGCTTTCTGTGGTAGTGAATTCCGCAGACTCACCATTCTCTGGGTGAACAAATTTCTCCTCATCTCGGTCCTGAAAGATTTACCCCGTATCCTTAGATTACGACTCCTAGTTCTGGACTCTCCCACCATCGGGAACATCCTTCCTGCATCTACCCTGTCAGGTTCTGTTAGAATTTTGTAGGTTTCTAGGAGATCCCCCCGCGCTCTTCTGAACTCCAGCGAATATAATCCTGACCGATTCAGTCTCTCCTCATACGACAGTCCCACCATCCCAGGAAACAGTCTGGTAAACCTTCCCTGCAATCCCTCGATAACACGAACATCCTTCTTCAAATAAGGAGACCAAAACTGCACACAATATTCCAGGTGTGGCCTCACCAAGGCCCTGTATAACTGCAGCAAGTAATCCCCACTACTGTACTCGAATCCTGTCGTTATGAAGGCTAAAATAACTTTAGCCTTTTTTACTGCCTGTTGCAACTGCATGCTTACCTTCAGCGACTGGTGTACGAGAACACCCAGGTCTCGTTGCCTATTCCCCTCTCTCAGGTTATAGCCGTTCTGATAATCACTTGCCTTCCTGTTTTTGCTACCAAAGTGGATAACCTCACACATATCCACATTATACTGCATCGGCCATGCATTAGCCCACTCACTCAACTTGTCCAAATCACCCGGAAGCCTCTCTACATCCTTCTCACAATTCACTCTCCGGCCCAGTTTTGTGTCACTGCAAATTTGGAGATATTACATTTAGTTCCCTCATCTAAATCATTAATGTAGATTGTGAATAGCTGGGATCCTAGCACCGGTCCCTGTTGTACCCCACTGGCCACTGCCTGCCATTCAGAAAAATACCCATTGATCCCTAAACTTTGTTTCCTGTCCGCCAACCAACTTTCTATTCATCGCAATACACTAACCCCAATCCCATGCGCTTTAATTTTACATGGTAATATCTTGTGTGGGACTTTGCCGAAAGCCTTCTGAAAGTCCAAATAATCCAATGGCACTCCCTCATCAACTCGACTAGTTACATCCTCCAAGAATTCTAGTAGATTTGTCAAGTAGATTTCCCTTGCGTAAATCCATGCTGATGCTGTCAGTTTCTACCACTGTTCTTTAAGTGCTCTGCTATAAATTCTTTGGCAATGGACTCTAGAATTTTCCCCACTACCGACGTCAGGCTAACTCGAATGCAATTCCCTGCTTTCTCTCTGCCTCCCTTTTTAAATAGTGGGGTTACATTAACTACCCTCCAATTTGTAAGAACTGTTCCAAAGTCTATAGAATCTTGGATGATGACCACCAATCCATCCACTACTTCGAGGGCCACTTCCTGAAGTACTCTGGGATACGTACCATCAGGCCCTCGGGATTTATCAGCCTTCATCCGATCAATTTCCCTAACACCATTTCTCTACTGACGCTGATTTCTGTCATTATATCGGTCTGGCTCAGTGCCTGGTGTCTGATCTGTGTTTGTGTGCGTATGTGTGTGTTTATCTGCCTGTCTGCGATTTTGTCTTTGTCTTTGTGTATCTGTCTGGCCAGTGCCTGTGGTCTGATCGGTGTGGTTGTGTGTGTGTTTGTTTTTGTATATCCTGGGCTCTGATCAGTGTGTGTGCATGCGTTTGTATGCATGTTTGTATATCTGTCTGGCTCAGTGCCTGGGGTCTGATCGCTGTGTATGTGTGTATGTATGTGTGTGCGTGTGTGTGTGTGTGTGTGTGTGTGTGTGTGTGTGCGTGTGTGTGTGTGTGTGTGTATCTGCCTGTCTGCGATTATGTATATGCCTTTTTGTATCTGTCTGGCCAGTGCCTGTGGTCTGATCGGTGTGCTTGTGTGTGTGTGTGTGTGTGTGTGTGTGTGTGTGTATGTGTGTGTGTGTGTGCTTGTATGTGTGTCTGTGTGTGCGTGCGTGTGTTTTCATTTCGGACTGGCTCAGTGCCTGGAGTCTGATAGGTGTGTGTGCATGTGCGCGTGTGTGTATGTTTGTCTGTCAGTCACTGTTTGTGTCTGTATGTTAGTATATCTGTTTGGCTCAGTGCCTGGGGTCTGATTGGAGTCTCTACGTGTGTATATGTGTGCGTGTGTATTTCTATATATATCCGGCACTGTGCCTGGCGTCTGATTTATGTGTGTGTTGTGTGTATCTGTCTGTCTGTGTTTGTGAGTGTGTGTTTCTATATCTGTCTGGCTCAGTGCCTGGAGTCTGATTTATGTGTGTTTCGTGTGCATCTGTCTGTCTGTCACTGTTTGTGAGTGTGTGCTTGCATATCGGTCTGGATTACAGCCTGGTGTCTGTGTGTGTGTGTGTGTGTGTCTGTCTGTCTCTGTTTGTGTCTGTGTCTTTGGATATCTGTCTGCCTCAGTGCTGGCGTTTGTTCGGTGTGTGGCTGTGAATGTGTGGTGTCTGTCTCTGTTTGTGTGTATTTATTTGTATATCGCTCCAGCTCAGTACCTAGGGGCTGATCAGTGCGCTCGTGTGTGTGTGTGTGTGTGTGTGTGTGTGTGTGTGTGTGTGTGTGTGTGTGTGTGTGTGTGTGTGTGTGTGTGTGTGAGTTGTGAGTGTATCTGCGTGCGTGTGTGAATTTGTCTGGCTCTCACTGTTTGTGCCTGTGTTTCTGAATCGGTCTGGCTCAGTGCCTGGTGTCTGATCTTTCTGTTTCTGTGTGTATGTGGTGTGTTTCTGTATGTGTCTGTGAGCGCGCGTGTGTGTTTGTGTGTGTGTGCATGTTTGTGTGTGTGTGTGCGTGCGTTTGGACAAAGAACAAAGAAGAGTACAGCACAGGAACAGGCCATTCGGCCCTCCAAGCCTGCCCCGATCTTGATGCCTGCCTAAACTGAAACCTTCTGCACGTCCAGGGACCATATCCCTCTATTCCCATCCTACTCATGTATTTGTCAAGATGCCTCTTAAACGTCGCTATCGTACCTGCTTCCACCACCTCACCCGGCAGCAAGTTCCAGGCACTCACCACCCTCTGTGTAAAGAACTTGCCTCGCACATCCCCTCTAAACTTTGCCCCTCGCACCTTAAACCTATGCCCCCCTAGCAACTGACTCTTCCACCCTAGGAAAAAGCTTCTGACTATCCACTCTGTCCATGCCTCTCATAACTTTGTAAACCTCGATCATGTCGCCCCTGCACCTGCGTCGTTCCAGTAAAAATAATCCGAGTTTATCCAACCTCTCCTCATAGCTAATGCCGTTCAGACCAGGCAACATCCTCGTTAACCTCTTCTGTACCCTCTCCAAAGCCGCCACGTCCTTCTGGTAGTGTGGCGACCAGAATTGCACGCAATATTCTAAGTGTGGCCTAACTAAAGTTCTGTACAGCTATTCTAAGTGTGGCCTAACGAACGATCTGTACAGCTATTCTAAGTGTGGCCTAACTAAAGTTCTGTACACCTTGTTTGTGTGCGTGTTTGTGTGTCTGTCTGGCTCAGGGCCTGGGGTCGGATTGGCGTGTGTGTATCTCTTTCTGTCGGTGTGTGTGTGCTGCTATATCTGCCTGGCTCAGTGTCTGGGGTCTGTTTGGTGTGTATCTGTCCGTCTCTGTTTCTAAGTGTGTGCTTCTAAATCTGTCTGGCTCAGTGCCTCGGGTCTGATTTATGTGTATTTAGTGTGTAGATGTCTGTCTGTCTCAGATCATGAGTGTGTGTTTGTATATCGGTCTGGCTCAGAGCCTGGTGTCTGATATTATCTATGTGTGTGTGTGTGTGTGTGTCTGTGTGTTTCTTTGGCTGTGCCTGTGTGTTTGTATACCTGTCTGCCTCAGTGCTGGGGGTCTGATCGGTGGGTGGCTGTGGATGACTGGTATCTGCCTCTGTACGTGTGTATTTATTTGTATATTGCTCCAGCTCAGTGCCTGGGGCCTGATCAGTGTGTGTTAGTGTGTGTGTGTGCTTGTGTCTGTGTGTGTGTGTGTGTGTGTGTGTGTGTGTGTGTTTCTGGCTCAGTGTTTGTGGTCTGATTGGTGTGTGTGTGTCTGTGTGCGCGTGTTTGTGTGTGGCTGTGTGTTTCCAGATCTGTCTGCCTCAGTGCCGTGGGTCTGATCGGTGTGTGACTGTGGATGTGTGGTGTCTGTCGGTGTTTGTAAGTGTTTATTCGTGCATTGCTCTGGCTCAGTGCCTGGGGTCTGATGTGTGTGTGTGTGTGTGTGTGTGCGTGTGTGTGTGCGTGTGTGTGTGAATATATGTGTGTGTTTGTGTGTGTGTGTTTCTATATCTGTCTGGCTCAGTGCCTGGGGTCTGATTTATGTGTGTATGGTGTGTATCTGTCTGTCTGTCTCTGTTCATGTGTGTGTGTTTGTATATCGGCCTTGCTCAGAGCCTGGTGTCTGATCGGTGTGAGGCTGTGGATGTGTGCTGTCTGTCTTTGTTTGTGTGTATTTATTCGTATATTGCTCTCGCTCAGTGCCTGGGGTCTGATCAGAGTGTGTGTGTGTGTGTGTGTGTGTGTGTGTGTGTGTGTGTGTATGTGTGTGTGCGTGTGTTTGTATATCTGTCTGCCTCAGTGCCAGGGGTCTGATCGGTGTGAGGCTGTGGATGTGTGCTGTCTGTCTTTGTTTGTGTGTATTTATTCGTATATTGCTCTCGCTCAGTGCCTGGGGTCTGATCAGTGTGTGTGTGTGTGTGTGTGTGTGTGTGTGTGTGTGTGTGTGTGTGTGTGTGTGTGTGTGTGTGTGTGTGTGTGTGTGTGTGTGTGCATATATCTGTCTCGCTCAGTGTTTTTGGTCTGATTGATGTGTGTGTGTGTGTGTGTGTGTGTGTTAGTGTATGTGTGTGTGCCACGTCTTTTTTTCTGTCTGTTTCAACTTGTGAGTGCGTGTTTGTATCTCTGCCAGGCTCAGAGCCTGTGTTCAGATCGGTTTGTGTGCGTGTGCGAATGTGTGTGTGTGTATGTATATCTGTCTGGTTCAGTACCTTTGGTCAGATCGGTGTGTGGCTGTGGATGTGTCGCGTCTGTCTCTGTTTGTGTGTATTTATTTGCATATCGCACTACCTCAGTGCCTGGGGTCAGATGAGTGTGGATGGAGCTCCCGCTCTATGTACAAAGTGGATGGAGCTCCCTCTCTGCATATAAATTGGAGGGAGCTCCATCTCTATGTATAAAGTGGAGGGGGCTCCCTTTCTGTGTATAAAGTGGAGGGAGTTCCCTCTCTGTGTATAAAGTGGATGGCGATGAATGACAGAGGAGAGAGGGAAGTGAATACAAATGGAGAGCAGCACAAAGTGAAAGATATTGAGAGACAGAAGGGATAGTGAAATGGGAATTTGACAGTACCCCAGTAACAATCCCCATTATCTGCTCAGTCTGTTATTCGGGATTTAGTGTGAATGTTTTATGGGTAGTGTTGGATCATTGTTCGACATTTCTAACTGCAGTGACAATCCAAACAAATGCAAGTGTTACAACTTGAAAATTCACCAAGAAATGGCTCAAAGCATTGCTGCCATGGAGAAGAGGGAGAGAGAAATGGAGGGAGAGAGACACCGACAGAGTGGGACAGAGACAAATGGAGAGAGTGAGAGAGATAGAGCTAGAGGGAGAGCGACAAAGAGAGAAACCGAGACAGAGGGAGAGAGACAGACAGAGAGGGCGACAGGCAGATGCAGAGGGAGAGAGACAGGGATAAATCGAGAGAGACAGATACAGAGGGAGAAAGACAGATGCAGAGGGTGAAAGACAGATGCAGAGGGACCAAGACAGATTCAGAGGGCGAGAGAGAGAGACAGACACAGAGGGAGACAGGCAGATGCAGAGGGAGAGACACAGGCAGAATGTGAGGGAGACAGATACAGAGGGACAGAGAGAGGTGCGGAGGGAAAAAGGGACAGAAAGAGAGAGAGAGGGAGAGATTAGAGGAGAAATTTTACATCTAATAATGTTTTAAAAAAGATCACATTAAAAATTTAAACTGGCTGTGTGCAAGAACTAAATTTGAAAGGAAACATTGGGGTTCAGTGTGAGAGTGTCGGGGGCAAGTGCTGGATCGGTGTCTGGTGTTTTCAAACTGCAGTGACTTTTAATGTTGTTGAACAATGTTACTAAACACTGACTAACTGAGATGGGGGGGCGAGAGATGGGGGAGAGGGAGATGGGGCGAGAGAGATGGGGGCGAGGTAGATTGGGCAGAGAGAGATGGGGAGAGAGAGGAGATGGGGAGTGAGATGGGAAGAGAGAGATGGGGAGAGTGAGATGGGGAGAGAGAGAGATGGGGAGAGAGAGAGATGGGGTAGAGAGAGATGGGGAGAGAGAGACATTGTGAGAGAGAGATATGGGGGAGAGAGAGATGGGGAGAGAGAGAGATTGTGAGAGAGAGAGATGGAGAGAGAGAAATGGGGAGATGGAGAGTAGTGGAGAGAGAGAGAGAGAAGGGGAACAGAGAAAGAGGGGGAGAGAGAGATATGGGGTGAGAGAGAGACATGGAGAGAGAGAGAGATGGGGAGAGAGAATTTGGGGGGAGAGAGATGGGGAGAGAGAGATGGGGAGAGGGAGATGGGGGAGTGGGAGATGGGGAGAGGTGGGAGGAGAGAGAGAGATGGGGAGAGAGATGGGAAGAGAGAGATGGGGAGAGAGAGATGGGGAGAGAGAGAGATGGGGAGAGAGAGAGATGGGGTAGAGAGAGATGGGGAGAGAGAGACATTGTGAGAGAGAGATATGGGGGAGAGAGAGATGGGGAGAGAGAGAGATTGTGAGAGAGAGAGATGGAGAGAGAGAGATGGGGAGATGGAGAGTAGTGGAGAGAGAGAGAGAGAAGGGAAACAGAGAAAGAAGGGGAGAGAGAGATATGGGGTGAGAGAGAGACATGGAGAGAGAGAGAGAGATGGGGAGAGAGAATTTGGGGGGAGAGAGATGGGGAGAGAGAGATGGGGAGAGGGAGATGGGGAGAGGGAGATGGGGAGAGCGAAATGAGAGGCGAGAGATGGGGAGAGAGAAGGGGAGAGAGATGGGAGAGGAGAGATGGGGAGGGAGATTTGGGAGGAGGGAGATGGGAGGGGAGAGATGGGGAGAGGGAGAGATGGGGAGGGAGGGATGATGGAGTGAGAGATTGGGTTGGGAGAGATGGGGAGAGAGAGATTATGGAGAGAGAGATGGGGCAGAGAGATGGGGAGAGAGAGAGATGGGGAGAGAGATAAGGGAGAGAGAGATGGGGAGAGCGAGATGGGGAGCGAAAGAGATGGGGGAGAGAGAGTTGGAAAGAGAGAGATGGGGAGAGAGAGATGGGGGAGAGAGAGATGGGGAGAGAGAGATGGGGAGAGAGAGAGATGGGGTAAAAGAGAGAGATAGAGAGAGAGAGAGATGGGGAGAGAGAGTTGGGAGAGAGAGAGTAGGGGGGAGATAGAAGGTAGACAGAGAGAGAAGGGGCGAGAGAGAGGTGGGGTGAGAGAGAGACATGGACAGAGAGAGAGAGATGGGGAGAGAGAGTATTTGGGGGAGAGTGATGGGTGAGAGAGAGATGGGTGAGAGGGAGATGGGGGAGAGCGAAATGGGACGAGAGAGATGGGGGAAAGAAAAGGGGGGAGAGAGATGGGAGAGGAGAGAGGGGAGAGGGAGATTTGGGAGGAGAGAGATGGGAAGGGAGAGATGGGGAGAGGGAGAGATGGGGAGGGAAAGATATGGGGAGGGAGTGATTGGGGAGAGAGAGATGAGGGAGAGAGAGATGGGGAGGCAGAGATGCAGAGAGAGAGAAATGGGGACAGAGATAGGGGAAAGAGAGTTGGGGAGAGACATGGGGAGAGACAGATGGGGAGAGAGAGATGAAGGAGAAAGAGATGAGGAGGGAGAGATGGAGAGAGAGAGAGATGGGGAGACACAGATGGGGAAAGGGAGATAGAAAGAGAGGGATGCGGGAGAGAGAAATGGGGAGAGAGAGATGGGGTGAGAGAGTTGGGGGAGGGAGAGATGGGGAGAGAGAGATGGGGAGCGAGATAGGGGAGAGATAGATGGGGAGAGAGAGATGGGGAGAGAGAGGTGGGGAGAGAGTTATCGGGAGAGAGAGATGGGGAGAGAGGGATGCGGGAGAGAGAGATGGGGAGAGAGAGATGGGGAGAGGGAGATGGGGGAGGCAGAGATGGGGAGAGAGAGAGAGATGGGGAGAGAGAATGGGGGGATGGAGAGAGATGGTGAGAGGGAGATGGGGAGAGGGAGATAAGGAGGAGGGAGATTGGGCAGTGCGAATGGGAGAAGAGATGGGAGAGAGAGATGGGGTAGAGAGATAGGAGGGGAGAGATGAGGAGAGGGAGAGATGGTGGAGGGAGTGATGGTGAGAGAGATGAGGGAGTGTGAGATGGGGGATGGAGAGTTGGGGTGAGAGAGATGGGGCAGAGAGAGGTGGGGAGAGAGAGAGATGGGGAGCGAGACAAGGGAGGGAGAGAATGGGAGAGAGATGGGGACAGAGATAAGGGAGATAGAGATGGGGAGAGCGAGATGGGGAGAGAAAGAGATGGGGAGAGAGAGATGGAAAGAGAGAGATGGGGAGAGAGAGAGATGGGGTAAGAGAGAAAGATGGGGGGAAGAGAGAGATGAGGAGAGAGAGATGGGAGAGAGAGAAATGGGGAGAGAGAGAGATGGGGTAGAGAGAGATGGGGAGAGAGATACATTGTGAGAGAGAGATATGGGGGAGAGAGAGATGGGGAGACAGAGAGATTGTGAGAGAGAGAGATGGAGAGAGAGAGATGGGGAGATGGAGAGTAGTGGAGAGAGAGAGAGAGAAGGGGAACAGAGAAAGATGGGGAGAGAGAGAGATGGGGTGAGAGAGAGACATGGAGAGAGAGAGAGAGATGGGGAGAGAGAATTTGGGGGGAGAGAGATGGGGAGAGAGAGATGGGGAGAGGGAGATGGGGGAGAGGGAGATGGGGTGAGCGAAATGAGAGGAGAGAGATGGGGAGAGAGAAGGGGAGAGAGATGGGAGAGGAGAGATGGGTAGGGAAATTTGGGAGGAGAGAGATGGGAGGGGAGATATGGGGAGAGGGAGAGATGGGGATGGAGAGATGTGGGGAGGGAAAGATCGGGTTGGGAGAGATGGGGAGAGAGAGATTATGGAGAGAGAGATGGGGCAGAGAGATGGGGAGAGAGAGAGATGGGGAGAGAGATAAGGGAGAGAGAGATGGGGAGAGCGAGATGGGGAGCGAAAGAGATGGGAGAGAGAGAGTTGGAAAGAGAGAGATGGGGAGAGAGAGATGGGGGAGAGATAGTTGGGGAGAGAGAGATGGGGAGAGAGAGAGATGGGGTAAAAGAGAGAGATGGAGAGAGAGAGAGAGATGGGGACAGAGAGATGGGAGAGAGAGAGTAGGGGGGAGAGAAGGTAGACAGAGAGAGAAGGGGAGAGAGAGAGGTGGGGTGAGAGAGAGACATGGACAGAGAGAGAGAGATGGGGAGAGAGAGTATTTGGGGGGAGAGTGATGGGTGAGAGAGAGATGGGGGAGAGGGATATGGGGGAGAGCGAAATGAGGGAGAGAGATGGGGAAAGAAAAGTGGGGGAGAGAGATGGGAGAGGAGAGAGGGGAGAGGGAGATTAGGGAGAAGAGAGATGGGAAGGGAGAGATGGGGAGAGGGAGAGATGGGGAGGGAAAGATAAGGGGAGGGAGTGATTGGGGAGAGAGGGATGAGGGAGAGAGAGATGGGGAGGCAGAGATGGAGAGAGAGAGATGGGGAGAGAGATAGGGGAAAGAGAGATGGGGAGAGAGATGGGGAGAGACAGATGGGGAGAGAGAGATAGAAAGAGAGGGATGCGGGAGAGAGAAATGGGGAGAGAGAGAGATGGGGTGAGAGAGATGGGGGAGGGAGAGATGGGGAGAGAGAGAGATGGGGAGAGAGATAGGGGAGTGATAGATGGGGAGAGAGAGATGGGGAGAGATATGGGGAGACGGAGATGGGGGAGGGAGAGATGGGGGGAGAGAGAGAGATGGGGAGAGAGAATGGGGGGAGGGAGAGAGATGGTGAGAGGGAGATGGGGAGAGGGAGATAAGGGGGAGGGAGATGGGGCAGTGCGAAATGGGAGAAGAGATGGGAGAGAGATGGGGGTAGAGAGATGGGAGGGGAGAGATGAGGAGAGGGATAGATGGTGGAGGGAGTGATGGGGAGAGAGATGAGGGAGTGTGAGATGGGGATGTGGAGTTGGGGCGAGAGAGATGGGGCAGAGAGAGGTGGGTGGAGAGAGAGATGGGGAGCGAGACAAGGGAGGGAGAGAATGGGAGAAAGATGGGGACAGAGATAAGGGAGAGAGAGATGGGGAGAGCGAGATGGGGAGAGAAAGAGATGGGGGAGAGAGAGAGATGGAAAGAGAGAGATGGGGAGAGAGAGATGGGGAGATAGAGAGATGGGGTAAGAGGGAGAGATGGGGAGAGGGAGCGCGATGGGGAGAGAGAGAGATGGGGAGGGAGAGAGATATGGACAGAGAGAGAGAGAAGGAGGGAGAGTATTTGGTGGGAGAGAGATGGGCCAGAGAGAGATGGGGGAGAGGGGGATGGGGGAGCGCGTATTGGGAGGAGAGAGATGGTGAAAGAAAAGGGGAGAGAGAGATGGGAGAGGGGAGAGGGAGATTTGGGAGGAGAGAGATGGGAGGGAGAGATGGGGAGGGTGAGATGGGGAGAGGGAGATTACGTAGAGAAATGTGGAGGGAGAAATGGGAGAGAGAGAGATGGGGAGAGAGATAAGGGAGGGAGATTGGGGAGAGAGAGTTGGGGATAGAGAGAGATGCCGAGTGAGAGGTGGGGAGTTAGAGATGATGAGAGAGAGTTGGGGAGAAAGTGACGGGGGAGGGAGAGATGGGGAGAGAGAGAGAGAGATATGGGGAGAGTGAATTGGGGGGGGGAGAAAGATGGGTGAGGGAAATGGGGAGAGGGAGATGAGGGGGAGGGAAATGGGGAGAGCGAGATGGGAGGGGAGCGATTAGGAGAGGGAGAGATGGGGAGGGAAAGATGGGGTAGGGAGAGATGAGGAGGGAATGATGGGGGATGGAGAGATGAGAGAGAGAGAGATGGGGGAGAGAGAGGTTTTTTTTTTAGATTAGAGATACAGCACTGAAACAGGCCCTTCGGCCCACCGAGTCTGTGCCGACCATCAACCACCCATTTATACTAATCCTACACTAATCCTATATTCCTACCAAACATCCCCATCTGTCCCTATATTTCCCTACCGCCTACCTATACTAGTGACAATTTATAACGGCCAATTTACCTACCAACCTGCAAGTCTTTTGGCTTGTGGGAGGAAACCGGAGCACCCGGAGAAAACCCACGCAGACACAGGGAGAACTTGCAAACTCCACACAGGCAGTACCCAGAATCGAACCCGGGTCCCTGGAGCTGTGAGGCTGCAGTGCTAACCACTGCGCCACTGTGCCGCCCTTCACCACACGGACTGCAGTGGGGAGAGAGAGATAGGGAGAGGGAGATGGGGAGAGAGAGATGGGGAGAGGGAGATGGGGAATGAGAGATGAAGGAGAGAGTGATGGGGAGGGAGAGATGGAGAGAGAGAGATGGGGAGAGAGAGATGGGGAGAGAGAGAGATAGGGAGAGGGAGATGGGGAGAGAGAGATGGGGAATGAGAGATGAAGGAGAGAGTGATGGGAGGGAGAGATGGAGAGAGAGAGATGGGGAGAGAGAGGTGGGGAGAGAGATTGGGGAGAGAGCGATGGGGAGAGAGAGATGCAGGAGAGAGAGATGGGGAGAGAGAGGTGGGGAGAGGAAGATGGGGGAGGTAGAGACGGGGAGAGAGAGAGAGATGGGGAGAGAGAATGGGGGGAGGGAGAGAGATGGGGAGAGGGAGATGGGTAGAGGGAGATAAGGGTGAGGGAGCTGGGGCAGATCGAGATGGGAGAAGAGATGGGGGTGCGAGATGGGGGTAGAGAGATGGGAGGGGAGAGATGAGGAGAGGGAGAGATGGTGGAGGGAGTGATGGGGAGAGAGATGAGGGAGAGTGAGATGGGGAGGGAGAGATGGGGAGAGAGAGATGGGGCAGAGAGAGGTGGGGAGAGAGAGAGATGGGGAGAGAGATAAGGGAGGGAGAGATGGGGAGAGAGTTGGGGACAGAGATAAGGGAGAGAGATGTGGAGAGAGAGATGGGGAGAGAAAGAGATGGGGGAGAGAGAGATGGGGTAAGAGCGAGAGATGGAGAGAGAGAGATGGGGAGAGAGAGATGGGGAGAGAGAGATGGGGAGAGAGAGTTGGGGAGAGAGAGATGGGGAGAGAGAGAGAGATGGGGTAAAAGAGAGAGATGGAGAGAGAGAGAGAGAGAGATGGGGACAGAGAGATGGGAGAGAGAGAGTAGGGGGGAGAGAAGGTAGACAGAGAGAGAAGGGGAGAGAGAGAGGTGGGGTGAGAGAGAGACATGGACAGAGAGAGAGAGAAGGGGAGAGAGAGTATTTGGGGGGAGAGTGATGGGTGAGAGAGAGATGGGGGAGAGGGATATGGGGGAGAGCGAAATGAGGGAGAGAGATGGGGGAAAGAAAAGTGGGGGAGAGAGATGGGAGAGGAGAGAGGGGAGAGGGAGATTTGGGAGAAGAGAGATGGGAAGGGAGAGATGGGGAGAGGGAGAGATGGGGCGGGAAAGATAAGGGGAGGGAGTGATTGGGGAGAGAGGGATGAGGGAGAGAGAGATGGGGAGGCAGAGATGGAGAGAGAGAGAGATGGGGAGACAGATAGGGGAAAGAGAGATGGGGAGAGAGATGGGGAGAGACAGATGGGGAGAGAGAGATAGGGAGAGAGAGATGGGGAGAGAGAGATGAAGGAGAGAGAGATGGGGAGGGAGAGATGGAGAGAGAGAGAGATGGGGAGACACAGATGGGGAGAGAGAGATAGAAAGAGAGGGATGCGGGAGAGAGAAATGGGGAGAGAGAGAGATGGGGTGAGAGAGATGGGGGAGGGAGAGATGGGGAGAGAGAGAGATGGGGAGAGAGATAGGGGAGAGATAGATGGGGAGAGAGAGATGGGGAGAGAGAGATGGAGAGAGAGAGATGGGGGAGAGAGATCGGGAGACGGAGATGGGGGAGGGAGAGATGGGGAGAGAGAGAGAGATGGAGAGAGAGAATCGGGGGAGGGAGAGAGATGGTGAGAGGGAGATGGGGAGAGGGAGATAAGGGGGAGGGAGGTGGGGCAGTGCGAAATGGGAGAAGAGATGGGGGAGAGATGGGGGTAGAGAGATGGGGGGGAGAGATGAGGAGAGGGATATATAGTGGAGGGAGTGATGGGGAGAGAGATGAGGGAGTGTGAGATGGGGGATGTAGAGTTGGGGCGAGAGAGATGGGGCAGAGAGAGGTGGGGGAGAGAGAGATGGGGAGCGAGACAAGGGAGGGAGAGAATGGGAGAGAGATGGGGACAGAGATAAGGGAGAGAGAGATGGGGAGAGCGAGATGGGGAGAGAAAGAGATGGGGAGAGAGAGATGGAAAGAGAGAGATGGGGAGAGAGAGATGGGGAGATAGAGAGATGGGGTAAGAGGGAGAGATGGGGAGAGAGAGAGCGATGGGGAGAGAGAGAGATGTGGAGAGAGAGAGACATGGACAGAGAGAGAGAGAAGGAGGGAGAGTATTTGGTGGGAGAGAGATGGGCGAGAGAGAGATGGGGGAGAGGGAGATGGGGGAGCGCGTATTGGGAGGAGAGAGATGGTGAAAGAAAAGGGGGGAGAGAGATGGGAGAGGGGAGAGGGAGATTTGGGAGGAGAGAGATGGGAGGGAGAGATGGTGAGGGTGAGATGGGGGAGAGGGAGATTACGTAGAGAAATGTGGAGGGAGAAATGGGAGAGAGAGAGATGGGGAGAGAGATAAGGGAGGGAGATTGGGGAGAGAGAGTTGGGGATAGAAAGAGATGAGGAAGAGAGAGATGGAGGTGAGTGAGATGCCGAGTGAGAGGTGGGGAGTTAGAGATGATGAGAGAGAGTTGGGGAGAAAGTGACGGGGGAGAGAGATATGGGGAGAGTGAATTGGGGGGGAGAAAGATGGGTGAGGGAAATGGGGCGAGGGAGATGAGGGGGAGCGAAATGGGGAGAGCGAGATGGGAGGGGAGAGATTAGGAGAGGGAGAGATGGGGAGGGAAAGATGGGCTGGGGAGAGATGAGGAGGGAATGATGGGGGAGGGAGAGAGGAGAGAGAGAGAGATGGGGGAGAGAGAGGTGGGGAGAGAGAGATAGGGAGAGGGAGATGGGGAGAGAGAGATGGGGAGAGGGAGATGGGGAATGAGAGATGAAGGACAGAGTGATGGGGAGGGAGAGATGGAGAGAGAGAGATGGGGAGAGAGAGGTGGGGAGAGAGAGATAGGGAGAGGGAGATAGGGAGAGAGAGATGGGGAATGAGAGATGAAGGAGAGAGTGATGGGAGGGAGAGATGGAGAGAGTGAGAGATGGGGTAGAGAGAGGTGGGGAGAGAGATTGGGGAGAGAGAGATGGGGAGAGAGAGATGCGGGAGAGAGAGATGGGGAGAGAGAGGTGGGGAGAGGAAGATGGGGGAGGTAGAGACGGGGAGAGAGAGAGAGATGGGGAGAGAGAATGGGGAGGGAGAGAGATGGGGAGAGGGAGATGGGTAGAGGGAGATAAGGGTGAGGGAGATGGGGCAGATCGAGATGGGAGAAGAGATGGGGGTGCGAGATGGGGGTAGAGAGATGGGAGGGGAGAGATGAGGAGAGGGAGAGATGGTGGAGGGAGTGATGGGGAGAGAGATGAGGGAGAGTGAGATGGGGAGGGAGAGATGGGGAGAGAGAGATGGGGCAGAGAGAGGTGGGGAGAGAGAGAGATGGGGAGAGAGATAAGGGAGGGAGAGATGGGGAGAGAGTTGGGGACAGAGATAAGGGAGAGAGAGATGTGGAGAGAGAGGTGGGGAGAGAAAGAGATGGGGGAGAGAGAGATGGGGTAAGAGCCGGAGATGGAGAGAGAGAGAGATGGGGAGAGAGAGAGATGGGGAGAGAGAGAGTAGGGGAGAGAGAGAAGGTGGACAGAGAGAGAAGGGGAGAGAGAGAGAGATGGGGTGAGAGAGAGACATGGACAGAGAGTGAGAGATGGGGAGAGGGAGATGGGGTAAGCGAAATGGGAGGAGAGAGATGGGGGAAAGAAAAGGGGGGAGAGAGATGGGAGAGGAGAGAGGGGAGAGGGAGATTTGGGAGGAGAGAGATGGGAAGGGAGAGGAGAGTTGGGGAGAGGGAGAGATGGGGGAGGGGGAGATTACGTCGAGAAATGTGGAGGGAGAAATGGGAGAGAGAGAGATATGGGAGGGAGAGATGGGGAGAGAGAGTTGGGGATAGAGGGAGATCTGGGAGAGAGAGATGGAGGAGAGTGAGATGCCGAGTTAGAGATGGGGAGAGAGAGTTGGGGAGAAAGTGACGGGGGAGGGAGAGATGGGTAGAGAGAGAGAGAGAGATATGGGGAGAGAGAATTGGGGGGGAGAAAGATGGGTGAGAAAGTTTGGGGGGAGGGAGATGAGTGGGAGGGAGATGGGGAGAGCGAGATTGGAGGGGAGAGATGAGGAGATTGAGAGATGGGGACGGAAAGATGGGGGAGGGAGATGAGGAGGGAGTGATGGCGAGAGCGAGATGGGGAGAGAGAAGTGGGGAGAGAGAGGTGGGGAGAGAGAGATGGGGGAGGGAGAGATGGAGAGAGAGAGAGATGGGGAGCGAGATAGGGGAAAGAGAGATGGGAGAGAGAGATGGGGAGAGAGAGATGGGGAGTGAGAGTTGGGGAGAGAGAGATGGGAGAGAGAGCGATGAGGGAGAGAGAGATGGAGAGAGAGAGATGGGGGAGAGAGAGGTGGGGAGAGAGAGGTGGGGAGAGAAAGATGGGGAGAGAGAGAGAGACGGGAGAGAGAATGGGGGGAGGGAGAGAGATGGGGAGAGGGAGATGGGGAGAGGGAGATAAGGGGGAGGGAGATGGGGCAGAGCGAGATGGGAGAAGAGATGGGGGAGAGAGATGGGGGAGAGAGATGGGAGGGGAGAGATGAGGAGAGGGAGAGATGCGCGGAGGGAGTGATGGGGAGGGAGGAATTGTGCAGGGAGTGCTGGTGAGAGAGATGAGCGAGAGTGAGATGGGGAGGGAGAGATGGGGAGCGAGAGATGGGGAGAGAGAGATGGGGGAGTGAGAGATGGGGAGAGAGAGAGATGGGGAGAGAGAGGTGGGGAGAGAGAGATGGTAAGATCGATAGGGGAGAGAGAGATGGGGAGAGACAGATTGGGAGTGACAGATGGGGAGAGAGAGATGGGGGAGAGAGAGATGGGGAGAGAGAGATGGGAGGGGAGAGATGAGGAGAGTGAGAGATTGGGAGGGAGTGATGGGGAGAGAGAGATGAGGGAGTGAGAGATGGGGGAGGGAGAGATGCGGAGAGAGAGATAGGGAGAGAGATATGGGGAGGGAGAGATGAAGTGAGAGAGAGAGAGATGGTGAGAGAGAGATGGGGAGAGAGAGATGGGGATAGGGAGATGGGGAGGGAGAGATGGGGAGAGAGTGACATGGGGAGAGAGACAGGGGAGAGACATATGGGGGAGAGAGAAATGGGAAGTGAGATGGGAGAGAGAGAGATGCGGAGAGAGATGGGGGAGGGAGAGATGGGGAGAGAGACCCCATCAATGTGGGGTTTGACACAAAGTAAATTTCCATCCACGCTGTCCCATCACACACCCCCAGGACAGGAACATCATGGGGTGGATACAGACAGAATCTCGCTCTGCACTGCCCGAAACGGACAGAGAGGCAGACAGAAAGAGAGACATAGAGAGACACAGGCTGACAGAGTGACTGAGAGTGAAATAAGAATATTTAACATCGGACATAGGAAGAGGAGGAGGCAAATTAACCCCTCAACCCTTGTTCCAGCATTCAGTGAGATCAGGGCGAATCTGTGATCTAACTTGCACCATATATCCCACCTTTGCCCCGTTATCTCTTAATGCCTTTGGTTAACAAGAATCTATTCTTCTTTCTCTCTCAGTCACCCTGTCAGTCTATGTCTCTCTGTTTCTCTCTTTCTGTCTATCTCTCTGTCTGTTTCGGACAGTATAGAGTAATATTCACTCTTATCCACCCTATGATGTTCCTGCCCTCGGAGTGTGTGATGGGGCAGCGTAGATGGAAATTTACTTTGTGTCAAACCCCACATTGATGGGGTCTCTCTCCCCATCTCTCCCTCCCCCATCTCTCTCCGCATCTCTCTCTCTCCCATCTCACTCCCCATTTCTCTCTCCCCCATATGTCTCTCCCCTGTCTCTCTGCCCATGTCCCTCTATTCCCTTCCTATTCATATATTTGTCAAGATGTCTCTTAAACGTCGCTATCGTACCTGCTTCCACTACCTCACACGGCAGCAAGTTCCAGGCACTCACCACCCTCTGTGTAAATAACTTGCCTCGCACATCCCCTCTAAACTTTGCCCCTCGCACCTTAAACCTATGTCCTCTAGTAACTGACTCTTCCAACCTGGGAAAAAGCTTCTGACTATCCACTCTGTCCATGCCGCTCATAACTTTGTAAACCTCTATCATGTCGACACTCCACCTCCGTCTTTCCAGTGAAAACAATCCGAGTTTTTCCAACCTCTCCTCATAGCTAATGCCCTCCAGACCAGGCAACATCCTGGTAAACCTCCTCTGTACCCTCACCAAAGCCTCCACGTCCTTCTGGTAGTGTGGCGACCAGAATTGCACGCAATATTCTAAGTGTGGCCAAACTAAGGTTCTGTGCAGCTGCAACATGACTTGCCAATTTTTATACTCTGTGCCCCGACCGATGAAGGCAAGCATGCCGTGTGCCTTCTTGACGAGCTTATCCACCTGCGCTGCCACTTTCAGTGACCTGTGTACCTGTACGCCCAGATCTCACTGCCTGCCAATACTCCTAAGGGTTCTGCCATTTACTGCATTCTTCGCACCTGCATTAGACCTTCCAAAATGCATTAGCTCACATTTGTCCAGACTGAACTCCATCTGCCACTTCTCCGCCCACGTCTGCAACCGATCTATATCCTGCTGTATCCTCTGACAATCCTCATCATTATCCACAACTTCACCAACCTTTGTGTCATCCGCAAACTTACTAATCCGACCAGCTACAATTTCCTCCAAATCATTTATATATACTACAAACAGCAAAGGTCCCAGCACTGATCCCTGCGGAACACCACCAGTCACATCCCTACATTCAGAAAAACACCCATCCACTGATTCCCTCTGTCTTCTATGACCAAGCCAGTTCTGTATCCATCTTGCCAGCTCACCGCTGATCCCGTGCGACTACACCATTTGTACCAGTCTGCCATGCGGGACCTTGTCAAAGGCTTTACTAAAGTCTATATAGATAATATCCACTGCCCTTCCTTCATCAATCATCTTCGTCTCTTCCTCAAAAAACTCAATCAAATTAGTGAGACACGACCTCCCTTCACAAAACCATGCTGTCTCTCGCTAATAAGTTCCTTTGTTTCCAAATGGGAGAAAATCCTGTCCCGAATAATCCTCTCTGATAGTTTCCCTACCATTGATGTAAGGCTCACCGGCCTATAATTTCCTGGATTATCCTTGCCACCTTTCTTAAACAAAGGGACAACATTGGCTATTTTGCATTCCTTTGGGACCTCACCTGTAGCCAATGAGGATGCACAGATTTCTGTCAAGTCCCCAGCAGTTTCTTCCCTTGCCTCCCTCGGTATTCTCGGGTAGATCCCATCAGGCCCTGGGGACTTATCTACCTTAATGTTTTGCAAGACACCCAACACTTCCTCCTATTTGATAATGAGATGACTGAGACTATCTGCACTCCCTTCTCTCGGCTCATCATCCACCAAGCCCTTCTCCTTGGTGAACACTAATGCAAAGTACTCATTTAGCACCTCGCCCATTTCCTCTGGCTCCACACATAGATTCTCATCTCTGTCACTGAGTGGGCCAAACCTTTCCCTGGTTACACTCTTGCTCTTTAAATATGTATAAAAAGCCTTGGGATTTTCCTTCATCCTGTTTGCCATTGACTTTTCATGACCCGTCTTAACCCTCCTAACTCCTTGCTTAAGTTCCTTATGTGAGAAACGTAGCCCACTTAATAATAATTTACACCAAGTCAAACACTGAAGAAGTAAGTTTATTTAACGTTCTTGCAAGATCGGGTGTCCAACAAGCAGGCACACCGATCAACATATTCAGTTCATGTTTATACAATACAAATCCATTTGTCCACGCCTTTATTTTACATTATTGGTAAAAACGTATTATGACACTAACCTATCCTATGGTTGCTACAGTCTCCTCCTCTGTTTACTTCTCCCCCTACTCTAACTTACTAGCCCCTAACACTTGTTTTTGTTTTACCTTATTTGGCTCTCCATTATGTGTTTTAACTTGCAGCTGTCAGCCTTTATCTTCGTGGGGCAGTTTCCTATTCACTACATCCTTTGTTCTAACTCTTGCTGTTTCTCTGTTATCTGCCTAAGCACAATTTTTAAGTGATGTACTGTCCCAAGGTCTGTACTTACATACCCTTATCAATTCTCTTTGTCAGTGATGTACTGTCTTAAGGTCTCCACTTACATACCCTTATCAATTCTCTTTGTCAGTGATGTACTGTCTTAAGGTCTCCACTTACAGACCCTTATCAGTTCACTTTTTCAGTGATTTCATTATGTTGTGCACAAATGACTTCTTGGTAACTTTCCACAAGCTGTAGAAACAACATTTCAGTATTTCTTATTCTCACACTTACTACTGTCTTTATAGTCCTCAAGTGCGTCGTCTGTTCTAAGCCTTTCGGTCCGTACAAATGCTTCCTTTTTCTTTTTGACTAGGCTCACAATATCCCTTGTTATCCAAGCTTCCCGAAACTTGCCAAACCTGTCTTTCTTCCTCACAGGAACATGCCGGTCCTGGATTCTAATCAGCTGACATTTGAAAGACTCCCACAAGTCAGATGTTGATCTACCCTCAAACTGCCGCCCCAAATCTAAATTCTTCAGTTCGTGCCTAATATTGTTCTAATTAGCCTTCCCCCAATTTAGCCCCTTCACCCGAGGATTACTCTTATCCTTATCCACAAGTACCTCAAAACTTATGGAATTATGTTCACTACTCCCGAAATGCTCGCCCACTGAATCTTCGACCACCTTGCCGGGCTGATTCCCCAATACCAGGTTCAGAATGGCCCCAGCCCTAGTTGGACTTTCTACATACTGTTTCAAGAAACCCTCCTGGATGCTCCTCACAAACTCTGCCCCATTCAAACCCCTAGAACGAAGTGAGTCCCAGTCAATATAGGGGAAGTTAAAATCACCCACCACCACAACCCTGTTACCTTTCCATCTTTCCAAAATCTGACTACATATCTGCTCCTCTACCTCCCACTGGCTGTTGGGAGGCCTGTAGTAAACCCCCAACATCGTGACTGCACCCTTCCTATTCCTGAGCTCCACCCATATTGCCTCGCTGCATGACCCCTCTCTGGTGTCCTCCCGCATTCCAGCAGTACAATAAAAAATAAATCTGGAATAATAAATCCTCCAAGATGAAATGATTCCCTCTCACTGCTCTGACACTAATTTACCTTCAAGTAGCTTTTTCCAGTCCACTTTTTCTTACTCGCCTTCCATCGGCCCAGCTTCATTCCCGAAAACGAAGTGTGAAACTGACCTATCTCTTGTTGGCCTTGCGACGTACTGGCCTAATAATGTTTCCCTGAATGCATTTGAAGAATTAAGCTTCCTCGTTACCTCTGTCACTAGGCTCGGTTATCAATGCACTAGTTAGTACTGCACTAGACCCCATCTTACACATGGCCCTGTCTCTGCTTTGAAAATTGTTTTAAAATGTGTGAGGTGTATGTGGGCCCGCCGTCAATTTTACACATCTGGCGAGAGCACCCTCCAATTTATACACAAGAGCATAAGAAATAGGTGTAGGAGTAGGCCATTCAGCCCCTTTGGCATGCTCTGCCATTCAATAAGATCATGACTCATAACGTTGACTCCCTTGTTGATCTTAAATCTGTCTAACTCAGCCTTGAATATATTCAATGACCCAACCTCCGCTGCTCTCTGCGGAGGAGAATTCCAGAGTCTGACCAACCACTGAGAGAAAAAAGTTCCTCCTCGTCTTTGTCATAAATGGGAGACCCTTTATTCTTAAAGTGTGTCCCCTAGTTCTGGACTCCCCTGCATCCCCGAGGAACATCCTCCCACCATCCGCCCTGTAAAGTCTCCTCAGAATCTTGTATGTTTCAATAAGATCACCTCTCATTCTTCTAAACTCCAATGAGTATCGGCCCAACCTGGTCAACCATTCTTCATAATAAAACCCCTTCATCCCAGGAATCAGCCAAGTGAACTTTCTCTGACCTGATTACAATGCATCCTGGCCTGACCATTTATCCACCTCCAAAGATGCCAAACACCCTCATATTTACCTCTCACTCTGTTTCTCCATCCAATATTTCAAACCCTCGTCTTTAACAACAATGCCTGCATAGTTCCCCCTCTTTTATGATGACAGATACAAAGTATTCATTAAGAACCATGCCCACGTCATCAACCTCCACAGGTAGGGGGAAGGAGGAGAGGCAATCTATACTGAAGGATGCAGTTATAAAGGGGCTAACGTTGTATGCCTCTTCCTTTGCTCTGATATAATCCTTGATTTCTATCGTTAGCAACGGTTGTAAAAATTTACTGAGGTTTTGTCAAGGTCCCCTGACATCCTTTATCTGTGTCTCTCTGCCTCAGAGAGATGGTGAAAAAACTATTGATGTGTTTTGTTCATTTAAGTTTGATGTCAATGTTTCCCCAGGATGTTGACGCTGGTGGATTCAGCGATGGGATAATGCTTTGAATGCCAAGGGGAGGTGGTTGGATTCTCTCGCGTTGCAGATGGTCATTGCCTCGCACTTGGGTGACGTGAATGTTACTTGCCATTGGTCAACCCAAGCCTGAATATTGTGCAGATCTTGTTGCATGCGACTCTGGCTTGCTTCATTATCTGAGGCAAAATACTGTGGATGCTGGAAATCTGGAAACCATCGAGCTGAATCACTAACTCTGTTTCTCTCTCCACAGATGCTGCTTGCCCTGCTCAGTATATCCAGCATTTTCTGCTGGGATATCAGCTGAAGATGGTTGGACTGACGACACTACCCTGATAAAATGCGACAGTGAAGGCCTGGGACTGAGATGACTGACTTCCAACAACCACAATCATCTTCCTTTTTGCTCGGTATGAGTCTACCCAGCGGATTACCACTCACTTCAATTTCTTTCGGGCTCTGCGATGCCCCACTCGGTCAAACGCTGCCATGATGTTAAGGTCAGTCTCTCTTCCCAGGAGCAGACAGGAGTGAATCGTTTCCTTTGATCCGTTGTGTACTGAACACGCTCTGCTTCTTCACAGCCTGATACAGGACTGTACACTGCCGATTAATGTAGCCCATCAAACAATCCCAGAGCAGGTTCAGCACAGCTTCGGAACGGAGTACAGTTCCTTTAAGATTCTCTCTCTGTCTTCCTCTCTTTGTCTCTCCCTCTTGCTATCTCTGAAGCTAGGAGAGAGACAGAGGGAGCGAGGGTTAGATATGCAGACAGAGGGACAGAGGCTGTAGAGAGGGACAAGGTTGGAGAGAGAGAGATTGTTGGGGTGGTTTGAAAAGGAGAATATAAGATATATTAATTTGATGTAATCATTGACTGCTGCGTGCACAAACATTTAAGAGATAGGTACGGAGAGAGAATCATCGGGAGATATCCAGAGGGAATATCCTCCATTTTAAACATCCATCAAGCTATTCCAATGTGGGAGCCATCATTCCCTCATGATATTGGTTGTGTTCATTTTGAAATCTATGGCCCCGCTTATGAATTTCTGTGCTAAGGGAAATAGGTCCCTCCTATCCTCTCTATCGAGGACCCTCATAATTTTATGCATCTCAACTCAATCTCCCCTCTGCCTCCTCTGTTGCAAAGAAAACAACCCCAGCCTCTCCAATCATTCCTTTTGATTTCTTTGCAATTTTGGAACTCACTTCTGCAAACAGGAATTCATGCTGGCTTAATTGTTAATTTTTAAATCTGGGATTGATAGATTCTTGTTAACCAAAGGTATTAAGAGATAAGGGGCAACGGTGGGATATATGGTGTTAGTTAGATCACAGATCAGCCCTGATCTCATTGAATGCTGGAACAGGGTTGAGGGGTTAATTTGCCTCCTCCTCTTCCTATGTCTGATGTTAAATATCCTTCTTTCACGCTCAGTCACCATGCCTGTCTCTCGTTCTTTCTCTCTCTGTCTGTTTCGGACAGCGTAGAGCGAGATTTACTCTGTATCCACCCCATGATGTTCCTGCCTGGGAGTGGTCTCTTCTTCCGTTGCGTTTCACCCGGTCTCAGTTTGTACTGCACAAGACCATATCTCTGCTTATAGTACAATAGGCCCTGTGTTTACTCTGTATCTAACCCCATGCTGCCCCTGCCTGGGAGTGTGTGATGGGACAGTGCAGAGGGAAATTTATTCCATGTCTAACCCCACACTGTGCTTGTTTTGGGAGTGTTTAATGGCAGAGGGTCGATGGAGCTTTACTGTGTATCCCTGGAATTTAGAAGATTAAGGTGTGATTTCATAAGAGTTTTCAGAATAATAAGGGAAACTGATAGTGTAGACAGAGAGAAACTATTCCCACTGGCTTCGGAGTCTAGAACTTGTGGGCATAGACTAAAAATCTAAACATAGTCTAAAAGCATTCAGGAGTGAATTGAAGAAACATTTCAACACACCAGGTGTGGTATCAGTTTGGAACTCTCTTCCACAAACAGCAATTGATGCTGAGACACTTTTCAATTTTTAAATCTGAGATTGATAGATTTTTGTTGTTAAAGGTATGAAGAGATATGGGGCCAAGACGGGTATGTGGAGTTACATCACAGATCAGGAATGATTTTTAGAATGAGAGGACAGGGCTGAGGGGCCAAATGGCCTCCTCCTCTTCCAATGTTCTCTGACAAATGTACTGCTATCATTTTCTGTGGCTGGGTCACCCTCTCGGTCTGTGTCTCCCTCTTCGTCTCTCTTTTCATCTGTCTGTCTCTTTCTCCCTCCTCTCTCAGAACAAAACAAAGAACAAAGAACAGTACAGCACAGCAACAGTCCGTTCGGCCCTCCAAGTCTGCGCCGATCTTGATGCCTGCCTAAACTAAAATCTTCTGCACTTCCGGGGACCGAATCCCTCTATTCCCATCCTATCCATTTATTTGTCAAGATGCCTCTTAAACGTCGCTATCATACCTGCTTCCACCACCTCCCCCGGCAGCAAGTTCCAAGCACTCACCACCCACTGGGTAAAGAACTTGCCACTCACATCCCGACTAAACTTTGCCCCTCGCACCACTGTAGATCTCCACAAACATTAGGCAGCTATTTTAAGTTTGTTCACGTTGACCATTTTATGTAAGCACAACACTGGGGCATTTATTTCAGAGACTGATTCCTCACTAATGTAGTGTTAGTGCTTTAAACGTGACGGAGACTCAGACATGGAGACACTGAGACACATAACACCAGACAGGAGTGGATGATTCCATTGTACCCATTGTGTACTGTATGTGTACAGGCGCTGACACTGTATTAAATTCATTCACGGGATCTGGGCATCACTGGCAAGTCCACCATTTATTGCCTAATTTCCCTGAGAAGGTAGTGATAAGCTGCTCCCCTCATCGACCCTCCGAGCTACCCCCACAAAAAAATACAGTTCAGCGAGAATGACATGATCTTCACTTTACAAATCCATGCTGATTGTGCTTGTTTAATCTGCACCTCTCTACATGACCATTACTACTGTTTATCAGAATTTATCCCAATCATTTCCCCTCCACTGAGGTTAGGTTGAGTGGCCTGCAATTACTCAGTCTATCCCTTTCTCCCTTTTTAATCAATGTACAACGTTAGCAATCCTCCAGTCCTTTCCTTCTTTAATTCTCCCTGGTCTCTCCATCTCTCTCACACTCCCTTCTTTATCTCTCTCTCTCCTTCCCTCTATTGGTGTTATCTCTCCCGCCCTCTCTCTCTGTTCCACTCTCTCTCTGTCTCTCCCTCTTTCTCTGTCTCTCCCTCACTCTTTCTTTGCCTCTGTCCACGATTCTGTGTCTCTCTCACACCATCTCTCCCTCTCTCTCTGTCTCTCCATCTCTCTCTGCCTCTCCATGTCTCTCTCTTTTGCTCTCTCTCTGTCTGCCTCTCTTTCCGACTCTCTGTCCATGTTTCTCTCTCCTTCTTTTAATGTTTCTCACGATCTCTCTTGCTCTCTCTCAGTCCAAGACTCAGTTTGTCTCTCTCTAACACCATCCCTGCCTCTCTGTCTCTTTCTCTCTGACTCTTTATCTCAGCCTCTCTCTCTCTCTCTCTCTCTGCCTCTCTCTGTTTGTCTCTCTCTCTCTTTCCCTCTCATTAACCAGTTCTCAATCTATGCCAGTGCATTCCCCGCCCCCCAATCCCATGTGCTCTAATTTTGTTTCCTACCCTCCTGTGTGGGACCTTACCAAATGCTATCTAAAAATCTAAATCTACCAGATCCACAGGTTCCCTTTATCTATTCCGCTAGTTTCAACCTAAAAAAAACTCCAACACGTTTGTTAAAGATGATTTCCCTTTCATATATCCATGTTTACTCTGACCAATCCGACCATTATTTTTCAAGTGTCCTGTAATCACATCCTTTATTATCGATTCAAGCATTTTCGCTATGACTGATGTTAGACTAACAGGTCCGTAGTTCCCCATTTTTTCTCCCCCTCCTTTTGTAAACAGTGGGGTTACATTTGCTACCTTCCAGTCTGCAGGAACCATTCCAGCGTCTATCGAAATTTGAACGATGACCACCAATGCATCAACTTTCTCTACAGCCACCTCTTTCAACACCCTGGGATGCAGATCATCAGGTCCAGGGGATTTGTTTACTTTAAGACCCAATCATTTGTCTAGTACTTTTTTTTACGAATATTTATATTTTGCAGTTCCTCACTTACACTAGTTCCTTGATTCTCCATTATTTCTGGGAGGTTTTTCGTATTTTCCTCTGTGAAGACAGACAAAAAGTATTTGTTTAGCTTCTCTGCCATTGTCCTATGATGAGAGGCTGAGTAAGTTGGACCTGTATTCTCTGGAGTTTAGAAGAATGAGAGGTGATCTCATTGAAACATATCAGATTTCAAAGGGACTGCATAGTGTTGACACTGAGAGATTATTTCCGCTGGTCGAGAAATGAAAGTCTCCCTTATCCCTTCCTAACCAGCTTATCCTCCTGTCCTGTCAGCCCCAGGAATCAGTGAACATCAGTCAGCTTTACTCTGTATCCCTGGAATTGAGAAGGTTAAGGGGTGATCGGATCAAAGTTTAAAGTAGTGGATGGGGTGACAATCAAGTGGGCTGCTTTGTCCAGATGTTGTCGAGCTTCCGGAGTGCTGTAGGTGTTGCACTCATCCAGGCAAGTGGAGTGATACCATCAAACACCTGACTGGTGTCTTGTAGGTGGTGGAAAGGCTTTTGGAAGTCAGGGAGTGAGTCACTTGCAGCCACAGTACTGATGTGATTTCTTCAGTTCAGTTCCAGGTCAATGTCTCTCCAGGATGCTGATGAAGGGGGATTCAGCGATGGGATAATGCTTTGAATGCCAAGGGAAGGTGGGTGGATTCTCTCTTGTTGCAGATGGTCATTGCCTGTCTGTGTGTTTTTCTGTGTGGGCTTTTCTGTGCTCTGGGACCAATTCCCTCATGGGAAGGTCATAATGGTGCCTCATAATTTATTAGTTAGCAAAAAGAATGCTCATGGAATGAACGGAACAGAGGCAGGATCGATACGACATTGGCTAAGGGACAGAACACAGAGAGTAGTGGTGAATGGTTGCTTCAGACTGGAGGACGGTATTTTTGCCTGACATAATCTTATACGCTTCTATTCAATCTCCCCTCAATCTCCTTTGTTCTAAGGAGACGAAATTAAGCTTTCCCATCCTAACCTTGTCGTTAAATCCCACATCTCTGGAACCATTCTGGTAAATCTCATCTGCGCCCTCTCAAGTACCCTCACCTCCTTCCTGAAGTGTGGTGACCAGAACTGGACACAATTCTCCAATTGGGGCCTAATCAGAGCTTTACAAATGTTCAGCATAACCTCCCTGGTTTTGTACTCACTGTATACAGTGTACATTGTGCTACAGGTGTATTCCCCAGGGGTTTGGATTAGGACCACTGATGTTTTTGATATATATTAATGACTTGGACTTGGATTTACAGGGCATAACTTCAACATTGTGCCATCTGCAATGTAAAAAACAGGGAAGGGAATGGTAGTCGACTTCAGGAGGATAGAGGCAGTCTGGTGAAATGGACAGACACATGGCAGGTTAACTTCAATGCTGAGAAATGTAAAATGATGCATTTTGGAAGGAAGGCTGAGTAGATGTGATATAAACTAAATGGTACAATGTTAAAATGGGTGCAGGGACAGAGAGATCTGGGGTTTCATTTCTGTCATATATATATCTTAAAGCTTCAATTTGGGTCTTGCAATCTTGTCAGTTGAATTTAGCTTCATCCCGAAAAGTGTTAGCAAACGTGTTGGAAAATGCATCAAAAGCTGTTTCCATTCAGACAATTCTGCATTGGGGAAGTGTGAGCTATCGTTGCAGAGACAGGAAATAAGGGTATTTGAAAGGACCTGAAGGCTTTGGTTGATGCAATAAGGTGAGAATTTGAATTGTGTCACTTGCATATACACAGAATTGAAGGTATTTACATAACACCACATGAAGTAGTTTACCAATGTCTGACAAACTTCAAAGACTTCAGACACATGGAAGAAGAGAAGAAGGGAACAACATACAAAATCTGAGACAGCCAGAAAACAGCAGTAGGAAAATGAAGCTCTTTTTATGGATTTTAATTTGAAGGCTTGAGGTGATGATTGAAAAAGCAGGAGTTCAAATCCCATTCTGGGCTTTTGTGAATTTGAATTCTGTTTTTTCTGTAAAAAACACATACATCTGGAATTAAAAAACCTCTCGGATGGAATGATTCACTCCTGTCTACTAGTGCAAAGCCTGTGTGTGTCTCAGTTTTGCTGTATTTATGAACGATTTAAGATAATGGGGTAGAATGCCACATACCCAAGTTTACCAAAGACACATAAATAGGCAGCATTGTAAGCAGTGTAGCTGGAAGCTACATTTAATATCTTAAATGAAGGGCAAAACTGTGTAGATAGATTTCAATGTCAGCAAAAAAGACCAGAACAGAGTACTTTATAAATGGTAATCAAGTAGAAACACTGGAAGTCCAAAGAGACTTGGGCGGTCCATGTCCTTTTGAGTGCAGTGTAGATATACCAGAATAATAACTCGATTCCAAGGGTTAAATTACGAGGTGACATTACACAAACTAAGGAGTTGTTCCCTGGAATTTAGGAGGATCAAGGTGATTTGTTCAATGATGTTGAGATATTAAGCGGAACTGATAGGGTAGTTTGGGAGAAACTATTTCAGCAGCTTGGGAACATAGGAACAGGAGTAGGCCATTCAGCCCATCGAGCCTGCTCCACCATTCAATACGATCATGGCTGATCATCCACTATCCCTATTCATCTCTGTCTGTCTCTGTCCATCTCCCCTTGTAGTCTATTTGTGTGCTCCTCACAGCTTACTGTCCCACCTAAACCTTGTATCTAGCTCCTTCGCTCCGTCTCGCTCTCTCTGTCTCTCCCTCACTCCAATGCACTGGTTAAGACAGTATTTGACCATGCCTCTGTTTATATTATACTCCACCCTGTCTCTGGTATACAAATGGTAAAAAGTGTTTTAAAATGGGTGAGGTATGTGTGGGATCCCCTCCATTTTATATATACAGGTGGCACTCCCTCCATCTTATATGTAGAGGGGAGCTCCCTCCATTTGTTATATAGACAGGGATCTCCCTCCATTTTCTGTGTAGAAGGGCATCTCCCTCCACTTTATATGTATAGGGGTAGCGCCCTCTATTTTATATGTCGACGGTGAGCTCACTCCATTTTATATGTAGAGGGGGAGCGCCCACCATTTTATATGTAGAGGGGGATCGCCCTCCATTTTACATGTCGAGGGGAGCTCCCTCCATTTTATATATAGAGCCGCATCTCCCTCCACAGTATACTTTATACATAGAGAGGGCGCTCCCTCCACTTTATTCATAGAGAGGGTGTTCCCTGAACTTTATACATAGAGAGGGTGTTCCCTCCACTTTATACATAGAGAGGGTGTTCCCTCCAGTTTATACAGAGAGAGCGAGCTCCCTTCACTTTATGCGGACAGAGGGAGCTTCCTCTATTTTATACAGCTGTCATGGTGGGATGTGAACACCTGTCACCAGGCCACTAGGTTAGGCCTATGGATTAATTGACCAGTGATATTATCACCATGCGACAGCCTCCCCAATGGACGTGAACAGTGTCTGTCCCCTAATATCACCCAGAGTAGTTTATAGGCTGTATCCCTGGACATTGTCTCGAATCAGATCCCCAAAGTTTACATTTTAACTGGGAAAAGACAGGAACAGGGTGAAACGGAATTGCTTTTGTCCCCGGATTCAATGCCAACTGCAGACAGATCACTTACATTTACAATAGAAACCTGAGAGTGAACAAGGTCAATGCAATAATGTGGAAAATGTAAATGATACCACCCATAATTGTAACATCTATCCTGAATGAGTACCGATTTCAGATTTATTCTCGAGAGAGGTCTTACCAAGAAAATGTCATTGACATTGAAATGATTGTGTTTTATCCACCACATTATTGACATCAGAGTCAAAGCTACTGATGCAATGTGTTTGTTCAAGTGAGTGTAACTAATAGCAATGATCAGGGGTATAACATGTCAGTGGAGCCTTATCCCCTGTCTAAATCAGGACCATTGGAATGGATCCGCTCAGAGTGCCTGCTGGAGCTGTGGATTCCAGGCTAACAGAAGACTCCGCTTCTCACAGAAATGGGATATCCAGTAATCATTCAGTTCATATCCATTTACTATCCAGCAGTTGCAGCAATTGGAGTTCAAGGTAAGCCTAAATCTCAGCTGTTCATGGTGTCAATCGATGTTAACTGTCCTGCTGTACTCGGTATTACTTCTCACTGCATGTGTTGCACAGCCACCTGTTCTTTTTTTAGAAATTTAATGATGGAATCTCCTCATTGTCCACTCCTCCAGTCTTGCAGGAGTAGTATTACGTCTTTAATGTTATTGGCTTTGGCAACTGTGGCATTGCTACGAGATTATTCTGTGTATTGAGGGTATTCAAATCAAGCATCTCGGCTAGGATCAAGTATCAGACCATCAGGAGCTTTTAACAGATTCATGATGTGGACCTAACCCGCCCTGGAATATGTTTAAGAGTTTTTTCATTGATTGATAATGAGGCATCTCACGGTCTCAGCGTTACAAGGGGACAGCACAATGTCCTCCCTCCCCAATAACATGGCTCAGTTTAACTGGGATTTCAATGTATTTATTGGTTATCACTGTTATCAAATATTATTTCATTATGTGTGGATCTGAAACTGCTTCAGATGTCTGGCTACTGAACTAAGTTTGCTGCTGACTCTTTCACATCTCCTCGGAGGGCGGAGTTCCGGAGCAGTGAGTATATAAAAAAAAACTTACCGCGGTGATTCTCGGAGCAGACTCTGAGGGCGGAGTTCCGGAGCAGTGAGAATATAAAAAAAACTTACCTCGGGGATTCTCAGAGCAGACTCGGAGGGCGCAGGTCCAGAGCGGGAAGTATGTAAAAAAACTTACCTCGGGGATTCTCGGGTAAGACTCAGAGGGCGGAGTTCCAGAGCGGTAAGTATTTAAAAATAACTTACCTCGGGGATTCTCAGAGCAGACTTGGAGGGCGCAGGTCCAGAGCGGTAAGTATGTAAAAAAACTTACCTCGGGGATTCTCGGAGCAGACTCAGAGGGCGGAGTTCCGGAGCGGAAAGTATGTAAAAAAACTTACCTCGGGGATTCTCGGGTAAGACTCAGAGGGCGGAGTTCCAGAGCGGTAAGTATTTAAAAATAACTTACCTCGGGGATTCTCGGAGCAGACACAGAGGGCGGAATTCCAGAGCGGTGAGTCCACAGAGTCAGTCACCTCGGGTGGAAGAAAACTGAAAAAAGTGACGTCACCAGAAAGCTGTGACCTGATTGGCTGGTAGGGAATCTGTACCGAATTTGAAAATAAAACTGATAGAATTGATTAAAACACTAATTAACTCATGAATAAGTAGAGTAACTGAACCAGAGGGAGGAGATTACTGCATTTAGATAGCATTTCATATTTATTGGAGAAATCTAGCACTGGGGACTACATAGTGAAGTGTATCATAATTTAGTAAGGATTTAATAAGTATTTATTTGTTTCATATAATTAACTAATTAGTGATAGAAATGTCAGTTAGAGGGGTGAAGTGCTTCACCTGTGACATGTGCCACTACATCTGCAGGAAGTGTACTCAGTTGCAGCTCCTCGCAGACCGCATGGATCGGTTAGAGCGGCAACTGGATGCACTTAGAAGCGGAATGCGTCATCGATAGGAGTTTTAGAGAAGTTGTTACACCCAAGGTGCAGGCAGATAGATGAGTGACCGCTAGAAGGGGCAGGCAGTCAGTGCAGGAATCCCCTGTGGCTATCCCCCTGTCTAACAAGGATACCGTTTTGGATACTGTTGAGGGGGATGGCCAATCAGGGGAAAACAGCAGCAGCCAGAGCAGTGGCACCACAGCAGGCACTGTTGTTCAGCAGAGAGGGACAAAGCGCAGAAGAGCAATAGTTATAGGGGACTCGATAGTCAGGGGCACAGATAGGCGCATCTGTGGACGTGAAAGAGACTCCAGGAAGGTATGTTGCCTCCATGGTGCCAGGGTCAAGGATGTATCTGAACGGACAGGGGGCATTCTGAAGGGGGAGGGTGAACAGCCAGAGGCTGTGGGACACATTGGTACTGTCGACATCGGCAGGAACAGTGACGAGGTCCTGCAGTGGGAGTTCAGGGAGTTAGGAAGAAAGTTAAAAGGCAGGAACTCCAGGGTTGTAATCTCGGGAATCCATCCTGTGCCAAGTGCCAGTGAGGCTAGAAATAGGAAAATAGTGCAGCTAAACACGTGGCTGTACAGCTGGTGTATGTGGGAGGGTTTCAGCTATCTGGATCATTGAGTTCTCTTCCGGGACAGGTGGGCGCGGTACAAGAAGAATGGGTTGCATCTAAACTGGAGGGGCACAAATATCCTGCCTGCGAGGTTTGCTCGCGTCACTCGAGAGGGTTTAAACTAGTGTGGTACGTGGTGGGAACCAGAGTAGTAGGGCAGCAGGTGAAATAACTGAGGGGGGACCAGTAAATAAGGCCAGTAAGACTGAGAAGAAGAGCAGGCAGGGAGATGTTGCTGAGCACAACGTGACTGGTGATCTGAAAGTGCATTTGTTCAATGCGAGATGTATAACAGGTAAGGCAGATGAATTTAGAGCTTGGAATATTACTTGGAACGATGACGTTGTTGCGATGACAGAGTCTCAAATTCCACATTCCCATCTACTGAATAACCCTTGATCCCCTTGCCAAACCTAGTTTTGGGTTCAACCGAGTCAGGATGGAGATGGACGGACAAAGCGCTCACAAAGGGTTCATTGGAAATACAAATGTTTAACTGAGACTGGAAGGCTCTGATTTAATCTGTTTTGTATGTTTAACTCTGGCTGGCTGGTTATCCCCATTATAACACACACTGTATGAAAAGACAGCTGGGTATTTGTAGTCAGAACTGGCACATGCTCTAGGATCAGATACTTCCTCTCCACTAAGATTTGATACCCCCATGAGATTGGATTCTCCCCAGGATCAGAGCAACCAACCAAGACCGACAACCCCTCTCCACAAAATTTAAATCTTGGGATCAGATCCCTTCCAGAGTTTTACCACTCTGCTCACAGTTGTGACACCTTCCCCGCTCCCAGGATTCGACATTCTGTGATCAGAGGCCCCCAGGGTTTGGACAATCCCTGTGCGACTATAATAACACCCGCGGATCGGACGTCCCGCGTATCCGCTCCCCTAATCGAGTCTTGAATCATCACTCTCGTGCCGCATCCACCTAACTGAGCTCAGACCGCACTCCAGGATGGGGGACCACTCCCCGAGGTTGGGATCACTTTCCCTCCCCAGAACTTTCCCTGGCGCACGTGTCCGATCACTGTTCAGCATGGGTGATCCGTCCCTGGAGGACAGGACCAGCCATTCTCTCTCCGACTGCCCCACACCAGACTCAGAACATGCTCTCCGATAGGAAACCCTTCCAGTGGTTCAGAATCTCCAGTCCAGCGAACAGTGATGTCACCACCTTCAACACCTCTGGGGTTCGTGATTTCACACTCCCTGATATCAGAGAGCTCCCCATACCCTGGGGCCATGGTTTGGACTGCCCTGGTCATGACTCGATCTCCAGAGTCCTCCCTGCCCAACTGGAAGCAAAGCCTGTCATTCATCCTGACGTCAATGTGGAAACCAGTCAAGGTAAAATCAGAAGTCTGTGGAGTTCAAACTCTGAAACTCTGCACCCCACCTATGCCATTCATCCCTGTTAATAAACCAGGCATGAGTACAGAAGTGAAAACAAAATAATGGAACTGTCATAAATCTGTTAAAAATAGGAGAATGCTGAAAACGCTCAGCAGTCAGGTAGCATCTGTCGAGAGAGAAACAGAGTTAATGCTTCATGTGGATAGCCTTCCATCAGAACATGAATGAAGAACAGAATAACAGTTTTATAACAATGGTAAAGCCAGTGAAAAGTAGGGCCTCGGGGTAGAGGGATTTATGGGAAAGGTCTGTGATTTATGGAGGAAAGGCATGATTCAATGATAAAAGGGATGATGGTGCAAGACGAATGAGACAATTAAAGGAACAGAGGATGGACCCAGAGGAGGTGTAAATGGTTACAGCTTAATAACAGAGGGGGGGAGGGGAACATGGAAACTGTGGCAAGTAGGAACATGTTCCATTCGCCAAGAAAAGTGTCAGAGAATTGTGGCGAAACTCCATGGATGTGGACCGGCCTACCAGCTGTGTACCAGTAGGTGATCCCCATCTCAAGCACAAGCGCACATCCCCTATATTCCCAATGACTCTTGGATGATAGCCTCCATTACCTGCACAGGCCGTCCGAGAAAGTGGAAGCGATGGTCATAATTTGAAGTTTTCAATCTCCTATTGAGCCTGACAAACAATATAAGGTCTTCTTCGAAAGAAAACGGTGCTGTTCCTGAATGAACTTCAGTGGAAGCGTGGTAGAGGTCGAGGATAGAGAGGTCTGAGTGGTAGAGGGATGTAGAATTAAAGTGACAAGCGAGTGGATGCACAGGGTCATGCATGCAGACAGATTGGGGAAGTCCAACAACAACAAAAATAAAACTCGATCTGAATTTGTTCCTCTCCCAATGTCCAGGAGACATCATTGTGTGCAGTGAATATAACTACTATTTCGTAAGAAGTACAAGCAGATCCCTGTTTCCTCTGGTAGGAGAGTTTGGGCCTTGAAGTGTGGGAGGCAAATAGTCAGAGTGCAGTTTCATAATGGTTTCATAATGGGTGGGGACGGTAGTGGAGCAGAATATAGCATGGCAGGTGGGCATAACTGGATGCGGCTGAATGTTGGAGGATTTTTAGTTGAATATGGAGGCTGATGCGTTGGAAGATGAGAACAAGGGGAACTTTATCGTGGTCCTGGCACGGAGGGGAGGGGGTGAAGGCAGTAATGTGGCAAATGGGATGGACATGGTCAAGGGCCCTGTTAAATGCAGTGGAGTGAACCATCAGCTGAGGAAAAATTATGACTTTTCAGAAGCACTTGTGTGGAAGATGGTATCTTTGGAACAGATGGAACTGAGCTGGAGAAACTCGGAGAATGGAATCGCACATTTCCAAGACGTGGGGTCGGAGGCACGATAATTAATGTAGCTGTGGGGGCCAGTGGGATTACAGTAGATATGGGTGAACAGCCAGTCCCCTGGAATGAACGTGTAGAAGTAGAGGAAGGGGCAGGAAATGCTAGAGATGGACCTTGTGAAGATGAGGGCGTGTTGGAAATTAGAAGCAAGGTTGATGGAAGTTTCCAGTTCAAGGCAACAGAAGGAAACAAGCACAGTAATCGAAGTAGCGGGAAAAATAATGTTAAGAAGAGGACCTCGGTAGGATTGGAATAAAGAATGGCCCATTTACCATACAAAAACGCAGCATAGCTAGGAATAAAACTGGTTCCATAGCGACATCAGTTGAGTATAAAATATCCCAATGTTTACACTGGAGGTCCATCGACGTACACTTTACACACATCATTGTGGGTATACCTACCCGAAATGCTCTGCAGCGGTTCAAGAAGGCAGCTCATCACCACCTTCTCACGGACAATTAGGGATGGGCAATAAATGCTGGCCTGGCCAGCGACACCCACATCCCATGAATGAATAAAAAATGAGTGTTACAATGACTATACACAGATTAAGAAATGTCATTATAAAGTGGATTAGAATACTGTTATACTTCTGGAGTCCTGCTGTTAAACTATCAGTAAGCAGGTAACATCTGTTTCTGTTGGACCAGTTCAATGGGAGATTGAGAAATACAAATATAATTCAATTTCTAACCGTATCACAAAATTTCAGCAAAAATTATCACCATATAGAATACATTACATTCGTAAAATACAGAGGAAACTCCAAGGAATGGAGAGATCAGTCACCCAAAGCAATTATTCTGCAACAGAACCGGGATTGTGCAATCATACTCTGAACAACACTCCAGTGATAGATGCTCCCAGTAATACATGACTACTGGAGTCAGGTATTCCACTCCGGTTCGTGACCCACATTCTGTACAAAACTACAATGACAGAGGATCCCAGTAATGCATGGCAACTAGGATCCCATTAGTGACCTACATTTGATTTTACACTCAGTGATGCTCCCACTAATACCTTCAGTCAGTGAGTTGCTTTCACTTTTGTCTAATTCAACATTACACGATATTCCACTGTGTGTAATAATGTGCTTATGCAGAGACCTTGTCAGTTACAGACAGAGGTTTATTTTTAGTTGAGAAAATGGAATACCACCGAAGAGATAATTCAGGATATTTGAAGTAAAAAAATGTTGATGTAGATCGGGTGTCTCTGTATCACACACCACTAGATCAGGTTGTAACATTATCAGTCACAGATTGAAAGCAGAGACCAGCTCATGCACAGATCTGCATAATTTCAATGGTTATAGTCACTTACCAGGAACACCAATAACTGCAAGCAATAGGTAGTATATGTTCTCGATACTGTAAGAAGTTCCAATCCTGTGCCCTGTGATGTGATCTGTCTGAAGGTACTGCAGGCAATCTCTCTGGATTGAACTCTGAGGCAATACATTCCCAGAGCGTGTAATATGTACCCTGTGGAATCTCCACGGAGATATTGAGGATTGCTCATTTTTCAAACTATGTGTTTTTAAAATAAACAAACAGATTACGACATTGAGTTCAATCTGCATTCTGATAGAATCTGTTTATTTCCGAGATTCTTTTGGAAACATCCAAAGACTGGACAATTCTGAATACATTAATTAAATAATGTAAACTTGAAGCTGTTTTCTCCCAACAAAGAGGTTTCCTATTCAACCACCAATCAATCCCATCTCTCGATCTCATTTTTTTTTCAGTGATTTCCTTCAGCTGATTTTGTTGTCAAGAGTAGATTTCAGTCATCGTCCATCTGGGCCTTAAGCTTCAGCCTCTCAATGTAAAGCACGGAGAACTGGGACTGCGGGCAACAAAACTCCAGGGGGTCTCTCACTGTGAAGTGTCTTCAGCTGTTCCGGGGGAGGGAATAGAGAAGAGAAGAGATCGGACAAGGGCAGGGTGAACCAGAGGGAGAGATTCACTGCCCCACAACATGTTTGACCAATTAAACTAAATACATCAACAGGAGAAGGCCAATCAGTGCACCGAACCAGCAATGGAGGATTGCAGTCAGCCCCTCGACCCTGTTATACAAGAACTGGAGGAGGCCCATTCAGCCCCTCGAGCCAGTAACACAGGGACAGGAGTAGGCCCATTGAGCCCCTTCTCGACCCTGTTTCACAGGAAAAGGAGGCCATTCAACCCCTTCTCGGGACTGCTACACGGGAACAGGAGGAGACCCATTCAGCCCCTCGAGCCTGTCACACAGGAACAGAAGGAGGTCATTCATACCCCACGTGTCTTTTGCACAGGAAGAGGAGGAGACCATTCAGCCCGCTCGGGCATATTGTACAGGAATAGCATTCGGCCATTTAGCCCCTCGAATCTGTTACACAGAAACAGGAGGAGGTAATTCAGCCCTTCGAGCATGATCTGTCCTTGGACGGAAGATATGGGGTAACAGGAAATTAGGTAGTCTAGATGCGACAGAATTCATCACAGCGGGAGTAAGGGTAATGGAATTTTCCCAACTCGTGAACGAGTGTACAGCACCTCAGTATGATGCCTCATCCACAAAGCGGCACATTCAACAATGCAACATTCCCTCAATACTGTCCCACAAACCAGACTGCGCTCCCATCAGTATTGACTCTCCGACAGTGCAGCGCTCACTCAGAAGTGACCCTCTGACATTGCAGCGCTCCCTCAGTACTGCTCCTCTGGCAAGGCACTGTCCCTCAGTACTGATCCACTGATAGGGCACACTCCCTCATTACTGACCTTTCGACACAGCAGCGCTCCCGCAAAAATGACACACAACGCCGCCCGCCCCCCGCCCCCTCACCCCCACCAACCACAGTGGAGTAATCCCTCAGTACTGACACCGAAGCGAACAGCACACCCTCAGTACTGACACTCCGGAGGCGAGGTTGATGAATAATCTTATATTTCTAAGCGTTCAAGGCAATTCGACTGCAGCAGGCGTCATTCAGCCTGTCACAGCAGGTCTGCTCAGGACACATGACACTGGTATCAGTGTATGTCTTTGTTACTGGGTGTCAGTGTGTGTCTTTGTGACTTGGTGTAAGCGTGTGTCTGTGTTACTGGGTATCAGTGTATGTCTTTGTGACTTGGTATCAGTGTATGTCTTTGTTACTTGGTGTCAGTGTATGTCAAAATACTTGGTGTAAGTGTATGTCTTTGTTACTTGGTGTAATTGTCTGTCTTTGTTACTTGGTGTAAGTGTATATCTTTGTTACTTGGTGTCAGTGTATGTCTGTGTTACTTGGTGTAAGTGTGTCTCTTTGATACTTGGTGTAAGTGTATGTCTTTGTTACTTGGTGTCAGTGTATGTCTTTGTTACTTGGTGTCATTGTGTGTCTGTGTTACTGGGTATCAGTGTCTGTCTTTGTGACTTGGTATCAGTGTATGTCTTTGTTACTTGGTGTCAGTGTATGTCAAAATACTTGGTGTAAGTGTATGTCTTTGTTACTTGGTGTAATTGTCTGTCTTTGTTACTTGGTGTAAGTGTATGTCTTTGTTACTTGGTGTCAGTGTATGTCTGTGTTACTTGGTGTAAGTGTGTGTCTGTGTTACTGGGTATCAGTGTATGTCTTTGTGACTTGGTATCAGTGTATGTCTTTGTTACTTGGTGTCAGTGTATGTCAAAATACTTGGTGTAAGTGTATGTCTTTGTTACTTGGTGTAATTGTCTGTCTTTGTTACTTGGTGTAAGTGTATGTCTTTGTTACTTGGTGTCAGTGTATGTCTGTGTTACTTGGTGCAAGTGTGTGTCTTTGTTACTTGGTGTAATTGTCTGTCTTTGTTACTTGGTGTCAGTGTATGTCTGTGTTACTTGGTGCAAGTGTATGTCTTTGTTACTTGCTGTCAGTGTATGTCTTTGTTACTGGGTGTCATTGTGTGTCTGTGTTACTGGGTATCAGTGTATGTCTTTGTGACTTGGTATCAGTGTATGTCTTTGTTACTGGGTGTCAGTGTGTGTCTGTGTTACTGGGTATCAGTGCATGTCTTTGTGACTTGGTATCAGTGTATGTCTTTGTTACTGGGAGTCAGTGTGGGTCTGTGTTACAGGGTATCAGTGTATGTCTTTGTGACTTGGTATCAGTGTATGTCTTTGTTACTGGGTGTCAGTGTGTGTCTGTGTTCCTGGGTATCAGTGTATGTCTTTGTGACTTGGTGTCAGTGTATGTCTTTGTTACTGGGTGTCAGTGTGTGTCTTTTTGACTTGGTGTCTGTGTATGTCTGTGTTACTGTTTCTTAGTGTTTCTCTGTGTTGCTGGGTGTCAGTGTGTGTTTGTTTGTGTTACTGGGTACCAGTGTCTGTCTTTGCTACTTACTGTAAGTGTGTGTCTTTGTTACGTGGTGTAATTGTATGTCTTTGTTACTTGGTGTCAGTGTATGTCTGTGTTACTTGGTGTAAGTGTGTGTCTGTGTTACTGGTTATCAGTGTATGTCTTTGTTACTTGGTGTCAGTGTATGTCTGTGTTACTTGGTGTAAGTGTGTGTCTGTGTTACTGGGTGTCAGTGTGTGTCTGTTTTACTGGGTGTCAGTGTGTGTCTGTTTTACTTGGTGTAAGTGTGTGTCTTTGTTACTTGGTGTCCGTGTGAGTCTGTGTTACTGGGTGTCAGTGCATGTCTTTGTTACTTGGTGTCAGTGTATATCTGTGTTACTTGGTGTAAGTGTGTGTCTTTGTTACTTGGTGTAATTGTATGTCTTTTTTACTTGGTGTCAGTGTATGTCTGTGTTACTTGGTGTAAGTGTATGTCTTTGTTTCTTGGTGTAAGTGTATGTCTGTGTTACTTGGTGTAAGTGTGTGTCTGTGTTCCTGGGTATCAGTGTATGTCTTTGTTTCTTGGTGTCAGTGTATGTCTGTGTTACTTGGTGTAAGTGTGTGTCTGTGTTACTGGTTATCAGTGTATATCTTTGTTACTTGGTGTCAGTGTATGTCTGTGTTACTTGGTATAAGTGTGTGTCTTTGATACTTGGTGTCCGTGTGCATCTGTGTTACTGGGTGTCAGTGTATGTCTTTGTTACTGGGTGTCAGTGTATGTCTTTGTTACTTGGTGCAAGTGTGTGTCTGTGTTCCTGGGTATCAGTGTCTGTCTTTGTTACTTGGTGTAAATGTGTGTCTGTGTTCCTGGGTATCATTGTATGTCTTTGTTACTGGGTATCAGTGTCTGTCTCTGTTACTTGGTGTAAGTGTGTGTCTGTGTTACTGGGTATCAGTGTATGTCTTTGTGACTTGGTGTCAGTGTATGTCTCTGTTACTGGGTGCCAGTGTATGTCTTTGTGTCTTGGTGTCAGTGTATGTCTTTGTTACTTGGTGTAAGTGTGTGTCTGTGTTACTGGGTATCAGTGTATGTCTTTGTTACTTGGTGTCAGTGTTTGTCAAAATACTTGGTGTAAGTGTTTGTCTTTGTTACTTGGTGTAATTGTCTGTCTTTGTTACTTTGTGTAAGTGTATGTCTTTGTTACTTGGTGTCAGTGTATGTCTTTGTTACTTGGTGTCTGTGTATGTCTGTGTTACTTGGTGTTATTGTGTGCCTGTGTTACTTGGTGTAAGTGTGTGTCTTTCTTACTTGGTGTAATTGTATGTCTTCGTTACTTGGTGTCAGTGTGTGTCTGTGTTACTGGGTATCATTGTATGTCTTTGTGACTTGGTGTCAGTGTATGTCTTTGTTACTTGGTGTAAGTGTGTGTCTTTGTTACTTGGTGTAATTGTATGTCTTTGTTGCTTGGTGTCAGTGTATGTCTGTGTTACTTGGTGTAAGTGCATGTCTTTGTTACTTGGTGTAAGTGTGTGTCTGTGTTACTTGGTGTAAGTGTGTGTCTGTGTTCCTGGGTGTCAGTGTGTGTCTTTGTTTCTTGGTGTCAGTGCATGTCTGTGCTACTTGGTGTAAGTGTGTGTCTGTGTTACTGGGTATCAGTGTATGTCTTTGTTACTTGGTGTCAGTGTATGTCTGTGTTACTTGGTGTAAGTGTGTGTCTGTGTTACTGGGTGTGAGGGTGTGTCTGTGTTACATGGTGTAAGTGTGTGTCTTTGTTACTTGGTGTCCGTGTGTGTCTGTGTTACTGGGTGTCAGTGTATGTCTTTATTACTTGGTGTCAGTGCATATCTGTGTTACTTGGTGTAAGTGTGTGTCTTTGTTACTTGGTGTAATTGTATGTCTTTGTTACTTGGTGTCAGTGTATGTCTGTGTTACTTGGTGCAAATGTATGTATTTGTTACTTGTTGTAAGTGTGTGTCTGTGTTACTTGGTGTATGTGTATGTCTGTGTTACTTGGTGTAAGTGTGCGTCTGTGTTACTGGGTGTCTGAATTTGTCTGTGTTACTTGGTGTAAGTGTGTGTCTGTGTTACTGGGTGTCAGCGTGTGTCTGTGTTACTTGGTGTAAGTCTGTGTCTTTGTTACTTGGTGCAAGTGTGTGTCTGTGTTACTGGGTGTCAGTGTATGTCTTTGTTACTGGTTATCAGTGTATGTCTTTGTTACTTGGTGTCAGTGTATGTCTTTGTTACTGGGAGTCAGTGTCTGTCTTTGCGACTTGGTGTCAGTGTATGTCTTTGTTACCTGGTGTAAGTGGGCGTCTGTGTTACTGGGTATCAGTGTATGTCTTTGTTACTTGGTGTAAGTGTGTGTCTTTGATACTTGTTGTAAGTGTATGTCTTTGTTACTTGGTGTAAGTGTGTGTCTTTGTTACTTGGTGTAATTGTATGTCTTTGTTGCTTGGTGTCAGTGCATGTCTGTGTTACTTGGTGTAAGTGCATGTCTTTGTTACTTGGTGTAAGTGTGTGTCTGTGTTACTTGGTGTAAGTGTGTGTCTGTGTTCCTGGGTGTCAGTGTGTGTCTTTGTTTCTTGGTGTCAGTGCATGTCTGTGTTACTTGGTGTAAGTGTGTGTCTGTGTTACTGGGTATCAGTGTATGTCTTTGTTACTTGGTGTCAGTGTATGTCTGTGTTACTTGGTGTAAGTGTGTGTCTGTGTTACTGGGTGTGAGGGTGTTTCTGTGTTACATGGTGTAAGTGTGTGTCTTTGTTACTTGGTGTCCGTGTGTGTCTGTGTTACTGGGTGTCAGTGCATGTCTTTGTTGACTTGGTGTCAGTGTACGTCTTTGTTACTGGGTTTCAGTGTGTGTCTTTGTGACTTGGTGTCAGTGTATGTCTGTGTTACTGTTTATGAGTGTTTCTCTCTGTTACTGGGTGTCAGTGTGTGTTTGTATGTGTTCCTGGGTGTCAGTGTATGTCTTTGTTACTTGGTGTAAGTGTGTGTCTGTGTTACTGGGTATCAGTGTATGTCTTTGTTACTTGGTGTCAGTGTATGTCAAAATACTTGGTGTAAGTGAATGTCTTTGTTACTTGGTGTAATTGTCTGTCTTTGTTACTTGGTGTAAGTGTGTGTCTGTGTTCCTGGGTATCAGTGTATGTCTTTGTTACTTGGTGTCAGTGTATGGCTTTGTGACTTGGTGTCAGTGTATGGCTTTGTGACTTGGTGTCAGTGTATGTCTTTCTTACTGGGTGTCAGTGCGTGTCTGTGTTACTGGTTGTCTGTGTATGTCATTGTTACTAGGTGTAAGTGTGTGTCTGTGTTACTTGGTATCAGTGTATGTCTTTGCTACTTGGTGTCAGTGGATGTCTTTGTTACTTGGTGTCAGCGTATGTCTGTGTTACTTGGTGCAAGTGTGTGTCTGTGTTCCTGGTTATCAGTGTATGTCTTTGTTACTTGGTGTCATTGTGTGTCTGTGTTACTGGGTATCAGTGTCTGTCTTTCTTACTTGGGATCAGTGTATGTCTTTGTTACTTGGTGTCAGTGTATGTCTTTGTGACTTGGTGTCAGTGTATGTGTTTGTTACTTGGTGTAAGTGTATGTCTTTGTTACTTTGTGTCAGCGTATGACTTTATTACTTAGTGTAAGTGTGTGTCTGTGTTACTGGGTATCAGTGTATGTCTTTGTTACGTGGTGTAAGTGTGTGTGTGTTACTGGGCATCAGTGTATGTCTTTGTTACTTGGTGTCATTGTATTTCTTTGTTACTTGCTGTCAGTGTATGTCTTTGTGACTTGGTGTCAGTGTATGTCTTTGTTACTGGGTGTCAGTGCGTGTCTGTGTTACTGGGTATCAGTGTATGTCTTTCTTCCTGGGTGTCAGTGTATGTCTTTGTGACTTGGTTTAAGGGTGTGTCTGTGTTACTGTGTATCAGTGTCTGTCTTTGTTACTTGGTGTCAGTGTATGTCTTTGTGATTTGGTGTCAGGGTATGTCTTTGTTAATGGGTGTCATTGCGTGTCTGTGTTACTGGGTATCAATGTATGTCTTTGTTACTGGGTGTCAGTGCGTGTCTGTGTTACTGGGTATCAATGTAATTCTTTGTTACTGGGTATCAGTGTATGTCTTTGTTACTTGGTGTAAGTGTATGTCTTTTTTACTTGGTGTCAGTGTATGTCTTTGTTACTGGGTGTCAGTGCGTGTCTGTGTTACTGGGTATCAATGTATGTCTTTGTTACTGGGTATCAGTGTATGTCTTTGTAACTTGGTGCAAGTGTATGTCTTTTTTACTTGGTGTCAGTGTATGTCTTTGTTACTTGGTGTAAGTGTGTGTCTGTGTTACTTGGTGAAAGTGTGTGTCTGTGTTACTTGGTATCAGTGTATGTCTTTGTTACTTGGTGGAAGTGTGTGTCTGTGTAACTGGGTAACAGTGTATGTCTTTGTTACTTGGTGTCAGTGTATGTCTGTGTTACTTGGTGTAAGTGTGTGTCTTTGTTACTTGGTGTAATAGTATGTCTTTGTTACTTGGTATCAGTGTTCGTCTTTGTGACTTGGTGCCAGTGTATGTCTTTGTTACTGGGTGTAAGTTTGTGTCTGTGTTACTTGGTGTAAGTGTGTGTCTGTGTTACTTGGTATCAGTGTATGTCTTTGTTACTTGGTGTAAGTGTGTGTCTGTGTTACTGGGTAACAGTGTATGTCTTTGTTACTTGGTGTCAGTGTATGTCTGTGTTACTTGGTGTAAGTGTGTGTCTTTGTTACTTGGTGTAAGTGTGTGTCTTTGTTACTTGGTGTAATTGTATGTCTTTGTTACCTGGTGTCAGTGTATATCTTTGTTACTGGGTGTCAGTGCATGTCTTTGTGACTTGGTGTAGGTTTGTGTCTGTATTACTAGGTATCAGTGCCTGTCTTTGTTACTTGGTGTAAGTGTTTCTCTGTGTTACTGGGTGTCAGTGTGTATCTGTGTTCCTGGGTGTCAGTGTAAGTCTTTGTTACTTGGTGTCAGTGTATGTCTGTGTTAGTTCGTGTAAGTGTTTGTCTGTTTTATTGGGTATCAGTGTATGTCTTTGTTACTTGGTGTAAGTGTATGTCTTTGTGACTTGGTGTCAGTGTATGTCTTTGTTACTGGGTGTCAGTGCGTGTCTGTGTTACTGGGTATCAGTGCATGTCTTTGTTACTGGGTGTCAGTGCGTGTCTGTGTTACTGGGTATCAATGTATGTCTTTGTTAATGGGTATCAATGTATGTCTTTGTTACTTGGTGTATGTGGATGTCTTTGTTACTTGGTGTCAGCGTATGTCTTTGTTACTTGCTGTAAGTGCATGTCTTGGTTACTGGGTATCTTTGTATGTCTTTGTTACCTGGTGTCAGTGTGTGTCTGTGTTACTGGGTATCAGTGTATGCCTTTGTTACTTGGTGTCAGTGTGTGTCTGTGTTACTGGGTATCAGTGTTTGTCCTTGTTACTTGGTGTCTGTGTGTGTCTGTGTTAATTGGTGTAAGTGTGTGTCAGTGTAACTGGGTATCAGTGTATGTCTTTGTTACTTGGAATAAGTGTGTGTCTGTTTTACTGGGTATCAGTGTATGTCTTTGTTACTTGGTGTCAGTGTTTGTATTTTTTACTTGGTGTAAGTTTATGTCTTTGTTACTTGGTGTCAGTGTATGCCTTTATTACTTGGTGTCAGTGTGTGTCTGTGTTACTGGGTATCAGTGTATGTCTTTGTTAATTGGTGTCAGTGTATGTCTTTGTTATTTGGTGTAAGTGTGTGTCTGTGTTACTGGTTATCAGTGTATGTCTTTGTTACTTGGTGTCATTGTGAGTCTGTGTTACTGGGTATCAGTGTATGTCTTTGTTCCTTGGTGTCAGTGTATGTCTTTGTGACTTGGTGTCAGTGTATGTCTTTGTTACTGGGTGTCAGTGTGTGTCTGTGTTACTGGGTGTCTGTGTATGTCATTGTTACTTGGTGTAAGTGTCGGTCTTTTTTACTTGGTATCAGTGTATGTCCTTGTTACTTGATGCCAATGTGTGTCTGTGTTACTGCGTATCAGTGTCTGTCTTTGTTACTTGGTGTAATTTTGTGTCTGTCTTACAGGGTATCAGTGTATGTCTTTGTTACTTGGTGTCAGTGTATGTCTTTGATACTTGGTGTAAGAGTGTGTCTGCGTTCCTCGGTATCAGTGCATGTCTTTGTTACTTGGTGTAATTTTGTGTCTGTCTTACAGGGTATCAGTGTATGTCTTTGTTACTTGGTGTCAGTGTATGTCTTTGATACTTGGTGTAAGTGTGTGTCTGTGTTACTGGCGATCAGTGTATGTCTTTGTTACTTGGTGTCTGTGTGTGTCTGTGTTACTTGGTGTAAGTGTGTGTCAATGTAATTGGGTATCAGTGTTTGACTTTGTTACTTGGTGTAAGTGTGTGTCTGTGTTACTGGGTGTCAGTGTATGTCTTTGTTACTTGGTGTCAGTGTATGTCTTTTTTACTTGGTTTCAGTTTATGTCCTTGTTACTTGGTGCAAATCTGTGTCTGTGTTACTGGGTATCAGTGTCTGTCTTTGTTACTTGGTGCAAGTGTGTGTCTGTGTTCCTCGGTATCAGTGTATGTCTTTGTTACTTGGTGTAAGTGTGTGTCTGTGTTATTGGGTATCAGTGTATGTCTTTGTTACTTGGTGTCATTGTGTGTCTTTGTTACTGGGTGTCAGTGCGTGTCTCTGTGACTTGGTGTCAGTGTATGTCTTTGTTCCTGGGTGTCAGTTTATGTCTTTGTTACTTGGTGACAGTGTGTGTATGTGTTAGACTTTGTTACTTGGTGTCAGTGTGTGTCAGTGTAACTGGGTATCAGTGTATGTCTTTGTTACTTGGTGTAAGTGTGTGTCTGTGTTACTGGGTATCAGTGTTTGTCTTTGTTACTTGGTGTCAGTGTATGTCTTTTTTACTTGGTGTCAGTGTATGTCTTTGTTACTTGGTGTCAGTGTATGCCTTGCTACTTGGTGTAAGTGTGTGTCTGTGTTACTGGGTATCAGTGTATGTCTTTGTTACTTGGTGTCAGTGTGTGTCTTTGTTACTGGGTGTCAGTGCATGTTTTTGTGACTTGGTGTAAGTTTGTGTCTGTGTTACTGGGTATCAGTGCCTGTCTTTGTTACTTGGTGTAATTGTTTCTCTGTGTTACTGGGTGTCAGTGTGTATCTGTGTTCCTGGGTGTCAGTGCAAGTCTTTGTTACTTGGTGTCAGTGTATGTCTTTGTTACTTGGTGTCAGTGTAAGTCTGTGTTACTTGGTATAAGTGTTTGTCTTTATTACTTTTTGTAATTGTATGTCTTTGTTACTTGGTGTCAGTGTATGTCTTCGTTACTTGGTGTAAGTGTGTGTCTGTGCTACTGGGTATCAGTGTATGTCTTTGTGACTTGGTGTCAGTGTATGTCTTTGTGACTTGGTGTCAATGTATGTCTTTTTAACCTGGTGTCAGTGGATGTCTTAGTGACTTGGTGTCAGTGTATTTCTTTGTTACTGTGTGTCTGTGTATGTCTGCGTTACATGGTGTCAATGTGTGTCTTTGTTACTGGGTGTCAGTGTATGTCTTTGTTACTTGGTGTAAGTGTGTGTCTGTGTTACTGGGTATCAGTGTATGTATTTGTTACTTGATGTCAGTGTATGTCTTTGTGACTTGGTGTCAGTGTATGTCTTTGTTACTGGGTGTCAGTGTATGTCTTTGTGACTTGGTGTCAGTGTATGTCTTTGTTACTGTGTCTCAGTTTTTGTCTTTGTTACTTGGTGTCAGTGTATGTCTTTGTTACTTGGTGTCAGTGTATGTCTGTGTTACTTGGTGTAAGTGTGTGTTTGTGTTACGGGGTATCAGTGTATGTCTTTGTTACTTGGTGTCAGTGTATGTCTTTGTTACTTGGTGTAAGTGTGTGTCTGACTTACTGGGTGTCAGTGTATGTCTTTGTTCCTTGGTGTCAGTGTATGTCTGTGTTACTTCGTGTAAGTGTGTGTCTTTGTTACTTGGTGTAAGTGTATGTCTTTGTTCCTTGGTGTCAGTGTATGTCTGTGTTACTTGGTGGAAGTATATGTCTTTGTTACTTGGTGTCAGTGCTTGTCTTTGTTACTTGGTGGAAGTGTGTGTCTGTGTTACTGGGTATCAGTGTATGTCTTTGTGACTTGGTGTCAGTCTATGTCTTTGTTACTTGGTGTCAGTGTATGTCTTTCTTAGATTCTGACAGTGTGTGTCTGTGTTAGTCTTTGTTACTTGGTGTCAGTGTTTTTCTGTGTATGTCTTTGTTACTGTGTGTCTGACTTTCTCTATGTTACTGGGTGACAGTGTGTGTTTGTTTGTGTTACTGGGTGTCAGTGTGTGTCCGTGTTACTTGGTGTAAGTGTATGTCTTTGTTTCCTGGTGTCAGTGTATGTCTTTGTTACTTGGTGTCAGTGTTTGTCTTTGTTACTTGGTGTAAGTGTGTGTCTGTGTTACTGGGTATCAGGGTATGTCTTTGTGATTTGGTGTAATTGTATGTCTTTGTTACTTGGTGTCAGTGTATGTCTTTGTCACTTGGTGCAAGTGTGTATTTGTGTTACTAGTTGTAATTGTGTGTCTGTGTTACTTGGTATCAGTGTATGTCTTTGTTACTTGGTGTAAGTGTGTGTCTGTGTTACTGGGTAACAGTGTATGTCTTTGTTACTTGGTGTCAGTGTATGTCTGTGTTACTTGGTATAAGTGTTTGTCTTTGTTACTTTTTGTAATTGTATGTCTTTGTTACTTGGTGTCAGTGTATGTCTTCGTTACTTGGTGTAAGTGTGTGTCTGTGCTACTGGGTATCAGTGTATGTCTTTGTGACTTGGTGTCAGTGTATGTCTTTGTGACTTGGTGTCAATGTATGTCTTTTTAACTGGGTGTCAGTGGATGTATTTGTGACTTGGTGTCAGTGTATTTCTTTGTTACTGTGTGTCAGTTTATGTCTTTGTTACTTTGTGTCAGTGTATGTCTTTGTTACTTGGTGTCAGTGTATGTCTGTATTACTTGGTGTAAGTGTGTGTCTGTGTTACTGGGTATCAGTGTATGTCTTTGTTACTTTGTGTCTGTGTATGTCTGTGTTACATGGTGTCAGTGTGTGTCTTTGTTACTGGGTGTCAGTGTATGTCTTTGTTACTTGGTGTAAGTGTGTGTCTGTGTTACTTGGTATCAGTGTATGTATTTGTTATTTGGTGTCAGTGTATGTCTTTGTGACTTGGTGTCAGTGTATGTCTTTGTTACTGGGTGTCAGTGTATGTCTTTGTGACTTGGTGTCAGTGTATGTCTTTGTTACTGTGTCTCAGGTTATGTCTTTGTTACTTGGTGTCAGTGTATGTCTTTGTTACTTGGTGTCAGTGTATGTCTGTGTTACTTGGTGTAAGTGTGTGTCTGTGTTACGGGGTATCAGTGTATGTCTTTGTTACTTGGTGTCAGTGTATGTCTTTGTGACTTGGTGTAAGTGTGTGTCTGTCTTACTGGGTGTCAGTGTATGTCTTTGTTATTTGGTGTCAGTGTATGTCTTTTTTACTTGGTGTAAGTGTATGTCTTTGTTACTGGGTGTCAGTGCGTGTCTGTGTTACTGGGTATCAGTGCATGTCTTTGTTACTGGGTGTCAGTGCGTGTCTGTGTTACTGGGTATCAATGTATGTCTTTGTTAATGGGTATCAATGTATGTCTTTGTTACTTGGTGTATGTGGATGTCTTTGTTACTTGGTGTCAGCGTCTGTCTTTGTTACTTGCTGTAAGAGTATGTCTTGGTTACTGGGTATCTTTGTATGTCTTTGTTACTTGGTGTAAGTGTGTGTCTGTGTTACTGGGTATCAGTGTATGCCTTTGTTACTTGGTGTCAGTGTATGTCTTTGTTACTTGGTGTCAGTGTATGTCTTTGTTACTTTGTGTAAGTGTGTGTCTGTGTTACTGGGTATCAGTGTTTGTCCTTGTTACTTGGTGTCTGTGTGTGTCTGTGTTAATTGGTGTAAGTGTGTGTCAGTGTAACTGGGTATCAGTGTATGTCTTTGTTACTTGGAGTAAGTGTTTGTATTTTTTACTTGGTGTAAGTGTATGTCTCTGTTACTTGGTGTCAGTGTATGCCTTTATTACTTGGTGTCAGTGTGTGTCTGTGTTACTGGGTATCAGTGTATGTCTTTGTTAATTGGTGTCAGTGTATGTCTTTGTTATTTGGTGTAAGTGTGTGTCTGTGTTACTGGTTATCAGTGTATGTCTTTGTTACTTGGTGTCATTGTGAGTCTGTGTTGCTGGGTATCAGTGTATGTCTTTGTTCCTTGGTGTCAGTGTATGTCTTTGTGACTTGGTGTCAGTGTATGTCTTTGTTACTGGGTGTCAGTGTGTGTCTGTGTATGTCATTGTTACTTGGTGTCAGTGTCGGTCTTTTTTACTTGGTATCAGTGTATGTCCTTGTTACTTGATGCAAATGTGTGTCTGTGTTACTGCGTATCAGTGTCTGTCTTTGTTACTTGGTGTAATTTTGTGTCTGTCTTACAGGGTATCAGTGTATGTCTTTGTTACTTGGTGTCAGTGTATGTCTTTGATACTTGGTGTAAGAGTGTGTCTGCGTTCCTCGGTATCAGTGCATGTCTTTGTTACTTGGTGTAATTTTGTGTCTGTCTTACAGGGTATCAGTGTATGTCTTTGTTACTTGGTGTCAGTGTATGTCTTTGATACTTGGTGTAAGTGTGTGTCTGTGTTACTGGGTATCAGTGTATGTCTTTGTTACTTGGAGTCTGTGTGTGTCTGTGTTACTTGGTGTAAGTGTGTGTCAGTGTAATTGGGTATCAGTGTTTGACGTTGTTACTCGGTGTAAGTGTGTGTCTGTGTTACTGGGTGTCAGTGTATGTCTTTGTTAATTGGTGTCAGTGTATGTCTTTTTTACTTGGTTTCAGTTTATGTCCTTGTTACTTGCTGCAAATCTGTGTCTGTGTTACTGGGTATCAGTGTCTGTCTTTGTCACTTGGTGCAAGTGTGTGTCTGTGTTCCTCGGTATCAGTGTATGTCTTTGTTACTTGGTGTAAGTGTGTGTCTGTGTTATTGGGTATCAGTGTATGTCTTTGTTACTTGGTGTCATTGTGTGTCTTTGTTACTGGGTGTCAGTGCGTGTCTCTGTGACTTGGTGTCAGTGTATGTCTTTGTTCCTGGGTGTCAGTTTATGTTTTTGTTACTTGGTGACAGTGTGCGTATGTGTTAGACTTTGTTACTTGGTGTCAGTGTGTGTCAGTGTAACTGGGTATCAGTGTATGTCTTTGTTACTTGGTGTAAGTGTGTGTCTGTGTTACTGGGTATCAGTGCTGGTCTTTGTTACTTGGTGTCAGTGTATGTCTTTTTTACTTGGTGTAAGTGTATGTCTTTGTTACTTGGTGTCAGTGTATGTCTTTGTTACTTGGTGTATGTGTGTGTCTGTGTTACTGGGTATCAGTGTATGTCTTTTTTAATTGGTGTCAGTGTATGCCTTGCTACTTGGTGTAAGTGTGTGTCTGTGTTACTGGGTATCAGTGTATGTCTTTGTTACTTGGTGTCAGTGTGTGTCTTTGTTACTGGGTGTCAGTGCATGTTTTTGTGACTTGGTGTAATTGTTTCTCTGTGTTACTGGTTGTCAGTGTGTATCTGTGTTCCTGGGTGTCAGTGCAGGTCTTTGTTACTTGGTGTCAGTGTATGTCTGTGTTAGTTGGTGTAAGTGTGTGTCTGTGTTATTGGGTATCAGTGTGTGTCTTTGTTACTGGGTAACAGTGTATGTCTTTGTTACTTGGTGTCAGTGTATGTCTGTGTTACTTGGTATAAGTGTTTGTCTATGTTACTTTTTGTAATTGTATGTCTTTGTTACTTGGTGTCAGTGTATGTCTTCGTTACTTGGTGTAAGTGTGTGTCTGTGCTACTGGGTATCAGTGTATGTCTTTGTGACTTGGTGTCAGTGTATGTCTTTGGGACTTGGTGTCAATGTATGTCTTTTTAACCTGCTGTCAGTGGATGTCTTTGTGACTTGGTGTCAGTGTATTTCTTTGTTACTGTGTGTCAGTTTATGTCTTTGTTACTTGGTGTCAGTGTATGTCTTTGTTACTTTGTGTCAGTGTATGTCTGTATTACTTGGTGTAACTGTGTGTCTGTGTTACAGGGTATCAGTGTTTGTCTTTGTTACTTTGTGTCTGTGTATGTCTGCGTTACATGGTGTCAATGTGTGTCTTTGTTACTGGGTGTCAGTGTATGTCTTTGTTACTTGGTGTAAGTGTGTGTCTGTGTTACTTGGTGTCAGTGTATGTCTTTGTGACTTGGTGTCAGTGTATGTCTTTGTTACTGGGTGTCAGTGTATGTCTTTGTGTCTTGGTGTCAGTGTATGTCTTTGTTACTGTGTCTCAGTTTATGTCTTTGTTACTTGGTGTCAGTGTATGTCTTTGTTACTTGGTGTCAGTGTATGTCTGTGTTACTTGGTGTAAGTGTGTGTTTGTGTTACGGGGTATCAGTGTATGTCTTTGTTACTTGGTGTCAGTGTATGTCTTTGTTACTTGGTGTAAGTGTGTGTCTGTGTTACTTCGTGTAAGTGTGTGTCTTTGTTACTTGGTGTAAGTGTATGTCTTTGTTCCTTGGTGTCAGTGTATGTCTTTGATACTTGGTGTAAGTGTGTGTCTGTGTTACTGGGTATCAGTGTATGTCTTTGTTACTTGGTGTCTGTGTGTGTCTGTGTTACTTGGTGTAAGTGTGTGTCAGTGTAATTGGGTATCAGTGTTTGACGTTGTTACTCGGTGTAAGTGTGTGTCTGTGTTACTGGGTGTCAGTGTATGTCTTTGTTAATTGGTGTCAGTGTATGTCTTTTTTACTTGGTTTCAGTTTATGTCCTTGTTACTTGCTGCAAATCTGTGTCTGTGTTACTGGGTATCAGTGTCTGTCTTTGTCACTTGGTGCAAGTGTGTGTCTGTGTTCCTCGGTATCAGTGTATGTCTTTGTTACTTGGTGTAAGTGTGTGTCTGTGTTATTGGGTATCAGTGTATGTCTTTGTTACTTGGTGTCATTGTGTGTCTTTGTTACTGGGTGTCAGTGCGTGTCTCTGTGACTTGGTGTCAGTGTATGTCTTTGTTCCTGGGTGTCAGTTTATGTTTTTGTTACTTGGTGACAGTGTGTGTATGTGTTAGACTTTGTTACTTGGTGTCAGTGTGTGTCAGTGTAACTGGGTATCAGTGTATGTCTTTGTTACTTGGTGTAAGTGTGTGTCTGTGTTACTGGGTATCAGTGTTTGTCTTTGTTACTTGGTGTCAGTGTATGTCTTTTTTACTTGGTGTAAGTGTATGTCTTTGTTACTTGGTGTCAGTGTATGTCTTTGTTACTTGGTGTATGTGTGTGTCTGTGTTACTGGGTATCAGTGTATGTCTTTGTTAATTGGTGTCAGTGTATGTCTTTGTTATTTGGTGTAAGTGTGTGTCTGTGTTACTGGTTATCAGTGTATGTCTTTGTTACTTGGTGTCATTGTGAGTCTGTGTTACTGGGTATCAGTGTATGTCTTTGTTCCTTGGTGTCAGTGTATGTCTTTGTGACTTGGTGTCAGTGTATGTCTTTGTTACTGGGTGTCAGTGTGTGTCTGTGTTACTGGGTGTCTGTGTATGTCATTGTTACTTGGTGTAAGTGTCGGTCTTTTTTACTTGGTATCAGTGTATGTCCTTGTTACTTGATGCAAATGTGTGTCTGTGTTACTGCGTATCAGTGTCTGTCTTTGTTACTTGGTGTAATTTTGTGTCTGTCTTACAGGGTATCAGTGTATGTCTTTGTTACTTGGTGTCAGTGTATGTCTTTGATACTTGGTGTAAGAGTGTGTCTGCGTTCCTCGGTATCAGTGCATGTCTTTGTTACTTGGTGTAATTTTGTGTCTGTCTTACAGGGTATCAGTGTATGTCTTTGTTACTTGGTGTCAGTGTATGTCTTTGATACTTGGTGTAAGTGTGTGTCTGTGTTACTGGCGATCAGTGTATGTCTTTGTTACTTGGTGTCTGTGTGTGTCTGTGTTACTTGGTGTAAGTGTGTGTCAATGTAATTGGGTATCAGTGTTTGACTTTGTTACTTGGTGTAAGTGTGTGTCTGTGTTACTGGGTGTCAGTGTATGTCTTTGTTACTTGGTGTCAGTGTATGTCTTTTTTACTTGGTTTCAGTTTATGTCCTTGTTACTTGGTGCAAATCTGTGTCTGTGTTACTGGGTATCAGTGTCTGTCTTTGTTACTTGGTGCAAGTGTGTGTCTGTGTTCCTCGGTATCAGTGTATGTCTTTGTTACTTGGTGTAAGTGTGTGTCTGTGTTATTGGGTATCAGTGTATGTCTTTGTTACTTGGTGTCATTGTGTGTCTTTGTTACTGGGTGTCAGTGCGTGTCTCTGTGACTTGGTGTCAGTGTATGTCTTTGTTCCTGGGTGTCAGTTTATGTCTTTGTTACTTGGTGACAGTGTGTGTATGTGTTAGACTTTGTTACTTGGTGTCAGTGTGTGTCAGTGTAACTGGGTATCAGTGTATGTCTTTGTTACTTGGTGTAAGTGTGTGTCTGTGTTACTGGGTATCAGTGTTTGTCTTTGTTACTTGGTGTCAGTGTATGTCTTTTTTACTTGGTGTAAGTGTATGTCTTTGTTACTTGGTGTCAGTGTATGCCTTGCTACTTGGTGTAAGTGTGTGTCTGTGTTACTGGGTATCAGTGTATGTCTTTGTTACTTGGTGTCAGTGTGTGTCTTTGTTACTGGGTGTCAGTGCATGTTTTTGTGACTTGGTGTAAGTTTGTGTCTGTGTTACTGGGTATCAGTGCCTGTCTTTGTTACTTGGTGTAATTGTTTCTCTGTGTTACTGGGTGTCAGTGTGTATCTGTGTTCCTGGGTGTCAGTGCAAGTCTTTGTTACTTGGTGTCAGTGTATGTCTTTGTTACTTGGTGTCAGTGTAAGTCTGTGTTACTTGGTATAAGTGTTTGTCTTTATTACTTTTTGTAATTGTATGTCTTTGTTACTTGGTGTCAGTGTATGTCTTCGTTACTTGGTGTAAGTGTGTGTCTGTGCTACTGGGTATCAGTGTATGTCTTTGTGACTTGGTGTCAGTGTATGTCTTTGTGACTTGGTGTCAATGTATGTCTTTTTAACCTGGTGTCAGTGGATGTCTTAGTGACTTGGTGTCAGTGTATTTCTTTGTTACTGTGTGTCTGTGTATGTCTGCGTTACATGGTGTCAATGTGTGTCTTTGTTACTGGGTGTCAGTGTATGTCTTTGTTACTTGGTGTAAGTGTGTGTCTGTGTTACTGGGTATCAGTGTATGTATTTGTTACTTGATGTCAGTGTATGTCTTTGTGACTTGGTGTCAGTGTATGTCTTTGTTACTGGGTGTCAGTGTATGTCTTTGTGACTTGGTGTCAGTGTATGTCTTTGTTACTGTGTCTCAGTTTTTGTCTTTGTTACTTGGTGTCAGTGTATGTCTTTGTTACTTGGTGTCAGTGTATGTCTGTGTTACTTGGTGTAAGTGTGTGTTTGTGTTACGGGGTATCAGTGTATGTCTTTGTTACTTGGTGTCAGTGTATGTCTTTGTTACTTGGTGTAAGTGTGTGTCTGACTTACTGGGTGTCAGTGTATGTCTTTGTTCCTTGGTGTCAGTGTATGTCTGTGTTACTTCGTGTAAGTGTGTGTCTTTGTTACTTGGTGTAAGTGTATGTCTTTGTTCCTTGGTGTCAGTGTATGTCTGTGTTACTTGGTGGAAGTATATGTCTTTGTTACTTGGTGTCAGTGCTTGTCTTTGTTACTTGGTGGAAGTGTGTGTCTGTGTTACTGGGTATCAGTGTATGTCTTTGTGACTTGGTGTCAGTCTATGTCTTTGTTACTTGGTGTCAGTGTATGTCTTTCTTAGATTCTGACAGTGTGTGTCTGTGTTAGTCTTTGTTACTTGGTGTCACTGTTTTTCTGTGTATGTCTTTGTTACTGTGTGTCTGACTTTCTCTATGTTACTGGGTGACAGTGTGTGTTTGTTTGTGTTACTGGGTGTCAGTGTGTGTCCGTGTTACTTGGTGTAAGTGTATGTCTTTGTTTCCTGGTGTCAGTGTATGTCTTTGTTACTTGGTGTCAGTGTTTGTCTTTGTTACTTGGTGTAAGTGTGTGTCTGTGTTACTGGGTATCAGGGTATGTCTTTGTGATTTGGTGTGATTGTATGTCTTTGTTACTTGGTGTCAGTGTATGTCTTTGTCACTTGGTGCAAGTGTGTATTTGTGTTACTAGTTGTAATTGTGTGTCTGTGTTACTTGGTATCAGTGTATGTCTTTGTTACTTGGTGTAAGTGTGTGTCTGTGTTACTGGGTAACAGTGTATGTCTTTGTTACTTGGTGTCAGTGTATGTCTGTGTTACTTGGTATAAGTGTTTGTCTTTGTTACTTTTTGTAATTGTATGTCTTTGTTACTTGGTGTCAGTGTATGTCTTCGTTACTTGGTGTAAGTGTGTGTCTGTGCTACTGGGTATCAGTGTATGTCTTTGTGACTTGGTGTCAGTGTATGTCTTTGTGACTTGGTGTCAATGTATGTCTTTTTAACTGGGTGTCAGTGGATGTATTTGTGACTTGGTGTCAGTGTATTTCTTTGTTACTGTGTGTCAGTTTATGTCTTTGTTACTTTGTGTCAGTGTATGTCTTTGTTACTTGGTGTCAGTGTATGTCTGTATTACTTGGTGTAAGTGTGTGTCTGTGTTACTGGGTATCAGTGTATGTCTTTGTTACTTTGTGTCTGTGTATGTCTGTGTTACATGGTGTCAGTGTGTGTCTTTGTTACTGGGTGTCAGTGTATGTCTTTGTTACTTGGTGTAAGTGTGTGTCTGTGTTACTTGGTATCAGTGTATGTATTTGTTATTTGGTGTCAGTGTATGTCTTTGTGACTTGGTGTCAGTGTATGTCTTTGTTACTGGGTGTCAGTGTATGTCTTTGTGACTTGGTGTCAGTGTATGTCTTTGTTACTGTGTCTCAGTTTATGTCTTTGTTACTTGGTGTCAGTGTATGTCTTTGTTACTTGGTGTCAGTGTATGTCTGTGTTACTTGGTGTAAGTGTGTGTCTGTGTTACGGGGTATCAGTGTATGTCTTTGTTACTTGGTGTCAGTGTATGTCTTTGTGACTTGGTGTAAGTGTGTGTCTGTCTTACTGGGTGTCAGTGTATGTCTTTGTTATTTGGTGTCAGTGTATGTCTTTTTTACTTGGTGTAAGTGTATGTCTTTGTTACTGGGTGTCAGTGCGTGTCTGTGTTACTGGGTATCAGTGCATGTCTTTGTTACTGGGTGTCAGTGCGTGTCTGTGTTACTGGGTATCAATGTATGTCTTTGTTAATGGGTATCAATGTATGTCTTTGTTACTTGGTGTATGTGGATGTCTTTGTTACTTGGTGTCAGCGTCTGTCTTTGTTACTTGCTGTAAGAGTATGTCTTGGTTACTGGGTATCTTTGTATGTCTTTGTTACTTGGTGTAAGTGTGTGTCTGTGTTACTGGGTATCAGTGTATGCCTTTGTTACTTGGTGTCAGTGTATGTCTTTGTTACTTGGTGTCAGTGTATGTCTTTGTTACTTTGTGTAAGTGTGTGTCTGTGTTACTGGGTATCAGTGTTTGTCCTTGTTACTTGGTGTCTGTGTGTGTCTGTGTTAATTGGTGTAAGTGTGTGTCAGTGTAACTGTGTATCAGTGTATGTCTTTGTTACTTGGAGTATGTGTTTGTCTTTTTTACTTGGTGTAAGTGTATGTCTCTGTTACTTGGTGTCAGTGTATGCCTTTATTACTTGGTGTCAGTGTGTGTCTGTGTTACTGGGTATCAGTGTATGTCTTTGTTACTTGGTGTCAGTGTATGTCTTTGTTATTTGGTGTAAGTGTGTGTCTGTGTTACTGGTTATCAGTGTATGTCTTTGTTACTTGGTGTCATTGTGAGTCTGTGTTGCTGGGTATCAGTGTATGTCTTTGTTCCTTGGTGTCAGTGTATGTCTTTGTGACTTGGTGTCAGTGTATGTCTTTGTTACTGGGTGTCAGTGTGTGTCTGTGTATGTCATTGTTACTTGGTGTCAGTGTCGGTCTTTTTTACTTGGTATCAGTGTATGTCCTTGTTACTTGATGCAAATGTGTGTCTGTTTTACTGCGTATCAGTGTCTGTCTTTGTTACTTGGTGTAATTTTGTGTCTGTCTTACAGGGTATCAGTGTATGTCTTTGTTACTTGGTGTCAGTGTATGTCTTTGATACTTGGTGTAAGAGTGTGTCTGCGTTCCTCGGTATCAGTGCATGTCTTTGTTACTTGGTGTAATTTTGTGTCTGTCTTACAGGGTATCAGTGTATGTCTTTGTTACTTGGTGTCAGTGTATGTCTTTGATACTTGGTGTAAGTGTGTGTCTGTGTTACTGGGTATCAGTGTATGTCTTTGTTACTTGGAGTCTGTGTGTGTCTGTGTTACTTGGTGTAAGTGTGTGTCAGTGTAATTGGGTATCAGTGTTTGACGTTGTTACTCGGTGTAAGTGTGTGTCTGTGTTACTGGGTGTCAGTGTATGTCTTTGTTAATTGGTGTCAGTGTATGTCTTTTTTACTTGGTTTCAGTTTATGTCCTTGTTACTTGCTGCAAATCTGTGTCTGTGTTACTGGGTATCAGTGTCTGTCTTTGTCACTTGGTGCAAGTGTGTGTCTGTGTTCCTCGGTATCAGTGTATGTCTTTGTTACTTGGTGTAAGTGTGTGTCTGTGTTATTGGGTATCAGTGTATGTCTTTGTTACTTGGTGTCATTGTGTGTCTTTGTTACTGGGTGTCAGTGCGTGTCTCTGTGACTTGGTGTCAGTGTATGTCTTTGTTCCTGGGTGTCAGTTTATGTTTTTGTTACTTGGTGACAGTGTGTGTATGTGTTAGACTTTGTTACTTGGTGTCAGTGTGTGTCAGTGTAACTGGGTATCAGTGTATGTCTTTGTTACTTGGTGTAAGTGTGTGTCTGTGTTACTGGGTATCAGTGTTTGTCTTTGTTACTTGGTGTCAGTGTATGTCTTTTTTACTTGGTGTAAGTGTATGTCTTTGTTACTTGGTGTCAGTGTATGTCTTTGTTACTTGGTGTATGTGTGTGTCTGTGTTACTGGGTATCAGTGTATGTCTTTTTTAATTGGTGTCAGTGTATGCCTTGCTACTTGGTGTAAGTGTGTGTCTGTGTTACTGGGTATCAGTGTATGTCTTTGTTACTTGGTGTCAGTGTCTGTCTTTGTTACTGGGTGTCAGTGCATGTTTTTGTGACTTGGTGTAATTGTTTCTCTGTGTTACTGGTTGTCAGTGTGTATCTGTGTTCCTGGGTGTCAGTGCAGGTCTTTGTTACTTGGTGTCAGTGTATGTCTGTGTTAGTTGGTGTAAGTGTGTGTCTGTGTTATTGGGTATCAGTGTGTGTCTTTGTTACTGGGTAACAGTGTATGTCTTTGTTACTTGGTGTCAGTGTATGTCTGTGTTACTTGGTATAAGTGTTTGTCTATGTTACTTTTTGTAATTGTATGTCTTTGTTACTTGGTGTCAGTGTATGTCTTCGTTACTTGGTGTAAGTGTGTGTCTGTGCTACTGGGTATCAGTGTATGTCTTTGTGACTTGGTGTCAGTGTATGTCTTTGGGACTTGGTGTCAATGTATGTCTTTTTAACCTGCTGTCAGTGGATGTCTTTGTGACTTGGTGTCAGTGTATTTCTTTGTTACTGTGTGTCAGTTTATGTCTTTGTTACTTGGTGTCAGTGTATGTCTTTGTTACTTTGTGTCAGTGTATGTCTGTATTACTTGGTGTAACTGTGTGTCTGTGTTACAGGGTATCAGTGTTTGTCTTTGTTACTTTGTGTCTGTGTATGTCTGCGTTACATGGTGTCAATGTGTGTCTTTGTTACTGGGTGTCAGTGTATGTCTTTGTTACTTGGTGTAAGTGTGTGTCTGTGTTACTTGGTGTCAGTGTATGTCTTTGTGACTTGGTGTCAGTGTATGTCTTTGTTACTGGGTGTCAGTGTATGTCTTTGTGTCTTGGTGTCAGTGTATGTCTTTGTTACTGTGTCTCAGTTTATGTCTTTGTTACTTGGTGTCAGTGTATGTCTTTGTTACTTGGTGTCAGTGTATGTCTGTGTTACTTGGTGTAAGTGTGTGTTTGTGTTACGGGGTATCAGTGTATGTCTTTGTTACTTGGTGTCAGTGTATGTCTTCGTTACTTGGTGTAAGTGTGTGTCTGTGTTACTTCGTGTAAGTGTGTGTCTTTGTTACTTGGTGTAAGTGTATGTCTTTGTTCCTTGGTGTCAGTGTATGTCTTTGATACTTGGTGTAAGTGTGTGTCTGTGTTACTGGGTATCAGTGTATGTCTTTGTTACTTGGTGTCTGTGTGTGTCTGTGTTACTTGGTGTAAGTGTGTGTCAGTGTAATTGGGTATCAGTGTTTGACGTTGTTACTCGGTGTAAGTGTGTGTCTGTGTTACTGGGTGTCAGTGTATGTCTTTGTTAATTGGTGTCAGTGTATGTCTTTTTTACTTGGTTTCAGTTTATGTCCTTGTTACTTGCTGCAAATCTGTGTCTGTGTTACTGGGTATCAGTGTCTGTCTTTGTCACTTGGTGCAAGTGTGTGTCTGTGTTCCTCGGTATCAGTGTATGTCTTTGTTACTTGGTGTAAGTGTGTGTCTGTGTTATTGGGTATCAGTGTATGTCTTTGTTACTTGGTGTCATTGTGTGTCTTTGTTACTGGGTGTCAGTGCGTGTCTCTGTGACTTGGTGTCAGTGTATGTCTTTGTTCCTGGGTGTCAGTTTATGTTTTTGTTACTTGGTGACAGTGTGTGTATGTGTTAGACTTTGTTACTTGGTGTCAGTGTGTGTCAGTGTAACTGGGTATCAGTGTATGTCTTTGTTACTTGGTGTAAGTGTGTGTCTGTGTTACTGGGTATCAGTGTTTGTCTTTGTTACTTGGTGTCAGTGTATGTCTTTTTTACTTGGTGTAAGTGTATGTCTTTGTTACTTGGTGTCAGTGTATGTCTTTGTTACTTGGTGTATGTGTGTGTCTGTGTTACTGGGTATCAGTGTATGTCTTTGTTAATTGGTGTCAGTGTATGTCTTTGTTATTTGGTGTAAGTGTGTGTCTGTGTTACTGGTTATCAGTGTATGTCTTTGTTACTTGGTGTCATTGTGAGTCTGTGTTACTGGGTATCAGTGTATGTCTTTGTTCCTTGGTGTCAGTGTATGTCTTTGTGACTTGGTGTCAGTGTATGTCTTTGTTACTGGGTGTCAGTGTGTGTCTGTGTTACTGGGTGTCTGTGTATGTCATTGTTACTTGGTGTAAGTGTCGGTCTTTTTTACTTGGTATCAGTGTATGTCCTTGTTACTTGATGCAAATGTGTGTCTGTGTTACTGCGTATCAGTGTCTGTCTTTGTTACTTGGTGTAATTTTGTGTCTGTCTTACAGGGTATCAGTGTATGTCTTTGTTACTTGGTGTCAGTGTATGTCTTTGATACTTGGTGTAAGAGTGTGTCTGCGTTCCTCGGTATCAGTGCATGTCTTTGTTACTTGGTGTAATTTTGTGTCTGTCTTACAGGGTATCAGTGTATGTCTTTGTTACTTGGTGTCAGTGTATGTCTTTGATACTTGGTGTCAGTGTATGTCTTCGTTACTTGGTGTAAGTGTGTGTCTGTGTTACTTCGTGTAAGTGTGTGTCTTTGTTACTTGGTGTAAGTGTATGTCTTTGTTCCTTGGTGTCAGTGTATGTCTTTGATACTTGGTGTAAGTGTGTGTCTGTGTTACTGGGTATCAGTGTATGTCTTTGTTACTTGGTGTCTGTGTGTGTCTGTGTTACTTGGTGTAAGTGTGTGTCAGTGTAATTGGGTATCAGTGTTTGACGTTGTTACTCGGTGTAAGTGTGTGTCTGTGTTACTGGGTGTCAGTGTATGTCTTTGTTAATTGGTGTCAGTGTATGTCTTTTTTACTTGGTTTCAGTTTATGTCCTTGTTACTTGCTGCAAATCTGTGTCTGTGTTACTGGGTATCAGTGTCTGTCTTTGTCACTTGGTGCAAGTGTGTGTCTGTGTTCCTCGGTATCAGTGTATGTCTTTGTTACTTGGTGTAAGTGTGTGTCTGTGTTATTGGGTATCAGTGTATGTCTTTGTTACTTGGTGTCATTGTGTGTCTTTGTTACTGGGTGTCAGTGCGTGTCTCTGTGACTTGGTGTCAGTGTATGTCTTTGTTCCTGGGTGTCAGTTTATGTTTTTGTTACTTGGTGACAGTGTGTGTATGTGTTAGACTTTGTTACTTGGTGTCAGTGTGTGTCAGTGTAACTGGGTATCAGTGTATGTCTTTGTTACTTGGTGTAAGTGTGTGTCTGTGTTACTGGGTATCAGTGTTTGTCTTTGTTACTTGGTGTCAGTGTATGTCTTTTTTACTTGGTGTAAGTGTATGTCTTTGTTACTTGGTGTCAGTGTATGTCTTTGTTACTTGGTGTATGTGTGTGTCTGTGTTACTGGGTATCAGTGTATGTCTTTGTTAATTGGTGTCAGTGTATGTCTTTGTTATTTGGTGTAAGTGTGTGTCTGTGTTACTGGTTATCAGTGTATGTCTTTGTTACTTGGTGTCATTGTGAGTCTGTGTTACTGGGTATCAGTGTATGTCTTTGTTCCTTGGTGTCAGTGTATGTCTTTGTGACTTGGTGTCAGTGTATGTCTTTGTTACTGGGTGTCAGTGTGTGTCTGTGTTACTGGGTGTCTGTGTATGTCATTGTTACTTGGTGTAAGTGTCGGTCTTTTTTACTTGGTATCAGTGTATGTCCTTGTTACTTGATGCAAATGTGTGTCTGTGTTACTGCGTATCAGTGTCTGTCTTTGTTACTTGGTGTAATTTTGTGTCTGTCTTACAGGGTATCAGTGTATGTCTTTGTTACTTGGTGTCAGTGTATGTCTTTGATACTTGGTGTAAGAGTGTGTCTGCGTTCCTCGGTATCAGTGCATGTCTTTGTTACTTGGTGTAATTTTGTGTCTGTCTTACAGGGTATCAGTGTATGTCTTTGTTACTTGGTGTCAGTGTATGTCTTTGATACTTGGTGTAAGTGTGTGTCTGTGTTACTGGCGATCAGTGTATGTCTTTGTTACTTGGTGTCTGTGTGTGTCTGTGTTACTTGGTGTAAGTGTGTGTCAATGTAATTGGGTATCAGTGTTTGACTTTGTTACTTGGTGTAAGTGTGTGTCTGTGTTACTGGGTGTCAGTGTATGTCTTTGTTACTTGGTGTCAGTGTATGTCTTTTTTACTTGGTTTCAGTTTATGTCCTTGTTACTTGGTGCAAATCTGTGTCTGTGTTACTGGGTATCAGTGTCTGTCTTTGTCACTTGGTGCAAGTGTGTGTCTGTGTTCCTCGGTATCAGTGTATGTCTTTGTTACTTGGTGTAAGTGTGTGTCTGTGTTATTGGGTATCAGTGTATGTCTTTGTTACTTGGTGTCATTGTGTGTCTTTGTTACTGGGTGTCAGTGCGTGTCTCTGTGACTTGGTGTCAGTGTATGTCTTTGTTCCTGGGTGTCAGTTTATGTCTTTGTCACTTGGTGACAGTGTGTGTATGTGTTAGACTTTGTTACTTGGTGTCAGTGTGTGTCAGTGTAACTGGGTATCAGTGTATGTCTTTGTTACTTGGTGTAAGTGTGTGTCTGTGTTACTGGGTATCAGTGATTGTCTTTGTTACTTGGTGTCAGTGTATGTCTTTTTTACTTGGTGTAAGTGTATGTCTTTGTTACTTGGTGTCAGTGTATGCCTTGCTACTTGGTGTAAGTGTGTGTCTGTGTTACTGGGTATCAGTGTATGTCTTTGTTACTTGGTGTCAGTGTGTGTCTTTGTTACTGGGTGTCAGTGCATGTTTTTGTGACTTGGTGTAAGTTTGTGTCTGTGTTACTGGGTATCAGTGCCTGTCTTTGTTACTTGGTGTAATTGTTTCTCTGTGTTACTGGGTGTCAGTGTGTATCTGTGTTCCTGGGTGTCAGTGCAAGTCTTTGTTACTTGGTGTCAGTGTATGTCTTTGTTACTTGGTGTCAGTGTAAGTCTGTGTTACTTGGTATAAGTGTTTGTCTTTATTACTTTTTGTAATTGTATGTCTTTGTTACTTGGTGTCAGTGTATGTCTTCGTTACTTGGTGTAAGTGTGTGTCTGTGCTACTGGGTATCAGTGTATGTCTTTGTGACTTGGTGTCAGTGTATGTCTTTGTGACTTGGTGTCAATGTATGTCTTTTTAACCTGGTGTCAGTGGATGTCTTAGTGACTTGGTGTCAGTGTATTTCTTTGTTACTGTGTGTCTGTGTATGTCTGCGTTACATGGTGTCAATGTGTGTCTTTGTTACTGGGTGTCAGTGTATGTCTTTGTTACTTGGTGTAAGTGTGTGTCTGTGTTACTGGGTATCAGTGTATGTATTTGTTACTTGATGTCAGTGTATGTCTTTGTGACTTGGTGTCAGTGTATGTCTTTGTTACTGGGTGTCAGTGTATGTCTTTGTGACTTGGTGTCAGTGTATGTCTTTGTTACTGTGTCTCAGTTTTTGTCTTTGTTACTTGGTGTCAGTGTATGTCTTTGTTACTTGGTGTCAGTGTATGTCTGTGTTACTTGGTGTAAGTGTGTGTTTGTGTTACGGGGTATCAGTGTATGTCTTTGTTACTTGGTGTCAGTGTATGTCTTTGTTACTTGGTGTAAGTGTGTGTCTGACTTACTGGGTGTCAGTGTATGTCTTTGTTCCTTGGTGTCAGTGTATGTCTGTGTTACTTCGTGTAAGTGTGTGTCTTTGTTACTTGGTGTAAGTGTATGTCTTTGTTCCTTGGTGTCAGTGTATGTCTGTGTTACTTGGTGGAAGTATATGTCTTTGTTACTTGGTGTCAGTGCTTGTCTTTGTTACTTGGTGGAAGTGTGTGTCTGTGTTACTGGGTATCAGTGTATGTCTTTGTGACTTGGTGTCAGTCTATGTCTTTGTTACTTGGTGTCAGTGTATGTCTTTCTTAGATTCTGACAGTGTGTGTCTGTGTTAGTCTTTGTTACTTGGTGTCACTGTTTTTCTGTGTATGTCTTTGTTACTGTGTGTCTGACTTTCTCTATGTTACTGGGTGACAGTGTGTGTTTGTTTGTGTTACTGGGTGTCAGTGTGTGTCCGTGTTACTTGGTGTAAGTGTATGTCTTTGTTTCCTGGTGTCAGTGTATGTCTTTGTTACTTGGTGTCAGTGTTTGTCTTTGTTACTTGGTGTAAGTGTGTGTCTGTGTTACTGGGTATCAGGGTATGTCTTTGTGATTTGGTGTGATTGTATGTCTTTGTTACTTGGTGTCAGTGTATGTCTTTGTCACTTGGTGCAAGTGTGTATTTGTGTTACTAGTTGTAATTGTGTGTCTGTGTTACTTGGTATCAGTGTATGTCTTTGTTACTTGGTGTAAGTGTGTGTCTGTGTTACTGGGTAACAGTGTATGTCTTTGTTACTTGGTGTCAGTGTATGTCTGTGTTACTTGGTATAAGTGTTTGTCTTTGTTACTTTTTGTAATTGTATGTCTTTGTTACTTGGTGTCAGTGTATGTCTTCGTTACTTGGTGTAAGTGTGTGTCTGTGCTACTGGGTATCAGTGTATGTCTTTGTGACTTGGTGTCAGTGTATGTCTTTGTGACTTGGTGTCAATGTATGTCTTTTTAACTGGGTGTCAGTGGATGTATTTGTGACTTGGTGTCAGTGTATTTCTTTGTTACTGTGTGTCAGTTTATGTCTTTGTTACTTTGTGTCAGTGTATGTCTTTGTTACTTGGTGTCAGTGTATGTCTGTATTACTTGGTGTAAGTGTGTGTCTGTGTTACTGGGTATCAGTGTATGTCTTTGTTACTTTGTGTCTGTGCATGTCTGTGTTACATGGTGTCAGTGTGTGTCTTTGTTACTGGGTGTCAGTGTATGTCTTTGTTACTTGGTGTAAGTGTGTGTCTGTGTTACTTGGTATCAGTGTATGTATTTGTTATTTGGTGTCAGTGTATGTCTTTGTGACTTGGTGTCAGTGTATGTCTTTGTTACTGGGTGTCAGTGTATGTCTTTGTGACTTGGTGTCAGTGTATGTCTTTGTTACTGTGTCTCAGGTTATGTCTTTGTTACTTGGTGTCAGTGTATGTCTTTGTTACTTGGTGTCAGTGTATGTCTGTGTTACTTGGTGTAAGTGTGTGTCTGTGTTACGGGGTATCAGTGTATGTCTTTGTTACTTGGTGTCAGTGTATGTCTTTGTGACTTGGTGTAAGTGTGTGTCTGTCTTACTGGGTGTCAGTGTATGTCTTTGTTATTTGGTGTCAGTGTATGTCTTTTTTACTTGGTGTAAGTGTATGTCTTTGTTACTGGGTGTCAGTGCGTGTCTGTGTTACTGGGTATCAGTGCATGTCTTTGTTACTGGGTGTCAGTGCGTGTCTGTGTTACTGGGTATCAATGTATGTCTTTGTTAATGGGTATCAATGTATGTCTTTGTTACTTGGTGTATGTGGATGTCTTTGTTACTTGGTGTCAGCGTCTGTCTTTGTTACTTGCTGTAAGAGTATGTCTTGGTTACTGGGTATCTTTGTATGTCTTTGTTACTTGGTGTATGTGTGTGTCTGTGTTACTGGGTATCAGTGTATGCCTTTGTTACTTGGTGTCAGTGTATGTCTTTGTTACTTGGTGTCAGTGTATGTCTTTGTTACTTTGTGTAAGTGTGTGTCTGTGTTACTGGGTATCAGTGTTTGTCCTTGTTACTTGGTGTCTGTGTGTGTCTGTGTTAATTGGTGTAAGTGTGTGTCAGTGTAACTGGGTATCAGTGTATGTCTTTGTTACTTGGAGTAAGTGTTTGTATTTTTTACTTGGTGTAAGTGTATGTCTCTGTTACTTGGTGTCAGTGTATGCCATTATTACTTGGTGTCAGTGTGTGTCTGTGTTACTGGGTATCAGTGTATGTCTTTGTTAATTGGTGTCAGTGTATGTCTTTGTTATTTGGTGTAAGTGTGTGTCTGTGTTACTGGTTATCAGTGTATGTCTTTGTTACTTGGTGTCATTGTGAGTCTGTGTTGCTGGGTATCAGTGTATGTCTTTGTTCCTTGGTGTCAGTGTATGTCTTTGTGACTTGGTGTCAGTGTATGTCTTTGTTACTGGGTGTCAGTGTGTGTCTGTGTATGTCATTGTTACTTGGTGTCAGTGTCGGTCTTTTTTACTTGGTATCAGTGTATGTCCTTGTTACTTGATGCAAATGTGTGTCTGTGTTACTGCGTATCAGTGTCTGTCTTTGTTACTTGGTGTAATTTTGTGTCTGTCTTACAGGGTATCAGTGTATGTCTTTGTTACTTGGTGTCAGTGTATGTCTTTGATACTTGGTGTAAGAGTGTGTCTGCGTTCCTCGGTATCAGTGCATGTCTTTGTTACTTGGTGTAATTTTGTGTCTGTCTTACAGGGTATCAGTGTATGTCTTTGTTACTTGGTGTCAGTGTATGTCTTTGATACTTGGTGTAAGTGTGTGTCTGTGTTACTGGGTATCAGTGTATGTCTTTGTTACTTGGTGTCTGTGTGTGTCTGTGTTACTTGGTGTAAGTGTGTGTCAGTGTAATTGGGTATCAGTGTTTGACGTTGTTACTCGGTGTAAGTGTGTGTCTGTGTTACTGGGTGTCAGTGTATGTCTTTGTTAATTGGTGTCAGTGTATGTCTTTTTTACTTGGTTTCAGTTTATGTCCTTGTTACTTGCTGCAAATCTGTGTCTGTGTTACTGGGTATCAGTGTCTGTCTTTGTCACTTGGTGCAAGTGTGTGTCTGTGTTCCTCGGTATCAGTGTATGTCTTTGTTACTTGGTGTAAGTGTGTGTCTGTGTTATTGGGTATCAGTGTATGTCTTTGTTACTTGGTGTCATTGTGTGTCTTTGTTACTGGGTGTCAGTGCGTGTCTCTGTGACTTGGTGTCAGTGTATGTCTTTGTTCCTGGGTGTCAGTTTATGTTTTTGTTACTTGGTGACAGTGTGTGTATGTGTTAGACTTTGTTACTTGGTGTCAGTGTGTGTCAGTGTAACTGGGTATCAGTGTATGTCTTTGTTACTTGGTGTAAGTGTGTGTCTGTGTTACTGGGTATCAGTGTTTGTCTTTGTTACTTGGTGTCAGTGTATGTCTTTTTTACTTGGTGTAAGTGTATGTCTTTGTTACTTGGTGTCAGTGTATGTCTTTGTTACTTGGTGTATGTGTGTGTCTGTGTTACTGGGTATCAGTGTATGTCTTTTTTAATTGGTGTCAGTGTATGCCTTGCTACTTGGTGTAAGTGTGTGTCTGTGTTACTGGGTATCAGTGTATGTCTTTGTTACTTGGTGTCAGTGTGTGTCTTTGTTACTGGGTGTCAGTGCATGTTTTTGTGACTTGGTGTAATTGTTTCTCTGTGTTACTGGTTGTCAGTGTGTATCTGTGTTCCTGGGTGTCAGTGCAGGTCTTTGTTACTTGGTGTCAGTGTATGTCTGTGTTAGTTGGTGTAAGTGTGTGTCTGTGTTATTGGGTATCAGTGTGTGTCTTTGTTACTGGGTAACAGTGTATGTCTTTGTTACTTGGTGTCAGTGTATGTCTGTGTTACTTGGTATAAGTGTTTGTCTATGTTACTTTTTGTAATTGTATGTCTTTGTTACTTGGTGTCAGTGTATGTCTTCGTTACTTGGTGTAAGTGTGTGTCTGTGCTACTGGGTATCAGTGTATGTCTTTGTGACTTGGTGTCAGTGTATGTCTTTGGGACTTGGTGTCAATGTATGTCTTTTTAACCTGCTGTCAGTGGATGTCTTTGTGACTTGGTGTCAGTGTATTTCTTTGTTACTGTGTGTCAGTTTATGTCTTTGTTACTTGGTGTCAGTGTATGTCTTTGTTACTTTGTGTCAGTGTATGTCTGTATTACTTGGTGTAACTGTGTGTCTGTGTTACAGGGTATCAGTGTTTGTCTTTGTTACTTTGTGTCTGTGTATGTCTGCGTTACATGGTGTCAATGTGTGTCTTTGTTACTGGGTGTCAGTGTATGTCTTTGTTACTTGGTGTAAGTGTGTGTCTGTGTTACTTGGTGTCAGTGTATGTCTTTGTGACTTGGTGTCAGTGTATGTCTTTGTTACTGGGTGTCAGTGTATGTCTTTGTGTCTTGGTGTCAGTGTATGTCTTTGTTACTGTGTCTCAGTTTATGTCTTTGTTACTTGGTGTCAGTGTATGTCTTTGTTACTTGGTGTCAGTGTATGTCTGTGTTACTTGGTGTAAGTGTGTGTTTGTGTTACGGGGTATCAGTGTATGTCTTTGTTACTTGGTGTCAGTGTATGTCTTTGTTACTTGGTGTAAGTGTGTGTCTGTGTTACTTCGTGTAAGTGTGTGTCTTTGTTACTTGGTGTAAGTGTATGTCTTTGTTCCTTGGTGTCAGTGTATGTCTTTGATACTTGGTGTAAGTGTGTGTCTGTGTTACTGGGTATCAGTGTATGTCTTTGTTACTTGGTGTCTGTGTGTGTCTGTGTTACTTGGTGTAAGTGTGTGTCAGTGTAATTGGGTATCAGTGTTTGACGTTGTTACTCGGTGTAAGTGTGTGTCTGTGTTACTGGGTGTCAGTGTATGTCTTTGTTAATTGGTGTCAGTGTATGTCTTTTTTACTTGGTTTCAGTTTATGTCCTTGTTACTTGCTGCAAATCTGTGTCTGTGTTACTGGGTATCAGTGTCTGTCTTTGTCACTTGGTGCAAGTGTGTGTCTGTGTTCCTCGGTATCAGTGTATGTCTTTGTTACTTGGTGTAAGTGTGTGTCTGTGTTATTGGGTATCAGTGTATGTCTTTGTTACTTGGTGTCATTGTGTGTCTTTGTTACTGGGTGTCAGTGCGTGTCTCTGTGACTTGGTGTCAGTGTATGTCTTTGTTCCTGGGTGTCAGTTTATGTTTTTGTTACTTGGTGACAGTGTGTGTATGTGTTAGACTTTGTTACTTGGTGTCAGTGTGTGTCAGTGTAACTGGGTATCAGTGTATGTCTTTGTTACTTGGTGTAAGTGTGTGTCTGTGTTACTGGGTATCAGTGTTTGTCTTTGTTACTTGGTGTCAGTGTATGTCTTTTTTACTTGGTGTAAGTGTATGTCTTTGTTACTTGGTGTCAGTGTATGTCTTTGTTACTTGGTGTATGTGTGTGTCTGTGTTACTGGGTATCAGTGTATGTCTTTTTTAATTGGTGTCAGTGTATGCCTTGCTACTTGGTGTAAGTGTGTGTCTGTGTAACTGGGTATCAGTGTATGTCTTTGTTACTTGGTGTCAGTGTGTGTCTTTGTTACTGGGTGTCAGAGCATGTTTTTGTGACTTGGTGTAATTGTTTCTCTGTGTTACTGGTTGTCAGTGTGTATCTGTGTTCCTGGGTGTCAGTGCAGGTCTTTGTTACTTGGTGTCAGTGTATGTCTGTGTTAGTTGGTGTAAGTGTGTGTCTGTGTTATTGGGTATCAGTGTGTGTCTTTGTTACTGGGTAACAGTGTATGTCTTTGTTACTTGGTGTCAGTGTATGTCTGTGTTACTTGGTATAAGTGTTTGTCTATGTTACGTTTTGTAATTGTATGTCTTTGTTACTTGGTGTCAGTGTATGTCTTCGTTACTTGGTGTAAGTGTGTGTCTGTGCTACTGGGTATCAGTGTATGTCTTTGTGACTTGGTGTCAGTGTATGTCTTTGGGACTTGGTGTCAATGTATGTCTTTTTAACCTGCTGTCAGTGGATGTCTTTGTGACTTGGTGTCAGTGTATTTCTTTGTTACTGTGTGTCAGTTTATGTCTTTGTTACTTGGTGTCAGTGTATGTCTTTGTTACTTTGTGTCAGTGTATGTCTGTATTACTTGGTGTAACTGTGTGTCTGTGTTACAGGGTATCAGTGTTTGTCTTTGTTACTTTGTTTCTGTGTATGTCTGCGTTACATGGTGTCAATGTGTGTCTTTGTTACTGGGTGTCAGTGTATGTCTTTGTTACTTGGTGTAAGTGTGTGTCTGTGTTACTTGGTGTCAGTGTATGTCTTTGTGACTTGGTGTCAGTGTATGTCTTTGTTACTGGGTGTCAGTGTATGTCTTTGTGTCTTGGTGTCAGTGTATGTCTTTGTTACTGTGTCTCAGTTTATGTCTTTGTTACTTGGTGTCAGTGTATGTCTTTGTTACTTGGTGTCAGTGTATGTCTGTGTTACTTGGTGTAAGTGTGTTTTTGTGTTACGGGGTATCAGTGTATGTCTTTGTTACTTGGTGTCAGTGTATGTCTTTGTTACTTGGTGTAAGTGTGTGTCTGTGTTACTTCGTGTAAGTGTGTGTCTTTGTTACTTGGTGTAAGTGTATGTCTTTGTTCCTTGGTGTCAGTGTATGTCTGCGTTACATGGTGTCAATGTGTGTCTTTGTTACTGGGTGTCAGTGTATGTCTTTGTTACTTGGTGTAAGTGTGTGTCTGTGTTACTGGGTATCAGTGTATGTCTTTGTGACTTGGTGTCAGTCTATGTCTTTGTTACTTGGTGTCAGTGTATGTCTTTCTTAGATTCTGACAGTGTGTGTCTGTGTTAGTCTTTGTTACTTGGTGTCAGTGTTTTTCTGTGTATGTCTTTGTTACTGTGTGTCTGACTTTCCCTATGTTACTGGGTGACAGTGTGTGTTTGTTTGTGTTACTGGGTGTCAGTGTGTGTCCGTGTTACTTGGTGTAAGTGTATGTCTTTGTTTCTTGGTGTCAGTGTATGTCTTTGTTACTTGGTGTCAGTGTTTGTCTTTGTTACTTGGTGTAAGTGTGTGTCTGTGTTACTGGGTATCAGGGTATGTCTTAGTGATTTGGTGTAATTGTATGTCTTTGTTACTTGGTGTCAGTGTATGTCTTTGTCACTTGGTGTAAGTGTGTATTTGTGTTACTTGTTGTAATTGTGTGTCTGTGTTACTTGGTATCAGTGTATGTCTTTGTTACTTGGTGTAAGTGTGTGTCTGTGTTACTGGGTAACAGTGTATGTCTTTGTTACTTGGTGTCAGTGTATGTCTGTGTTACTTGGTATAAGTGTTTGTCTTTGTTACTTTTTGTAATTGTATGTCTTTGTTACTTGGTGTCAGTGTATGTCTTCGTTACTTGGTGTCAGTGTATGTCTGTGTTACTTGGTATAAGTGTTTGTCTTTGTTACTTTTTGTAATTGTATGTCTTTGTGACTTGGTGTCAGTGTATGTCTTTGTGACTTGGTGTCAATGTATGTCTTTTTAACTGGGTGTCAGTGGATGTATTTGTGACTTGGTGTCAGTGTATTTCTTTGTTACTGTGTGTCAGTTTATGTCTTTGTTACTTGGTGTCAGTGTATGTCTTTGTTACTTTGTGTCAGTGTATGTCTGTATTACTTGGTGTAAGTGTGTGTCTGTGTTACTGGGTATCAGTGTATGTCTTTGTTACTTTGTGTCTGTGCATGTCTGTGTTACATGGTGTCAGTGTGTGTCTTTGTTACTGGGTGTCAGTGTATGTCTTTGTTACTTGGTGTAAGTGTGTGTCTGTGTTACTGGGTATCAGTGTATGTAAATTTGTTACTTGGTGTCAGTGTATGTCTTTGTGACTTGGTGTCAGTGTATGTCTTTGTTACTGGGTGTCAGTGTATGTCTTTGTGACTTGGTGTCAGTGTATGTCTTTGTTACTGTGTCTCGGTTTATGTCTTTGTTACTTGGTGTCAGTGTATGTCTTTGTTACTTGGTGTCAGTGTATGTCTGTGTTACTTGCTGTAAGTGTGTGTCTTTGTTACGGGGGATCAGTGTATGTCTTTGTTACTTGGTGTCAGTGTATGTCTTTGTGACTTGGTGTAAGTGTATGTCTTTGATACTTGGTGTAAGTGTGTGTCTGTGTTACTGGGTATCAGTGTATGTCTTTGTTACTTGGTGTCTGTGTGTGTCTGTGTTACTTGGTGTAAGTGTGTGTCAGTGTAATTGGGTATCAGTGTTTGACGTTGTTACTCGGTGTAAGTGTGTGTCTGTGTTACTGGGTGTCAGTGTATGTCTTTGTTAATTGGTGTCAGTGTATGTCTTTTTTACTTGGTTTCAGTTTATGTCCTTGTTACTTGCTGCAAATCTGTTTCTGTGTTACTGGGTATCAGTGTCTGTCTTTGTCACTTGGTGCAGGTGTGTGTCTGTGTTCCTCGGTATCAGTGTATGTCTTTGTTACTTGGTGTAAGTGTGTGTCTGTGTTATTGGGTATCAGTGTATGTCTTTGTTACTTGGTGTCATTGTGTGTCTTTGTTACTGGGTGTCAGTGCGTGTCTCTGTGACTTGGTGTCAGTGTATGTCTTTGTTCCTGGGTGTCAGTTTATGTTTTTGTTACTTGGTGACAGTGTGTGTATGTGTTAGACTTTGTTACTTGGTGTCAGTGTGTGTCAGTGTAACTGGGTATCAGTGTATGTCTTTGTTACTTGGTGTAAGTGTGTGTCTGTGTTACTGGGTATCAGTGTTTGTCTTTGTTACTTGGTGTCAGTGTATGTCTTTTTTACTTGGTGTAAGTGTATGTCTTTGTTACTTGGTGTCAGTGTATGTCTTTGTTACTTGGTGTATGTGTGTGTCTGTGTTACTGGGTATCAGTGTATGTCTTTGCTACTTGGTGTCAGTGTGTGTCTTTGTTACTGGGTGTCAGTGCATGTTTTTGTGACTTGGTGTAATTGTTTGTCTGTGTTACTGGTTGTCAGTGTGTATCTGTGTTCCTGGGTGTCAGTGCAGGTCTTTGTTACTTGGTGTCAGTGTATGTCTGTGTTAGTTGGTGTAAGTGTGTGTCTGTGTTATTGGGTATCAGTGTGTGTCTTTGTTACTGGGTAACAGTGTATGTCTTTGTTACTTGGTGTCAGTGTATGTCTGTGTTACTTGGTATAAGTGTTTGTCTATGTTACTTTTTGTAATTGTATGTCTTTGTTACTTGGTGTCAGTGTATGTCTTCGTTACTTGGTGTAAGTGTGTGTCTGTGCTACTGGGTATCAGTGTATGTCTTTGTGACTTGGTGTCAGTGTATGTCTTTGGGACTTGGTGTCAATGTATGTCTTTTTAACCTGCTGTCAGTGGATGTCTTTGTGACTTGGTGTCAGTGTATTTCTTTGTTACTGTGTGTCAGTTTATGTCTTTGTTACTTGGTGTCAGTGTATGTCTTTGTTACTTTGTGTCAGTGTATGTCTGTATTACTTGGTGTAACTGTGTGTCTGTGTTACAGGGTATCAGTGTTTGTCTTTGTTACTTTGTGTCTGTGTATGTCTGCGTTACATGGTGTCAATGTGTGTCTTTGTTACTGGGTGTCAGTGTATGTCTTTGTTACTTGGTGTAAGTGTGTGTCTGTGTTACTTGGTGTCAGTGTATGTCTTTGTGACTTGGTGTCAGTGTATGTCTTTGTTACTGGGTGTCAGTGTATGTCTTTGTGTCTTGGTGTCAGTGTATGTCTTTGTTACTGTGTCTCAGTTTATGTCTTTGTTACTTGGTGTCAGTGTATGTCTTTGTTACTTGGTGTCAGTGTATGTCTTTGTTACTTGGTGTAAGTGTGTGTCTGTGTTACTTCGTGTAAGTGTGTGTCTTTGTTACTTGGTGTAAGTGTATGTCTTTGTTCCTTGGTGTCAGTGTATGTCTGTGTTACTTGGTGGAAGTATATGTCTTTGTTACTTGGTGTCAATGCTTGTCTTTGTTACTTGGTGGAAGTGTGTGTCTGTGTTACTGGGTATCAGTTTATGTCTTTGTGACTTGGTGTCAGTCTATGTCTTTGTTACTTGGTGTCAGTGTATGTCTTTCTTAGATTCTGACAGTGTGTGTCTGTGTTAGTCTTTGTTACTTGGTGTCAGTGTTTTTCTGTGTATGTCTTTGTTACTGTGTGTCTGACTTTCCCTATGTTACTGGGTGACAGTGTGTGTTTGTTTGTGTTACTGGGTGTCAGTGTGTGTCCGTGTTACTTGGTGTAAGTGTATGTCTTTGTTTCTTGGTGTCAGTGTATGTCTTTGTCACTTGGTGTCAGTGTTTGTCTTTGTTACTTGGTGTAAGTGTGTGTCTGCGTTACTGGGTATCAGGGTATGTCTTTGTGATTTGGTGTAATTGTATGTCTTTGTTACTTGGTGTCAGTGTATGTCTTTGTCACTTGGTGTAAGTGTGTATTTGTGTTACTTGTTGTAATTGTGTGTCTGTGTTACTTGGTATCAGTGTATGTCTTTGTTACTTGTTGTAAGTGTGTATCTGTGTTACTGGGTAACAGTGTATGTCTTTGTTACTTGGTGTCAGTGTATGTCTGTGTTACTTGGTATAAGTGTTTGTCTTTGTTACTTTTTGTAATTGTATGTCTTTGTTACTTGGTGTCAGTGCATGTCTTCGTTACTTGGTGTCAGTGTATGTCTGTGTTACTTGGTATAAGTGTTTGTCTTTGTTACTTTTTGTAATTGTATGTCTTTGTGACTTGGTGTCAGTGTATGTCTTTGTGACTTGGTGTCAATGTATGTCTTTTTAACTGGGTGTCAGTGGATGTATTTGTGACTTGGTGTCAGTGTATTTCTTTGTTACTGTGTGTCAGTTTATGTCTTTGTTACTTGGTGTCAGTGTATGTCTTTGTTACTTTGTGTCAGTGTATGTCTGTATTACTTGGTGTAAGTGTGTGTCTGTGTTACTGGGTATCAGTGTATGTCTTTGTTACTTTGTGTCTGTGCATGTCTGTGTTACATGGTGTCAGTGTGTGTCTTTGTTACTGGGTGTCAGTGTATGTCTTTGTTACTTGGTGTAAGTGTGTGTCTGTGTTACTGGGTATCAGTATATGTAAATTTGTTACTTGGTGTCAGTGTATGTCTTTGTGACTTGGTGTCAGTGTATGTCTTTGTTACTGGGTGTCAGTGTATGTCTTTGTGACTTGGTGTCAGTGTATGTCTTTGTTACTGTGTCTCGGTTTATGTCTTTGTTACTTGGTGTCAGTGTATGTCTTTGTTACTTGGTGTCAGTGTATGTCTGTGTTACTTGCTGTAAGTGTGTGTCTTTGTTACGGGGGATCAGTGTATGTCTTTGTTACTTGGTGTCAGTGTATGTCTTTGTGACTTGGTGTAAGTGTATGTCTGTCTTACTGGGTGTCAGTGTATGTCTTTGTTATTTGGTGTCAGTGTATGTCTGTGTTACATGGTGTCAGTGTGTGTCTTTGTTTTTGGGTGTCAGTGTATGTCTTTGTTACTTGTTGTAAGTGTGTCTGTGTTACTGTGTATCAGTGTATGTCTTTGTTACTTGGTGTCAGTGTATGTCTGTGTTACTTCGTGTAAGTGTGTGTCTTTGTTACTTGGTGTCAGTGTTTGTCTTTGTTCCTTGGTGTCAGTGTATGTCTGTGTTTCTTGGTGGAAGTAGATGTCTTTGTTACTTGGTGTCAGTGTATGTCTGTGTTACTTGGTGGAAGTATATGTCTGTGTTACTGGGTATCAGTGTATGTCTTTGTGACTTGGTGTCAGTCTATGTCTTTGTTACTTGGTGTCGGTGTATGTCTTTGTTACATGCTGACAGTGTGTGTCTGTGTTAGTCTTTGTTACTTGGTGTCAGTGTTTTTCTGTGTGTGTCTTTGTTACTGTGTGTCTGACTTTCTCTATGTTACTGGGTGACAGTGTGTGCTTGTTTGTGTTACTTGGTGTAAGTGTGTGTCTGTGTTACTGGGTATCAGGGTCTGTCTTTGTGATTTGGTGTCAGTGTATGTCTTTGTTACTTGGTGTCAGTGTATGTCTGTGTTACTGGGTATCAGTGCATGTCTTTGTTACATGGTGTCAGTGTATGTATGTGTTACTTGGTGTCAGTGTATGTCTTTGTTACTTGGTGTCAGTGTTTGTCTTTGTTACTTGGTGTAAGTGTGTGTCTTTGCTACTTGGTGTCAGTGTATGTCTGTGTTACTGGGTATAACTGCATGTCTTTGTTACTGGGTGTCAGTGTCTGCTTCGTTACTTGGTGTCAGTGTATGTCTTTGTTACCGGGTGTCAGTGTGTCTCTGTGTTACTGGGTGTCTGTGTATGTCATTGTTACTTGGTGTAAGTGTCGGTCTTTTTTACTTGGTATCAGTGTATGTCCTTGTTACTTGATGCAAATGTGTGTCTGTGTTACTGCGTATCAGTGTCTGTCTTTGTTACTTGGTGTAATTTTGTGTCTGTCTTACAGGGTATCAGTGTATGTCTTTGTTACTTGGTGTCAGTGTATGTCTTTGATATTTGGTGTAAGAGTGTGTCTGCGTTCCTCGGTATCAGTGCATGTCTTTGTTACTTGGTGTAATTTTGTGTCTGTCTTACAGGGTATCAGTGTATGTCTTTGTTACTTGGTGTCAGTGTATGTCTTTGATACTTGGTGTAAGTGTGTGTCTGTGTTACTGGGTATCAGTGTATGTCTTTGTTACTTGGTGTCTGTGTGTGTCTGTGTTACTTGGTGTAAGTGTGTGTCAGTGTAATTGGGTATCAGTGTTTGACGTTGTTACTCGGTGTAAGTGTGTGTCTGTGTTACTGGGTGTCAGTGTATGTCTTTGTTAATTGGTGTCAGTGTATGTCTTTTTTACTTGGTTTCAGTTTATGTCCTTGTTACTTGCTGCAAATCTGTGTCTGTGTTACTGGGTATCAGTGTCTGTCTTTGTCACTTGGTGCAAGTGTGTGTCTGTGTTCCTCGGTATCAGTGTATGTCTTTGTTACTTGGTGTAAGTGTGTGTCTGTGTTATTGGGTATCAGTGTATGTCTTTGTTACTTGGTGTCATTGTGTGTCTTTGTTACTGGGTGTCAGTGCGTGTCTCTGTGACTTGGTGTCAGTGTATGTCTTTGTTCCTGGGTGTCAGTTTATGTCTTTGTTACTTGGTGACAGTGTGTGTATGTGTTAGACTTTGTTACTTGGTGTCAGTGTGTGTCAGTGTAACTGGGTATCAGTGTATGTCTTTGTTACTTGGTGTAAGTGTGTGTCTGTGTTACTGGGTATCAGTGTTTGTCTTTGTTACTTGGTGTCAGTGTATGTCTTTTTTACTTGGTGTAAGTGTATGTCTTTGTTACTTGGTGTCAGTGTATGTCTTTGTTCCTGGGTGTCAGTTTATGTCTTTGTTACTTGGTGACAGTGTGTGTATGTGTTAGACTTTGTTACTTGGTGTCAGTGTGTGTCAGTGTAAATGGGTATCAGTGTATGTCTTTGTTACTTGGTGTAAGTGTGTGTCTGTGTTACTGGGTGTCAGTGTTTGTCTTTGTTACTTGGTGTCAGTGTGTGTCTGCGTTCCTCGGTATCAGTGCATGTCTTTGTTTCTTGGTGTAATTTTGTGTCTGTCTTACAGGGTATCAGTGTATGTCTTTGTTACTTGGTGTCTGTGTATGTCTTTGATACTTGGTGTAAGTGTGTGTCTGTGTTACTGGGTATCAGTGTATGTCTTTGTTACTTGGTGTCTGTGTGTGTCTGTGTTACTTGGTGTAAGTGTGTGTCAGTGTAATTGGGTATCAGTGTTTGACGTTGTTACTCGGTGTAAGTGTGTGTCTGTGTTACTGGGTGTCAGTGTATGTCTTTGTTAATTGGTGTCAGTGTATGTCTTTTTTACTTGGTTTCAGTTTATGTCCTTGTTACTTGCTGCAAATCTGTGTCAGTGTAACTGGGTATCAGTGTCTGTCTTTGTCACTTGGTGCAAGTGTGTGTCTGTGTTCCTCGGTATCAGTGTATGTCTTTGTTACTTGGTGTAAGTGTGTGTCTGTGTTATTGGGTATCAGTGTATGTCTTTGTTACTTGGTGTCATTGTGTGTCTTTGTTACTGGGTGTCAGTGCGTGTCTCTGTGACTTGGTGTCAGTGTATGTCTTTGTTCCTGGGTGTCAGTTTATGTCTTTGTTACTTGGTGACAGTCTGTGTATGTGTTAGACTTTGTTACTTGGTGTCAGTGTGTGTCAGTGTAACTGGGTATCAGTGTATGTCTTTGTTACTTGGTGTAAGTGTGTGTCTGTGTTACTGGGTATCAGTGTTTGTCTTTGTTACTTGGTGTCAGTGTATGTCTTTTTTACTTGGTGTAAGTGTATGTCTTTGTTACTTGGTGTCAGTGTATGTCTTTGTTCCTGGGTGTCAGTTTATGTCTTTGTTACTTGGTGACAGTGTGTGTATGTGTTAGACTTTGTTACTTGGTGTCAGTGTGTGTCAGTGTAACTGGGTATCAGTGTATGTCTTTGTTACTTGGTGTAAGTGTGTGTCTGTGTTACTGGGTATCAGTGTTTGTCTTTGTTACTTGGTGTCAGTGTGTGTCTGCGTTCCTCGGTATCAGTGCATGTCTTTGTTACTTGGTGTAATTTTGTGTCTGTCTTACAGGGTATCAGTGTATGTCTTTGTTACTTGGTGTCAGTGTATGTCTTTGATACTTGGTGTAAGTGTGTGTCTGTGTTACTGGGTATCAGTGTATGTCTTTGTTACTTGGTGTCTGTGTGTGTCTGTGTTACTTGGTGTAAGTGTGTGTCAGTGTAATTGGGTATCAGTGTTTGACGTTGTTACTCGGTGTAAGTGTGTGTCTGTGTTACTGGGTGTCAGTGTATGTCTTTGTTACTTGGTGTCAGTGTATGTCTTTGTTACTTGGTGTAAGTGTGTGTCTGACTTACTGGGTGTCAGTGTATGTCTTTGTTCCTTGGTGTCAGTGTATGTCTGTGTTACTTCGTGTAAGTGTGTGTCTTTGTTACTTGGTGTAAGTGTATGTCTTTGTTCCTTGGTGTCAGTGTATGTCTGTGTTACTTGGTGGAAGTATATGTCTTTGTTACTTGGTGTCAGTGCTTGTCTTTGTTACTTGGTGGAAGTGTGTGTCTGTGTTACTGGGTATCAGTGTATGTCTTTGTGACTTGGTGTCAGTCTATGTCTTTGTTACTTGGTTTCAGTGTATGTCTTTCTTAGATTCTGACAGTGTGTGTCTGTGTTAGTCTTTGTTACTTGGTGTCAGTGTTTTTCTGTGTATGTCTTTGTTACTGTGTGTCTGACTTTCCCTATGTTACTGGTGACAGTGTGTGTTTGTTTGTGTTACTGGGTGTCAGTGTGTGTCCGTGTTACTTGGTGTAAGTGTATGTCTTTGTTTCTTGGTGTCAGTGTATGTCTTTGTTACTTGGTGTCAGTGTTTGTCTTTGTTACTTGGTGTAAGTGTGTGTCTGTGTTACTGGGTATCAGGGTATGTCTTTGTGATTTGGTGTAATTGTATGTCTTTGTTACTTGGTGTCAGTGTATGTCTTTGTCACTTGGTGTAAGTGTGTATTTGTGTTACTTGTTGTAATTGTGTGTCTGTGTTACTTGGTATCAGTGTATGTCTTTGTTACTTGGTGTAAGTGTGTGTCTGTGTTACTGGGTAACAGTGTATGTCTTTGTTACTTGGTGTCAGTGTATGTCTGTGTTACTTGGTATCAGTGTTTGTCTTTGTTACTTTTTGTAATTGTATGTCTTTGTTACTTGGTGTCAGTGTATGTCTTCGTTACTTGGTGTCAGTGTATGTCTGTGTTACTTGGTATAAGTGTTTGTCTTTGTTACTTTTTGTAATTGTATGTCTTTGTGACTTGGTGTCAGTGTATGTCTTTGTGACTTGGTGTCAATGTATGTCTTTTTAACTGGGTGTCAGTGGATGTATTTGTGACTTGGTGTCAGTGTATTTCTTTGTTACTGTGTGTCAGTTTATGTCTTTGTTACTTGGTGTCAGTGTATGTCTGTATTACTTGGTGTACGTGTGTGTCTGTGTTACTGGGTATCAGTGTATGTCTTTGTTTCTTGGTGTCAGTGTATGTCTTTGTTACTTGGTGTCAGTGTTTGTCTTTGTTACTTGGTGTAAGTGTGTGTTTGTTTGTGTTACTGGGTGTCAGTGTGTGTCCGTGTTACTTGGTGTAAGTGTATGTCTTTGTTTCTTGGTGTCAGTGTATGTCTTTGTTACTTGGTGTCAGTGTTTGTCTTTGTTACTTGGTGTAAGTGTGTGTCTGTGTTACTGGGTATCAGGGTCTGTCTTTGTGATTTGGTGTCAGTGTATGTCTTTGTTACTTGGTGTCAGTGTATGTCTGTGTTACTGGGTATCAGTGCATGTCTTTGTTACATGGTGTCAGTGTATGTATGTGTTACTTGGTGTCAGTGTATGTCTTTGTTACTTGGTGTAAGTGTTTGTCTTTGTTACTTGGTGTAAGTGTGTGTCTTTGCTACTTGGTGTCAGTGTATGTCTGTGTTACTGGGTATCACTGCATGTCTTTGTTACTGGGTGTCAGTGTCTGCTTCGTTACTTGGTGTCAGTGTTTGTCTTTGTTACTGTGTGTAAATGTATGTCTTTGTTACTGGGTGTCAGTTTCTGCTTCGTTACTTGGTGTCAGTGTTTGTCTTTGTTACTGGGTGTCAGTGTATGTCTTTGTTACTTGGTGTCATTGTATGTCTTTGTTACTTGGTGGAAGTGTGTGTCTGTGTTACTGGGTAACAATGTATGTCTTTGTTACTTGGTGTCAGTGTATGTCTTTGTTACTTGGTGTCAGTGTGTGTCTTTGTTACTTGGTGTAATTGTATGTCTTTGTTACTTGGTGTAAGTGTGTGTCTTTGTTACTTGGTGTAATTGTATGTCTTTGTTACTTGGTGGCAGTGTATGTCTTTGTTACTTGGTGTAAGTGTATGTCTGTGTTACTTGGTGTAATTGTATGTCTTTGTTACTTGGTGTCAGTGTATGTCTTCGTTACTTGGTGTATGTGTGTGTCTGTGCTACTGGGTATCAGTGTATGTCTTTGTTACTTGGTGTCAGTGTGTGTCTTTGTGACTTGGTGTCAGTGTATGTCTTTTTTACTGGGTGTCAGTGGATGTCTTTGTGACTTGGTGTCAGTGTATGTCTTTGTTACTGTGTCTCAGTTTATGTCTTTGTTACTTGGTGTCAGTGTCTGTCTTTGTTACTTGGTGCCAGTGTATGTCTGTGTTACTTGGTGTAAGTGTGTGTCTTTGTTACTTGGTGTAAGTGTGTATCTGTGTTACTGGGTATCAGTGTATGTTTTTGTTACTTGGTGTCAGTGTATGTCTTTGTTACTTGGTGTAAGTGTGTGTCTGTGTTACTGGGTGTCAGTGTCTGTCTTTGTTACATGGTGTCAGTGTATGTCTGTGTTACATGGTGTCAGTGTGTGTCTTTGTTACTGGGTGTCAGTGTATGTCTTTGTTTCTTGGTGTAAGTGTGTGTCTGTGTTACTGGGTATCAGTCTATGTCTTTGTTACTTGGTGTGAGTGTGTGTCTGTGTTACTGGGTATCAGTGTATGTCTTTGTCATTTGGTGTCAGTGTATGTCTTTCTTACTTGGTGTCAGTGTATGTCTTTGTTACTTGGTGTCAGGGTGTGCCTGTGTTACTGGGTATCAATGTATGTCTTTGTTACTTGGTGTCAGTGTATGTCTGTGTTCCTGGGTATCAGTGTATGACTTTGTTACTTGGTGTCAGTGTATGTCTGTGTTACTTGGTGTAAGTGTGTGTCTGTGTTATTGGTATCAGTGTATGTCCTGGTTACTTGGTGTAAGTGTTTGTCTGTGTTACTGGGTATCAGTGTATGTCTTTGTTACTTGGTGTCAGTGTATGTCTTTGTTACTTGGTGTAAGTGTGTGTCTATGTTTTTGGGTATCAGTGTATGTCTTTGTTACTTGGTGTCAGTGTATGTCTTTGTTACTTGGTGTAAGTGTTTGTCTGTGTTATTGGGTATCAGTGTATGTCTTTGTTACTTGGTGTCAGTGTGTGTCTGTGTTACGTGGTGTAAGTGTGTGTCTGTGTTACTGGGTATCAGTGTATGTCTTCGTTACTTGGTGTCAGTGTATGTCTTTGTTACTTGGTGTAAGTGTATGTCTTTGTTACTTGGTGTCAGTGTATGTCTTTGTTACTTGGTGTCAGTGTATGTCTGTGTTACATGGTATCAGTATCTGTCTTTGTTCATTGGTCTAAGTATGTGTCTGTGTTACTCGGTATCAGTGTATGTCTTTGCTACTTGGTGTCAGTGTATGTCTTTGTAACTTGGTGTAATTGTGTGTCTTTGTTAATTGTTGTAAATGTATGTCTTTGTTACTGGGTATCAGTGTATGTCCTTGTTTCTTGGTGCAAGTGTGTGTCTGTGTTACTGGGTATCAGTGTCTGTCTTTGTTACTTGGTGTAAGTGTGTGTCTGTGTTGCTGGGTGTCAGTGTATGTCTTCGTTACTTGGTGTCAGTGTATGTCTGTGTTACTTCGTGTAAGTGTGTGTCTTTGTTCCTGGGTGGAAGTGTATGTCTTTGTTACTTGGTGTCAGTGTATGTCTGTGTTACTTGGTGTAAGTGTATGTATTTGTTACTGGGTGTCAGTGTCTGCTTCGTTACTTGGTGTCAGTGTTTGTCTTTGTTACTGGGTGTCAGTGTCTGTCTTTGTGACTTGGTGTCAGTGTATGTCTTTGTTACTTGGTGTCAGTGTATGTCTTTGTTTCTTGGTGTAAGTGTGTGTCTGTTTTACTGGGAATCAGTGTATATCTTTGTTACTTGGTGTAAGTGTGTGTCTGTGTTACTGCTTGACAGTGTATGTCTTTGTTACTTGGTGTCAGTGTATGTCTTTGTTACTTGGTGTCAGTGTGTGTCTTTGTTACTTGGTGTAATTGTATGTCTTTGTTACTTGGTGTAAGTGTGTGTCTTTGTTACTTGGTGTAATTGTATGTCTTTGTTACTTGGTGGCAGTGTATGTCTTTGTTACTTGGAGTAAGTGTATGTCTGTGTTACTTTGTGTAATTGTATGTCTTTGTTACTTGTTGTCAGTGTATATCTTCGTTACTTGGTGTATGTGTGTGTCTGTGCTACTGGGTATCAGTGTATGTCTTTGTTACTTGGTGTCAGTGTGTGTCTTTGTGACTTGGTGTCAGTGTATGTCTTTTTTACTGGGTGTCAGTGGATGTCTTTGTGACTTGGTGTCAGTGTATGTCTTTGTTACTGTGTCTCAGTTTATGACTTTGTTACTTGGTGTCAGTGTATGTCTTTGTTACTTGGTGTCAGTGTATGTCTGCGTTACTTCGTGTAAGTGTGTGTCTTTGTTACTTGGTGTAAGTGTGTATCTGTGTTACTGGGTATCAGTGTATGTTTTTGTTACTTGGTGTCAGTGTATGTCTTTGTTACTTGGTGTAAGTGTGTGTCTGTGTTACTGGGTGTCAGTGTATGTCTTTGTTACATGGTGTCAGTGTCTGTCTGTGTTACATGGTGTCAGTGTGTGTCTTTGTTACTGGGTGTCAGTGTATGTCTTTGTCACTTGGTGTAAGTGTGTGTCTGTGTTACTGGGTATCAGTGTATGTCTTTGTGACTTGGTGTGAGTGTGTGTCTGTGTTACTGGGTATCAGTGTGTGTCTTTGTTATTTGGTTTCAGTGTATCTATTTCTTACTTGGTGTCAGTGTATGTCTGTGTTACTTGGTGTAAGTGTGTGTCTGTGTTACTGGGTATCAGTGTATGTCTTTGTTACTTGGTGTGAGTGTGTGTCTGTGTTACTGGGTATCAGTGTATGTCTTTGTTACTTGGTGTCAGTGTTTGTCTTTGTTACTTGGTGTCAGTGTATGTCTGTGTTACTTGGTGTATTTGTGCGTCTTTGTTACTTGGTGTAAGCGTATGCCTTTGATACTTGGTGTCAGTGTATGTCTTTGTTACTTGGTATCAGTGTGTGTCGTTGTTACTGGGTATCGGTGTATGTCTTTGCGACTTGGTATCAGTGTATGTCTTTGTGACTTGGTGACATTGTATGTCTTTATTACTGGGTGTCAATGTGTGTCTGTGTTACTTCGTGTCAGTGTATGTCTTTGTTACTGTGTATCGGTGGTTCTCTGTGCTACTGGGTGTCAGTGTGTGTTTGTTTGTCTAACTGGGTGTCAGTGTGTGTCTGTGTTATGGGTATCAGTGTATAACTTTGTTGCTGGGTGTCAGTCCGTGTCTGTGTTACTGGGAATCAGTGTATTTCTTTGTTACTTGGTGTAAGTGTATTTATTTGTTACTTGGTGTCTTTGTATGTATTTGTACTTGATGTAAGTGTATGCCTTTGTTACTGGGTATCATTGTATGTCTGTGTTACTTGGTGTAAGTGTATGTCTGTGTTACTTGGTGTAAGTGTGTGTCTATGTTTTTGGGTATCAGTGTATGTCTTAGTTACATGCTTTACGTGTGTGTCTGTGTTACTGGGTATCAGTGTATGTCTTCGTTACTTGGTGTCAGTGTATGTCTTTGTTACTTGGTGTCAGTGTATGTCTTTGTTACTTGGTGTCAGTGTATGTCTGTGTTACTTGGTATCAGTATCTGTCTTTGTTCATTGGTCTAAGTATGTGTCTGTGTTACTGGGTATCAGTGTATGTCTTTGCTACTTGGTGTCAGTGTATGTCTTTGTTACTTGGTGTAATTGTGTGTCTTTGTTAATTGTTGTAAATGTATGTCTTTGTTACTGGGTATCAGAGTATGTCCTTGTTACTTGGTGCAAGTGTGTGTCTGTGTTACTGGGTATCAGTGTCTGTCTTTGTTACTTGGTGCAAGTGTGTGTCTGTGTTACTGGGTATCAGTGTCTGTCTTTGTTACTTGGTGTAAGTGTGTGTCTGTGTTGCTGGGTGTCAGTGTATGTCTTCGTTACTTGGTGTCAGTGTATGTCTGTGTTACTTCGTGTAAGTGTGTGTCTTTGTTACTGGGTGTAAGTGTATGTCTTTGTTACTTGGTGTCAGTGTATGTCTGTGTTACTTGGTGTAAGTGTATGTATTTGTTACTGGGTGTCAGTGTCTGCTTCGTTACTTGGTGTCAGTGTTTGTCTTTGTTACTGGGTGTCAGTGTCTGTCTTTGTGACTTGGTGTCAGTGTCTGTCTTTGTGACTTGGTGTCAGTGTATGTCTTTGTTACTTGGTGTAAGTGTGTGTCTGTTTTACTGGGAATCAGTGTATATCTTTGTTACTTGGTGTAAGTGTGTGTCTGTGTTACTGGGGAAAAGTGTATGTCTTTGTTACTTGGTGTCAGTGTATGTCTTTGTTACTTGGTGTCAGTGTGTGCCTTTGTTACTTGGTGTATTTGTATGTCTTTGTTACTTGGTGTAAGTGTGTGTCTTTGTTACTTGGTGTAATTGTATGTCTTTGTTACTTGGTGGCAGTGTGTGTCTTTGTTACTTGGTGTAAGTGTATGTCTGTGTTACTTGGTGTAATTGTATGTCTTTGTTACTTGTTGTCAGTGTATATCTTCGTTACTTGGTGTATGTGTGTGTCTGTGCTACTGGGTATCAGTGTATGTCTTTGTTACTTGGTGTCAGTGTGTGTCTTTGTGACTTGGTGTCAGTGTATGTCTTTTTTACTGGGTGTCAGTGGATGTCTTTGTGACTTGGTGTCAGTGTATGTCTTTGTTACTGTGTCTCAGTTTATGTCTTTGTTACTTGGTGTCAGTGTATGTCTTTGTTACTTGGTGTCAGTGTATGTCTGCGTTACTTGGTGTAAGTGTGTGTCTTTGTTACTTGGTGTAAGTGTGTATCTGTGTTACTGGGTATCAGTGTATGTTTTTGTTACTTGGTGTCAGTGTATGTCTTTGTTACTTGGTGTAAGTGTGTGTCTGTGTTACTGGGTGTCAGTGTACGTCTTTGTTACATGGTGTCAGTGTCTGTCTGCGTTACATGGTGTCAGTGTGTGTCTTTGTTACTGGGTGTCAGTGTATGTCTTTGTCACTTGGTGTAAGTGTGTGTCTGTGTTACTGGGTATCAGTGTATGTCTTTGTTACTTGGTGTGAGTGTGTGCCTGTGTTACTGGGTATCAGTGTATGTCTTTGTTATTTGGTGTCAGTGTATCTCTTTCCTACTTGGTGTCAGTGTATGTCTTTGTTACTTGGTGTCAGTGTGTGCCTGTGTTACTGGGTATCAGTGTATGTCTTTGTTACTTGGTGTCAGTGTATGTCTGTGTTACTTGGTGTAAGTGTGTGCCTGTGTTACTGGGTATCAGTGTATGTCTTTGTTAATTGGTGTGAGTGTGTGTCTGTGTTACTGGGTATCAGTGTATGTCTTTGTTACTTTGTGTCAGTGTTTGTCTTTGTTACTTGGTGTCAGTGTATGTCTGTGTTACTTGGTGTATTTGTGCGTCTTTGTTACTTGGTGTAAGCGTATGCCTTTGATACTTGGTGTCAGTGTATGTCTTTGTTAGTTGGTGTCAGTGTGTGTCGTTGTTACTGGGTATCGGTGTATGTCTTTGCGACTTGGTATCAGTGTATGTCTTTGTGACTTGGTGACATTGTATGTCTTTATTACTGGCTGTCATTGTGTGTCTGTGTTACTTCGTGTCAGTGTATGTCTTTGTTACTCTGTATCAGTGGTTCTCTGTGCTCCTGGGTGTCAGTGTGTGTTTGTTTGTGTTACTGGGTGTCAGTGTGTGTCTGTGTTATGGGTATCAGTGTATAACTTTGTTGCTGGGTGTCAGTGCGTGTCTGTGTTACTGGGTATCAGTGTATGTCTTTTTTACTTGGTGGAAGTGTATTTATTTGTTACTTGGTGTCTTTGTATGTCTTTGTACTTGATGTAAGTGTATGCCTTTGTTACTGGGTATCATTGTAGTTCTGTGTTACTTGGTGTAAGTGTATGTCTTTGTTACTTGGTGTAAGTGTGTGTCTGTTTTACTGGGTATCAGTGTATGACTTTGTTACTTGTTGTCAGTGTATGTCTGTGTTACTTGGTGTAAGTGAGTCTCTATGTTTTTGGGTATCAGTGTATGTCTTAGTTACTTGGTTTACGTGTGTGTCTGTGTTACTGGGTATCAGTGTATGTCTTCGTTACTTGGTGCCAGTGTATGTCTTTGTTACTTCGTGTCAGTGTATGTCTTTGTTACTTGGTGTCAGAGTATGTCTGTGTTACTTGGTTTACGTGTGTGTCTGTGTTACTGGGTATCAGTGTATGTCTTCGTTACTTGGTGTCAGTGTATGTCTTTGTTACTTCGTGTCAGTGTATGTCTTTGTTACTTGGTGTCTTTGTATGTCTGTGTTACTTGGTGTAAGTGTGTGTCTGTGTTACTTGGTGTAATTGTATGTCTTTGTTACTTGGTGTCAGTGTATGTCTTTGTTACTTGGTGTCAGTGTGTGTCTGTGTTTCTGGGTGTCAGTGTGTGTCTGTGTTACTTGGTGTCAGTGTATGTCTTTGTTACTTTGTATCAGTGTTTCTCTGTGTTACTTGGTGTCAGTGTGTGTTTGTTTGTGTTACTGGGTGTCAGTGTGTGTCTGTGTTACTTGGTGTAAGTGCGTGTCTTTGTTACTTGGTGTCAGTGTATGTCAAAATACTTGGTGTAAGTGTATGTCTTTGTTACTTGGTGTCATTGTCTGTCTTTGTTACTTGCTGTCAGTGTATGTCTGTGTTACTTGGTGTAAGTGTGTGTCTTTGTTACTTTGTGTAAGTGTGTGTCTTTGTTACTTGGTATAAGTGTAAGTCTTTGTTACTTGGTTTCAGTGTATGTCTTTGTTACTTGGTGTCAGTGTGTGTCTGTGTTACTGGGTGTCAGTGTGTGTCTGTGTTACTTGGTATCAGTGTATGTCTTTGTTACTGTGCATCAGTGTATCTCTTTGTTACTGGGTGTCAGTGTGTGTTTGTTTGTGGTACTGGGTGTCACTGTGTGTCTGTGACACTAGTTGTCAGTATTTAGTTTAGTTTAGAGATACAGCACTTAAACAGGCCCTTCGGCCAACCGAGTCTGTGCCGACCATCAACCACCCATTTACACGAATCCTACACTCATCCCGTATTCCTATCACATCCCCACCTATCACTATATATTTCCCTGCCACCTACCTTTTCACGTGGCAATTTATGATGGCCAATTAACCTATCAACCTGCAAGTCTTTGGCATGTGGGAGGAAACCGGAGCACCGGGAGGAAGCCCACGCTGACACAGGGAGAACTTGCAACCTCCGCACAGGCAGTACCCTGAATCGAACCCGGGTCCCTGGAGCTGTGAGGCTGCGGTGCTAACCACTGCGCCAATGTGCCCCCCACCCCCGCACTGTGTACCTGTGTTACTGGGTATCAGTGTATGTCTTTGTTACTTGGTGTAAGTGTGTGTCTGTGTTACTGGGTATCAGTGTCTGTCTTTGTTACTTGGTGTAGGTGTGTGTCTGTGTTACTGGGTATCAGTGTATGTCTTTGTTACTTGGTGTCAGTGCATGTCTGTGTTACTTGGCGTCAATGTGTTTGTTTGTGTTACTGGGTGTCAGTGTGTGTCTGTGTTACTTGGTGTAAGAGTGTGTCTTTGTTACTTGGTGTCCGTGTGTGTCTGTGTTACTGGGTGTCAGAGTATGTCTGTGTTACTGGTTGTAAGTGTGTGTCTGTGTTACTGGGTATCAGTTCATGTCATTGTTACTTGGTGTCATTGTTTGTCTGTGTTACTTGGTGTAAGTGTGTGTCTGTGTTACCTGGTGTCAGTGTGTGTCAAATTAATTGGTGTCAGTGTATGTCTGTGTTACTTGGTCTAAGTGTGTGTCTTTGTTACTTGGTGTAAGTGTATGTCTTTGTTACTTGGTGTCAGCGTGTTTCTTTGTTACTGGGCATCAGTGTATGTCTTCGTGACTTGGTATCAGTGTATGTCTTTGTGACTTGGTGTCAGTGTATGTCTTTTTTACTGGGTGTCAGTGTATGTCTTTGTTACTGTGTATCAGTGTTTCTCTGTGTTACTGGGTGTCACTGTGTGTTTGTTTGTGGTACTGGGTGTCAGTGTGTGTCTGTGACACTAGGTGTCAGTATTTAGTTTAGTTTAGAAATACAGCAGGTAAACAGGCCCTTCGGCCCACCGAGTCTGTGCCGACTATCAACAACCCATTTATACTAATCCTACACTAATCCCGTATTCCTATCCCTATATATTTCCCTACCACCTACCTATACTAGGGGCAATTTATGATGGCCAATTAACCTATCAACCTGCAAGTCTTTGGCATGTGGGAGGAAACCGGAGCACCGGGAGGAAACCCATGCAGACACAGGGAGAACTTGCAAACACCGCACAGGCAGTAACCATAATCGAACCCGGGTCCCGGGAGCTGTGAGGCTGCGGTGCTAACCACTGCGCCAATGTGCCCCCCCCCCAGTGTGTGCCTGTGTTGCTGGGTATCAGTGTATGTCTTTGTTACTTGGTGTCAGTATATATCTGTGTTACTTGGTGTAAGTGTGTGTCTGTGTTACTTGGTGTCCGTGTGTGTCTGTGTTACTGGGTGTCAGTGTATGTCTTTGTTACTTGGTGTCAGTTTATGTCTGTGTTACTTGGTGTCAGTGTGTCTGTTTGTGTTACTGGGTGTCAGTGTGTGTCAGTGTTACTTGGTGTAAGTGCGTGTCTTTGTTGCTTGGTGTCAGTGTATGTCAAAATACTTGGTGTAAGTGTATGTCTTTGTTACTTGGTGTCATTGTCTGTCTTTGTTACTTGCTGTCAGTGTCTGTCTGTGTTACTTGGTGGAAGTGTGTGTCTTTGTTACTTGGTGTAAGTGTGTGTCTTTGTTACTTGGTATAAGAGTATGTCTTTGTTACTTGGTTTCAGTGTATGTCTTTGTTACTTGGTGTCAGTGTGTGTCTGTGTTACTGGGTGTCAGTGTGTGTCTGTGATACTTGGTGTCAGTGTATGTCTTTGTTACTGTGCATCAGTGTTTCTCTTTGTTACTGGGTGTCAGTGTGTATTTGTTTGTGGTACTGGGTTTCAGTGTGTGTCTGTGACACTAGTTGTCAGTATTTAGTTTAGTTTAGAGACACAGCACTTAAACAGGCCCTTCGGCCAACCGAGTCTGTGCCGACCATCAACCACCCATTTACACTAATCCTACACTAATCCCGTATTCCTATCACATCCCCACCTATCCCTATATATTTCCCGACCACCTCCCTATACTCGTGGCAATTTATGATGGCCAATTAACCTATCAACCTGCAAGTCTTTGGCATGTGGGAGGAAACCGGAGCACCGGGAGGAAACCCACGCTGACACAGGGAGAACTTGCAACCTCCGCACAGGCAGTACTCAGATTCGAACCCGGGTCCCTGGAGCTGTGAGGCTGCGGTGCTAACCACAGCGCCGATGTGCCCCCCTCCCCCGCAGTGTTTGTCTTTGTTACTTGGTGTCAGTGTATGTCTTTGTTACTTGGTGTAAGTGTGTGTCTGTGTTACTGGGTATCTGTGTATATCTTTGTTACTTGGTGTAAGTGTGTGTCTGTGTTACTTGGTGTAAGTGTATGTCTTTGTTACTTGGTGTAAGTGTATGTCTTGGTTAATTGGCGTCAGTGTCTGTCTCTGTTACTTGGTGTAATTGTGTGTCTGTGTTACTTGGTGTAAGTGTGTGTCTGTGTTACTGGGTATCAATGTATGTCTTTGTTACTTGGTGTCAGTGTACGTCTTTGTTACTTGATGTAAGTGTATGTCTTTGTTACTTGGTGTCAGTGTATGTCTTTGTTACTTGGTGTAAGTGTATGTCTTTGTTACTTGGTGTCAGTGTTTGTCTTTGTTACTTGGTGTAAGTGTATGTCTTTGCTACTGGGTATCAGTGTCTGTCTTTGTTACTTGGTTTAAGTGTGTGTCTGTCTTGCTGGGTATCAGTGTAAGTCTTTGTTACTTGGTGTAAGTGTGTGTCTGTGTTACTGGGTATCAGTGTCTGTCTTTGTTACTTGGTGTAAGTGTATGTCTTTGTTACTTGGTGTAAGTGTGTGTCTGTGTTACTGGGTATCAGTGTACGTCTTTGTTACTTGGTGTCTGTGTGTGTCTGTGTTACTTGGTGTAAGTGTGTGTCTGTGTAACTGGGTATCAGTGTATGTCTTTGTTACTTGGAGTCAGTGTGTGTCTGTGTTATTGGGTATCAGTGTATGACTTTGTTACTTGGTGTCAGAGTATGTCTTTTTTCATTGGTGTAAGTGTGTGTCTGTGTTACTGGATATCAGCGTATGTCTTTGTTAATTGGTGTCAGTGCATGTCTTTGTTACTTGCTGTAAGTGTGTGTCTGTGTTACTGGGTATATGTGCATGTCCTTGTTACTTGGTGTCAGTGTGTGTCTTTGTTACTGGGTGTCAGTGCATGTCTTTGTTACTGGGTTTCAGTGTATGTCTTTGTGACTTGGTGTAAGTGCGTGTCTGTGTGACTGGGTATCAGTGTATGTCTTTGTTACTTGGAGTAAGTGTTTCTCTGTGTTACTGTTTGTCAGTGTCTATCTGTGTTCCTGGCTGTCAGTGTATGTCTTTGTTACTTTGTGTCAGTGTATGACTGTGTTAGTTGGTGTAAGTGTGTGTCTGTGTTACTGGGTATCAGTGTGTGGCTTTGTTACCTGGTGTCAGTGTATGTCTTTATTACTTGGTGCATGTGTATGTCTGTGTTACTGGGTATCAGTGTATGTCTTTGCTACTTGGTGTAAGTGCGTGTCTGTGTTACTGGGTATCAGTGTCTGTCTTTGTTAATTGGTGTCAGTGTATGTCTTTGTTACTTGCTGTAAGTGTGTGTCTGTGTTACTGGGTATATGTGCATGTCCTTGTTACTTGGTGTCAGTGTATGTCTTTGTTACTTGGTGTCAGTGTTTGTCTTTGTTACTTGGTGTAACTGTGTGTCTGTGTTACTGGGTATCATTGAATGTCTTTGTTGCTTGGTGTCAGTGTATGACTTTGTACTTGGTGTAAGTGGATGTCTTTGTTACTTGGTGTCAGTGTATGTCTGTGTTAGTTGGTGTCAGTACGTGCCTTTGTGACTTGGTGTCAGTGTTTCTCTGTGTAACTGGGTGTCACTGTGTATCTGTGTTCCTGTGTGTCAGTGTATGTCTTTGTTACTTGTGTCAGTGTCCGTCCATGATACTTGGTGTAAGTGTGTGTCTGTGTTACTGGGTATCAGTGTATGTCTTTGTTACTTGGTGTAAGTGTGTGTCTGTGTTACTGGGTATCAGTGTATGTCTTTGTTACTTGGTGTCAGTCTATGTCTTTTTTACATGGTGTAAGTGTATGTCTTTGTTACTTGGTTTCACTGTATGTGTTTGTTACTTGGTGTAAGTGTGCGTCTGAGTTACTGGGTATCAGTTCATGTCTTTGTTAATTGGTGTCAGTGTATGTCTTTGTTACTGGGTGTCAGTGTATGTCTTTGTTACTTGGTGTAAGTGTGTGTCTGTGTTACTGGATAACAGCGTATGTCTTTGTTAATTGGTGTCAGTGTATGTCTTTGTTACTTGCTGTAAGTGTGTGTCTGTGTTACTGGGTATCAGTGCATGTCTTTGTTACTTGGTGTCAGTGTGTGTCTTTGTTACTGGGTGTCAGTGTATGTCTTTGTTACTTGGTGTAAGTGTGTGTCTGTGTTACTGGATATCAGTGTCTGTCTTTGTTACTTGGTGTAAGTGTGTGTCTGTGTTACTGGGTATCAGTGTATGTCTTTGTTACTTGGTGTCAGTGTGTATCTTTGTTACTTGGTGTCAGTGTATGTCTGTGTTATTTGGTGTAAGTGTGTGTCTGTGTTACTGGGTATCAGTGTATGACTTTGTGACTTGGTGTCAGTGTATGTCTTTGTTACATGGTGTCAGTGTATGTCAGAATATTTGGTGCAAGTGTATGTCTTTGACATTTTGTGTAATTGTCTGTATTTGTTTCTTGGTGTAAGTGTGTGTCTGTGTTACTAGGTGTCAGTGTGTGTCTGTGTTTCTTGGTGTAAGTCTGTGTCTTTGTTACTTGGTCTCCGTGTGTGTCTATTTTACTGGGTGTCAGTGTATGTCTTTGTTACTGGGTGTCAGTGTATGTCTTTGTTACTTGGTGTCAATGTATGTCTGTGTTACTTGGTGTAAGTGTGTGTCTGAGTTCCTGAGTATCAGTGTATGTCTTTGTTACTTGGTGTCAATGTATGTCTGTGTTACTTGCTGTCAGTGTGTGTCTTTGTGACTTGGTGTCAGTGTATGTATTTGTTACTTTGTGTAAGTGTGTGTCTGTGTTACTGGATATCAGTTTATGTCTTTGTTACTTGGTGTCAGTGTATGTCTGTGTTACTTGGTGTAAGTGTGTGTCTGTGTTTCTGGGTGTCAGTGTGTGTCTGTGTTACTTGGTGTCAGTGTGTGTCTTTGTTACTTGGTGTCAGTGTATGTCTTTGTTACTTGGTGTAAGTGTGTGTTTGTGTTACTGGATATCAGTGTCTGTCTTTGTTACTTGGTGTAAGTGTGTGTCTGTGTTACTGGGTATCAGTGTAAATCTTTGTTACTTGGTGTCAGTGTATGTCTGTGATATTTGGTGCAAGTGTGTGTCTGTGTTACTGGGTATCAGTGTATGACTTTGTGACTTGGTGTCAGTGTATGTCTTTGTTACTGGGTGTCACTGTGTGTCTTTGTGACTTGGTGTCAGTGCATGTCTTTGTTACATGGTGTCAGTGTATGTCAGAATATTTGGTGTAAGTGTATGTCTTTGTCATTTTGTGTAATTGTCTGTCTTTGTTACTTGGTGTAAGTGTATGTCTTTGTTACTTGTTGTCAGTGTATGTCTATGTTACTTGGTGTCAGTGTATGTCTGTGTTACTTGGTGTAAGTGTGTGTCTGTGTTCCTGAGTATCAGTGTATGTCTTTGTTACTTGTTGTCAGTGTATGTCTGTGTTACCTGGTGTAAGTGTGTGTCTGAGTTCCTGAGTATCAGTGTATGTCTTTGTTACTTGGTGTCAATGTATGTCTGTGTTACTTGCTGTCAGTGTGTGTCTTTGTGACTTGGTGTCAGTGTATGTCTTTGTTACTTTGTGTAAGTGTGTGTCTGTGTTACTGGATATCAGTTTATGTCTGTGTTACTTGGTGTAAGTGTGTGTCTGTGTTACTGGGTGTCAGTGTATGTCTTTGTTACTTGTTGTCAGTGTATGTCTGTGTTACTTGGTGTAAGTGTGCGTCTGAGTTCCTGAGTATCAGTGTATGACTTTGTTACTTGGTGTCAATGTATGTCTGTGTTACTTGCTGTCAGTGTATGTCTTTGTTACTTGGTGTCAGTGTATGTCTTTGTTACTTGGTGTAAGTGTATGTCTTTGTTACTTGGTGTCAGTGTATGTCTGTGTTACTTGGTGTAAGTGTGTGTCTGTGTTACTGGGTGTCAGTGTGTGTCTGTGTTACTTGGTGGAAGTGTGTGTCTTTGTTACTTGGTGTCCATGTCTGTCTGTGTTACTGGGTGTCAGTGCATGTCTGTGTTACTTGGTGTAAGTGTATGTCTTTGTTACTTGGTGTAAGTGTATTTCTTGGTTACTTGGTATCAGTGTCTGTCTCTGTTACTTGGTGTAATTGTGTGTCTGTGTTACTGGGTATCAGTGTATGTTCTTGTTACTTGGTGTCATTGTCTGTCTTTGTTACTTGGTGTACATGTGTGTCTGTGTTACTTGGTGTAAGTGTGTGTCTGTGTTACTGGGTATCAGTGTATGTCTTTGTTACTTGGTGTCAGTGTATGTCTTTGTTACTTGGTGTAAGTGTATGTCTTTGTTACTTGGTGTCAGTGTATGTCTTTGTTACTTGGTGTAAGTGTATGTCTTTGTTACTTGGTGTCAGTGTTTGTCTTTGTTATTTGGTGTAAGTGTATGTCTTTGCTACTGGGTATCAGTGTCTGTCTTTGTTACTTGGTGTAAGTGTGTGTCAGTCTTGCTGTGTATCAGTGTATGTCTTTGTTACTTGGTGTATGTGTGTGTCTGTGTTACTGTGTATCAGTGTCTGTCTTTGTTACTTGGTGTCAGTGTATGTATTTGTTACTTGGTGTAAGTGTGTGTCTGTGTTACTGGGTATCAGTGTACGTCTTTGTTACTTGGTGTCTGTGTGAGTCTGTGTTACTTGGTGTAAGTGTGTGTCTGTGTAACTGGGTATCAGTGTATGTCTTTGTTACTTGGTGTAAGTGTGTGTCTGTGTTATTGGGTATCAGTGTATGTCTTTGTTACTTGGTGTCAGAGTATGTCTTTTTTAATTGGTGTAAGTGTATGTCTTTGTTACTTGGTGTCAGTGTATGTCTTTGTTACTTGGTGTAAGTGTGTGTCTGTGTTACTGGATATCAGCGTATGTCTTTGTTAATTGGTGTCAGTGTATGTCTTTGTTACTTGCTGTAAGTGTGTGTCTGTGTTACTGGGTATATGTGCATGTCTTTGTTACTTGGTGTCAGTGTGTGTCTTTGTTACTGGGTGTCAGTGCATGTCTTTGTTCCTGGGTTTCAGTGTATGTCTTTGTGACTTGGTGTAAGTGCGTGTCTGTGTGACTGGGTATCAGTGTATGTCTTTGTTACTTGGAGTAAGTGTTTCTCTGTGTTACTGTTTGTCAGTGTCTATCTGTGTTCCTGGCTGTCAGTGTATGTCTTTGTTACTTTGTGTCAGTGTATGACTGTGTTAGTTGGTGTAAGTGTGTGTCTGTGTTACTGGGTATCAGTGTGTGTCTTTGTTACTTGGTGTCAGTGTATGTCTTTATTACTTGGTGTATGTCTTTGTTACTTTGTGTCAGAGTATGTCTTTGTAACTTGTTGTAAGTGTGTGTCTGTGTTACTGGGTATCAGTGTATGTCTTTGCTACTTTGTGTAAGTGCGTGTCTGTGTTACTGGGTATCAGTGTCTGTCTTTGTTACTTGGTGTCAATGTATGTCTTTGTTACTGGTTTTCAGAGCGTGTCTGTGATACTGGGTATCATTGAATGTCTTTGTTGCTTGGTGTCAGTGTATGACTTTGTACTTGGTGTAAGTGGATGTCTTTGTTACTTGGTGTCAGTGTATGTCTGTGTTTGTTGGTGTCAGTGCGTGCCTTTGTTACTTGGTGTCAGTGTTTCTCTGTGTAACTGGGTGTCACTGTGTATCTGTGTTCCTGGGTGTCAGTGTATGTCTTTGTTACTTGGTGTCAGTGTACGTCCATGATACTTGGTGTAAGTGTGTGTCTGTGTTACTGGGTATCAGTGTATGTCTTTGTTACTTGGTGTAAGTGTGTGTCTGTGTTACTGGGTATCAGTGTATGTCTTTGTTACTTTGTGTCAGTCTATGTCTTTGTTACTTGGTGTAAGTGTATGTCTTTGTTACTTGGTTTCACTGTATGTCTTTGTTACTTGGTGTAAGTGTGCGTCTGAGTTACTGGGTATCAGTGCATGTCTTTGTTAATTGGTGTCAGTGTATGTCTTTGTTACTTGGTGTCAGTGTATACCTTTGTTACTTGGAGTAATTGTGTGTCTGTGTTACTGGGTATCAGTGTATGTCTTTGTTACTTGGTGTCAGTGTGTGTCTTTGTTACTGGGTGTCAGTGCATGTCTTTGTTACTTGGTGTAAGTGTGTGTCTGTGTTACTGGATATCAGCGTATGTCTTTGTTAATTGGTGTCAGTGTATGTCTTTGTTACTTGCTGTAAGTGTGTGTCTGTGTTACTGGGTATATGTGCATGTCTTTGCTACTTGGTGTGAGTGTGTGTCTTTGTTACTGGGTGTCAGTGCATGTCTTTGTTACTGGGTGTCAGTGTATGTCTTTGTGACTTGGTGTAAGTGCGTGTCTGTGTGACTGGGTATCAGTGTATGTCTTTGTTACTTGGAGTAAGTGTTTCTCTGTGTTACTGTTTGTCAGTGTCTATCTGTGTTCCTGGCTGTCAGTGTATGTCTTTGTTACTTTGTGTCAGTGTATGACTGTGTTAGTTGGTGTAAGTGTGTGTCTGTGTTACTGGGTATCAGTGTGTGTCTTTGTTACTTGGTGTCAGTGTATGTCTTTATTACTTAGTGTATGTGTATGTCTTTGTTACTTTGTGTCAGAGTATGTCTTTGTAACTTGGTGTAAGTGTGTGTCTGTGTTTCTGGGTATCAGTGTATGTCTTTGCTACTTGGTGTAAGTGCGTGTCTGTGTTACTGGGTATCAGTGTCTGTCTTTGTTACTTGGTGTCAATGTATGTCTTTGTTACTGGGTGTCAGAGCGTGTCTGTGATACTGGGTATCATTGAATGGCTTTGTTGCTTGGTGTCAGTGTATGACTTTGTACTTGGTGTAAGTGGATGTCTTTGTTACTTGGTGTCAGTGTATGTCTGTGTTAGTTGGTGTCAGTGCGTGCCTTTGTTACTTGGTGTCAGTGTTTCTCTGTGTAACTGGGTGTCACTGTGTATCTGTTTTCCTGGGTGTCAGTGTATGTCTTTGTTACTTGGTGTCAGTGTACGTCCATGATACTTGGTGTAGGTGTGTGTCTGTGTTACTGGGTATCAGTGTATGTCTTTGTTACTTGGTGTCAGTCTATGTCTTTGTTACTTGGTGTAAGTGTATGTCTTTGTTACTTGGTTTCACTGTATGTCTTTGTTACTTGGTGTAAGTGTGCGTCTGAGTTACTGGGTATCAGTGCATGTCTTTGTTAATTGGTGTCAGTGTATGTCTTTGTTACTTGGTGTCAGTGTATATCTTTGTTACTTGGTGTAATTGTGTGTCTGTGTTACTGGGTATCAGTGTATGTCTTTGTTACTTGTTGTTCGTGTGTGTCTTTGTTACTGGGTGTCAGTGTATGTCTTTGTTACTGGGTGTCAGTGTGTGTCTTTGTGACTTGGTGTAAGTGTGTGTCTGTGTTTCTGGATGTCAGTGTCTGTCTTTGTTACTTGGTGTAAGTGTGTGTCTGTGTTACTGGGTATCAGTGTCTGTCTTTGTTACTGGGTGTCAGTGTGTGTCTTTGTGACTTGGTGTAAGTGTATGTCTGTATTACTGGGTATCAGTGTCTGTCTTTGTTACTTGGTGTAAGTGTGTGTCTGTATTTCTGGGTATCAGTGTATGTCTTTGTTACTTGGTGTCAGTGTATGTCCGTGTTACTTGGTGTAAGTGTATGTCTTTGTTAATTGGTGTAAGTGTTTGTCTGTCCTACTTGGTGTAAGTGTATGTCTTTGTTACTTGGTGTCAGTGTATGTCTTTGTTACTTGGTGTAAGTGTATGTCTTTGTTACTGGGTATGAGTGTCTGTCTTTGTTACTTGGTGTAAGATTGTTTCTGTGTTGCTGGGTATCAGTGTATGTCTTTGTGACTTGGTATCACCGTATGCATTTGTTACTGGGTGTCAGTGTGTGTCTGTGTTACTGGGTATCAGTGTATGTCTTTGTGACTTGGTATCAGTGTATGTCTTTGTTACTGGGTGTCAGTGTGTGTCTGTGTTACTGGGTATCAGTGTATGTCTTTGTGTTTTGGTATCAGTGTATGTCATTGTTACTTGGTGTCAGTGTATGTCTGTGTTACAAGGTGTAAGTGTATGTCTTTGTTAATTGGTTTAAGTGTGTGTCTGTGTTACTTGGTGTAAGTGTGTGTCTGTGTTCCTGGGTATCAGTGTATGTCTTTGTTACTTGGTGTCTGTGTATGTCTTTGTTACTTTGTGTCAGTGTTTGACTGTGTTAGTTGGTGTAAGTGTGTGTCTGTGTTACTGGGTATCAGTGTGTGTCTTTGTTACTTGGTGTCAGTGTATGTCTTTATTACTTGGTGTATGTCTTTGTTACTTTGTGTCAGAGTATGTCTTTGTAACTTGGTGTAAGTGTGTGTCTGTGTTACTGGGTATCAGTGTATGTCTTTGCTACTTTGTGTAAGTGCGTGTCTGTGTTACTGGGTATCAGTGTCTGTCTTTGTTACTTGGTGTCAATGTATGTCTTTGTTACTGGTTTTCAGAGCGTGTCTGTGATACTGGGTATCATTGAATGTCTTTGTTGCTTGGTGTCAGTGTATGACTTTGTACTTGGTGTAAGTGGATGTCTTTGTTACTTGGTGTCAGTGTATGTCTGTGTTTGTTGGTGTCAGTGCGTGCCTTTGTTACTTGGTGTCAGTGTTTCTCTGTGTAACTGGGTGTCACTGTGTATCTGTGTTCCTGGGTGTCAGTGTATGTCTTTGTTACTTGGTGTCAGTGTACGTCCATGATACTTGGTGTAAGTGTGTGTCTGTGTTACTGGGTATCAGTGTATGTCTTTGTTACTTGGTGTAAGTGTGAGTCTGTGTTACTGGGTATCAGTGTATGTCTTTGTTACTTTGTGTCAGTCTATGTCTTTGTTACTTGGTGTAAGTGTATGTCTTTGTTACTTGGTTTCACTGTATGTCTTTGTTACTTGGTGTAAGTGTGCGTCTGAGTTACTGGGTATCAGTGCATGTCTTTGTTAATTGGTGTCAGTGTATGTCTTTGTTACTTGGTGTCAGTGTATACCTTTGTTACTTGGAGTAATTGTGTGTCTGTGTTACTGGGTATCAGTGTATGTCTTTGTTACTTGGTGTCAGTGTGTGTCTTTGTTACTGGGTGTCAGTGCATGTCTTTGTTACTTGGTGTAAGTGTTTGTCTGTCCTACTTGGTGTAAGTGTATGTCTTTGTTACTTGGTGTCAGTGTATGTCTTTGTTACTTGGTGTAAGTGTATGTCTTTGTTACTGGGTATGAGTGTCTGTCTTTGTTACTTGGTGTAAGATTGTTTCTGTGTTGGTGGGTATCAGTGTATGTCTTTGTGACTTGGTATCACCGTATGCATTTGTTACTGGGTGTCAGTGTGTGTCTGTGTTACTGGGTATCAGTGTATGTCTTTGTGACTTGGTATCAGTGTATGTCTTTGTTACTGGGTGTCAGTGTGTGTCTGTGTTACTGGGTATCAGTGTATGTCTTTGTGTTTTGGTATCAGTGTATGTCATTGTTACTTGGTGTCAGTGTATGTCTGTGTTACAAGGTGTAAGTGTATGTCTTTGTTAATTGGTTTAAGTGTGTGTCTGTGTTACTTGGTGTAAGTGTGTGTCTGTGTTCCTGGGTATCAGTGTATGTCTTTGTTACTTGGTGTCTGTGTATGTCTTTGTTACTTTGTGTCAGTGTTTGACTGTGTTAGTTGGTGTAAGTGTGTGTCTGTGTTACTGGGTATCAGTGTGTGTCTTTGTTACTTGGTGTCAGTGTATGTCTTTATTACTTGGTGTATGTCTTTGTTACTTTGTGTCAGAGTATGTCTTTGTAACTTGGTGTAAGTGTGTGTCTGTGTTACTGGGTATCAGTGTATGTCTTTGCTGCTTTGTGTAAGTGCGTGTCTGTGTTACTGGGTATCAGTGTCTGTCCTTGTTACTTGGTGTCAATGTATGTCTTTGTTACTGGTTTTCAGAGCGTGTCTGTGATACTGGGTATCATTGAATGTCTTTGTTGCTTGGTTTCAGTGTATGACTTTGTACTTGGTGTAAGTGGATGTCTTTGTTACTTGGTGTCAGTGTATGTCTGTGTTTGTTGGTGTCAGTGCGTGCCTTTGTTACTTGGTGTCAGTGTTTCTCTGTGTAACTGGGTGTCACTGTGTATCTGTGTTCCTGGGTGTCAGTGTATGTCTTTGTTACTTGGTGTCAGTGTACGTCCATGATACTTGGTGTAAGTGTGTGTCTGTGTTACTGGGTATCAGTGTATGTCTTTGTTACTTGGTGTAAGTGTGTGTCTGTGTTACTGGGTATCAGTGTATGTCTTTGTTACTTTGTGTCAGTCTATGTCTTTGTTACTTGGTGTAAGTGTATGTCTTTGTTACTTGGTTTCACTGTATGTCTTTGTTACTTGGTGTAAGTGTGCGTCTGAGTTACTGGGTATCAGTGCATGTCTTTGTTAATTGGTGTCAGTGTATGTCTTTGTTACTTGGTGTCAGTGTATACCTTTGTTACTTGGAGTAATTGTGTGTCTGTGTTACTGGGTATCAGTGTATGTCTTTGTTACTTGGTGTCAGTGTGTGTCTTTGTTACTGGGTGTCAGTGCATGTCTTTGTTACTTGGTGTAAGTGTGTGTCTGTGTTACTGGATATCAGCGTATGTCTTTGTTAATTGGTGTCAGTGTATGTCTTTGTTACTTGCTGTAAGTGTGTGTCTGTGTTACTGGGTATATGTGCATGTCTTTGCTACTTGGTGTGAGTGTGTGTCTTTGTTACTGGGTGTCAGTGCATGTCTTTGTTACTGGGTGTCAGTGTATGTCTTTGTGACTTGGTGTAAGTGCGTGTCTGTGTGACTGGGTATCAGTGTATGTCTTTGTTACTTGGAGTAAGTGTTTCTCTGTGTTACTGTTTGTCAGTGTCTATCTGTGTTCCTGGCTGTCAGTGTATGTCTTTGTTACTTTGTGTCAGTGTATGACTGTGTTAGTTGGTGTAAGTGTGTGTCTGTGTTACTGGGTATCAGTGTGTGTCTTTGTTACTTGGTGTCAGTGTATGTCTTTATTACTTAGTGTATGTGTATGTCTTTGTTACTTTGTGTCAGAGTATGTCTTTGTAACTTGGTGTAAGTGTGTGTCTGTGTTTCTGGGTATCAGTGTATGTCTTTGCTACTTGGTGTAAGTGCGTGTCTGTGTTACTGGGTATCAGTGTCTGTCTTTGTTACTTGGTGTCAATGTATGTCTTTGTTACTGGGTGTCAGAGCGTGTCTGTGATACTGGGTATCATTGAATGGCTTTGTTGCTTGGTGTCAGTGTATGACTTTGTACTTGGTGTAAGTGGATGTCTTTGTTACTTGGTGTCAGTGTATGTCTGTGTTAGTTGGTGTCAGTGCGTGCCTTTGTTACTTGGTGTCAGTGTTTCTCTGTGTAACTGGGTGTCACTGTGTATCTGTTTTCCTGGGTGTCAGTGTATGTCTTTGTTACTTGGTGTCAGTGTACGTCCATGATACTTGGTGTAGGTGTGTGTCTGTGTTACTGGGTATCAGTGTATGTCTTTGTTACTTGGTGTCAGTCTATGTCTTTGTTACTTGGTGTAAGTGTATGTCTTTGTTACTTGGTTTCACTGTATGTCTTTGTTACTTGGTGTAAGTGTGCGTCTGAGTTACTGGGTATCAGTGCATGTCTTTGTTAATTGGTGTCAGTGTATGTCTTTGTTACTTGGTGTCAGTGTATATCTTTGTTACTTGGTGTAATTGTGTGTCTGTGTTACTGGGTATCAGTGTATGTCTTTGTTACTTGTTGTTCGTGTGTGTCTTTGTTACTGGGTGTCAGTGTATGTCTTTGTTACTGGGTGTCAGTGTGTGTCTTTGTGACTTGGTGTAAGTGTGTGTCTGTGTTTCTGGATGTCAGTGTCTGTCTTTGTTACTTGGTGTAAGTGTGTGTCTGTGTTACTGGGTATCAGTGTCTGTCTTTGTTACTGGGTGTCAGTGTGTGTCTTTGTGACTTGGTGTAAGTGTATGTCTGTATTACTGGGTATCAGTGTCTGTCTTTGTTACTTGGTGTAAGTGTGTGTCTGTATTTCTGGGTATCAGTGTATGTCTTTGTTACTTGGTGTCAGTGTATGTCCGTGTTACTTGGTGTAAGTGTATGTCTTTGTTAATTGGTGTAAGTGTTTGTCTGTCCTACTTGGTGTAAGTGTATGTCTTTGTTACTTGGTGTCAGTGTATGTCTTTGTTACTTGGTGTAAGTGTATGTCTTTGTTACTGGGTATGAGTGTCTGTCTTTGTTACTTGGTGTAAGATTGTTTCTGTGTTGCTGGGTATCAGTGTATGTCTTTGTGACTTGGTATCACCGTATGCATTTGTTACTGGGTGTCAGTGTGTGTCTGTGTTACTGGGTATCAGTGTATGTCTTTGTGACTTGGTATCAGTGTATGTCTTTGTTACTGGGTGTCAGTGTGTGTCTGTGTTACTGGGTATCAGTGTATGTCTTTGTGTTTTGGTATCAGTGTATGTCATTGTTACTTGGTGTCAGTGTATGTCTGTGTTACAAGGTGTAAGTGTATGTCTTTGTTAATTGGTTTAAGTGTGTGTCTGTGTTACTTGGTGTAAGTGTGTGTCTGTGTTCCTGGGTATCAGTGTATGTCTTTGTTACTTGGTGTCTGTGTATGTCTTTGTTACTTTGTGTCAGTGTTTGACTGTGTTAGTTGGTGTAAGTGTGTGTCTGTGTTACTGGGTATCAGTGTGTGTCTTTGTTACTTGGTGTCAGTGTATGTCTTTATTACTTGGTGTATGTCTTTGTTACTTTGTGTCAGAGTATGTCTTTGTAACTTGGTGTAAGTGTGTGTCTGTGTTACTGGGTATCAGTGTATGTCTTTGCTACTTTGTGTAAGTGCGTGTCTGTGTTACTGGGTATCAGTGTCTGTCTTTGTTACTTGGTGTCAATGTATGTCTTTGTTACTGGTTTTCAGAGCGTGTCTGTGATACTGGGTATCATTGAATGTCTTTGTTGCTTGGTGTCAGTGTATGACTTTGTACTTGGTGTAAGTGGATGTCTTTGTTACTTGGTGTCAGTGTATGTCTGTGTTTGTTGGTGTCAGTGCGTGCCTTTGTTACTTGGTGTCAGTGTTTCTCTGTGTAACTGGGTGTCACTGTGTATCTGTGTTCCTGGGTGTCAGTGTATGTCTTTGTTACTTGGTGTCAGTGTACGTCCATGATACTTGGTGTAAGTGTGTGTCTGTGTTACTGGGTATCAGTGTATGTCTTTGTTACTTGGTGTAAGTGTGAGTCTGTGTTACTGGGTATCAGTGTATGTCTTTGTTACTTTGTGTCAGTCTATGTCTTTGTTACTTGGTGTAAGTGTATGTCTTTGTTACTTGGTTTCACTGTATGTCTTTGTTACTTGGTGTAAGTGTGCGTCTGAGTTACTGGGTATCAGTGCATGTCTTTGTTAATTGGTGTCAGTGTATGTCTTTGTTACTTGGTGTCAGTGTATACCTTTGTTACTTGGAGTAATTGTGTGTCTGTGTTACTGGGTATCAGTGTATGTCTTTGTTACTTGGTGTCAGTGTGTGTCTTTGTTACTGGGTGTCAGTGCATGTCTTTGTTACTTGGTGTAAGTGTTTGTCTGTCCTACTTGGTGTAAGTGTATGTCTTTGTTACTTGGTGTCAGTGTATGTCTTTGTTACTTGGTGTAAGTGTATGTCTTTGTTACTGGGTATGAGTGTCTGTCTTTGTTACTTGGTGTAAGATTGTTTCTGTGTTGCTGGGTATCAGTGTATGTCTTTGTGACTTGGTATCACCGTATGCATTTGTTACTGGGTGTCAGTGTGTGTCTGTGTTACTGGGTATCAGTGTATGTCTTTGTGACTTGGTATCAGTGTATGTCTTTGTTACTGGGTGTCAGTGTGTGTCTGTGTTACTGGGTATCAGTGTATGTCTTTGTGTTTTGGTATCAGTGTATGTCATTGTTACTTGGTGTCAGTGTATGTCTGTGTTACAAGGTGTAAGTGTATGTCTTTGTTAATTGGTTTAAGTGTGTGTCTGTGTTACTTGGTGTAAGTGTGTGTCTGTGTTCCTGGGTATCAGTGTATGTCTTTGTTACTTGGTGTCTGTGTATGTCTTTGTTACTTTGTGTCAGTGTTTGACTGTGTTAGTTGGTGTAAGTGTGTGTCTGTGTTACTGGGTATCAGTGTGTGTCTTTGTTACTTGGTGTCAGTGTATGTCTTTATTACTTGGTGTATGTCTTTGTTACTTTGTGTCAGAGTATGTCTTTGTAACTTGGTGTAAGTGTGTGTCTGTGTTACTGGGTATCAGTGTATGTCTTTGCTACTTTGTGTAAGTGCGTGTCTGTGTTACTGGGTATCAGTGTCTGTCCTTGTTACTTGGTGTCAATGTATGTCTTTGTTACTGGTTTTCAGAGCGTGTCTGTGATACTGGGTATCATTGAATGTCTTTGTTGCTTGGTTTCAGTGTATGACTTTGTACTTGGTGTAAGTGGATGTCTTTGTTACTTGGTGTCAGTGTATGTCTGTGTTTGTTGGTGTCAGTGCGTGCCTTTGTTACTTGGTGTCAGTGTTTCTCTGTGTAACTGGGTGTCACTGTGTATCTGTGTTCCTGGGTGTCAGTGTATGTCTTTGTTACTTGGTGTCAGTGTACGTCCATGATACTTGGTGTAAGTGTGTGTCTGTGTTACTGGGTATCAGTGTATGTCTTTGTTACTTGGTGTAAGTGTGTGTCTGTGTTACTGGGTATCAGTGTATGTCTTTGTTACTTTGTGTCAGTCTATGTCTTTGTTACTTGGTGTAAGTGTATGTCTTTGTTACTTGGTTTCACTGTATGTCTTTGTTACTTGGTGTAAGTGTGCGTCTGAGTTACTGGGTATCAGTGCATGTCTTTGTTAATTGGTGTCAGTGTATGTCTTTGTTACTTGGTGTCAGTGTATACCTTTGTTACTTGGAGTAATTGTGTGTCTGTGTTACTGGGTATCAGTGTATGTCTTTGTTACTTGGTGTCAGTGTGTGTCTTTGTTACTGGGTGTCAGTGCATGTCTTTGTTACTTGGTGTAAGTGTGTGTCTGTGTTACTGGATATCAGCATATGTCTTTGTTAATTGGTGTCAGTGTATGTCTTTGTTACTTGCTGTAAGTGTGTGTCTGTGTTACTGGGTATATGTGCATGTCTTTGCTACTTGGTGTGAGTGTGTGTCTTTGTTACTGGGTGTCAGTGCATGTCTTTGTTACTGGGTGTCAGTGTATGTCTTTGTGACTTGGTGTAAGTGCGTGTCTGTGTGACTGGGTATCAGTGTATGTCTTTGTTACTTGGAGTAAGTGTTTCTCTGTGTTACTGTTTGTCAGTGTCTATCTGTGTTCCTGGCTGTCAGTGTATGTCTTTGTTACTTTGTGTCAGTGTATGACTGTGTTAGTTGGTGTAAGTGTGTGTCTGTGTTACTGGGTATCAGTGTGTGTCTTTGTTACTTGGTGTCAGTGTATGTCTTTATTACTTGGTGTATGTGTATGTCTTTGTTACTTTGTGTCAGAGTATGTCTTTGTAACTTGGTGTAAGTGTGTGTCTGTGTTTCTGGGTATCAGTGTATGTCTTTGCTACTTGGTGTAAGTGCGTGTCTGTGTTACTGGGTATCAGTGTCTGTCTTTGTTACTTGGTGTCAATGTATGTCTTTGTTACTGGGTGTCAGAGCGTGTCTGTGATACTGGGTATCATTGAATGGCTTTGTTGCTTGGTGTCAGTGTATGACTTTGTACTTGGTGTAAGTGGATGTCTTTGTTACTTGGTGTCAGTGTATGTCTGTGTTAGTTGGTGTCAGTGCGTGCCTTTGTTACTTGGTGTCAGTGTTTCTCTGTGTAACTGGGTGTCACTGTGTATCTGTTTTCCTGGGTGTCAGTGTATGTCTTTGTTACTTGGTGTCAGTGTACGTCCATGATACTTGGTGTAGGTGTGTGTCTGTGTTACTGGGTATCAGTGTATGTCTTTGTTACTTGGTGTCAGTCTATGTCTTTGTTACTTGGTGTAAGTGTATGTCTTTGTTACTTGGTTTCACTGTATGTCTTTGTTACTTGGTGTAAGTGTGCGTCTGAGTTACTGGGTATCAGTGCATGTCTTTGTTAATTGGTGTCAGTGTATGTCTTTGTTACTTGGTGTCAGTGTATATCTTTGTTACTTGGTGTAATTGTGTGTCTGTGTTACTGGGTATCAGTGTATGTCTTTGTTACTTGGTGTTCGTGTGTGTCTTTGTTACTGGGTGTCAGTGTATGTCTTTGTTACTGGGTGTCAGTGTGTGTCTTTGTGACTTGGTGTAAGTGTGTGTCTGTGTTTCTGGATGTCAGTGTCTGTCTTTGTTACTTGGTGTAAGTGTGTGTCTGTGTTACTGGGTATCAGTGTCTGTCTTTGTTACTGGGTGTCAGTGTGTGTCTTTGTGACTTGGTGTAAGTGTATGTCTGTATTACTGGGTATCAGTGTCTGTCTTTGTTACTTGGTGTAAGTGTGTGTCTGTATTTCTGGGTATCAGTGTATGTCTTTGTTACTTGGTGTCAGTGTATGTCTTTGTTACTTGGTGTAAGTGGATGTCTTTGTTAATTGGTGTAAGTGTTTGTCTGTCCTACTTGGTGTAAGTGTATGTCTTTGTTACTTGGTGTCAGTGTATGTCTTTGTTACTTGGTGTAAGTGTATGTCTTTGTTACTGGGTATGAGTGTCTGTCTTTGTTACTTGGTGTAAGATTGTTTCTGTGTTGCTGGGTATCAGTGTATGTCTTTGTGACTTGGTATCACCGTATGCATTTGTTACTGGGTGTCAGTGTGTGTCTGTGTTACTGGGTATCAGTGTATGTCTTTGTGACTTGGTATCAGTGTATGTCTTTGTTACTGGGTGTCAGTGTGTGTCTGTGTTACTGGGTATCAGTGTATGTCTTTGTGTTTTGGTATCAGTGTATGTCATTGTTACTTGGTGTCAGTGTATGTCTGTGTTACAAGGTGTAAGTGTATGTCTTTGTTAATTGGTTTAAGTGTGTGTCTGTGTTACTTGGTGTAAGTGTGTGTCTGTGTTCCTGGGTATCAGTGTATGTCTTTGTTACTTGGTGTCTGTGTATGTCTGTGTTACTTGGTGTAAGTGTGTGTCTGTGTTACTGGGTATCAGTGTATGTCTTTGTTACTTGGTGTCAGTGTATGGCTGTGTTACTTGGTGTAAGTGTGTTTCTGTGTTACTGGATGTCAGTGTGTGTCTGTGTTACTTGGTGTAAATGTGTGTCTTTGTTACTTGGTGTCCGTGCTTGTCTGTGTTACTGGGTGTCAGTGTATGTCTATGTTACTGGGTGTCAGTGTATGTCTTTGTTACTTGGTGTCAGTGTGTGTCTGTGTTACTGCGCATCAGTGTCTGTCTTTGTTACTTGGTGTAAGTGTGTGTCTGTGTTACTGGGTATCAGTGTATGTCTTTGTTACTTGGTGTCAGTGTATGTCTGTGTTACTTGGTGTAAGTGTGTGTCTGTGTTACTGGGTATCAGTGTATGACTTTGTGACTTGGTGTCAGTGTATGTCTTTGTTACTGGGTGTCAGTGTGTGTCTTTGTGACTTGGTGTCAGTGTATGTCTTTGTTACTTGGTGCAAGTGTGTGTCTGCGTTACTGGGTATCAGTGTATGTCTTTGTTACATGGTGTCAGTGTATGTCAGAATAATTGGAGTAAGTGTATGTCTTTGTCATTTTGTGTAATTGTCTGTCTTTGTTACATGGTGTAAGTGTATGTCTTTGTTACTTGTTGTCAGTGTATGTCTGTGTTACTTGGTGTAAGTGCGTGTCTGTGTTCCTGAGTATCAGTGTATGTCTTTGTTACTTGGTGTCACTGTATGTGTGTGTTACTTGGTGTAAGTGTGTGTCTGTGTTACTGGGTATCAGTATATTTCTTTGTTACTTGGTGTAAGTGTGTGTCTGTGTTACTAGGTGTCAGTGTGTGTCTGTGTTACTTGGTGTCAGTGTATGTCTATGTTACTGGGTGTCAGTGTATGTCTGTGTTACTTGGTGTAAGTGTGTGTCTGTGTTACTGGGTATCAGTGTATGACTTTGTGACTTGGTGTCAGTGTATGTCTTTGTTACTGGGTGTCAGTGTATGTCTTTGTTACTTGGTGTAAGTGTGTGTCTGTGTTACTAGGTGTCAGTGTGTGTCTGTGTTACTTGGTGTAAGTCTGTGTCTTTTTTACTTGGTCTCCGTGTGTGTCTGTTTTACTGGGTGTCAGTGTATGTCTTTGTTACTGGGTGTCAGTGTATGTCTTTGTTACTTGGTGTCAATGTATGTCTTTGTTACTGGGTGTCAGAGCGTGTCTGTGATACTGGGTATCATTGAATGTCTTTGTTGCTTGGTGTCAGTGTATGACTTTGTACTTGGTGTAAGTGGATGTCTTTGTTACTTGGTGTCAGTGTATGTCTGTGTTAGTTGGTGTCAGTGCGTGCCTTTGTTACTAGGTGTCAGTGTTTCTCTGTGTAACTGGGTGTCACTGTGTATCTGTTTTCCTTGGTGTCAGTGTATGTCTTTGTTACTTGGTGTCAGTGTACGTCCATGATACTTGGTGTAGGTGTGTGTCTGTGTTACTGGGTATCAGTGTATGTCTTTGTTACTTGGTGTCAGTCTATGTCTTTGTTACTTGGTGTAAGTGTATGTCTTTGTTACTTGGTGTCAGTGTATATCTTTGTTACTTGGTGTAATTGTGTGTCTGTGTTACTGGGTATCAGTGTATGTCTTTGTTACTTGGTGTTCGTGTGTGTCTTTGTTACTGGGTGTCAGTGTATGTCTTTGTTACTGCTTGTCAGTGTGTGTCTTTGTGACTTGGTGTAAGTGTGTGTCTGTGTTTCTGGATGTCAGTGTCTGTCTTTGTTACTTGGTGTAAGTGTGTGTCTGTGTTACTGGGTATCAGTGTCTGTCTTTGTTACTGGGTGTCAGTGTGTGTCTTTGTGACTTGGTGTAAGTGTATGTCTGTATTACTGGGTATCAGTGTCTGTCTTTGTTACTTGGTGTAAGTGTGTGTCTGTATTTCTGGGTATCAGTGTATGTCTTTGTTACTTGGTGTCAGTGTATGTCCGTGTTACTTGGTGTAAGTGGATGTCTTTGTTAATTGGTGTAAGTGTTTGTCTGTCCTACTTGGTGTAAGTGTATGTCTTTGTTACTTGGTGTCAGTGTATGTCTTTGTTACTTGGTGTAAGTGTATGTCTTTGTTACTGGGTATGAGTGTCTGTCTTTGTTACTTGGTGTAAGATTGTTTCTGTGTTGCTGGGTATCAGTGTATGTCTTTGTGACCTGGTATCACCGTATGCATTTGTTACTGGGTGTCAGTGTGTGCCTGTGTTACTGGGTATCAGTGTATGTCTTTGTGACTTGGTATCAGTGTATGTCTTTGTTACTGGGTGTCAGTGTGTGTCTGTGTTACTGGGTATCAGTGTATATCTTTGTGTTTTGGTATCAGTGTATGTCATTGTTACTTGGTGTCAGTGTATGTCTGTGTTACAAGGTGTAAGTGTATGTCTTTGTTAATTGGTTTAAGTGTGTGTCTGTGTTACTTGGTGTAAGTGTGTGTCTGTGTTCCTGGGTATCAGTGTATGTCTTTGTTACTTGGTGTCTGTGTATGTCTGTGTTACTTGGTGTAAGTGTGTGTCTGTGTTACTGGGTATCAGTGTATGTCTTTGTTACTTGGTGTCAGTGTATGGCTGTGTTACTTGGTGTAAGTGTGTGTCTGTGTTACTGGGTGTCAGTGTGTGTCTGTGTTACTTGGTGTAAATGTGTGTCTTTGTTACTTGGTGTCCGTGCTTGTCTGTGTTACTGGGTGTCAGTGTATGTCTATGTTACTGGGTGTCAGTGTATGTCTTTGTTACTTGGTGTCAGTGTGTGTCTGTGTTACTGCGCATCAGTGTCTGTCTTTGTTACTTGGTGTAAGTGTGTGTCTGTGTTACTGGGTATCAGTGTATGTCTTTGTTACTTGGTGTCAGTGTATGTCTGTGTTACTTGGTGTAAGTGTGTGTCTGTGTTACTGGGTATCAGTGTATGACTTTGTGACTTGGTGTCAGTGTATGTCTTTGTTACTGGGTGTCAGTGTGTGTCTTTGTGACTTGGTGTCAGTGTATGTCTTTGTTACTTGGTGTAAGTGTGTGTCTGTGTTACTAGGTGTCAGTGTGTGTCTGTGTTACTTGGTGTAAGTCTGTGTCTTTTTTACTTGGTCTCCGTGTGTGTCTGTTTTACTGGGTGTCAGTGTATGTCTTTGTTACTGGGTGTCAGTGTATGTCTTTGTTACTTGGTGTCAATGTATGTCTTTGTTACTGGGTGTCAGAGCGTGTCTGTGATACTGGGTATCATTGAATGTCTTTGTTGCTTGGTGTCAGTGTATGACTTTGTACTTGGTGTAAGTGGATGTCTTTGTTACTTGGTGTCAGTGTATGTCTGTGTTAGTTGGTGTCAGTGCGTGCCTTTGTTACTTGGTGTCAGTGTTTCTCTGTGTAACTGGGTGTCACTGTGTATCTGTTTTCCTTGGTGTCAGTGTATGTCTTTGTTACTTGGTGTCAGTGTACGTCCATGATACTTGGTGTAGGTGTGTGTCTGTGTTACTGGGTATCAGTGTATGTCTTTGTTACTTGGTGTCAGTCTATGTCTTTGTTACTTGGTGTAAGTGTATGTCTTTGTTACTTGGTGTCAGTGTATATCTTTGTTACTTGGTGTAATTGTGTGTCTGTGTTACTGGGTATCAGTGTATGTCTTTGTTACTTGGTGTTCGTGTGTGTCTTTGTTACTGGGTGTCAGTGTATGTCTTTGTTACTGCTTGTCAGTGTGTGTCTTTGTGACTTGGTGTAAGTGTGTGTCTGTGTTTCTGGATGTCAGTGTCTGTCTTTGTTACTTGGTGTAAGTGTGTGTCTGTGTTACTGGGTATCAGTGTCTGTCTTTGTTACTGGGTGTCAGTGTGTGTCTTTGTGACTTGGTGTAAGTGTATGTCTGTATTACTGGGTATCAGTGTCTGTCTTTGTTACTTGGTGTAAGTGTGTGTCTGTATTTCTGGGTATCAGTGTATGTCTTTGTTACTTGGTGTCAGTGTATGTCCGTGTTACTTGGTGTAAGTGGATGTCTTTGTTAATTGGTGTAAGTGTTTGTCTGTCCTACTTGGTGTAAGTGTATGTCTTTGTTACTTGGTGTCAGTGTATGTCTTTGTTACTTGGTGTAAGTGTATGTCTTTGTTACTGGGTATGAGTGTCTGTCTTTGTTACTTGGTGTAAGATTGTTTCTGTGTTGCTGGGTATCAGTGTATGTCTTTGTGACCTGGTATCACCGTATGCATTTGTTACTGGGTGTCAGTGTGTGCCTGTGTTACTGGGTATCAGTGTATGTCTTTGTGACTTGGTATCAGTGTATGTCTTTGTTACTGGGTGTCAGTGTGTGTCTGTGTTACTGGGTATCAGTGTATATCTTTGTGTTTTGGTATCAGTGTATGTCATTGTTACTTGGTGTCAGTGTATGTCTGTGTTACAAGGTGTAAGTGTATGTCTTTGTTAATTGGTTTAAGTGTGTGTCTGTGTTACTTGGTGTAAGTGTGTGTCTGTGTTCCTGGGTATCAGTGTATGTCTTTGTTACTTGGTGTCTGTGTATGTCTGTGTTACTTGGTGTAAGTGTGTGTCTGTGTTACTGGGTATCAGTGTATGTCTTTGTTACTTGGTGTCAGTGTATGGCTGTGTTACTTGGTGTAAGTGTGTGTCTGTGTTACTGGGTGTCAGTGTGTGTCTGTGTTACTTGGTGTAAATGTGTGTCTTTGTTACTTGGTGTCCGTGCTTGTCTGTGTTACTGGGTGTCAGTGTATGTCTATGTTACTGGGTGTCAGTGTATGTCTTTGTTACTTGGTGTCAGTGTGTGTCTGTGTTACTGCGCATCAGTGTCTGTCTTTGTTACTTGGTGTAAGTGTGTGTCTGTGTTACTGGGTATCAGTGTATGTCTTTGTTACTTGGTGTCAGTGTATGTCTGTGTTACTTGGTGTAAGTGTGTGTCTGTGTTACTGGGTATCAGTGTATGACTTTGTGACTTGGTGTCAGTGTATGTCTTTGTTACTGGGTGTCAGTGTGTGTCTTTGTGACTTGGTGTCAGTGTATGTCTTTGTTACTTGGTGCAAGTGTGTGTCTGCGTTACTGGGTATCAGTGTATGTCTGTGTTACTTGGTGTAAGTCTGTGTCTTTATTACTTGGTCTCCGTGTGTGTCTGTTTTACTGGGTGTCAGTGTATGTCTTTGTTACTGGGTGTCAGTGTATGTCTTTGTTACTTGCTGTCAGTGTATGTCTGTGTTACTTGGTGTAAGTGCGTGTCTGTGTTCCTGAGTATCAGTGTATGTCTTTGTTACTTGGTGTCACTGTATGTGTGTGTTACTTGGTGTAAGTGTGTGTCTGTGTTACTGGGTATCAGTATATGTCTTTGTTACTTGGTGTAAGTGTGTGTCTGTGTTACTAGGTGTCAGTGTGTGTCTGTGTTACTTGGTGTAAGTCTGTGTCTTTATTACTTGGTCTCCGTGTGTGTCTGTTTTACTGGGTGTCCGTGTATGTCTTTGTTACTGGGTGTCAGTGTATGTCTTTGTTACTTGCTGTCAGTGTATGTCTGTGTTACTTGGTGTAAGTGTGTGTCTGTGTTCCTGAGTATCAGTGTATGTCTTTGTTACTTGGTGTCTATGTATGTCTGTGTTACTTGGTGTCAGTGTGTGTCTTTGTGACTTGGTGTCAGTGTATGTCTTTGTTAATTGGTGTAAGTGTGTGTCTGTGTTACTGGGTATCAGTGTATGCCTTTGTTACTTGGTGTCAGTGTATGTCTGTGTTACTTGGTGCAAGTGTGTGTCTGTGTTACTGGGTGTCAGTGTGTGTCTGTGTTACTTGGTGTAAGTGTGTCTCTTTGTTAGTTGGTGTCCATGTCTGTCTGCGTTACTGGGTGTCAGTGCATGTCTGTGTTACTTGGTGTAATTGTATGTCTTTGTTACTTGGTGTAAGTGTATGTCTTTGTTACTTGGTGTCAGTGTCTGTCTCTGTTACTTGGTGTAATTGTGTGTCTGTGTTACTGGGTGTCAGTGTATGTTCTTGTTACTTGGTGTCATTGTCTGTCTTTGTTACTTGGTGTGAGTGTGTGTCTGTGTAACTTGGTGTAAATGTGTGTCTGTGTTACTGGGAATCAGTGTATGTCCTTGTTACTTGGTGTCAGTGTATGTCTTTGTTACTTGGTGTAAGTGTATGTCTTTGTTACTTGGTGTCAGTGTATGTCTGTGTTACTTGGTGTAACTGTATGTCTTTGTTACTTGGTGTCAGTGTATGTCTTTGTTACTTGGTGTAAGTGTATGTCTTTGCTACTTGGTGTCAGTGTTTGTCTTTGTTACTTGGTGTAAGTGTATGTCTTTGCTACTGGGTTTCAGTGTCTGTCTTTGTTACTTGGTGTAAGTGTGTGTCTGTGTTGCTGGGTATCAGTGTATGTCTTTGTTACTTGGTGTAAGTGTGTGTCTGTGTTACTGGGTATCAGTGTCTGTCTTTGTTACTTGGTGTCAGGGTATGTCTTTGTTACTTGGTGTAAGTGTGTGTCTGTGTTACTGGGTATCAGTGTACGTCTTTGTTACTTGGTGTCTGTGTGTGCCTGTGTTACTTGGTGTAAGTGTGTGTCTGTGTTATTGGGTATCAGTGCATGTCTTTGTTACTTGGTGTCACTGTGTGCCTTTGTTACTGGGTGTCAGTGCTTGTCTTTGTGACTGGGTGTCAGTGTATGTCTTTGTGACTTGGTGTAAGTGCATGTCTGTGTCACTGGGTATCATTGTATGTCTTTGTTACTTGGAGTAAGTGTTTCTCTGTGTTACTGTGTGTCAGTGCGTATCTGTGTTCCTGGCTGTCACTGTATGTCTTTGTTACTTTGTGTCAGTGTATGACTGTGTTACTTGGTGTAAGTGTGTGTCTGTGTTATTAGGTATCAGTGTATGTCTTTGTTACTTGGTGAAAGTGTGTGTCTGTGTTACTGGGTATCAGTGTAGGTCTTTGTTACTTGGTGTAACTGTATGCCTTTGTAACTTGTTGTCAGTGTATGTCTTTGATTCTTGGTGTAAGTGTGTGTCTGTGTTACTGGGTATGAGTGTCTGTCTTTGTTACTTGGTGTAAGAGTGTGTCTGTGTTGCTGGGTATCAGTGTATGTCTTTGTGACTTGGTATCAGCGTATGCATTTGTTACTGGGTGTCACTGTGTGTCTGTGCTACTGGGTATCAGTGTATGTCTTTGTGACTTGGTATCAGTGTATGTCTTTGTTACTGGGTGTCAGTGTGTGTCTGTGTTCCTGGGTATCAGTGTAAGTCGTTGTGACTTGGTCTCAGTGCATGTCTTTGTTACTGGGTGTCAGTATGTATCTTTGTGACTTGGTGTCAGTGTTTGTCTTTGTTCCTTGGTGTAAGTGTGTGTCTGTGTTACTGGGTATCAGTGTCTGTCTTTGTTACAGGGTGTCAGTGCATGTCTTTGTTACTTGGTGTCAGTGCATATCTGTGTTACTTGGTGTAAGTGTGTGTCTTTGTTACTTGGTGTAATTGTATGTCTTTGTGACTTGGTGTAAGTGTGTGTCTGTGTTACTGGGTATCAGTGTCTGTCTTTGTTACTTGGCGTCAGTGTATGGTTGTGTTACTTGGTGTACGTGTGTGTCTGTGTTACTGCGTGTCAGTGAGTTTCTGTGTTACTTGGTGTAAGTGTGTGTCTTTGTTACTTGGTGTCCGTGTGTGTCTATGTTACTGGGTGTCAGTGTAAGTCTACGTTACTGGGTGTCAGTGTCTGTCTTTGTTACTTGGTGTAAGTGTGTGTCTGTGTTACTGGGTATCAGTGTCTGTCTTTGTTACTTGGTGTAAGTGCGTGTCTTTGTGACTGGGTATCAGTGTATGTCTTTGTTACTTGGTGTCAGTGTATGTATGTGTTACTTGGTGTAAGTGTCTGTCTGTGTTACTGGGTATCAGTGTATGACTTTGCTACTTGGGGTCAGTGTATGTCTCTGTTACTGGGTGTCAGTGTGTGTCTTTGTGACTTGGTGACAGTGTATGTCTTTGTTACTTGGATTAAGTGTGTGTCTGTGTTACTGGGTATCAGTGTATGTCTTTGTTACATGGTGTCAGTGTATGTCAGAATACTTGGAGTAAGTGTATGTCTTTGTCATTTTGTGTAATTGTCTGTCTTTGTTACTTGGTGTAAGTGTCTGTCTTTGTTACTTGTTGTCAGTGTATGTCTTTGTTACTTGGTGTCAGTGTATGTCTATGTTACTTGGTGTAAGTGTGTGTCTGTGTTCCTGAGTATCAGTGTGTGTCTTTGTTACTTGGTGTAATTGTATGTCTTTGTTACTTGGTGTAAGTGTGTGTCTGTGTTACTGGGTATCAGTGTCTGTCTTTGTTACTTGGTGTCAGTGTATGGTTGTGTTACTTGGTGTACGTGTGTGTCTGTGTTACTGCGTGTCAGTGAGTTTCTGTGTTACTTGGTGTAAGTGTGTGTCTTTGTTACTTGGTGTCCGTGTGTGTCTATGTTACTGGGTGTCAGTGTATGTCTATGTTCCTTTGTGTCAGTGTCTGTCTTTGTTACTTTGTGTAAGTGTGTGTCTGTGTTACTGGGTATCAGTGTCTGTCTTTGTTACTTGGTGTAAGTGTGTGTCTGTGTTACTGGGTATCAGTGTATGTCTTTGTTACTTGGTGTCAGTGTATGTCTTTGTTACTTGTTGTCAGTGCATGTCTTTGTTACTTGGTGTCAGTATATGTCTGTGTTACTTGGTGTAAGTGTGTGTCTGTGTTCCTGAGTATCAGTGTATGTCTTTGTTACTTGGTGTCACTGTATGTCTGTGTGAGTTGGTGTAAGTGTGTGTCTGTGTTACTGGGTATCAGTGTATGTCTTTGTTACTTGGTGTAAGTGTGTGTCTGTGTTAATAGGTGTCCGCGTGTGTCTGTGTTACTTGGTGTAAGTCTGTGTCTTTGTTACTTGGTCTCCGTGTGTGTCTGTTTTACTTGGTGCAAGTGTGTGCCTGTGTTACTGGGTGTCAGTGTGTGTCTGTGTTACTTGGTGTCAGTGTATGTCTTTGTTACTTGGTGTAAGTGTGTGCTGTGTTACTGGGTATCAGTGCATGTCTTTGTTACTTGGTGTCAGTGTATGTCTGTGTTACTTGGTGTAATTGTATGCCTTTGTTACTTGTTGTCAGTGTATGTCTGTGTTACAAGGTGTAAGTGTATGTCTTTGTTAATTGGTTTAAGTGTGTGTCTGTGTTATTGGTGTAAGTGTGTGTCTGTGTTCCTGGGTATCAGTGTATGTCTTTGTTACTTGGTGTCTGTGTATGTCTGTGTTACTTGGTGTAAGTGTGTGTCTGTGTTACTGGGTATCAGTGTATGTCTTTGTTACTTGGTGTCAGTGTATGGCTGTGTTACTTGGTTTAAGTGTGTGTCTGTGTTACTGGGTGTCAGTGTGTGTCTGTGTTACTTGGTGTAAATGTGTGTCTTTGTTACTTGGTGTCCGTGCTTGTCTGTGTTACTGGGTGTCAGTGTATGTCTATGTTACTGGGTGTCAGTGTATGTCTTTGTTACTTGGTGTCAGTGTATGGCTGTGTTACTTGGTTTAAGTGTGTGTCTGTGTTACTGCGTGTCAGTGAGTTTCTGTGTTACTTGGTGTAAGTGTGTGTCTTTGTTACTTGGTGTCCGTGTGTGTCTATGTTACTGGGTGTCAGTGCATGTCTATGTTCCTGTGTGTCAGTGTCTGTCTTTGTTACTTTGTGTAAGTGTGTGTCTGTGTTACTGGGTATCAGTGTCTGTCTTTGTTACTTGGTGTAAGTGTGTGTCTGTGTTACTGGGTATCAGTGTATGTCTTTGTTACTTGGTGTCAGTGTATGTCTGTGTTACTTGGTGTAAGTGTGTGTCTGTGTTACTGGGCATCAGTGTATGACTTTGCTACTTGGGGTCAGTGTATGTCTCTGTTACTGGGTGTCAGTGTGTGTCTTTGTGCCTTGGTGTCAGTGTATGTCTTTGTTACTTGGTGTAAGTGTGTGTCTGTGTTACTGGGTATCAGTGTATGTCTTTGTTACATGGTGTCAGTGTATGTCGGAATACTTGGAGTAAGTGTATTTCTTTGTCATTTTGTGTAATTGTCTGTCTTTGTTACTTGGTGTCAGTGTATGTCTGTGTTACTTGGTGTAAGTGTGTGTCTGTGTTACTGGGCATCAGTGTATGACTTTGCTACTTGGGGTCAGTGTATGTCTCTGTTACTGGGTGTCAGTGTGTGTCTTTGTGACTTGGTGTCAGTGTATGTCTTTGTTACTTGGTGTAAGTGTGTGTCTGTGTTACTGGGTATCAGTGTATGTCTTTGTTACATGGTGTCAGTGTATGTCGGAATACTTGGAGTAAGTGTATTTCTTTGTCATTTTGTGTAATTGTCTGTCTTTGTTAATTGGTGTAAGTGTATGTCTTTGTTACTTGTTGTCAGTGTATGTCTTTGTTACTTGGTGTCAGTGTATGTCTGTGTTACTTGGTGTAAGTGTGTGTCTGCGTTCCTGAGTATCAGTGTATGTCTTTGTTACTTGGTGTAAGTGTATGTCCGTGTTACTAGGTGTCAGTGTGTGACTGTGTTACTTGGTGTAAGTCTGTGTCTTTGTTACTTGGTCTCCGTGTGTGTCTGTTTTACTGGGTGTCAGTGTATGTCTTTGTTACTTGGTGTCAGTGTATGTCTTTGTTACTTGGTGTAAGTGTGTGTCTGTGTTACTTGGTGCAAGTGTGTGCCTGTGTTACTGGGTGTCAGTGTCTGTCTTTGTTACTTGGTGTAAGTGTATGTCTGTGTTACTGGGTATCAGTGTCTGTCTTTGTTACTTGGTGTAAGTGAGTGTCTTTGTTACTTGGTGTAATTGTATGTCTTTGTTACCTGGTGTCAGTGTATGTCTGTGTTACTTGGTGTAAGTGTATGTCTTTGTTAATTGGTTTAAGTGTGTGTCTGTGTTACTTGGTGTCAGTGTGTGTCTGTGTTCCTGGGTATCAGTCTATGTCTTTGTTACTTGGTGTCTGTGTATGTCTGTGTTACTTGGTGTAAGGCTGTGTCTGTGTTACTGGGTATCAGTGTATGTCTTTGTTACTTGGTGTCAGTGTATGGCTGTTTTACTTGGTGTACGTGTGTGTCCATGTTACTGGGTGTCAGTGTGTGTCTGTGTTACTTGGTGTAAGTGTGTGTCTTTGTTACTTGGTTTCCGTGTGTGTCTGTGTTACTGGGTATCAGTGTATGACTTTGTGACTTGGTGTCAGTGTATGTCTGTGTTACTTGTTGTAAGTGTGTGTCTGTGTTACTGGGTATCAGTGCATGACTTTGTGACTTGGTGTCAGTGTATGTCTCTGTTACTGGGTGTCAGTGTGTGTCTTTGTGACTTGGTGTCAGTGTATGTCTTTGTTACTTGGTGTAAGTGTGTGTCTGTGTTACTGGGTATCAGTGTATGTCTTTGTTACATGGTGTCAGTGTATGTCAGAATACTTGGAGTAAGTGTATGTCTTTGTCATTTTGTGTAATTGTCTGTCTTTGTTACTTGGTGTAAGTGTATGTCTTTTTTACTTGTTGTCAGTGCATGTCTTTGTTACTTGGTGTCAGTGTATGTCTGTGTTACTTGGTGTAAGTGTGTATCTGTGTTCCTGAGTATCAGTGTATGTCTTTGTTACTTGGTGTCACTGTATGTCTGTGTGACTTGGTGTAAGTGTGTGTCTGTGTTACTGGGTATCAGTGTATGTCTTTGTTACTTGGTGTAAGTGTGTGTCTGTGTTAATAGGTGTCCGCGTGTGTCTGTGTTACTTGGTGTAAGTCTGTGTCTTTGTTACTTGGTCTCCGTGTGTGTCTGTTTTACTTGGTGCAAGTGTGTGCCTGTGTTACTGGGTGTCAGTGTGTGTCTGTGTTACTTGGTGTCAGTGTATGTCTTTGTTACTTGGTGTAAGTGTGTGCTGTGTTACTGGGTATCAGTGCATGTCTTTGTTACTTGGTGTCAGTGTATGTCTGTGTTACTTGGTGTAATTGTATGCCTTTGTTACTTGGTGTCAGTGTATGTCTGTGTTACAAGGTGTAAGTGTATGTCTTTGTTAATTGGTTTAAGTGTGTGTCTGTGTTATTGGTGTAAGTGTGTGTCTGTGTTCCTGGGTATCAGTGTATGTCTTTGTTACTTGGTGTCTGTGTATGTCTGTGTTACTTGGTGTAAGTGTGTGTCTGTGTTACTGGGTATCAGTGTATGTCTTTGTTACTTGGTGTCAGTGTATGGCTGTGTTACTTGGTTTAAGTGTGTGTCTGTGTTACTGGGTGTCAGTGTGTGTCTGTGTTACTTGGTGTAAATGTGTGTCTTTGTTACTTGGTGTCCGTGCTTGTCTGTGTTACTGGGTGTCAGTGTATGTCTATGTTACTGGGTGTCAGTGTATGTCTTTGTTACTTGGTGTCAGTGTATGGCTGTGTTACTTGGTTTAAGTGTGTGTCTGTGTTACTGCGTGTCAGTGAGTTTCTGTGTTACTTGGTGTAAGTGTGTGTCTTTGTTACTTGGTGTCCGTGTGTGTCTATGTTACTGGGTGTCAGTGTATGTCTATGTTCCTGTGTGTCAGTGTCTGTCTTTGTTACTTTGTGTAAGTGTGTGTCTGTGTTACTGGGTATCAGTGTCTGTCTTTGTTACTTGGTGTAAGTGTGTGTCTGTGTTACTGGGTATCAGTGTATGTCTTTGTTACTTGGTGTCAGTGTATCTCTGTGTTACTTGGTGTAAGTGTGTGTCTGTGTTACTGGGCATCAGTGTATGACTTTGCTACTTGGGGTCAGTGTATGTCTCTGTTAATGGGTGTCAGTGTGTGTCTTTGTGCCTTGGTGTCAGTGTATGTCTTTGTTACTTGGTGTAAGTGTGTGTCTGTGTTACTGGGTATCAGTGTATGTCTTTGTTACATGGTGTCAGTGTATGTCGGAATACTTGGAGTAAGTGTATTTCTTTGTCATTTTGTGTAATTGTCTGTCTTTGTTACTTGGTGTAAGTGTATGTCTTTGTTACTTGTTGTCAGTGTATGTCTTTGTTACTTGGTGTCAGTGTATGTCTGTGTTACTTGGTGTAAGTGTGTGTCTGCGTTCCTGAGTATCAGTGTATGTCTTTGTTACTTGGTGTAAGTGTATGTCCGTGTTACTAGGTGTCAGTGTGTGTCTGTGTTACTTGGTGTAAGTCTGTGTCTTTGTTACTTGGTCTCCATGTGTGTCTGTTTTACTGGGTGTCAGTGTATGTCTTTGTTACTTGGTGTCAGTGTATGTCTTTGTTACTTGGTGTAAGTGTGTGTCTGTGTTACTTGGTGCAAGTGTGTGCCTGTGTTACTGGGTGTCAGTGTCTGTCTTTGTTACTTGGTGTAAGTGTATGTCTGTGTTACTGGGTATCAGTGTCTGTCTTTGTTACTTGGTGTAAGTGAGTGTCTTTGTTACTTGGTGTAATTGTATGTCTTTGTTACCTGGTGTCAGTGTATGTCTGTGTTACTTGGTGTAAGTGTATGTCTTTGTTAATTGGTTTAAGTGTGTGTCTGTGTTACTTGGTGTCAGTGTGTGTCTGTGTTCCTGGGTATCAGTCTATGTCTTTGTTACTTGGTGTCTGTGTATGTCTGTGTTACTTGGTGTAAGGGTGTGTCTGTGTTACTGGGTATCAGTGTATGTCTTTGTTACTTGGTGTCAGTGTATGGCTGTTTTACTTGGTGTACGTGTGTGTCCATGTTACTGGGTGTCAGTGTGTGTCTGTGTTACTTGGTGTAAGTGTGTGTCTTTGTTACTTGGTTTCCGTGTGTGTCTGTGTTACTGGGTATCAGTGTATGACTTTGTGACTTGGTGTCAGTGTATGTCTGTGTTACTTGTTGTAAGTGTGTGTCTGTGTTACTGGGTATCAGTGCATGACTTTGTGACTTGGTGTCAGTGTATGTCTCTGTTACTGGGTGTCAGTGTGTGTCTTTGTGACTTGGTGTCAGTGTATGTCTTTGTTACTTGGTGTAAGTGTGTGTCTGTGTTACTGGGTATCAGTGTATGTCTTTGTTACATGGTGTCAGTGTATGTCAGAATACTTGGAGTAAGTGTATGTCTTTGTCATTTTGTGTAATTGTCTGTCTTTGTTACTTGGTGTAAGTGTATGTCTTTTTTACTTGTTGTCAGTGCATGTCTTTGTTACTTGGTGTCAGTGTATGTCTGTGTTACTTGGTGTAAGTGTGTGTCTGTGTTCCTGAGTATCAGTGTATGTCTTTGTTACTTGGTGTCACTGTATGTCTGTGTGACTTGGTGTAAGTGTGTGTCTGTGTTACTGGGTATCAGTGTATGTCTTTGTTACTTGGTGTAAGTGTGTGTCTGTGTTAATAGGTGTCCGCGTGTGTCTGTGTTACTTGGTGTAAGTCTGTGTCTTTGTTACTTGGTCTCCGTGTGTGTCTGTTTTACTTGGTGCAAGTGTGTGCCTGTGTTACTGGGTGTCAGTGTGTGTCTGTGTTACTTGGTGTCAGTGTATGTCTTTGTTACTTGGTGTAAGTGTGTGTCTGTGTTACTGGGTATCAGTGCATGTCTTTGTTACTTGGTGTCAGTGTATGTCTGTGTTACTTGGTGTAATTGTATGCCTTTGTTACTTGGTGTCAGTGTATGTCTGTGTTACAAGGTGTAAGTGTATGTCTTTGTTAATTGGTTTAAGTGTGTGTCTGTGTTATTGGTGTAAGTGTGTGTCTGTGTTCCTGGGTATCAGTGTATGTCTTTGTTACTTGGTGTCTGTGTATGTCTGTGTTACTTGTTGTAAGTGTGTGTCTGTGTTACTGGGTATCAGTGTATGTCTTTGTTACTTGGTGTCAGTGTATGGCTGTGTTACTTGGTTTAAGTGTGTGTCTGTGTTACTGGGTGTCAGTGTGTGTCTGTGTTACTTGGTGTAAATGTGTGTCTTTGTTACTTGGTGTCCGTGCTTGTCTGTGTTACTGGGTGTCAGTGTATGTCTATGTTACTGGGTGTCAGTGTATGTCTTTGTTACTTGGTGTAAGTGTGTGTCTGTGTTACTGCGTATCAGTGTCTGTCTTTGTTACTTGGTGTAAGTGTGTGTCTGTGTTACTGGGTATCAGTGTATGTCTTTGTTACTTGGTGTCAGTGTATGTCTGTGTTACTTGGTGTAAGTGTGTGTCTGAGTTACTGGATATCAGTGTATGACTTTGTGACTTGGTGTCAGTGTATGTCTTTGTTACTGGGTGTCAGTGTGTGTCTTTGTGACTTGGTGTAAGTGTATGTCTTTGTTACTTGGTGTAAGTGTGTGTCTGTGTTACTGGGTATCAGTGTATGTCTTTGTTACATGGTGTCAGTGTATGTCAGAATACTTGGAGTAAGTGTATGTCTTTGTCATTTTGTGTAATTGTCTGTCTTTGTTACTTGCTGTAAGTGTATGTCTTTGTTACTTGTTGTCAGCGTATGTCTGTGTTACTTGGTGTAAGTGTGTGTCTGTGTTCCTGAGTATCAGTGTATGTCTTTGTTACTTGGTGTCACTGTATGTGAGTGTTACTAGCTTTCAGTGTGTGTCTGTGTTACTTGGTGTAAGTCTGTGTCTTATTTACTTGGTCTCCGTGTGTGTCTGTTTTACTGGGTGTCAGTGTATGTCTTTGTTACTGGGTGTCAGTGTATGTCTTTGTTACTTGATGTCAGTGTATGTCTGTGTTACTTGGTGTAAGTGTGTGTCTGTGTTCCTGAGTATCAGTGTATGTCTTTGTTACTTGGTGTCTATGTATGTCTGTGTTACTTGGAGTCAGTGTGTGTCTTTGTGACTTGGTGTCAGTGTATGTCTTTGTTAATTGGTGTAAGTGTGTGTCTGTGTTACTGGGTATCAGTGTATGTCTTTGTTACTTGGTGTCAGTGTATGTCTGTGTTACTTGGTGCAAGTGTGTGTCTGTGTTACTGGGTGTCAGTGTGTGTCTGTGTTACTTGGTGTAAGTGTGTTTCTTTGTTACTTGGTGTCCATGTCTGTCTGTGTTACTGGGTGTCAGTGCATGTCTGTGTTACTTGGTGTAAGTGTATGTCTTTGTTACTTGGTGTAAGTGTATGTCTTTGTTACTTGGTGTCAGTGCCTGTCTCTGTTACTTGGTGTAATTGTGTGTCTGTGTTACTGGGTATCAGTGTATGTTCCTGTTACTTGGTGTCATTGTCTGTCTTTGTTACTTGGTGCAAGTGTGTGTCTGTGTAACTTGGTGTAAATGTGTGTCTGTGTTACTGGGAATCAGTGTATGTCCTTGTTACTTGGTGTCAGTGTATGTCTTTGTTACTTGGTGTAAGTGTATGTCTTTGTTACTTGTTGTCAGTGTATGTCTGTGTTACTTGGTGTAACTGTATGTCTTTGTTACTTGGTGTCAGTGTATGTCTTTGTTACTTGGTGTAAGTGTATGTCTTTGTTGCTGGGTATCAGTGTATGTCTTTGTTACTTGGTGTAAGTGTGTGTCTGTGTTACTGGGTATCAGTGTCTGTCTTTGTTACTTGGTGTCAGGGTATGTCTTTGTTACTTGGTGTAAGCGTGTGTCTGTGTTACTGGGTATCAGTGTACGTCTTTGTTACTTGGTGTCTGTGTGTGCCTGTGTTACTTGGTATAAGTGTGTGTCTTTGTTATTGGGTATCAGTGCATGTCTTTGTTACTTGGTGTCACTGTGTGCCTTTGTTACTGGGTGTCAGTGCATGTCTTTGTGACTGGGTGTCAGTGTATGTCTTTGTGACTTGGTGTAAGTGCGTGTCTGTGTCACTGGGTATCATTATATGTCTTTGTTACTTGGAGTAAGTGTTTCTCTGTGTTACTGTGTGTCAGTGTGTATCTGTGTTCCTGGCTGTCAGTGTATGTCTTTGTTACTTTGTGTCAGTGTATGACTGTGTTAGTTGGTGTAAGTGTGTGTCTGTGTTATTAGGTATCTGTGTATGTCTTTGTTACTTGGTGAAAGTGTGTGTCTGTGTTACTGCGTATCAGTGTATGTCTTTGTTACTTGGTGTAACTGTAAGCCTTTGTTACTTGTTGTCAGTGTATGTCTTTGATTCTTGGTGTAAGTGTGTTTCTGCGTTACTGGGTATGAGTGTCTGTCTTTGTTACTTGGTGTAAGAGTGTGTCTGTGTTGCTGGGTATCAGTGTATGTCTTTGTGACTTGGTATCAGCGTATGCATTTGTTACTGGGTGTCACTGTGTGTCTGTGTTACTGGGTATCAGTGTATGTCTTTGTGACTTGGTATCAGTGTATGGCTTTGTTACTGGGTGTCAGTGTGTGTCTGTGTTCCTGGGTATCAGTGTAAGTCGTAGTGACTTGGTGTCAGTGCATGTCTTTGTTACTGGGTGTCAGTATGTATCTTTGTGACTTGGTGTCAGTGTATGTCTTTGTTACTTGGTGTAAGTGTGTGTCTGTGTTACTGGGTATCAGTGTCTGTCTTTGTTACTTGGTGTCTGTGTATGTCTGTGTTACTTGGTGTAAGTGTGTGTCTGTGCTACTGGGTGTCAGTGTGTGTCTGTGTTACTTGGTGTAAGTGTGTGTCTTTGTTAATTGGTGTCCATGTGTGTCTGTGTTACTGGGTGTCAGTGCATGTCTTTGTTCCTTGGTGTCAGTGCATATCTGTGTTACTTGGTGTAAGTGTGTGTCTTTGTTACTTGGTGTAATTGTATGTCTTTGTTACTTGGTGTAAGTGTGTGTCTGTGTTACTGGGTATCAGTGTCTGTCTTTGTTACTTGGTGTCAGTGTATGGTTGTGTTACTTGGTGTACGTGTGTGTCTGTGTTACTGGGTGTCAGTGAGTTTCTGTGTTACTTGGTGTAAGTGTGTGTCTTTGTTACTTGGTGTCCGTGTGTGTCTATGTTACTGGGTGTCAGTGTATGTCTATGGTACTGGGTGTCAGTGTCTGTCTTTGTTACTTGGTGTAAGTGTGTGCCTGTGTTACTGGGTATCAGTGTCTGTCTTTGTTACTTGGTGTAAGTGTGTGTCTGTGTTACTGGGTATCAGTGTATGTCTTTGTTACTTGGTGTCAGTGTATGTCTGTGTTCCTTGGTTTAAGTGTGTGTCTCTGTTACTGGGTATCAGTGTATGACTTTGTGACTTGGTGTCAGTGTATGTCTCTGTTACTGGGTGTCAGTGTGTGTCTTTGTGACTTGGTGTCAGTGTATGTCTTTGTTACTTGGTGTAAGTGTGTGTCTGTGTTACTGGGTATCAGTGTATGTCTTTGTTACATGGTGTCAGTGTATGTCAGAATACTTGGAGTAAGTGTATGTCTTTGTCATTTTGTGTAATTGCCTGTCTTTGTTACTTGGTGTAAGTGTATGTCTTTGTTACTTGTTGTCTGTGTATGTCTTTGTTACTTGGTGTCAGTGTATGTCTGTGTTACTTGGTGTAAGTGTGTGTCTGTGTTCCTGAGTATCAGTGTATGTCTTTGTTACTTGGTGTAAGTGTGTGTCTGTGTTACTAGGTGTCAGTGTGTGTCTGTGTTACTTGGTGTAAGTCTGTGACTTTGTTACTGGGTGTCAGTGTATGTCTTTGTTACTTGGTGTCAGTGTATGTCTTTGTTACTTGGTGTAAGTGTGTGTCTGTGTTACTTGGTGCAAGTGTGTGCCTGTGTTACTGTGTATCAGTGTATGTCTTTGTTACTTGGTGTCAGTGTATGTCTTTGTTACTTGGTGTCAGGGTATGTCTGTGTTACTTTGTGTAAGTGTACTTCTTTGTTACTTGGTGTCAGTGTATGTGTTTGTGACTTGGTGTCACTGTATATCTTTGTTACTGTTTATTAGTGTTTCTCTGTGTTACTGGGTGCCAGTGTGTGTTTGTTTGTGTTACTGGGTGTCAGTGTGTATCTGTGACACGAGGTGTCAGTATTTGGTTTAGTTTAGAGATGCAGCACTTTAACAGGCCCTTCAGCCCACCGAGTCTGTGCCGACCATCAACCACCCATTTATACTAATCCTACACTAATCCCGTATTACTATCACATCCCCACCTGTCCCTATATATTTCCCTCCCACCTACCTATACAAGGGGCAATTTATGATGGCCAATTAACCTATCAACCTGCAAGTCTTTGGCATGTGGGAGGAAACCGGAGCGCCCGGAGGAAAACCACGCAGACACAGGGAGAACTTGCAAACTCCGCACAGGCAGTACCCAGAATCGAACCAGGGTCCCTGGAGATGTGAGGCTGCGGTGCTAACCACTGCGCCAACGAGCACCACCCCTCCCCTCTCCCCCCCCCCCCCCCCCACAGTGTGTGCCTGTGTTACTGGGTATCAGTGTATGTCTTTGTTACTTGCTTTCAGTGTATGTCTGTGTTACTTGATATCAGTGTTTGTCTGTGTTACTTGGTGTAAGTGTGCGTCTTTGTTACTTGGTGTCCGTGTGTGTCTGTGGAACTGGGTGTCAGTGCAAGTCTTTGTGACTTGGTGTCAGTGTATATCTGTGTTACTTGGTGTAAGTGTGTTTCTTTGTTACTTGGTGTAATTGTATGTCTTTATTACTTGGTGTCAGTGTATGTCTGTGTTACTTGGTGTCAGTGTATGTCTTTGTTACTTGGTGTAAGTATGTGTCTGTGTTACTTGGTGTAAGTGTGCGTCTTTGTTACTTGGTGTCCGTGTGTGTCTGTGTTCCTGGGTATCAGTGTATGTATTTGTTACTTGCTGTCAGTGTATGTCTGTGTTACTTAGTGTACGTGTGTGTCGGTGTTACTGGTTATCAGTGTATTTCATTGCTACTTGGTGTCAGTGTATGTCTGTGTTACTTGGTGTAAGTGTGTGTCTGTGTTACTGGGTGTCAGTGTGTGTATTTGTTACTTGGTGTAAGTGTGTGTCTTTGTTACTTGGTGTCCGTGTGTGTCTGTGTTACTGGGTGTCAGTGTATGTCTTTGTTACTGGGTGTCAGTGTATGTCTTTGTTACTTGGTGCAAGTGTGTGTCTGTGTTACTGGGTATCAGTGTATGTCTTTGTGACTTGCTGTCAGTGTATGTCTTTGTTACTGGGTGTCAGTGTGTGTCTATGTGACTTGGTGTCCGTGTCTGTCTTTGTTACTTGGTGTAAATGTGTGTCCTTGTTACTTGGTGGAAGTGTGTGTCTGTGCTACTGGGCATCAGTGTATGTCTTTGTGACTTGGTATCAGTGTATGTCTTTTTTACTGGGTGTCATTGTGTGTCTGTGTTACTTGGTGTCAGCGTATGTCTTTGTTACTGTGTATCAGTGTTTCTCTGTGTTTCTGGGTGTAAGTGTGTGTTTGTTTGTGGTACTGGGTGTCAGTGTGTGTCTGTGACACGAGGTGTCAGTATTTAGTTTAGGTTAGAGATACAGCACTTAAACAGGGCCTTCGGCCCCCCGAGTCTGTGCCGACCATCAATCATCCATTTACACTAATCCTACACTAATCCCGCATTCCTATCACATCCCCACCAATCCCTATATATTTCCCTACCACCTACCTATACTAGGGGCAATTTATGATGGCCAATTAACCTTTCAACCTGCAAGTCTTTGGCTTGTGGGAGGAAACCGGAGCACCGGGAGGAAACCCACTCAGACACAGGGAGAAATTGCACACTCCGCACAGGCTGTACCCAAAATTAAACCCCCGTCCCTTGAGCTGTGAGGCTGCGGTGCTAACCACTGCGCCAATGTGACCCCTCCCCCACCCCCAGTGTGTGCCTGTGTTACTGGGTATCAGTGTATGTCTTTGTTAGTTGGTGTCAGTGTGTTTGTTTGTGTTACTGGGTGTCAGTGTGTGTCTGTGTTACTTGGTGTAAGAGTGTGTCTTTGTTACTTGGTGTCCGTGAGTGTCTGTGTTACTTGGTGTCATTGTATGTCTGTGTTACATGGTGTAAGTGTGTGTCTGTGTTACTGGGTATCAGTGTATGTCTTTGATACTTGGTGTCAGTGCATGTCAAACTACTTGGTGTAAGTGTGTGTCGTTGTTACTTGGTGTAATTGTCTGTCTTTGTTACTTGGTGTCAGTGTATGTCTGTGTTACTTGGTGTAAGTGTGCGTCTTTGTTACTTGGTGTAAGTGTATGTCTTTGTTGCTTGGTGTCAGTGTATGTCTTTGTTACTTAGTGTCAGTGTGTGTCTGTGTTACTGGGCAGCCGTGTATGTCTTTGTGAATTGGTATCAGTGTATGTCTTTGTGACTTGGTGTCAGTGTATGTCTTTTTTACTGGGTGTCAGTGTGTATCTGTCTTACTTGGTTTCAGTGCATGTCTTTGTTACTGTGTATCAGTGTTTCTCTGTGTTACTGGGTGTCAGTGTGTGTCTGTGTTACTTGGTGTAAGTGTGTGTCTTTCAAACTTGGTGTCCGTGTGTGTCTGTGTTACTTGGTGTAAGAGTGTGTCTTTGTTACTTGGTGTCCGTGTGTGTCTGTGTTACTGGGTGTCAGTGTATGTCTTTGTTACTGGGTGTCAGTATATGTCTTTGTTACTTGGTGTCAGTGTGTGTCTGTGTTACTGGGTATCAGTGTCGGTCTTTTTTACTTGGTGTAAGTACGTGTCTGTGCTACTGGGTATCAGTGCATGTCTTTGTTACTTGGTGTCATTGTATGTCTTTGTTACTTGTTGTAAGTGTGTGTCTGTGTTACTGGGTATCAGTGTATGTCTTTGTTACTTGGTGTCAGTGTATGTCAAAATACTTGGTGTAAGTATATGTCTTTGTTACTTGGTGTAATTGTCTGTCATTGTTACTTGGTGTCAGTGTTTGTCTTTGTTACTTGGTGTAAGTGTAAGTCTTTGTTACTTGGTGTAACTGTCGGTCTTTGAAACTTGGTGTCAGTGTGTGTCTGTGTTACTTGGTGTCCGTGTGTGTCTGTGTTACTGGGTATCAGTGTATGTCTTTGTTACTTGGTGTCAGTGGATGTCAAAATACTTGGTGTAAGTGTATGTCTTTGTTACTTGGTGTAACTGTCGGTCTTTGTTACTTGGTGTCAGTGTATGTCTGTGTTACTTGGTGTAAGTGTGTGTCTTTGTTACTTGGTGTCAGTGTATGTCTTTGTTACTTGGTCTCAGTGTATGTCTTTGTTAATTGGTGTCAGTGTGTGTCTGTGTTACTGGGCTTTATTGTATGTCTTTGTGACTTGGTATCAGTGTATGTCTTTGTGACTTGGTGTCAGTGTATGTCTTTTTTACTGGGTGTAAGTGTGTGTCTGCGTTACTGGGTATCAGTGCATGTCTTTGTTACTGGGTGTCAGTGTCTGTCAAAATACTTGGTATAAGTGTATGTCTTTGTTACTTGGTGTAATTGTCTGTCTTTGTTACTTGGTGTCAGTGTATGTCTGTGTTACTTGGTGTAAGTGTGTGTCTTTGTTACTGGGCATCAGTGTATGTCTTTGTGACTTGTTATCAGTGTATGTCTTTGTGACTTGATGTCAGTGGATGTCTTTTTTACTGGGTGTCAGTGAATGTCTGTGTGACTTGGTGTCAGTGCATGTCTTTGTTACTTGGTGTCAGTATTTAGTTTAGTTTAGAGATACAGCACTTACACAGGCCCTTCGGCCCACCGAGTCTGTGCCGACCATCAACAACCCATTTATACTAATCCGACACTAATCCCGTATTCCTATCACATCCCCACCTATCCCTATATATTTCCCTACCACCTACCTATACTAGGGGGAATTTATGATGGCCAATTAACCTATCAACCTGCAAGTCTTTGGCATGTGGGAGGAAACCGGAGCACCGGGTGGCAACCCACGCAGACACAGGGAGAACTTGCAAACTCCGCGCAGGCAGTACCCAGAATCGAACCCGGGTCCCTGGAGCTGTGAGGCTGCGGTGCTAACCACTGCGCCAATGTGCCCCCCCTCCACCCCAGTGTGTGCCTGTGTTCCTGGGTATCAGTGTCTGTCTTTGTTCCTTGGTGTCAGTGTATGTCTGTGTTACTTGGTGTCAGTGTGTTTGTCTGTGTTACTGGGTGTCAGTGTGTGTCTGTGTTACTTGGTGTAAGTGTGTGTCCTTGTTACTTGGTGTGCTTGTGTGTCTGAGTTACTGGGTGTCAGTGTATGTCTTTGTTACTGTGTGTCAATGTATGTCTTTGTTACTTGCTTTAAGTATGTGTCTGTGTTACTGGGTATCAGTGTCTGTCTTATTTACTTGGTGTAAGTGTGTGTCTTTGTTACTGGGTATCAGTGCATGTCTTTGTTACTGGGTGTCAGTGTATGTCTTTGTTACTTGGTGTAAGTGTGTGTCTGTGTTACTGGGTATCAACGTCTGTCTTTTTACTTGGTGTAAGTGTTTGTCTGTGTTACTGGGTATCAGTGTATGTCTTTGTTACTGGGTGTCAGTGTATGTCTTTGTTACTTTGTGTAAGTGAGTGTCTGTGTTACTGGGTATCAGTGTCTGTCTTTTTTACTTGGTGTCATTGTTTGTCTGATTTACTTGGTGTAAGTGTGTGTCTGTGTTAATGGGTTACAGTGTTTGTCTTTGTTACATTGTGTCAGTGTACATCAAAATACTTGGTGTAAGTGTATGTCTTTGTTACTTGGTGTAAGTGTGTGTCTGTGTTACTGGGTATCAGTGTATGTCATTGTGACTTGGTGTCAGTGTATGTCTTTGTTACTGGGTGTCAGTGTGTTTCTTTGTGACTTTATGTCAGTGTATGTCTTTGTTACCTGGTGTAACTGTGTGTCTGTGTTACTGGGTATCAGTGTATGTCTTTGTTACTTGGTGTCAGTGTATGTCAAAATACGTGGTGCAAGTGTATGTCTTTGTTACTTGGTGTAATTGTCTGCCTTTGTTACTTGGTGTCAGTGTCTGTCTTTTTTACTGGGTGTCAGTGTGTGTCTGTGTTACCTGGTGTCAGTGTATGTCTTTGTTACTGTTTATCAGTGTTTCTCTGTATTACTGTGTGTCAGTGTGTGTTTGTTTGTGTTACTGGGTGTCAGTGTGTGTCTGTGACACAAAGTAACAGTATTTAGCTTAGTTTAGAGATACAGCACTTAAACAGGCCCTTCGGCCCACCGAGTCTGTGCCGACCATCAACAACCCATTTATACTAATCCTACACTAATCCCGTATTCCTATCACATCCCCACCTATCCCTATATATTTCCCTACCACCTACCTATAGTAGGGGCAATTTATGATGGCCAATTAACCTATCAGCCTGCAAGTCTTTGGCATGTGGGAGGAAACCGGAGCACCGGGAGGAAACACACGCAGACACAGGGAGAACTTGCAAACTCCGCACAGGCAGTACCCAGAATTGAAGCCGTGTCACTGGAGCTGAGAGGCTGCGGTGCTAACCACTGCGCCCACCCACCGCCGCCCCCCCCCCCGCCCCACAGTGTGTTCCTGTGTTACTGGGTATCTGTGTATGTCTTTGTTACTTGGTGTCAGTGTATGTCAAAATACGTGGTGTAAGTGTATGTCTTTGTTACTTGGTGTAATTGTTTGTCTTTGTTACTTGGTGTCAGTGTATGTCTGTGTTACTTGGTGTAAGTGTGTGTCTTTGTTACTTGGTGAAAGTGTATGTCTTTGTTACTTGGTGTCAGTGTATGTCTTTGTTACTTTGTGTCAGTGTGTGTCTGTGTTACTGGGCATCAGTGTATGTCTTTGTGACTTGGTATCAGTGTATGTCTTTGTGACTTGGTGTCATTGTATGTCTTTTTTACTGGGTGTCTGTGTGTATCTGTGTTACTTGGCGTCAGTGTATGTCTTTGTTACTGTTTATCTGTGTGTCTCTGCATTACTGGGTGTCAGTGTGTGTTTGTTTGTGTTACTGGGTATCAGTGTATGTCTTTGTTACTTGGTGTCAGTGTATGTCAAAATACTTGGTGGAAGTGTATGTCTTTGTTACTTGGTGTAATTGTTTGTCTTTATTACTAGGTGTCCGTGTATGTCTGTGTTACTTGGTGTCCTTGTGTGTCTTTGTTACTTGGTTTAAGTGTTTTTGTCTTTGTTACTTGGTGTTAGTGTATGTCTTTGTTACTGTTTATCAGTGTGTCTCTGCATTACTGGGTGTCAGTGTGTGTTTGTTTGTGTTACTGGGTATCAGTGTATGTCTTTGTTACCTGGTGTCAGTGTATGTCAAAATACTTGGTGGAAGTGTATGTCTTTGTTACTTGGTGTAATTGTTTGTCTTTATTACTTGGTGTCAGTGTATGTCTGTGTTACTTGGTGTCCTTGTGTGTCTTTGTTACTTGGTTTAAGTGTTTTTGTCTTTGTTACTTGGTGTTAGTGTATGTCTTTGTTACTGTTTATCAGTGTGTCTCTGCATTACTGGGTGTCAGTGTGTGTTTGTTTGTGTTACTGGGTATCAGTGTATGTCTTTGTTACCTGGTGTCAGTGTATGTCAAAATACTTGGTGTAAGTGTATGTCTTTGTTACTTGGTGTAATTGTCTGTCTTTGTTACTTGGTGTCAGTGTATGTCTGTGTTACTTGGTGTCCTTGTGTGTCATTGTTACTTGGTTTAAGTGTTTTTGTCTTTGTTACTTGGTGTAAGTGTATGTCTTTGTTACTTGGTGTAATTGTCTGTCTTTGTTACTTGGTGTCAGTGTAAGTCTTTGTGACTTGGTGTCAGTGTTTGTCTTTTTTACGGGGTGTCAGTGTGTTTCTGTGTTACTTGGTGTCAGTGGATGTCTTTGTGACTTGGTGTCAGTGTATGTCTTTTTTACGGGGTGTCAGTGTGTGTCTGTGTTACTGGGTGTCAGTGTATGTCTTTGTTACTGGGTGTCAGTGTATGTCTTTGTTACTTTGTGTAAGTGAGTGTCTGTGTTACTGGGTATCAGTGTTTGTCTTTTTTACTTGGTGTCATTGTTTGTCTGTGTTACTTGGTGTAAGTGTGTGTCTGTGTTAATGGGTATCAGTGTTTGTCTTTGTTACTTTGTGTCAGTGTATATCAAAATACTTGGTGTAAGTGTATGGCTTTGCTACGTTGTGTAAGTGAGTGTCTGTGTTACTGGGTATCAGTGTCTGTCTTTTTTACTTGATGTCATTGTTTGTCTGTGTTACTTGGTGTAAGTGTGTGTCTTTGTTACTGGGTGTCAGTGTATGTCTTTGTTACTTTGTGTAAGTGAGTGTCTGTGTTACTGGGTATCAGTTTCTGTCTTTTTTACTTGGTGTCATTGTTTGTCTGTGTTACTTGGTGTAAGTGTGTGTCTGTGTTACTGGGTATCAGTGTATGTCTTTGTTACTTGGTGTCAGTGTATGTCTGTGTTACTTGGTGTAAGTGTGTGTCTGTGTTACTGGGTATCAGTGTATGTCTTTGTGACTTGGTGTCAGTGTATGTCTTTGTTACTGGGTGTCAGTGTGTTTCTTTGTGACTTTATGTCAGTGTATGTCTTTGTTACTTGGTGTAAGTGTGTGGCTGTGTTACTGGGTATCAGTGTATGTCTTTGTTACTTGGTGTCAGTGTATGTCAAAATACGTGGTGTAAGTGTATGTCTTTGTTACTTGGTGCAATTGTCTGCCTTTGTTACTTGGTGTCAGTGCATGTCTGTGTTACTTGGTGTCCTTCTGTGTCTTTGTTACTTGGTTTAAGTGTTTTTGTCTTTGTTACTTGGTGTCAGTGTATGTCTTTGTTACTTGGTGTCAGTGTGTGTCTGTGTTACTGGGCATCAGTGTATCTCTTTGTGACTTGTTATCAGTGTATGTCTTTGTGACTTGGTGTCAGTGTATGTCAAAATACTTGTTGTAAGTGTATGTCTTTGTTACTTGGTGTAAGTGTGTGTCTTTGCTACTGGGCATCAGTGTATGTCTTTGTGACTTGGTATCAGTGTATGTCTTTGTGACTTGGTGTCAGTGTATGTCTTTTTTACTGGGTGTCAGTGTGTGTCTGTGTTACTGGGTGTCAGTGTGTGTTTGTTTGTGTTACTGGGTGTCAGTGTGTGTTTGTGGTACTGGGTGTCAGTATTTAGTTTAGTTTGGAGATGCAGCACTTAAACAGGCCCATCAACCCACCGAGTCTGTGCCGACGATCAACAACCCAATTATACTAATCCTACACTAATCCCGGATTCCTATCACATCCCCACCTATCCCTATATGTTTACCGGCCACCTACCAATACTAGGGGCAAGTTATGATGGCCAATTAACCTATCAACCTGCAAGTCTTTGGCATGTGGGAGGAAACCGGAGCACCGGGAGGAAACGCACGCAGACACAGGGAGAACTTGCAAACTCCGCACAGGCAGTACCCAGAATCGAACAAGGGACCATGGAGCTGTGAGGCTGCGGTGCTAACCACTGCGCCAATGTGCCCCCCCCACCCCCCGTGCGTGCCTGTGTTACTGGGTATCAGTGTATGTCTTTGTTACTTGGTGTCAGTGTATGTCAAAATACTTGGTGTCAGTGTATGTCTTTGTTACTTTGTGTCAGTGTGTGTCTGTGTTACTGGGCATCAGTGTATGTCTTTGTGACTTGGTATCAGTGTATGTCTTTGTGACTTGGTGTCAGTGTACGTCTTTTTTACTGGGTGCCAGTGTGTATCTGTGTTACTTGGTGTCAGTGTATGTCTTTGTTACTTTTTATCAGTGTGTCTCTGCATTACTGGGTGTCAGTGTGTGTTTGTCTGTGTTACTGGGTATCAGTGTATGTCTTTGTCACTTGGTGTCAGTGTATGTCAAAATACTTGGTGTAAGTGTATGTCTTTGTTACTTGGTGTAATTGTCTGTCTTTGTTACTTGGGTTCAGTGTATGTCTGTGCTACTCGGTGTCCTTGTGTGTCTTTGTTACTTGGTTTAAGTGTTTTGCCTTTGTTACTTGGTGTCAGTGTATGTCTTTGTTACTTGGTGTCAGTGTGTGTCTGTATTACTGGGCATCAGTGTATCTCTCTGTGACTTGGTATCAATGTATGTCATTGTGACTTGGTGTCAGTGTATGACTTTTTTACTGGGTGTAAGTGTGTGTCTGCGTTACTGGGTATCAGTGTATGTCAAAATACTTGTTATAAGTGTATGTCTTTGTCACTTGGTGTAATTGTATGTCTTTGTTACTTGGTGTCAGTGTATGTCTGTGTTAATTGGTGTAAGTGTGTGTCTTTGCTACTGGGCATCAGAGTATGTCTTTTTGATTTGGTATCAGTGTATGTCTTTGTGACTTGGTGTCAGTGTATGTCTTTTTTACTGGGTGTCAGTGTGTTTCTGTGTTACTGGGTGTCAGTGTGTGTTTGTTTGTGTTACTGGGTGTCAGTGTGTGTCTGTGACACTAGGTGTCAGTATTTAGTTTAGTTCAGAGATACAGCACTTAAACAGGCCCCTTGTCCCACCGTGTCTGTGCCGACCATCAACAACCCATTTATACTAATCCTACACTAATCCCGTATTCCTATCACATCCCCACCTATCCCTATATATTTCCCTACCACCTACCTATACTAGGGGCAATTTATGATGGCCAATTAACCTATCAACCTGCAAGTCTTTGGCATGTGGGAGGAAACCGGAGCACCGGGTGGCAACCCACGCAGACACAGGGAGAACTTGCAAACTCCGCACAGGCAGTACCCAGAATCGAACCCGGGTCCCTGGAGATATGAGGCTGCGGTTCTCAACACTGCGCCAATGCGCCCCACCGCACCTCCCCCCTTCAGCCCCCGCCCCCAGTGTGTGCCTGTGTTACTGGGTATCATTGTATGCCTTTGTTACTTGGTGTCAGTGCATGTCTGTGTTACTTGGTGTCAGTGTGTTTGTCTGTGTTACTGGGTGTCAGTGTATGTCTTTGTTACTGGGTGTCAGTGTATGTCTTTGTTACTTTGTGTAAGTGAGTGTCTGTGTTACTGGGTATCAGTGTCTGTCTTTTTTACTTGGTGTCATTGTTCGTCTGTGTTACTTGGTGTAAGTGTGTGTCTGTTTTAATGGGTATCAGTGTATGTCTTTGTTATTTTGTGTCAGTGTATATCAAAATACTTGGTGTAAGTGTATGTCTTTGTTACTTGGTGTAATTGTCTGTCTTTGTTACTTGGTGTCAGTGTATGTCTGTGTTACTTGATGTAAGTGTGTGTCTTTGTTACTTGATGTAATTGTATGTCTTTGTTACTTGGTGTCAGTGTGTGTCTGTATTACTTGGTGTAAGTGTGTGCCTGTGTTACTGGGTATCAGTGTATGTCTTTGTTACTTGGTGTCAGTGTATGTCTATGTTACTTGGTGTAAGTGTTTGTCTGTGTTACTGGGTGTCAGTGTGTATCTGTGTTACTTGGTGTAAGTGTGTGTCTTTGTTACTTGGTGTCCGTGTGTGAATGTGTTACTGTGTGTCAGTGTATGTCTTTGTTACTGGGTATCAGTGTATGTCTTTGTTAATTGGTATAAGCATGTGACTGTGTTACTGGGTATCAGTGTCTGTCTTTGTTACTTGGTGTAAGTGTGTGTCTTTGTTACTGGGTATCAGTGTATGTCTTTGTTACTTGGTGTCATTGTATGTCTGTGTTACTTGGTGTAAGTGTGTGTCTGTGTTACTGTGTATCAGTGTATGTCTTTGTTACTTGGTGTCAGTGTATGTCTATGTTACTTGGTGTAATTGTGTGTCTGTGTTACTGTGTGTCAGTGTGTGTCTGTGTTACTTGGTGTAAGTGTGTGTCTTTGGTACTTGGTGTCCGTGTGTGTCTGTGTTACTGGGTGTCAGTGTATGTCTTTGTTACTGGGTGTTAGTGTATTCTTTGTTACTTGGTGTAATTGTCTGTCTTTGTTACTTGGTGTCAGTGTATGTCTGTGATACTTGGTGTAAGTGTGTGTCTTTGTTACTTGGTGTAAGTGTATGTCTTTGTTACTTGGTGTCAGTGTATGTCTTTGTGATTTGGTATCAGTGTATGTCTTTGTGACTTGTTGTCAGTGTATGTCTTTTTTACTGGGTGTCAGTGTGTGTCTGTGTTAAAGGGTGTCAGTGTGTGTTTGTTTGTGTTACTGGGTGTCAGTGTGTGTCTGTGACACTAGGTGTCAGTATTTAGTTTAGTTTAGAGATACAGCACTTAAACAGGCCCCTTGGCCCACCGTGTCTGTGCCGACCATCAACAACCCATTTATACTAATCCTACACTAATCCCGTATTCCTATCACATCCCCACCTATCCCTATATATTTCCCTACCACCTACCTATACTAGGGGCAATTTATGATGGCCAATTAACCTATCAACCTGCAAGTCTTTGGCATGTGGGAGGAAACCGGAGCACCGGGTGGCAACCCACGCAGACACAGGGAGAACTTGCAAACTCCGCACAGGCAGTACCCAGAATCGAACCCGGGTCCCTGGAGATATGAGGCTGCGGTTCTCAACACTGCGCCAATGTGCCCCTCCCCACCACCCCCCCCCCCCCGCCCCCGCCCCCAGTGTGTGCCTGTGTTACTGGGTATCATTGTATGTCTTTGTTACTTGGTGTCAGTGTATGTCTATGTTACTTGGTGTAATTGTGTGTCTGTGTTACTGGGTGTCAGTGTGTGTCTGTGTTACTTGGTGTAAGTGTGTGTCTTTGATACTTGGTGTCCGTGTGTGTCTGTGTTAATGGGTGTCAGTGTATGTCTTTGTTACTGGGTGTTAGTGAATTCTTTGTTACTTGTTGTAATTGTCTGTCTTTGTTACTTGGTGTCAGTGTATGGCTGTGATACTTGGTTTATGTGTGTGTCTTTGTTACTTGGTGTCAGTGTATGTCTTTGTGATTTGGTATCGGTGTATGTCTTTGTGACTTGTTGTCAGTGTATGTCTTTTTTACTGGGTGTCAGTGTGTGTCTGTGTTACTGGGTGTCAGTGTGTGTTTGTTTGTGTCACTGGGTGTCAGTGTGTGTCTGTGACACTAGGTGTCAGTATTTAGTTTAGTTTAGAGAAACAGCACTTAAACAGGACCCTTGGCCCACCGTGTCTGTGCCGACCATCAACAACCCATTTATACTAATCCTACACTAATCCCGTATTCCTATCACATCCCCACCTATCCCTATATATTTCCCTACCACCTACCTATAGTAGGGGCAATTTATGATGGCCAATTAACCTATCAACCTGCAAGTCTTTGGCATGTGGGAGGAAACCGGAGCACCGGGTGGCAACCCACGCAGACACAGTGAGAACTTGCAAACTCCGCACAGGCAGTACCCAGAATCGAACCCGGGTCCCTGGAGATATGAGGCTGCGGTTCTCAACACTGCGCCAATGTGCCCCACCCCACCCCACACCCCCCCCCCCCCGCCCCCGCCCACAGTGTTTGCCTGTGTTACTGGGTATCATTGTATGTCTTTGTTACTTGGTGTCAGTGCATGTCTGTGTTACTTGGTGTCAGTGTGTTTGTCTGTGTACTGGGTGTCAGTGTATGTCTTTGTTACTGGGTGTCAGTGTATGTCTTTGTTACTTTGTGTAAGTGAGTGTCTGTGTTACTGGGTATCAGTGTCTGTCTTTTTTACTTGGTGTCATTGTTCGTCTGTGTTACTTGGTGTAAGTGTGTGTCTGTGTTAATGGGTATCAGTGTATGTCTTTGTTATTTTGTGTCAGTGTATATCAAAATACTTGGTGTAAGTGTATGTCCTTGTTACTTGGTGTAATTGTCTGTCTTTGTTACTTGGTGTCAGTGTATGTCTGTGTTACTTGGTGTAAGTGTGTGTCTTTGTTACTTGATGTAATTGTATGTCTTTGTTACTTGGTGTCAGTGTGTGTCTGTGTTACTTGGTGTAAGTGTGTGCCTGTGTTACTGGGTATCAGTGTATGTCTTTGTTACTTGGTGTCAGTGTATGTCTTTGTTACTTGGTGTCAGTGTATGTCTGTGTTACTTGGTGTAAGTGAGTGCCTGTGTTACTGGGTATCAGTGTATGTCTTTGTTACTTGGTGTCCGTGTGTGAATGTGTTACTGTGTGTCAGTGTATGTCTTTGTTACTGGGTATCAGTGTATGTCTTTGTTAATTGGTGTAAGCATGTGACTGTGTTACTGGGTATCAGTGTCTGTCTTTGTTACTTGGTGTCAGCGTGTGTCTTTGTTAATGGGTATCAGTGTATGTCTTTGTTACCTGGTGTCATTGTATGTCTGTGTTACTTGGTGTAAGTGTGTGTCTGTGTTACTGTGTATCAGTGTATGTCTTTGTTACTTGGTGTCAGTGTATGTCTTTGTTACTTGGTGTCAGTGTATGTCTATGTTACTTGGTGTAATTGTGTGTCTGTGTTACTGGGTGTCAGTGTGTGTCTGTGTTACATGGTGTAAGTGTGTGTCTTTGGTACTTGGTGTCCGTGTGTGTCTGTGTTACTGGGTGTCAGTGTATGTCTTTGTTACTGGGTGTTAGTGTATTCTTTGTTACTTGGTGTAATTGTCTGTCTTTGTTTCTTGGTGTCAGTGTATGTCTGTGATGCTTGGTGTAAGTGTGTGTCTTTGTTACTTGGTGTAAGTGTATGTCTTTGTTACTTTGTGTCAGTGTATGTCTTTGTGATTTGGTATCAGTGTATGTCTTTGTGACTTGGTGTCAGTGTGTGTCTGTGTTACTGGGTGTCAGTGTATGTCTTTGTTACTGGGTGTTAGTGTATTCTTTGTTACTTGGTGTAATTGTCTGTCTTTGTTACTTGGTGTCAGTGTATGTCTGTGATGCTTGGTGTAAGTGTGTGTCTTTGTTACTTGGTGTAAGTGTATGTCTTTTTTACTGGGTGTCAGTGTGTGTCTGTGTTACTGGGTGTCAGTGTGTGTTTGTTTGTGTTACTGGGTGTCAGTGTGTGTCTGTGACACTAGGTGTCAGTATTTAGTTTAGTTTAGAGATACAGCACTAAAACAGGCCCCTTGGCCCACCGTGTCTGTGCCGACCATCAACAACCCATTTATACTAATCCTACACTAATCCCGTATTCCTATCACATCCCCACCTATCCCTATATATTTCCCTACCACCTACCTATACTAGGGGCAATTTATGATGGCCAATTAACCTATCAACCTGCAAGTCTTTGGCATGTGGGAGGAAACCGGAGCACCGGGTGGCAATCCACGCAGACACAGGGAGAACTTGCAAACTCCGCACAGGCAGTACCCAGAATCGAACCCGGGTCCCTGGAGATATGAGGCTGCGGTTCTCAACACTGCGCCAATGCGCCCCACCGCACCTCCCCCCTTCAGCCCCCGCCCCCAGTGTGTGCCTGTGTTACTGGGTATCATTGTATGTCTTTGTTACTTGGTGTCAGTGCATGTCTGTGTTACTTGGTGTCAGTGTGTTTGTCTGTGTTACTGGGTGTCAGTGTATGTCTTTGTTACTGGGTGTCAGTGAATGTCTTTGTTACTTTGTGTAAGTGAGTGTCTGTGTTACTGGGTATCAGTGTCTGTCTTTTTTACTTGGTGTCATTGTTCGTCTGTGTTACTTGGTGTAAGTGTGTGTCTGTGTTAATGGGTATCAGTGTATGTCTTTGTTATTTTGTGTCAGTGTATATCAAAATACTTGGTGTAAGTGTATGTCTTTGTTACTTGGTGTAATTGTCTGTCTTTGTGACTTGGTGTCAGTGTATGTCTGTGTTACTTGGTGTAAGTGTGTGTCTTTGTTACTTGATGTAATTGTATGTCTTTGTTACTTGGTGTCAGTGTGTGTCTGTGTTACTTGGTGTAAGTGAGTGCCTGTGTTACTGGGTATCAGTGTATGTCTTTGTTACTTGGTGTCAGTGTATGTCTATGTTACTTGGTGTAAGTGTTTGTCTGTGTTACTGGGTGTCAGTGTGTATCTGTGTTACTTGGTGTAAGTGTGTGTCTTTGTTACTTGGTGTCCGTGTGTGAATGTGTTACTGTGTGTCAGTGTATGTCTTTGTTACTGGGTATCAGTGTATGTCTTTGTTAATTGGTGTAAGCATGTGACTGTGTTAATGGGTATCAGTGTCTGTCTTTGTTACTTGGTGTAAGTGTGTGTCTTTGTTACTGGGTATCAGTGTATGTCTTTGTTACTTGGTGTCATTGTATGTCTGTGTTACTTGGTGTAAGTGTGTGTCTGTGTTACTGTGTATCAGTGTATGTCTTTGTTACTTGGTGTCAGTGTATGTCTTTGTTACTTGGTGTCAGTGTATGTCTATGTTACTTGGTGTAATTGTGTGTCTGTGTTACTGGGTGTCAGTGTGTGTCTGTGTTACTTGGTGTAAGTGTGTGTCTTTGGTACTTGGTGTCCGTGTGTGTCTGTGTTACTGGGTGTCAGTGTATGTCTTTGTTACTGGGTGTTAGTGTATTCTTTGTTACTTGGTGTAATTGTCTGTCTTTGTTACTTGGTGTCAGTGTATGTCTGTGATACTTGGTGTAAGTGTGTGTCTTTGTTACTTGGTGCAAGTGCATGTCTTTGTTACTTGGTGTCAGTGTATGTCTTTGTTACTTGGTGTCAGTGTATGTCTGTGTTACTTGGTGTAAGTGTACGCCTGTGTTACTCTGTATCAGTGTATGACGTTGTAACTTGTGTCAGTGTATGTCTGTGTTACTTGGTGTAAGTGTGTGTCTTTGTTACTGGGTGTCAGTGTGTGTCTGTGTTACTTGGTGTAAGTGTGTGTCTTTGTTACTTGGTGTCCGTGTGTGCCTGTGATACTGGGTGTCAGTGCATGTCTTTGTGACTGGGTGTGAGTGCATGTCTTTGTTAATTGGTGTAAGTGTGTGTCTGTGTTACTGGGTATCAGTGTCTGTCTTTGTTACTTGGTGTAAGTGTGTGTCTGTGTTACTGGGTATCATTGTATGTCTTTGTTACTTGGTGTCAGTGCATGTCTGTGTTACTTGTTGTAACTGTGTGACTGTGTTACTGGGTATCAGTCTATGTTTTTGTGTCTTGGTGTCAGTGTATATCTTTGTTACTGGGTGTCAGTGTGTTTCTTTGTGACTTGGTGTCGTTGTATTTCTGTGTTACTGGGTATCAGTGTATGTCTTTGTTACTTGGTGTCAGTGTATGTCAAAATACTTGGTGTAAGTGTATGTCTTTGTTACATGGTGTAATTGTCTGTCTTTGTTACCTTGTGTCGTTGTATGTCTGTGTTACTTGGTGTAAGTGTGTGTCTTTGTTACATGGTGTAAGCGTATGCCTGTGTTACATGGTGTAAGTGTGTGTCTGTGTTACTGGGTATCAGTGTATGTCTTTGTTACTTGGTGTAAGTGTGTGTCTGTGTTACTGGGTATCAGTGTATTTCTTTGTTACTTGGTGTCAGTGTATGTCTTTGTTACCTGGTGTAAGTGTATGTCTTTGTTACTTGGTGTCAATGTATGTCTTTGTTACTTGGTGTCAGTGTATGCCTGCGTTACAGGGCGTAAGTGTGTGTCTGTGTTACTGGGTATCAGTGTATGTCTTTGTTACTTGGTGTAAGTGTGTGTCTGTGTTACTGGGTATCAGTGTATGTCTTTGTGACTTGGTGTCAGTGTATGTCTTTCTTACTTGGTGTAAGTGTATGTCTTTGTTACTTGGTGTCAGTGTATGTCTTCGTTACTTTGTGTAAGTGTGTGTCTGTGTTACTGTGTGTCAGTGTGTGTCTGTGTTACTTGGTGTCCGTGTGTGTCTGTGCTACTGGGTGTCAGTGTATGTCTTTGTTACCTCATGTCAGCGTATGACTTTGTTACATGGTGTCAGTGCGTGTTCTGTGTTACTGGGTATCTATGTATGTCTTTGTGACTTGGTGTCTGTGTATGTCTTTGCTACATGGTGTAAGTGTATGTCTTTGTTACTTGGTGTCAGTGTATGTCTTTGTTACTTGGTGTAAGTGTGTGTCAGTGTTACTGGGTGTAAGTGTGTGTCTGTGTTACTGGGTATCAGTGTATGTCTTTGTTACTTGGTGTCAGTGTCTGTCAAAATACTTGGTGTAAGTGTATGTTTTTGTTACTTGGTGTAATTGTCTGTCTTTGTTACTTGGTGTCAGTGTATGTCTGTGTAACCTGGTGTCAGTGTTTGTCTTTGTATCTTGGTGTAAGTGTATGCCTTTGTTACTTGGTGTCAGTGTATGTCTTTGTTACTTGGTGTAAGTGTGTGTCAGTGTTACTGGGTGTAAGTGTGTGTCTGTGTTACTGGGTATCAGTGTATGTCTTTGTTACTTGGTGTCAGTGTCTGTCAAAATACTTGGTGTAAGTGTATGTTTTTGTTACTTGGTGTAATTGTCTGTCTTTGTTACTTGGTGTCAGTGTATGTCTGTGTAACTTGGTGTCAGTGTTTGTCTTTGTAACTTGGTGTAAGTGTATGCCTTTGTTACTTGGTGTCAGTGTATGTCTTTGTTACTTGGTGTCAGTGTGTGTCTGTGTTACTGGGTATCAGTGTATCTCTTTGTGACTTGGTATCAATGAATGTCTTTGTTGCTTGGTGTCAGTGTATGTCTTTGTTACTGGGTGTCAGTGTGTGTCTGTGTTACTTGTTGTCCGTGTATGTCTTTGTTACTGTGTATCAGTGGTTCTCTGTGTTACAGGGTGTCAGTGTGTGTTTGTTTGTGTTACTGGCTGTCATTGTGTGTCTGTGACACTAGGTGTCAGTATTTACTTTAGTTTAGAGACACAGCACTTAAACAGGCCCTTCGGCCCACCGAGTCTGTGCCGACCATCAACCACCCATTTATAATAATCCTACACTAATCCCGTATTTCTATCACATCCCCACCGGTCCCTATATATTTTCCCAGCACCTACCTGTACTAGGGGCAATTTATAATGGCCAATTAACCTATGAACCTGCAAGTCTTTGGCATCTGGGAGGAAACCGGAGCACCCGGAGGAAACTCACGCAGACACAGGGAGAACGTGCAAACTCCGCATAGGCACTGCCCAGAATCGACCCCGGGTCCCTGGAGCTGTGAGGCTGCGGTGCGAACCACTGCGCCAATGTGCCCCACGACCCCTCCCCCCCCCCCCCCCCTCAGTGTATGTCTGTGTTACTTGGTGTAAGTGTGCGTCTGTGTTACTGGGTATCAGTGTATGTCTTTGTTACTTGGTGTAAGTGTGTGTCTGTGTTACTGGGTATCAGTGTATGTCTTTGTTACTTGGTGTCAGTGTATGTCTTTTTTACTTGATGTCAGTGTATGTCTTTGTTACTGTGTCACAGTTTATGTCTTTGTTACTTGGTGTCAGTGCATGTCTTTGTTACTTGTTGTCAGTGTATGTCTGTGTTACTTGGTGTAAGTGTGTGTCTTTGTTACTTGGCGTAAGTGTGTATCTGTGTTACTGGGTATCAGTGTATGTTTTTGTTACTTGGAGTCAGTGTGTGTCTTTGTTACTTGGTGTCCGTGTGTGCCTGTGATACTGGATGTCAGTGCATGTCTTTGTGACTGGGTGTGAGTGCATGTCTTTGTTAATTGGTGTAAGTGTGTGTCTGTGTTACTGGGTATCAGTGTCTGTCTTTGTTACTTGGTGTAAGTGTGTGTCTGTGTTACTGGGTATCATTGTATGTCTTTGTTACTTGGTGTCAGTGTATGTCTGTGTTACTTGTTGTAACTGTGTGACTGTGTTACTGGGTATCAGTCTATGTTTTTGTGTCTTGGTGTCAGTGTATGTCTTTGTTACTGGGTGTCAGTGTGTTTCTTTGTGACTTGGTGTCGTTGTATTTCTGTGTTACTGGGTATCAGTGTATGTCTTTGTTACTTGGTGTCAGTGTATGTCAAAATACTTGGTGTAAGTGTATGTCTTTGTTACATGGTGTAATTGTCTGTCTTTGTTACCTTGTGTCGTTGTATGTCTGTGTTACTTGGTGTAAGTGTGTGTCTTTGTTACATGGTGTAAGCGTATGTCTGTGTTACATGGTGTAAGTGTGTGTCTGTGTTACTGGGTATCAGTGTATGTCTTTGTTACTTGGTGTAAGTGTGTGTCTGTGTTACTGGGTATCAGTGTATTTCTTTGTTACTTGGTACCAGTGTATGTCTTTGTTACTTGGTGTAAGTGTATGTCTTTGTTACTTGGTGTCAATGTATGTCTTTGTTACTTGGTGTCAGTGTATGCCTGCGTTACAGGGCGTAAGTGTGTGTCTGTGTTACTGGGTATCAGTGTATGTCTTTGTTACTTGGTGTAAGTGTGTGTCTGTGTTACTGGGTATCAGTGTATGTCTTTGTTACTTGGTGTCAGTGTATGTCTTTCTTACTTGGTGTAAGTGTATGTCTTTGTTACTTGGTGTCAGTGTATGTCTTCGTTACTTGGTGTAAGTGTGTGTCTGTGTTACTGTGTGTCAGTGTGTGTCTGTGTTACTTGGTGTCCGTGTGTGTCTGTGCTACTGGGTGTCAGTGTATGCCTTTGTTACCTCATGTCAGCTTATGAATTTGTTACATGGTGTCAGTGCGTGTTCTGTGTTACTGGGTATCTATGTATGTCTTTGTGACTTGGTGTCTGTGTATGTCTTTGCTACATGGTGTAAGTGAATGTCTTTGAACTTGGTGTCAGTGTATGTCTTTGTTACTTGGTGTAAGTGTGTGTCAGTGTTACTGGGTGTAAGTGTGTGTCTGTGTTACTGGGTATCAGTGTATGTCTTTGTTACTTGGTGTCAGTGTCTGTCAAAATACTTGGTGTAAGTGTATGTTTTTGTTACTTGGTGTAATTGTCTGTCTTTGTTACTTGGTGTCAGTGTATGTCTGTGTAACTTGGTGTCAGTGTTTGTCTTTGTAACTTGGTGTAAGTGTATGCCTTTGTTACTTGGTGTCAGTGTATGTCTTTGTTACTTGGTGTAAGTGTGTGTCAGTGTTACTGGGTGTAAGTGTGTGTCTGTGTTACTGGGTATCAGTGTATGTCTTTGTTACTTGGTTTCAGTGTCTGTCAAAATACTTGGTGTAAGTGTATGTTTTTGTTACTTGGTGTAATTGTCTGTCTTTGTTACTTGGTGTCAGTGTATGTCTGTGTAACTTGGTGTCAGTGTTTGTCTTTGTAACTTGGTGTAAGTGTATGCCTTTGTTACTTGGTGTCAGTGTATGTCTTTGTTACTTGGTGTCAGTGTGTGTCTGTGTTACTGGGTATCAGTGTATCTCTTTGTGACTTGGTATCAATGAATGTCTTTGTTGCTTGGTGTCAGTGTATGTCTTTGTTACTGGGTGTCAGTGTGTGTCTGTGTTACTTGGTGTCCGTGTATGTCTTTGTTACTGTGTATCAGTGGTCCTCTGTGTTACAGGGTGTCAGTGTGTGTTTGTTTGTGTTACTGGCTGTCATTGTGTGTCTGTGACACTAGGTGTCAGTATTTACTTTAGTTTAGAGACACAGCACTTAAACAGGCCCTTCGGCCCACCGAGTCTGTGCCGACCATCAACCACCCATTTATAATAATCCTACACTAATCCAGTATTTCTATCACATCCCCACCGGTCCCTATATATTTTCCCAGCACCTACCTGTACTAGGGGCAATTTATAATGGCCAATTAACCTATCAACCTGCAAGTCTTTGGCATCTGGGAGGAAACCGGAGCACCCGGAGGAAACTCACGCAGACAGAGGGAGAACGTGCAAACTCCGCATAGGCACTGCCAAGAATCGACCCCGGGTCCCTTTAGCTGTGAGGCTGCGGTGCGAACCACTGCGCCAATGTGCCTCACGACCCCTCCCCCCCCCCCCCCCCCCCTCAGTGTATGTCTGTGTTACTTGGTGTAAGTGTGTGTCTTTGTTACTTGGTGTCCGTATGTGTCTGTGTTACTGGGTGTCAGTTTATGTCTTTGTTACTTGGTCTCAGTGTATGTCTTTGTTACTTGGTGTAAGTGTGTGTCTGTGTTACTGGGTATCAGTGTATGTCTTTGTTACTTGGTGTCAGTGCATGTCAAAATACTTGGTTTAAGTGTATGTCTTTGTTACTTGGTGTAATTGTCTGTCTTTGTTACTGGGTGTCATTGTATGTCTGTGTTACGTGGCGTAAGTGTGTGTCTTTGTTACTGGGCATCAGTGTATGTCTTTGTGACTTGGTATCAGTGTATGTCTTTGTGACTTGGTGTCAGTGTGTGTCTGTGTTACTGGGTGTCAGTGTGTGTCTGTGTTACTTGGTGTAAGTGTGTGTCTTTGTTACTTGGTGTCCGTATGTGTCTGTGTTACTGGGTGTCAGTTTATGTCTTTGTTACTTGGTCTCAGTGTATGTCTTTGTTACTTGGTGTAAGTGTGTGTCTGTGTTACTGGGTATCAGTGTCTGTCTTTGTTACTTGGTGTAAGTGTGTGTCATTGTTACTGGGTATCAGTGTATGTCTTTGTTACTTGGTGTCAGTGCATGTCAAAATACTTGGTTTAAGTGTATGTCTTTGTTACTTGGTGTAATTGTCTGTCTTTGTTACTGGGTGTCATTGTATGTCTGTGTTACGTGGCGTAAGTGTGTGTCTTTGTTACTGGGCATCAGTGTATGTCTTTGTGACTTGGTATCAGTGTATGTCTTTGTGACTTGGTGTCAGTGTGTGTCTGTGTTACTGGGCATCAGTGTATGTCTTTGTGACTTTTTTATCAGTGTATGTCTTTGTGACTTGGTGTCAGTGTCTGTCTTTTTTACTGGGTGTAAGTGTGTGCCTGCGTTACTGGGTATCAGTGCCTGTCTTTGTTACTTGGTGTCAGTGTCTGTCAAATTACTTGGTGTAAGTGTGTGTCTTTGTTACTTGGTGTAATTGTCTGTCATTGTTACCTGGTGTCAGTGTATGTCTGTGTTACCTGGTGTAAGTGTGTGTCTTTGTTCCTGGGCATCAGGGTATGTCTTTGTGACTTGGTATCAGTGTATGTCTTTGTGACCTGGTGTCAGTGTATGTCTTTTTTACTGGGAGTCAGTGTGTGTCCGTCTTACTTGGTTTCAGTGTATGTCTTTGTTACTGGGAATCAGTGCTTCTCTGTGTTACTGGGTGTAAGTGTGTGTTTGTTTGTGTTACTGGGTGTCAGTGTGTGTCTGTGTTACTTGGTGTAAGTGTGTGTCTTTGTTCCTTGGTGTCCGTGTGTGTCTGTGTTACTGGGTGTCAGTGTCTGTCTTTGTTACTGGCTGTCAGTATATGTTTTTGTTACTTGGTGTAAGTGTGTGTCTGTGTTACTGGGTATCAGTGTCTATCTTTCTTACTTGGTGTAAGTGTGTGTCTGTGTTACTGGGTTCCAGTGCATGTCTTTGTTACTTGGTGTCAGTGTATGTCTGTGTTACTTGGTGTAACTGTGTGTCTGTGTTACTGTGTATCATTGTATGTCTTCGTTGCTTGGTGTCAGTGTATGTCAAAATACTTGGTGTAAGTGTATGTCTTTGTTACTTGGTGTAATTGTCTGTCTTTGTTACTTGTTTTCAGTGTATGTCTGTGTTACTTGGTGTAAGTGTGTGGTTTTGTAACTGGGCATCAGTGTCTGTCTTTGTGACTTGATATCAGTGTATGTCTTTGTGATTTGGTGTCAGTGTATGTCTTTTTTACTGGGTGTCAGTGTGTGTCTGTGTTACTTGGTGTCAGTGCATGTCTTTGATACTGTGTATCAGTGTTTCTCTGTGTTACTGGGTGTCAGTGTGTGTTTGTTTGTGTTACTGGGTGTCAGTGCATGTCCAAATACTTGGTGTAAGTGTATGTCTTTGTTACTTGGTGTAAGTGTCTGTCTTTGTTACTTCGTGTAATTGTGTGTCTTTGTTACTTGGAGTAAGTGTATGTCTTTGTTACTTGGTGTCAGTGTGTGTCTGTGTTACTTGGTGTCAGTGTGTGTCTGTGTTACTGGGCATCAGTGTATGTCTTTGTGACTTGGTATCAGTGTATGTCTTTGTGACTTGGTGTAAGTGTATGTCTGTGTTACTTGATGTCAGTGTATGTTTTTGTTACTTGGAGTCAGTGTGTGTCTGTGTTACTGGGCATTAGTGTATGTCTTTGTGACTTGGTATCAGTGTATGTCTTTGTGACTTGGTGTCAGTGTATGTCTTTTTAACTGGGTGTAAGTGTGTGTCTGCCTTACTGGGTATCAGTGTATGACTTTGTTACTTGTTGTCAGTGTATGTCAAAATACTTGTTGTAAATGCATGTCTTTGTTACTTGGTGTAATTGTCTGTCTTTGTTACTTGGTGTCAGTGTATGTCTGTGTTACTTGGTGTAAGTGTGTGTCGTTTTTCCTGGGCTTCAGTGTATGTCTTTGTGACTTGGTGTCAGTGTATGTCCTTTTTACTGGGTGTCAGTGTCTGTCTGTGTTACTGGGTGTCAGTGTGTGTTTGTTTGTGTTACTGGGTGTCAGTGTGTGTCTGTGACACTAGGTGTCAGTATTTAGTTTAGTTTCGAGATACAGCACTTAAACAGGCCCTTCGGCCCACCGAGTCTGTGCCGACCATCAACAACCCATTTATACTAATCCTACACTAATCCCGTATTCCTATCACATCCCCACCTATCCCTATATATTTCCCTACCACCTACCAAAACTAGGGGCAATTTATGATGGCCAATTAACCTATCAACCTGCAAGTCGTTGGCATGTGGGAGGATACCGGAGCACCGGGAGGCAATTCACGCAGACACAGGGAGAACTTGCAAACTCCGCACAGGCAGTACCCAGAATCGAACCCGGGTCCCTGGAGCTGTGAGGCTGCGGTGCTAACCACTGCGCCAATGTGCCCCCCCCCCACCCCCAGTGTGTGCCTGTGTTACTGGGTATCAGTGAATGTCTTTGTTACTTGGTGGAAGTGTGTGTCTGTGTTACTGGGTATCAGCGTCTGTCTTTTTTACTTGGTGTAAGTGTGTGTCTTTGTTACTGGGTATCAGTGCATGTCTTTGTTACTTGGTGTCATTGTATGTCTGTGTTACTTGGTGTCAGTGTGTGTCTGTGTTACTGGGCATCAGTGTATGTCTTTGTGACTTTTTTATCAGTGTATGTCTTTGTGACTTGGTGTCAGTGTCTGTCTTTTTTACTGGGTGTAAGTGTGTGCCTGCGTTACTGGGTATCAGTGCCTGTCTTTGTTACTTGGTGTCAGTGTCTGTCAAATTACTTGGTGTAAGTGTGTGTCTTTGTTACTTGGTGTAATTGTCTGTCATTGTTACTTGGTGTCAGTGTATGTCTGTGTTACCTGGTGTAAGTGTGTGTCTTTGTTCCTGGGCATCAGGGTATGTCTTTGTGACTTGGTATCAGTGTATGTCTTTGTGACCTGGTGTCAGTGTATGTCTTTTTTACTGGGAGTCAGTGTGTGTCTGTCTTACTTGGTTTCAGTGTATGTCTTTGTTACTGGGTATCAGTGCTTCTCTGTGTTACTGGGTGTAAGTGTGTGTTTGTTTGTGTTACTGGGTGTCAGTGTGTGTCTGTGTTACTTGGTGTAAGTGTGTGTCTTTGTTCCTTGGTGTCCGTGTGTGTCTGTGTTACTGGGTGTCAGTGTATGTCTTTGTTACTGGCTGTCAGTATATGTCTTTGTTACTTGGTGTAAGTGTGTGTCTGTGTTACTGGGTATCAGTGTCTATCTTTCTTACTTGGTGTAATTGTGTGTCTGTGTTACTGGGTGTCAGTGCATGTCTTTGTTACTTGGTGTCAGTGTATGTCTGTGTTACTTGGTGTAACTGTGTGTCTGTGTTACTGTGTATCATTGTATGTCTTTGTTGCTTGGTGTCAGTGTATGTCAAAATACTTGGTGTAAGTGTATGTCTTTGTTACTTGGTGTAATTGTCTGTCTTTGTTACTTGTTTTCAGTGTATGTCTGTGTTACTTGGTGTAAGTGTGTGGTTTTGTAACTGGGCATCAGTGTCTGTCTTTGTGACTTGATATCAGTGTATGTCTTTGTGATTTGGTGTCAGTGTATGTCTTTTTTACTGGGTGTCAGTGTGTGTCTGTGTTACTTGGTGTCAGTGCATGTCTTTGTTACTGTGTATCAGTGTTTCTCTGTGTTACTGGGTGTCAGTGTGTGTTTGTTTGTGTTACTGGGTGTCAGTGTATGTCCAAATACTTGGTGTAAGTGTATGTCTTTGTTACTTGGTGTAAGTGTCTGTCTTTGTTACTTCGTGTAATTGTGTGTCTTTGTTACTTGGAGTAAGTGTATGTCTTTGTTACTTGGTGTCAGTGTGTGTCTGTGTTACTTGGTGTCAGTGTGTGTCTGTGTTACTGGGCATCAGTGTATGTCTTTGTGACTTGGTATCAGTGTATGTCTTTGTGACTTGGTGTTATTGTCTGTCTTTGTTACTTGGTGTCAGTGTATGTCTGTGTTACTTGGTGTAAGTGTGTGTCTTTGTTACTTGGTGTAAGTGTATGTCTGTGTTACTTGATGTCAGTGTATGTTTTTGTTACTTGGAGTCAGTGTGTGTCTGTGTTACTGGGCATTAGTGTATGTCTTTGTGACTTGGTATCAGTGTATGTCTTTGTGACTTGGTGTCAGTGTATGTCTTTTTAACTGGGTGTAAGTGTGTGTCTGCCTTACTGGGTATCAGTGTATGACTTTGTTACTTGTTGTCAGTGTATGTCAAAATACTTGTTGTAAATGTATGTCTTTGTTACTTGGTGTAATTGTCTGTCTTTGTTACTTGGTGTCAGTGTATGTCTGTGTTACTTGGTGTAAGTGTGTGTCGTTTTTCCTGGGCTTCAGTGTATGTCTTTGTGACTTGGTGTCAGTGTATGTCCTTTTTACTGGGTGTCAGTGTCTGTCTGTGTTACTGGGTGTCAGTGTGTGTTTGTTTGTGTTACTGGGTGTCAGTGTGTGTCTGTGACACTAGGTGTCAGTATTTAGTTTAGTTTCGAGATACAGCACTTGAACAGGCCCTTCGGCCCACCGAGTCTGTGCCGACCATCAACAACCCATTTATACTAATCCTACACTAATCCCGCATTCCTATCACATCCCCACCTATCCCTATATATTTCCCTACCACCTACCAAAACTAGGGGCAATTTATGATGGCCAATTAACCTATCAACCTGCAAGTCGTTGGCATGTGGGAGGATACCGGAGCACCGGGAGGCAATTCACGCAGACACAGGGAGAACTTGCAAACTCCGCACAGGCAGTACCCAGAATCGAACCCGGGTCCCTGGAGCTGTGAGGCTGCGGTGCTAACCACTGCGCCAATGTGTCCCCCCCACCCCCCGCACCCCCAGTGTGTGCCTGTGTGACTGGGTATCAGTGAATGTCTTTGTTACTTGGTGTAAGTGTGTGTCTGTGTGACTGGGTATCAGCGTCTGTCTTTTTTACTTGGTGTAAGTGTGTGTCTTTGTTACTGGGTATCAGTGCATGTCTTTGTTACTTGGTGTCATTGTATGTCTGTGTTACTTGGTGTAAGTGTGTGTCTGTGTTACTGGGTATCAGTGTATGTCTTTGTGACTTGGTGTCAGTGAATGCCAAAATACTTGGTCTAAGTGTATGTCTTTGTTACTTGGTGCAATTGTCTGCCTTTGTTACTTGGTGTCATTGTATGTCTGTGTTACTTGGTGCAAGTGTGTGTCTTTTTTACTGGGCATCAGTGTATGTCTTTGTGACTTCGTGTCAGTTTATGTCTTTTTTACTGGGTGTCAGTGTGTGTCTGTGTTACTGGGTGTCAGTGTGTGTTTGTTTGTGTTACTGGGTGTCAGTGTGTGTCTGTGACACTAGGTGTCAGTATTTAGTTTAGTTTCGAGATACAGCACTTAAACAGGCCCTTCGGCCCACCGAGTCTGTGCCGACCATCAACAACCCATTTATACTAATCCTACACTAATCCCGTATTCCTATCACATCCACACCTATCCCTATATATTTCCCTACCACCTACCTATACTAGGGGCAATTTATAATGGCCAATTAACCTATCAACCTGCAAGTCATTGGCATGTGGGAGAAAACCGGAGCACCGGGAGGAAACCCGCACAGACACAGGGAGAACTTGCAAACTCCGCACAGGCAGTACTCAGAATCGAACCCGGGTCCATGGAGCTGTGAGGCTGCGGTGCTAACCACTGCGCAAATGTGCCACCCCCCACCCCACCCCACCCCAGTGTGTGCCTGTGTGACTGGGTATCAGTGTATGCCTTTGTTACTTTGTGTCAGTGCATGTCAAAATACTTGGTGTAAGTGCATGTCTTTGTTACTTGGTGTAATTGTCTGTCTTTGTTACTTGGTGTCATTGTATTCTGTGTTACTTGGTGTAAGTGTGTGTCTTTGTTACTTGGTGTAAGTGTATGTCTTTGTTACTTGGTGTCAGTGTATGTCTTTGTTACCTGGTGTCAGTGAGTGTCTGTGTTACTGGGCATCAGTGTATGTCTTTGCGACTTGGTATCAGTGTATGTCTTTGTGACTTGGTGTCAGTGTATGTCTTTGTTACTTGGTGTAAGTGTGTGTCTGCGTTACTGGGGATCAGTGTATGTCTTTGTGAAATGGTGTCAATGTATGTCTTTGTTACTGGGTGTCCTTGTGTGTCTGTGTTACTGGGTGTCAGTGTATGACTTTGTTACTGGGTGTCAGTGTATGTCTTTGTTACTGGGTGTCAGCGTATGTCTTTGTTACTTGGTGGAAGTGTGTGTCTGTGTTACTGGGTATCAGTGTCTGTCTTTGTTACTTGTTGTAAGTGTGTGTCTGTGTTACTGGGTATCAGTGTATGTCTTTGTTACTTGCTGTCAGTGTATGTCTGTGTTACCTGGTGTAAGTGCGTGTCTGTGTTACTGGGTATCAGTGTATGTCTTTATGACTTGGTGTCAGTGCATGTCTGTGTTACTTGGTGTCAGTGTGTTTGTCTGTGTTACTGGGTGTCAGTGTATGTCTTTGTTACTGGGTGTCAGTGTATGTCTTTGTTACTTTGTGTAAGTGAGTGTCTGTGTTACTGTGTATCAGTGTCTGTCTTTCTTACTTGGTGTCATTGTTCGTCTGTGTTACTTGGTGTAAGTGTGTGTCTGTGTTAATGGGTATCAGTGTATGTCTTTGTTTTTTTGTGTCAGTGTATATCAAAATACTTGGTGTAAGTGTATGTCTTTGTTACTTGGTGTAATTGTCTGTCTTTGTTACTTGGTGTCAGTGTATGTCTGTGTTACTTGGTGTAAGTGTGTGTCTTTGTTACTTGGTGTCAGTGTGTGTCTGTGTTACTTGGTGTAAGTGAGTGCCTGTGTTACTGGGTATCAGTGTATGTCTTTGTTACATGGTGTCAGTGTATGTCTATGTTACTTGGTGTAAGTGTGTGTCTTTGTTACTGGGTATCAGTGTATGTCTTTGTTACTTGGTGTCTTTGTATGTCTGTGTTACTTGGTGTAAGTGTGTGTCTGTGTTACTTGGTGTCATTGTATGTCTGTGTTACTTGGTGTAAGTGTGTGTCTGTGTTACTGTGTATCAGTGTATGTCTTTGTTACTTGGTGTCAGTGTATGTCTATGTTACTTGGTGTAATTGTGTGTCTGTGTTACTGGGTGTCAGTGTGTGTCTGTGTTACTTGGTGTAAGTGTGTGTCTTTGGTACTTGGTGTCCGTGTGTGTCTGTGTTACTGGGTGTCAGTGTATGTCTTTGTTACTGGGTGTTAGTGTATTCTTTGTTACTTGGTGTTATTGTCTGTCTTTGTTACTTGGTGTCAGTGTATGTCTGTGATACTTGGTGTAGGTGTGTGTCTTTGTTACTTGGTGCAAGTGCATGTCTTTGTTACTTGGTGTCAGTGTATGTCTTTGTTACTTGGTGTCAGTGTATGTCTGTGTTACTTGGTGTAAGTGTGCGCCTGTGTTTCTGTGTATCAGTGTATGTCGTTGTAACTTGTGTCAGTGTATGTCTGTGTTACTTGGTGTAAGTGTGTGTCTTTGTTACTGGGTGTCAGTGTGTGTCTGTGTTACTTGGTGTAAGTGTGTGTCTTGGTTACTTGGTGTCCGTGTGTGCCTGTGATACTGGGTGTCAGTGCATGTCTTTGTGACTCGGTGTGAGTGCAGGTCTTTGTTAATTGGTGTAAGTGTGTGTCTGTGCTACTGGGTATCAGTGTCTGTCTTTGTTACTTGGTGTAAGTGTGTGTCTGTGTTACTGGGTGTCATTGTATGTCTTTGTTACTTGGTGTCAGTGTATGTCTGTGTTACTTGTTGTAACTGTGTGACTGTGTTACTGGGTATCAGTCTATGTTTTTGTGTCTTGGTGTCAGTGTATGTCTTTGTTACTGGGTGTCAGTGTGTTTCTTTGTGACTTGGTGTCGTTGTATGTCTGTGTTACTGGGTATCAGTGTATGTCTTTGTTACTTGGTGTCAGTGTATGTCAAAATACTTGGTGTAAGTGTATGTCTTTGTTACATGGTGTAATTGTCTGTCTTTGTTACCTTGTGTCGTTGTATGTCTGTGTTACTTGGTGTAAGTGTGTGTCTTTGTTACTTGGTGTAAGCGTATGTCTGTGTTACATGGTGTAAGTGTGTGTCTGTGTTACTGGGTATCAGTGTATGTCTTTGTTACTTGGTGTAAGTGTGTGTCTGTGTTACTGGGTATCAGTGTATTTCGTTGTTACTTGGTGTCAGTGTATGTCTTTGTTACTTGGTGTAAGTGTATGTCTTTGTTACCTGGTGTCAATGTATGTCTTTGTTACTTGGTGTCAGTGTATGCCTGCGTTACAGGGCGTAAGTGTGTGTCTGTGTTACTGGGTATCAGTGTATGTCTTTGTTACTTGGTGTAAGTGTGTGTCTGTGTTACTGGGTATCAGTGTATGTCTTTGTTACTTGGTGTCAGTGTATGTCTTTCGTACTTGGTGTAAGTGTCTGTCTTTGTTACTTGGTGTCAGTGTATGTCTTCGTTACTTGGTGTAAGTGTGTGTCTGTGTTACTGGGTGTCAGTGTGTGTCTGTGTTACTTGGTGTCCGTGTGTGTCTGTGCTACTGGGTGTCAGTGTATGTCTTTGTTACCTCATGTCAGCGTATGACTTTGTTACATGGTGTCAGTGCGTGTTCTGTGTTACTGGGTATCTATGTATGTCTTTGTTACTTGGTGTCTGTGTATGTCTTTGCTACATGGTGTAAGTGTATGTCTTTGTTACTTGGTGTCAGTGTATGTCTTTGTTACTTGGTGTAAGTGTGTGTCAGTGTTACTGAATGTAAGTGTGTGTCTGTGTTACTGGGTATCAGTGTATGTCTTTGTTACTTGGTGTCAGTGTCTGTCAAAATACTTGGTGTAAGTGTATGTTTTTGTTACTTGGTGTAATTGTCTGTCTTTGTTACTTGGTGTCAGTGTATGTCTGTGTAACTTGGTGTCAGTGTTTGTCTTTGTAACTTGGTGTAAGTGTATGCCTTTGTTACTTGGTGTCAGTGTATGTCTTTGTTACTTGGTGTAAGTGTGTGTCAGTGTTACTGGGTGTAAGTGTGTGTCTGTGTTACTGGGTATCATTGTACGTCTTTGTTACTTGGTGTCAGTGTCTGTCAAAATACTTGGTGTAAGTGTATGTTTTTGTTACTTGGTGAAATTGTCTGTCTTTGTTACTTGGTGTCAGTGTATGTCTGTGTAACCTGGTGTCAGTGTTTGTCTTTGTAACTTGTTGTAAGTGTATGCCTTTGTTACTTGGTGTCAGTGTATGTCTTTGTTACTTGGTGTCAGTGTGTGTCTGTGTTACTGGGTATCAGTGTATCTCTTTGTGACTTGGTATCAATGAATGTCTTTGTTGCTTGGTGTCAGTGTATGTCTTTGTTACTGGGTGTCAGTGTGTGTCTGTGTTACTTGGTGTCCGTGTATGTCTTTGTCACTGTGTATCAGTGGTTCTCTGTGTTACAGGGTGTCAGTGTGTGTTTGTTTGTGTTACTGGCTGTCATTGTGTGTCTGTGACACTAGGTGTCAGTATTTACTTTAGTTTAGAGACACAGCACTTAAACAGGCCCTTCGGCCCACCGAGTCTGTGCCGACCATCAACCACCCATTTATAATAATCCTACACTAATCCCGTATTTCTATCACATCCCCACCGGTCCCTATATATTTTCCCAGCACCTACCTGTACTCGGGGCAATTTATAATGGCCAATTAACCTATCAACCTGCAAGTCTTTGGCATCTGGGAGGAAACCGGAGCACCCGGAGGAAACTCACGCAGACACAGGGAGAACGTGCAAACTCCGCATAGGCACTGCCCAGAATCGACCCCGGGTCCCTGGAGCTGTGAGGCTGCGGTGCGAACCACTGCGCCAATGTGCCCCACGACCCCTCCCCCCCCCTCAGTGTATGTCTGTGTTACTTGGTGTAAGTGTGCGTCTGTGTTACTGGGTATCAGTGTATGTCTTTGTTACTTGGTGTAAGTTTGTGTCTGTGTTACTGGGTATCAGTGTATGTCTTTGTTACTTGGTGCCAGTGTATGTCTTTTTTACTTGATGTCAGTGTATGTCTTTGTTACTGTGTCACAGTTTATGTCTTTGTTACTTGGTGTCAGTGCATGTCTTTGTTACTTGTTGTCAGTGTCTGTCTCTGTTACTTGGTGTAAGTGTGTGTCTGTGTTACTGGGTATCAGTGTATGTCTTTGTTACTTGGTGTCAGTGCATGTCTTTGTTACATGTTGTAAGTGTGTGACTTTGTTACTTGGTGTCAGTGTATGTCCTGGTTACTTGGTGTAAGTCTGTGTCTGTGTTACTGGGTGTCAGTGTGTGTCTGTGTTACTTGGTGTAAGTGTGTGTCTTTGTTACTTGGTGTCCGTGTGTGTCTGTGTTACTGGGTGTCAGTTTATGTCTTTGTTACTTGGTCTCAGTGTATGTCTTTGTTACTTGGTGTAATTGTGTGTCTGTGTTACTGGGTATCAGTGTCTGTCTTTGTTACTTGGTGTAAGTGTGCGTCTGTGTTACTGGGTATCAGTGTATGTCTTTGTTACTTGGTGTCAGTGTATGTCAAAATACTTGGTTTAAGTGTATGTCTTTGTTACTTGGTGTAATTGTCTGTCTTTGTTACTGGGTGTCAGTGTATGTCTGTGTTACGTGGCTTAAGTGTGTGTCTTTGTTACTGGGCATCAGTGTATGTCTTTGTGACTTGGTATCAGTGTATGTCTTTGTGACTTGGTGTCAGTGTGTGTCTGTGTAACTGGGCATCATTGTATGTCTTTGTGACTTTTTTAACAGTGTATGTCTTTGTGACTTGGTGTCAGTGTCTGTCTTTTTTACTGGGTGTAAGTGTGTGCCTGCGTTACTGGGTATCAGTGTCTGTCTTTGTTACTTGGTGTCAGTGTCTGTCAAATTACTTGGTGTAAGTGTGTGTCTTTGTTACTTGGTGTTATTGTCTGTCTTTGTTACTTGGTGTCAGTGTATGTCTGTGTTACCTGGTGTAAGTGTGTGTCTTTGTTACTGGGCATCAGGGTATGTCTTTGTGACTTGGTATCAGTGTATGTCTTTGTGACCTGGTGTCAGTGTATGTCTTTTTTACTGGGAGTCAGTGTGTGTCTGTCTTACTTGGTTTCAGTGTCTGTCTTTGTTACTGGGTATCAGTGCTTCTCTGTGTTACTGGGTGTAAGTGTGTGTTTGTTTGTGTTACTGGGTGTCAGTGTGTGTCTGTGTTACTTGGTGTAAGTGTGTGTCTTTGTTCCTTGGTGTCCGTGTGTGTCTGTGTTACTGGGTGTCAGTGTATGTCTTTGTTACTGGCTGTCAGTATATGTCTTTGTTACATGGTGTAAGTGTGTGTCTGTGTTACTGGGTATCAGTGTCTATCTTTCTTACTTGGTGTAAGTGTGTGTCTGTGTTACTGGGTATCAGTGCATGTCTTTGTTACTTGGTGTCAGTGTATGTCTGTGTTACTTGGTGTAACTGTGTGTCTGTGTTACTGTGTATCATTGTATGTCTTTGTTGCTTGGTGTCAGTGTATGTCAAAATACTTGGTGTAAGTGTATGTCTTTGTTACTTGGTGTAATTGTCTGTCTTTGTTACTTGTTTTCAGTGTCTGTCTGTGTTACTTGGTGTAAGTGTGTGGTTTTGTAACTGGGCATCAGTGTATGTCTTTGTGACTTGATATTAGTGTATGTCTTTGTGATTTGGTGTCAGTGTATGTCTTTTTTACTGGGTGTCAGTGTGTGTCTGTGTTACTTGGTGTCAGTGCATGTCTTTGTCACTGTGTATCAGTGTTTCTCTGTGTTACTGGGTGTCAGTGTGTGTTTGTTTGTGTTACTGGGTGTCAGTGTATGTCCAAATACTTGGTGTAAGTGTATGTCTTTGTTACTTGGTGTAAGTGTCTGTCTTTGTTACTTCGTGTAATTGTGTGTCTTTGTTACTTGGTGTAAGTGTATGTCTTTGTTACTTGGTGTCAGTGTGTGTCTGTGTTACTTGGTGTCAGTGTGTGTCTGTGTTACTGGGCATCAGTGTATGTCTTTGTGACTTGGTATCAGTGTATGTCTTTGTGACTTGGTGTTATTGTCTGTCTTTGTTACTTGGTGTCAGTGTATGTCTGTGTTACTTGGTGTAAGTGTGTGTCTTTGTTACTTGGTGTAAGTGTATGTCTGTGTTACTTGATGTCAGTGTATGTTTTTGTTACTTGGAGTCAGTGTGTGTCTGTGTTACTGGGCATTAGTGTATGTCTTTGTGACTTGGTATCAGTGTATGTCTTTGTGACTTGGTGTCAGTGTATGTCTTTTTAACTGGGTGTAAGTGTGTGTCTGCCTTACTGGGTATCAGTGCATGTCTTTGTTACTTGTTGTCAGTGTATGTCAAAATACTTGGTGTAAATGTATGTCTTTGTTACTTGGTGGAATTGTCTGTCTTTGTTACTTGGTGTCAGTGTATGTCTGTGTTACTTGGTGTAAGTTTGTGTCGTTTTTCCTGGGCTTCAGTGTATGTCTTTGTGACTTGGTGTCAGTGTATGTCCTTTTTACTGGGTGTCAGTGTCTGTCTGTGTTACTGGGTGTCAGTGTGTGTTTGTTTGTGTTACTGGGTGTCAGTGTGTGTCTGTGACACTAGGTGTCAGTATTTAGTTTAGTTTCGAGATACAGCACTTAAACAGGCCCTTCGGCCCACCGAGTCTGTGCCGACTATCAACAACCCATTTATACTAATCCTACACTAATCCCGCATTCCTATCACATCCCCACCTATCCCTATATATTTCCCTACCACCTACCAAAACTAGGGGCAATTTATGATGGCCAATTAACCTATCAACCTGCAAGTCGTTGGCATGTGGGAGGATACCGGAGCACCGGGAGGCAATTCACGCAGACACAGGGAGAACTTGCAAACTCCGCACAGGCAGTACCCAGAATCGATCCCGGGTCCCTGGAGCTGTGAGGCTGCGGTGCTAACCACTGCGCCAATGTGCCCCACCCCCACCCCCAGTGTGTGCCTGTGTTACTGGGTATCAGTGAATGTCTTTGTTATTGGGTGTCAGTGCATGTCTTTGTTACTTGGTGTAAGTGTGTGTCTGTGTTACTGGGTATCAGCGTCTGTCTTTTTTACTTGGTGTAAGTGTGTGTCTTTGTTACTGGGTATCAGTGCATGTCTTTGTTACTTGGTGTCATTGTATGTCTGTGTTACTTGGTGTAAGTGTGTGTCTGTGTTACTGGGTATCAGTGTATGTCTTTGTGACTTGGTGTCAGTGAATGTCAAAAAACTTGTTCGAAGTGTATGTCTTTGTTACTTGGTGCAATTGTCTGCCTTTGTTACTTGGTGTCATTGTATGTCTGTGTTACTTGGTGCAAGTGTGTGTCTTTTTTACTGGGCATCAGTGTATGTCTTTGTGACTTGGTGTAAGTGTATGTCTTTTTTACTGGGTGTCAGTGTGTGTCTGTGTTACTGGGTGTCAGTGTGTGTTTGTTTGTGTTACTGGGTGTCAGTGTGTGTCTGTGACACTAGGTGTCAGTATTTAGTTTAGTTTCGAGATACAGCAGTTAAACAGGCCCTTCGGCCCACCGAGTCTGTGCCGACCATCAACAACCCATTTATACTAATCCTACACTAATCCCGTATTCCTATCACATCCGCACCTATCCCTATATATTTCCCTACCACCTACCTATACTAGGGGCAATTTATAATGGCCAATTAACCTATCAACCTGCAAGTCATTGGCATGTGGGAGAAAACCGGAGCACCGGGAGGAAACCCGCACAGACACAGGGAGAACTTGCAAACTCCGCACAGGCAGTACTCAGAATCGAACCCGGGTCCCTGGAGCTGTGAGGCTGCGGTGCTAACCACTGCGCAAATGAGCCACCCCCCACCCCACCCCACCCCACCCCAGTGTGTGCCTGTGTGACTGGGTATCAGTGTATGCCTTTGTTACTTTGTGTCAGTGTATGTCAAAATACTTGGTGTAAGTGCATGTCTTTGTTACTTGGTGTAATTGTCTGTCTTTGTTACTTGGTGTCATTGTATGTCTGTGTTACTTGGTGTAAGTGTGTGTCTTTGTTACTTGGTGTATGTGTATGTCTTTGTTACTTGGTGTCAGTGAGTGTCTGTGTTACTGGGCATCAGTGTATGTCTTTGCGACTTGGTGTCAGTGTATGTCTTTTTTACTGGGTGTAAGTGTGTGTCTGCGTTACTGGGGATCAGTGTATGTCTTTGTGAAATGGTGTCAATGTATGTCTTTGTTACTGGGTGTCCTTGTGTGTCTGTGTTACTGGGTGTCAGTGTATGACTTTGTTACTGGGTGACAGTGTATGTCTTTGTTACTGGGTGTCAGTGTATGTCTTTGTTACTTGGTGGAAGTGTGTGTCTGTGTTACTGGGTATCAGTGTATGTCTTTGTTACTTGGTGTCAGTGTATGTCTGTGTTACCTGGTGTAAGTGCGTGTCTGTGTTACTGGGTATCAGTGTATGTCTTTATGACTTGGTTTCAGTGTATGTCTTTGTTACTTGGTGTCAGAGTGTGTCTGTGTTACTGGGTATCAGTGTATGCCTTTGTTACTTGGTGTAATTGTCTGTCTTTGTTACTTGGTTTCAGTGTATGTCTGGGTTACTTGGTGTAAGTGTGTGTCTTTGTTACTTGGTGTCAGTGTAAGTCTCTGTTACTTGGTGTTAGTGTATGTCTGTGTTACTTGGTGTAAGTGTGTGCCTGTGTTACTGGGTATCAATGTATGTCTTTGTTACTTGGTGTCAGTCTATGTCTTTGTTACTTGGTGTAAGTGTGTGTCTGTGTTGCTGGGTGTCAGTGTGTGTCTGTGTTACTTGGTGTAAGTGTGTGTCTTTGTCACTTGGTGTCCGTGTGTGTCTGTGTTACTGGGTGTCAGTGTATGACTTTGTTACTGGGTGTCAGTGTATGTCTTTGTTACTTGGTGTAAGTGTGTGTCTGTGTTACTGGGTATCAGTGTCTGTCTTTGTTACTTGGTGTCAGTGCATGTCGGTGTTACTTGGTGTAAGTGTATGTCTTTGTTACTTGGTGTCAGTCGATTTCTGTGTTACTTGGTGCAAGTGTGTGTCTTTGTTACTTGGTGTCAGTGTTTTTCTTTGTTACTTGGTGTAAGTGTGTGTTTGTGTTAATTGCTGTAAGTGTGTGTCTGTGTTACTTGGTGTCAGTGTATGTCTTTGTTACTTGGTGTCAGTGTATGTCTGTGTCACTTCGTGGCAGTGCGTTTGTTTGTGTTACTGGGTGTCAGTGTGTGTCTGTGTTACTTGGTGTAAGTGTGTGTCTTTGTTACTTGGTGTCCGTGTGTGTCTGTGTTACTGGGTGTAAGTGTGTGTCTGTGTTACTGGGTATCAGTGTCTGTCTTTGTTACTTGGTGTAAGTGTGTGTCTGTGTTACTGGGTATCAGTGTATGTCTTTGTGACTTGATGTCAGTGTATGTCTTTGTTACTGGGTGTCAGTGTGTTTCTTTGTGACTTTATGTCAGTGTATGTCTTTGTTACTTGGGGTAAGTGTTTGTCTGTGTTACTGGGTATCAGTGTAGGTCTTTGTGACTTGGAGTCAGGGTATGTCAAAATACTTGGTGTAAGTGTATGTCTTTGTTACTTGGTGTTATTGTCTGTCTTTGTTACTTGTTTTCAGTGTATATCTGGGTTAATTGGTGTAAGTGTGTGTCTTTGTTTCTTGGTGTAAGTGTATGTCTTTGTTACTTGGTGTCAGTGTATGTCTTTGTTACTGGGTGTCAGTGTCTGTCTTTGTTACTTGGTGTAAGTGTGTGTCTGTGCTACTGGGTGTCAGTGTGTGTCTGTGTTACTTGGTGTAAGTGTGTGTCTTTGTTACTTGGTGTCCGTGTGTGTCTGTGTTACTGGGTGTCAGTGTATGACTTTGTTACTGGGTGTCAGTGTATGTCTTTGTTACTTGGTGTAAGTGTGTGTCTGTGTTACTTGCTTTCAGTGTGTTTGTTTGTGTTACAGGGTGTCAGTGTGTGTCTGTGTTACTTGGTGTCAGTGTATGTCTTTGTTACTTGGTGTCAGTGTATGTCTGTGTCACTTCGTGGCAGTGCGTTTGTTTGTGTTACTGGGTGTCAGTGTGTGTCTGTGTTACTTGGTGTAAGTGTGTGTCTTTGTTACTTGGTGTCCGTGTGTGTCTGTGTTACTGGGTGTAAGTGTGTGTCTGTGTTACTGGGTATCAGTGTCTGTCTTTGTTACTTGGTGTAAGTGTGTGCTTGTGTTACTGGGTATCAGTGTATGTCTTTGTTACTTGGTGTCAGTGTATGTCTGTATTACTTTTTGTAAGTGTGTGTCTGTGTTACTGGGTATCAGTGTATGTCTTTGTGACTTGATGTCAGTGTATGTCTTTGTTACTGGGTGTCAGTGTGTTTCTTTGTGACTTTATGTCAGTGTATGTCTTTGTTACTTGGGGTAAGTGTTTGTCTGTGTTACTGGGTATCAGTGTAGGTCTTTGTGACTTGGAGTCAGGGTATGTCAAAATACTTGGTGTAAGTGTATGTCTTTGTTACTTGGTGTAATTGTCTGTCTTTGTTACTTGTTTTCAGTGTATATCTGGGTTAATTGGTGTAAGTGTGTGTCTTTGTTTCTTGGTGTAAGTGTATGTCTTTGTTACTTGGTGTCAGTGTATGTCTTTGTTACTGGGTGTCAGTGTCTGTCTTTGTTACTTGGTGTAAGTGTGTGTCTGTGCTACTGGGTGTCAGTGTGTGTCTGTGTTACTTGGTGTAAGTGTGTGTCTTTGTTACTTGGTGTCCGTGTGTGTCTGTGTTACTGGGTGTCAGTGTATGACTTTGTTACTGGGTGTCAGTGTATGTCTTTGTTACTTGGTGTAAGTGTGTGTCTGTGTTACTTGCTTTCAGTGTGTTTGTTTGTGTTACAGGGTGTCAGTGTGTGTCTGTGTTACTTGGTGTATGTGTGTGTCTTTGTTACTTGGTGTCCGTGTGTGTCTGTGTTATTGGGTGTCAGTGTATGTCTTTGTTACTGGGTGTCAGTGTATGTCTTTGTTACTTGGTGTAAGTGTGTGTCTGTGTTACTGGGTATCAGTGTCTGTCTTTGTTACTTGGTGTAAGTGTGTGTCTGTGTTACTGGGTATCAGTGTATTTCTTTGTTACTTGGTGTCAGTGTATGTCTGTGTTACTTGGTGTAAGTGTGCTTCTGTGTTACTGTGTATCAGTGTATGTCTTTGTGAAATGGTGTCAATGTATGTCTTTGTTACTGGGTGTCAGTGTGTTTCTTTGTGACTTGGTGTCAGTGTTTGTCATTGTTACATGGTGTAAGTGTGTGTCTGTGTTACTGGGTATCAGAGTATGTCTTTGTTACTTGGTGTCAGTGTATGTCAAAATAATTGGTGTAAGTGTATGTCTTTGTTACTTGATGTAATTGTCTGTCTTTGTTACTTGGTGTCAGTGCATGTCTGTGTTACTTGGTGAAAGTGTGTGTCTTTGCTACTTGGTGTCAGTGTATGTCTTTGTTACTTGATGTCAGTCTATGTCTGTGTTACTTGGTGTAAGTGTGTGCCTGTGTTACTGGGTGTCAGTGGATGTCTTTGTTACTTGGTGCCAGTATATGTCTGTGTTACTTGGTGCAGGTGTGTGTCTGTGTTACTGGGTGTCAGTGTGTGTCTGTGTTACTTGGTGTAAGTGTGTGTCTTTGTTACTTGGTGTCCGTGTGTGTCTGAGTTACTGGGTGTCAGTGTATGTCTTTGTTACTTGGTGTCATTGAATGTCTGTGTTACTTGGTGTAAGTGTGTGTCTGTGTTCCTGGGTATCAGTGTATGTGTTTGTGACTTGGTGTCAGTGTATGTCTTTGTTGCTGGGTGTCAGAGTGGCTCTTTGTGACTTGGTGTCAGTGTACGTCTTTGTTGCTTGGTGTAAGTGTGTGTCTGTGTTACTGGGTATCAGTGTATGTCTTTGTTACTTGGTGTCAGTGTATGTCAAAATACTTGGTGTAAGTGCATGTCTTTGTTACTTGGTGTAATTGTCTGTCTTTGTTACCTAGTGTCAGTGTATGTCTGTGTTACTTGGTGTAAGTGTGTGTCTTTGTTACTTGGTGTAAGCGTATGTCTGTGTTACATGGTGTAAGTGTGTGTCTGTGTTACTGGGTATCAGGGTATGTCTTTGTTACTTGGTGTAAGTGTGTGTCTGTGTTACGGGGTATCAGTGTATTTCTTTGTTACTTGGTGTCAGTGTATGTCTTTGTTACTTGGTGTAAGTGTATGTCTTTGTTACTTGGTGTAAGTGTGTGTCTGTGTTACTGGGTATCAGTGTATGTCTTTGTTACTTGGTGTAAGTGTATGTCTTTGTTACTTGGTGTCAGTGTATGTCTTAGTTACTTGGTGTAAGTGTGTGTCTTTGTTAGTGGGTGTCAGTGTGTGTCTGTGTTACTTGGTTGCGGGTGTGTCTGTGTTACTGGGTGTCAGTGTATGTCTTTGTTACCTGGTGTCAGCGTATGTCTTTGTTACATGGTGTAAGTGCGTGTCTGTGTTACTGGGTATCTATGTATGTCTTTGTTACTTGGTGTCAGTGTATGTCTTTGCTACATGGTGTAAGTGTGTGTCTGTGTTACTGGGTGTCAGTGTGTGTCTGTGTTACTTGGTGTCAGTGTGTGTCTGTGTTACTGGGTATCAGTGTATGTCTTTTTTACTTGGCGTCAGTGTATATCTTTGTTACTTGGTGTAAGTGTATGTCTTTGTTACTTGGTGTCAGTGTATGTCTTTGTTACCTGGTGTAAGTGTGTGTCTGTGTTCGCGGATGTCAGTGTGTGTCTGTGTTACTTGGTGTAAATGTTTGTCTTTGTGACTTGGTGTCCGTGTGTGTCTGTGTTACTGGGTGTCAGTTTATGTCTTTGTTACTTGGTGTCAGTGTATGTCTTTGTTACCTGGAGTCTTTGTATGTCTTTGTTACTTGGTGTAAGTGTGTGTCTGTGTTACTGGGTGTCAGTGTGTGTCTGTGTTACTTGGTGTACGTCTGTGTCTGTGGTACTGGGTATCAGTGTGTGACTTTATTACTTGGTGTAAGTGTGTGTCTGTGTTACTGGGTATCAGTGTCTGTCTGTGTTACTTGGTGTAAGTGTGTGTCTGTGTTACTGGGTATCAGTGTATGTCTTTGTTACTTGGTGTCAGTGTATGTCTGTGTTACATGGCGCAAGTGTGTGTCTGTGTTCCTGGGTATCAGTGTATGTCTTTGTTAATTGGTGTAAGTGTGTGTCTGTGTTACTGGGTATCAGTGTATGTCTTTGTTACTTGGTGTCAGTGTATGTCTTTGTTACCTGGTTTAAGTGTATGTCTTTGTTACTTGGTGTCATTGTATGTCTTTGTTACTTGGTGTAAGTGTGTGTCTGTGTTACTGGGTGTCAGTGTGTGTCTTTGTTACTTGGTGTAAGTGTGCGTCTGTGTTACTGGGTATCCGTGTATGTCTTTGTTACTTGGTGTCAGTGTATGTCTGTGCTACATGGTATAAGTGTGTGTCTGTGTTACTGGGTATCACTGTATGTCTTTGTTACTTGGTGCAAGTGTGTGTCTGTGCTACTGGGTATCAGTGTATGTCTTTGTTACTTGGTGTAAGTGTATGTCTTTTTTACTTGGTGTCAGTGTATGTCTTTGTTACTTGTTGTAAGTGTGTGTCTTTGTTACTAGGTGTAAGTGTGTGTCTGTGTTACTGGGTAACAGTGTATGTCTTTGTTACTTGGTGTCAGTGTATGTCTGTGTTACTTGGTGTAAGTGTGTGTCTTTGTTACTTGGTGTAATTGTATGTCTTTGTTACTTGGTATCAGTGTTTGTCTTTGTGACTTGGTGTCAGTGTATGTCTTGGTTACTGGGTGTAAGTTTGTGTCTTTGTTACTTGGTGTAAGCGTGTGTCTGTGTTACTTGGTATAATTGTATGTCTTTGTTACTTGGTGTAAGTGTGTGTCTGTGTTACTGGGTAACAGTGTATGTCTTTGTTACTTGGTGTCAGTGTATGTCTGTGTTACTTGGTGTAAGTGTGTGTCTTTGTTACTTGGTGTAATTGTATGTCTTTGTTACTTGGTGTCAGTGTATGTCTTTGTTACTTGGTGTAAGTGTGTGTTTGTGTTACTTGTTGTAATTGTGTGTCTGTGTTACTTGCTATCAGTGTATGTCTTTGTTACTTGGTGTAAGTGTGTCTGTGTTACTGGGTAACAGTGTATGTCTTTGTTACTTGGTGTCAGTGTATGTCTGTGTTACTTGGTGTAAGTGTGTGTCTTTGTTACTTGGTGTAATTGTATGTCTTTGTTACTTGGTGTCAGTGTATGTCTTCGTTACTTGGTGTCAGTGTGTGTCTGTGCTGCTGTGTATCAGTGTATGTCTTTGTTACTTGGTGTCAGTGTATGTCTTTGTGACTTGGTGTCAATGTATGTCTTTTTTACTGGGTGTCAGTGGATGTCTTTGTGACTTGGTGTCAGTGTATGTCTGTATTACTTGCTGTAAGTATGTCTTTGTTACTTGGTGTAAGTGTGTGTCTTTGATACTTGTTATCAGTGTATGTCCCTGTTTCTTGGTGTCAGTGTATGTCTTTGTTACTTGGTGCAAGTGTGTGTCTGTGTTACTGGGTGTCAGTGTGCGTCTGTGTTACATGGTGTATTTGTGTGTCTTTGTTACTTGGTGTCCGTGTGTGTCTGTGTTACTGGGTGTTAGTGTATGTGTTTGTGACTTGGTGTCAGTGTATGTCTTTGTTGCTGGGTGTCAGAGTGTCTCTTTGTGACTTGGTGTCAGTGTACGTCTTTGTTGCTTGGTGTAAGTGTGTGTCTGTGTTACTGGGTATCAGTGTATGTCTTTGTTACTTGGTGTCAGTATATGTCAAAATACTTGGTGTAAGTGTATGTCTTTGTTACTTGGTGTAATTGTCTGTCTTTGTTACCTAGTGTCAGTGTATGTCTGTGTTACTTGGTGTAAGTGTGTGTCTTTGTTACTTGGTGTAAGCGTATGTCTGTGTTACATGGTGTAAGTGTGTGTCTGTGTTACTGGGTATCAGGGTATGTCTTTGTTACTTGGTGTAAGTGTGTGTCTGTGTTACTGGGTATCAGTGTATTTCTTTGTTACTTGGTGTCAGTGTATGTCTTTGTTACTTGGTGTAAGTGTATGTCTTTGTTACTTGGTGTAAGTGTGTGTCTGTGTTACTGGGTATCAGTGTATATCTTTGTTACTTGGTGTAAGTGTATGTATTTGTTACTTGGTGTCAGTGTATGTCTTCGTTACTTGGTGTAAGTGTGTGTCTTTGTTAGTGGGTGTCAGTGTGTGTCTGTGTTACTTGGTTGCGGGTGTGTCTGTGTTACTGGGTGTCAGTGTATGTCTTTGTTACCTGGTGTCAGTGTATGTCTTTGTTACATGGTGTAAGTGCGTGTCTGTGTTACTGGGTATCTATGTATGTCTTTGTTACTTGGTGTCAGTGTATGTCTTTGCTACATGGTGTCCGTGTGTGTCTGTGTTACGGGGTGTCAGTTTATGTCTTTGATATTTGGTGTCAGTGTATGTCTTTCTTACTTGTTGTAAGTGTGTGTCTGTGTTACTGGGTATCATTGTCTGTCTTTGTTACTTGGTGTAAGTGTGTGTCTGTGTTACTGGGTATCAGTGTATGTCTTTTTTACTTGGTGTCAGTGTATATCTTTGTTACTTGCTGTAAGTGTATGTCTTTGTTACTTGGTGTCAGTGTATGTCTTTGTTACTTGGTATCAGTGTATGTCTTTTTTACTTGGTGTCAGTGTATATCTTTGTTACTTGGTGTAAGTGTATGTCTTTGTTACTTGGTGTCAGTGTATGTCTTTGTTACTTGGTGTAAGTGTGTGTCTGTGTTAGCGGATGTCAGTGTGTGTCTGTGTTACTTGGTGTAAATGTTTGTCTTTGTGACTTGGTGTCCGTGTGTGTCTGTGTTACTGGGTGTCAGTTTATGTCTTTGTTACTTGGTGTCAGTGTATGTCTGTGTTACATGGTGTAAGTGTGTGTCTGTGTTAATGGGTATCAGTGTATGTCTTTGTTAATTGGTGTAAGTGTGTGTCTGTGTTACTGGGTATCAGTGTATGTCTTTGTTACTTGGTGTCAGTGTATGTCTTTGTTACCTGGTTTAAGTGTATGTCTTTGTTACTTGGTGTCATTGTATGTCTTTGTTACTTGGTGTAAGTGTGTGTCTGTGTTACTGGGTATCAGTGTCTGTCTGTGTTACTTGGTGTAAGTGTGTGTCTGTGTTACTGGGTATCAGTGTATGTCTTTGTTACTTGGTGTCAGTGTATGTCTGTGTTACATGGTGTAAGTGTGTGTCTGTGTTAATGGGTATCAGTGTATGTCTTTGTTAATTGGTGTAAGTGTGTGTCTGTGTTACTGGGTATCAGTGTATGTCTTTGTTACTTGGTGTCAGTGTATGTCTTTGTTACCTGGTTTAAGTGTATGTCTTTGTTACTTGGTGTCATTGTATGTCTTTGTCACTTGGTGTAAGTGTGTGTCTGTGTTACTGGGTGTCAGTGTGTGTCTGTGTTACTTGGTGTAAGTCTGTGTCTTTGTTACTTGGTGTCCGTGTGTGTCTGTGTTACGGGGTGTCAGTTTATGTCTTTGATATTTGGTGTCAGTGTATGTCTTTCTTACTTGTTGTAAGTGTGTGTCTGTGATACTGGGTATCATTGTCTGTCTTTGTTACTTGGTGTAAGTGTGCGTCTGTGTTACTGGGTATCAGTGTATGTCTTTGTTACTTGGTGTCAGTGTATGTCTGTGCTACTTGGTATAAGTGTGTGTCTGTGTTACTGGGTATCACTGTATGTCTTTGTTACTTGGTGCAAGTGTGTGTCTGTGCTACTGGTTATCAGTGTATGTCTTTGTTACTTGGTGTAAGTGTATGTCTTTTTTACTTGGTGTTAGTGTATGTCTTTGTTACTTGGTGTCAGTGTATGTCTGTGTTACTTGCTGTAAGTGTGTGTCTTTGTTACCTGGTGTAATTGTATGTCTTTGTTACTTGGTATCAGTGTTTGTCTTTGTGACTTGTTGTCAGTGTATGTCTTGGTTACTGGGTGTATGTTTGTGTCTTTGTTACTTGGTGTAAGCGTGTGTCTGTGTCACTTGGTATAATTGTATGTCTTTGTTACTTGGTGTAAGTGTGTGTCTGTGTTACTGGGTAACAGTGTATGTCTTTGTTACTTGGTGTCAGTGTATGTCTGTGTTACTTGGTGTAAGTGTGTGTCTTTGTTACTTGGTGTAATTGTATGTCTTTGTTACTTGGTGTCAGTGTATGTCTTTGTTACTTGGTGTAAGTGTGTGTTTGTGTTACTTGTTGTAATTGTGTGTCTGTGTTACTTGCTATCAGTGTATGTCTTTGTTACTTGGTGTAAGTGTGTCTGTGTTACTGGGTAACAGTGTATGTCTTTGTTACTTGGTGTCAGTGTATGTCTGTGTTACTTGGTGTAAGTGTGTGTCTTTGTTACTTGGTGTAATTGTATGTCTTTGTTACTTGGTGTCAGTGCATGTCTTTGTTACTTGGCGTCAGTGTATGTCTTTGTGACTTGGTGTCAATGTATGTCTTTTTTACTGGGTGTCAGTGGATGTCTTTGTGACTTGGTATCAGTGTATGTCTGTATTACTTGCTGTAAGTATGTCTTTGTTACTTGGTGTAAGTGTGTGTCTTTGATACTTGTTATCAGTGTATGTCCCTGTTACTTGGTGTCAGTGTATGTCTTTGTTACTTGGTGCAAGTCTGTGTCTGTGTTACTGGGTGTCAGTGTGCGTCTGTGTTACACGGTGTATGTGTGTGTCTTTGTTACTTGGTGTCCGTGTGTGTCTGTGTTACTGGGTGTCAGTTTATGGCTTTGTTACTTGGTGTCAGTGTATGTCTTTGTTACTTGGTGTACGTGTGTTTCTGTGTTACTGGGTATCAGTGTCTGTCTTTGTTACTTGGTGTAAGTGTGTGTCTGTGTTACTGGGTATCTGTGTATGTCTTTATTACTTGGTGTCAGTGTATGTCTGTGTTACTTGGTGTAAGTGTGTGTCTGTGTTACTGGGTATCAGTGTATGTCTTTGTTACTTGGTGTATGTTTGTGTCTGTGTTACTGGGTATCAGTGTATGTCTTTGTTACTTGGTGTCAGTGTATGACTTTGTTACTTGGTGTAAGTGTATGTCTGTGTTACTTGGTGTCAGTGTATGTCTTTGTTACTTGTTGTAAGTGTGTGTCTGTGTTACTGGGTGTCAGTGTGTGTCTGTGTTACTTGGTGTAAGTTTGAGTCTTTGTTACTTGGTGTCCGTGTGTGTCTGTGTTACTGGGTGTCAGTTTATGTCTTTGTTACTTGGTGTCAGTGTATGTCTTTGTTACTTGGTGTACTTGTGTGTCTGTGTTACTGGGTATCAGCGTCTGTCTTTGTTACTTGGTGTAAGTGTGCGTCTGTGTTACTGGGTATCAGTGTATGTCTTTGTTACTTGTTGTCAGTGTATGTCTGTGCTACTTGGTATAAGTATGTGTCTGTGTTACTGGGTATCAGTGTATGTCTTTGTTACTTGGTGTAAGTGTATGTCTTTTTTACTTGGTGTCAGTGTATGTCTTTGTTACTTGGTGTAATTGTGTGTCTGTGTTACTTGGTGAAAGTGTGTGTCTGTGTTACTTGGCATCAGTGTATGTCTTTGTTACTTGGTGTAAGTGTGTATCTATGTTACTGGGTAACAGGGAATGTCTTTGTTACTTGGTGTCAGTGTATGTCTGTGTTACTTGGTGTAAGTGTGTGTCTTTGTTACTTCCTGTAATTGTATGTCTTTGTTACTTGGTATCAGTGTTTGTCTTTGTGACTTGGTGTCAGTGTATGTCTTTGTGACTGGGTGTTAGTTTGTGTCTGTGTTACTTGGTGTAAGTGTGTGTCTGTGTTACTTTGTATCAGTGTATGTCTTTGTTACTTGGTGTAAGTGTGTGTCTGTGTTACTGGGTAACAGTGTATGTCTTTGTTACTTGGTGTCAGTGTATGTCTGTGTTACTTGGTGTAAGTGTGTGTCTTTGTTACTTGGTGTAATTGTATGTCTTTGTTCCTTGGTGTCAGTGTATGTCTTTGTTACTTGGTGTAAGTGTGTGTTTGTGTTACTTGTTGTAATTGTGTGTCTGTGTTACTTGCTATCAGTGTATGTCTTTGTTACTTGGTGTAAGTGTGTGTCTGTGTTACAGGGTAACTGTGTATGTCTTTGTTACTTGATGTCAGTGTATGTCTGTGTTACTTGGTGTAAGTGTGTGTCTTTGTTACCTGGTGTAATTGTGTGTCTTTGTTACTTGGTGTCAGTGTATGTTTTCGTTACTTGGTGTAAGTGTGTGTCTGTGCTCCTGGGTATCAGTGTATGTCTTTGTTACTTGGTGTCAGTGTATGTCTTTGTAACTTGGTGTCAATGTATGTCTTTTTTACTGGGTGTCAGTGGATGTCTTTGTGACTTGGTGTCAGTGTATGTCTTTGTTACTGTGTGTCAGTTTATGGCTTTGTTACTTGGTGCCACTGTATGTCTTTGTTTCTTTGTGTCAGTGTATGTCTGTATTACTTGCTGTAAGTGTATGTCTTTGTTACTTGGTGTAAGTGTGTGTCTGTGTTACTTGTTCTCAGTGTATGTACTTTTTACTTGGTGTCAGTGTATGTCTTTGTTACTTGGTGTAAGTGTATGTCTTTTTTACTTGGTGTCAGTGTATGTCTTTGTTACTTGATGTCAGTGTATGTCTGTGTTACTTGGTGTAAGTGTGTGTCTTTGTTACCTGGTGTAATTGTGTGTCTTTGTTACTTGGTGTCAGTGTATGTTTTCGTTACTTGGTGTAAGTGTGTGTCTGTGCTCCTGGGTATCAGTGTATGTCTTTGTTACTTGGTGTCAGTGTATGTCTTTGTGACTTGGTGTCAATGTATGTCTTTTTTACTGGGTGTCAGTGGATGTCTTTGTGACTTGGTGTCAGTGTATGTCTTTGTTACTGTGTGTCAGTTTATGGCTTTGTTACTTGGTGCCACTGTATGTCTTTGTTACTTTGTGTCAGTGTATGTCTGTATTACTTGCTGTCAGTGTATGTCTTTGTTACTTGGTGTAAGTGTGTGTCTGTGTTACTTGTTCTCAGTGTATGTACTTTTTACTTGGTGTCAGTGTATGTCTTTGTTACTTGGTGTAAGTGTGTGTCTGTGTTACTGGGTGTCAGTGTGCGTCTGTGTTACTTGGTGTATGTGTGTGTCTTTGTTACTTGGTGTCCGTGTGTGTCTGTGTTACTGGGTGTCAGTTTATGTCTTTGTTACTTGGTGTCAGTGTATGTCTGTGTTACTTTGTGTAAGTGTGTGTCTGTGTTACTGGGTATCAGTGTCTGTCTTTGTTACTTGGTGTAAGTGCGTGTCTGTGTTACTGGGTATCAGTGTATGTCTTTGTTACTTGGTGTCAGTGTATGTCTGTGTTACTTGGTGTAAGTGTGTGTCTGTGTTACTGGGTATCAGTGTATGTCTTTGTTACTTGGTGTATGTTTGTGTCTGAGTTACTGGGTATCAGTGTATGTCTTTGTTACTTGGTGTCAGTGTATGTCTTTGTTACTTGGTGTAAGTGTATGTCTTTGTTACTTGGTATCAGTGTATGTCTTTGTTACTTGGTGTAAGTGTGTGTCTGTGTTACTGGGTGTCAGTGTGTGTCTGTGTTACATGGTGTAAGTGTATGTCTTTGTTACTTTGTGTCAGTGTATGTCTGTATTACTTGCTGTAAGTGTATGTCTTTGTTACTTGGTGTAAGTGTGTGTCTGTGTTACTTGTTCTCAGTGTATGTACTTTTTACTTGGTGTCAGTGTATGTCTTTGTTACTTGGTGTAAGTGTGTGTCTGTGTTACTGGGTGTCAGTGTGCGTCTGTGTTACTTGGTGTATGTGTGTGTCTTTGTTACTTGGTGTCCCTGTGTGTCTGTGTTACTGGGTGTCAGTTTATGTCTTTGTTACTTGGTGTCAGTGTATGTCTGTGTTACTTTGTGTACGTGTGTGTCTGTGTTACTGGGTATCAGTGTCTGTCTTTGTTACTTGGTGTAAGTGCGTGTCTGTGTTACTGGGTATCAGTGTATGTCTTTGTTACTTGGTGTCAGTGTATGTCTGTGTTACTTGGTGTAAGTGTGTGTCTGTGTTACTGGGTATCAGTGTATGTCTTTGTTACTTGGTGTATGTTTGTGTCTGAGTTACTGGGTATCAGTGTATGTCTTTGTTACTTGGTGTCAGTGTATGTCTTTGTTACTTGGTGTAATTGTATGTCTTTGTTACTTGGTATCAGTGTATGTCTTTGTTACTTGGTGTAAGTGTGTGTCTGTGTTACTGGGTGTCAGTGTGTGTCTGTGTTACATGGTGTAAGTGTGTGTCTTTGTTACTTGGTGTCCGTGTGTGTCTGTGATACTGGGTGTCAGTTTATGTCTTTGTTACTTGGTGTCAGTGTATGTCTTTGTTACTTGGTGTACTTGTGTGTCTGTGTTACTTGGCATCAGTGTATGACTTTGTTACTTGGTGCAAGTGTGTATCTGTGTTATTTGGTGTAAGTGTGTGTCTTTGTTACATGGTGTAATTGTATGTCTTTGTTACTTGGTGTCAGTGTATGTCTTTGTTACTTGGTTTAAGTGTGTGTTTGTGTTACTTGTTGTAATTGTGTGTCTGTGTTACTTGGTATCAGTGTATGTCTTTGTTACTTGGTGTAAGAGTGTGTCTGTGTTACTGGGTAACAGTGTATGTCTTTGTTACTTGGTGTCAGTGTATGTCCGATAACTTGGTGTCAGTGTGTGTCTTTGTTACTTGGTGTAATTGTATGTCTTTGTTACTTGTTGTCAGTGTATGTCTTTGTTACTTGGTGTAAGTGTGTGTTTGTGTTACTTGTTGTAATTGTGTGTCTGTGTTACTTGCTATCAGTGTATGTCTTTGTTACTTGGTGTAATTGTATGTCTTTGTTACTTGGTGTATGTTTGTGTCTGTGTTACTGGGTATCAGTGTATGTCTTTGTTACTTGGTGTCAGTGTATGTCTGTGTTACTTGGTTTAAGTGTGTGTCTGTCTTTCTGGGTATCAGTGTATGTCTTTGTTACTTGGTGTATGTTTGTGTCTGTGTTACTGGGTATCAGTGTATGTCTTTGTTACTTGGTGTAAGTGTATGTCTTTGTTACTTGGTGTCAATGTATGTCTTTGTTACTTGGTGTCAGTGTATGTCTTTGTTCCTTGGTGTACTTGTGTGTCCGTGTTACTGGGTATCAGTGTCTGTCTTTGTTACTTGGTGTAAGTGTGCGTCTGTGTTACTGGGTATCAGTGTATGTCTTTGTGACTTGGTGTCAGTGTATGTCTTTGTTCCTTGGTGTACTTGTGTGTCTGTGTTACTGGGTATCAGTGTCTGTCTTTGTTACTTGGTGTAAGTGTGCGTCTGTGTTACTGGGTATCAGTGTATGTCTTTGTTACTTGTTGTCAGTGTATGTCTGTGCTACTTGGTATAAGTGTGTGTCTGCGTTACTGGGCATCAGTGTATGTCTTTGTTACTTGGTGTAAGTGTGTGTCTGTGTTACTGGGTATCAGTGTATGTCTTTGTTACATGGTGTAAGTGTATGTCTTTTTTACTTGGTGTCAGTGTATGTCTTTGTTTCTTGGTGTAAGTATGTGTCAGTGTTACTTGGTGAAAGTGTGTGTCTGTGTTACTTGGCATCAGTGTATGTCTTTGTTACTTGGTGTAGGTGTGTGTCTGTGTTACTGGGTAACAGTGTATGTCTTTGTTACTTGGTGTCAGTGCATGTCTGTGTTACTTGGTGTAAGTGTGTGTCTTTGTTACTTCGTGTAATTGTATGTCTTTGTTATTTGGTATCAGTGTTTGTCTTTGTGACTTGGTGTCAGTGTATGTCTTTGTTACTGGGTGTAAGTTTGTGTCTGTGTTACTTGGTGAAAGTGTGTGTCTGTGTTACTTGGCATCAGTGTATGTCTTTGTTACTTGGTGTAAGTGTGTGTCTGTGTTACTGGGTAACAGTGTATGTCTTTGTTACTTGGTGTCAGTGTATGTCTGTGTTACTTGGTGTAAGTGTATGTCTTTGTTACTTCGTGTAATTGTATGTCTGTGTTACTGGGTATCAGTGTCTGTCTTTGTTACTTGGTGTAAGTGTGCGTCTGTGTTACTGGGCATCAGTGTATGTCTTTGTTACTTGTTGTCAGTGTATGTCTGTGCTACTTGGTATAAGTGTGTGTCTGTGTTACTGGGTATCAGTGTATGTCTTTGTTACTTGGTGTAAGTGTGTGTCTGTGTTACTGGGTATCAGTGTATGTCTTTGTTACATGGTGTAAGTGTATGTCTTTTTTACTTGGTGTCAGTGTATGTCTTTGTTTCTTGGTGTAAGTGTGTGTCTGTGTTACTTGGTAAAAGTGTGTGTCTGTGTTACTTGGCATCAGTGTATGTCTTTGTTACTTGGTGTAGGTGTGTGTCTGTGTTACTGGGTAACAGTGTATGTCTTTGTTACTTGGTGTCAGTGTATGTCTGTGTTACTTGGTGTAAGTGTGTGTCTTTGTTACTTCGTGTAATTGTATGTCTTTGTTACTTGGTATCAGTGTTTGTCTTTGTGACTTGGTGTCAGTATATGTCTTTGTTACTGGGTGTAAGTTTGTGTCTGTGTTACTTGGTGAATGTGTGTGTCTGTGTTACTTGGCATCAGTGTATGTCTTTGTTACTTGGTGTTAGTGTGTGTCTGTGTTACTGGGTAACAGTGTATGTCTTTGTTACTTGGTGTCAGTGTATGTCTGTGTTACATGGTGTAAGTGTGTGTCTTTGTTACTTGGTGTTTTTGTAGGTCTTTGTTACTTGGTGTCAGTGTATGTCTTTGTTACTTGGTGTAAGTGTGTGTTTGTGTTACTTGTTGTAATTGTGTGTCTGTGTTACTTGGTATCAGTGTATGTCTTTGTTACTTGGTGTAAGTGTATGTCTGTGTTACTTGGTGTAAGTATGTGTCTTTGTTACTTGGTGTAATTGTATGTCTTTTTTACTTGGTGTCAGTGTATGTCTTTGTTACTTGGTGTAAGTGTGTGTTTGTGTTACTTGTTGTAACTGTGTGTCTGTCTTACTTGCTATCAGGGTATGTCTTTGTTACTTGGTGTAAGTGTGTGTCTGTGTTACTGGGTAACAGGGTATGTCTTTGTTACTTGGTGTTAGCGCATGTCTGTGTTACTTGGTGTAAGTGTGTGTCTTTGTTACTTGATGTAATTGTATGTCTTTGTTACTTGGTGTATGTTTGTGTCTGTGTTACTGGGTATCAGTGTATGTCTTTGTTACTTGGTGTCAGTGTATGTCTGTGCTACTTGGTGTAAGTGTGTGTCTGTGTTACTGGGTATCAGTGTATGTCTTTGTTACTTGGTGTATGTTTGTGTCTGTGTTACTGGGTATCAGTGTATGTCTTTGTTACTTGGTGTAAGTGTATGTCTTTGTTACTTGATGTCAGTGTATGTCTTTGTTACTTGGTGTAAGTGTGTGTCTGTGTTACTGGGTGTCAGTGTGTGTCTGTGTTACTTGGTGTAAGTGTGTGTCTTTGTTACTTGGTGTCCGTGTGTGTCTGTGATACTGGGTGTCAGTTTATGTCTTTGTGACTTGGTGTCAGTGTATGTCTTTGTTCCTTTGTGTACTTGTGTCTCTGTGTTACTGGGTATCAGTGTCTGCCTTTGTTACTTGGTGTAAGTGTGCGTCTGTGTTACTGGGTATCTGTGTATGTCTTTGTTACTTGTTGTCAGTGTATGTCTTCGTTACTTGGTGGCAGTGTATGTCTGTGTTACTTGGTGTAATTGTATGTCTTTGTTACTTGGTGTCAGTGTATGTCTTCGTTACTTGGTGTCAGTGTGTGTCTTTGTGACTTGGTGTCAGTGTATGTCTTTTTTACTGGGTGTCAGTGGATGTCTTTGTGACTTGGTGTCAGTGTATGTCTTTGTTACTGTGTCTCAGTTTATGTCTTTGTTACTTGGTGTCAGTGTATGTCTGTGTTACTTGGTCTAAATGTGTGTCTTTGTTACTTGGTGTAAGTGTGTATCTGTGTTACTGGGTATCAGTGTATGTTTTTGTTACTTGTTGTCAGTGTATGTCTTTGTTACTTGGTGTAAGTGTGTGTCTGTGTTACTGGGTGTCTGTGTATGTCTTTGTTACTTGGTGTCAGTGTATGTTTGTGTTACATGGTGTCAGTGTGTGTCTGTGTTACTGGGTATCAGTGTATGTCTTTGTTTCTTGGTGTCAGTGTATGTCTTTGTTACTTGGTGTCCGTGTTTGTCTTTGTTACTTGGTGTAACTGTGTGTCTGTGTTACTGGGTATCAGTGTATGTCTTTGTGACTTGGTGTCAGTGTATGTCTGTGTTACTGGGTATCAGTGCATGTCTTTGTTACATGGTGTCAGTGTATGTCTGTGTTACTTGGTGTAAGTGTGTGTCTTTGCTTCTTGGTGTCAGTGTATGTCTGTGTTACTGGGTATCACTGCATGTCTTTGTTACTGGGTGTCAGTGTCTGCTTCGTTACTTGGTGTCAGTGTTTGTCTTTGTTACTGGGTGTCAGTGTCTGTCTTTGTGACTTGGTGTCAGTGTATGTCTTTGTTACTTGGTGTAAGTGTCTGTCTGTGTTAATGGGTAACAGTGTTTGTCTTTGTTACTTGGTGTCAGTGTATGTCTTTGTTACTTGGTGTCAGTGTGTGTCTTTGTTACTTGGTCTAATTGTATTTCTTTGTTAGTTGGTGTAAGTGTGTGTCTTTGTTACTTGGTGTAATTGTATGTATTTGTTACTTGGTGGCAGTGTATGTCTGTGTTACTTGGTGTAATTGTATGTCTTTGTTACTTGGTGTCAGTGTTTGTCTTTGTTACTTGGTGTCAGTGTGTGTCTTTGTTACTTGGTGTAATTGTATGTCTTTGTTACATGGTGTAAGTGTGTGTCTTTGTTACTTGGTGTAATTGTATGTCTTTGTTACTTGGTGGCAGTGTATGTCTGTGTTACTTGGTGTAATTGTATGTCTTTGTTACTTGGTGTCAGTGTATGTCTTCGTTACTTGGTGTCAGTGTGTGTCATTGTGACTTGGTGTCAGTGTATGTCTTTGTTACTGTGTCTCAGTTTATGTCTTTGTTACTTGGTGTCAGTGTATGTCTGTGTTACTTGGTGTAAGTGTGTGTCTTTGTTACTTGGTGTAAGTGTGTATCTGTGTTACTGGGTATCAGTGTATGTTTTTGTTACTTGTTGTCAGTGTATGTCTTTGTTACTTGGTGTAAGTGTGTGTCTGTGTTACTGGGTGATGTGTATGTCTTTGTTACTTGGTGTCAGTGTATGTTTGTGTTACATGGTGTCAGTGTGTGTCTGTGTTACTGGGTATCAGTGTATGTCTTTGTTTCTTGGTGTCAGTGTATGTCTTTGTTACTTGGTGTCAGTGTTTGTCTTTGTTACTTGGTGTAACTGTGTGTCTGTGTTACTGGGTATCAGTGTATGCCTTTGTGACTTGGTGTCAGTGTATGTCTGTGTTACTGGGTATCAGTGCATGTCTTTGTTACATGGTGTCAGTGCATGTCTGTGTTACTTAGTGTCAGTGTATGTCTTTGTTACTTGGTGTCAGTGTATGTCTGTGTTACTTGGTGTAAGTGTGTGTCTTTGCTTCTTGGTGTCAGTGTATGTCTGTGTTACTGTGTATCACTGCATGTCTTTGTTACTGGGTGTCAGTGTCTGCTTCGTTACTTGCTGTCAGTGTTTGTCTTTGTTACTGGTGTCATTGTCTGCCTTTGTGACTTGGTGTCAGTGTATGTCTTTGTTACTTGGTGTAAGTCTGTGTCTGTGTTACTGTGTATCAGTATATCTCTTTGTTTGTTGGTGTCAGTGTATGTCTTTGTTACTTGGTGTCAGTGTATGTCTGTGTTACTGGGTATCAGTGCATGTCTTTGTTACATGGTGTCAGTGTATGTCTGTGTTACTTGGTGTCAGTGTATGTCTTTGTTACTTGGTGTCAGTGTATGTCTGTGTTACTTGGTGTAAGTGTGTGTCTTTGCTACTTGGTGTCAGTGCATGTCTGTGTTACCGGGGATCACTGCATGTCTTTGTTACTTGGTGTAAGTGTGTGTCTTTGTTACTTGGTGTAATTGTATGCCTTTGTTACTTGGTGTCAGCGTTTGTCTTTGTTACTTGGTGTAAGTGTGTGTCTGTGTTACTGGGTAACAGTGTATGTCTTTGTTACTTGGTGTCAGTGTATGTCTTTGTTACTTGGTGTCAGTGTATGTCTTTGTTACTTGGTGTCAGTGTTTGTCTTTGTTACTTGGTGTAACTGTGTGTCTGTGTTACGGGGTATCAGTGTTTGTCTTTGTGACTTGGTGTCAGTGTATGTCTGTGTTACTGGGTATCAGTACATGTCTTTGTTACATGGTGTCAGTGTATGTCTGTGTTACTGGGTGTCTGTGTATGTCATTGTTACTTGGTGTAAGTGTGTATCTGTGTTACTGGGTATCAGTGCATGTTTTTGTTACTTGTTGTCAGTGTAAGTCTTTGTTACTTGGTGCAAGTGTGTGTCTGTGTTACTGGGTGTCTGTGTATGTCTTTGTTACTTGGTGTCAGTGTATGTTTGTGTTACATGGTGTCAGTGTGTGTCTGTGGTACTGGGTATCAGTGTATGTCTTTGTTTCTTGGTGTCAGTGTATGTCTTTGTTACTTGGTGTCAGTGTTTGTCTTTGTTACTTGGTGCAACTGTGTGTCTGTGTTACTGGGTATCAGTGTATGTCTTTGTGACTTGGTGTCAGTGTATGTCTGTGTTTCTGGGTATCAGTGCATGTCTTTGTTACATGGTGTCAGTGTATGTCTGTGTTACTTGGTGTCAGTGTATGTCTTTGTTTCTTGGGTCAATGTATGTCTGTGTTACTTGGTGTAAGTGTGTGTCTTTGCTTCTTGGTGTCAGTGGATGTCTGTGTTACTGGGTATCACTGCATGTCTTTGTTACTGGGTGTCAGTGTCTGCTTCGTTACTTGGTGTCAGTGTTTGTCTTTGTTACTGGGTGTCAGTGTCTGTCTTTGTGACTTGGTGTCAGTGTATGTCTTTGTTACTTGGTGTAAGTCTCTGTCTGTGTTACTGTGTATCAGTATATGTCTTTGTTTGTTGGTGTCAGTGTAGGTCTTTGTTACTTGGTGTCAGTGTATGTCTGTGTTACTGGGTATCAGTGCATGTCTTTGTTACATGGTGTCAGTGTATGTCTGTGTTACTTGGTGTCAGTGTATGTCTTTGTTACTTGGTGTCAGTGTATGTCTGTGTTACTTGGTGTAAGTGTGTGTCTTTGCTACTTGGTGTCAGTGTATGTCTGTGTTACTGGGTGTCAGTGTGTGTCTTTGTTACTTGGTGTCAGCGTATGTCTTTGTTACTTGGTGTAAGTGTGTGTCTGTGTTACTGGGTAACAGTGTATGTCTTTGTTACTTGGTGTCAGTGTATGTCTTTGTTACTTGGTGTCAGTGTGTGTCTTTGTTACTTGGTGTAATTGTATGTATTTGTTACTTGCTGTAAGTGTGTGTCTTTGTTCCTTGGTGTAATTGTATGTCTTTGTTACTTGGTGGCAGTGTATGTCTTTGTTACTTGGTGTAATTGTATGTCTTTGTTACTTGGTGTCAGTGTATGTCTTCGTTACTTGGTGTCAGTGTGTGTCTTTGTGACTTGGTGTCAGTGTATGTCTTTTTTACTGGGTGTCAGTGGATGTCTTTGTGACTTGGTGTCAGTGTATGTCTTTGTTACTTTGTCTCAGTTTATGTCTTTGTTACTTGGTGTCAGTGTATGTCTTTGTTACTTGGTTTCAGTGTATGTCTGTGTTACTTGGTGTAAGTGTGTGTCTTTGTTACTTGGTGTAAGTGTGTATCTGTGTTACTGGGTATCAGTGTATGTTTTTGTTACTTGGTGTCAGTGTATGTCTTTGTTACTTGGTGTACGTGTGTGTCTGTGTTACTGGGTGTCTGTGTATGTCTTTGTTACTTGATGTCAGTGTATGTCTGTGTTACTTGGTGTAAGTGTGTGTCTGTGTTACTGGGTATCAGTGTATGTCTTTGTTACTTCGTGTGTGTGTGTATCTATGTTACTGTGTATCAGTGTATGTCTTTGTTATTTGGTGTGAGTGTGTGTCTGTGTTACTGGGTATCAGTGTATGTCTTTGTTACTTGGTGTCAGTGTATGTCTTTGATACTTGATGTCAGTGTATGTCTGTGTTACTTGGTGTAAGTGTGTGTCTTTGTTACTTGGTGTAAGCGTATGCCTTAGTTACTTGGTGTCAGTGTATGTCTTTGTTACTTGGTGTCAGTGTGTGTCGTTGTTACTGGGAATCAGTGTCTGTCTTTGCGACTTGGTATCAGTGTATGTCTTTGTGGCTTGGTGTCATTGTATGTCTTTATTACAGGGTGTCAGTGTGTGTCTGTGTTACTTCGTGTCAGTGTATGTCTCTGTCACTGTGTATCAGTGTTTCTCTGTGTTACTGGGGGTCAGTGTGAGTTTGTTTGTGTTAATGGGTGTCAGTGTGTGTCTGTGTTACTGGGTAACAGTGTATGACTTTGATGCTGGGTGTCAGTGCATGTCTGTGTTACTGGGTATCAGTGTATGTCTTTGTTTTTTGGTGTAACTGTATTTATTTGTTACTTGGTGTCAGTGTATGTCTTTGTACTTGATGTAAGTGGATGTCTTTGTTACTTGGTGTCAGTGTATGTCTGTGTTACTTGGTGTAAGTGTATGTCTTTGTTACTGGGTATCATTGTATGTCTGTGTTACTTGTCGTAAGTGTATGTCTTTGTTACTTGGTGTCAGTGTATGTCTTTGTTACTTGGTGTAAGTGTGTGTCTATGTTATTGGGTATCAGTGTATGTCTTTGTTACTTGGTTTAAGTTTGTGTCTGTGTTACTGGGTATCAGTGTATGTCTTCGTTACTTGGTGTCAGTGTATGTCTTTGTTACTTGGTGTAAGTGTATGTCTTTGTTATTTGGTGTCAGTGTATGTCTTTGTTACTTGGTGTCAGTGTATGTCTGTGTTACTTTTTGTAAGTGTATGTCTTTGTTACTTGGTGTAATTGTATGTCTGTGTTACTTCGTGTAAGTGTGTGCCTTTGTTACTTGGTGCAAATGTATGTCTTTGTTACTTGGTGTCAGTGTATGTCTGTGTTACCGGGTATCAGTGTATGTCTTTGTTACTTGGTGTCAGTGTATGTCTTTGTTACTTGGTGCAATTGTATGTCTTTGTTACATGGTGTAAGTGTATGTCTTTGTTACTTGGTGTCAGTGCTTGCCTCTGTTACTTGGTGGAAGTGTGTGTCTGTGTTACTGGGTATCAGTGTATGTCTGTGTTTCTTTGTGTCAGTGTATGTTTGTGTTACTTGGTGTAAGTGTGTATCTGTGTTACTGGGTATCAGTGTATGTCTTTGTTACTTGGTGTGAGTGTGTGTCTGTGTATGTCTTTGTTACTGTGGGTCTGACTTTCTCTATGTTACTGGGTGTCAGTCTGTGTTTGTTTGTGTTACTGGGTGTCAGTGTGTGTCCGTGTTACTTGGTGTAAGTGTATATCTTTGTTTCTTGGTGTCAGTGTATGTCTTTGTTACTTGGTGTCAGTGTTTGTCTTTGTTACTTGGTGTAACTGTGTGTCTGTGTTACTGCCTATCAGTGTATGTCTTTGTGACTTGGTGTCAGTGTATGTCTTTGTTACTGGGTGTCAGTGTATATCTTTGTTACTTGGTGTAAGTCTGTGTCTGTGTTACTGGGTATCAGTGTATGTCTTTGTTTGTTGGTGTCAGTGTATGTCTTTGTTACTTGGTGTCAGTGTATGTCTGTGTTACTAGGTATCAGTGCATGTCTTTGTTACATGGTGTCAGTGTATGTCTGTGTTACTTGGTGTCAGTGTATGTCTTTGTTACTTGGTGTCAGCGTATGTCTGTGTTACTTGGTGTAGGTGTGTGTCTTTGCTACTTGGTGTTAGTGTATGTCTGTGTTACTGGGTATCACTGCATGTCTTTGTTACATGGTGTCACTGTATGTCTGTGTTACTTGGTGTAACTGTATGTCTTTGTTACTGGGTGTCAGTGTCTGCTTCGTTACTTGGTGTCAGTGTTTGTCTTTGTTACTGGGTGTCAGTGTCTGTCTTTGTGACTTGGTGTCAGTGTATGTCTTTGTTACTTGGTGTCAGTGTATGACTTTGTTACTTGGTGTAAGTGTGTGTCTGTTTTACTGGGTATCAGTGTTTATCTTTGTTACTTGGTGTAAGTGTGTGTCTGTGTTACTGGGTATCAGTGCATGTCTTTGTTACATGGTGTCAGTGTATGTCTTTGTTACTTGGTGTCAGTGTGTGTCTTTGTTACTTGGTGTAATTGTATGTCTTTGTTACTTGGTGTAAGTGTGTGTCTTTGTTACTTGATGTAATTGTATGTCTTTGTTACTTGGTGTCAGCGTATGTCTTTGTTACTTGGTGTAAGTGTGTGTCTGTGTTACTGGGTAACAGTAAATGTCTTTGTGACTTGGTGTCAGTGTATGTCTTTGTTACTTGGTGTAAGTCTGTGTCTGTGTTACTGGGTATCAGTATATGTCTTTGTTTATTGGTGTCAGTGTATGTCTTTGTTACTTGGTGTCAGTGTATGTCTGTGTTACTGGGTATCAGTGCATGTCTTTGTTACATAGTGTCAGTGTATGTCTGTGTTACTTGGTGTCAGTGTATGTCTTTGTTACTTGGTGTCAGTGTATGTCTGTGTTACTTGGTGTAAGTGTGTGTCTTTGCTACTTGGTGTCAGTGTATGTCTGTGTTACTGGGTATCACTGCATGTCTTTGTTACTTGGTGTAAGTGTGTGTCTTTGTTACTTGATGTAATTGTATGTCTTTGTTACTTGGTGTCAGCGTATGTCTTTGTTACTTGGTGTAAGTGTGTGTCTGTGTTACTGGGTAACAGTGTATGTCTTTGTTACTTGGTGTCAGTGTATGTCTTTGTTACTTGGTGTCAGTGTGTGTCTTTGTTACTTGGTGTAATTGTATGTCTTTGTTACTTGGTGTAAGTGTGTGTCTTTGCTACTTGGTGTAATTGTATGTCTTTGTTACTTGGTGTCAGTGTATGTCTTCGTTACTTGGTGTCAGTGTGTGTCTTTTTGACTTGGTGTCAGTTTATGTCTTTTTTACTGGGTGTCAGTGGATGTCTTTGTGACTTGGTGTCAGTGTATGGCTTTGTTACTGTGTCTCAGTTTATGTCTTTGTTACTTGGTGTCAGTGTATGTCTTTGTTACTTGGTGTCAGTGTATGTCTGTGTTACTTGGTGTAAGTGTGTGTCTTTGTTACTTGGTGTAAGTGTGCATCTGCGTTACTGGGTATCAGTGTATGTTTTTGTTACTTGGTGTCAGTGTATGTCTTTGTTACTTGGTGTACGTGTGTGTCTGTGTTACTGGGTGTCTGTGTATGTCTTTGTTACTAGATGTCAGTGTATGTCTGTGTTACTTGGTGTAAGTGTGTGTCTTAGTTACTGGGTGTCAGTGTAGGTCTTTGATACTTGCTGTAAGTGTGTGTCTGTGTTACTGGGTATCAGTGTATGTCTTTGTTACTTCGTGTGTGTGTGTGTCTGTGTTACTGTGTATGTCTTTGTTATTTGGTGTCAGTGTATTTCAAAATACTTGGTGTAAGTGTATGTCTTTGTTACTTGATATAATTGTCTGTCTTTGTTACTTGGTGTCAGTGTATGTCTGTGTTACTTGGTGTCAGTGTATGTCTTTGGTACTTGGTGTAAGTGTATGTCTTTGTTACTTGGTGTCAGTGTATGTCTTTGTTACTTGGTGTCAGTGTGTGCCTGTGTTACTGGGTATCAGTGTATGTCTTTGTTACTTGGTGTCAGTGTATGTCTGTGTTACTTGGTGTAAGTGTGTGTCTGTGTTACTGGGTATCAGTGTATGTCTTTGTTACTTGGTGTCAGTGTATGTCTTTGATACTTGATGTCAGTGTATGTCTTTGTTACTTGGTGTAAGTGTATGTCTTTGTTACTTGGTGTCAGTGTATGTCTGTGTTACTTGGTGTAAGTGTGTGTCTTTGTTACTTGGTGTAAGTGTGTATCTGTGTTACTGGGTATCAGTGTATGTCTTTGTTACTTGGTGTCAGTGTATGTCTTTGATACTTGATGTCAGTGTATGACTGTGTTACTTGGTGTAAGTGTATGTCTTTGATACTTGGTGTCAGTGTATGTCTTTGTTACTTGGTGTACGTCTGTGTCTGTGTTACTGGGTGTCTGTGTATGTCTTTGTTACTTGATGTCAGTGTATGTCTGAGTTACTTGGTGTAAGTGTGTGTCTTAGTTACTGGGTGTCAGTGTATGTCTTTGTTACTTGGTGTAACTGTGTGTCTGTGTTACTGGGTGTCAGTGTGTGTCATTGTGACTTGGTGTCAGTGTATGTCTTTGTTACTGTGTCTCAGTTTATGTCTTTGTTACTTGGTGTCAGTGTATGTCTGTGTTACTTGGTGTAAGTGTGTGTCTTTGTTACTTGGTGTAAGTGTGTATCTGTGTTACTGGGTATCAGTGTATGTTTTTGTTACTTGTTGTCAGTGTATGTCTTTGTTACTTGGTGTAAGTGTGTGTCTGTGTTACTGGGTGATGTGTATGTCTTTGTTACTTGGTGTCAGTGTATGTTTGTGTTACATGGTGTCAGTGTGTGTCTGTGTTACTGGGTATCAGTGTATGTCTTTGTTTCTTGGTGTCAGTGTATGTCTTTGTTACTTGGTGTCAGTGTTTGTCTTTGTTACTTGGTGTAACTGTGTGTCTGTGTTACTGGGTATCAGTGTATGCCTTTGTGACTTGGTGTCAGTGTATGTCTGTGTTACTGGGTATCAGTGCATGTCTTTGTTACATGGTGTCAGTGCATGTCTGTGTTACTTAGTGTCAGTGTATGTCTTTGTTACTTGGTGTCAGTGTATGTCTGTGTTACTTGGTGTAAGTGTGTGTCTTTGCTTCTTGGTGTCAGTGTATGTCTGTGTTACTGTGTATCACTGCATGTCTTTGTTACTGGGTGTCAGTGTCTGCTTCGTTACTTGCTGTCAGTGTTTGTCTTTGTTACTGGTGTCATTGTCTGCCTTTGTGACTTGGTGTCAGTGTATGTCTTTGTTACTTGGTGTAAGTCTGTGTCTGCGTTACTGTGTATCAGTATATGTCTTTGTTTGTTGGTGTCAGTGTATGTCTTTGTTACTTGGTGTCAGTGTATGTCTGTGTTACTGGGTATCAGTGCATGTCTTTGTTACATGGTGTCAGTGTATGTCTGTGTTACCTGGTGTCAGTGTATGTCTTTGTTACTTGGTGTCAGTGTATGTCTGTGTTACTTGGTGTAAGTGTGTGTCTTTGCTACTTGGTGTCAGTGCATGTCTGTGTTACTGGGTATCACTGCATGTCTTTGTTACTTGGTGTAAGTGTGCGTCTTTGTTACTTGGTGTAATTGTATGCCTTTGTTACTTGGTGTCAGCGTTTGTCTTTGTTACTTGGTGTAAGTGTGTGTCTGTGTTACTGGGTAACAGTGTATGTCTTTGTTACTTGGTGTCAGTGTATGTCTTTGTTACTTGGTGTCAGTGTTTGTCTTTGTTACTTGGTGTAACTGTGTGTCTGTGTTACTGGGTATCAGTGTGTGTCTTTGTGACTTGGTGTCAGTGTATGTCTGTGTTACTGGGTATCAGTGCATGTCTTTGTTACATGGTGTCAGTGTATGTCTGTGTTACTGGGTGTCTGTGTATGTCATTGTTACTTGGTGTAAGTGTGTATCTGTGTTACTGGGTATCAGCGCATGTTTTTGTTACTTGTTGTCAGTGTATGTCTTTGTTACTTGGTGTAAGTGTGTGTCTGTGTTACTGGGTGTCTGTGTATGTCTTTGTTACTTGTTGTCAGTGTATGTTTGTGTTACATGGTGTCAGTGTGTGTCTGTGTTACTGGGCATCAGTGTATATCTTTGTTTCTTGGTGTCAGTGTATGTCTTTGTTACTTGGTGTCAGAGATTGTCTTTGTTACTTGGTGTAACTGTGTGTCTGTGTTACTAGGTATCAGTGTATGTCTTTGTGACTCGGTGTCAGTGTATGTCTGTGTTTCTGGGTATCAGTGCATGTCTTTGTTACATGGTGTCAGTGTATGTCTGTGTTACTTGGTGTCAGTGTATGTCTTTGTTTCTTGGTGTCAGTTTATGTCTTTGTTACATGGTGTCAGTGTTTGTCTTTGTTACTTGGTGTAACTGTGTGTCTGTGTTACTGGGTATCAGTGTATGTCTTTGTGACTTGGTGTCAGTGTATGTCTCTGTTACTGGGTATCAGTGCATGTCTTTGTTACATGGTGTCAGTGTATGTCTGTGTTACTTAGTGTCAGTGTATGTCTTTGTTACTTGGTGTCAGTGTATGTCTGTGTTACTTGGTGCAAGTGTGTGTCTTTGCTTCTTGGTGTCAGGGTATGTCTGTGTTACTGGGTATCACTGCATGTCTTTGTTACTGGGTGTCAGTGTCTGCTTCGTTACTTGGTGTCAGTGTTTGTCTTTGTTACTGGGTGTCAGTGTCTGTCTTTGTGACTTGGTGTCAGTGTATGTCTTTGTTACTTGGTGTAAGTCTGTGTCTGTGTTACTGTGTATCAGTATATCTCTTTGTTTGTTGGTGTCAGTGTATGTCTTTGTTACTTGGTGTCAGTGTATGTCTGTGTTACTGGGTATCAGTGCATGTCTTTGTTACATGGTGTCAGTGTATGTCTGTGTTACTTGGTGTCAGTGTATGTCTTTGTTACTTGGTGTCAGTGTATGTCTGTGTTACTTGGTGTAAGTGTGTGTCTTTGCTACTTGGTGTCAGTGCATGTCTGTGTTACCGGGGATCACTGCATGTCTTTGTTACTTGGTGTAAGTGTGTGTCTTTGTTACTTGGTGTAATTGTATGCCTTTGTTACTTGGTGTCAGCGTTTGTCTTTGTTACTTGGTGTAAGTGTGTGTCTGTGTTACTGGGTAACAGTGTATGTCTTTGTTACTTGGTGTCAGTGTATGTCTTTGTTACTTGGTGTCAGTGTATGTCTTTGTTACTTGGTGTCAGTGTTTGTCTTTGTTACTTGGTGTAACTGTGTGTCTGTGTTACGGGGTATCAGTGTTTGTCTTTGTGACTTGGTGTCAGTGTATGTCTGTGTTACTGGGTATCAGTACATGTCTTTGTTACATGGTGTCAGTGTATGTCTGTGTTACTGGGTGTCTGTGTATGTCATTGTTACTTGGTGTAAGTGTGTATCTGTGTTACTGGGTATCAGTGCATGTTTTTGTTACTTGTTGTCAGTGTAAGTCTTTGTTACTTGGTGCAAGTGTGTGTCTGTGTTACTGGGTGTCTGTGTATGTCTTTGTTACTTGGTGTCAGTGTATGTTTGTGTTACATGGTGTCAGTGTGTGTCTGTGGTACTGGGTATCAGTGTATGTCTTTGTTTCTTGGTGTCAGTGTATGTCTTTGTTACTTGGTGTCAGTGTTTGTCTTTGTTACTTGGTGCAACTGTGTGTCTGTGTTACTGGGTATCAGTGTATGTCTTTGTGACTTGGTGTCAGTGTATGTCTGTGTTTCTGGGTATCAGTGCATGTCTTTGTTACATGGTGTCAGTGTATGTCTGTGTTACTTGGTGTCAGTGTATGTCTTTGTTTCTTGGGTCAATGTATGTCTGTGTTACTTGGTGTAAGTGTGTGTCTTTGCTTCTTGGTGTCAGTGGATGTCTGTGTTACTGGGTATCACTGCATGTCTTTGTTACTGGGTGTCAGTGTCTGCTTCGTTACTTGGTGTCAGTGTTTGTCTTTGTTACTGGGTGTCAGTGTCTGTCTTTGTGACTTGGTGTCAGTGTATGTCTTTGTTACTTGGTGTAAGTCTCTGTCTGTGTTACTGTGTATCAGTATATGTCTTTGTTTGTTGGTGTCAGTGTAGGTCTTTGTTACTTGGTGTCAGTGTATGTCTGTGTTACTGGGTATCAGTGCATGTCTTTGTTACATGGTGTCAGTGTATGTCTGTGTTACTTGGTGTCAGTGTATGTCTTTGTTACTTGGTGTCAGTGTATGTCTGTGTTACTTGGTGTAAGTGTGTGTCTTTGCTACTTGGTGTCAGTGTATGTCTGTGTTACTGTGTGTCAGTGTGTGTCTTTGTTACTTGGTGTCAGCGTATGTCTTTGTTACTTGGTGTAAGTGTGTGTCTGTGTTACTGGGTAACAGTGTATGTCTTTGTTACTTGGTGTCAGTGTATGTCTTTGTTACTTGGTGTCAGTGTGTGTCTTTGTTACTTGGTGTAATTGTATGTATTTGTTACTTGCTGTAAGTGTGTGTCTTTGTTCCTTGGTGTAATTGTATGTCTTTGTTACTTGGTGGCAGTGTATGTCTTTGTTACTTGGTGTAATTGTATGTCTTTGTTACTTGGTGTCAGTGTATGTCTTCGTTACTTGGTGTCAGTGTGTGTCTTTGTGACTTGGTGTCAGTGTATGTCTTTTTTACTGGGTGTCAGTGGATGTCTTTGTGACTTGGTGTCAGTGTATGTCTTTGTTACTTTGTCTCAGTTTATGTCTTTGTTACTTGGTGTCAGTGTATGTCTTTGTTACTTGGTTTCAGTGTATGTCTGTGTTACTTGGTGTAAGTGTGTGTCTTTGTTACTTGGTGTAAGTGTGTATCTGTGTTACTGGGTATCAGTGTATGTTTTTGTTACTTGGTGTCAGTGTATGTCTTTGTTACTTGGTGTACGTGTGTGTCTGTGTTACTGGGTGTCTGTGTATGTCTTTGTTACTTGATGTCAGTGTATGTCTGTGTTACTTGGTGTAAGTGTGTGTCTGTGTTACTGGGTATCAGTGTATGTCTTTGTTACTTCGTGTGTGTGTGTATCTATGTTACTGTGTATCAGTGTATGTCTTTGTTATTTGGTGTGAGTGTGTGTCTGTGTTACTGGGTATCAGTGTATGTCTTTGTTACTTGGTGTCAGTGTATGTCTTTGATACTTGATGTCAGTGTATGTCTGTGTTACTTGGTGTAAGTGTGTGTCTTTGTTACTTGGTGTAAGCGTATGCCTTAGTTACTTGGTGTCAGTGTATGTCTTTGTTACTTGGTGTCAGTGTGTGTCGTTGTTACTGGGAATCAGTGTCTGTCTTTGCGACTTGGTATCAGTGTATGTCTTTGTGGCTTGGTGTCATTGTATGTCTTTATTACAGGGTGTCAGTGTGTGTCTGTGTTACTTCGTGTCAGTGTATGTCTCTGTCACTGTGTATCAGTGTTTCTCTGTGTTACTGGGGGTCAGTGTGAGTTTGTTTGTGTTAATGGGTGTCAGTGTGTGTCTGTGTTACTGGGTAACAGTGTATGACTTTGATGCTGGGTGTCAGTGCATGTCTGTGTTACTGGGTATCAGTGTATGTCTTTGTTTTTTGGTGTAACTGTATTTATTTGTTACTTGGTGTCAGTGTATGTCTTTGTACTTGATGTAAGTGGATGTCTTTGTTACTTGGTGTCAGTGTATGTCTGTGTTACTTGGTGTAAGTGTATGTCTTTGTTACTGGGTATCATTGTATGTCTGTGTTACTTGTCGTAAGTGTATGTCTTTGTTACTTGGTGTCAGTGTATGTCTTTGTTACTTGGTGTAAGTGTGTGTCTATGTTATTGGGTATCAGTGTATGTCTTTGTTACTTGGTTTAAGTTTGTGTCTGTGTTACTGGGTATCAGTGTATGTCTTCGTTACTTGGTGTCAGTGTATGTCTTTGTTACTTGGTGTAAGTGTATGTCTTTGTTATTTGGTGTCAGTGTATGTCTTTGTTACTTGGTGTCAGTGTATGTCTGTGTTACTTTTTGTAAGTGTATGTCTTTGTTACTTGGTGTAATTGTATGTCTGTGTTACTTCGTGTAAGTGTGTGCCTTTGTTACTTGGTGCAAATGTATGTCTTTGTTACTTGGTGTCAGTGTATGTCTGTGTTACCGGGTATCAGTGTATGTCTTTGTTACTTGGTGTCAGTGTATGTCTTTGTTACTTGGTGCAATTGTATGTCTTTGTTACATGGTGTAAGTGTATGTCTTTGTTACTTGGTGTCAGTGCTTGCCTCTGTTACTTGGTGGAAGTGTGTGTCTGTGTTACTGGGTATCAGTGTATGTCTGTGTTTCTTTGTGTCAGTGTATGTTTGTGTTACTTGGTGTAAGTGTGTATCTGTGTTACTGGGTATCAGTGTATGTCTTTGTTACTTGGTGTGAGTGTGTGTCTGTGTATGTCTTTGTTACTGTGGGTCTGACTTTCTCTATGTTACTGGGTGTCAGTCTGTGTTTGTTTGTGTTACTGGGTGTCAGTGTGTGTCCGTGTTACTTGGTGTAAGTGTATATCTTTGTTTCTTGGTGTCAGTGTATGTCTTTGTTACTTGGTGTCAGTGTTTGTCTTTGTTACTTGGTGTAACTGTGTGTCTGTGTTACTGCCTATCAGTGTATGTCTTTGTGACTTGGTGTCAGTGTATGTCTTTGTTACTGGGTGTCAGTGTATATCTTTGTTACTTGGTGTAAGTCTGTGTCTGTGTTACTGGGTATCAGTGTATGTCTTTGTTTGTTGGTGTCAGTGTATGTCTTTGTTACTTGGTGTCAGTGTATGTCTGTGTTACTAGGTATCAGTGCATGTCTTTGTTACATGGTGTCAGTGTATGTCTGTGTTACTTGGTGTCAGTGTATGTCTTTGTTACTTGGTGTCAGCGTATGTCTGTGTTACTTGGTGTAGGTGTGTGTCTTTGCTACTTGGTGTTAGTGTATGTCTGTGTTACTGGGTATCACTGCATGTCTTTGTTACATGGTGTCACTGTATGTCTGTGTTACTTGGTGTAACTGTATGTCTTTGTTACTGGGTGTCAGTGTCTGCTTCGTTACTTGGTGTCAGTGTTTGTCTTTGTTACTGGGTGTCAGTGTCTGTCTTTGTGACTTGGTGTCAGTGTATGTCTTTGTTACTTGGTGTCAGTGTATGACTTTGTTACTTGGTGTAAGTGTGTGTCTGTTTTACTGGGTATCAGTGTTTATCTTTGTTACTTGGTGTAAGTGTGTGTCTGTGTTACTGGGTATCAGTGCATGTCTTTGTTACATGGTGTCAGTGTATGTCTGTGTTACTTGGTGTAAGTGTGTGTCTTTGTTACTTGGTGTAATTGTATGTCTTTGCTACTTGGTGTCAGCGTATTTCTTTGTTACTTGGTGTAAGTGTCTGTCTGTGTTACTGGGTAACAGTGTTTGTCTTTGTTACTTGGTGTCAGTGTATGTCTTTGTTACTTGGTGTCAGTGTGTGTCTGTGTTACTGGGTGTCTGTGTATGTCATTGTTACTTGGTGTAAGTGTGTATCTGTGTTACTGGGTATCAGTGCATGTTTTTGTTACTTGTTGTCAGTGTAAGTCTTTGTTACTTGGTGCAAGTGTGTGTCTGTGTTACTGGGTGTCTGTGTATGTCTTTGTTACTTGGTGTCAGTGTATGTTTGTGTTACATGGTGTCAGTGTGTGTCTGTGGTACTGGGTATCAGTGTATGTCTTTGTTTCTTGGTGTCAGTGTATGTCTTTGTTACTTGGTGTCAGTGTTTGTCTTTGTTACTTGGTGCAACTGTGTGTCTGTGTTACTGGGTATCAGTGTATGTCTTTGTGACTTGGTGTCAGTGTATGTCTGTGTTTCTGGGTATCAGTGCATGTCTTTGTTACATGGTGTCAGTGTATGTCTGTGTTACTTGGTGTCAGTGTATGTCTTTGTTTCTTGGGTCAATGTATGTCTGTGTTACTTGGTGTAAGTGTGTGTCTTTGCTTCTTGGTGTCAGTGGATGTCTGTGTTACTGGGTATCACTGCATGTCTTTGTTACTGGGTGTCAGTGTCTGCTTCGTTACTTGGTGTCAGTGTTTGTCTTTGTTACTGGGTGTCAGTGTCTGTCTTTGTGACTTGGTGTCAGTGTATGTCTTTGTTACTTGGTGTAAGTCTCTGTCTGTGTTACTGTGTATCAGTATATGTCTTTGTTTGTTGGTGTCAGTGTAGGTCTTTGTTACTTGGTGTCAGTGTATGTCTGTGTTACTGGGTATCAGTGCATGTCTTTGTTACATGGTGTCAGTGTATGTCTGTGTTACTTGGTGTCAGTGTATGTCTTTGTTACTTGGTGTCAGTGTATGTCTGTGTTACTTGGTGTAAGTGTGTGTCTTTGCTACTTGGTGTCAGTGTATGTCTGTGTTACTGGGTGTCAGTGTGTGTCTTTGTTACTTGGTGTCAGCGTATGTCTTTGTTACTTGGTGTAAGTGTGTGTCTGTGTTACTGGGTAACAGTGTATGTCTTTGTTACTTGGTGTCAGTGTATGTCTTTGTTACTTGGTGTCAGTGTGTGTCTTTGTTACTTGGTGTAATTGTATGTATTTGTTACTTGCTGTAAGTGTGTGTCTTTGTTCCTTGGTGTAATTGTATGTCTTTGTTACTTGGTGGCAGTGTATGTCTTTGTTACTTGGTGTAATTGTATGTCTTTGTTACTTGGTGTCAGTGTATGTCTTCGTTACTTGGTGTCAGTGTGTGTCTTTGTGACTTGGTGTCAGTGTATGTCTTTTTTACTGGGTGTCAGTGGATGTCTTTGTGACTTGGTGTCAGTGTATGTCTTTGTTACTTTGTCTCAGTTTATGTCTTTGTTACTTGGTGTCAGTGTATGTCTTTGTTACTTGGTTTCAGTGTATGTCTGTGTTACTTGGTGTAAGTGTGTGTCTTTGTTACTTGGTGTAAGTGTGTATCTGTGTTACTGGGTATCAGTGTATGTTTTTGTTACTTGGTGTCAGTGTATGTCTTTGTTACTTGGTGTACGTGTGTGTCTGTGTTACTGGGTGTCTGTGTATGTCTTTGTTACTTGATGTCAGTGTATGTCTGTGTTACTTGGTGTAAGTGTGTGTCTGTGTTACTGGGTATCAGTGTATGTCTTTGTTACTTCGTGTGTGTGTGTATCTATGTTACTGTGTATCAGTGTATGTCTTTGTTATTTGGTGTGAGTGTGTGTCTGTGTTACTGGGTATCAGTGTATGTCTTTGTTACTTGGTGTCAGTGTATGTCTTTGATACTTGATGTCAGTGTATGTCTGTGTTACTTGGTGTAAGTGTGTGTCTTTGTTACTTGGTGTAAGCGTATGCCTTAGTTACTTGGTGTCAGTGTATGTCTTTGTTACTTGGTGTCAGTGTGTGTCGTTGTTACTGGGAATCAGTGTCTGTCTTTGCGACTTGGTATCAGTGTATGTCTTTGTGGCTTGGTGTCATTGTATGTCTTTATTACAGGGTGTCAGTGTGTGTCTGTGTTACTTCGTGTCAGTGTATGTCTCTGTCACTGTGTATCAGTGTTTCTCTGTGTTACTGGGGGTCAGTGTGAGTTTGTTTGTGTTAATGGGTGTCAGTGTGTGTCTGTGTTACTGGGTAACAGTGTATGACTTTGATGCTGGGTGTCAGTGCATGTCTGTGTTACTGGGTATCAGTGTATGTCTTTGTTTTTTGGTGTAACTGTATTTATTTGTTACTTGGTGTCAGTGTATGTCTTTGTACTTGATGTAAGTGGATGTCTTTGTTACTTGGTGTCAGTGTATGTCTGTGTTACTTGGTGTAAGTGTATGTCTTTGTTACTGGGTATCATTGTATGTCTGTGTTACTTGTCGTAAGTGTATGTCTTTGTTACTTGGTGTCAGTGTATGTCTTTGTTACTTGGTGTAAGTGTGTGTCTATGTTATTGGGTATCAGTGTATGTCTTTGTTACTTGGTTTAAGTTTGTGTCTGTGTTACTGGGTATCAGTGTATGTCTTCGTTACTTGGTGTCAGTGTATGTCTTTGTTACTTGGTGTAAGTGTATGTCTTTGTTATTTGGTGTCAGTGTATGTCTTTGTTACTTGGTGTCAGTGTATGTCTGTGTTACTTTTTGTAAGTGTATGTCTTTGTTACTTGGTGTAATTGTATGTCTGTGTTACTTCGTGTAAGTGTGTGCCTTTGTTACTTGGTGCAAATGTATGTCTTTGTTACTTGGTGTCAGTGTATGTCTGTGTTACCGGGTATCAGTGTATGTCTTTGTTACTTGGTGTCAGTGTATGTCTTTGTTACTTGGTGCAATTGTATGTCTTTGTTACATGGTGTAAGTGTATGACTTTGTTACTTGGTGTCAGTGCTTGCCTCTGTTACTTGGTGGAAGTGTGTGTCTGTGTTACTGGGTATCAGTGTATGTCTGTGTTTCTTTGTGTCAGTGTATGTTTGTGTTACTTGGTGTAAGTGTGTATCTGTGTTACTGGGTATCAGTGTATGTCTTTGTTACTTGGTGTGAGTGTGTGTCTGTGTATGTCTTTGTTACTGTGGGTCTGACTTTCTCTATGTTACTGGGTGTCAGTCTGTGTTTGTTTGTGTTACTGGGTGTCAGTGTGTGTCCGTGTTACTTGGTGTAAGTGTATATCTTTGTTTCTTGGTGTCAGTGTATGTCTTTGTTACTTGGTGTCAGTGTTTGTCTTTGTTACTTGGTGTAACTGTGTGTCTGTGTTACTGCCTATCAGTGTATGTCTTTGTGACTTGGTGTCAGTGTATGTCTTTGTTACTGGGTGTCAGTGTATATCTTTGTTACTTGGTGTAAGTCTGTGTCTGTGTTACTGGGTATCAGTGTATGTCTTTGTTTGTTGGTGTCAGTGTATGTCTTTGTTACTTGGTGTCAGTGTATGTCTGTGTTACTAGGTATCAGTGCATGTCTTTGTTACATGGTGTCAGTGTATGTCTGTGTTACTTGGTGTCAGTGTATGTCTTTGTTACTTGGTGTCAGCGTATGTCTGTGTTACTTGGTGTAGGTGTGTGTCTTTGCTACTTGGTGTTAGTGTATGTCTGTGTTACTGGGTATCACTGCATGTCTTTGTTACATGGTGTCACTGTATGTCTGTGTTACTTGGTGTAACTGTATGTCTTTGTTACTGGGTGTCAGTGTCTGCTTCGTTACTTGGTGTCAGTGTTTGTCTTTGTTACTGGGTGTCAGTGTCTGTCTTTGTGACTTGGTGTCAGTGTATGTCTTTGTTACTTGGTGTCAGTGTATGACTTTGTTACTTGGTGTAAGTGTGTGTCTGTTTTACTGGGTATCAGTGTTTATCTTTGTTACTTGGTGTAAGTGTGTGTCTGTGTTACTGGGTATCAGTGCATGTCTTTGTTACATGGTGTCAGTGTATGTCTGTGTTACTTGGTGTAAGTGTGTGTCTTTGTTACTTGGTGTAATTGTATGTCTTTGCTACTTGGTGTCAGCGTATTTCTTTGTTACTTGGTGTAAGTGTCTGTCTGTGTTACTGGGTAACAGTGTTTGTCTTTGTTACTTGGTGTCAGTGTATGTCTTTGTTACTTGGTGTCAGTGTGTGTCTTTGTTACTTGGTGTAATTGTATGTCTTTGTTACTTGGTGTAAGTGTGTGTCTTTGTTACTTGATGTAATTGTATGTCTTTGTTACTTGGTGTCAGCGTATGTCTTTGTTACTTGGTGTAAGTGTGTGTCTGTGTTACTGGGTAACAGTAAATGTCTTTGTGACTTGGTGTCAGTGTATGTCTTTGTTACTTGGTGTAAGTCTGTGTCTGTGTTACTGGGTATCAGTATATGTCTTTGTTTATTGGTGTCAGTGTATGTCTTTGTTACTTGGTGTCAGTGTATGTCTGTGTTACTGGGTATCAGTGCATGTCTTTGTTACATAGTGTCAGTGTATGTCTGTGTTACTTGGTGTCAGTGTATGTCTTTGTTACTTGGTGTCAGTGTATGTCTGTGTTACTTGGTGTAAGTGTGTGTCTTTGCTACTTGGTGTCAGTGTATGTCTGTGTTACTGGGTATCACTGCATGTCTTTGTTACTTGGTGTAAGTGTGTGTCTTTGTTACTTGATGTAATTGTATGTCTTTGTTACTTGGTGTCAGCGTATGTCTTTGTTACTTGGTGTCAGTGTATGTCTTTGTTACTTGGTGTCAGTGTGTGTCTTTGTTACTTGGTGTAATTGTATGTCTTTGTTACTTGGTGTAAGTGTGTGTCTTTGCTACTTGGTGTAATTGTATGTCTTTGTTACTTGGTGTCAGTGTATGTCTTCGTTACTTGGTGTCAGTGTGTGTCTTTTTGACTTGGTGTCAGTGTATGTCTTTTTTACTGGGTGTCAGTGGATGTCTTTGTGACTTGGTGTCAGTGTATGGCTTTGTTACTGTGTCTCAGTTTATGTCTTTGTTACTTGGTGTCAGTGTATGTCTTTGTTACTTGGTGTCAGTGTATGTCTGTGTTACTTGGTGTAAGTGTGTGTCTTTGTTACTTGGTGTAAGTGTGCATCTGCGTTACTGGGTATCAGTGTATGTTTTTGTTACTTGGTGTCAGTGTATGTCTTTGTTACTTGGTGTACGTGTGTGTCTGTGTTACTGGGTGTCTGTGTATGTCTTTGTTACTAGATGTCAGTGTATGTCTGTGTTACTTGGTGTAAGTGTGTGTCTTAGTTACTGGGTGTCAGTGTAGGTCTTTGATACTTGCTGTAAGTGTGTGTCTGTGTTACTGGGTATCAGTGTATGTCTTTGTTACTTCGTGTGTGTGTGTGTCTGTGTTACTGTGTATGTCTTTGTTATTTGGTGTCAGTGTATTTCAAAATACTTGGTGTAAGTGTATGTCTTTGTTACTTGATATAATTGTCTGTCTTTGTTACTTGGTGTCAGTGTATGTCTGTGTTACTTGGTGTCAGTGTATGTCTTTGGTACTTGGTGTAAGTGTATGTCTTTGTTACTTGGTGTCAGTGTATGTCTTTGTTACTTGGTGTCAGTGTGTGCCTGTGTTACTGGGTATCAGTGTATGTCTTTGTTACTTGGTGTCAGTGTATGTCTGTGTTACTTGGTGTAAGTGTGTGTCTGTGTTACTGGGTATCAGTGTATGTCTTTGTTACTTGGTGTCAGTGTATGTCTTTGATACTTGATGTCAGTGTATGTCTTTGTTACTTGGTGTAAGTGTATGTCTTTGTTACTTGGTGTCAGTGTATGTCTGTGTTACTTGGTGTAAGTGTGTGTCTTTGTTACTTGGTGTAAGTGTGTATCTGTGTTACTGGGTATCAGTGTATGTCTTTGTTACTTGGTGTCAGTGTATGTCTTTGATACTTGATGTCAGTGTATGACTGTGTTACTTGGTGTAAGTGTATGTCTTTGATACTTGGTGTCAGTGTATGTCTTTGTTACTTGGTGTACGTCTGTGTCTGTGTTACTGGGTGTCTGTGTATGTCTTTGTTACTTGATGTCAGTGTATGTCTGAGTTACTTGGTGTAAGTGTGTGTCTTAGTTACTGGGTGTCAGTGTATGTCTTTGTTACTTGGTGTAACTGTGTGTCTGTGTTACTGGGTATCAGTGTATGTCTTTGTTACTTCGTGTGTGTGTGTGTCTGTGTTACTGTGTATCAGTGTATGTCTTTGTTATTTGGTGTCAGTGTATGTCTTTGTTACTTGGTGTCAGTGTATTTCAAAATACTTGCTGTAAGTGTATGTCTTTGTTAATTGATCTAATTGTCTGTCTTTGTTACTTGGTGTCAGTGTATGTCTGTGTTACTTGGTGTCAGTGTGTGTCTTTGGTACTTGGTGTAAGTGTATGTCTTTGTTACTTGGTGTCAGTGTATGTCTTTGTTACTTGGTGTCAGTGTGTGCCTGTGTTACTGGGTATCAGTGTATGTCTTTGTTACTTGGTGTCAGTGTATGTCTGTGTTCCTTGGTGTAAGTGTGTGTCTGTGTTACTGGGTATCAGTGTATGTCTTTGTTACTTGGTGTGAGTGTTGTCTGTGTTACTGGGTATCAGTGTATGTCTTTGTTACTTGGTGTCAGTGTATGTCTTTGATACATGATGTCAGTGTATGTCTGTGTTACTTGGTGTAAGTGTGTGTCTTTGTTACTTGGTGTAAGCGTATGCCTTTGTTACTTGGTGTCAGTGTATGTCTTTGTTACTTGGTGTCAGTGTGTGTCGTTGTTACTGGGTATCAGTGTATGTCTTTGCGACTTGGTATCAGTGTATGTCTTTGTGGCTTGGTGTCATTGTATGTCTTTATTACTGGGTGTCAGTGTGTGTCTGTGTTACTTCGTTTCAGTGTATGTCTCTGTCACTGTGTATCAGCGTTTCTCTTTGTTACTGGGTGTCAGTGTGTGTTTGTTTGTGTTAATGGGTGTCGGTGTGTGTCTGTGTTACTGGGTAACAGTGTATGACTTTGTTGCTGGGTGTCAGTGCGTGTCTGTGTTACTGGGTATCAGTGTATGTCTTTGTTTTTTGGTGTAACTGTATTTATTTGTTACTTGGTGTCAGTGTATGTCTTTGTACTTGATGTAAGTGGATGTCTTTGTTACTTGGTGTCAGTGTATGTCTGTGTTACTTGGTGTAAGTGTATGTCTTTGTTACTGGGTATCATTGTATGTCTGTGTTACTTGGCGTAAGTGTATGTCTTTGTTACTTGGTGTAAGTGTGTGTCTGTGTTACTTGGTGTCAGTGTATGTCTGTGTTACTTGGTGTAAGTGTGTGTCTGTGTTATTGATATCAGTGTATGTCTTTGTTACTTGGTGTCAGTGTATGTCTTTGTTACTTGGTGTAAGTGTGTGTCCATGTTTTTGGGTATCAGTGTATGTCTTTGTTACTTGGTTTATGTTTGTGTCTGTGTTACTGGGTATCAGTGTATGTCTTCGTTACTTGGTGTCAGTGTATGTCTTTGTTACTTGGTGTCAGTGTATGTCTGTGTTACTTTTTGTAAGTGTATGTCTTTGTTACTTGGTGTAAGTGTATGTCTGTGTTACTTCGAGTAAGTGTGTGTCTTTGTTACATGGTGCAAATGTATGTCTTTGTTACTTGGTGTCAGTGTATGTCTGTGTTACCGGGTATCAGTGTATGTCTTTGTTACTTGGTGTCAGTGTATGTCTTTGTTACTTGGTTTAATTGTATGTCTTTGTTACATGGTGTTAGTGTATGTCTTTGTTACTTGGTGTCAGTGCTTTTCTCTGTTACTTGGTGGAAGTGTGTGTCTGTGTTACTTGGTATCAGTGTATGTCTTTGTTTCTTTGTGTCATTGTATGTTTGTGTTACTTGGTGTAAGTGTGTGTCTGTGTTACTGGGTATCAGTGTTTGTGTTTGTTACTTGGTGTAAGTGTGTGTCAGTGTATGTCTTTGTTACTGTGTGTCTGACTTTCTCTATGTTACTGGGTGTCAGTGTGTGTTTGTTTGTGTGACTGGGTGTCAGTGTGTGTCCGTGTTACTTGGTGTAAGTGTATATCTTTGTTTCTTGGTGTCAGTGTATGTCTTTGTTACTTGGTGTCAGTGTTTGTCTTTGTTACTTGGTGTAACTGTGTGTCTGTGTTACTGGGTATCAGTGTATGTCTTTGTGACTTGGTGTCACTGTATGTCTTTGTTACTGGGTGTCAGTGTATGTCTTTGTTACTTGGTGTCAGTGTATGTCTTTGATACTTGATGTCAGTGTATGTCTGTGTTACTTGGTTTAAGTGTGTGTCTTTGTTACTTGGTGTCAGTGTATGTCTGTGTTACTTGGTGTAAGTGTGTGTCTGTGTTATTGGTATCAGTGTATGCCTTTGTTACTTGGTGTCAGTGTATGTCTTTGTAACTTGGTGTAAGTGTGTGTCTATGTTATTGTGTATCAGTGTATGTCTTTGTTACTTGGTTTAAGTTTGTGTCTGTGTTACTGGGTTCCAGTGTATATTTTCGTTACTTGGTGTCAGTGCATGTCTTTGTTACTTGGTGTAAGTGTAAGTCTTTGTTACTTGGTGTCAGTGTATGTCTTTGTTACTTGGTGTCAGTGTATGTCTGTGTTACTTTTTGTAAGTGTATGTCTTTGTTACTTGGTGTAAGTGTATGTCTGTGTTACTTCGTGTAAGTGTGTGTCTTTGTTACTTGGTGCAAATGTATGTCTTTGTTACTTGGTGTCAGTGTATGTCTGTGTTACCGGGTATCAGTGTATGTCTCTGTTACTTGGTGTCAGTGTATGTCTTTGTTACTTGGTGTAATTGTATGTCTTTGTTACATGGTGTAAGTGTATGTCTTTGTTACTTGGTGTCAGTGCTTGTCTCTGTTACTTGGTGGAAGTGTGTGTCTGTGTTACTTGGTGGAAGTGTGTGTCTGTGTTACTTGGTGTAAGTGTATGTCTTTGTTACTGGGTGTCATTGTATGTCTGTGTTACTTGGCGTAAGTGTATGTCTTTGTTACTTGGTGGAAGTGTGTTTCTGTGTTCCTTGGTGTCAGTGTATGTCTGTGTTACTTGGTGTAAGTGTGTGTCTGTGTTATTGGTATCAGTGTATGTCTTTGTTACTTGGTGTCAGTGTATGTCTTTGTTACTTGGTGTAAGTGTGTGTCTATGTTATTGGGTATCAGTGTATGTCTTTGTTACTTGGTTTAAGTTTGTGTCTGTGTTACTGGGTATCAGTGTATGTCTTCGTTACTTGGTGTCAGTGTATGTCTTTGTTACTTGGTGTAAGTGTATGTCTTTGTTACTTGGTGTCAGTGTATGTCTTTGTTACTTGGTGTCAGTGTATGTCTGTGTTACTTTTTGTAAGTGTATGTCTTTGTTACTTGGTGTAAGTGTATGTCTGTGTTACTTCGTGTAAGTGTGTGTCTTTGTTACTTGGTGCAAATGTATGTCTTTGTTACTTGGTGTCAGTGTATGTCTGTGTTACCGGGTATCAGTGTATGTCTTTGTTACTTGGTGTCAGTGTATGTCTTTGTTACTTGCTGTAATTGTATGTCTTTGTTACATGGTGTAAGTGTATGTCTTTGTTACTTGGTGTCAGTGCTTGTCTCTGTTACTTGGTGGAAGTGTGTGTCTGTGTTACTGGGTATCAGTGTATGTCTTTGTTTCTTTGTGTCAGTGTATGTTTGTGTTACGTGGTGTAAGTGTGTGTCTGTGTTACTGGGTATCAGTGTTTGTCTTTGTTACTTGGTGTGAGTGTGTGTCTGTGTATGTCTTTGTTACTGTGTGTCTGACTTTCTCTTTGTTACTTGGTGTCAGTGTGTGTTTGTTTGTGTTACTGGGTGTCAGTGTGTGTCCGTGTTACTTGGTGTAAGTGTATATCTTTGTTTCTTGGTGTCAGTGTATGTCTTTGTTACTTGGTGTCAGTGTTTGTCTTTGTTACGTGGTGTAACTGTGTGTCTGTGTTACTGGGTATCAGTGTATGTCTGTGACTTGGTGTCAGTGTATGTCTTTGTTACTGGGTGTCAGTGTATATCTTTGTTACTTGGTGTAAGTCTGTGTCTGTGTTACTGGGTATCAGTGTATGTCTTTGTTTGTTGGTGTCAGTGTATGTCTTTGTTACTTGGTGTCAGTGTTTGCCTGTGTTACTAGGTATCAGTGCATGTCTTTGTTACATGGTGTCAGTGTATGTCTGTGTTACTTGGTGTCAGTGTATGTCTTTGTTACTTGGTGTCAGTGTATGTCTGTGTTACATGGTGTAAGTGTGTGTCTTTGCTACTTGGTGTCAGTGTATGTCTGTGTTACTGGGTATCACTGCATGTCTTTGTTACATGGTGTCAGTGTATGTCTGTGTTACTTGGTGTAACTGTATGTCTTTGTTACTGGGTGTCAGTGTCTGCTTCGTTACTTGGTGTCAGTGTTTGTCTTTGTTACTGGGTGTCAGTGTCTGTCTTTGTGACTTGGTGTCAGTGTATGTCTTTGTTACTTAGTGTCAGTGTATGACTGTGTTACTTGGTGTAAGTGAGTGTCTGTTTTACTGGGTATCAGTGTTTATCTTTGTTACTTGGTGTAAGTGTGTGTCTGTGTTACTGGGTATCAGTGCATGTCTTTGTTACATGGTGTCAGTGTATGTCTGTGTTACTTGGTGTAAGTGTGTGTCTTTGTTACTTGGTGTAATTGTATGTCTTTGTTACTTGGTGTCAGCGTATGTCTTTGTTACTTGGTGTAAGTGTCTGTCTGTGTTACTGGGTAACAGTGTTTGTCTTTGTTACTTGGTGTCAGTGTGTGTCTTTGTTACTTGGTGTCAGTGTGTGTCTTTGTTACTTGGTGTAATTGATTGTCTTTGTTACTTGGTGTAAGTGTGTGTCTTTGTTACTTGGTGTAAGTGTATGTCTTTGTTACTTGGTGGCAGTGTATGTCTGTGTTACTTGGTGTAATTGTATGTCTTTGTTACTTGGTGTCAGTGTATGTCTTTGTTACTTGGTGTCAGTTTGTGTCTTTGTTACTTGGTGTAATTGTATGTCTGTGTTACATGGTGTAAGTGTGTTTCTTTGTTACTTGGTATAATTGTATGTCTTTGTTACTTGGTGGCAGTGTATGTCTGTGTTACTTGGCGTAATTGTATGTCTTTGTTACTTGGTGTCAGTGTATGTCTTCGTTACTTGGTGTCAGTGTGTGTCTTTGTGACTTGGTGTCAGTGTATGTCTTTTTTACTGGGTGTCAGTGGATGTCTTTGTGACTTGGTGTCAGTGTATGACTTTGTTACTGTGTCTCAGTTTATGTCTTTCTTACTTGGTGTCAGTGTATGTCTTTGTTACTTGGTGTCAGTGTATGTCTGTGTTACTTGGTGTAAGTGTGTGTCTTTGTTACTTGGTGTAAGTGTGTATCTGTGTTACTGGGTATCAGTGTATGTTTTTGTTACTTGTTGTCAGTGTATGTCTTTGTTACTTGGTGTAAGTGTGTGTCTGTGTTACTGGGTGTCTGTGTCTGTCTTTGTTACTTGGTGTCAGTGTATGTTTGTGTTACATGGTGTAACTGTATGTCTTTGTTACTGGGTGTCAGTGTCTGCTTCGTTACTTGGTGTCAGTGTTTGTCTTTGTTACTGGGTGTCAGTGTCTGTCTTTGTGACTTGGTGTCAGTGTATGTCTTTGTTACTTGGTGTCAGTGTATGACTGTGTTACTTGGTGTAAGTGTGTGTCTGTTTTACTGGGTATCAGTGTTTATCTTTGTTACTTGGTGTAAGTGTGTGTCTGTGTTACTGGGTATCAGTGCATGTCTTTGTTACATGGTGTCAGTGTATGTCTGTGTTACTAGGTGTAAGTGTGTGTCTTTGTTACTTGGTGTAATTGCATGTCTTTGTTACTTGGTGTCAGCGTATGTCTTTGTTACTTGGTGTAAGTGTCTGTCTGTGTTACTGGGTAACAGTGTTTGTCTTTGTTACTTGGTGTCAGTGTATGTCTTTGTTACTTAGTGTCAGTGTGTGTCTTTGTTACTTGGTGTAATTGTATGTCTTTGTTACTTGGTGTAAGTGTGTGTCTTTGTTACTTGGTGTAAGTGTATGTCTTTGTTACTTGGTGGCAGTGTATGTCTGTGTTACTTGGTGTAATTGTATGTCTTTGTTACTTGGTGTCAGTGTATGTCTTTGTTACTTGGTGTCAGTTTGTGTCTTTGTTACTTGGTGTAATTGTATGTCTGTGTTACATGGTGTAAGTGTGTTTCTTTGTTACTTGGTGTAATTGTATGTCTTTGTTACTTGGTGGCAGTGTATGTCTGTGTTACTTGGCGTAATTGTATGTCTTTGTTACTTGGTGTCAGTGTATGTCTTCGTTACTTGGTGTCAGTGTGTGTCTTTGTGACTTGGTGTCAGTGTATGTCTTTTTTACTGGGTGTCAGTGGATGTCTTTGTGACTTGGTGTCAGTGTATGTCTTTGTTACTGTGTCTCAGTTTATGTCTTTGTTACTTGGTGTCAGTGTATGTCTTTGTTACTTGGTGTCAGTGTATGTCTGTGTTACTTGGTGTAAGTGTGTGTCTTTGTTACTTGGTGTAAGTGTGTATCTGTGTTACTGGGTATCAGTGTATGTTTTTGTTACTTGTTGTCAGTGTATGTCTTTGTTACTTGGTGTAAGTGTGTGTCTGTGTTACTGGGTGTCTGTGTATGTCTTTGTTACTTGGTGTCAGTGTATGTTTGTGTTACATGGTGTCAGTGTGTGTCTGTGTTACTGGGTATCAGTGTATGTCTTTGTTTCTTGGTGTCAGTGTATGTCTTTGTTACTTGGTGTCAGTGTTTGTCTTTGTTACTTGGTGTAACTGTGTGTCTGTGTTTCTGGCTATCAGTGTATGTCTTTGTGACTTGGTGTCAGTGTATGTCTTTGTTACTGGGTGTCAGTGTATGTCTTTGTTACTTGGTGTAAGTCTGTGTCTGTGTTACTGGGTATCAGTGCATGTCTTTGTTACATGGTGTCAGTGTATGTCTGTGTTACTTGGTGTCAGTGTATGTCTTTGTTACTTGGTGTCAGTGTATGTCTGTGTTACTTGGTGTAAGTGTGTGTCTTTGCTTCTTGGTGTCAGTGTATGTCTGTGTTACTGGGTATCACTGCATGTCTTTGTTACTGGGTGTCAGTGTCTGCTTCGTTACTTTGTGTCAGTGTTTGTCTTTGTTACTGGGTGTCAGTGTCTGTCTTTGTGACTTGGTGTCAGTGTTTGTCTTTGTTACTTGGTGTAACTGTGTGTCTGTGTTACTGGGTATCAGTGTATGTCTTTGTGACTTGGTGTCAGTGTATGTCTTTGTTACTGGGTGTCAGTGTATGTCTTTGTTACTTGGTGTAAGTATGTGTCTGTGTTACTGGGTATCAGTATATATCTTTGTTTATTGGTGTCAGTGTATGTCTTTGTTACTTGGTGTCAGTGTATGTCTGTGTTACTGGGTATCAGTGCATGTCTTTGTTACATGGTGTCAGTGTATGTCTTTGTTACTTGGTGTCAGCGTATGTCTGTGTTACTTGGTGTAAGTGTGTGTCTTTGCATCTTGGTGTCAGTGTATGTCTGTGTTACTGGGTATCACAGCATGTCTTTGTTACTGGGTGTCAGTGTCTGCTTCGTTACTTGGTGTCAGTGTTTGTCTTTGTTACTGGGTGTCAGTGTCTGTCTTTGTGACTTGGTGTCAGTGTATGTCTTTGTTACTTGGTGTAAGTCTGTGTCTGTGTTACTGTGTATCAGTATATGTCTTTGTTTGTTGGTGTCAGTGTATGTCTTTGTTACTTGTTGTCAGTGTATCTCTGTGTTACTGGGTATCAGTGCATGTCTTTGTTACTTGGTGTCAGTGTATGTCTTTGTTACTTGGTGTCAGTGTATGTCTGTGTTACTTGGTGTAAGTGTGTGTCTTTGCTACTTGGTGTCAGTGTATGTCTGTGTTACTGGGTATCACTGCATGTCTTTGTTACTTGGTGTAAGTGTATGTCTTTGTTACTGGGTGTCAGTGTCTGCTTCGTTACTTGTTGTCATTGTTTGTCTCCGTTACTGGGTGTCAGTGTCTGTCTTTGTGACTTGGTGTCAGTGTATGTCTGTGTTACTGGGTATCAGTGCATGTCTTTGTTACATGGTGTCAGTGTATGTCTGTGTTACTTGGTGTCATTGTATGTATTTGTTACTTGGTGTCAGTGTATGTCTGTGTTACTTGGTGTGAGTGTGTGTCTTTGCTTCTTCGTGTCAGTGTATGTCTGTGTTAATGGGTATCACTGCATGTCTTCGTTACTTGGTGTCAGTTTTTGTCTTTGTTACTGGGTGTCAGTGTCTGTCTTTGTGACTTGGTGTCAGTGTATGTATTTGTTACTTTGTGTCAGTGTATGACTTTGTTACTTGGTGTCAGTGTGTGTCTGTTTTACTGGGTATCAGTGTTTATCTTTGTTACTTGGTGTAAGTGTGTGTCTGTGTTACTGGGTGTCTGTGTATGTCTTTGTTACTTGGTGTCAGTGTATGTCTGTGTTACATGGTGTCAGTGTGTGTCTTTGTTACTGGGTGTCAGTGTGTTTCTTTGTTACTTGGTGTAAGTGTGTGTCTGTGTTACTGCGTATCAGTGTATGTCTTTGTTACTGGGTGTCAGTGTCTGCTTCGTTACTTGTTGTCATTGTTTGTCTCTGTTACTGGGTGTCAGTGTCTGTCTTTGTGACTTGGGGTCAGTGTATGTCTTTGTTACTTGGTGTCAGTGTATGACTTTGTTACTTGGTGTAAGTGTGTGTCTGTTTTACTGGGTATCAGTGTTTATCTTTGTTACTTGGTGTAAGTGTGTGTCTGTGTTACATGGTGTCAGTGTGTGTCTTCGTTAGTGTGTGTCAGTGTATATCTTTGTTACTTGGTGTCAGTGTATGTCTTTGTTATTTGGTGTCAGTGTATATCTTTGTTACTTGGTGTCAGTGTATGTCAAAATACTTGGTGTCAGTGTATGTCTTTGTTATTTGGTGTCAGTGTATATCTTTGTTACTTGGTGTCAGTGTATGTCAAAATACTTGGTGTCAGTGTATGTCTTTGTTACTTGGTGTAATTGTCTGCCTTTGTTACTTGGTGTCAGTGTATGTCTGTGTTACTTGGTGTCAGTGTGTGTCTTTGTTACTAGGTGTAATTGTATGTCTTTGTTACTTCGTGTCAGTGTATGTCTTTGTTACTTGGTGTAAGTGTGTGTCTGTTTTACTGGGTAACAGTGTATGTCTTTGTTACATGGTGTAATTGTATGTCTGTGTTACTTGGTGTAAGTGTGTGTCTTTGTTACTTGGTGTAATTGTATGTCTTTGTTACTTGGTGGCAGTGTATGTCTGTGTTACTTGGTGTAATTGTATGTCTTTGTTACTTGGTGTCAGTGTACGTCTTCGTTACTTGGTGTCTGTGTGTGTCTTTGTGACTTGGTGTCAGTGTATGTCTTTTTTACTGGGTGTCAGTGGATGCCTTTGTGAAATGGTGTCAGTGTATGTCTTTGTTACTGTGTCTCAGTTTATGTCTTTGTTACTTGGTGTCAGTGTATGTCTTTGTTACTTGGTGTCAGTGTATGTCTGTGTTACTTGGTGTAAGTGTGTGTCTTTGTTACTTGGTGTAAGTGTGTATCTGTGTTACTGGGTATCAGTGTATGTTTTTGTTACTTGGTGTCAGTGTATGTCTTTGTTACTTGGTGTAAGTGTGTGTCTGTGTTACTGGGTGTCTGTGTATGTCTTTGTTACTGGGTGTCAGTGTATGTTTGTGTTACATGGTGTCAGTGTGTGTCTGTGTTACTGGGTATCAGTGTATGTATTTGTTTCTTGGTGTCAGTGTATGTCTTTGTTACTTGGTGTCAGTGTTTGTCTTTGTTACTTGGTGTAACTGTGTGTCTGTGTTACTGGGTATCAGTGTATGTCTTTGTGACTTGGTGTCAGTGTATGTCTTTGTTACTGGGTGTCAGTGTATGTCTTTGTTACTTGGTGTATGTCTGTGTCTGTGTTACTGGGTATCAGTATATGTCTTTGTTTATTGGTGTCAGTGTATGTCTTTGTTACTTGGTGTCTGTGTATGTCTGTGTTACTGGGTATCAGTGCATGTCTTTGTTACATGGTGTCAGTGTATGTCTGTGTTACTTGGTGTCAGTGTATGTCTTTGTTACTTGGTGTCAGTGTATGTCTGTGTTACTTGGTGTGAGTGTGTGTCTTTGCTTCTTGGTGTCAGTGTATGTCTGTGTTAATGGGTATCACTGCATGTCTTTGTTACTTGGTGTAAGTGTATGTCTTTGTTAGTGGGTGTCAGTGTCTGCTTCGTTACTTGGTGTCAGTGTTTGTCTTTGTTACTGGGTGTCAGTGTCTGTCTTTGTGACTTGGTGTCAGTGTATGTCTTTGTTACTTGGTGTCAGTGTATGACTTTGTTACTTGGTGTCAGTGTGTGTCTGTTTTACTGGGTATCAGTGTTTATCTTTGTTACTTGGTGTAAGTGTGTGTCTGTGTTACTGGGTGTCTGTGTATGTCTTTGTTACTTGGTGTCAGTGTATGTCTGTGTTACATGGTGTCAGTGTGTGTCTTTGTTACTGGGTGTCAGTGTGTGTCTTTGTTACTTGGTGTAAGTGTGTGTCTGTGTTACTGGGTATCAGTGTATGTCTTCGTTACTTGGTGTCAGTGTATGTCTTTGTTATTTTGTGTCAGTGTATGTCTTTGTTACTTGATGTCAGTGTATGTCAAAATACTTGGTGTAAGTGTATGTCTTTATTACTTGGTGTAATTGTCTGCCTTTGTTACTTGGTGTCAGTGCATGTCTGTGTTACTTGATGTCAGTGTGTGTCTTTGTTGCTTTGTGTAAGTGGATGTCTTTGTTACTTGGTGTCTGTGTATGTCTTTGTTACTTGGTGTCAGTGTGTGCCTGTGTTACTGGGTATCAGTGCATGTCTTTGTTACATGGTGTCAGTGTATGTCTGTGTTACTTGGTGTTAAGTGTGTGTCTTTGTTACTTGGTGTAATTGTATGTCTTTGTTACTTGGTGTCAGCGTATGTCTTTGTTACTTGGTGAAAGTGTGTGTCTGTGTTACTGGGTAACAGTGTATGTCTTTGTTACTTGATGTCAGTGTATGTCTTTGTTACTTGGTGTCAGTGTGTGTCTTTGTTACTTGGTGTAAGTGTGTGTCTTTGTTACTTGGTGTAATTGTATGTCTTTGTTACTTGGTGGCAGTGTATGTCTTTGTTACTTGGTGTAATTGTATGTCTTTGTTAATTGGTGTCAGTGTATATCTTCGTTACTTGGTGTCAGTGTGTGTCTTTGTGACTTGGTGTCAGTGTATGTCTTTTTTACTGGGTGTCAGTGGATGTCTTTGTGACTTGGTGTCAGTGTATGTCTTTGTTACTGTGTCTCAGTTTATGTCTTTGTTACTTGGTGTCAGTGTATGTCTTTGTTACTTGGTGTCAGTGTATGTCTGTGTTACTTGGTGTAAGTGTGTATCTTTGTTACTTGGTGTAAGTGTCTATCTGTGTTACTGGGTATCAGTGTATGTTTTTGTTACTTGGTGTCAGTGTATGTCTTTGTTACTTGGTGTACGTGTGTGTCTGTGTTACTGGGTGTCTGTGTATGTCTTTGTTACTTGATGTCAGTGTATGTCTGTGTTACTTGGTGTAAGTGTGTGTCTTAGTTACTGGGTGTCAGTGTATGTCTTTGTTACTTGGTGTAAGTGTGTGTCTGTGTTACTGGGTATCAGTGTATGTCTTTGTTACTTCGTGTGTGTGTGTGTCTGGGTTACTGTGTATCAGTGTATGTCTTTGTTATTTGGTGTCAGTGTATGTCTTTGTTACTTGGTGTCAGTGTATGTCAAAATACTTGGTGTCAGTGTATGCCTTTGTTACTTGATGTAATTGTCTGTCTTTGTTACTTGGTGTCAGTGTATGTCTGTGTTACTTGGTGTCAGTGTGTGTCTTTGGTAATTGGTGTAAATGTATGTCTTTGTTACTTGGTGTCAGTGTATGTCTTTGTTACTTGGTGTCAGTGTGTGCCTGTGTTACTGGGTATCAGTGTATGTCTGTGTTACTTGGTGTCAGTGTATGTCTGTGTTACTTGGTGTAAGTGTGTGTCTGTGTTACTGGGTATCAGTGTATGTCTTTGTTACTTGGTGTGAGTGTGTGTCTGTGTTACTGGGTATCAGTGTATGTCTTTGTAACTTGGTGTCAATGTATGTCTTTGATACTTGATGTCAGTGTATGTCTGTGTCACTTGGTGTAAGTGTGTGTCTTTGTTACTTGGTGGAAGCGTATGCCTTAGTTACTTGGTGTCAGTGTATGTCTTTGTTACTTGGTGTCTGTGTGTGTCGTTGTTACTGGGTATCAGTGTATGTCTTTGCGACTTGGTATCAGTGTATGTATTTGTGGCTTGGTGTCATTGTGTGTCTTTATTACTGGGTGTCAGCGTGTGTCTGTGTTACTTCGTGTCAGTGTGTGTTTGTTTGTGTTAATGGGTGTCAGTGTGTGTCTGTGTTACTGGGTATCAGTGTATGACTTTGTTGCAGGGTGTCAGTGCGTGTCTGTGTTACTGGGTATCAGCGTATGTCTTTGTTTTTTGGTGTAACTGTATTTATTTATTACTTGGTGTCAGTGTATGTCTTTGTACTTGATGTCAGTGGATGTCTTTGTTACTTGGTGTCAGTGTATGTCTGTGTTACTTGGTGTAAGTGTATGTCTTTGTTACTGGGTATCATTGTATGTCTGTGTTACTTGGCGTAAGTGTATGTCTTTGTTACTTGGTGTAAGTGTGTGTCTGTGTTACTTGGTATCAGTGTATGACTTTGTTACTTGGTGTCAGTGTATGTCTGTGTTACTTGGTGTAAGTGTGTGTCTGTGTTATTGGTATCAGTGTATGTCTTTGTTACTTGGTGTCAGTGTATGTCTTTGTTACTTGGTGTAAGTGTGTGTCTATGTTATTGGGTATCAGTGTATGTCTTTGTTACTTGGTTTAAGTTTGAGTCTGTGTTACTGGGTATCAGTGTATGTCTTCGTTACTTGGTGTCAGTGTATGTCTTTGTTACTTGGTGTAATTGTATGTCTTTGTTATTTGGTGTCAGTGTATGTCTTTGTTACTTGATGTCAGTGTATGTCTGTGTTTCTTTTTGTAAGTGTATGTCTTTGTTACTTGGTGTAAGTGTATGTCTGTGTTACTTCGTGTAAGTGTGTGTCTTTGTTACTTGGTGCAAATGAATATCTTTGTTACTTGGTGTCAGTGTATGTCTGTGTTACCGGGTATCATTGTATGTCTTTGTTACTTGGTGTCAGTGTATGTCTTTGTTACTTGGTGTAAGTGTATGTCTGTGTTAATTCGTGTAAGTGTGTGTCTTTGTTCATTGGTCTAAGTATGTGTCTGTGTTACTGGGTATCAGTGTATGTCTTTGCTACTTGGTGTCAGTGTTTGTCTTTGTTACTTTTTGTAAGTGTATGTCTTTGTTACTTGGTGTCAGTGTATGTCTTTGTTACTTGGTGTAAGTGTGTGTCTATGTTATTGGGTATCAGTGTATGCCTTTGTTACTTGGTTTAAGTGTGTGTCTGTGTTACTGGGTATCAGTGTATGTCTTCGTTACTTGGTGTCAGTGTATGTCTTTGTTACTTGGTGTAAGTGTATGTCTTTGTTACTTGGTGTCAGTGTATGTCTTTGTTACTTGGTGTCAGTGTATGTCTGTGTTACTTTTTGTAAGTGAATGTCTTTGTTACTTGGTGTAAGTGTATGTCTGTGTTACTTCGTGTAAGTGTGTGTCTTTGTTACTTGGTGCAAATGTATGTCTTTGTTACTTGGTGTCAGTTTCTGTCTGTGTTACCGGGTATCAGTGTATGCCTTTGTTACTTGGTGTCAATGTATGTCTTTGTGACTTGGTGTCAGTGTATGTCTGTGTTAATTCGTGTAAGTGTGTGTCTTTGTTCATTGGTCTAAGTATGTTTCTGTGTTACTGGGTATCAGTGTCGGTCTTTGCTACTTGGTGTCAGTGTGTGTCTTTGTTACTTTTTGTAAGTGTATGTCTTTGTTACTTGGTGCAAATGTATGTCTTTGTTACTTGGTGTCAGTGTATGTCTGTGTTACCGGGTATCAGTGTATGTCTTTGTTGCTGAGTATCAGTATATGTCTTTGTTTTTGGGTGTCAGTGCGTGTCAGTGTTACTGGGTATCAATGTATGTCTTTGTTACTGGGTATCAGTGCATGTCTTTGTTACTTGGTGAAAGTGGATGTCGTTGTTACTGGGTATCAGTGTGTGTCTTTGTTACTTGGTGTCAGTGTATGTCTTTGTTACCTGGTTTAAGCGTGTGTCTGTGTTACTGGGTATCAGTGTATGTCTTTGTTACTTGGTGTCAGGGTATGTCTTTGTTACTTGGTGTCAGTGTGTGTCTTTTTTACTGGGTGTCATTGTATGTCTTTGTTACTGGGTGTCAGTGTATGTCTGTGTTACCGGGTATCATTGTATGTCTTTGTTACTTGGTGTCAGTTTATGTCTTTGTTACTTGGTGTAAATGTATGTCTGTGTTAATTCGTGGAAGTGTGTGTCTTTGTTTATTGGTCTAAGTATGTGTCTGTGTTACTGGGTGTCAGTGTATGTCTTTGCTACTTGGTGTCAGTGTATGTCTTTGTTACTTGGTGTAAGTGTGTGTCTATGTTATTGGGTATCAGTGTATGTCTTTGTTACTTGGTTTAAGTTTGTGTCTGTGTTACTGGGTATCAGTGTATGTCTTCGTTACTTGGTGTCAGTGTATGTCTTGGTTACTTGGTGTAAGTGTATGTCTTTGTTATTTGGTGTCAGTGTATGTCTTTGTTACTTGGTGTAAGTGTATGTCTGTGTTACTTTTTGTAAGTGTATGTCTTTGTTACTTGGTGTAAGTGTATGTCTGTGTTACTTCGTGTAAGTGTGTGTCTTTGTTACTTGGTGCAAATGTTTATCTTTGTTACTTGGTGTCAGTGTATGTCTGTGTTACCGGGTATCATTGTATGTCTTTGTTACTTGGTGTCAGTGTATGTCTTTGTTACTTGGTGTAAGTGTATGTCTGTGTTAATTCGTGGAAGGTGTGTCTTTGTTCATTGGTCTAAGTATGTGTCTGTGTTACTGGGTATCAGTGTATGTCTTTGCTACTTGGTGTCAGTGTTTGTCTTTGTTACTTTTTGTAAGTGTATGTCTTTGTTACTTGGTGTCAGTGTATGTCTTTGTTACTTGGTGTAAGTGTGTGTCTATGTATTGGGTATCAGTGTATGCCTTTGTTACTTGTTTTCAGTGTGTGTCTGTGTTACTGGGTATCAGTGTATGTCTTCGTTACTTGGTGTCAGTGTATGTCTTTGTTACTTGGTGTAAGTGTATGTCTTTGTTACTTGGTGTCAGTGTATGTCTTTGTTACTTGGTGTCAGTTTATGTCTGTGTTACTTTTTGTAAGTGAATGTCTTTGTTACTTGGTGTAAGTGTATGTCTGTGTTACTTCGTGTAAGTGTGTGTCTTTGTTACTTGGTGCAAATGTATATCTTTGTTACTTGGTGTCAGTGTATGTCTGTGTTACCGGGTATCATTGTATGTCTTTGTTACTTGGTGTCAGTGTATGTCTTTGTTACTTGGTGTAAGTGTATGTCTGTGTTAATTCGTGGAAGTGTGTGTCTTTGTTCATTGGTCTAAGTATGTGTCTGTGTTACTGGGTATCAGTGTATGTCTTTGCTACTTGGTGTCAGTGTTTGTCTTTGTTACTTGGTGTAAGTGTGTGTCTATGTTATTGGGTATCAGTGTATGCCTTTGTTACTTGGTTTAAGTGTGTGTCTGTGTTACTGGGTATCAGTGTATGTCTTCGTGACTTGGTGTCTGTGTATGTCTTTGTTACTTGGTGTCAGTGTATGTCTTTGTTACTTGGTGTAAGTGTGTGTCTATGTTATTGGGTATCAGTGTATGCCTTTGTTACTTGGTTTAAGTGTGTGTCTGTGTTACTGGGTATCAGTGTATGTCTTCGTGACTTGGTGTCTGTGTATGTCTTTGTTACTTGGTGTAAGTGTATGTCTTTGTTACTTGGTGTCAGTGTATGTCTTTGTTACTTGGTGTCAGTGTATGTCTGTGTTACTTTTTGTAAGTGAATGTCTTTGTTACTTGGTGTAAGTGTATGTCTGTGTTACTTCGTGTAAGTGTGTGTCTTTGTTACTTGGTGCAAATGTATATCTTTGTTACTTGGTGTCAGTGTATGTCTGTGTTACCGGGTATCATTGTATGTCTTTGTTACTTGGTGTCATTGTATGTCTTTGTTACTTGGTGTAAGTGTATGTCTGTGTTAATTCGTGGAAGTGTGTGTCTTTGTTCATTGGTCTAAGTATGTGTCTGTGTTACTGGGTATCAGTGTATGTCTTTGTTACTTGGTGTAAGTGTATGTCTTTTTTACTTGGTGTCAGTGTATGTCTTTGTTACTTGGTGTCAGTGTATGTCTGTGTTACTTTTTGTAAGTGAATGTCTTTGTTACTTGGTGTAAGTGTATGTCTGTGTTACTTCGTGTAAGTGTGTGTCTTTGTTACTTGGTGCAAATGTATGTCTTTGTTACTTGGTGTCAGTGTATGTCTGTGTTACCGGGTATCAGTGTATGCCTTTGTTACTTGGTGTCAATGTATGTCTTTGTGACTTGGTGTCAGTGTATGTCTGTGTTAATTCGTGTAATTATGTGTCTTTGTTCATTGGTCTAAGTATGTTTCTGTGTTACTGGGTATCAGTGTCGGTCTTTGCTACTTTGTGTCAGTGTGTGTCTTTGTTACTTTTTGTAAGTTATGTCTTTGTTACTTGGTGCAAATGTATGTCTTTGTTACTTGGTGTCAGTGTATGTCTGTGTTACCGGGTATCAGTGTATGTCTTTGTTGCTGAGTATCAGTATATGTCTTTGTTACTGGGTGTCAGTGCGTGTCAGTGTTACTGGGTATCAAGGTATGTCTTTGTTACTGGGTATCAGTGCATGTCTTTGTTACTTGGTGTAAGTGGATGTCGTTGTTACTGGGTATCAGTGTGTGTCTTTGTTACTTGGTGTCAGTGTATGTCTTTGTTACCTGGTGTAAGCGTGTGTCTGTGTTACTGGGTATCAGTGTATGTCTTTGTTACTTGGTGTCAGTGTGTGTCTTTTTTACTGGGTGTCATTGTATGTCTTTGTTACTGGGTGTCAGTGTATGTCTTTGTGACTTGGTGTAAGTGTGTGTCTGTGTTACTGGGTATCAGTGTCTGTCTTTGTTAGTTGGTGTAAGTGTGTGACTGTGTTCCTGGGTATCAGTGTATGTCTTTGTTACTTGGTGTAAGCGTGTGTCTGTGTTACTGCGTATCAGTGTATGTCTTTGTTACTTGGTGTAAGTATGTGTCTGTGTTACTGGGTATCAGTGTATGTCTTTGTTACTTGGTGTAAGTGTATGTTTTTGTTACTTTGTGTCAGTGTATGTCTTTGTTACTTGGTGTAAGTGTGAGTCTGTGTTACTGGCTATCAGTGTATGTCTTTGTTACTTGGTGTAAGTGTGTGTCTATGTTACTGGGTATCAGTGTCTGTCTTTGTTACTTGGTGTCAGTGTATGTCTTTGTGACTTGGTGTCAGTGTATGTCTTTGTTACTGGGTGTCAGTGCGTGTCTATGTTACTGGGTATCAGTGTATGTCATTGTTATTTGGTGTAAGTGTGAGTCTGTGTTACTGGGTATCAGTGTAAGTCTTTGTTCCTTGGTGTCAGTGTATGTCTTTGTTACTTGGTGTAAGTGTATGTCTTTGTTACTTTGTGTCAGTGTATGTCTTTATTACTTAGTGTAAGTTTGTGTCTGTGTTACTGTGTATCAGTGTATGACTTTGTTACTTGGTGTCAGTGTATGTCTGTGTTACTTTTTGTAAGTGAATGTCTTTGTTACTTGGTGTAAGTGTATGTCTGTGTTACTTCGTGTAAGTGTGTGTCTTTGTTACTTGGTGCAAATGTATGTCTTTGTTACTTGGTGTCAGTGTATGTCTGTGTTACCGGGTATCAGTGTATGCCTTTGTTACTTGGTGTCAATGTATGTCTTTGTGACTTGGTGTCAGTGTATGTCTGTGTTAATTCGTGTAAGTGTGTGTCTTTGTTCATTGGTCTAAGTATGTTTCTGTGTTACTGGGTATCAGTGTCGGTCTTTGCTACTTGGTGTCAGTGTGTGTCTTTGTTACTTTTTGTAAGTGTATGTCTTTGTTACTTGGTGCAAATTTATGTCATTGTTACTTGGTGTCAGTGTATGTCTGTGTTACCGGGTATCAGTGTATGTCTTTGTTGCTGAGTATCAGTATATGTCTTTGTTACTGGGTGTCAGTGCGTGTCAGTGTTACTGGGTATCAATGTATGTCTTTGTTACTGGGTATCAGTGTATGTCTTTGTTACTTGGTGTAAGTGGATGTCGTTGTTACTGGGTATCAGTGTGTGTCTTTGTTACTTGGTGTCAGTGTATGTCTTTGTTACCTGGTGTAAGTGTGTGTCTGTGTTACTGGGTATCAGTGTATGTCTTTGTTACTTGGTGTCAGTGTATGTCTGTGTTACTTTTTGTAAGTGAATGTCTTTGTTACTTGGTGTAAGTGTATGTCTGTGTTACTTCGTGTAAGTGTGTGTCTTTGTTACTTGGTGCAAATGTATGTATTTGTTACTTGGTGTCAGTGTATGTCTGTGTTACCGGGTATCAGTGTATGCCTTTGTTACTTGGTGTCAATGTATGTCTTTGTGACTTGGTGTCAGTGTATGTCTGTGTTAATTCGTGTAAGTGTGTGTCTTTGTTCATTGGTCTAAGTATGTTTCTGTGTTACTGGGTATCAGTGTCGGTCTTTGCTACTTGGTGTCAGTGTGTGTCTTTGTTACTTTTTGTAAGTGTATGTCTTTGTTACTTGGTGCAAATGTATGTCTTTGTTACTTGGTGTCAGTGTATGTCTGTGTTACCGGGTATCAGTGTATGTCTTTGTTGCTGAGTATCAGTATATGTCTTTGTTACTGGGTGTCAGTGCGTGTCAGTGTTACTGGGTATCAATGTATGTCTTTGTTACTGGGTATCAGTGCATGTCTTTGTTACTTGGTGTATGTGGATGTCGTTGTTACTGGGTATCAGTGTGTGTCTTTGTTACTTGGTGTCAGTGTATGTCTTTGTTACCTGGTGTAAGCGTGTGTCTGTGTTACTGGGTATCAGTGTATGTCTTTGTTACTTGGTGTCAGTGTATGTCTTTGTTACTTGGTGTCAGTGTGCGTCTTTTTTACTGGGTGTCATTGTATGTCTTTGTTACTGGGTGTCAGTGTATGTCTTTGTGACTTGGTGTAAGTGTGTGTCTGTGTTACTGGGTATCAGTGTCTGTCTTTGTTAGTTGGTGTAAGTGTGTGACTGTGTTCCTGGGTATCAGTGTATGTCTTTGTTACTTGGTGTAAGCGTGTGTCTGTGTTACAGCGTATCAGTGTATGTCTTTGTTACTTGGTGTAAGTGTGTGTCTGTGTTACTGGGTATCAGTGTATGTCTTTGTTACTTGGTGTAAGTGTATGTTTTTGTTACTTTGTGTCAGTGTATGTCTTTATTACTTGGTGTAATTGTGAGTCTGTGTTACTGGCTATCAGTGTATGTCTTTGTTACTTGGTGTAAGTGTGTGTCTGTGTTACTGGGTATCAGTGTCTGTCTTTGTTACTTGGTGTCAGTGTATGTCTTTGTGACTTGGTGTCAGTGTATGTCTTTGTTACTGGGTGTCAGTGCGTGTCTATGTTACTGGGTATCAGTGTATGTCTTTGTTATTTGGTGTAAGTCTGTGTCTGTGTTACTGGGTATCAGTGTAAGTCTTTGTTCCTTGGTGTCAGTGTATGTCTTTGTTACTTGGTGTAAGTGTATGTCTTTGTTACTTTGTGTCAGTGTATGTCTTTATTACTTAGTGTAAGTTTGTGTCTGTGTTATTGTGTATCAGTGTATGTCTTTGTTACTTGGTGTCAGTGGATGTCTGTGTTACTTTTTGTAAGTGAATGTCTTTGTTACTTGGTGTAAGTGTATGTCTGTGTTACTTCGTGTAAGTGTGTGTCTTTGTTACTTGGTGCAAATGTATGTCTTTGTTACTTGGTGTCAGTTTCTGTCTGTGTTACCGGGTATCAGTGTATGCCTTTGTTACTTGGTGTCAATGTATGTCTTTGTGACTTGGTGTCAGTGTATGTCTGTGTTAATTCGTGTAAGTGTGTGTCTTTGTTCATTGGTCTAAGTATGTTTCTGTGTTACTGGGTATCAGTGTCGGTCTTTGCTACTTGGTGTCAGTGTGTGTCTTTGTTACTTTTTGTAAGTGTATGTCTTTGTTACTTGGTGCAAATGTATGTCTTTGTTACTTGGTGTCAGTGTATGTCTGTGTTACCGGGTATCAGTGTATGTCTTTGTTGCTGAGTATCAGTATTTGTCTTTGTTACTGGGTGTCAGTGCGTGTCAGTGTATGTCTTTGTTACTTGGTGTCAGTGTGTGTCTGTGTTACTGGGTATCAGTGTATGTCTTTGTTACTTGGTGTAAGTGTATGTTTTTGTTACTTTGTGTCAGTGTATGTCTTTGTTACTTGGTGTAAGTGTGAGTCTGTGTTACTGGCTATCAGTGTATGTCTTTGTTACTTGGTGTAAGTGTGTGTCTGTGTTACTGGGTATCAGTGACTGTCTTTGTTACTTGGTGTCAGTGTATGTCTTTGTGACTTGGTGTCAGTGTATGTCTTTGTTACTGGGTGTCAGTGCGTGTCTATGTTACTGGGTATCAGTGTATGTCTTTGTTATTTGGTGTAAGTGTGTGTCTGTGTTACTGGGTATCAGTGTAAGTCTTTGTTCCTTGGTGTCAGTGTATGTCTTTGTTACTTGGTGTAAGTGTATGCCTTTGTTACTTTGTGTCAGTGTATGTCTTTATTACTTAGTGTAAGTTTGTGTCTGTGTTACTGTGTATCAGTGTATGACTTTGTTACTTGGTGTAAGTGTCTGTCATTGTGACTTGGTGTCAGTGTATGTCATTGTTACTGGGTCTCAGTGCGTGTCTGTGTTACTGGGTAGCAATGTATGTCTTTGTTACTGGGTATCAATGTATGTCTTTGTTAATTGGTGTAAGTGGATGTCTTTGTTACTTGGAGTCAGTGTATGTCTTTGTGAAATGGTGTCAGTGTATGTCTTTTTTCCTGGTTGTCAGTGTGTGTCTGTTTTACTGGGTATCAGTGTATGTCTTTGTTACTTGGTGTAAGTGTATGTCTTTGTTACTTTGTGTCAGTGTATGTCTTTGTTACTTAGTGTAAGTGTGTGTCTGTGTTACTGGGAATCTGTGTATGTCTCTGTTACTTGTTGGAAGTGTGTGTCTGTGTTACTGGGTATCAGTGTATGTCTTTGTTACTTGGTGTCTGTGTATATCTTTATGACTTTGTGTCAGTGTATGTCTTTGTTACTGGGTGTCAGTGTATGTCTGTGTTACATGGTGTAAGTGTATGTCTTTGTTACTTGGTGTCAGTGTTTCTCTTTGTTACTGGGTGTCAGTGTGTATCTGTGTTCCTGGGTGTCAGTGTGTGTTTCTGACACTAGGTGTCAGTATTTTGTTTCGTTTCGAGATACAGCACTGAAACAGGCCCTTCGGCCCACCGATTGTGTGCCGACCATCAACCACCCATTTATACTAATCCGACACCAATCCCATAATCCTATCACATCCCCACCTGTCCCTATATTTTTCCCTACCACCTACCTATACTTGGGGCAATTTATAATGGCCAATTAACCTATCAACCTGCAAGTCTTTGGCATGTGGGAGGAAACCGGAGAACCGGGAGGAAACCCACGCAGAGATAGGCAAAACTTGCAAACTCCGCACAGGCAGTACCCAGAAATGAACCCGGGTCCCTGGAGCTGTGAGGCTGCGGTGCCAACCACTGCGCCAATGTGCAGCCCAGTGTGTGTCTGTGTTACTGGGTATCAGTGCCTGTCTTTGTTACTTGGTGTCAGTGCATGTCTGTATTACTGGGTATCAGTATATGTCTTTGTTACTTGGTGTCAGTGTATGTCTTTGTGACTTGGTGTCAGTGTATCTCTTTGTTACTGGGTGTCAGTGCGGTTCTGTGTTACTGGGTATCAGTGCATGTCTTTGTTACTTGGTGTAAGTGTGTGTCTGTTTTACTGGGTATCAGTGTATGTCTTTGTTACTTGGTGTAAGTGTGTGTCTGTGTTACTGGGTATCAGTGTATGTCTTTGTTACTTGGTGTCAGTGTATGTCTTTGTGACTTGGTGTCAGTGTATGTCTTTGTTTCTGGGTGTCAGGGCGTGTCTGTGTTACTGGGTATCAGTGTCTGTCTTTGTTACTTGGTGTAAGTGTGTGTCTTTGTTCCTGGGTATCAGTGTATGTCCGTGTTACTTGGTGTCAGTGTATGACTTTGTGACTAGCTGTCAATGTATTTCCTTGTTACTGGGTGTCAGTGTCTGTCTGTGTTACTGGGTATCAGTTTATGTCTTTGTTACTTGGTGTAAGTGTGTGTCTGTGTTACTGGGTATCAGTGTATGTCTTTGTTACTTGGAGTCAGTGTATGTCTTTGTGAAATGGTGTCAGTGTATGTCTTTTTTACTGGTTGTCAGTGTGCGTCTGTTTTACTGGGTATCAGTGTATGTCCTTGTTCCTTGGTGTAAGTGTGTGTCTGTGTTACTGGGTATCAGTGTATGTCTTTGTTACTTGGTGTAAGTGTATGTCTTTGTTAATTTGTGTCAGTGTATGTCTTTGTTACTTCGTGTAAGTGTGTGTCTGTGTCACTTGGTGTCAGTGTATGTCTCTGTTACTTGTTGGAAGTGTGTGTCTGTGCTACTGGGTATCAGTGTATGTCTTTGTTACTTGGTGTCATTGTATGTCTTTGTTACTTGGTGTAAGTGTATGTCTGTGTTAATTCGTGGAAGTGTGTGTCTTTGTTCATTGGTCTAAGTATGTGTCTGTGTTACTGGGTATCAGTGTATGTCTTTGTTACTTGGTGTAAGTGTATGTCTTTGTTACTTGGTGTCAGTGTATGTCTTTGTTACTTGGTGTCAGTGTATGTCTGTGTTACTTTTTGTAAGTGAATGTCTTTGTTACTTGGTGTAAGTGTATGTCTGTGTTACTTCGTGTAAGTGTGTGTCTTTGTTACTTGGTGCAAATGTATGTCTTTGTTACTTGGTGTCAGTGTATGTCTGTGTTACTGGGTATCAGTGAATGTCTTTGTTACTTGGTGTAAGTGTGTGTCTGTGTTACTGGGTATCAGTGTTTGTCTTTGTTACTTGGTGTCAGTGCATGTCTTTGTTACTTGGTGTCAGTGTATGTTTTTGTGACTTGGTGTCAGTGTATGTCTTTGTTACTGGGTGTCAGGGCGTGTCTGTGCTACTGGGTATCAGTGTATGTCTTTGTTACTGGGTGTCAGTGTATGTCTTTGTGACTTGGTGTAAGGGTGTGTCTGTGTTACTGGGTATCAGTGTCTGTCTTTGTTACTTGGTGTAAGTGTGTGTCTTTGTTCCTGGGTATCAGTGTATGTCCGTGTTACTTGGTGTCAGTGCATGTCTTTGTGACTAGCTGTCTATGTATTTCTTTGTGACTGGGTGTCAGTGTCTGTCTGTGTTACTGGGTATCAGTATATGTCTTTGTTACTTGGTGTAAGTGTGTGTCTGTGTTACTGGGTATCAGTGTATGTCTTTGTTACTTGGTGTCAGTGTATGTCTTTGTGATTTGGTGTCAGTGTATGTCGTTGTTACTGGGTGCCAGTGCGTGTCTGTGTTTTTGGGTATCAGTGTATGTCTTAGTTACTGGGTGTCAGTGCGTGTCTGTGTGATTGGTATCAATGTATGTCTTTGTTACTGGGTGTCAGTGTATGTCTTTGTGACTTGGTGTAAGGGCGTGTCTGTGTTACTGGGTATCAGTGTCTGTCTTTGTTACTTGGTGTAAGTATTTAGAATTTAGAACATTACAGCGCAGCACAGGCCTTTCGGCCCTCGATGTTGCGCCGCCCTGTGAAACCATCTGACCTACACTATTCCATTTTCATCCATGTGTCTATCCAATGTCCACTTAAATGCCCTTAAAGTTGGCGAATCTACTACTGCTGCAGGCAGGGCGTTCCACGCCCTTACTACTCTCTGAGTAAAGAAACTACCTCTCACATCTGTCCGATATCTATCACCCCTCAACCTGAAGCTATGTCCCCTCGTGTTTGCCATCACCATCCGAGGAAAAAGACGCTCACTATCCACCCTATCTAACCCTCTGATTATCTTATATGTCTCTATTAAGTCACCTCTCCTCCTCCTTCTCTCCAACGAAAACAACCTCAATTCCCTCAGCCTTTCCTCGTAAGACCTTCCCTCCATACCAGGCAACATCCTAGTAAATCTCCTCTGCACCCTTTCCATAGCTTCCACATCCTTCCTATAATGCGGTGACCAGAACTGCACGCAATACTCCAGGTGCGGTCTCACCAGAGTTTTGTACAGCTGCAGCATGACCTCGTGGCTCCGAAACTCGACCCCCCTACTAATAAAAGCTAACACACCATATGCCTTCTTAACAGCCCTATTAACCTGGGTAGCAACCTTCAGGGATTTATGCACCTGGACACCAAGATCTCTCTGTTCATCTACAGTGCCAAGAATCCTCCCATTAGCCCAGTACTCTGCATTCCTGTTACTCCTTCCAAAGTGAATCACCTCACACTTTTCCGCATTAAACTCCATTTGCCATCTCTCAGCCCAGCTCTGCAGCCTATCTATGTCTCTCTGTACCCGACAACATCCTTCGGCACTTTCCACAACTTCACCGACCTTAGTGTCATCTGCAAATTTACTAACCCACCCTTCTACACCCTCTTCCAGGTCATTTATAAAAATGACAAACAGCAGTGGCCCTAAAACAGATCCTTGCGGTACACCACTAGTAACTAAACTCCAGGATGAACATTTGCCATCAACCACCACCCTCTGTCTTCTTTCAGCTAGCCAATTTCTGATCCAAAGCTCTAAGTCACCTTCAACCCCATACTTGCGTATTTTCTGCAATAGCCTACCGTGGGGAACCTTATCAAACGCCTTACTGAAATCCATATACACCACATCCACTGCTTTACCCTCATCCACCTGTTTGGTCACCTTCTCGAAAAACTCAATAAGGTTTGTGAGGCACGACCTACCCGTCACAAAACCGTGCTGACTATCTCTAATGTACTTATTCTTTTCAAGATGATTATAAATCCTGTCTCTTATAACCTTTTCCAACATTTTACCCACAACCGAAGTGAGGCTCACAGGTCTATAATTACCAGGGCTGTCTCTACTCCCCTTCTTGAACAAGGGGACAACATTTGCAATCCTCCAGTCTCCCGGCACTATTCCTGTCGACAATGACGACATAAAGATCAAGGACAAAGGCTCTGCAATCTCCTCCCTCGCTTCCCAGAGAATCCTAGGATAAATCCCATCTGGCCCAGGGGACTTATCTATTTTCACACTTTCCAAAATGGCTAACACCTCCTCCTTGTGAACCTCAATCCCATCTGGCCTCGTAGCCTGAATCTCAGTATTCTCAACAACATTTTCTTTCTCTACTGAAAATACTGACGCAAAATATTCATTTAACACTTCCCCTATCTCCTCTGATTCCACACACAACTTCCCACTACTATCCTTGATTGGCCCTAATCTAACTCTAGTCATTCTTTTATTCCTGATATACCTATAGAAAGCCTTAGGGTTTTCCCTGATCCGATCCACCAATGACTTCTCGTGTCCTCTCCTTGCTCTTCTTAGCTCTCCCTTTGGATCCTTCCTGGCTAGCTTGTAGCTCTCAAGCGCCCTAACTGAGCCTTCACGTCTCATCCTAACATAAGCCTTCTTCTTCCTCTTGACAAGCGCTTCAACTTCTTTAGTAAACCACGGCTCCCTCGCACGACAACGTCCTTCCTGCCTCACAGGTACATACTTATCAAGGACACGCAGTAGCTGCTCCTTGAATAAGCTCCACATTTCGATTGTTCCCATCCCCTGCAGTTTCCTTCCCCATCCTACACATCCTAAATCTTGCCTAATCGCATCATAATTTCCTTTCCCCCAGTTATAATTCTTGCCCTGCGGTATATACCTGTCCCTGCCCATCGCTAAGGTAAACCTAACCGAATTGTGATCACTATCACCAAAGTGCTCACCTACATCTAAATCTAACACCTGGCCGGGTTCATTTCCCAGTACCAAATCCAATGTGGCATCGCCCCTGGTTGGCCTGTCTACATACTGTGTCAGAAAACCCTCCTGCACACACTGGACAAAAACTGACCCATCTAAAGTACTCGAACTATAGTATTTCCAGTCGATATTTGGAAAGTTAAAGTCCCCCATAACAACTACCCTGTTACTCTCGCCCCTGTCGAGAATCATCTTCGCTATCCTTTCCTCTACATCTCTGGAACTATTCGGAGGTCTATAAAAGACTCCCAACAGGGTAACCTCACCTCTCCTGTTTCTAACCTCAGCCCATACTACCTCAGTAGCCGAGTCCTCAAACGTCCTTTCTGTCGCTGTAATACTCTCCTTGATTAACAATGCCACACACACCCCCCCACCCCCCCCCCCCCCCTCTTTTAGCATCTTCTCTGTTCTTACTGAAACATCTGAATCCCGGAATCTGCAACATCCATTCCTGCCCCTGCTCTACCCATGTCTCCGAAATGGCCACTACATCGAGATCCCAGGTACCAACCCATGCTGCAAGCTCACCCACCTTATTCTGGATGCTCCTGGCGTTGAAATAGACACACATTAAACCAGGTTCTTGCTTGCCAGTGCCCTCTTGCGTCCTTGTAACCATATCCCTGACCTCACTACTCTCAACATCCTGTACACTGGCACTACAATTTAGGTTCCCATTCCCCTGCTGAATTAGTTTAAACCCCCCCGAAGAGCACTAGCAAACCTCCCCCCAGGATATTGATACCCCTCTGGTTCAGGTGAAGACCATCCTGTTTGTAGAGGTCCCACCTACCCCAGAAAGAGCCCCAATTATCCAGGAAACCAAAACCCTCCCTCCTGCACCATCCCTGCAGCCACGTATTCAACTCCTCTCTCTCCCTATTCCTCGCTTCGCTATCACGTGGCACGGGCAACAACCCAGAGATAACAACTCTGTTTGTTCTCGCTCTAAGCTTCCACCCTAGCTCCCTAAATTTCTGTCTTAAATCCCCATCTCTCTTCCTACCTATGTCGTTGGTGCCTATGTGGACCACGACTTGGGGCTGCTCCCCCTCCCCATTAAGGATCCCAAAAACACGATCCGAGACATCACGAACCCTGGCACCTGGGAGGCAACATACCAACCGTGAGTCTCTCTCGTTCCCACAGAACCTCCTATCTGTTCCCCTAACTATGGAGTCCCCAATGACTAATGTTCTGCTCCTCTTCCCCCTTCCCTTCTGAGCAACAGGGACAGACTCTGTGCCAGATATCTGTACCCCATTGCTTACCCCTGGTAAGTCGTCCCCCGCAACAGTATCCAAAACGGTATACCTGTTGTTGAGGGAAACGGCCACAGGGGATCCCTGCACTGCCTGCTGGTTCCCTCTCCTTCCCCTGACGGTAACCCATCTACCTACTTCTTTTACCTGAGGTGTGACTACCTCTCCATAACTGCTCTCAATAACCTCCTCCGCCTCCCGAATGATCCGAAGTTCATCCAGCTCCAGCTCCAGTTCCCTAACGCGGTTCTCGAGGAGCTGGAGTTGGGTGCACTTCCCACAGATGCAGTCAGCAGGAAACTCTTGGCGACCCTTACCTCCCACATTCTGCAGGAGGAACATGCAACTGCCTTAACCTCCATTCCCACTATTCCAAATTCCCAACAAATCTACTGAAAAACCAAAAAAAACAAAAAGTCAAAACTTGTTAGGTTAGCAATCCAACGGACAGAACTTCCTAAATAAAAAGCTGACCTTATCAACACACCAGAGTCCTTTTTTTATGGTTAGAGGAGGAGGGTGGGTGGGAGACACTACACGTGTAGTGTCTCGGGTACAGCCACCACACAAATATATACCTTTTTCCTAACCCAGCAGTCCCCTGGTCCTCCGAAAACAAAAGGGAATTCACTTTTAAACTTACGCTGAAATTGACTTCCCAGCTGTAAGCCCGTTCACGCACCTCCGTTGCTATCCACGCTGCAGCCACCGAAACTAAAAGAAAGAGATTCTAAACCACACAAATATATACCTTTTTCCTTACCCAGCAGTCCCCTGGTCCTCCGAAAACAAAAGGGAATTCACTTTTAAACTTACGCTGAAATTGACTTCCCAGCTGTAAGCCCGTTCACGCACCTCCGTTGCTATCCACGCTGCAGCCACCGAAACTAAAAGAAAGAGATTCTAAACCACACAAATATATACCTTTTTCCTTACCCAGCAGTCCCCTGGTCCTCCGAAAACAAAAGGGAATTCACTTTTAAACTTACGCTGAAATTGACTTCCCAGCTGTAAGCCCGTTCACGCACCTCCGTTGCTATCCACGCTGCAGCCACCGAAACTAAAAGAAAGAGATTCTAAACCACACAAATATATCCCTTTTTCCTTACCCAGCAGTCCCCTGGTCCTCCGAAAACAAAAGGGAATTCACTTTTAAACTTACGCTGAAATTGACTTCCCAGCTGTAAGCCCGTTCACGCACCTCCGTTGCTATCCAAGCTGCAGTCACCGAAACTAAAAGAAAGAGATTCTAAACCACACAAATATATACCTTTTTCCCTACCCAGCAGTCCCCTGGTCCTCCGAAAACAAAAGGGAATTCACTTTTAAACTTACGCTGAAATTGACTTCCTAGCTGTAAGCCCGTTCACGCACCTCCGTTGCTATCCACGCTGCAGCCACCGAAACTAAAAGAAAGAGATTCTAAACCACACAAATATATACCTTTTTCCTTACCCAGCAGTCCCCTGGTCCTCCGAAAACAAAAGGGAATTCACTTTTAAACTTACGCTGAAATTGACTTCCCAGCTGTAAGCCCGTTCACGCACCTCCGTTGCTATCCAAGCTGCAGTCACCGAAACTAAAAGAAAGAGATTCTAAACCACACAAATATATAACTTTTTCCTAACCCAGCAGTCCCCTGGTCCTCCGAAAACAAAAGGGAATTCACTTTTAAACTTACGCTGAAATTGACTTCCCAGCTGTAAGCCCGTTAAGTGTAAGTGTGTGTCTTTGTTCCTGGGTATCAGTGTATGTCCGTGTTACTTAGTGTCAGTGTATGTCTTTGTGACTAGCTGTCAATGCATTACTTTGTTACTGGTTGTCAGTGTCTGTCTGTGTTACTGGGTATCAGTATATGTCTTTGTTACTTGGTGTAAGTGTGTGTCTGTGTTACTGGGTATCAGTGTATGTCTTTGTTACTTGGTGTCAGTGTATGTCTTTGTGACTTGGTGTCAGTGTATGTCGTTGTTACTGGGTGTCAGTGCGTGTCTGTGTTACTGGGTATCAGTGTATGTCTTTGTTACTGGGTGTCAGTGCGTGTCTGTGTGACTGGGTATCAATGTATGTCTTTGTTACTGGGTATCAATGTATGTCTTTTTTTACTTGTTGTAAGTGGATGTCTTTCTAACTAGGTGTCAGCGTATGTCTGTGTTACTTGGAGTAAGTGTATGTCTTGGTTACTGGGTATCTTTGTATGTCTTTGTTACTTGGTGTAAGTGTGTGTCTGTGTTACTGGGTATCAGTGTTTGTCTTTGTTACTTGGTGTCAGTGTATGTCTTTGATACTTGGTGTAAGTGTGTGTCTGTGTTACTGGGTATCAGTGTATGTCTTTGTTACTTGGTGTCTGTGTGTGTCTGTGTTACTTGGTGGAACTGTGTGTCAGTGTAACTGGGTATCAGTGTATGTCTTTGTTACTTGGTGCAAGTGTGTGTCTGTGTTACTGGGTATCAGTGTCAGTCTTTGTTACTTGGTGTCAGTGTATGTCCTTGTTACTTGGTGCAAATGTGTGTCTGTGTTACTGGGTATCAGTGTCTGTCTTTGTTACTTGGTGTAAGTGTGTGTCTGTGTTCCTCGGTATCAGTGTATGTCTTTGTTACTTGGTGTAAGTGTGTGTCTGTGTTACTGGGTAACAGTGTATGTCTTTGTTACTTAGTGTCAGTGTGTGTCTTTGTTACTGGGTGTCAGTGCATGTCTTTGTGACTTGGTGTCAGTGTATGTCTTTGTTACTGGGTGTCAGTGTATGTATTTGTTACTTGGTGACAGTGTGTGTATGTGTTAGACTTTGGTACTTGGTGTCAGTGTGTGTCAGTGTAACTGTGTATAAGTGTATGTCTTTGTTACTTGGTGTAAGTGTGTGTCTGTGTTACTGGGTATCAGTGTATGTCTTTGTTACTAGGTGTCAGTGTGTGTATGTGTTAGACTTTGTTACTTGGTGTCAGTGAGTGTCAGTGTAACTGGGTATCAGTGTATGTCTTTGTTACTTGGTGTAAGTGTGTGTCTGTGTTACTGGGTATCAGTGTTTGTCTTTGTTACTTGGTGTCAGAGTATGTCTTTTTTACTTGGTGTAAGTGTATGTCTTTGTTACTTGGTGTCAGTTTATATCTTTGTTACTGGGTGTCAGGGCGTGTCTGTGTTACTGGGCATCAGTGTATGTATTTGTTACTGGGTGTCAGTGTATGTCTTTGTGACTTGGTGTAAGGGTGTGTCTGTGTTACTGGGTATCAGTGTCTGTCTTTGTTACTTGGTGTAAGTGTGTGTCTTTGTTCCTGGGTATCAGTGCATGTCTTTGTTACTTGGTGTCAGTGTATGTCTTTGTGACTTGGTGTCATTGTATGTCGTTGTTACTGGGTGTCAGTGCGTGTCTGTGTTACTGGGTATCAGTGTATGTCTTTGTTACTGGGTGTCAGTGCGTGTCTGTGTTACTGGGTATCAATGTATGTCTTTGTTACTGGGTATCAATGTATGTCTTTTTTTACTTGGTGTAGGTGGATGTCTTTGTTACTTGGTGTCAGCGTATTTCTGTGCTACTTGGTGTAAGTGTATGTCTTGGTTACTGGCTATCTATGTATGTCTTTGTTACTTGGTGTAAGTGTGTGTCTGTGTTACTGGGTATCAGTGTATGCCTTTGTTACTTGGTGTCTGTGTATGTCTTTGTTACTTGGTGTAATGGTATGTCTTTGTTACATGGTGTCAGTGTATGTCTTTGATACTTGGTGTAAGTGTGTGTCTGTGTTACTGGGTATCAGTGTATGTCTTTGTTACTTGGTTTCTGTGTGTGTCTGTGTTACTTGGTGTAAGTGTGTGTCAGTGTTACTGGGTATCAGTGTATGTCTTTGTTACTTGGTGTCAGTGTATGTCTTTTTTACTTGGTATCAGTGTATGTCCTTGTTACTTGGTGCAAATGTGTGTCTGTGTTACTGGGTATCAGTGTCTGTCCTTGTTACTTGGTGTAAGTGTGTGTCTGTGTTCCTCGGTATCAGTGTATGCCTTTGTTACTTACTGTCAGTTTGTGTCTTTGTTACTGGGTGTCAGTGCATGTCTTTGTGAGTTGGTGTCAGTGTATGTCTTTGTTACTGGGTGTCAGTGTATGTCTTTGTTACTTGGTGACAGTGTGTGTATGTGTTAGACTTTGTTACTTGGTGTCAGTGTATTTCTGTTTAACTGGGTATCAGTGTTTGTCTTTGTTACTTGGTGTAAGTGTGTGTCTGTGTTACTGGGTATCAGTGTTTGTCTTTGTTACTTTGTGTCAGTGTATGACTTTTTTACTTGGTGTAAGTGTATGTCTTTGTTACTTGGTGTCAGTGTATGTCTTTGTTACTTGGTGTAAGTTTGTGTCTGTGTTACTGGGTATCAGTGTATGTCTTTGTTACTTGGTGTCAGTGTGTGTCTTTGTTACTGGGTGTCAGTGCATGTCTTTGTGACTTGGTGCAGGTTTGTGTCTGTGTTACTGGGAATCAGTGCCTGTCTTCGTTACTTGGTGTAAGTGTTTCTCTGTGTTACTGGGTGTCAGTGTGTATCTGTGTTCCTGGGTGTCAGTGTAAGTCTTTGTTACTTGGTGTCAGTGTATGTCTGTGTTAGTTGGTGTAAGTCTTTGTCTGTGTTATTGGGTATCAGTGTTTGTCTTTGTTACTTGGTGTAAGTGTACGCCTTTGTGACTTGGTGTCAGTGCATGTCTTTGTTACTGGGTGTCAGTGCGTGTCTGTGTTACTGGGTATCAGTGCATGTCTTTGTTACTGGGTTTCAGTGTGTGTCTGTGTTACTGGGTATCAATGTATGTCTTTGTTAATGGGTATCAATGTATGTCTTTGTTACTTGGTGTATGTGGATGTCTTTGTTACTTGGTGTCAGCGTATGTCTTTGTTACTTGGTGTAAGTGTATGTCTTGGTTACTGGGTATCTTTGTATGTCTTTGTTACTTGGTGTAAGTGTGTGTCTGTGTTCCTGGCTATCAGTGTATGCCTTTGTTACTTGGTGTCAGTGTATGTCTTTGTTACTTGGTGTAAGTGTATGTCTTTGTTACTTGGTGTCAGTGTATGTCTTTGTTACTTGGTGTAAGTGTGTGTCTGTGTTACTGGGTATCAGTGTATGTCTTTGTTACTTGGTGTCAGTGTTTGTATTTTTTACTTGGTGTAAGTGTATGTCTTTGTTACTTGGTGTCAGTGTATGCCTTTGTTACTTGGTGCAAGTGTGTGTCTGTGTTCCTGGGTATCAGTGTATGTCTTTGTTGATTGGTGTCAGTGTATGTCTTTGTTACTTGGTGTCATTGTGAGTCTGTGTTACTGGGTATCAGTGTATGTCTTTGTTACTTGGTGTCTGTGTATAGCTTTGTGACTTGGTGTCAGTGTATGTCTTTGTTACTGGGTGTCAGTGCGTGTCTGTGTTACTTGGTGTCTGTGTATGTCATTGTTACTTGGTGTAAGTGTAGGTCTTTTTTACTTGGTATCAGTGTATGTCCTTGTTATTTGGTGCAAATGTGTGTCTGTGTTACTGCGTATCAGTGTCTGTCTTTGTTACTTGGTGTAAGTGTGTGTCTGCGTTCCTCGGTATCAGTGTATGTCTGTGTTACTTGGTGTAAGTTTGCGTCTGTCTTACTGGGTATCAGTGTATGTCTTTGTTACTTGGTGTCAGTGTATGTCTTTGATACTTGGTGTAAGTGTGTGTCTGTGTTACTGGGTATCAGAGTATGTCTTTGTTACTTGGTGTCTGTGTGTGTCTGTGTTACTTGGTGTAAGTGTGTGTCAGTGTAATTGGGTATCAGTGTATGTCTTTGTTTCTTGGTGTAAGTGTGTGTCTGTGTTTCTGGGTGTCCGTGTATGTCTTTGTTACTTAGTGTCAGTGTATGTCTTTTTTACTTGGTATCAGTGTATGTCCTTGTTACTTGGTGCAAATGTGTGTCTGTGTTACTGGGTATCAGTGTCTGTCTTTGTTACTTGGTGTAAGTTTGTGTCTGTGTTCCTCGGTATCAGTGTATGTCTTTGTTACTTGGTGTAAGTGTGTGTCTGTGTTACTGGGTATCAGTGTATGTCTTTGTTACTTGGTGTCAGTGTGTGTCTTTGTTACTGGGTGTCAGTGCGTGTCTTTGTGACTTGGTGTCAGTGTATGTCTTTTTTGCAGGGTGTCTGTTTATGTCTTTGTTACTTGGTGACAGTGTGTGTATGTGTTACTTGGTGTAATAGTATGTCTTTGTTACTTGGTATCAGTGTTCGTCTTTGAGACTTGGTGTCAGTGTATGTCTTTGTTACTGGGTGTAAGTTTGTGTCTGTGTTACTTGGTGTAAGTGTGTGTCTGTGTTACTTGGTATCAGTGTTTGTCTTTGTTACTTGGTGTAAGTGTGTGTCTGTGTTACTGGGTAACAGTGTATGTCTTTGTTACTTGGTGTCAGTGTATGTCTGTGTTACTTGGTGTAAGTGTGTGTCTTTGTTACTTGGTGTAAGTGTGTGTCTTTGTTACTTGGTGTAATTGTATGTCTTTGTTACTTGGTGTCAGTGTATATCTTTGTTACTGGGTGTCAGTGCATGTCTTTGTGACTTGGTGTAGGTTTGTGTCTGTATTACTGGGTATCAGTGCCTGTCTTTGTTACTTGGTGTAAGTGTTTCTCTGTGTTACTGGGTGTCAGTGTGTATCTGTGTTCCTGGGTGTCAGTGTAAGTCTTTGTTACTTGGTGTCAGTGTATGTCTGTGTTAGTTGGTGTAAGTGTTTGTCTGTTTTATTGGGTATCAGTGTATGTCTTTGTTACTTGGTGTAAGTGGATGTCTTTGTGACTTGGTGTCAGTGTATGTCTTTGTTACTGGGTGTCAGTGCGTGTCTGTGTTACTGGGTATCAGTGTCTGTCTTTGTTACTGGGTGTCAGTGCGTGTCTGTGTTACTGGGTATCAATGTATGTCTTTGTTAATGGGCATCAATGTATGTCTTTGTTACTTGGTGTATGTGGATGTCTTTGTTACTTGGTGTCAGCGTATGTCTTTGTTACTTGCTGTAAGTGTATGTCTTGGTTACTGGGTATCTTTGTATGTCTTTGTTACTTGGTGTAAGTGTGTGTCTGTGTTACTGGGTATCAGTGTATGCCTTTGTTACTTGGTGTCAGTGTATGTCTTTGTTACTTGGTGTCAGTGTATGTCTTTGTTACTTTGTGTAAGTGTGTGTCTGTGTTACTGGGTATCAGTGTTTGTCCTTGTTACTTGGTGTCTGTGTGTGTCTGTGTTAATTGGTGTACGTGTGTGTCAGTGTAACTGGGTATCAGTGTATGTCTTTGTTACTTGGAGTAAGTGTGTGTCTGTGTTACTGGGTATCAGTGTATGTCTTTGTTACTTGGTGTCAGTGTTTGTATTTTTTACTTGGTGTAAGTGTATGTCTTTGTTACTTGGTGTCAGTGTATGCCTTTATTACTTGGTGTCAGTGTGTGTCTGTGTTACTGGGTATCAGTGTATGTCTTTGTTAATTTGTGTCAGTGTATGTCTTTGTTATTTGGTGTAAGTGTGTGTCTGTGTTACTGGTTATCAGTGTATGTCTTTGTTACTTGGTGTCATTGTGAGTCTGTGTTACTGGGTATCAGTGTATGTCTTTGTTCCTTGGTGTCAGTGTATGTCTTTGTGACTTGGTGTCAGTGTATGTCTTTGTTACTGGGTGTCATTGTGTGTCTGTGTTACTGGGTGTCTGTGTATGTCATTGTTACTTGGTGTAAGTGTCGGTCTTTTTTACTTGGTATCAGTGTAAGTCCTTGTTACTTGATGCAAATGTGTGTCTGTGTTACTGCGTATCAGTGTCTGTCTTTGTTACTTGGTGTAATTTTGTCTCTGTCTTACAGGGTATCAGTGTATGTCTTTGTTACTTGGTGTCAGTGTATGTCTTTGATACTTGGTGTAAGAGTGTGTCTGCGTTCCTCGGTATCAGTGCATGTCTTTGTTACTTGGTGTAATTTTGTGTCTGTCTTACAGGGTATCAGTGTATGTCTTTGTTACTTGGTGTCAGTGTATGTCTTTGATACTTGGTGTAAGTGTGTGTCTGTGTTACTGGGTATCAGTGTATGTCTTTGTTACTTGGTGTCTGTGTGTGTCTGTGTTACTTGGTGTAAGTGTGTGTCAGTGTAATTGGGTATCAGTGTTTGACTTTGTTACTCGGTGTAAGTGTGTGTCTGTGTTACTGGGTGTCAGTGTATGTCTTTGTTACTTGGTGTCAGTGTATGTCTTTTTTACTTGGTTTCAGTTTATGTCCTTGTTACTTGGTGCAAATCTGTGTCTGTGTTACTGGGTATCAGTGTCTGTCTTTGTTACTTGGTGCACGTGTGTGTCTGTGTTCCTCGGTATCAGTGTATGTCTTTGTTACTTGGTGTAAGTGTGTGTCTGTGTTATTGGGTATCAGTGTATGTCTTTGTTACTTGGTGTCATTGTGTGTCTTTGTTACTGGGTGTCAGTGCGTGTCTCTGTGACTTGGCGTCAGTGTGTGTCAGTGTAACTGGGTATCAGTGTATGTCTTTGTTACTTGGTGTAAGTGTGTGTCTGTGTTACTGGGTATCAGTGTTTGTCTTTGTGACTTGGTGTCAGTGTATGTCTTTTTTACTTGGTGTAAGTGTATGTCTTTGTTACTTGGTGTCAGTGTATGTCTTTGTTACTTGGTGTATGTGTGTGTCTGTGTTACTGGGTATCAGTGTATGTCTTTTTTAATTGGTGTCAGTGTATGCCTTGCTACTTGGTGTAAGTGTGTGTCTGTGTTACTGGGTATCAGTGTATGTCTTTGTTCCTTGGTGTCAGTGTGTGTCTTTGTTACTGGGTGTCAGTGCATGTTTTTGTGACTTGGTGTAATTGTTTCTCTGTGTTACTGGGTGTCAGTGTGTATCTGTGTTCCTGGGTGTCAGTGCAGGTCTTTGTTACTTGGTGTCAGTGTATGTCTGTGTTAGTTGGTGTAAGTGTGTGTCTGTGTTATTGGGTATCAGTGTGTGTCTTTGGTACTGGGTAACAGTGTATGTCTTTGTTACTTGGTGTCAGTGCATGTCTGTGTTACTTGGTGTAAGTGTTTGTCTTTGTTACTTTTTGTAATTGTATGTCTTTGTTACTTGGTGTCAGTGTATGTCTTCGTTACTTGGTGTAAGTGTGTGTCTGTGCTACTGGGTATCAGTGTATGTCTTTGTGACTTGGTGTCAGTGTATGTCTTTGTGACTTAGTGTCAATGTATGTCTTTTTAACCTGCTGTCAGTGGATGTCTTTGTGACTTGGTGTCAGTGTATTTCTTTGTTACTGTGTGTCAGTTTATGTCTTTGTTACTTGGTGTCAGTGTATGTCTTTGTTACTTTGTGTCAGTGTATGTCTGTATTACTTGGTGTAAGTGTGTGTCTGTGTTACAGGGTATCAGTGTTTGTCTTTGTTACTTTGTGTCTATGTATGTCTGCGTTACATGGTGTCAATGTGTGTCTTTGTTACTGGGTGTCAGTGTATGTCTTTGTTACTTGGTGTAAGTGTGTGTCTGTGTTACTGGGTATCAGTGTATGTATTTGTTACTTGGTGTCAGTGTATGTCTTTGTGACTTGGTGTCAGTGTATGTCTTTGTTACTGGGTGTCAGTGTATGTCTTTGTGACTTGGTGTCAGTGTATGTCTTTGTTACAGTGTCTCAGTTTATGTCTTTGTTACTTGGTGTCAGTGTATGTCTTTGTTACTTGGTGTCAGTGTATGTCTGTGTTACTTGGTGTAAGTGTGTGTTTGTGTTACGGGGTATCAGTGTATGTCTTTGTTACTTGGTGTCAGTGTATGTCTTTGTTACTTGGTGTAAGTGTTTGTCTGACTTTCTGGGTGTCAGTGTATGTCTTTGTTCCTTGGTGTCAGTGTATGTCTGTGTTACTTCGTGTAAGTGTGTGTCTTTGTTACTTGGTGTAAGTGTATGTCTTTGTTCCTTGGTGTCAGTGTATGTCTGTGTTACTTGGTGGAAGTATATGTCTTTGTTACTTGGTGTCAGTGCTTGTCTTTGTTACTTGGTGGAAGTGTGTGTCTGTGTTACTGGGTATCAGTGTATGTCTTTGTTACTTGGTGTCAGTCTATGTCTTTGTTACTTGGTGTCAGTGTATGTCTTTCTTTGATTCTGACAGTGTGTGTCTGTGTTAGTCTTTGTTACTTGGTGTCAGTGTTTTTCTGTGTATGTCTTTGTTACTGTGTGTCTTACTTTCCCTATGTTACTGGGTGACAGTGTGTGTTTGTTTGTGTTACTGGGTGTCAGTGTGTGTCCGTGTTACTTGGTGTAAGTGTATGTCTTTGTTTCTTGGTGTCAGTGTATGTCTTTGTTACTTGGTGTCAGTGTTTGTCTTTGTTACTTGGTGTAAGTGTGTGTCTGTGTTACTGGGTATCAGGGTATGTATTTGTGATTTGGTGTAATTGTATGTCTTTGTTACTTGGTGTCAGTGTATGTCTTTGTCACTTGGTGCAAGTGTGTATTTGTGTTACTTGTTGTAATTGTGTGTCTGTGTTACTTGGTATCAGTGTATGTCTTTGTTACTTGGTGTAAGTGTGTGTCTGTGTTACTGGGTAACAGTGTATGTCTTTGTTACTTGGTGTCAGTGTATGTCTGTGTTACTTGGTATAAGTGTTTGTCTTTGTTACTTTTTGTAATTGTATGTCTTTATTACTTGGTGTCAGTGTATGTCTTCGTTACTTGGTGTAAGTGTGTGTCTGTGCAACTGGGTATCAGTGTATGTCTTTGTGACTTGGTGTCAGTGTATGTCTTTGTGACTTGGTGTCAATGTATGTCTTTTTAACTGGGTGTCAGTGGATGTATTTGTGACTTGGTGTCAGTGTATTTCTTTGTTACTGTGTGTCAGTTTATGTCTTTGTTACTTGGTTTCAGTGTATGTCTTTGTTACTTTGTGTCAGTGTATGTCTGTATTACTTGGTGTAAGTGTGTGTCTGTGTTACTGGGAATCAGTGTATGTCTTTGTTACTTTGTGTCTGTGCATGTCTGTGTTACATGGTGTCAGTGTGTGTCTTTGTTACTGGGTGTCAGTGTATGTCTTTGTTACTTGGTGTAAGTGTGTGTCTGTGTTACTGGGTATCAGTGTATGTAAATTTGTTACTTGGTGTCAGTGTATGTCTTTGTGACTTGGTGTCAGTGTATGTCTTTGTTACTGGGTGTCAGTGTATGTCTTTGTGACTTGGTGTCAGTGTATGTCTTTGTTACTGTGTCTCAGTTTATGTCTTTGTTACTTGGTGTCAGTGTATGTCTTTGTTACTTGGTGTCAGTGTATGTCTGTGTTACTTGGTGTAAGTGTGTGTCTGTGTTACGGGGTATCAGTGTATGTCTTTGTTACTTGGTGTCAGTGTATGTCTTTGTGACTTGGTGTAAGTGTGTGTCTGTCTTACTGGGTGTCAGTGTATGTCTTTGTTATTTGGTGTCAGTGTATGTCTGTGTTACATGGTGTCAGTGTGTGTCTTTGTTACTGGGTGTCAGTGTATGTCTGTGTTACTTCGTGTAAGTGTGTGTCTTTGTTACTTGGTGTAAGTGTATGTCTTTGTTCCTTGGTGTCAGTGTATGTCTGTGTTTCTTGGTGGAAGTAGATGTCTTTGTTACTTGGTGTCAGTGTATGTCTGTGTTTCTTGGTGGAAGTAGATGTCTTTGTTACTTGGTGTCAGTGTATGTCTGTGTTACTTGGTGGAAGTATATGTCTGTGTTACTGGGTATCAGTGTATGTCTTTGTGACTTGGTGTCAGTCTATGTCTTTGTTACTTGGTGTCAGTGTACGTCTTTGTTACATGCTGACAGTGTGTGTCTGTGTTAGTCTTTGTTACTTGGTGTCAGTGTTTTTCTGTGTGTGTCTTTGTTACTGTGTGTCTGACTTTCTCTATGTTACTGGGTGACAGTGTGTGTTTGTTTGTGTTACTGGGTGTCAGTGTGTGTCCGTGTTACTTGGTGTAAGTGTATGTCTTTGTTTCTTGGTGTCAGTGTATGTCTTTGTTACTTGGTGTCAGTGTTTGTCTTTGTTACTTGGTGTAAGTGTGTGTCTGTGTTACTGGGTATCAGGGAATGTCTTTGTGATTTGGTGTCAGTGTATGTCTTTGTTACTTGGTGTCAGTGTATGTCTGTGTTACTGGGTATCAGTGCATGTCTTTGTTACATGGTGTCAGTCTATGTATGTGTTACTTGGTGTCAGTGTATGTCTTTGTTACTTGGTGTCAGTGTTTGTCTTTGTTACTTGGTGTAAGTGTGTGTCTTTGCTACTTGGTGTCAGTGTATGTCTGTGTTACTGGGTATCACTGCATGTCTTTGTTACTGGGTGTCAGTGTCTGCTTCGTTACTTGGTGTCAGTGTTTGTCTTTGTTACTGTGTGTAAGTGTATGTCTTTGTTACTGGGTGTCAGTGTCTGCTTCGTTACTTGGTGTCAGTGTTTGTCTTTGTTACTGGGTGTCAGTGTCTGTCTTTGTGACTTGGTGTCAGTGTATGTCTTTGTTACTTGGTGTCATTGTATGTCTTTGTTACTTGGTGGAAGTGTGTGTCTGTGTTACTGGGTAACAATGTATGTCTTTGTTACTTGGTGTCAGTGTATGTGTTTGTTACTTGGTGTCAGTGTGTGTCTTTGTTACTTGGTGTAATTGTATGTCTTTGTTACTTGGTGTAAGTGTGTGTCTTTGTTACTTGGTGTAATTGTATGTCTTTGTTACTTGCTGGCAGTGTATGTCTTTGTTACTTGGTGTAAGTGTATGTCTGTGTTACTTGGTGTAATTGTATGTCTTTGTTACTTGGTGTCAGTGTATGTCTTCGTTACTTGGTGTATGTGTGTGTCTGTGCTACTGGGTATCAGTGTATGTCTTTGTTACTTTGTGTCAGTGTGTGTCTTTGTGACTTGGTGTCAGTGTATGTCTTTTTACTGGGTGTCAGTGGATGTCTTTGTGACTTGGTGTCAGTGTATGTCTTTGTTACTGTGTCTCATTTATGTCTTTGTTACTTGGTGTCAGTGTATGTCTTTGTTACTTGGTGCCAGTGTATGTCTGTGTTACTTGGTGTAAGTGTGTGTCTTTGTTACTTGGTGTAAGTGTGTATCTGTGTTACTGGGTATCAGTGTATGTTTTTGTTACTTGGTGTCAGTGTATGTCTTTGTTACTTGGTGTAAGTGTGTGTCTGTGTTACTGGGTGTCAGTGTCTGTCTTTGTTACATGGTGTCAGTGTATGTCTGTGTTACATGGTGTCAGTGTGTGTCTTTGTGACTTGGTGTCAGTGTATGTCTTTGTTACTGGGTGTCAGTGTATGTCTTTGTGACTTGGTGTCAGTGTATGTCTTTGTTACTGTGTCTCAGTTTATGTCTTTGTTACTTGGTGTCAGTGTATGTCTTTGTTACTTGGTGTCAGTGTATGTCTGTGTTACTTGGTGTAAGTGCGTGTCTGTGTTACGGGGTATCAGTGTATGTCTTTGTTACTTGGTGTCAGTGTATGTCTTTGTGACTTGGTGTAAGTGTGTGTCTGTCTTACTGGGTATCAGTGTATGTCTTTGTTACTTGGTGTCAGTGTGTGTCTTTGTGACTTGGTGTCAGTGTATGTCTTTGTTACTGGGTGTCAGTGTATGTCTTTGTGACTTGGTGTCAGTGTATGTCTTTGTTACTGTGTCTTAGTTTATGTCTTTGTTACTTGGTGTCAGTGTATGTCTTTGTTACTTGGTGTCAGTGTATGTCTGTGTTACTTGGTGTAAGTGTGTGTCTGTGTTACGGGGTATCAGTGTATGTCTTTGTTACTTGGTGTCAGTGTATGTCTTTGTGACTTGGTGTAAGTGTGTGTCTGTCTTACTGGGTGTCAGTGTATGTCTTTGTTATTTGGTGTCAGTGTATGTCTGTGTTACATGGTGTCAGTGTGTGTCTTTGTTACTGGGTGTCAGTGTATGTCTTTGTTACTTGTTGTAAGTGTGTCTGTGTTACTGTGTATCAGTGTATGTCTTTGTTACTTGGTGTCAGTGTATGTCTGTGTTACTTCGTGTAAGTGTGTGTCTTTGTTACTTGGTGTAAGTGTATGTCTTTGTTCCTTGGTGTCAGTGTATGTCTGTGTTTCTTGGTGGAAGTAGATGTCTTTGTTACTTGGTGTCAGTGTATGTCTGTGTTACTTGGTGGAAGTATATGTCTGTGTTACTGGGTATCAGTGTATGTCTTTGTGACTTGGTGTCAGTCTATGTCTTTGTTACTTGGTGTCAGTGTACGTCTTTGTTACATGCTGACAGTGTGTGTCTGTGTTAGTCTTTGTTACTTGGTGTCAGTGTTTTTCTGTGTGTGTCTTTGTTACTGTGTGTCTGACTTTCTCTATGTTACTGGGTGACAGTATGTGTTTGTTTGTGTTACTGGGTGTCAGTGTGTGTCCGTGTTACTTGGTGTAAGTGTATGTCTTTGTTTCTTGGTGTCAGTGTATGTCTTTGTTACTTGGTGTCAGTGTTTGTCTTTGTTACTTGGTGTAAGTGTGTGTCTGTGTTACTGGGTATCAGGGAATGTCTTTGTGATTTGGTGTCAGTGTATGTCTTTGTTACTTGGTGTCAGTGTATGTCTGTGTTACTGGGTATCAGTGCATGTCTTTGTTACATGGTGTCAGTCTATGTATGTGTTACTTGGTGTCAGTGTATGTCTTTGTTACTTGGTGTCAGTGTTTGTCTTTGTTACTTGGTGTAAGTGTGTGTCTTTGCTACTTGGTGTCAGTGTATGTCTGTGTTACTGGGTATCACTGCATGTCTTTGTTACTGGGTGTCAGTGTCTGCTTCGTTACTTGGTGTCAGTGTTTGTCTTTGTTACTGTGTGTAAGTGTATGTCTTTGTTACTGGGTGTCAGTGTCTGCTTCGTTACTTGGTGTCAGTGTTTGTCTTTGTTACTGGGTGTCAGTGTCTGTCTTTGTGACTTGGTGTCAGTGTATGTCTTTGTTACTTGGTGTCATTGTATGTCTTTGTTACTTGGTGGAAGTGTGTGTCTGTGTTACTGGGTAACAATGTATGTCTTTGTTACTTGGTGTCAGTGTATGTGTTTGTTACTTGGTGTCAGTGTGTGTCTTTGTTACTTGGTGTAATTGTATGTCTTTGTTACTTGGTGTAAGTGTGTGTCTTTGTTACTTGGTGTAATTGTATGTCTTTGTTACTTGCTGGCAGTGTATGTCTTTGTTACTTGGTGTAAGTGTATGTCTGTGTTACTTGGTGTAATTGTATGTCTTTGTTACTTGGTGTCAGTGTATGTCTTCGTTACTTGGTGCATGTGTGTGTCTGTGCTACTGGGTATCAGTGTATGTCTTTGTTACTTGGTGTCAGTGTGTGTCTTTGTGACTTGGTGTCAGTGTATGTCTTTTTTACTGGGTGTCAGTGGATGTCTTTGTGACTTGGTGTCAGTGTATGTCTTTGTTACTGTGTCTCAGTTTATGTCTTTGTTACTTGGTGTCAGTGTATGTCTTTGTTACTTGGTGCCAGTGTATGTCTGTGTTACTTGGTGTAAGTGTGTGTCTTTGTTACTTGGTGCCAGTGTATGTCTTTGTTACTTGGTGTCAGTGTATGTCTTTGTTACTTGGTGCCAGTGTATGTCTGTGTTACTTGGTGTAAGTGTGTGTCTTTGTTACTTGGTGTAAGTGTGTATCTGTGTTACTGGGTATCAGTGTATGTTTTTGTTACTTGGTGTCAGTGTATGTCTTTGTTACTTGGTGTAAGTGTGTGTCTGTGTTACTGGGTGTCAGTGTCTGTCTTTGTTACATGGTGTCAGTGTATGTCTGTGTTACATGGTGTCAGTGTGTGTCTTTGTTACTGGGTGTCAGTGTATGTCTTTGTTTCTTGGTGTAAGTGTGTGTCTGTGTTACTGGGAATCAGTCTCTGCCTTTGTTACTTGGTGTGAGTGTGTGTCTGTGTGACTGGGTATCAGTGTAAGTCTTTGTTATTTGGTGTCAGCGTATGTCTTTCTTACTTGGTGTCAGTGTATGTCTTTGTTACTTGGTGTCAGGGTGTGCCTGTGTTACTGGGTATCAATGTATGTCTTTGTTACTTGGTGTCAGTGTATGTCTGTGTTACTGGGTATCAGTGTATGACTTTGTTACTTGGTGTCAGTGTATGTCTGTGTTACTTGGTGTAAGTGTGTGTCTGTGTTATTGGTATCAGTGTATGTCCTGGTTACTTGGTGTAAGTGTTTGTCTGTGTTACTGGGTATCAGTGTTTGTCTTTGTTACTTGGTGTCAGTGTATGTCTTTGTTACTTGGTGTAAGTGTGTGTCTATGTTTTTGGGTATCGGTGTATGTCTTTGTTACTTGGTGTCAGTGTATGTCTTTGTTACTTGGTGTAAGTGTTTGTCTGTGTTACTGGGTATCAGTGTATGTCTTTGTTACTGGGTGTCAGTGTCTGCTTCGTTACTTGGTGTCAGTGTTTGTCTTTGTTACTGGGTGTCAGTGTCTGTCTTTGTGACTTGGTGTCAGTGTATGTCTTTGTTACTTGGTGTCATTGTATGTCTTTGTTACTTGGTGGAAGTGTGTGTCTGTGTTACTGGGTAACAATGTATGTCTTTGTTACTTGGTGTCAGTGTATGTGTTTGTTACTTGGTGTCAGTGTGTGTCTTTGTTACTTGGTGTAATTGTATGTCTTTGTTACTTGGTGTAAGTGTGTGTCTTTGTTACTTGGTGTAATTGTATGTCTTTGTTACTTGCTGGCAGTGTATGTCTTTGTTACTTGGTGTAAGTGTATGTCTGTGTTACTTGGTGTAATTGTATGTCTTTGTTACTTGGTGTCAGTGTATGTCTTCGTTACTTGGTGCATGTGTGTGTCTGTGCTACTGGGTATCAGTGTATGTCTTTGTTACTTGGTGTCAGTGTGTGTCTTTGTGACTTGGTGTCAGTGTATGTCTTTTTTACTGGGTGTCAGTGGATGTCTTTGTGACTTGGTGTCAGTGTATGTCTTTGTTACTGTGTCTCAGTTTATGTCTTTGTTACTTGGTGTCAGTGTATGTCTTTGTTACTTGGTGCCAGTGTATGTCTGTGTTACTTGGTGTAAGTGTGTGTCTTTGTTACTTGGTGTAAGTGTGTATCTGTGTTACTGGGTATCAGTGTATGTTTTTGTTACTTGGTGTCAGTGTATGTCTTTGTTACTTGGTGTAAGTGTGTGTCTGTGTTACTGGGTGTCAGTGTCTGTCTTTGTTACATGGTGTCAGTGTATGTCTGTGTTACATGGTGTCAGTGTGTGTCTTTGTTACTGGGTGTCAGTGTATGTCTTTGTTTCTTGGTGTAAGTGTGTGTCTGTGTTACTGGGAATCAGTCTATGCCTTTGTTACTTGGTGTGAGTGTGTGTCTGTGTGACTGGGTATCAGTGTAAGTCTTTGTTATTTGGTGTCAGCGTATGTCTTTCTTACTTGGTGTCAGTGTATGTCTTTGTTACTTGGTGTCAGGGTGTGCCTGTGTTACTGGGTATCAATGTATGTCTTTGTTACTTGGTGTCAGTGTATGTCTGTGTTACTGGGTATCAGTGTATGACTTTGTTACTTGGTGTCAGTGTATGTCTGTGTTACTTGGTGTAAGTGTGTGTCTGTGTTATTGGTATCAGTGTATGTCCTGGTTACTTGGTGTAAGTGTTTGTCTGTGTTACTGGGTATCAGTGTTTGTCTTTGTTACTTGGTGTCAGTGTATGTCTTTGTTACTTGGTGTAAGTGTGTGTCTATGTTTTTGGGTATCGGTGTATGTCTTTGTTACTTGGTGTCAGTGTATGTCTTTGTTACTTGGTGTAAGTGTTTGTCTGTGTTACTGGGTATCAGTGTATGTCTTTGTTACTTGGTGTCAGTGTGTGTCTGTGTTACTTGGTGTAAGTGTGTGTCTGAGTTACTGGGTATCAGTGTATGTCTTCGTTACTTGGTGTCAGTGTATGACTTTGTTACTTGGTGTAAGTGTATGTCTTTGTTACTTGGTGTCAGTGTATGTCCTTGTTACTTGGTGCAAGTGTGTGTCTGTGTTACTGGGTATCAGTGTCTGTCTTTGTTACTTGGTGCAAGTGTGTGTCTGTGTTACTGTGTATCACTGCATGTCTTTGTTACTGGGTGTCAGTGTCTGCTTCGTTACTTGCTGTCAGTGTTTGTCTTTGTTACTGGGTGTCAGTGTCTGCCTTTGTGACTTGGTGTCAGTGTATGTCTTTGTTACTTGGTGTAAGTCTGTGTCTGTGTTACTGTGTATCAGTATATGTCTTTGTTTGTTGGTGTCAGTGTATGTCTTTGTTACTTGGTGTCAGTGTATGTCTGTGTTACTGGGTATCAGTGCATGTCTTTGTTACATGGTGTCAGTGTATGTCTGTGTTACCTGGTGTCAGTGTATGTCTTTGTTACTTGGTGTCAGTGTATGTCTGTGTTACTTGGTGTAAGTGTGTGTCTTTGCTACTTGGTGTCAGTGCATGTCTGTGTTACTGGGTGTCACTGCATGTCTTTGTTACTTGGTGTAAGTGTGCGTCTTTGTTACTTGGTGTAATTGTATGCCTTTGTTACTTGGTGTCAGCGTTTGTCTTTGTTACTTGGTGTAAGTGTGTGTCTGTGTTACTGGGTAACAGTGTATGTCTTTGTTACTTGGTGTCAGTGTATGTCTTTGTTACTTGGTGTAAGTGTGTGTCTGTGTTACTTGGTGCAAGTGTGTGTCTGTGTTACTGGCAATCAGAGTCTGTCTTTGTTATTTGGTGTAAGTGTGAGTCTGTGTTACTGGGTATCAGTGTATGTCTTTGTTACTTGGTGTCAGTGTATGTCTTTGATACTTGGTGTAAGTGTGTGTCTGTGTTACTGGGTAGCAGTGTCTGTCTTTGTTACTTGGTGTAAGAGTGTGTCTTTGTTGATGGGTATCAGTATATGTCTTTGTTACTTGGTGTCAGTGTAGTTCTGTGTTACTTGGTGTAAGCGTGTGTCTTTGTTACTGGGTGTCAGTGTATGTCTTTGTTTCTTGGTGTAAGTGTGTGTCTGTGTTACTGGGAATCAGTCTCTGCCTTTGTTACTTGGTGTGAGTGTGTGTCTGTGTGACTGGGTATCAGTGTGAGTCTTTGTTATTTGGTGTCAGCGTATGTCTTTCTTACTTGGTGTCAGTGTATGTCTTTGTTACTTGGTGTCAGGGTGTGCCTGTGTTACTGGGTATCAATGTATGTCTTTGTTACTTGGTGTCAGTGTATGTCTGTGTTACTGGGTATCAGTGTATGACTTTGTTACTTGGTGTCAGTGTATGTCTGTGTTACTTGGTGTAAGTGTGTGTCTGTGTTATTGGTATCAGTGTATGTCCTGGTTACTTGGTGTAAGTGTTTGTCTGTGTTACTGGGTATCAGTGTTTGTCTTTGTTACTTGGTGTCAGTGTATGTCTTTGTTACTTGGTGTAAGTGTGTGTCTATGTTTTTGGGTATCGGTGTATGTCTTTGTTACTTGGTGTCAGTGTATGTCTTTGTTACTTGGTGTAAGTGTTTGTCTGTGTTACTGGGTATCAGTGTATGTCTTTGTTACTGGGTGTCAGTGTCTGCTTCGTTACTTGGTGTCAGTGTTTGTCTTTGTTACTGGGTGTCAGTGTCTGTCTTTGTGACTTGGTGTCAGTGTATGTCTTTGTTACTTGGTGTCATTGTATGTCTTTGTTACTTGGTGGAAGTGTGTGTCTGTGTTACTGGGTAACAATGTATGTCTTTGTTACTTGGTGTCAGTGTATGTGTTTGTTACTTGGTGTCAGTGTGTGTCTTTGTTACTTGGTGTAATTGTATGTCTTTGTTACTTGGTGTAAGTGTGTGTCTTTGTTACTTGGTGTAATTGTATGTCTTTGTTACTTGCTGGCAGTGTATGTCTTTGTTACTTGGTGTAAGTGTATGTCTGTGTTACTTGGTGTAATTGTATGTCTTTGTTACTTGGTGTCAGTGTATGTCTTCGTTACTTGGTGCATGTGTGTGTCTGTGCTACTGGGTATCAGTGTATGTCTTTGTTACTTGGTGTCAGTGTGTGTCTTTGTGACTTGGTGTCAGTGTATGTCTTTTTTACTGGGTGTCAGTGGATGTCTTTGTGACTTGGTGTCAGTGTATGTCTTTGTTACTGTGTCTCAGTTTATGTCTTTGTTACTTGGTGTCAGTGTATGTCTTTGTTACTTGGTGCCAGTGTATGTCTGTGTTACTTGGTGTAAGTGTGTGTCTTTGTTACTTGGTGTAAGTGTGTATCTGTGTTACTGGGTATCAGTGTATGTTTTTGTTACTTGGTGTCAGTGTATGTCTTTGTTACTTGGTGTAAGAGTGTGTCTGTGTTACTGGGTGTCAGTGTCTGTCTTTGTTACATGGTGTCAGTGTATGTCTGTGTTACATGGTGTCAGTGTGTGTCTTTGTTACTGGGTGTCAGTGTATGTCTTTGTTTCTTGGTGTAAGTGTGTGTCTGTGTTACTGGGAATCAGTCTATGCCTTTGTTACTTGGTGTGAGTGTGTGTCTGTGTGACTGGGTATCAGTGTAAGTCTTTGTTATTTGGTGTCAGCGTATGTCTTTCTTACTTGGTGTCAGTGTATGTCTTTGTTACTTGGTGTCAGGGTGTGCCTGTGTTACTGGGTATCAATGTATGTCTTTGTTACTTGGTGTCAGTGTATGTCTGTGTTACTGGGTATCAGTGTATGACTTTGTTACTTGGTGTCAGTGTATGTCTGTGTTACTTGGTGTAAGTGTGTGTCTGTGTTATTGGTATCAGTGTATGTCCTGGTTACTTGGTGTAAGTGTTTGTCTGTGTTACTGGGTATCAGTGTTTGTCTTTGTTACTTGGTGTCAGTGTATGTCTTTGTTACTTGGTGTAAGTGTGTGTCTATGTTTTTGGGTATCGGTGTATGTCTTTGTTACTTGGTGTCAGTGTATGTCTTTGTTACTTGGTGTAAGTGTTTGTCTGTGTTACTGGGTATCAGTGTATGTCTTTGTTACTTGGTGTCAGTGTGTGTCTGTGTTACTTGGTGTAAGTGTGTGTCTGAGTTACTGGGTATCAGTGTATGTCTTCGTTACTTGGTGTCAGTGTATGACTTTGTTACTTGGTGTAAGTGTATGTCTTTGTTACTTGGTGTCAGTGTATGTCCTTGTTACTTGGTGCAAGTGTGTGTCTGTGTTACTGGGTATCAGTGTCTGTCTTTGTTACTTGGTGCAAGTGTGTGTCTGTGTTACTGTGTATCACTGCATGTCTTTGTTACTGGGTGTCAGTGTCTGCTTCGTTACTTGCTGTCAGTGTTTGTCTTTGTTACTGGGTGTCAGTGTCTGCCTTTGTGACTTGGTGTCAGTGTATGTCTTTGTTACTTGGTGTAAGTCTGTGTCTGTGTTACTGTGTATCAGTATATGTCTTTGTTTGTTGGTGTCAGTGTATGTCTTTGTTACTTGGTGTCAGTGTATGTCTGTGTTACTGGGTATCAGTGCATGTCTTTGTTACATGGTGTCAGTGTATGTCTGTGTTACCTGGTGTCAGTGTATGTCTTTGTTACTTGGTGTCAGTGTATGTCTGTGTTACTTGGTGTAAGTGTGTGTCTTTGCTACTTGGTGTCAGTGCATGTCTGTGTTACTGGGTGTCACTGCATGTCTTTGTTACTTGGTGTAAGTGTGCGTCTTTGTTACTTGGTGTAATTGTATGCCTTTGTTACTTGGTGTCAGCGTTTGTCTTTGTTACTTGGTGTAAGTGTGTGTCTGTGTTACTGGGTAACAGTGTATGTCTTTGTTACTTGGTGTCAGTGTATGTCTTTGTTACTTGGTGTAAGTGTGTGTCTGTGTTACTTGGTGCAAGTGTGTGTCTGTGTTACTGGCAATCAGAGTCTGTCTTTGTTATTTGGTGTAAGTGTGAGTCTGTGTTACTGGGTATCAGTGTATGTCTTTGTTACTTGGTGTCAGTGTATGTCTTTGATACTTGGTGTAAGTGTGTGTCTGTGTTACTGGGTAGCAGTGTCTGTCTTTGTTACTTGGTGTAAGAGTGTGTCTTTGTTGATGGGTATCAGTATATGTCTTTGTTACTTGGTGTCAGTGTAGTTCTGTGTTACTTGGTGTAAGTGTGTGTCTTTCTTACTTGTTGAAAGTGCATGTCTTTGTGACTTGGTGTAAGTGTATGTCTTTGTTACTTGGTGTCAGTGTATGTCTTTGTTACTTGGTGTAAGTGTATGTCTGTGTTACTTGGTGCCAGTGTATGTCTTTGTTACTTGGTGTAAGAGTGTGTGTGTGTTGCTGGGTATCAGTGTCTGTCTTTGTTACTTGGTGCCAGTGTAGGTCTGTGTTACTTGGTGTAAGTGTGTGTCTTTCTTACTTGGTGTCAGTGCATGTCTTTGTGACTTGGTGTAAGTGTATGTCTTTGTTACTTGGTGTCAGTGTATGTCTTTGTTACTGGGTGTCAGTACGTGTCTGTGTTACTGGATATAATTGTATGTCTTTGTTACTTGGTGTCAGTGTATGTCTTTGTCCTTGGTGTAAGTGGATGTCTTTGTTACTTGGTGTCAGTGTATGTCTGTGTTACTTGGTGTAAGTGTGTGTCTTTGTTACTGGGTGTCAGTGCATGTCTTTGTTATTGGATGTCAGTGTATTTCTTTGTGACTTGGTGTAAGTGTGTGTCCGTGTTACTGGATATCACTGTCTGTCTTTGTTACTTGGTGTAAGTGTGTGTCTGTGTTACTGGGTATCAGTGTATGTCTTTGTTACTTGGTGTCAGTGTATGTCTTTGTTACTTGCTGTAAGTGTATGTCTGTGTTAGTTGGTGTAAGTGTGTGTCTGTGTTACTGGGTATCAGTGTATGTCTTTGTTGCTTGGTGTCAGTGTATGTCTTTGTTACTTGGTGTAAGTGTATGTCTTTGTTACTTGGTGTCAGTGTATGTGTTTGTTACTTGGTATAGGTGTGTGTCTTTGTTACTTGGTGTCAGTGCATGGCTTTGTTACTTGGTGTCAGTGTGTGTCTTTGTTACTGGGTGTCAGTGTATGTCTTTGTTACTTTGTGTCAGTGTATGTCTGTGTTAGTTGGTGTAAGTATGTGTCTGTGTTATTGGGTATCAGTGCATGTCTTTGTTTCTTGGTGTAGGTGTGTGTCTGTGTTACTGGGTATCAGTGTATGTATTTGTTACTTGGTGTAAGTGTGTGTCTGTGTTACTGGGTATCAGTGTATGTCTTTGTTACTTGGTGTCAGTGTATGTTTGTGTTACTTGGTGTAAGTGTGTGTCTTTGTTACTTGGTGGAAGTGTATGTCTGTGTTAATTGATGTAAGTGTATGTCTTTGTTACTTGGTGTCAGTGTATGTCTTTGTGACTTGGTGTCAGTGTATGTCTTTGTTACTTGGTGTAAGTGTATGACTTTGTTACTTGGTGTCAGTGTATGTCTTTGATACTTGGTGTAAGTGTGCGTTTGTGTTACTGGGTATCAGTGTCTGTCTTTGTTACTTGGTGTAAAGGTTTGTCGGTGTTGCTGGGTATCAGTGTATGTCTCTGTTACTTGGTTTCAGTGTAGGTCTGTGTTACATGGTGTAAGTGTGTGTCTTTCTTATTTGGTGTCCGTGCATGTCTTTGTTACTTGGTGTCAGTGTATGTCTGTGTTACTTGGTGTAAGTGTGTGTCTTTGTTAGTTGGTGTAAGTGTATGTCTTTGTTACTAGGTGTAAGTGCATGTCTTTGTTACTTGGTGTCAGTGTATGTCTTTGTGACTTGGTGTAAGTGTATGTCTTTGTTACTTGGTGTCAGTGTATGTCTTTGATACTTGGTGTAAGTGTGTGTCTGTGTTACTGGGTAGCAGTGTCTGTCTTTGTTACTTGGTGTAAGAGTGTGTCTTTGTTGATGGGTATCAGTATATGTCTTTGTTACTTGGTGTCAGTGTAGTTCTGTGTTACTTGGTGTAAGTGTGTGTCTTTCTTACTTGTTGAAAGTGCATGTCTTTGTGACTTGGTGTAAGTGTATGTCTTTGTTACTTGGTGTCAGTGTATGTCTTTGTTACTTGGTGTAAGTGTATGTCTGTGTTACTTGGTGCCAGTGTATGTCTTTGTTACTTGGTGTAAGAGTGTGTGTGTGTTGCTGGGTATCAGTGTCTGTCTTTGTTACTTGGTGCCAGTGTAGGTCTGTGTTACTTGGTGTAAGTGTGTGTCTTTCTTACTTGGTGTCAGTGCATGTCTTTGTGACTTGGTGTAAGTGTATGTCTTTGTTACTTGGTGTCAGTGTATGTCTTTGTTACTGGGTGTCAGTACGTGTCTGTGTTACTGGATATAATTGTATGTCTTTGTTACTTGGTGTCAGTGTATGTCTTTGTCCTTGGTGTAAGTGGATGTCTTTGTTACTTGGTGTCAGTGTATGTCTGTGTTACTTGGTGTAAGTGTGTGTCTTTGTTACTGGGTGTCAGTGCATGTCTTTGTTATTGGATGTCAGTGTATTTCTTTGTGACTTGGTGTAAGTGTGTGTCCGTGTTACTGGATATCACTGTCTGTCTTTGTTACTTGGTGTAAGTGTGTGTCTGTGTTACTGGGTATCAGTGTATGTCTTTGTTACTTGGTGTCAGTGTATGTCTTTGTTACTTGCTGTAAGTGTATGTCTGTGTTAGTTGGTGTAAGTGTGTGTCTGTGTTACTGGGTATCAGTGTATGTCTTTGTTGCTTGGTGTCAGTGTATGTCTTTGTTACTTGGTGTAAGTGTATGTCTTTGTTACTTGGTGTCAGTGTATGTGTTTGTTACTTGGTATAGGTGTGTGTCTTTGTTACTTGGTGTCAGTGCATGGCTTTGTTACTTGGTGTCAGTGTGTGTCTTTGTTACTGGGTGTCAGTGTATGTCTTTGTTACTTTGTGTCAGTGTATGTCTGTGTTAGTTGGTGTAAGTATGTGTCTGTGTTATTGGGTATCATTGCATGTCTTTGTTACTTGGTGTAGGTGTGTGTCTGTGTTACTGGGTATCAGTGTATGTATTTGTTACTTGGTGTAAGTGTGTGTCTGTGTTACTGGGTATCAGTGTATGTCTTTGTTACTTGGTGTCAGTGTATGTTTGTGTTACTTGGTGTAAGTGTGTGTCTTTGTTACTTGGTGGAAGTGTATGTCTGTGTTAATTGATGTAAGTGTATGTCTTTGTTACTTGGTGTCAGTGTATGTCTTTGTGACTTGGTGTCAGTGTATGTCTTTGTTACTTGGTGTAAGTGTATGACTTTGTTACTTGGTGTCAGTGTATGTCTTTGATACTTGGTGAAAGTGTGCGTTTGTGTTACTGGGTATCAGTGTCTGTCTTTGTTACTTGGTGTAAAGGTTTGTCGGTGTTGCTGGGTATCAGTGTATGTCTCTGTTACTTGGTTTCAGTGTAGGTCTGTGTTCCATGGTGTAAGTGTGTGTCTTTCTTATTTGGTGTCCGTGCATGTCTTTGTTACTTGGTGTCAGTGTATGTCTGTGTTACTTGGTGTAAGTGTGTGTCTTTGTTAGTTGGTGTAAGTGTATGTCTTTGTTACTTGGTGTAAGTGCATGTCTTTGTTACTTGGTGTCAGTGTATGTCTTTGTGACTTGGTGTAAGTGTATGTCTTTGTTACTTGGTGTCAGTGTATGTCTTTGATACTTGGTGTAAGTGTGTGTCTGTGTTACTGGGTAGCAGTGTCTGTCTTTGTTACTTGGTGTAAGAGTGTGTCTTTGTTGATGGGTATCAGTATATGTCTTTGTTACTTGGTGTCAGTGCAGTTCTGTGTTACTTGGTGTAAGTGTGTGTCTTTCTTACTTGTTGAAAGTGCATGTCTTTGTGACTTGGTGTAAGTGTATGTCTTTGTTACTTGGTGTCAGTGTATGTCTTTGTTACTTGGTGTAAGTGTATGTCTGTGTTACTTGGTGCCAGTGTATGTCTTTGTTACTTGGTGTAAGAGTGTGTGTGTGTTGCTGGGTATCAGTGTCTGTCTTTGTTACTTGGTGTCAGTGTAGGTCTGTGTTACTTGGTGTAAGTGTGTGTCTTTCTTACTTGGTGTCAGTGCATGTCTTTGTGACTTGGTGTAAGTGTATGTCTTTGTTACTTGGTGTCAGTGTATGTCTTTGTTACTGGGTGTCAGTACGTGTCTGTGTTACTGGATATAATTGTATGTCTTTGTTACTTGGTGTCAGTGTATGTCTTTGTTACTTGGTGTCAGTGTATGTCTTTGTTACTTGCTGTAAGTGTATGTCTGTGTTAGTTGGTGTAAGTGTGTGTCTGTGTTACTGGGTATCAGTGTATGTCTTTGTTGCTTGGTGTCAGTGTATGTCTTTGTTACTTGGTGTAAGTGTATGTCTTTGTTACTTGGTGTCAGTGTATGTGTTTGTTACTTGGTATAGGTGTGTGTCTTTGTTACTTGGTGTCAGTGCATGGCTTTGTTACTTGGTGTCAGTGTGTGTCTTTGTTACTGGGTGTCAGTGTATGTCTTTGTTACTTTGTGTCAGTGTATGTCTGTGTTAGTTGGTGTAAGTATGTGTCTGTGTTATTGGGTATCATTGCATGTCTTTGTTACTTGGTGTAGGTGTGTGTCTGTGTTACTGGGTATCAGTGTATGTATTTGTTACTTGGTGTAAGTGTGTGTCTGTGTTACTGGGTATCAGTGTATGTCTTTGTTACTTGGTGTCAGTGTATGTTTGTGTTACTTGGTGTAAGTGTGTGTCTTTGTTACTTGGTGGAAGTGTATGTCTGTGTTAATTGATGTAAGTGTATGTCTTTGTTACTTGGTGTCAGTGTATGTCTTTGTGACTTGGTGTCAGTGTATGTCTTTGTTACTTGGTGTAAGTGTATGACTTTGTTACTTGGTGTCAGTGTATGTCTTTGATACTTGGTGAAAGTGTGCGTTTGTGTTACTGGGTATCAGTGTCTGTCTTTGTTACTTGGTGTAAAGGTTTGTCGGTGTTGCTGGGTATCAGTGTATGTCTCTGTTACTTGGTTTCAGTGTAGGTCTGTGTTCCATGGTGTAAGTGTGTGTCTTTCTTATTTGGTGTCCGTGCATGTCTTTGTTACTTGGTGTCAGTGTATGTCTGTGTTACTTGGTGTAAGTGTGTGTCTTTGTTAGTTGGTGTAAGTGTATGTCTTTGTTACTTGGTGTAAGTGCATGTCTTTGTTACTTGGTGTCAGTGTATGTCTTTGTGACTTGGTGTAAGTGTATGTCTTTGTTACTTGGTGTCAGTGTATGTCTTTGATACTTGGTGTAAGTGTGTGTCTGTGTTACTGGGTAGCAGTGTCTGTCTTTGTTACTTGGTGTAAGAGTGTGTCTTTGTTGATGGGTATCAGTATATGTCTTTGTTACTTGGTGTCAGTGCAGTTCTGTGTTACTTGGTGTAAGTGTGTGTCTTTCTTACTTGTTGAAAGTGCATGTCTTTGTGACTTGGTGTAAGTGTATGTCTTTGTTACTTGGTGTCAGTGTATGTCTTTGTTACTTGGTGTAAGTGTATGTCTGTGTTACTTGGTGCCAGTGTATGTCTTTGTTACTTGGTGTAAGAGTGTGTGTGTGTTGCTGGGTATCAGTGTCTGTCTTTGTTACTTGGTGTCAGTGTAGGTCTGTGTTACTTGGTGTAAGTGTGTGTCTTTCTTACTTGGTGTCAGTGCATGTCTTTGTGACTTGGTGTAAGTGTATGTCTTTGTTACTTGGTGTCAGTGTATGTCTTTGTTACTGGGTGTCAGTACGTGTCTGTGTTACTGGATATAATTGTATGTCTTTGTTACTTGGTGTCAGTGTATGTCTTTGTCCTTGGTGTAAGTGGATGTCTTTGTTACTTGGTGTCAGTGTATGTCTGTGTTACTTGGTGTAAGTGTGTGTCTTTGTTACTGGGTGTCAGTGCATGTCTTTGTTATTGGATGTCAGTGTATTTCTTTGTGACTTGGTGTAAGTGTGTGTCCGTGTTACTGGATATCAGTGTCTGTCTTTGTTACTTGGTGTAAGTGTGTGTCTGTGTTACTGGGTATCAGTGTATGTCTTTGTTACTTGGTGTCAGTGTATGTCTTTGTTACTTGCTGTAAGTGTATGTCTGTGTTAGTTGGTGTAAGTGTGTGTCTGTGTTACTTGGTGTCAGTGTATGTGTTTGTTACTTGGTATAGGTGTGTGTCTTTGTTACTTGGTGTCAGTGCATGGCTTTGTTACTTGGTGTCAGTGTGTGTCTTTGTTACTGGGTGTCAGTGTATGTCTTTGTTACTTTGTGTCAGTGTATGTCTGTGTTAGTTGGTGTAAGTATGTGTCTGTGTTATTGGGTATCAGTGCATGTCTTTGTTACTTGGTGTAGGTGTGTGTCTGTGTTACTGGGTATCAATGTATGTCTTTGTTACTGTGTGTCAGTGTACTTCTTTGTACTTGGTGTAAGTGGATGTCTTTGTTACTTGGTGTCAGTGTGTGTCTTTGTTACTTGGTGTCAGTGTTTCTCTGTGTTACTGGGTGTCAGTGTGTATCTGTGTTCCTGGGTGTCAGTATATGTCTTTGTTACTTGGTGTCAGTGTATGTCTGTGTTACTTGGTGTAAGTGTGCGTCTGTGTTACTGGGTATCTGTATATGTCTTTGTTACTTGGTGTCAGTGTGTGTCTTTGTTACTTGGTGTAAGTTTGTGTCTGTGTTACTGGATATCAGTATATGTCTTTGTTGCTTGGTGTCAGTGTGTGTCTTTGTTACTGGTTGTCAGTCTATGTCTTTGTTACTGGGTGTCAGTGTATGTCTTTGTGACTTGGTGTAAGTGTGTGTCTGTGTTACTGGGTATCAGTGTCTGTCTTTGATACTTGGTGTCAGTGTGTGTCTGTGTTACTGGGTATCAGTGTCTGTCTGTGTTACGGGGTGTCAGTGTGTGTCTTTGTGACCTGGTGTAAGTGTGTGACTGTGTTACTGGGAATCAGTGTCTGTCTTAGTAACTTGGTGTAAGTGTGTGTCTGTGTGACTGGGTATCAGTGTATGTCTTTGTTACTTGGTGTCAGTGTATGTTTGTGTTACTTGGTGTATGTGTGTGTCTTTGTTACTTGGTGAAAGTGTATGTCTGTGTTACTTGGTGTAAGTGTAAGTCTTTGTTACTTGGTGTCAGTGCATGTCTTTGTGACTTGGTGTCAGTGTATGTCTTTGTTACTTGGTGTAAGTGTATGACTTTGCTACTTGGTGTCAGTGTATGTCTTTGATACTTGGTGTAAGTGTGTGTCTGTGTTACTGGGTATCAGTGTCTGTCTTTGTTACTTGGTGTAAAAGTTTGTCCGTGTTGCTGGGTATCAGTGTATGTCTCTGTTACTTGGTTTCAGTGTAGGTCTGTGTTACATGGTGTAAGTGTGTGTCTTTCTTACTTGGTGTCCGTGCATGTCTTTGTTACTTGGTGTCAGTGTATGTCTGTGTTACTTGGTGTAAGTGTGTGTCTTTATTAGTTGGTGTAAGTGTATGTCTTTGTTACTTGGTGTCAGTGTATGTCTGTGTTGCTTGGTGTCAGTGTATGTCTGTGTTACTTGGGGTAAGTGTGTGTCTTTGTTACTTTGTGTAAGTGTATGTCGTGTTATTTGGTGTAAGTGCATGTCTTTGTTACTTGGTGTCAGTGTATGTCTTTGTGACTTGGTGTAAGTGTATGTCTTTGTTACTTGGTGTCAGTGTATGTCTTTGATACATGGTGTAAGTGTGTGTCTGTGTTACTGGGTATCAGTGTCTCTCTTTGTTACTTCGTGTAAGAGTGTGTCTCTGTTGCTGGGAATCAGTGTATGTCTTTGTTACTTGGTGTCAGTGTAGTTCTGTGTTAATTGGTGTAAGTGTGTGTCTTTCTTACTTGGTGTAAGTGCATGTCTTTGTGACTAGGTGTAAGTGTATGTCTTTGTTACTTGGTGTCAGTGTATGTCTTTGTTACTTGGTGTAAGTGTATGTCTTTTTTACTTGGTGTCAGTGTATGTCTTTGATACTTGGTGTAAGTGTGTGTCTGTGTTACTGGGTATCAGTGTCTGTCTTTGTTACTTGGTGAAAGTGTGTGTCTGTGTTACTGGCTGTCAGTGTGTATCTGTGTTCCTGGGTGTCAGTATATGTCTTTGTTACTTGGTGTCAGTGATTGTCTTTGTTACTTCGTCTAAGTGTGTGTCTTTGTTACTTGGTGTAAGTGTATGTCTTTGTTGCTTGGTGTCAGTGTATGTCTTTGATACTTGGTGTAAGTGTGTGTCTGTGTTACTGGGTATCAGTGTATGTCTTTGTTACTTGGTGTAAGAGTGTGTGTGTGTTGCTGGGTATCAATGTCTGTCTTTGTAACTTGGTGTCAGTGTAGGTCTGTGTTACTTGGTGTAAGTGTGTGTCTTTCTTACTTAGTGTCAGTGCATGTCTTTGTGACTTGGTGTAAGTGTATGTCTTTGTTACTTGGTGTCAGTGTATGTCTTTGTTACTTGGTGTAGGTGTGTGCCTGTGTTACTTGGTGTAAGTGTATGTCTTTATTACTTGGTGTCAGTGTATGTCTTTGTTACTTGGTGTAAGTGAATGTCTGTGTTACTGGGTATCAGTGTCTGTCTTTGTTACTTGGTGTCAGTGTAGGTCTGTGTTACTTGGTGTAAGTTTGTGTCTTTGTTACTTGGTGTAAGTGTATGTCTTTGTTACTTCGTGTCAGTGTATGTATTTGTTACATGGTATAGGTGTGTGTCTTTGTAACTTGGTGTCACTGTATGTCTTTGTTACTTAGTGTCAGTGTGTGTCTTTGTTACTGGGTGTCAGTGTATGTCTTTGTTACTTTGTGTCAGTGTCTGTCTGTGTTAGTTGGTGTAAGTATGTGTCTGTGTTATTGGGTATCAGTGCACTTCTTTGTTACATGGTGTAAGTGTATGTCTTTGTTACTGGGTGGCAGTGCGTGTCTGTGTTACTGGATGTAATTGTATGTCTTTGTTACTTGGTATCAGTGTATGTCTTTGTACTTGGTGTAAGTGGATGTCTATGTTACTTGGTGTCAGTGTATGTCTGTGTTACTTGGTGTCAGTGTGTGTCTTTGTTACTGGGTGTCAGTGCATGTCTTTGTTATTGGATGTCAGTGTATTTCTTTGTGACTTGGTGTAAGTGTGTGTCCGTGTTACTGGATATCAGTGTCTGTCTTTGTTACTTGGTGTAAGTGTGTGTCTGTGTTACTGGGTATCAGTGTATGTCTTTGTTACTTGGTGTCAGTGTATGTCTTTGTTACTTGCTGTAAGTGTATGTCTGTGTTAGTTGGTGTAAGTGTGTATCTGTGTTATTGGGTATCAGTGTATGTCTTTGTTACATGGTGTAAGTGTGTGTCTGTGTTACTGGGTATCAGTGTATGTCTTTGTTGCTTGGTGTCAGTGTATGTCTTTGTTACTTGGTGTAAGTGTATGTCTTTGTTACTTGGTGTCAGTGTATGTGTTTGTTACTTGGTATAGGTGTGTGTCTTTGTTACTTGGTGTCAGTGCATGTCTTTGTTACTTGGTGTCAGTGTGTGTCTTTGTTACTGAGTGTCAGAGTATGTCTTTATTACTTTGTGTCAGTGTATGTCTGTGTTAGTTGGTGTAAGTATGTGTCTGTGTTATTGGGTATCAGTGCATGTCTCTGTTACTTGGTGTAGGTGTGTGTCTGTGTTACTGGGTATCAGTGTATGTCTTTGTTACTTGGTGTCAGTGTATTTCTTTGCACTTGGTGTAAGTGGATGTCTTTGTTACTTGGTGTCAGTGTATGTCTGTGTTACTTGGTGTCAGTGTGTGTCTTTGTTACTTGGTGTCAGTGTTTCTCTGTGTTACTGGGTGTCAGTGTGTATCTGTGTTCCTGGGTGTCAGTATATGTCTTTATTACTTGGTGTCAGTGTATGTCTGTGTTGCTTGGTGTAAGTGTGCGTCTGTGTTACTGGGTGTCAGTGCATGTCTTTGTTACTTGGTGTAAGTTTGTGTCTGTGTTACTGGGTATCAGTATATGTCTTTGTTACTTGGTGTCAGTGTGTGTCTTTGTTACTGGGTGTCAGTCTATGTCTTTGTTACTGGGTGTCAGTGTATGTCTTTGTGACTTGGTGTAAGTGTGTGTCTGTGTTACTGGGTATCAGTGTCTGTCTTTGATACTTGGTGTAAGTGTGTGTCTGTGCTACTGGGTATCAGTGTCTGTCTTTGTTACGGGGTGTCAGTGTGTGTCTTTGTGACCTGGTGTAAGTGTGTGACTGTGTTACTGGGAATAAGTGTCTGTATTTGTTACTTGGTGTAAGTGTGTGTCTGTGTTACTGGGTATCAGTGTATGTCTTTGTTACTTGGTGTCAGTGTATGTTTGTGTTACTTGGTGTAAGTGTGTGTCTTTGTTACTTGGTGGAAGTGTATGTCTGTGTTAATTGATGTAAGTGTATGTCTTTGTTACTTGGTGTCAGTCTATGTCTTTGTGACTTGGTGTCAGTGTATGTCTTTGTTACTTGGTGTAAGTGTATGACTTTGTTACTTGGTGTCAGTGTATGTCTTTGATACTTGGTGTAAGTGTGCGTTTGTGTTACTGGGTATCAGTGTCTGTCTTTGTTACTTGGTGTAAAGGTTTGTCGGTGTTGCTGGGTATCAGTGTATGTCTCTGTTACTTGGTTTCAGTGTAGGTCTGTGTTACATGGTGTAAGTGTGTGTCTTTCTTATTTGGTGTCCGTGCATGTCTTTGTTACTTGGTGTCAGTGTATGTCTGTGTTACTTGGTGTAAGTGTGTGTCTTTGTTAGTTGGTGTAAGTGTATGTCTTTGTTACTTGGTGTAAGTGCATGTCTTTGTTACTTGGTGTCAGTGTATGTCTTTGTGACTTGGTGTAAGTGTATGTCTTTGTTACTTGGTGTCAGTGTATGTCTTTGATACTTGGTGTAAGTGTGTGTCTGTGTTACTGGGTAGCAGTGTCTGTCTTTGTTACTTGGTGTAAGAGTGTGTCTTTGTTGATGGGTATCAGTATATGTCTTTGTTACTTGGTGTCAGTGTAGTTCTGTGTTACTTGGTGTAAGTGTGTGTCTTTCTTACTTGTTGAAAGTGCATGTCTTTGTGACTTGGTGTAAGTGTATGTCTTTGTTACTTGGTGTCAGTGTATGTCTTTGTTACTTGGTGTAAGTGTATGTCTGTGTTACTTGGTGCCAGTGTATGTCTTTGTTACTTGGTGTAAGAGTGTGTGTGTGTTGCTGGGTATCAGTGTCTGTCTTTGTTACTTGGTGCCAGTGTAGGTCTGTGTTACTTGGTGTAAGTGTGTGTTTTTCTTACTTGGTGTCAGTGCATGTCTTTGTGACTTGGTGTAAGTGTATGTCTTTGTTACTTGGTGTCAGTGTATGTCTTTGTTACTGGGTGTCAGTACGTGTCTGTGTTACTGGATATAATTGTATGTCTTTATTACTTGGTGTCAGTGTATGTCTTTGTCCTTGGTGTAAGTGGATGTCTTTGTTACTTGGTGTCAGTGTATGTCTGTGTTACTTGGTGTAAGTGTGTGTCTTTGTTACTGGGTGTCAGTGCATGTCTTTGTTATTGGATGTCAGTGTATTTCTTTGTGACTTGGTGTAAGTGTGTGTCCGTGTTACTGGATATCACTGTCTGTCTTTGTTACTTGGTGTAAGTGTGTGTCTGTGTTACTGGGTATCAGTGTATGTCTTTGTTACTTGGTGTCAGTGTATGTCTTTGTTACTTGCTGTAAGTGTATGTCTGTGTTAGTTGGTGTAAGTGTGTGTCTGTGTTACTGGGTATCAGTGTATGTCTTTGTTGCTTGGTGTCAGTGTATGTCTTTGTTACTTGGTGTAAGTGTATGTCTTTGTTACTTGGTGTCAGTGTATGTGTTTGTTACTTGGTATAGGTGTGTGTCTTTGTTACTTGGTGTCAGTGCATGGCTTTGTTACTTGGTGTCAGTGTGAGTCTTTGTTACTGGGTGTCAGTGTATGTCTTTGTTACTTTGTGTCAGTGTATGTCTGTGTTAGTTGGTGTAAGTATGTGTCTGTGTTATTGGGTATCAGTGCATGTCTTTGTTACTTGGTGTAGGTGTGTGTCTGTGTTACTGGGTATCAGTGTATGTCTTTGTTACTGGGTGTCAGTGTACTTCTTTGTACTTGGTGGAAGTGGATGTCTTTGTTACTTGGTGTCAGTGTGTGTCTTTGTTACTTGGTGTCAGTGTTTCTCTGTGTTACTGGGTGTCAGTGTGTATCTGTGTTCCTGGGTGTCAGTATATGTCTTTGTTACTTGGTGTCAGTGTATGTCTGTGTTACTTGGTGTAAGTGTGCGTCTGTGTTACTGGGTATCTGTATATGTCTTTGTTCCTTGGTGTCAATGTGTGTCTTTGTTACTTGGTGTAAGTTTGTGTCTGTGTTACTGGATATCAGTATATGTCTTTGTTGCTTGGTGTCAGTGTGTGTCTTTGTTACTGGGTGTCAGTCTATGTCTTTGTTACTGGGTGTCAGTGTATGTCTTTGTGACTTGGTGTAAGTGTGTGTCTGTGTTACTGGGGATCAGTGTCTGTCTTTGATACTTGGTGTCAGTGTGTGTCTGTGTTACTGGGTATCAGTGTCTGTCTGTGTTACGGGGTGTCAGTGTGTGTCTTTGTGACCTGGTGTAAGTGTGTGACTGTGTTACTGGGAATCAGTGTCTGTCTTTGTGACTTGGTGTAAGTGTGTGTCTGTGTGACTGGGTATCAGTGTATGTCTTTGTTACTTGGTGTCAGTGTATGTTTGTGTTACTTGGTGTAAGTGTGTGTCTTTGTTACTTGGTGAAAGTGTATGTCTGTGTTACTTGGTGTAAGTGTATGTCTTTGTTAGTTGGTGTCAGTGCATGTCTTTGTGACTTGGTGTCAGTGTATGTCTTTGATACTTGGTGTAAGTGTGTGTCTGTGTTACTGGGTATCAGTGTCTGTCTTTGTTACTTGGTGTAAAAGTTTGTCCGTGTTACTGGGTATCAGTGTCTGTCTTTCTTACTTGGTGAAAGTGTGTGTCTGTGTTACTGGCTGTCAGTATATGTCTTTGTTACTTGGTGTCAGTGATTGTCTTTGTTACTTCGTCTAAGTGTGTGTCTTTGTTACTTGGTGTAAGTGTATGTCTTTGTTGCTTGGTGTCAGTGTATGTCTTTGATACTTGGTGTAAGTGTGTGTCTGTGTTACTGGGTATCAGTGTATGTCTTTGTTACTTGGTGTAAGAGTGTGTGTGTGTTGCTGGGTATCAGTGTCTGTCTTTGTAACTTGGTGTCAGTGTAGGTCTGTGTTACTTGGTGTAAGTGTGTGTCTTTCTTACTTAGTGTCAGTGCATGTCTTTGTGACTTGGTGTAAGTGTATGTCTTTGTTACTTGGTGTCAGTGTATGTCTTTGTTACTTGGTGTAGGTGTGTGCCTGTGTTACTTGGTGTAAGTGTATGTCTTTGTTACTTGGTGTCAGTGTATGTCTTTGTTACTTGGTGTAAGTGAATGTCTGTGTTACTGGGTATCAGTGTCTGTCTTTGTTACTTGGTGTCAGTGTAGGTCTGTGTTAATTGGTGTATGTTTGTGTCTTTCTTACTTGGTGTAAGTGCATGTCTTTGTGACTAGGTGTAAGTGTATGTCTTTGTTACTTGGTGTCAGTGTATGTCTTTGTTACTTGGTGTAAGTGTATGTCTTTTTTACTTGGTGTCAGTGTGTGTCTTTGATACTTGGTGTAAGTGTGTGTCTGTGTTACTGGGTATCAGTGTCTGTCTTTGTTACTTGGTGAAAGTGTGTGTCTGTGTTACTGGCTGTCAGTGTGTATCTGTGTTCCTGGGTGTCAGTATATGTCTTTGTTACTTGGTGTCAGTGATTGTCTTTGTTACTTTGTCTAAGTGTGTGTCTTTGTTACTTGGTGTAAGTGTATGTCTTTGTTGCTTGGTGTCAGTGTATGTCTTTGATACTTGGTGTAAGTGTGTGTCTGTGTTACTGGGTATCAGTGTATGTCTTTGTTACTTGGTGTAAGAGTGTGTGTGTGTTGCTGCGTATCAGTGTCTGTCTTTGTAACTTGGTGTCAGTGTAGGTCTGTGTTACTTGGTGTAAGTGTGTGTCTTTCTTACTTAGTGTCAGTGCATGTCTTTGTGACTTGGTGTAAGTGTATGTCTTTGTTACTTGGTGTCAGTGTATGTCTTTGTTACTTGGTGTAGGTGTGTGCCTGTGTTACTTGGTGTAAGTGTATGTCTTTGTTACTTGGTGTCAGTGTATGTCTTTGTTACTTGGTGTAAGTGAATGTCGGTGTTACTGGGTATCAGTGTCTGTCTTTGTTACTTGGTGTCAGTGTAGGTCTGTGTTACTTGGTGTAAGTTTGTGTCTTTGTTACTTGGTGTCAGTGTATGTCTTTGTTACTTGGTGTAAGTGTATGTCTCTGTTACTTGGTGTCAGTGTATGTCTTTGTTACCTGGTGTAAGTGTATATCTCTGTTACTTGGTGTCAGTGTATGTCTTTGATACTTGGTGTCAGAGTGTGACTGTGTTACTGGGTATCAGTGTATGTCTTTGTTAATTGGTGTCAGTGTATGTCTTTGTTACTTGGTGTCAGTGTATGTCTTTGTTACTTGGTGTAAGTGTGTGTCTGTGAAACTGGGTATCAGTGTATGTCTTTGTTACTGCGAGTAAGTGTGTTTCTTTCTCACTGGGTGCAGTTTATATCTTTGTTACTGGGTGTCAGTGTGTGTCTTTGTGACTTGGTGTAAGTGTGCGTCTGTGTTACTGGGTATCTGTCTCTGTCTTTGTTACTTGGTGTAAGTGTGTGTCGTTATTACTTGTTGTAAGTGCTTGTCTTTGTTACTTGGTGTCAGTGTATGTCTATGTAACTTGGTGTAAGTGTGTGTCTTTGTTAGTTGGTGTAAGTGGATGTCTTTGTTACTTGGTGTCAGTGTATGTCTGTGTTATTTGGTGTAAGTGTATGTATGTGTTACTTGATGTCAGTGTATGTCTTTGTTACGTTGTGTAAGTGTTTGTCTGTGTTACTGGGTATCAGTGTATGTCTTTGTTACTTGGTGTCAGTGTATGTCTTTGTTACTTGGTGTAAGTGTATGCCTTTGTTACTTGGTGTCAGTGTATGTATTTGTTACTTGGTGTAAGTGTGTGTCTGTGTTACTGGGTATCAGTGCATGTCTTTGTTACTTCGTGTAAGTTTGTGTCTGTGTTTCTGGGTATCAGTGTATGTCTTTGTTACTTGGTGTCAGTGTATGTCTTTGTTACTTGGTGTAAGTGTGTATCTGTGTTACTGGGTATCAGTGTATGTCTTTGTTACTTGGTGTCAGTGTAGGTCTGTGTTACTTGGTGTAAGTTTGTGTCTTTGTTACTTGGTGTCAGTGTATGTCTTTGTTACTTGGTGTAAGTGTATGTCTCTGTTACTTGGTGTCAGTGTATGTCTTTGTTACTTGGTGTAAGTGTTTGTCGTGTTATTTGGTGTAAGTGCATGTCTTTGTTACTTGGTGTCAGTGTATGTCTGTGTTACTGGGTATCAGTGTCTGTCTTTGTTACTTCGTGTAAGAGTGTGTCTGTGTTGCTGGGTATCAGTGTATGTCTTTGTTACTTGGTGTCATTGTAGTTCTGTGTTACTTGGTGTAAGTGTGTGTCTTTCTTACTTGGTGTAAGTGCATGTCTTTGTGACTAGGTGTAAGTGTATGTCTTTGTTACTTGGTGTCAGTGTATGTCTTTGTTACTTGGTGTAAGTGTATGTCTTTTTTACTTGGTGTCAGTGTATGTCTTTGATACTTGGTGTAAGTGTGTGTCTGTGTTACTGGGTATCAGTGTCTGTTTTTCTTACTTGGTGAAAGTGTGTGTCTGTGTTACTGGCTGTCAGTGAGTATCTGTGTTCCTGGGTGTCAGTATATGTCTTTGTTACTTGGTGTCAGTGATTGTCTTTGTTACTTCGTCTAAGTGTGTGTCTTTGTTACTTGGTGTAAGTGTATGTCTTTGTTGCTTGGTGTCAGTGTATGTCTTTGATACTTGGTGTAAGTGTGTGTCTGTGTTACTGGGTATCAGTGTATGTCTTTGTTACTTGGTGTAAGAGTGTGTGTGTGTTGCTGGGTATCAGTGTCTGTCTTTGTAACTTGGTGTCAGTGTAGGTCTGTGTTACTTGGTGTAAGTGTGTGTCTTTCTTACTTAGTGTCAGTGCATGTCTTTGTGACTTGGTGTAAGTGTATGTCTTTGTTACTTGGTGTCAGTGTATGTCTTTGTTACTTGGTGTAGGTGTGTGCCTTTGTTACTTGGTGTAAGTGTATGGCTTGGTTACTTGGTGTCAGTGTATGTCTTTGTTACTTGGTGTAAGTGAATATCTGTGTTACTGGGTATCAGTTTCTGTCTTTGTTACTTGGTGTCAGTGTAGGTCTGTGTTACTTGGTGTAAGTTTGTGTCTTTGTTACTTGGAGTCAGTGTATGTCTTTGTTACTTGGTGTAAGTGTATGTCTCTGTTACTTGGTGTCAGTGTATGTCTTTGTTACTTGGTGTAAGTGTATGTCTCTGTTACTTGGTGTCAGTGTATGTCTTTGTTACTTGGTGTCAGTGTATGTCTTTGTTACTTGGTGTAAGTGTGTGTCTGTGAAACTGGGTATCAGTGTATGTCTTTGTTACTGGGTGTCAGTGTGTTTCTTTCTCACTGGGTGCAGTTTATGTCTTTGTTACTGGGTGTCAGTGTGTGTCTTTGTGACTTGGTGTAAGTGTGCGTCTGTGTTACTGGGTATCTGTCTCTGTCTTTGTTACTTGGTGTAAGTGTGTGTCGTTATTACTTGTTGTAAGTGCTTGTCTTTGTTACTTGGTGTCAGTGTATGTCTATGTAACTTGGTGTAAGTGTGTGTCTTTGTTAGTTGGTGTAAGTGTATGTCTTTGTTACTTGGTGTCAGTGTATGTCTGTGTTATTTGGTGTAAGTGTTTGTCTGTGTTTCTGGGTATCAGTGTATGTCTTTGTTAGTTGGTGTAAGTGTGTGTCTGTGTTACTGGGTATCATTGCATGTGTTTGTTACTTGGTGACAGAGTATGTCTTTGTTACTTGGTGTAAGTGTATGCCTTTGTTACTTGGTGTCAGTGTATGTATTTGTTACTTGGTGTAAGTGTGTGTCTGTGTTACTGGGCATCAGTGCATGTCTTTGTTACTTCGTGTAAGTGTGTGTCTGTGTTTCTGGGTATCAGTGTATGTCTTTGTTACTTGGTGTCAGTGTATGTCTCGGTTACTTGGTGTAAGTGTGTATCTGTGTTACTGGGTATCAGTGTATGTTTTTGTTAATTGGTGTCAGTGTATGTCTTTGTTACTTGGTGTCAGTGTATGTCTTTGTTACTTGGTGTAAGTGTGTTTCTGTGTTACTGGGTATCAGTGTATGTCTTTGTTAATTGGTGTCAGTGTATGTCTTTGTTACTTGGTGTCAGTGTATGTCTTTGTTACTTGGTGTAAGTGTGTATCTGTGTTACTGGGTATCAGTGTATGTCTTTGTTAATTGGTGTCAGTGTATGTCTTAGTTACTTGGTGTCAGTGTATGTCTTTGTTACTTGGTGCAAGTGTGTGTCTGTGAAACTGGGTATCAGTGTATGTCTTTGTTACTGGGTGTCAGTGTGTTTCTTTCTCACTGGGTATAGTTTATGTCTTTGTTACTGGGTGTCAGTGTGTGTCTTTGTGACTTGGTGTAAGTGTGCGTCTGTGTTACTGGGTATCTGTCTCTGCCTTTGTTACTTGGTGTAAGTGTGTGTCTTTATTACTTGTTGTAAATGCTTGTCTTTGTTACTTGGTGTCAGTGTATGTCTATGTAACTTGGTGTAAGTGTGTGTCTTTGTTAGTTGGTGTAAGTGTATGTCTTTGTTACTTGGTGTCAGTGTATGTCTGTGTTATTTGGAGTAAGTGTATGTATTTGTTACTTGGTGTCAGTGTATGTCTTTGTTACGTTGTGTAAGTGTTTGTCTGTGTTTCTGGGTATCAGTGTATGTCTTTGTTAGTTGGTGTAAGTGTGTGTCTGTGTTACTGGGTATCAGTGTATGTCTTTGTTACTTGGTGTCAGTGTATGTCTTTGTTACTTGGTGTAATTGTCTGCCTTTGTTACTTGGTGTCAGTGTATGTCTTTGTTACGTTGTGTAAGTGTTTGTCTGTGTTTCTGGGTATCAGTGTATGTCTCTGTTAGTTGGTGTAAGTGTGTGACTGTGTTACTGGGTATCAGTGCATGCCTTTGTTACTTCGTGTAAGTGTGTGTCTGTGTTTCTGGGTATCAGTGTATGTCTTTGTTACTTGGTGTGAGTGTATGTATTTGTTACTTGATGTAAGTGTATGTCTTTGTTACCTTGTGTAACTGTGTATCTGTGTTACTGGGTATCAGTGTATGTCTTTGTTACTTGGTGTCAGTGTGTGTCTTTGTTAATGGGTGTCAGTGTATGTATTTGTTACTGGGTGTCAGTGTATGTCTTTGTGACTTGGTGTAAGTGTGTGTCTGTGTTCCTGGGTATCAGTGTCTGTCTTCTTTACTTGGTGTAAGTGTATGTCTTTGTTACTTGGTGTCAGTGTATGTCTTTGATACTTGGTGTCAGTGTATGTCTTTGATACTTGGTGTCAGTGTATGTCTGTGTTACTTTGTGTAAATTTGTGTCTTTGCTACTTGGTGTCAGTACATGTATTTGTTACTTGGTGTCAGTGTATGTCTTTGTTACTGGGTGTCAGTGCGTGTCTGTGTTACTGAGTATAATTGTATGTCTTTGTTACTTGGTGTCAGTGCATGTCTTTGCACTTGGTGTAAGTGGATGTCTTTGCTACTTGGTGTCAGTGTATGTCTGTGTTACTTGGTGTCAGTGTGTGTCTTTGTTACTTGGTGTCAGTTTTTCTCTGTGTTACTGGGTGTCAGTGTGTATCTGTGTTCCTGGGTGTCAGTGTATGTCATTGGTACTTGGTGTCAATGTCTGTCTTTGTTACTTGATGTAAGTGTATGACTTTGTTACTTGGTGTCAGTGTATGTCTTTGATATTTGATGTAAGTGTGTGTCTGTGAAACTGGGTATCAGTGTATGTCTTTGTTACTGGTTGTCAGTGTGTTTCTGTCTCACTGGGTGCATTTTATGTCTTTGTTACTGGGTGTCAGTGTGTGTCTTTGTGACTTGGTGTAAGTGTGCGTCTGTGTTACTGGGTATCTGTCTCTGTCTTTGTTACTTGGTGTAAGTGTGTGTCTTTGTTGGTTGGTGTAAGTGTATGTCTTTGTTACTTGGTGTCAGTGTATGTCTGTGTTATTTGGAGTAAGTGTATGTATTTGTTACTTGGTGTCAGTGTATGTCTTTGTTACGTTGTGTAAGTGTTTGTCTGTGTTTCTGGGTATCAGTGTATGTCTTTGTTAGTTGGTGTAAGTGTGTGTCTGTGTTACTGTGTATCAGTCTATGTCTTTGTTACTTGGTGTCAGTGCATGTCTTTGTTACTTGGTGTAATTGTATGCCTTTGTTACTTGGTGTCAGTGTATGTATTTGTTACTTGGTGTAAGTGTGTGTCTGTGTTACTGGGTATCAGTGCATGTCTTTGTTACTTCGTGTAAGTGTGTGTCTGTGTTTCTGGGTATCAGTGTATGTCTTTGTTACTTGGTGTCAGTGTATGTCTTTGTTACTAGGTGTACGTGTATGCCTTTGTTACTTGGTGTCAGTGTATGTATTTGTTACTTGGTGTAAGTGTGTGTCTGTGTTACTGGGTATCACTATATTTCTTTGTTAATTGGTGTCAGTGTATGTCTTTGTTACTGGGTGTCAGTGTATGTCTTTGTTACCTTGTGTAACTGTGTATCTGTGTTACTGGGTATCAGTGTATGTCTTTGTTACTTGGTGTCAGTGTGTGTCTTTGTTACTTGGTGTCAGTGTGTGTCTTTGTTAATGGGTGTCAGTGTATGTATTTGTTACTGGGTGTCAGTGTATTTCTTTGTGACTTGGTGTAAGTGTGTGTCTGTGTTACTGGGTATCAGTGTCTGTCTTTGTTACTTGGTGTCAGAGTATGTCTGTGTTACTGGGTATCAGTGTATGTCTTTTTTACTTGGTGTAAGTGTATGTCTTTGTTACTTGGTGTCAGTGTATGTCTTTGATACTTGGTGTCAGTGTATGTCTTTGATACTTGGTGTCAGTGTATGTCTGTGTTACTTGGTGTAAATTTGTGTCTTTGTTACTTGGTGTCAGTACATGTATTTGTTACTTGGTGTCAGTGTATGTCTTTGTTACTGGGTGTCAGTGCGTGTCTGTGTTACTGGGTATAATTGTATGTCTTTGTTACTTGGTGTCAGTGCATGTCTTTGCACTTGGTGTAAGTGGATGTCTTTGCTACTTGGTGTCAGAGTATGGCTGTGTTACTTGGTGTCAGTGTGTGTCTTTGTTACTTGGTGTGAGTTTTTCTCTGTGTTACTGGGTGTCACTGTGTATCTGTGTTCCTGGGTGTCAGTGTATGTCATTGGTACTTGGTGTCAATGTCTGTCTTTGTTACTTGATGTAAGTGTATGACTTTGTAACTTGGTGTCAGTGTATGTCTTTGTTACTTGGTGTAAGTGTGTATCTGTGTTACTGGGTATCACTGTATGTCTTTGTTAATTGGTGTCACGCTATGTCTTTGTTACGTTGTGTAAGTGTTTGTCTGTGTTTCTGGGTATCAGTGTATGTCTTTGTTAGTTGGTGTAAGTGTGTGTCTGTGTTACTGGGTATCAGTGTATGTCTTTGTTACTTGGTGTCAGTGTATGTCTTTGTTACTTGGTGTAAGTGTATGCCTTTGTTACTTGGTGTCAGTGTATGTATTTGTTACTTGGTGTAAGTGTGTGTCTGTGTTACTGGGTATCAGTGCATGTCTTTGTTACTTCGTGTAAGTGTCTGTCTGTGTTTCTGGGTATCAGTGTATGTCTTTATTACTTGGTGTCAGTGTATGTCTTTGTTACTAGGTGTATGTGTATGCCTTTGTTACTTGGTGTCAGTGTATGTCTTTGTTACTTGGTGTAAGTGTGTGTCTGTGAAACTGGGTATCAGTGTATGTCTTTGTTACTGGGTGTCAGTGTGTTTCTTTCTCACTGGGTGCAGTTTATGTCTTTGTTACTGGGTGTCAGTGTGTGTCTTTGTGACTTGGTGTAAGGGTGTGTCTGTGTTACTGGGTATCAGTCTCTGTCTTTGTTACTTGGTTTAAGTGTGTGTCTTTATTAATTGTTGAAAGTGCTTGTCTTTGTTACTTGGTGTCAGTGTATGTCTGTGTAACTTGGTGTAAGTGTGTGTCTTTGTTAGTTGGTGTCAGTGTATGTCTGTGTTATTTGGTGTAAGTGTATGTATTTGTTACTTGGTGTCATTGTATGTCTTTGTTACGTTGTGTAAGTGTGTGTCTGTGTTTCTGGGTATCAGTGTATGTCTTTGTTAGTTGGTGTGTGTGTATGTCTGTGATACTTGGTGTAAGTGTGTGTCTGTGTTACTGGGTATCAGTGTATGTCTTTGTTACTTCGTGTAAGTGTGTGTCTGTGTTACTGGGTATCAGTGTATGTCTTTGTTACTTGGTGTCAGTGTATGTCTTTGTTACTTGGTGTAAGTGTATGCCTTTGTTACTTGGTGTCAGTGTATGTATTTGTTACTTGGTGTAAGTGTGTGTCTGTGTTACTGGGTATCAGTATATTTCTTTGTTACTTGGTGTCAGTGTGTGTCTTTGTTACTTGGTGTCAGTGTCTGTATTTGTTACTTGGTGTAAGTGTGTGTCTGTGTTACTGGGTATCAGTGTCTGTCTTTGTTACTTGGTGTCAGTGTATGTCTGTGTTACTGGGTGTCAGTGTGTGTCTTTGTTACTTGGTGTAAGTGTATGTCTTTGTTACTTGGTGTCAGTGTATGTCTTTGATACTTGGTGTCAGTGTATGTCTTTGATACTTGGTGTCAGTGTATGTCTGTGTTACTTGTTGTAAATTTGTGACTTTGTTACTTGGTGTCAGTACATGTATTTGTTACTTGGTGTCAGTGTATGTCTGTATGACTTGGTGTAAGTGTATGTCTTTGTTACTTGGTGTCAGTGTATGTCTTTGTTACTTGGTGTAAGTGTGTGTCTTTGTTACTTGGTGTAAGTGTATGTCTTTGTTACTTGGTGTCAGTGTATGTCTGTGTTACTTGGTGTAAGTGTGTATCTGTGTTTTTGGGTATCAGTGTATGTCTTTGTTACATGGTGTAAGTGTGTGTCTGTGTTACTGGGTATCAGTGTATGTCTTTGTTGCTTGGTGTCAGTGTCTGTCTTTGTTACTTGGTGTAAGTGTATGTCTTTGTTACTTGGTGTCAGTGTATGTGTTTGTTACTTGGTATAGGTGTGTGTCTTTGTTACTTGGTGTAAGTGTGCGTCTGTGTTACTGGGTGTCAGTGCATGTCTTTGTTACTTGGTGTAAGTTTGTGTCTGTGTTACTGGGTATCAGTATATGTCTTTGTTACTTGGTGTCAGTGTGTGTCTTTGTTACTGGGTGTCAGTCTATGTCTTTGTTACTGGGTGTCAGTGTATGTCTTTGTGACTTGGTGTAAGTGTGTGTCTGTGTTACTGGGTATCAGTGTCTGTCTTTGATACTTGGTGTAAGTGTGTGTCTGTGTTACTGGGTATCAGTGTCTGTCTTTGTTACGGGGTGTCAGTGTGTGTCTTTGTGACCTGGTGTAAGTGTGTGACTGTGTTACTGGGAATCAGTGTCTGTATTTGTTACTTGGTGTAAGTGTGTGTCTGTGTTACTGGGTATCAGTGTATGTCTTTGTTACTTGGTGTCAGTGTATGTTTGTGTTACTTGGTGTAAGTGTGTGTCTTTGTTACTTGGTGAAAGTGTATGTCTGTGTTACTTGGTGTAAGTGTATGTCTTTGTTACTTGGTGACAGTGTATGTATTTATGACTTGGTGTCAGTGTATGTCTTTGTTACTTGGTGTAAGTGTATGACTTTGTTACTTGGTGTCAGTGTATGTTGGCGATGCCAACATCATCACCCTCTATAAAAACAAAGGTGACCGCGGTGACTGCAACAACTACCGTGGAATCTCCCTGCTCAGCATAGTGGGGAAAGTCTTTGCTCGAGTCGCTCTGAACAGGCTCCAGAAGCTGGCCGAGCGCGTCTACCCTGAGGCACAGTGTGGCTTTCGTGCAGAGAGATCGACTATTGACATGCTGTTCTCCCTTCGTCAGATACAGGAGAAATGCCGTGAACAACAGATTTCCCTCTACATTGCTTTCATTGATCTCACCAAAGCCTTTGACCTCGTCAGCAGACGTGGTCTCTTCAGACTACTAGAAAAGATCGGATGTCCACCAAAGCTACAAAGTATCATCACCTCATTCCATGACAATATGAAAGGCACAATTCAACATGGTGGCTCCTCATCAGAGCCCTTTCCTATCCTGAGTCGTGTGAAACAGGGCTGTGTTCTCGCACCCACACTTTTTGGGATTTTCTTCTCCCTGCTGCTTTCACATGCGTTCAAATCCTCTGAAGAAGGAACTTTCCTCCACACAAGATCAGGGGGCAGGTTGTTCAACCTTGCCCGTCTAAGAGCGAAGTCCAAAGTACGGAAAGTCCTCATCAGAGAACTCCTCTTTGCTGACGATGCTGCTTTAACATCTCACACTGAAGAGTGCCTGCAGAGTCTCATCGACAGGTTTGCGTCTGCCTGCAATGAATTTGGCCTAACCATCAGCCTCAAGAAAACGAACATCATGGGGCAGGATGTCAGAAATGCTCCATCCATCAATATTGGCGACCACGCTCTGGAAGTGGTTCAAGAGTTTACCTACCTAGGCTCAACTATCACCAGTAACCTGTCTCTAGATGCAGAAATCAACAAGCGCATGGGTAAGGCTTCCACTGCTATGTCCAGACTGGCCAAGAGAGTGTGGGAAAATGGCGCACTGACACGGAACACAAAAGTCCGAGTGTATCAGGCCTGTGTCCTCAGTACCTTGCTCTACGGCAGCGAGGCCTGGACAACGTATGCCAGCCAAGAGCGACGTTTCAATTCATTCCATCTTCGCTGCCTTCGGAGAATACTTGGCATCAGGTGGCAGGACTATATCTCCAACACAGAAGTCCTTGAAGCGGCCAACACCCCCAGCTTATACACACTACTGAGTCAGCGGCGCTTGAGATGGCTTGGCCATGTGAGCCGCATGGAAGATGGCAGGCTCCCCAAAGACACATTGTACAGCGAGCTCGCCACTGGTATCAGACCAACCGGCCGTCCATGTCTCCGTTATAAAGACGTCTGCAAACGCGACATGAAATCGTGTGACATTGATCACAAGTCGTGGGAGTCAGTTGCCAGCGTTCGCCAGAGCTGGCGGGCAGCCATAAAGACAGGGCTAAATTGTGGCGAGTCGAAGAGACTTAGTAGTTGGCAGGAAAAAAGACAGAGGCGCAAGGGGAGAGCCAACTGTGTAACAGCCCCGACAAACAAATTTCTCTGCAGCACCTGTGGAAGAGCCTGTCACTCCAGAATTGGCCTTTATAGCCACACCAGGCGCTGCTTCACAAACCACTGACCACCTCCAGGCGCGTATCCATTGTCTCTCGAGATAAGGAGGCCCAAAAGAAGAAAAGAAAGAAAGAAAGAATGTCTTTGATACTTGGTGTAAGTGTGCGTTTGTGTTACTGGGTATCAGTGTCTGTCTTTGTTACTTGGTGTAAAGGTTTGTCTGTGTTGCTGGGTATCAGTGTATGTCTCTGTTACTTGGTTTCAGTGTAGGTCTGTGTTACATGGTGTAAGTGTGTGTCTTTCTTACTTGGTGTCCGTGCATGTCTTTGTTACTTGGTGTCAGTGTATGTCTGTGTTACTTGGTGTAAGTGTGTGTCTTTGTTAGTTGGTGTCAATGTATGTCTTTGTTACTTGGTGTAAGTGCATGTCTTTGTTACTTGGTGTCAGTGTATGTCTTTGTGACTTGGTGTAAGTGTATGTCTTTGTTACTTGGTGTCAGTGTATGTCTTTGACACTTGGTGTAAGTGTGTGTCTGTGTTACTGGGTAGCAGTGTCTGTCTTTGTTACTTGGTGTAAGAGTGTGTCTTTGTTGCTGGGTATCAGTGTATGTCTTTGTTACTTGGTGTCAGTGTAGTTCTGTGTTACTTGGTGTAAGTGTGTGTCTTTCTTACTTGTTGTAAGTGCATGTCTTTGTGACTTGGTGTAAGTGTACGTCTTTGTTACTTGGTGTCAGTGTATGTCTTTGTTACTTTGTGTAAGTGTATGTCTGTGTTACTTGGTGTCAGTGTATGTCTTTGTTACTTGGTGTAAGAGTGTGTGTGTGTTGCTGGGTATCAGTGTCTGTCTTTGTTACTTGGTGTCAGTGTAGGTCTGTGTTACTTGGTGTAAGTGTGTGTCTTTCTTACTTGGTGTCAGTGCATGTCTTTGTGACTTGGTGTAAGTGTATGTCTTTGTTACTTGGTGTCAGTGTATGTCTTTGTTACTGGGTGTCAGTACGTGTCTGTGTTACTGGATATAATTGTATGTCTTTGTTACTTGGTGTCAGTGTATGTCTTTGTACTTGGTGTAAGTGGATGTCTTTGTTACTTGGTGTCAGTGTATGTCTGTGTTACTTGGTGTAAGTGTGTGTCTTTGTTACTGGGTGTCAGTGCATGTCTTTGTTATTGGATGTCAGTGTATTTCTTTGTGACTTGGTGTAAGTGTGTGTCCGTGTTACTGGATATCAGTGTCTGTCTTTGTTACTGGGTGTAAGTGTGTGTCTGTGTTACTGGGTATCAGTGTATGTCTTTGTTACTTGGTGTCAGTGTATGTCTTTGTTACTTGCTGTAAGTGTATGTCTGTGTTAGTTGGTGTAAGTGTGTGTCTGTGTTACTGGGTATCAGTGTATGTCTTTGTTGCTTGGTGTCATTGTATGTCTTTGTTACTTGGTGTAAGTGTATGTCTTTGTTACTTGGTGTCAGTGTATGTGTTTGTTACTTGGTATAGGTGTGTGTCTTTGTTACTTGGTGTCATTGCATGGCTTTGTTACTTGGTGTCAGTGTGTGTCTTTGTTACTGGGTGTCAGTGTATGTCTTTGTCACTTTGTGTCAGTGTATGTCTGTGTTAGTTGGTGTAAGTATGTGTCTGTGTTATTGGGTATCAGTGCATGTCTTTGTTACTTGGTGTAGGTGTGTGTCTGTGTTACTGGGTATCAGTGTATGTCTTTGTTACTGGGTGTCAGTGTATTTCTTTGTACTTGGTGTAAGTGGATGTCTTTGTTACTTGGTGTCAGTGTGTGTCTTTGTTACTTGGTGTCAGTGTTTCTCTGTGTTACTGGGTGTCAGTGTGTATCTGTGTTCCTGGGTGTCAGTATATGTCTTTGTTACCTGGTGTCAGTGTATGTCTGTGTTACTTGGTGTAAGTGTGCGTCTGTGTTACTGGGTATCTGTATATGTCTTTGTTACTTGGTGTCAGTGTGTGTCTTTGTTACTTTGTGTAAGTTTGTGTCTGTGTTACTGGATATCAGTATATGTCTTTGTTGCTTGGTGTCAGTGTGTGTCTTTGTTACTGGGTGTCAGTCTATGTCTTTGTTACTGGGTGTCAGTGTATGTCTTTGTGACTTGGTGTAAGTGTGTGTCTGTGTTACTGGGTATCAGTGTCTGTCTTTGATACTTGGTGTCAGTGTGTGTCTGTGTTACTGGGTATCAGTGTCTGTCTGTGTTACGGGGTGTCAGTGTGTGTCTTTGTGACCTGGTGTAAGTGTGTGACTGTGTTACTGGGAATCAGTGTCTGTCTTTGTGACTTGGTGTAAGTGTGTGTCCGTGTGACTGGGTATCAGTGTATGTCTTTGTTACTTGGTGTCAGTGTATGTTTGTGTTACTTGGTGTAAGTGTGTGTCTTTGTTACTTGGTGAAAGTGTATGTCTGTGTTACTTGGTGTAAGTGTATGTCTTTGTTACTTGGTGTCAGTGTATGTCTTTGTGACTTGGTGTCAGTGTATGTCTTTGTTACTTGGTGTAAGTGTATGACTTTGTTACTTGGTGTCAGTGTATGTCTTTGATACCTGGTGTAAGTGTGTGTCTGTGTTACTGGGTATCAGTGTCTGTCTTTGTTACTTGGTGTAAAAGTTTGTCCGTGTTGCTGGGTATCAGTGTATGTCTCTGTTACTTGGTTTCAGTGTAGGTCTGTGTTACATGGTGTAAGTGTGTGTCTTTCTTACTTGGTGTCCGTGCATGTCTTTGTTACTTGGTGTCAGTGTATGTCTGTGTTACTTGGTGTAAGTGTATGTCTTTGTTACTTGGTGTCAGTGTATGTCTGTGTTGCTTGGTGTCAGTGTATGTCTGTGTTACTTGGGGTAAGTGTGTGTCTTTGTTACTTGGTGTAAGTGTATGTCGTGTTATTTGGTGTAAGTGCATGTCTTTGTTACTTGGTGTCAGTGTATGTCTTTGTGACTTGGTGTAAGTGTATGTCTTTGTTACTTGGTGTCAGTGTATGTCTTTGATACTTGGTGTAAGTGTGTGTCTGTGTTACTGGGTATCAGTGTCTGTCTTTGTTACTTCGTGTAAGAGTGTGTCTGTGTTGCTGGGTATCAGTGTATGTCTTTGTTACTTGGTGTCAGTGTAGTTCTGTGTTAGTTGGTGTAAGTGTGCGTCTTTCTTACTTGGTGTAAGTGCATGTCTTTGTGACTAGGTGTAAGTGTATGTCTTTGTTACTTGGTGTCAGTGTATGTCTTTGTTACTTGGTGTAAGTGTATGTCTTTTTTACTTGGTGTCAGTGTATGTCTTTGATACTTGGTGTAAGTGTGTGTCTGTGTTACTGGGTATCAGTGTCTGTCTTTGTTACTTGGTGAAAGTGTGTGTCTGTGTTACTGGCTGTAAGTGTGTATCTGTGTTCCTGGGTGTCAGTATATGTCTTTGTTACTTGGTGTCAGTGATTGTCTTTGTTACTTCGTCTAAGTGTGTGTCTTTGTTACTTGGTGTAAGTGTATGTCTTTGTTGCTTGGTGTCAGTGTATGTCTTTGATACTTGGTGTAAGTGTGTGTCTGTGTTACTGGGTATCAGTGTATGTCTTTGTTACTTGGTGTAAGAGTGTGTGTGTGTTGCTGGGTATCAGTGTCTGTCTTTGTAACTTGGTGTCAGTGCATGTCTTTGTGACTTGGTGTAAGTGTATATCTTTGTTACTTGGTGTCAGTGTATGTCTGTGTTACTTGGTGTAGGTGTGTGCCTGTGTTACTTGGTGTAAGTGTATGTCTTTGTTACTTGGTGTCAGTGTCTGTCTTTGTTACTTGGTGTCACTGTAGGTCTGTGTTACTTGGTGTAAGTTTGTGTCTTTGTTACTTGGTGTCAGTGTTTGTCTTTGTTACTTGGTGTAAGTGTATGTCTCTGTTACTTGGTGTCAGTGTATGTCTTTGTTACTTGGTGTAAGTGTATGTCTCTGTTAATTGGTGTCAGTGTATGTCTTTGATACTTGGTGTCAGTGTGTGACTGTGTTACTGGGTATCAGTGTATGTCTTTGTTAATTGGTGTCAGTGTATGTCTTTGTTACTTGGTGTCAGTGTATGTCTTTGTTACTTGGTGTAAGTGTGTGTCTGTGAAACTGGGTATCAGTGTATGTCTTTGTTACTGGGTGTCAGTGTGTTTCTTTCTCACTGGGTGCAGTTTATGTCTTTGTTACTGGGTGTCAGTGTGTGTCTTTGTGACTTGGTGTAAGTGTGCGTCTGTGTTACTGGGTATCTGTCTCTGTCTTTGTTACTTGGTGTAAGTGTGTGTCGTTATTACTTGTTGTAAGTTCTTGTCTTTGTTACTTGGTGTCAGTGTATGTCTATGTAACTTGGTGTAAGTGTGTGTCTTTGTTAGTTGGTGTAAGTGTATGTCTTTGTTACTTGGTGTCAGTGTATGTCTGTGTTATTTGGTGTAAGTGTATGTATGTGTTACTTGGTGTCAGTGTATGTCTTTGTTACGTTGTGTAAGTGTTTGTCTGTGTTTCTGGGTATCAGTGTATGTCTTTGTTAGTTGGTGTAAGTGTGTGTCTGTGTTACTGGGTATCAGTGTATGTCTTTGTTACTTGGTGTCAGTGTATGTCTTTGTTACTTGGTGTAAGTGTATGCCTTTGTTACTTGGTGTCAGTGTATGTATTTGTACTTGGTGTAAGTGTGTGTCTGTGTTACTGGGTATCAGTGCATGTCTTTGTTACTTCGTGTAAGTGTGTATCTGTGTTACTGGGTATCAGTGTATGTCTTTGTTAATTGGTGTCAGTGTATGTCTTTGTTACTTGGTGTCAGTGTATGTCTTTGTTACTTGGTGTAAGTGTGTTTCTGTGTTACTGGGTATCAGTGTATGTCTTTGTTAACTGGTGTCAGTGTATGTCTTTGTTACTTGGTGTCAGTCTATGTCTTTGTTACTTGGTGTAAGTGTGTGTCTGTGTTACTGGGTATCAGTGTATGTCTTTGTTAATTGGTGTCAGTGTATGTCTTAGTTACTTGGTGTCAGTGTATGTCTTTGTTACTTGGTGTAAGTGTGTGTCTGTGAAACTGGGTGTCAGTGTATGTCTTTGTTACTGGGTGTCAGTGTGTTTCTTTCTCACTGGGTGCAGTTTATGTCTTTGTTACTAGGTGTCAGTGTGTGTCTTTGTGACTTGGTGTAAGTGTGCGTCTGTGTTACTGGGTATCTGTCTCTGTCTTTGTTACTTGGTGTAAGTGTGTAGCTGTGTTATTGGGTATCAGTGTATGTCTTTGGTACATGGTGTAAGTGTGTGTCTGTGTTACTGGGTATCAGTGTATGTCTTTGTTGCTTGGTGTCAGTGTATCTCTTTGTTACTTGGTGTAAGTGTATGTCTTTGTTACTTGGTGTCAGTGTATGTCTGTGTTACTTGGGGTAAGTGTGTGTCTTTGTTACTTGGTGTAAGTGTATGTCGTGTTATTTGGTGTAAGTGCATGTCTTTGTTACTTGGTGTCAGTGTATGTCTTTGTGACTTGGTGTAAGTGTATTTCTTTGTTACTTGGTGTCAGTGTATGTCTTTGATACTTGGTGTAAGTGTGTGTCTGTGTTACTGGGTATCAGTGTCTGTCTTTGTTACTTCGTGTAAGAGTGTGTCTGTGTTGCTGGGTATCAGTGTATGTCTTTGTTACTTGGTGTCAGTGTAGTTCTGTGTTACTTGGTGTAAGTGTGTGTCTTTCTTACTTGGTGTAAGTGCATGTCTTTGTGACTAGGTGTAAGTGTATGTCTTTGTTACTTGGTGTCAGTGTATGTCTTTGTTACTTGGTGTAAGTGTATGTCTTTTTTACTTGGTGTCATTGTATGTCTTTGATACTTGGTGTAAGTGTGTGTCTGTGTTACTGGGTATCAGTGTCTGTCTTTGTTACTTGGTGAAAGTGTGTGTCTGTGTTACTGGCTGTAAGTGTGTATCTGTGTTCCTGGGTGTCAGTATATGTCTTTGTTACTTGGTGTCAGTGATTGTCTTTGTTACTTCGTCTAAGTGTGTGTCTTTGTTACTTGGTGTAAGTGTATGTCTTTGTTGCTTGGTGTCAGTGTATGTCTTTGATACTTGGTGTAAGTGTGTGTCTGTGTTACTGGGTATCAGTGTATGTCTTTGTTACTTGGTGTAAGAGTGTGTGTGTGTTGCTGGGTATCAGTGTCTGTCTTTGTAACTTGGTGTCAGTGCATGTCTTTGTGACTTGGTGTAAGTGTATATCTTTGTTACTTGGTGTCAGTGTATGTCTGTGTTACTTGGTGTAGGTGTGTGCCTGTGTTACTTGGTGTAAGTGTATGTCTTTGTTACTTGGTGTCAGTGTCTGTCTTTGTTACTTGGTGTCAGTGTAGGTCTGTGTTACTTGGTGTAAGTTTGTGTCTTTGTTACTTGGTGTCAGTGTTTGTCTTTGTTACTTGGTGTAAGTGTATGTCTCTGTTACTTGGTGTCAGTGTATGTCTTTGTTACTTGGTGTAAGTGTATGTCTCTGTTAATTGGTGTCAGTGTATGTCTTTGATACTTGGTGTCAGTGTGTGACTGTGTTACTGGGTATCAGTGTATGTCTTTGTTAATTGGTGTCAGTGTATGTCTTTGTTACTTGGTGTCAGTGTATGTCTTTGTTACTTGGTGTAAGTGTGTGTCTGTGAAACTGGGTATCAGTGTATGTCTTTGTTACTGGGTGTCAGTGTGTTTCTTTCTCACTGGGTGCAGTTTATGTCTTTGTTACTGGGTGTCAGTGTGTGTCTTTGTGACTTGGTGTAAGTGTGCGTCTGTGTTACTGGGTATCTGTCTCTGTCTTTGTTACTTGGTGTAAGTGTGTGTCGTTATTACTTGTTGTAAGAGCTTGTCTTTGTTACTTGGTGTCAGTGTATGTCTATGTAACTTGGTGTAAGTGTGTGTCTTTGTTAGTTGGTGTAAGTGTATGTCTTTGTTACTTGGTGTCAGTGTATGTCTGTGTTATTTGGTGTAAGTGTATGTATGTGTTACTTGGTGTCAGTGTATGTCTTTGTTACGTTGTGTAAGTGTTTGTCTGTGTTTCTGGGTATCAGTGTATGTCTTTGTTAGTTGGTGTAAGTGTGTGTCTGTGTTACTGGGTATCAGTGTATGTCTTTGTTACTTGGTGTCAGTGTATGTCTTTGTTACTTGGTGTAAGTGTATGCCTTTGTTACTTGGTGTCAGTGTATGTATTTGTACTTGGTGTAAGTGTGTGTCTGTGTTACTGGGTATCAGTGCATGTCTTTGTTACTTCGTGTAAGTGTGTATCTGTGTTACTGGGTATCAGTGTATGTCTTTGTTAATTGGTGTCAGTGTATGTCTTTGTTACTTGGTGTCAGTGTATGTCTTTGTTACTTGGTGTAAGTGTGTTTCTGTGTTACTGGGTATCAGTGTATGTCTTTGTTAATTGGTGTCAGTGTATGTCTTTGTTACTTGGTGTCAGTGTATGTCTTTGTTACTTGGTGTAAGTGTGTATCTGTGTTACTGGGTATCAGTGTATGTCTTTGTTAATTGGTGTCAGTGTATGTCTTAGTTACTTGGTGTCAGTGTATGTCTTTGTTACTTGGTGTAAGTGTGTGTCTGTGAAACTGGGTGTCAGTGTATGTCTTTGTTACTGGGTGTCAGTGTGTTTCTTTCTCACTGGGTGCAGTTTATGTCTTTGTTACTAGGTGTCAGTGTGTTTCTTTGTGACTTGGTGTAAGTGTGCGTCTGTGTTACTGGGTATCTGTCTCTGTCTTTGTGACTTGGTGTAAGTGTGTAGCTGTGTTATTGGGTATCAGTGTATGTCTTTGTTGCTTGGTGTCAGTGTATCTCTTTGTTACTTTGTGTAAGTGTATGTCTTTGTTACTTGGTGTCAGTGTATGTGTTTGTTACTTGGTATAGGTGTGTGTCTTTGTTACTTGGTGTCAGTGTGTGTCTTTGTTACTGAGTGTCAGAGTATGTCTTTATTACTTTGTGTCAGTGTATGTCTGTGTTAGTTGGTGTACGTATGTGTCTGTGTTATTGGGTATCAGTGCATGTCTTTGTTACTTGGTGTAGGTGTGTGTCTGTGTTACTGTGTATCAGTGTATGTCTTTGTTACTTGGTGTCAGTGTATTTCTTTGCACTTGGTGTAAGTGGATGTCTTTGTTACTTGGTGTCAGTGGATGTCTGTGTTACTTGGTGTCAGTGTGTGTCTTTGTTACTTGGTGTCAGTGTTTCTCTGTGTTCCTGGGTGTCAGTGTGTATCTGTGTTCCTGGGTGTCAGTATATGTCTTTGTTACTTGGTGTCAGTGTATGTCTGTGTTACTTGGTGTAAGTGTGCGTCTGTGTTACTGGGTGTCAGTGCATGTCTTTGTTACTTGGTGTAAGTTTGTGTCTGTGTTACTGGGTATCAGGATATGTCTTTGTTACTTGGTGTCAGTGTGTGTCTTTGTTACTGGGTGTCAGTCTATGTCTTTGTTACTGGGTGTCAGTGTATGTCTTTGTGACTTGGTGTAAGTGTGTGTCTGTGTTACTGGGTATCAGTGTCTGTCTTTGATACTTGGTGTAAGTGTGTGTCTGTGTTACTGGGTATCAGTGTCTGTCTTTGTTCCGGGGTGTCAGTGTGTGTCTTTGTGACCTGGTGTAAGTGTGTGACTGTGTTACTGGGAATCAGTGTCTGTATTTGTTACTTGGTGTAAGTGTGTGTCTGTGTTACTGGGTATCAGTGTATGTCTTTGTTACTTGGTGTCAGTGTATGTTTGTGTTACTTGGTGTAAGTGTGTGTCTTTGTTACTTGGTGAAAGTGTATGTCTGTGTTACTTGGTGTAAGTGTATGTCTTTGTTACTTGGTGTCAGTGTATGTCTTTGTGACTTGGTGTCAGTGTATGTCTTTGTTACTTGGTGTAAGTGTATGACTTTGTTACTTGGTGTCAGTGTATGTTGGCGATGCCAACATCATCACCCTCTATAAAAACAAAGGTGACCGCGGTGACTGCAACAACTACCGTGGAATCTCCCTGCTCAGCATAGTGGGGAAAGTCTTTGCTCGAGTCGCTCTGAACAGGCTCCAGAAGCTGGCTGAGCGCGTCTACCCTGAGGCACAGTGTGGCTTTCGTGCAGAGAGATCGACTATTGACATGCTGTTCTCCCTTCGTCAGATACAGGAGAAATGCCGTGAACAACAGATGCCCCTCCACATTGCTTTCATTGATCTCACCAAAGCCTTTGACCTCGTCAGCAGACGTGGTCTCTTCAGACTACTAGAAAAGATCGGATGTCCACCAAAGCTACTAAGTATCATCACCTCATTCCATGACAATATGAAAGGCACAATTCAACATGGTGGCTCCTCATCAGAGCCCTTTCCTATCCTGAGTGGTGTGAAACAGGGCTGTGTTCTCGCACCCACACTTTTTGGGATTTTCTTCTCCCTGCTGCTTTCACATGCGTTCAAATCCTCTGAAGAAGGAACTTTCCTCCACACAAGATCAGGGGGCAGGTTGTTCAACCTTGCCCGTCTAAGAGCGAAGTCCAAAGTACGGAAAGTCCTCATCAGAGAACTCCTCTTTGCTGACGATGCTGCTTTAACATCTCACACTGAAGAGTGCCTGCAGAGTCTCATCGACAGGTTTGCGTCTGCCTGCAATGAATTTGGCCTAACCATCAGACTCAAGAAAACGAACATCATGGGGCAGGATGTCAGAAATGCTCCATCCATCAATATTGGCGACCACGCTCTGGAAGTGGTTCAAGAGTTCACCTACCTAGGCTCAACTATCACCAGTAACCTGTCTCTAGATGCAGAAATCAACAAGCGCATGGGTAAGGCTTCCACTGCTATGTCCAGACTGGCCAAGAGAGTGTGGGAAAATGGCGCACTGACACGGAACACAAAAGTCCGAGTGTATCAGGCCTGTGTCCTCAGTACCTTGCTCTACGGCAGCGAGGCCTGGACAACGTATGCCAGCCAAGAGCGACGTCTCAATTCATTCCATCTTCGCTGCCTTCGGAGAATACTTGGCATCAGGTGGCAGGACTATATCTCCAACACAGAAGTCCTTGAAGCGGCCAACACCCCCAGCTTATACACACTACTGAGTCAGCGGCGCTTGAGATGGCTTGGCCATGTGAGCCGCATGGAAGATGGCAGGATCCCCAAAGACACATTGTACAGCGAGCTCGCCACTGGGATCAGACCCACCGGCCGTCCATGTCTCCGTTATAAAGACGTCTGCAAACGCGACATGAAATCGTGTGACATTGATCACAAGTCGTGGGAGTCAGTTGCCAGCGTTCGCCAGAGCTGGCGGGCAGCCATAAAGACAGGGCTAAATTGTGGCGAGTCGAAGAGACTTAGTAGTTGGCAGGAAAAAAGACAGAGGCGCAAGGGGAGAGCCAACTGTGTAACAGCCCCGACAAACAAATTTCTCTGCAGCACCTGTGGAAGAGCCTGTCACTCCAGAATTGGCCTTTATAGCCACTCCAGGCGCTGCTTCACAAACCACTGACCACCTCCAGGCGCGTATCCATTGTCTCTCGAGATAAGGAGGCCCAAAAGAAGAAAAGAAAGAAAGAAAGAATGTCTTTGATACTTGGTGTAAGTGTGCGTTTGTGTTACTGGGTATCAGTGTCTGTCTTTGTTACTTGGTGTAAAGGTTTGTCTGTGTTGCTGGGTATCAGTGTATGTCTCTGTTACTTGGTTTCAGTGTAGGTCTGTGTTACATGGTGTAAGTGTGTGTCTTTCTTACTTGGTGTCCGTGCATGTCTTTGTTACTTGGTGTCAGTGTATGTCTGTGTTACTTGGTGTAAGTGTGTGTCTTTGTTAGTTGGTGTAAGTGTATGTCTTTGTTACTTGGTGTAAGTGCATGTCTTTGTTACTTGGTGTCAGTGTATCTCTTTGTTACTTGGTGTAAGTGTATGTCTTTGTTACTTGGTGTCAGTGTATGTGTTTGTTACTTGGTATAGGTGTGTGTCTTTGTTACTTGGTGTCAGTGTGTGTCTTTGTTACTGAGTGTCAGAGTATGTCTTTATTACTTTGTGTCAGTGTATGTCTGTGTTAGTTGGTGTACGTATGTGTCTGTGTTATTGGGTATCAGTGCATGTCTTTGTTACTTGGTGTAGGTGTGTGTCTGTGTTACTGTGTATCAGTGTATGTCTTTGTTACTTGGTGTCAGTGTATTTCTTTGCACTTGGTGTAAGTGGATGTCTTTGTTACTTGGTGTCAGTGGATGTCTGTGTTACTTGGTGTCAGTGTGTGTCTTTGTTACTTGGTGTCAGTGTTTCTCTGTGTTACTGGGTGTCAGTGTGTATCTGTGTTCCTGGGTGTCAGTATATGTCTTTGTTACTTGGTGTCAGTGTATGTCTGTGTTACTTGGTGTAAGTGTGCGTCTGTGTTACTGGGTGTCAGTGCATGTCTTTGTTACTTGGTGTAAGTTTGTGTCTGTGTTACTGGGTATCAGGATATGTCTTTGTTACTTGGTGTCAGTGTGTGTCTTTGTTACTGGGTGTCAGTCTATGTCTTTGTTACTTGGTGTCAGTGTATGTCTTTGTGACTTGGTGTAAGTGTGTGTCTGTGTTACTGGGTATCAGTGTCTGTCTTTGATACTTGGTGTAAGTGTGTGTCTGTGTTACTGGGTATCAGTGTCTGTCTTTGTTACGGGGTGTCAGTGTGTGTCTTTGTGACCTGGTGTAAGTGTGTGACTGTGTTACTGGGAATCAGTGTCTGTATTTGTTACTTGGTGTAAGTGTGTGTCTGTGTTACTGGGTATCAGTGTATGTCTTTGTTACTTGGTGTCAGTGTATGTTTGTGTTACTTGGTGTAAGTGTGTGTCTTTGTTACTTGGTGAAAGTGTATGTCTGTGTTACTTGGTGTAAGTGTATGTCTTTGTTACTTGGTGTCAGTGTATGTCTTTGTGACTTGGTGTCAGTGTATGTCTTTGTTACTTGGTGTAAGTGTATGACTTTGTTACTTGGTGTCAGTGTATGTTGGCGATGCCAACATCATCACCCTCTATAAAAACAAAGGTGACCGCGGTGACTGCAACAACTACCGTGGAATCTCCCTGCTCAGCATAGTGGGGAAAGTCTTTGCTCGAGTCGCTCTGAACAGGCTCCAGAAGCTGGCTGAGCGCGTCTACCCTGAGGCACAGTGTGGCTTTCGTGCAGAGAGATCGACTATTGACATGCTGTTCTCCCTTCGTCAGATACAGGAGAAATGCCGTGAACAACAGATGCCCCTCCACATTGCTTTCATTGATCTCACCAAAGCCTTTGACCTCGTCAGCAGACGTGGTCTCTTCAGACTACTAGAAAAGATCGGATGTCCACCAAAGCTACAAAGTATCATCACCTCATTCCATGACAATATGAAAGGCACAATTCAACATGGTGGCTCCTCATCAGAGCCCTTTCCTATCCTGAGTGGTGTGAAACAGGGCTGTGTTCTCGCACCCACACTTTTTGGGATTTTCTTCTCCCTGCTGCTTTCACATGCGTTCAAATCCTCTGAAGAAGGAACTTTCCTCCACACAAGATCAGGGGGCAGGTTGTTCAACCTTGCCCGTCTAAGAGCGAAGTCCAAAGTACGGAAAGTCCTCATCAGAGAACTCCTCTTTGCTGACGATGCTGCTTTAACATCTCACACTGAAGAGTGCCTGCAGAGTCTCATCGACAGGTTTGCGTCTGCCTGCAATGAATTTGGCCTAACCATCAGCCTCAAGAAAACGAACATCATGGGGCAGGATGTCAGAAATGCTCCATCCATCAATATTGGCGACCACGCTCTGGAAGTGGTTCAAGAGTTCACCTACCTAGGCTCAACTATCACCAGTAACCTGTCTCTAGATGCAGAAATCAACAAGCGCATGGGTAAGGCTTCCACTGCTATGTCCAGACTGGCCAAGAGAGTGTGGGAAAATGGCGCACTGACACGGAACACAAAAGTCCGAGTGTATCAGGCCTGTGTCCTCAGTACCTTGCTCTACGGCAGCGAGGCCTGGACAACGTATGCCAGCCAAGAGCGACGTCTCAATTCATTCCATCTTCGCTGCCTTCGGAGAATACTTGGCATCAGGTGGCAGGACTATATCTCCAACACAGAAGTCCTTGAAGCGGCCAACACCCCCAGCTTATACACACTACTGAGTCAGCGGCGCTTGAGATGGCTTGGCCATGTGAGCCGCATGGAAGATGGCAGGATCCCCAAAGACACATTGTACAGCGAGCTCGCCACTGGGATCAGACCCACCGGCCGTCCATGTCTCCGTTATAAAGACGTCTGCAAACGCGACATGAAATCGTGTGACATTGATCACAAGTCGTGGGAGTCAGTTGCCAGCGTTCGCCAGAGCTGGCGGGCAGCCATAAAGACAGGGCTAAATTGTGGCGAGTCGAAGAGACTTAGTAGTTGGCAGGAAAAAAGACAGAGGCGCAAGGGGAGAGCCAACTGTGTAACAGCCCCGACAAACAAATTTCTCTGCAGCACCTGTGGAAGAGCCTGTCACTCCAGAATTGGCCTTTATAGCCACTCCAGGCGCTGCTTCACAAACCACTGACCACCTCCAGGCGCGTATCCATTGTCTCTCGAGATAAGGAGGCCCAAAAGAAGAAAAGAAAGAAAGAAAGAATGTCTTTGATACTTGGTGTAAGTGTGCGTTTGTGTTACTGGGTATCAGTGTCTGTCTTTGTTACTTGGTGTAAAGGTTTGTCTGTGTTGCTGGGTATCAGTGTATGTCTCTGTTACTTGGTTTCAGTGTAGGTCTGTGTTACATGGTGTAAGTGTGTGTCTTTCTTACTTGGTGTCCGTGCATGTCTTTGTTACTTGGTGTCAGTGTATGTCTGTGTTACTTGGTGTAAGTGTGTGTCTTTGTTAGTTGGTGTAAGTGTATGTCTTTGTTACTTGGTGTAAGTGCATGTCTTTGTTACTTGGTGTCAGTGTATGTCTTTGTGACTTGGTGTAAGTGTAAGTCTTTGTTACTTGGTGTCAGTGTATGCCTTTGACACTTGGTGTAAGTGTGTGTCTGTGTTACTGGGTAGCAGTGTCTGTCTTTGTTACTTGGTGTAAGAGTGTGTCTTTGTTGCTGGGTATCAGTGTATGTCTTTGTTACTTGGTGTCAGTGTAGTTCTGTGTTACTTGGTGTAAGTGTGTGTCTTTCTTACTTGTTGTAAGTGCATGTCTTTGTGACTTGGTGTAAGTGTACGTCTTTGTTACTTGGTGTCAGTGTATGTCTTTGTTACTTGGTGTAAGTGTATGTCTGTGTTACTTGGTGTCAGTGTATGTCTTTGTTACTTGGTGTAAGAGTGTGTGTGTGTTGCTGGGTATCAGTGTCTGTCTTTGTTACTTGGTGTCAGTGTAGGTCTGTGTTACTTGGTGTAAGTGTGTGTCTTTCTTACATGGTGTCAGTGCATGTCTTTGTGACTTGGTGTAAGTGTATGTCTTTGTTACTGGGTGTCAGTACGTGTCTGTGTTACTGGATATAATTGTATGTCTTTGTTACTTGGTGTCAGTGTATGTCTTTGTACTTGGTGTAAGTGGATGTCTTTGTTACTTGGTGTCAGTGTATGTCTGTGTTACTTGGTGTAAGTGTGTGTCTTTGTTACTGGGTGTCAGTGCATGTCTTTGTTATTGGATGTCAGTGTATTTCTTTGTGACTTGGTGTAAGTGTGTGTCTGTGTTACTGGGTATCAGTGTATGTCTTTGTTACTTGGTGTCAGTGTATGTCTTTGTTACTTGCTGTAAGTGTATGTCTGTGTTAGTTGGTGTAAGTGTGTGTCTGTGTTACTGGGTATCAGTGTATGTCTTTGTTGCTTGGTGTCATTGTATGTCTTTGTTACTTGGTGTAAGTGTATGTCTTTGTTACTTGGTGTCAGTGTATGTGTTTGTTACTTGGTATAGGTGTGTGTCTTTGTTACGTGGTGTCAGTGCATGGCTTTGTTACTTGGTGTCAGTGTGTGTCTTTGTTACTGGGTGTCAGTGTATGTCTTTGTTACTTTGTGTCAGTGTATGTCTGTGTTAGTTGGTGTAAGTATGTGTCTGTGTTATTGGGTATCAGTGCATGTCTTTGTTACTTGGTGTAGGTGTGTGTCTGTGTTACTGGGTATCAGTGTATGTCTTTGTTACTGGGTGTCAGTGTATTTCTTTGTACTTGGTGTAAGTGGATGTCTTTGTTACTTGGTGTCAGTGTGTGTCTTTGTTACTTGGTGTCAGTGTTTCTCTGTGTTACTGGGTGTCAGTGTGTATCTGTGTTCCTGGGTGTCAGTATATGTCTTTGTTAATTGGTGTCTGTGTATGTCTGTGTTACTTGGTGTAAGTGTGCGTCTGTGTTACTGGGTATCTGTATATGTCTTTGTTACTTGGTGTCAGTGTGTGTCTTTGTTACTTGGTGTAAGTTTGTGTCTGTGTTACTGGATATCAGTATATGTCTTTGTTGCTTGGTGTCAGTGTGTGTCTTTGTTACTGGGTGTCAGTCTATGTCTTTGTTACTGGGTGTCAGTGTATGTCTTTGTGACTTGTTGTAAGTGTGTGTCTGTGTTACTGGGTATCAGTGTCCGTCTTTGATACTTGGTGTCAGTGTGTGTCTGTGTTACTGGGTATCAGTGTCTGTCTGTGTTACGGGGTGTCAGTGTGTGTCTTTGTGACCTGGTGTAAGTGTGTGACTGTGTTACTGGGAATCAGTGTCTGTCTTTGTGACTTGGTGTAAGTGTGTGTCCGTGTGACTGGGTATCAGTGTATGTCTTTGTTACTTGGTGTCAGTGTATGTTTGTGTTACTTGGTATAAGTGTGTGTCTTTGTTACTTGGTGAAAGTGTATGTCTGTGTTACTTGGTGTAAGTGTATGTCTTTGTTACTTGGTGTCAGTGTATGTCTTTGTGACTTGGTGTCAGTGTATGTCTTTGTTACTTGGTGTAAGTGTATGACTTTGTTACTTGGTGTCAGTGTATGTCTTTGATACCTGGTGTAAGTGTGTGTCTGTGTTACTGGGTATCAGTGTCTGTCTTTGTTACTTGGTGTAAAAGTTTGTCCGTGTTGCTGGGTATCAGTGTATGTCTCTGTTACTTGGTTTCAGTGTAGGTCTGTGTTACATGGTGTAAGTGTGTGTCTTTCTTACTTGGTGTCCGTGCATGTCTTTGTTACTTGGTGTCAGTGTATGTCTGTGTTACTTGGTGTAAGTGTGTGTCTTTATTAGTTGGTGTAAGTGTATGTCTTTGTTACTTGGTGTCAGTGTATGTCTGTGTTGCTTGGTGTCAGTGTATGTCTGTGTTACTTGGGGTAAGTGTGTGTCTTTGTTACTTGGTGTAAGTGTATGTCGTGTTATTTGGTGTAAGTGCATGTCTTTGTTACTTGGTGTCAGTGTATGTCTTTGTGACTTGGTGTAAGTGTATGTCTTTGTTACTTGGTGTCAGTGTATGTCTTTGATACTTGGTGTAAGTGTGTGTCTGTGTTACTGGGTATCAGTGTCTGTCTTTGTTACTTCGTGTAAGAGTGTGTCTATGTTGCTGGGTATCAGTGTATGTCTTTGTTACTTGGTGTCAGTGTAGTTCTGTGTTACTTGGTGTAAGTGTGTGTCTTTCTTACTTGGTGTAAGTGCATGTCTTTGTGACTAGGTGTAAGTGTATGTCTTTGTTACTTGGTGTCAGTGTATGTCTTTGTTACTTGGTGTAAGTGTATGTCTTTGTTACTTGGTGTCAGTGTATGTCTTTGATACTTGGTGTAAGTGTGTGTCTGTGTTACTGGGTATCAGTGTCTGTCTTTGTTACTTGGTGAAAGTGTGTGTCTGTGTTACTGGCTGTCAGTGTGTATCTGTGTTCCTGGGTGTCAGTATATGTCTTTGTTACTTGGTGTCAGTGATTGTCTTTGTTACTTCGTCTAAGTGTGTGTCTTTGTTACTTGGTGTAAGTGTATGTCTTTGTTGCTTGGTGTCAGTGTATGTCTTTGATACTTGGTGTAAGTGTGTGTCTGTGTTACTGGGTATCAGTGTATGTCTTTGTTACTTGGTGTAAGAGTGTGTGTGTGTTGCTGGGTATCAGTGTCTGTCTTTGTAACCTGGTGTCAGTACATGTCTTTGTGACTTGGTGTAAGTGTATATCTTTGTTACTTGGTGTCAGTGTATGTCTGTGTTACTTGGTGTAGGTGTGTGCCTGTGTTACTTGGTGTAAGTATATGTCTCTGTTACTTGGTGTCAGTGTATGTCTTTGTTACTTGGTGTAAGTGTATGTCTCTGTTACTTGGTGTCAGTGTATGTCTTTGATACTTGGTGTCAGTGTGTGACTGTGTTACTGGGTATCAGTGTATGTCTTTGTTAATTGGTGTCAGTGTATGTCTTTGTTACTTGGTGTCAGTGTATGTCTTTGTTACTTGGTGTAAGTGTGTGTCTGTGAAACTGGGTATCAGTGTATGTCTTTGTTACTGGGTGTCAGTGTGTTTCTTTCTCACTGGGTGCAGTTTATGTCTTTGTTACTGGGTGTCAGTGTGTGTCTTTGTGACTTGGTGTAAGTGTGCGTCTGTGTTACTGGGTATCTGTCTCTGTCTTTGTTACTTGGTGTAAGTGTGTGTCGTTATTACTTGTTGTAAGTGCTTGTCTTTGTTACTTGGTGTCAGTGTATGTCTATGTAACTTGGTGTAAGTGTGTGTCTTTGTTAGTTGGTGTAAGTGTATGTCTTTGTTACTTGGTGTCAGTGTATGTCTGTGTTATTTGGTGTAAGTGTATGTATGTGTTACTTGGTGTCAGTGTATGTCTTTGTTACGTTGTGTAAGTGTTTGTCTGTGTTTCTGGGTATCAGTGTATGTCTTTGTTAGTTGGTGTAAGTGTGTGTCTGTGTTACTGGGTATCAGTGTATGTCTTTGTTACTTGGTGTCAGTGTATGTCTTTGTTACTTGGTGTAAGTGTATGCCTTTGTTACTTGGTGTCAGTGTATGTATTTGTACTTGGTGTAAGTGTGTGTCTGTGTTACTGGGTATCAGTGCATGTCTTTGTTACTTCGTGTAAGTGTGTATCTGTGTTACTGGGTATCAGTGTATGTCTTTGTTAATTGGTGTCAGTGTATGTCTTTGTTACTTGGTGTCAGTGTATGTCTTTGTTACTTGGTGTAAGTGTGTTTCTGTGTTACTGGGTATCAGTGTATGTCTTTGTTAATTGGTGTCAGTGTATGTCTTTGTTACTTGGTGTCAGTGTATGTCTTTGTTACTTGGTGTAAGTGTGTATCTGTGTTACTGGGTATCAGTGTATGTCTTTGTTAATTGGTGTCAGTGTATGTCTTAGTTACTTGGTGTCAGTGTATGTCTTTGTTACTTGGTGTAAGTGTGTGTCTGTGAAACTGGGTATCAGTGTATGTCTTTGTTACTGGGTGTCAGTGTGTTTCTTTCTCACTGGGTGCAGTTTATGTCTTTGTTACTAGGTGTCAGTGTGTGTCTTTGTGACTTGGTGTAAGTGTGCGTCTGTGTTACTGGGTATCTGTCTCTGTCTTTGTTACTTGGTGTCAGTGTGTGTCTTTGTTAGTTGGTGTAAGTGTAAGTCTTTGTTACTTGGTGTCAGTGTATGTCTGTGTTATTTGGTGCAAATGTATGTATTTGTTACTTGGTGTCAGTGTATGTCTTTGTTACGTTGTGTAAGTGTTTGTCTGTGTTAGTTGGTGTAAGTATGTGTCTGTGTTATTGGGTATCAGTGCATGTCTTTGTTACTTGGTGTAGGTGTGTGTCTGTGTTACTGGGTATCAGTGTATGTCTTTGTTACTTTGTGTCAGTGTATGTCTGTGTTAGTTGGTGTAAGTATGTGTCTGTGTTATTGGGTATCAGTGCATGTCTTTGTTACTTGGTGTAGGTGTGTGTCTGTGTTACTGGGTATCAGTGTATGTCTTTGTTACTGGGTGTCAGTGTATTTCTTTGTACTTGGTGTAAGTGGATGTCTTTGTTACTTGGTGTCAGTGTGTGTCTTTGTTACTTGGTGTCAGTGTTTCTCTGTGTTACTGGGTGTCAGTGTGTATCTGTGTTCCTGGGTGTCAGTATATGTCTTTGTTAATTGGTGTCTGTGTATGTCTGTGTTACTTGGTGTAAGTGTGCGTCTGTGTTACTGGGTATCTGTATATGTCTTTGTTACTTGGTGTCAGTGTGTGTCTTTGTTACTTGGTGTAAGTTTGTGTCTGTGTTACTGGATATCAGTATATGTCTTTGTTGCTTGGTGTCAGTGTGTGTCTTTGTTACTGGGTGTCAGTCTATGTCTTTGTTACTGGGTGTCAGTGTATGTCTTTGTGACTTGTTGTAAGTGTGTGTCTGTGTTACTGGGTATCAGTGTCCGTCTTTGATACTTGGTGTCAGTGTGTGTCTGTGTTACTGGGTATCAGTGTCTGTCTGTGTTACGGGGTGTCAGTGTGTGTCTTTGTGACCTGGTGTAAGTGTGTGACTGTGTTACTGGGAATCAGTGTCTGTCTTTGTGACTTGGTGTAAGTGTGTGTCCGTGTGACTGGGTATCAGTGTATGTCTTTGTTACTTGGTGTCAGTGTATGTTTGTGTTACTTGGTGTAAGTGTGTGTCTTTGTTACTTGGTGAAAGTGTATGTCTGTGTTACTTGGTGTAAGTGTATGTCTTTGTTACTTGGTGTCAGTGTATGTCTTTGTGACTTGGTGTCAGTGTATGTCTTTGTTACTTGGTGTAAGTGTATGACTTTGTTACTTGGTGTCAGTGTATGTCTTTGATACCTGGTGTAAGTGTGTGTCTGTGTTACTGGGTATCAGTGTCTGTCTTTGTTACTTGGTGTAAAAGTTTGTCCGTGTTGCTGGGTATCAGTGTATGTCTCTGTTACTTGGTTTCAGTGTAGGTCTGTGTTACATGGTGTAAGTGTGTGTCTTTCTTACTTGGTGTCCGTGCATGTCTTTGTTACTTGGTGTCAGTGTATGTCTGTGTTACTTGGTGTAAGTGTGTGTCTTTATTAGTTGGTGTAAGTGTATGTCTTTGTTACTTGGTGTCAGTGTATGTCTGTGTTGCTTGGTGTCAGTGTATGTCTGTGTTACTTGGGGTAAGTGTGTGTCTTTGTTACTTGGTGTAAGTGTATGTCGTGTTATTTGGTGTAAGTGCATGTCTTTGTTACTTGGTGTCAGTGTATGTCTTTGTGACTTGGTGTAAGTGTATGTCTTTGTTACTTGGTGTCAGTGTATGTCTTTGATACTTGGTGTAAGTGTGTGTCTGTGTTACTGGGTATCAGTGTCTGTCTTTGTTACTTCGTGTAAGAGTGTGTCTATGTTGCTGGGTATCAGTGTATGTCTTTGTTACTTGGTGTCAGTGTAGTTCTGTGTTACTTGGTGTAAGTGTGTGTCTTTCTTACTTGGTGTAAGTGCATGTCTTTGCGACTAGGTGTAAGTGTATGTCTTTGTTACTTGGTGTCAGTGTATGTCTTTGTTACTTGGTGTAAGTGTATGTCTTTGTTACTTGGTGTCAGTGTATGTCTTTGATACTTGGTGTAAGTGTGTGTCTGTGTTACTGGGTATCAGTGTCTGTCTTTGTTACTTGGTGAAAGTGTGTGTCTGTGTTACTGGCTGTCAGTGTGTATCTGTGTTCCTGGGTGTCAGTATATGTCTTTGTTACTTGGTGTCAGTGATTGTCTTTGTTACTTCGTCTAAGTGTGTGTCTTTGTTACTTGGTGTAAGTGTATGTCTTTGTTGCTTGGTGTCAGTGTATGTCTTTGATACTTGGTGTAAGTGTGTGTCTGTGTTACTGGGTATCAGTGTATGTCTTTGTTACTTGGTGTAAGAGTGTGTGTGTGTTGCTGGGTATCAGTGTCTGTCTTTGTAACCTGGTGTCAGTACATGTCTTTGTGACTTGGTGTAAGTGTATATCTTTGTTACTTGGTGTCAGTGTATGTCTGTGTTACTTGGTGTAGGTGTGTGCCTGTGTTACTTGGTGTAAGTATATGTCTCTGTTACTTGGTGTCAGTGTATGTCTTTGTTACTTGGTGTAAGTGTATGTCTCTGTTACTTGGTGTCAGTGTATGTCTTTGATACTTGGTGTCAGTGTGTGACTGTGTTACTGGGTATCAGTGTATGTCTTTGTTAATTGGTGTCAGTGTATGTCTTTGTTACTTGGTGTCAGTGTATGTCTTTGTTACTTGGTGTAAGTGTGTGTCTGTGAAACTGGGTATCAGTGTATGTCTTTGTTACTGGGTGTCAGTGTGTTTCTTTCTCACTGGGTGCAGTTTATGTCTTTGTTACTGGGTGTCAGTGTGTGTCTTTGTGACTTGGTGTAAGTGTGCGTCTGTGTTACTGGGTATCTGTCTCTGTCTTTGTTACTTGGTGTAAGTGTGTGTCGTTATTACTTGTTGTAAGTGCTTGTCTTTGTTACTTGGTGTCAGTGTATGTCTATGTAACTTGGTGTAAGTGTGTGTCTTTGTTAGTTGGTGTAAGTGTATGTCTTTGTTACTTGGTGTCAGTGTATGTCTGTGTTATTTGGTGTAAGTGTATGTATGTGTTACTTGGTGTCAGTGTATGTCTTTGTTACGTTGTGTAAGTGTTTGTCTGTGTTTCTGGGTATCAGTGTATGTCTTTGTTAGTTGGTGTAAGTGTGTGTCTGTGTTACTGGGTATCAGTGTATGTCTTTGTTACTTGGTGTCAGTGTATGTCTTTGTTACTTGGTGTAAGTGTATGCCTTTGTTACTTGGTGTCAGTGTATGTATTTGTACTTGGTGTAAGTGTGTGTCTGTGTTACTGGGTATCAGTGCATGTCTTTGTTACTTCGTGTAAGTGTGTATCTGTGTTACTGGGTATCAGTGTATGTCTTTGTTAATTGGTGTCAGTGTATGTCTTTGTTACTTGGTGTCAGTGTATGTCTTTGTTACTTGGTGTAAGTGTGTTTCTGTGTTACTGGGTATCAGTGTATGTCTTTGTTAATTGGTGTCAGTGTATGTCTTTGTTACTTGGTGTCAGTGTATGTCTTTGTTACTTGGTGTAAGTGTGTATCTGTGTTACTGGGTATCAGTGTATGTCTTTGTTAATTGGTGTCAGTGTATGTCTTAGTTACTTGGTGTCAGTGTATGTCTTTGTTACTTGGTGTAAGTGTGTGTCTGTGAAACTGGGTATCAGTGTATGTCTTTGTTACTGGGTGTCAGTGTGTTTCTTTCTCACTGGGTGCAGTTTATGTCTTTGTTACTAGGTGTCAGTGTGTGTCTTTGTGACTTGGTGTAAGTGTGCGTCTGTGTTACTGGGTATCTGTCTCTGTCTTTGTTACTTGGTGTCAGTGTGTGTCTTTGTTAGTTGGTGTAAGTGTAAGTCTTTGTTACTTGGTGTCAGTGTATGTCTGTGTTATTTGGTGCAAATGTATGTATTTGTTACTTGGTGTCAGTGTATGTCTTTGTTACGTTGTGTAAGTGTTTGTCTGTGTTTCTGGGTATCAGTGTATGTCTTTGTTAGTTGGTGTAAGTGTGTGTCTGTGTTACTGGGTATCAGTCTATGTCTTTGTTACTTGGTGTCAGTGCATGTCTTTGTTACTTGGTGTAATTGTATGCCTTTGTTACTTGGTGTCAGTGTATGTATTTGTTACTTGGTGTAAGTGTGTGTCTGTGTTACTGGGTATCAGTGCATGTCTTTGTTACTTCGTGTAAGTGTGTGTCTGTGTTTCTGGGTATCAGTGTATGTCTTTGTTACTTGGTGTCAGTGTATGTCTTTGTTACTAGGTGTACGTGTATGCCTTTGTTACTTGGTGTCAGTGTATGTATTTGTTACTTGGTGTAAGTGTGTGTCTGTGTTACTGGGTATCAGTATATTTCTTTGTTAATTGGTGTCAGTGTATGTCTTTGTTACTGGGTGTCAGTGTATGTCTTTGTTACCTTGTGTAACTGTGTATCTGTGTTACTGGGTATCAGTGTATGTCTTTGTTACTTGGTGTCAGTGTGTGTCTTTGTTACTTGGTGTCACTGTGTGTCTTTGTTAATGGGTGTCAGTGTATGTATTTGTTACTGGGTGTCAGTGTATGTCTTTGTGACTTGGTGTAAGTGTGTGTCTGTGTTACTGGGTATCAGTGTCTGTCTTTGTTACTTGGTGTCAGTGTATGTCTGTGTTACTGGGTATCAGTGTATGTCTTTTTTACTTGGTGTAATTGTATGTCTTTGTGACTTGGTGTCAGTGTATGTCTTTGATACTTGGTGTCACTGTATGTCTTTGATACTTGGTGTCAGTGTATGTCTGTGTTACTTGGTGTAAATTTGTGTCTTTGTTACTTGGTTTCAGTACATGTATTTGTTACTTGGTGTCAGTGTATGTCTTTGTTACTGGGTGTCAGTGCGTGTCTGTGTTACTGGGTATAATTGTATGTCTTTGTTACTTGGTGTCAGTGCATGTCTTTGCACTTGGTGTAAGTGGATGTCTTTGCTACTTGGTGTCAGTGTATGTCTGTGTTACTTGGTGTCAGTGTGTGTCTTTGTTACTTGGTGTCAGTTTTTCTCTGTGTTACTGGGTGTCAGTGTGTATCTGTGTTCCTGGGTGTCAGTGTATGTCATTGGTACTTGGTGTCAATGTCTGTCTTTGTTACTTGATGTAAGTGTATGACTTTGTTACTTGGTGTTAGTGTATGTCTTTGTTACTTGGTGTAAGTGTGTATCTGTGTTACTGGGTATCACTGTATGTCTTTGTTAATTGGTGTCACGGTATGTCTTTGTTACGTTGTGTAAGTGTTTGTCTGTGTTTCTAGGTATCAGTGTATGTCTTTGTTAGTTGGTGTAAGTGTGTGTCTGTGTTACTGGGTATCAGTGTATGTCTTTGTTACTTGGTGTCAGTGTATGTCTTTGTTAGTTGGTGTAAGTGTATGCCTTTGTTACTTGGTGTCAGTGTATGTATTTGTTACTTGGTGTAAGTGTGTGTCTGTGTTACTGGGTATCAGTGCATGTCTTTGTTACTTCGTGTAAGTGTGTGTCTGTGTTTCTGGGTATCAGTGTATGTCTTTGTTACTTGGTGTCAGTGTATGTCTTTGTTACTAGGTGTAAGTGTATGCCTTTGTTACTTGGTGTCAGTGTATGTCTTTGTTACTTGGTGTAAGTGTGTGTCTGTGAAACTGGGTATCAGTGTATGTCTTTGTTACTGGGTGTCAGTGTGTTTCTTTCTCACTGGGTGCAGTTTATGTCTTTGTTACTGGGTGTCAGTGTGTCTCTTTGTGACTTGGTTTAAGTGTGTGTCTGTGTTACTGGGTATCAGTCTCTGTCTTTGTTACTTGGTGTAAGTGTGTGTCTTTATTACTTGTTGAAAGTGCTTGTCTTTGTTACTTGGTGTCAGTGTATGTCTGTGTAACTTGGTGTAAGTGTGTGTCTTTGTTAGTTGGTGCAATTGAATGTCTTTGTTACTTGGTGTCAGTGTATGTCTGTGTTATTTGGTGTAAGTGTATGTATTTGTTACTTGGTGTAAGTGTATGCCTTTGTTACTTGGTGTCAGTGTCTGTCTTTGTTACTGGATGTCAGTGTGTGTCTTTGTGACCTGTTGTAAGTGTGTGTCTGTGTTACTGGGTATCAGTGTCTGTCTTTGTTACTTGGTGTAAGTGTGTGTCCGTGTTACTGGGTATCAGTGTATGTCTTTGTTACTTGGTGTCAGTGTAGGTCTGTGTTACTTGGTGTAAGTGTGTGCCTTTCTTACTTGTTGTAAGTGCTTGTCTTTGTTACTTAGTGTCAGTGAATGTCTGTGTAACTTGGTGTAAGTGTGTGTCTTTGTTAGTTGGTGTCAGTGTATGTCTGTGTTATTTGGTGTAAGTGTATGTATTTGTTACTTGGTGTCAGTGTATGTCTTTGTTAGTTGGTGTAAGTGTGTGTCTGTGTTACTGGGTATCAGTCTATGCCTTTGTTACTTGGTGTCAGTGTATGTATTTGTTACTTGGTGTAAGTGTGTGTCTGTGTTACTGGGTATCAGTTCATGTCTTTGTTACTTCGTGTAAGTGTGTGTCTGTGTTTCTGGGTATCAGTGTATGTCTTTGTTACTTGGTGTCAGTGTATGTCTTTGTTACTAGGTGTACGTGTATGCCTTTGTTACTTGGTGTCAGTGTATGTATTTGTTACTTGGTGTAAGTGTGTGTCTGTGTTACTGGGTATCAGTATATTTCTTTGTTAATTGGTGTCAGTGTGTGTCTTTGTTACTCGGTGTCAGTGTATGTCTTTGTTACCTTGTGTAACTGTGTATCTGTGTTACTATGTATCAGTGTATGTCTTTGTTACTTGGTGTCAGTGTGTGTCTTTGTTACTTGGTGTCAGTGTGTGTCTTTGTTAATGGGTGTCAGTGTATGTATTTGTTACTGGGTGTCAGTGTCTGTCTTTGTGACTTGGTGTAAGTGTGTGTCTGTGTTACTGGGTATCAGTGTCTGTCTTTGTTACTTGGTGTCAGTGTATGTCTGTGTTACTGGGTATCAGTGTATGTCTTTTTTACTTGGTGTACGTGTATGTCTTTGTTACTTGGTGTCAGTGTATGTCTTTGATACTTGGTGTCAGTGTATGTCTGTGTTACTTGGTGTAAATTTGTGTCTTTGTTACTTGGTGTCAGTACATGTATTTGTTACTTGGTGTCAGTGTATGTCTTTGTTACTGGGTGTCAGTGCGTGTCTGTGTTACTGGGTATAATTGTATGTCTTTGTTACTTGGTGTCAGTGCATGTCTTTGCACTTGGTGTAAGTGGATGTCTTTGCTACTTGGTGTCAGTGTATGTCTGTGTTACTTGGTGTCAGTGTGTGTCTTTGTTACTTGATGTCAGTTTTTCTCTGTGTTACTGGGTGTCAGTGTGTATCTGTGTTCCTGGGTGTCAGTGTATGTCATTGGTACTTGGTGTCAATGTCTGTGTTTGTTACTTGATGTAAGTGTATGACTTTGTTACTTGGTGTCAGTGTATGTCTTTGTTACTTGGTGTAAGTGTGTATCTGTGTTACTGGGTATCACTGTATGTCTTTGTTAATTGGTGTCACGGTATGTCTTTGTTACGTTGTGTAAGTGTTTTTCTGTGTTTCTGGGTATCAGTGTATGTCTTTGTTAGTTGGTGTAAGTGTGTGTCTGTGTTACTGGGTATCAGTGTATGTCTTTGTTACTTGGTGTCAGTGTATGTCTTTGTTACTTGGTGTAAGTGTATGCCTTTGTTACTTGGTGTCAGTGTATGTATTTGTTACTTGGTGGAAGTGTGTGTCTGTGTTACTGGGTATCAGTGCATGTCTTTGTTACTTCGTGTAAGTGTGTGTCTGTGTTTCTGGGTATCAGTGTATGTCTTTGTTACTTGGTGTCAGTGTATGTCTTTGTTACTAGGTGTAAGTGCATGCCTTTGTTACTTGGTGTCAGTGTATGTCTTTGTTACTTGGTGTAAGTGTGTGTCTGTGAAACTGGGTATCAGTGTATGTCTTTGTTACTGGGTGTCAGTGTGTTTCTTTCTCACTGGGTGCAGTTTATGTCTTTGTTACTGGGTGTCAGTGTGTGTCTTTGTGACTTGGTGTAAGTGTGTGTCTGTGTTACTGGGTATCAGTCTCTGTCTTTGTTACTTGGTGTAAGTGTGTGTCTTTATTACTTGTTGAAAGTGCTTGTCTTTGTTACTTGGTGTCAGTGTATGTCTGTGTAACTTGGTGTAAGTGTGTGTCTTTGTTAGTTGGTGCAAGTGAATGTCTTTGTTACTTGGTGTCAGTGTATGTCTGTGTTATTTGGTGTAAGTGTATGTATTTGTTACTTGGTGTAAGTGTATGCCTTTGTTACTTGGTGTCAGTGTCTGTCTTTGTTACTGGATGTCAGTGTGTGTCTTTGTGACCTGTTGTAAGTGTGTGTCTGTGTTACTGGGTATCAGTGTCTGTCTTTGTTACTTGGTGTAAGTGTGTGTCCGTGTTACTGGGTATCAGTGTATGTCTTTGTTACTTGGTGTCAGTGTAGGTCTGTGTTACTTGGTGTAAGTGTGTGCCTTTCTTACTTGTTGTAAGTGCTTGTCTTTGTTACTTGGTGTCAGTGAATGTCTGTGTAACTTGGTGTAAGTGTGTGTCTTTGTTAGTTGGTGTCAGTGTATGTCTTTGTTACTTGGTGTCAGTGTATGTCTGTGTTATTTGGTGTAAGTGTATGTATTTGTTACTTGGTGTCAGTGTATGTCTTTGTACTTGGTGTAAGTGGATGTCTTTGCGACTTGGTTTCAGTGTATGTCGGTGTTACTTGGTGTCAGTGTGTGTCTTTGTTACTGGGTGTCAGTGTATGTCATTGGTACTTGGTGTCAATGTCTGTCTTTGTTACTTGATGTAAGTGTATGACTTTGTTACTTGGTGTCAGTGTATGTCTTTGTTACTTGGTGTAAGTGTGTGTCTGTGAAACTGGGTATCAGTGTATGTCTTTGTTACTGGGTGTCAGTGTGTTTCTTTCTCACTGAGTGCAGTTTATGTCTTTATTACTGGGTGTCAGTGTGTGTCTTTGTGACTTGGTGCAAGTGTGCGTCTGTGTTACTGGGTATCTGTCTCTGTCTTTGTTACTTGGTGTAAGTGTGTGTCTTTGTTAGTTGGTGTAAGTGTATGTCTTTGTTACTTGGTGTCAGTGTATGTCTGTGTTATTTGGTGTAAGTGTATGTATTTGTTACTTGGTGTCAGTGTATGTCTTTGTTACGTTGTGTAAGTGTTTGTCTGTGTTTCTGGGTATCAGTGTATGTCTTTGTTAGTTGGTGTAAGTGTGCGTCTGTGTTACTGGGTATCAGTCTATGTCTTTGTTACTTGGTGTCAGTGCATGTCTTTGTTACTTGGTGTAATTGTATGCCTTTGTTACTTGGTGTCAGTGTATGTATTTGTTACTTGGTGTAAGTGTGTGTCTGTGTTACTGGGTATCAGTGCATGTCTTTGTTACTTGGTGTAAGTGTGTGACTGTGTTTCTGGGTATCAGTGTATGTCTTTGTTACTTGGTGTCAGTGTATGTCTTTGTTACTAGGTGTACGTGTATGCCTTTGTTACTTGGTGTCAGTGTATGTATTTGTTACTTGGTGTAAGTGTGTGTCTGTGTTACTGGGTATCAGTATATTTCTTTGTAAATTGGTGTCAGTGTATGTCTTTGTTACTGGGTGTCAGTGTATGTCTTTGTTACCTTGTGTAACTGTGTATCTGTGTTACTGGGTATCAGTGTATGTCTTTGTTACTTGGTGTCAGTGTGTGTCTTTGTTACTTGGTGTCAGTGTGTGTCTTTGTTAATGGGTGTCAGTGCATGTATTTGTTACTGGGTGTCAGTGTATGTCTTTGTGACTTGGTGTAAGTGTGTGTCTGTGTTACTGGGTATCAGTGTCTGTCTTTGTTACTTGGTGTCAGTGTATGTCTGTGTTACTGGGTATCAGTGTATGTCTTTTTTACTTGGTGTAAGTGTATGTCTTTGTTACTTGGTGTCAGTGTATGTCTTTGATACTTGGTGTCAGTGTATGTCTTTGATACTTGGTGTCAGTGTATGTCTGTGTTACTTGGTGTAAATTTGTGTCTTTGTTACTTGGTGTCAGTACATGTATTTGTTACTTGGTGTCAGTGTATGTCTTTGTTACTGGGTGTCAGTGCGTGTCTGTGTTACTGGGTATAATTGTATCTCTTTGTTACTTGGTGTCAGTGCATGTCTTTGCACTTGGTGTAAGTGGATGTCTTTGCTGCTTGGTGTCAGTGTATGTCTGTGTTACTTGGTGTCAGTGTGTGTCTTTGTTACTTGGTGTCAGTTTTTCTCTGTGTTACTGGGTGTCAGTGTGTATCTGTGTTCCTGGGTGTCAGTGTATGTCATTGGTACTTGGTGTCTATGTCTTTGTTAATTGGTGTCACGTTATGTCTTTGTTACTTGGTGTAAGTGTATGCCTTTGTTACTTGGTGTCAGTGTAAGTATTTGTTACTTGGTGTAAGTGTGTGTCTGTGTTACTGGGTATCAGTGCATGTCTTTGTTACTTCGTGTAAGTGTGTGTCTGTGTTTCTGGGTATCAGTGTATGTCTTTGTTACTTGGTGTCAGTGTATGTCTTTGTTACTCGGTGGAAGTGTATGCCTTTGTTACTTGGTGTCAGTGTATGTCTTTGTTACTTGGTGTAAGTGTGTGTCTGTGAAACCGGGTATCAGTGTATGTCCTTGTTACTGGGTGTCAGTGTGTTTCTTTCTCACTGGGTGCAGTTTATGTCTTTGTTACGGCGTGTCAGTGTGTGTCTTTGTGACTTGGTGTAAGTGTGTGTCTGTGTTACTGGCTATCAGTCTCTGTCTTTGTTACTTGGTGTAAGTGTGTGTCTTTATTACTTGTTGAAAGTGCTTGTCTTTGTTACTTGGTGTCAGTGTATGTCTGTGTAACTTGGTGTAAGTGTGTGTCTTTGTTAGTTGGTGCAAGTGAATGTCTTTGTTACTTGGTGTCAGTGTATGTCTGTGTTATTTGGTGTAAGTGTATGTATTTGTTACTTGGTGTAAGTGTATGCCTTTGTTACTTGGTGTCAGTGTCTGTCTTTGTTACTGGATGTCAGTGTGTGTCTTTGTGACCTGTTGTAAGTGTGTGTCTGTGTTACTGGGTATCAGTGTCTGTCTTTGTTACTTGTTGTAAGTGTGTGTCCGTGTTACTGGGTATCAGTGTATGTCTTTGTTACTTGGTGTCAGTGTAGGTCTGTGTTACTTGGTGTAAGTGTGTGCCTTTCTTACTTGTTGTAAGGGCTTGTATTTGTTACTTGGTGTCAGTGAATGTCTGTGTAACTTGGTGTAAGTGTGTGTCTTTGTTAGTTGGTGTCAGTGTATGTCTTTGTTACTTGGTGTCAGTGTATGTCTGTGTTATTTGGTGTAAGTGTATGTATTTGTTACTTGGTGTCAGTGTATGTCTTTGTACTTGGTGTAAGTGGATGTCTTTGCTACTTGGTTTCAGTGTATGTCTGTGTTACTTGGTGTCAGTGTGTGTCTTTGTTACTTGGTGTCAGTTTTTCTCTGTGTTACTGGGCGTCAGTGTGTATCTGTGTTCCTGGGGGTCAGTGTATGTCATTGTTACTTTGTGTCAATGTATGTCTTTGTAACTTGTTGTAAGTGTATGACTTTGTTACTTGGTGTCAGTGTATGTCTTTGTTACTAGGTGTAAGTGTGTGTCTGTGTTACGTGGTGTAAGTGTGTGTCTGTGTTCCAGGGTATCATTGTATGTCTTTGTTACCTGGTGTCAGTGTATGTCTGTGTTACTTGGTGTAAGTGTGTGTCTGTGTTACTGGTTGTCAGTGTGTGTCTGTGTTACTTGGTGTAAGTGTGTGTCTTTGTTACTTGGTGTCCGTGTGTGTCTGTGTTACTGGGTGTCAGTGCATGTCTTTGTTACTTGGTGCCAGTGTATATCTGTGTTACGTGGTGCAAGTTTGTGTCTTTGTTACTGGGTATCAGTGTCTGTCTTTGTTACTTGGTGTAAGTGTGTGTCCGTGTTACTGGGTATCAGTGTATGTCTTTGTTACTTGGTGTCAGTGTAGGTCTGTGTTACTTGGTGTAAGTGTGTGCCTTTCTTACTTGTTGTCAGTGCTTGCCTTTGTTACTTGGTGTCAGTGAATGTCTGTGTAACTTGGTGTAAGAGTGTGTCCGTGTTCCTGGGTATCAGTGTATGTCTTTGTTACTTGGTGTCAGTGTAGGTCTGTGTTACTTGGTGTAAGTGTGTGCCTTTCTTACTTGTTGTAAGTGCTTGTCTTTGTTACTTGATATCAGTGAATGTCTGTGTAACTTGGTGTAAGTGTGTGTCTTTGTTAGTTGGTGTCAGTGTATGTCTTTGTTACTTGGTGTCAGTTTTTATCTGTGTTACTGGGCGTCAGTGTGTATCTGTGTTCCTGGGTGTCAGTGTATGTCATTGTTACTTGGTGTCAATGTATGTCTTTGTAACTTGGTGTAAGTGTATGACTTTGTTACTTGGTGTCAGTGTATGTCTTTATTACTTGGTGTCAGTGTATGTCTGTGTTACTTGGTGTACGTGTGTGTCTGTGTTACTGGGTATCAGTCTCTGTCTTTGTTACTTGGTGTAAGTGTGTGTCTGTGTTACTGGGTATCAGTGTCTGTCTTTGTTACTGTATGTCAGTGTGTGTCTTTGTGACCTGGTGTAAATGTGTGTCTGTGTTACTGGGTATCAGTGTCTGTCTTTGTTACTTTGTGTAAGTGTGTGTCCGTGTTACTGGGTATCAGTGTATGTCTTTGTTACTTGGTGTCAGTGTAGGTCTGTGTTACTTGGTGTAAGTGTGTGCCTTTCTTACTTGTTGTAAGTGCTTGTCTTTGTTACTTGGCGTCAGTGAATGTCTGTGTAACTTGGTGTAAGTGTGTGTCTTTGTTAGTTGGTGTCAGTGCAGGTCTTTGTTACTTGGTGTCAGTGTATGTCTGTGTTATTTGGTGTAAGTGTATGTATTTGTTACTTGGTGTCAATGTATGTCTTTGTACTTGGTGTAAGTGGCTGTCTTTGCTACTTGGTTTCAGTGTATGTCTGTGTTACTTGGTGTCAGTGTGTGTCTTTGTTACTTGGTGTCAGTTTTTCTCTGTGTTACTGGGCGTCAGTGTGTGTCTGTGTTACTGGGTATCAGTATATGCCGTTGTTGCTTGGTGTCAATGTATGTCTTTGTAACTTGGTGTAAGTGTATGACTTTGTTACTTCGTGTCAGTGTATGTCTTTGTTACTTGGTGTAAGTGTGTGTCTGTGTTACGTGGTGTAAGTGTGTGTCTGTGTTCCAGGGTATCATTGTATGTCTTTGTTACTTGGTGTAAGTGTATGTCTCTGTTACTTGGTGTCAGTGTATGTCTTTGTTACTTGGTGTAAGTGTTTGTCGTGTTATTTGGTGTAAGTGCATGTCTTTGTTACTTGGTGTCAGTGTATGTCTGTGTTACTGGGTATCAGTGTCTGTCTTTGTTACTTCGTGTAAGAGTGTGTCTGTGTTGCTGGGTATCAGTGTATGTCTTTGTTACTTGGTGTCATTGTAGTTCTGTGTTACTTGGTGTAAGTGTGTGTCTTTCTTACTTGGTGTAAGTGCATGTCTTTGTGACTAGGTGTAAGTGTATGTCTTTGTTACTTGGTGTCAGTGTATGTCTTTGTTACTTGGTGTAAGTGTATGTCTTTTTTACTTGGTGTCAGTGTATGTCTTTGATACTTGGTGTAAGTGTGTGTCTGTGTTACTGGGTATCAGTGTCTGTTTTTCTTACTTGGTGAAAGTGTGTGTCTGTGTTACTGGCTGTCAGTGAGTATCTGTGTTCCTGGGTGTCAGTATATGTCTTTGTTACTTGGTGTCAGTGATTGTCTTTGTTACTTCGTCTAAGTGTGTGTCTTTGTTACTTGGTGTAAGTGTATGTCTTTGTTGCTTGGTGTCAGTGTATGTCTTTGATACTTGGTGTAAGTGTGTGTCTGTGTTACTGGGTATCAGTGTATGTCTTTGTTACTTGGTGTAAGAGTGTGTGTGTGTTGCTGGGTATCAGTGTCTGTCTTTGTAACTTGGTGTCAGTGTAGGTCTGTGTTACTTGGTGTAAGTGTGTGTCTTTCTTACTTAGTGTCAGTGCATGTCTTTGTGACTTGGTGTAAGTGTATGTCTTTGTTACTTGGTGTCAGTGTATGTCTTTGTTACTTGGTGTAGGTGTGTGCCTTTGTTACTTGGTGTAAGTGTATATCTTGGTTACTTGGTGTCAGTGTATGTCTTTGTTACTTGGTGTAAGTGAATATCTGTGTTACTGGGTATCAGTTTCTGTCTTTGTTACTTGGTGTCAGTGTAGGTCTGTGTTACTTGGTGTAAGTTTGTGTCTTTGTTACTTGGAGTCAGTGTATGTCTTTGTTACTTGGTGTAAGTGTATGTCTCTGTTACTTGGTGTCAGTGTATGTCTTTGTTACTTGGTGTAAGTGTATGTCTCTGTTACTTGGTGTCAGTGTATGTCTTTGTTACTTGGTGTCAGTGTATGTCTTTGTTACTTGGTGTAAGTGTGTGTCTGTGAAACTGGGTATCAGTGTATGTCTTTGTTACTGGGTGTCAGTGTGTTTCTTTCTCACTGGGTGCAGTTTATGTCTTTGTTACTGGGTGTCAGTGTGTGTCTTTGTGACTTGGTGTAAGTGTGCGTCTGTGTTACTGGGTATCTGTCTCTGTCTTTGTTACTTGGTGTAAGTGTGTGTCGTTATTACTTGTTGTAAGTGCTTGTCTTTGTTACTTGGTGTCAGTGTATGTCTATGTAACTTGGTGTAAGTGTGTGTCTTTGTTAGTTGGTGTAAGTGTATGTCTTTGTTACTTGGTGTCAGTGTATGTCTGTGTTATTTGGTGTAAGTGTTTGTCTGTGTTTCTGGGTATCAGTGTATGTCTTTGTTAGTTGGTGTAAGTGTGTGTCTGTGTTACTGGGTATCATTGCATGTGTTTGTTACTTGGTGACAGAGTATGTCTTTGTTACTTGGTGTAAGTGTATGCCTTTGTTACTTGGTGTCAGTGTATGTATTTGTTACTTGGTGTAAGTGTGTGTCTGTGTTACTGGGCATCAGTGCATGTCTTTGTTACTTCGTGTAAGTGTGTGTCTGTGTTTCTGGGTATCAGTGTATGTCTTTGTTACTTGGTGTCAGTGTATGTCTCGGTTACTTGGTGTAAGTGTGTATCTGTGTTACTGGGTATCAGTGTATGTCTTTGTTAATTGGTGTCAGTGTATGTCTTTGTTACTTGGTGTCAGTGTATGTCTTTGTTACTTGGTGTAAGTGTGTTTCTGTGTTACTGGGTATCAGTGTATGTCTTTGTTAATTGGTGTCAGTGTATGTCTTTGTTACTTGGTGTCAGTGTATGTCTTTGTTACTTGGTGTAAGTGTGTATCTGTGTTACTGGGTATCAGTGTATGTCTTTGTTAATTGGTGTCAGTGTATGTCTTAGTTACTTGGTGTCAGTGTATGTCTTTGTTACTTGGTGTAAGTGTGTGTCTGTGAAACTGGGTATCAGTGTATGTCTTTGTTACTGGGTGTCAGTGTGTTTCTTTCTCACTGGGTATAGTTTATGTCTTTGTTACTGGGTGCCAGTGTATATCTGTGTTACGTGGTGTAAGTTTGTGTCTTTGTGACTTGGTGTAATTGTATGTCTTTGTTACTTGGTGTCAGTGTATGTCTGTGTTATTTTGTGTAAGTGTGTGTCTGTGTTACTTGGTGTAATTGTGTGTCTGTGTTCCTGGGTATCAGTGTATGTATTTGTTACTTGGTGTCAGTGTATGTCTGTGTTACTTGGTGTAAGTGTGTGTCTGTGTTACTGGGTATCAGTGTATGTCTTTGTTACTTGGTGTCAGTGTATGTCTGCGTTACTTGGTGCAAGTGTTTGTCTGTGTCACTGGGTGTCAGTGTGTGTCTGTGTTACTTGGTGTAAGTGCGTGACTTTGTTACTTGGTGCCCGTGTGTGTCTCTGTTACTGGGTGTCAGTGCATGTCTTTTTTACTGGGTGTCAGTGTATGTCTTTGTTACTTGGTGTAGGTGTGTTGTCTGTGATACTGGGTATCAGTGTCTGTCTTTGTTACTTTGTGTAAGTGTGTGTCTGTGTTACTGGGTATCAGTGTATGTCTTTGTTACTTGGTGTCAGTGTATGTCTGTGTTACTTGGTGTAAGTGTGTGTCTGTGTTACTGGGTATCAGTGTATGTCTTTTGTTACTGGATGTCAGTGTGTGTCTTTGTGACTTGGTGTCAGTGTATGTCTTTGTTACTTGGTGTAAGTGTCTGTCTGTGTTACTGGGTATAAGTGTCTGTCTTTGTTACTTGGTGTCAGTGTATGTCAAAATACTTGGTGTAAGTGTATGTCTTTGTTACTTGGTCTAATTGTCTGTCTTTGTTACTTGGTGTAAGTGTATGTCTTCTTTACTTGGTGTCGGTGTATGTCGTTGTTACTTGGTGTCAGTGTATGTCTGTGTTACTGGGTGTAAGTGTGTGTCTTTGTTACTTGGTGTAAGTGTATGTCTTTGTTACTTGGAGTCAGTGCATGTCTTTGTTACTTGGTGTCAGTGTGGGTCTGTGTTACTGGGTGTCAGTGTGTGTCTGTGTTACTGGGTATCATTGTGTGTCTTTGTGACTTGGTGTCAGTGTATGTTTGTGTTACTTGGTGTAAGTGTGTGTCTGTGTATCAGTGTATGTCTTTGTAAGTAGGTGTCAGTGTATGTCTTTGTTACTGGGTGTCAGTGTGTGACTTTGTGACTTGGTGTCAGTGTATGTCTGTGTTACTGGGGGTCAGTGTGTGTCTGTGTTACTTTGTGTAAGTGTGTGTCTGTGTTACTGGGTATCAGTGTATGTCATTGTTACTTGGTGTCGGTGTTTGTCTGCGTTACTTGGTGTAAGTGTCTGTCAGTGTTACTGGTCTCAGTGTGTATCTGTGTTACTTGGTGTAAGTGTGTGTCTTCTTTACTTGGTGTCAGTGTATGTCGTTGTTACTTGGTGACAGTGTATGTCTGTGTTACTGGGTGTAAGTGTGTGTCTTTGTTACTTGGTGTAAGTGTATGTCTTTGTTACTTGGTGTCAGTGCATGTCTTTGTTACTTGTTGTCAGTGTGGGTCTGTGTTACTGGGTGTCAGTGTGTGTCTGTGTTACTGGGTATCATTGTGTATCTTTGTGACTTGGTGTCAGTGTATGTCTGTGTTACTTGGTGTAAGTGTGTGTCTGTGTATCAGTGTATGTCTTTGTAAGTTGGTGTCAGTGTATGTCTTTGTTACTGGGTGTCAGTGTGTGTCTTTGTGACTTGGTGTCAGTGTATGTCTGTGTTACTGGGGGTCAGTGTGTGTCTGTGTTACTTTGTGTTCGTGTGTGTCTGTGTTACTGGGTATCAGTGTATGTCTTTGTTACTTGGTGTCACTGTCTGTCTGCGTTACTTGGTGTAAGTGTGTGTCTGTGTTACTGGTGTCAGTGTGTATCTGTGTTACTTGGTGTAAGTGTGTGTCTTTGTTACGTGGTGTCCGTGTGTGTCTGTGTTACAGGGTGTCAGTGCATGTCTTTGTTACTTGGTGATATTGTATATCTGTGTTACTTGGTGTAAGTGTGTGTCTTTGTTTCTTGGTGTAATTGTATGTCTTTGTTACATGGTATCAGTGTATGTCTGTGTTACTTGGTGTAAGTGTGTGTCTGTGTTACTTGGTGTAAGTGTGTGTCTGTGTTCTTGGGTATCAGTGTATGTCTTTGTTACTTGGTGTAAGTGTGTGTCTGTGTTACGTGGTGTAAGTGTGTGTCTGTGTTCCAGGGTATCATTGTATGTCTTTATTACTTGGTGTCAGTGTATGTCTGTGTTACTTGGTGTAAGTGTGTGTCTGTGTCACTGGGTATCAGTGTATGTCTTTGTTACCTGGTGTCGGTGTATGTCTGTGTTACTTGTTGTAAGTGTGTGTCTGTGTTACTGGGTGTCAGTGTGTGTCTGTGTTACTTGTTGTAAGTGCTTGTCTTTGTTACTTGGTGTCAGTGAATGTCTGTTAAACTTGGTGTAAGTGTGTGTTTTTGTTAGTTGGTGTCAGTGTATGTCTTTGTGACTTGGTGTCAGTGTATGTCTGTGTTATTTGGTGTAAGTGTGTGTATTTGTTACTTGGTGTCAGTGTATGTCTTTGTACTTGGTGTAAGTGGATGTCTTTGCTACTTGGTGTAAGTGTATGTCTGTGTTACTTGGTGTCAGTGTGTGTCTTTTTTACTTGGTGTCAGTTTTTCTCTGTGTTACTGGGTGTCAGTGTGTATCTGTGTTCCTGGGTGTCAGTGTATGTCATTGTTACTTGGTGTCAATGTATGTCTTTGTAACTTGGTGTAAGTGTATGACTTTGTTACTTGGTGTCAGTTTATGTCTTTGTTACTTGGTGTAAGTGTGTGTCTGTGTTCCGTGGTGTAAGTGTGTGTCTGTGTTCCAGGGTATCATTGTATGTCTTTATTACATGGTGTCAGTGTATGGCTGTGTTACTTGGTGTAAGTGTGTGTCTGTGTTACTGGGTATCAGTATATGTCTTTGTTACCTGGTGTCAGTGTATGTCTGTGTTACTTGGTGTAAGTGTGTGTCTGTGTTACTGGGTGTCAGTGTGTGTCTGTGTTACTTGGTGTAAGTGTGTGTCTTTGTTACTTGGTGTCCGTGTGTGTCTGTGTTACTGGGTGTCAGTGCATGTCTTTGTTACTTGGTGCCAGTGTATATCTGAGTTACGTGGTGTAATTTTGTGTCTTTGTTACTTGGTGTAATTGCATGTCTTTGTTACTTGGTGTCAGTGTATGTCTGTGTTATTTGCTGTAAGTGTATGTCTGTGTTACTTGATGTAAGTGTGTGTCTGTGTTACAGGATATCAGTGTATGTCTTTGTTACTTGGTGTCAGTGTATGTCTGCGTTACTTGGTGCAAGTGTGTGTCTGTGTTACTGGGTGTCAGTGTGTGTCTGTGTTACTTGGTGTAAGTGCGTGACTTTGTTACTTGTGCCCGTGTGTGTCTCTGTTGCTTGGTGTCAGTGTATGTCTTTTTTACTGGGTGTCAGTGTATGTCTTTGTTACTTGTTGTAGGTGTGTTGTCTGTGATACTGGGTATCAGTGTCTGTCTTTGTTACTTGGTGTAAGTGTGTGTCTGTGATACTGGGTATCAGTGTCTGTCTTTGTTACTTGGTGTAAGTGTGTGTCTGTGTTACTGGGTATCAGTGTATGTCTTTGTTACTTGGTGTCAGAGTATGTCTGTGTTACTTGGTGTCAGTGTATGTCTTTGTTACTTGGTGTAAGTGTGTGTCTGTGTTACTGGGTATCAGTGTCTGTCTTTGTTACTTGGTGTCAGTGTATGTTAAAATACTTGGTGTAAGTGTATGTCTTTGTTACTTGGTCTAATTGTCTGTCTTTGTTACTTGGTGTAAGTGTATGTCTTCTTTACTTGGTGTCAGTGTATGTCGTTGTTACTTGGTGTCAGTGTATGTCTGTGTTACTTGGTGTAAGTGTGTGTCTTTGTTACTTGGTGTAAGTGTATGTCTTTGTTACTTGGTGTCAGTGCATGTCTTTGTTACTTGGTGTCAGTGTGGGTCTGTGTGACTGGGTTATCAGTGTATGTCTTTGTGACTTGGTATCAGCGTATGTCTTTGTTACTGGGTGTCAGTGTGTGTCTGTGTTACTGGGTATCATTGTGTGTCTTTGTGACTTGGTGTCAGTGTATGTCTGTGTTACTTGGTGTAAGTGTGTGTCTGTGTATCAGTGTATGTCTTTGTTAGTTGGTGTCAGTGTATGTCTTTGTTACTGGGTGTCAGTGTGCGTCTTTGTGACTTGGTGTCAGTGTATGTCTGTGTTACTGGGGGTCAGTGTGTGTCTGTGTTACTTGGTGTAAGTGTGTGTCTGTGTTACTGGGTATCAGTGTATGTCTTTGTTACTTGGTGTCTGTGTCTGTCTGCGTTACTTGGTGTAAGTGTGTGTCTGTGTTACTGGGTGTCAGTGTGTATCTGTGTTACTTGGTGTAAGTGTGTGTCTTTGTTACGTGGTGTCCGTGTGTGTCTGTGTTACTGGGTGTCAGTGCATGTCTTTGTTACTTGGTGCCATTGTATATCTGTGTTACTTGGTGTAAGTGTGTGTCTTTGTTACTTGGTGTAATTTTATGTCTTTGTTACATGGTGTCAGTGTATGTCTGTGTTACTTGTTGTAAGTGTATGTCTTTGTTACTTGGTGTAGGTGTGTGTCTGTGTTACTTGGTGTAAGTGTGTGTCTGTGTTCCTGGGTATCAGTGTATGTCTTTGTTACTTGGTGTGTGTGTGTCTGTGTTACGTGGTGTAAGTGTGTGTCTGTGTTCCATGGTATCATTGTATGTCTTTATTACTTGGTGTCAGTGTATGTCTGTGTTACTTGGTGTAAGTGTGTGTCTGTGTCACTGGGTATCAGTGTATGTCTTTGTTACCTGGTGTCAGTGTATGTCTGTGTTACTTGTTGTAAGTGTGTGTCTTTGTTACTTGGTGTCAGTGTATGTCTGTGTTATTTGGTGTAAGTGTGTGTCTGTGTTACTTGGTGTAAGTGTGTGTCTGTGTTCCTGGGTATCAGTGTATGTCTTTGTTACTTGGTGTCAGTGTATGCCTGTGTTACTTGGTGTAAGTGTGTGTCTATGTTACTGGGTATCAGTGTATTTCTTTGTGACTTGGTGTCAGTGTATGTCTGCGTTACTTGGTGTAAGAGTGTGTCTGTGTTACTGGGTGTCAGTGTATGTCTTTGTTACTTGCTGTAGGTGTCTGTCTGTGTTACTGGGTATCAGTGTCTGTCTTTGTTACTTGGTGTAAGTGTGTGTCTGTGTTACTGGGTATCAGTGTATGTCTTTGTTACTTGGTGCCAGTGTATGTCTGTGTTACTTGGTGTAAGTGTGTGTCTGTGTTAATGGGTATCTGTGTATGTCTTTGTGACTTGGTGTCAGTGTATGTCTTTGTTACTGGATGTCAGTGTGTGTCTGTGTTACTTGGTGTAAGTGTGTGTCTGTGTTGCTGGGTATCAGTGTATGTCTTTGAGACTTGGTCTCAGTGTAAGTCTTTTTTACTGGGTGTAAGTGTGTGTCTGCGTTACTGGGTATCAGTGTATGTCTTTGTTACTTGGTGTCAGTGTATGTCAAAATACTTGCTGTAAGTGTATGTCCTTGTTACTTGGTGTAATTGTCTGTCTTTGTTACTTGGTGTCATTGTATGTCTGTGTTACTTGGTGCAAGTGTGTGTCTGCGTTACTGGGCATCAGTGTCTGTCTTTGTGACTTGGTATCAGTGTATGACTTTGTAACTTGGTGTCAGTGTATGTCTTTTTTACTGGGTGTCAGTGTGTGTCTGTGTTACTTGGTGTCAGATCATGTCTTTGTTACTTGGTGTCAGTGTATTTCTTTGTTACTTGGTGTCAGTGTATTTCTGTGTTACTTGGTGTAAGTGTGTGTCTGCGTTACTGGGCATCAGTGTCTGTCTTTGTGACTTGGTATCAGTGTCTGTCTTTGTAACTTGGTGTCAGTGTATGTCTTTTTTACTGGGTGTCAGTGCTTCTCTCTGTTACTGGGTGTCAGTGTGTGTTTGTTTGTGTTACTGGGTGTCACTGTGTGTCTGTGACACTAGGTGTCAGTATTTAGTTTAGTTTGGTGATACAGAACTTCAATAGGCCCTTCGGCCCACCGAGTCTGTGCCGACCATCAACCACCCATTTATACTAATCCTACAGTAAACCCGTATTCCTATCACATCCCCACCTATCCCTATATATTTCCCTACCACCTACCTATACTAGGGGCAATTTATGATCTCCAATTAACCTATCAACCTGCAAGTCTTTGGCATGTGGGAGGAAACCGGAGCACCGGGAGGAAACCCACGCAGACACAGGGAGAACTTGCAAACTCCGCACAGGCAGGACCCAGAATCGAACCCGGTTCCCTGGAGCTGTGAGGCTGCGGTGCTAACCACTGCCCCAATGTGCCCACCCCCCCACTGTGTGCCTGTGTTACTGGGTATCAGTGTATGTCTCTGTTACTTGGTGTCAGTGTAATTCTGTGTTACTTGGTGTATGTGTGTGTCTGTGTTACTGGGTGTCAGTGTGTGTCTTTGTGACTTGGTGTCAGTGTATGTCTGTGTTACTTGGTGTAAGTGTGTGTCTGTGTATCAGTGTATGTCTTTGTTAGTTGGTGTCAGTGTATGTCTTTGTTACTGGGTGTCAGTGTGTGTCTTTGTGACTTGGTGTCAGTGTATGTCTGTGTTACAGGGGGTCAGTGTGTGTCTGTGTTACTTGGTGTAAGTGTGTGTCTGTGTTACTGGGTATCAGTGTATGTCTTTGTTACTTGGTGTCTGTGTCTGTCTGCGTTACTTGGTGTAAGTGTGTGTCTGTGTTACTGGGTGTCAGTGTGTATCTGTGTTACTTGGTGTAAGTGTGTGTCTTTGTTACGTGGTGTCCGTGTGTGTCTGTGTTACTGGGTGTCAGTGCATGTCTTTGTTACTTGGTGCCATTGTATATCTGTGTTACTTGGTGTAAGTGTGTGTCTTTGTTACTTGGTGTAATTGTATGTCTTTGTTACATGGTGTCAGTGTATGTCTGTGTTACTTGGTGTAAGTGTATGTCTTTGTTACTTGGTGTAGGTGTGTGTCTGTGTTACTTGGTGTAAGTGTGTGTCTGTGTTCCTGGGTATCAGTGTATGTCTTTGTTACTTGGTGTGTGTGTGTCTGTGTTACGTGGTGTAAGTGTGTGTCTGTGTTCCATGGTATCATTGTATGTCTTTATTACTTGGTGTCAGTGTATGTCTGTGTTACCTGGTGTAAGTGTGTGTCTGTGTCACTGGGTATCAGTGTATGTCTTTGTTACCTGGTGTCAGTGTATGTCTGTGTTACTTGTTGTAAGTGTGTGTCTGTGTTACTGGGTGTCAGTTTGTGTCTGTGTTACTTGGTGTAAGTGTGTGTCTTTGTTACTTGGTGTCCGTGTGTGTCTGTGTTACTGGGTGTCAGTGCATGTCTTTGTTACTTGGTGCCAGTGTATATCTGTGTTACGTGGTGTAAGTTTGTGTCGTTGTTACTTGTTGTAATTGTATGTCTTTGTTACTTGGTTTCAGTGTATGTCTGTGTTATTTGGTGTAAGTGTGTGTCTGTGTTACTTGGTGTAAGTGTGTGTCTGTGTTCCTGGGTATCAGTGTATGTCTTTGTTACTTGGTGTCACTGTATGACTGTGTTACTTGGTGTAAGTGTGTGTCTATGTTACTGGGTATCAGTGTATTTCTTTGTGACTTGGTGTCAGTGTATGTCTGCGTTACTTGGTGTAAGAGTGTGTCTGTGTTACTGGGTGTCAGTGTATGTCTTTGTTACTTGCTGTAGGTGTCTGTCTGTGTTACTGGGTATCAGTGTCTGTCTTTGTTACTTGGTGTAAGTGTGTGTCTGTGTTACTGGGTATCAGTGTATGTCTTTCTTACTTGGTGCCAGTGTATGTCTGTGTTACTTGGTGTAAGTGTGTGTCTGTGTTAATGGGTAACTGTGTATGTCTTTGTGACTTGGTGTCAGTGTATGTCTTTGTTACTGGATGTCAGTGTGTGTCTGTGTTACTTGGTGTAAGTGTGTGTCTGTGTTGCTGGGTATCAGTGTATGTCTTTGAGACTTGGTCTCAGTGTAAGTCTTTTTTACTGGGTGTAAGTGTGTGTCTGCGTTACTGGGTATCAGTGTATGTCTTTGTTACTTGGTGTCAGTGTATGTCAAAATACTTGGTGGAAGTGTATGTCCTTGTTACTTGGTGTAATTGTCTGTCTTTGTTACTTGGTGTCATTGTATGTCTGTGTTACTTGGTGCAAGTGTGTGTCTGCGTTACTGGGCATCAGTGTCTGTCTTTGTGACTTGGTATCAGTGTATGTCTTTGTAACTTTGTGTCAGTGTATGTCTTTTTTACTGGGTGTCTGTGTGTGTCTGTGTTACTTGGTGTCAGATCATGTCTTTGTTACTTGGTGTCAGTGTATTTCTTTGTTACTTGGTGTCAGTGTATTTCTGTGTTACTTGGTGTAAGTGTGTGTCTGCGTTACTGGGCATCAGTGTCTGTCTTTGTGACTTGGTATCAGTGTCTGTCTTTGTAACTTGGTGTCAGTGTATGTCTTTTTTACTGGGTGTCAGTGCTTCTCTCTGTTGCTGGGTGTCAGTGTGTGTTTGTTTGTGTTACTGGGTGTCACTGTGTGTCTGTGACACTAGGTGTCAGTATTTAGTTTAGTTTGGTGATACAGCACTTCAATAGGCCCTTCGGCCCACCGAGTCTGTGCCGACCATCAACCACCCATTTATACTAATCCTACACTAAACCCGTATTCCTATCACATCCCCACCTATCCCTATATATTTCCCTACCACCTACCTATACTAGGGGCAATTTATGATCTCCAATTAACCTATCAACCTGCAAGTCTTTGGCATGTGGGAGGAAACCGGAGCACCGGGAGGAAACCCACGCAGACACAGGGAGAACTTGCAAACTCCGCACAGGCAGGACCCAGAATCGAACCCGGTTCCCTGGAGCTGTGAGGCTGCGGTGCTAACCACTGCCCCAATGTGCACACCCCCCACTGTGTGCCTGTGTTACTGGGTATCAGTGTATGTCTCTGTTACTTGGTGTCAGTGTAATTCTGTGTTACTTGGTGTATGTGTGTGTCTGTGTTACTGGGTGTCAGTGTGTGTCTGTGTTACTTGGTGTAAGTCTGTGTCTTTGTTACTTGGTGTCCGTGTGTGTCTGTGTTACCTGGTATCAGTGTATGTCTTTGTTACTTGGTGTCAGTGAATGACAAAATACTTGGTGTAAGTGTATGTCTTTGTTACGTGATGTAATTGTCTGTCTTTGTTACTTGGTGTCAGTGTTTGTCTTTGTTACTTGGTGTCAGTCTGTGTCTTTGTGACCTGGTGTAAGTGTATGTCTTTGTTACTTGGTGTCAGTGTATGTCTTTGTTACTTGGTGTCAGTGTGTGTCTGTGTTACTGGGCATCAGTGTATGTCTTTGTGACTTGGTATCAGTGCATATCTTTGTGACTTGGTGTCAGTGTACGTCTTTTTTACTGGGTGTAAGTGTGTGTCTGCGTTACTGGGTATCAGCGTATGTCTTTGTTACTTGGTGTCAGTGGATGTCAAAATACTTGGTGTAAGTGTATGTCTTTGTTACTTGGTGTAATTGTCTGTCTTTGTTACTTGGTGTCACTGTGTGTCTCTGTGTTACTTGGTGTAAGTGTGTGTCTTTGTTACTGGGCATCAGTGTATGTCTTTGTGACTTGGTATCAGTGTATGTCTTTGTAACTTGGTGTCAGTGCATGTCTTTGTGACTTGGTGTCATTGTATGTCAAAATACTTGGTGTCAGTGTATGTCTTTGTGACTTGGTATCAGTGTATGGGTGTCAGTGTGTGTCTGTGTTACTTGGTGTCAGTTTATGTCTTTGTTACTTGGTGTCAGTGTATGTCTTTGTTACTTGGTGTAAGTGTTTGTCAGTGTTACTGGGCATCAGTGTCTGTCTTTGTTACTTGGTGTAAATGTGTGTCTGTGTTACTGGGTATCAGTGCATGTCTTTGTTACTTTGTGTCAGTGCATGTCTGTGTTACTTGGTGTAGGTGTGTGTCTGTGTTACTGTGTATCAATGTATGTATTTGTTACTTGGTGTAAGTGTGTGTCTGTGTTACTGGGTATCAGTGTATGTCTTTGTTACTTGGTGTCAGTGTATGTCTTCGTTACTTGGTGTAAGTGTGTGTCTGTGTTACTGGTTGTCAGTGTGTGTCTGTGTTAATTGGTGTCCGTGTGTGTCTGTGTTACTGGGTGTCAGTGTATGTCTTTGTTACCTGGTGTCAGTGTATGTCTTTGTTACAGGGTGTAAGTGCGTGTCTGTGTTACTGGGTATCTATGTATGTCTTTGTGACTTGGTGTCAGTGTATGTCTTTGCTACATGGTGTAAGTGTATGTCTTTGTTACTTGGTGTAATTGTCTGTCTTTGTTACTTGGTGTCAGTGTATGTCTGTGTTACTTGGTGTAAGTGTGTGTCTGTGTTACTTGGTGTAAGTGTATGTCTTTGTTCCTTGGTGTCAGTGTATGTCTGTGTTACTTGGTGTAAGTGTATGTCATTGTTACTTGGTGTCAGTGTTTGTCTTTGTGACGTGCTGTCATTGTCTGTCTTTGTTACTGGGTGTCAGTGTCCGTCTTCGTTACTTGGTGTCAGTGTTTGTCTTTTTTACTGGGTGTCTGTGTCTGTCTTTGTGACTTGGTGTCAGTGTATGTCTTTGTTACTTGGTGTCAGTGTATGTCTGTGTTACTGGGTATCAGTGTATGTCTTTGTGGCCTGGTATCAATGTATGTCTTTGTTACTTGGTGTCAGTGTATGTCTTTGTTACTGGGTGTCAGTGTGTGTCTGTGTTACTTGGTGTCAGTGTATGTCTGTGTTACTTGGTGTAAGTGTCTGTCTGTGTTACTGGGTATCAGTGTATGTCTTTGTTACTTGGTGTCAGTGTGTGTCTGTGTTACTGGGTATCAGTGTATGTCTTTGTTACTTGGCGTCAGTGTATGTCTTTGTTACTTTTTGTAAATGTGTGTCTGTGTTACTGGGTGTCAGTGTGTGTCTGTGTTACTTGGTGTATGTGTGTGTCTTTGTTACTTGGTGTCCGTGTGTGTGTGTGTTACTGGGTGTCAGTTTATGTCTTTGTTACTTGGTGTCAGTCTATGTCTTTGTTACTTGGTGTAAGTGTTTGTCTGTGTTACTGGGTATCAGTGTCTGTCTTTGTTACTTGGTGTATGTGTGTGTCTGTGTTACTGGGTATCAGTGTATGTCTTTGTTACTTGGTGTCAGTGTATGTCTTTGTTACATGGTGTAAGTGCGTGTCTGTGTTACTGGGTATCTATGTATGTCTTTGTGACTTGGTGACAGTGTATGTCTTTGCTACATGGTGTAAGTGTATGTCTTTGTTACTTGGTGTCAGTGTATGTCTTTGTTACTTGGTGCAAGTGTGTGTCTGTGTTACTGGGTGTAAGTGTGTGTCTGTGTTACTGGGTATCAGTGTATGTCTTTGTTACTTGGTGTCAGTGCATGTCTTCGTTACTTGATGTAAGTGTGTGTCTGTGTTACTGGTTGTCATTGTGTGTCTGTGTTACTTGGTGTCCGTGTGTGTCTGTGTTACTGGGTGTCAGTGTATGTCTTTGTTACTGGGTGTCAGTGTATGTCTTTGTTACATGGTGTAAGTGCGTGTCTGTGTTACTGGGAATCGATGTATGTCTTTGTGACTCGGTGTCAGTGTATGTCTTTGCTACATGGTGTCAGTGTATGTCTCTGTTACTTGGTGACAGTGTATGTCTTTGTTACTTGGTGCAAGTTTGTGTCTGTGTCACTGGGTGTAAGTGTGTGTCCGTGTTACTGGGTATCAGCGTATGTCTTTGTTACTTGGTGTCAGTGTATGTCTGTGTTACTTGGTGTCAGTGTATGTCTTTGTTACTTGGTGTAAGTGTGTGTCTGTGTTACTTGGTGTAAGTGATGTCTGTGTTACTTGGTATCAGTGCATGTCTTTGTTACTTGGTGTGAGTGTGTGTCTGCGTTACTGGGTAACAGTGTATGTCTATGCTACTTGGTGTCAGTGTATGTCTGTGTTACTTGGTGTAAGTGTGTGTCTTTGTTACTTGGTGTAATTGTATGTCTTTGTTACTTGGTGTAAGTGAATTTTTGTGTTACTTGGTGCAAGTGTGTGTCTGTGCACTCGGTATCAGTGTATGTCTTTGTTACTTGGTGTAATTTTCTGTCTTTGTTACTTGGTGTCAGTGTATGTCTGCGTGACTTGGTGTAAGTGTGTGTCTGTGTTACTGGGTATCAGTGTATGTCTTTGTTACTTGGTGTCAGTGTATGTCTTTGTTACTTGGTGTAAGTGCATGTCTTTGTTACTTGGTGTCAGTGTATGTCTTCGTTACTTGGTTTAAGTGTGTGTCCGTGTTACTGGGTGTCAGTGTGTCTCTGTGTTGCTTGGTGTCCGTGTGTGTCTCTGTTACTGGGTGTCAGTGTATGTCTTTGTTACCTGGTGTCAGTGTATGTCTTTGTTACATGGTGTAAGTGCATGTCTGTGTTACTGGGTATCTATGTATGTCTTTGTGACTTGGTGTCAGTGTATGTCTTTGCTACATGGTGTAAGTGTATGACTTTGTTACTTGGTGTCAGTGTATGTCTTTGTTACTTGGTGCAAGTGTGTGTCTGTGTTACTGGGTGTAAGTGTGTGTCTGTGTTACTGGGTATCAGTGTATGTCTTTGTTACTTGGTGTCAGTGTATGTCATTGTTACTTGGTGTCAGTGTGTGTCTGTGTTACTGGGTATCAGTGTATGTCTTTGTGGCCTGGTATCAATGTACGTCTTTGTTACTTGGTGTCAGTGTATGTCTTTGTTACTGGGTGTCAGTGTGTGTCTGTGTTACTTGGTGTCAGTGTATGTCTGTGTTACTTGGTGTAAGTGTCTGTCTGTGTTACTGGGTATCAGTGTATGTCTTTGTTACTTGGTGTAAGTGTGTGTCTGTGTTACTGGGTATCAGTGTATGTCTTTGTTACTTGGCGTCAGTGTATGTCTTTGTTACTTTTTGTAAATGTGTGTCTGTGTTACTGGGTGTCAGTGTGTGTCTGTGTTACTTGGTGTATGTGTGTGTCTTTGTTACTTGGTGTCCGTGTGTGTCTGTGTTACTGGGTGTCAGTTTATGTCTTTGTTACTTGGTGTCAGTCTATGTCTTTGTTACTTGGTGTAAGTGTTTGTCTGTGTTACTGGGTATCAGTGTCTGTCTTTGTTACTTGGTGTATGTGTGTGTCTGTGTTACTGGGTATCAGTGTATGTCTTTGTTACTTGGTGTCAGTGTATGTCTTTGTTACATGGTGTAACTGCGTGTCTGTGTTACTGGGTATCTATGTATGGCTTTGTGACTTGGTGACAGTGTATGTCTTTGCTACATGGTGTAAGTGTATGTCTTTGTTACTTGGCGTCAGTGTATGTCTTTGTTACTTGGTGCAAGTGTGTGCCTGTGTTACTGGGTGTAAGTGTGTGTCTGTGTTACTGGGTATCAGTGTATGTCTTTGTTACTTGGTGTCAGTGCATGTCTTCGTTACTTGATGTAAGTGTGTGTCTGTGTTACTGGTTGTCATTGTGTGTCTGTGTTACTTGGTGTCCGTGTGTGTCTGTGTTACTGGGTGTCAGTGTATGTCTTTGTTACTGGGTGTCAGTGTATGTCTTTGTTACATGGTGTAATTGCGTGTCTGTGTTACTGGGAATCTATGTATGTCTTTGTGACTCGGTGTCAGTGTATGTCATTGCTACATGGTGTCAGTGTATGTCTTTGTTACTTGGTGTCAGTGTATGTCTTTGTTACTTGGTGCAAGTTTGTGTCTGTGTCACTGGGTGTAAGTGTGTGTCCGTGTTACTGGGTATCAGCGTATGTCTTTGTTACTTGGTGTCAGTGTATGTCTGTGTTACTTGGTGTCAGTGTATGTCTTTGTTACTTGGTGTAAGTGTGTGTCTGTGTTACTTGGTGTAAGTGATGTCTGTGTTACTTGGTATCAGTGCATGTCTTTGTTACTTGGTGTGAGTGTGTGTCTGCGTTACTGGGTAACAGTGTATGTCTATGCTTCTTGGTGTCAGTGTCTGTCTGTGTTACTTGGTGTAAGTGTGTGTCTTTGTTACTTGGTGTAATTGTATGTCTTTGTTACTTGGTGTAAGTGAGTTTTTGTGTTACTTGGTGCAAGTGTGTGTCTGTGCACTCGGTATCAGTGCATGTCTTTGTTACTTGGTGTAATTTTCTGTCTTTGTTACTTGGTGTCAGTGTATGTCTGCGTTACTTGGTGTCAGTGTGTGTCTGTGTTACTGGGTATCAGTGTATGTCTTTGTTACTTGGTGTCAGTGTATGTCTTTGTTACTTGGTGTAAGTGCATGTCTTTGTTACTTGGTGTCAGTGTATGTCTTCGTTACTTGGTTTAAGTGTGTGTCTGTGTTACTGGGTGTCAGTGTGTCTCTGTGTTGCTTGGTGTCCGTGTGTGTCTCTGTTACTGGGTGTCAGTGTATGTCTTTGTTACCTGGTGTCAGTGTATGTCTTTGTTACATGGTGTAAGTGCATGTCTGTGTTACTGGGTATCTATGTATGTCTTTGTGACTTGGTGTCAGTGTATGTCTTTGCTACATGGTGTAAGTGTATGACTTTGTTACTTGGTGTCAGTGTATGTCTTTGTTACTTGGTGCAAGTGTGTGTCTGTGTTACTGGGTGTAAGTGTGTGTCTGTGTTACTGGGTATCAGTGTATGTCTTTGTTACTTGGTGTCAGTGTATGTCAAAATACTTGGTGTAAGTGTCTGTCTTTGTTACTTGGTGTAATTGTCTATCTTTGTTACTTGGTGTCAGTGTACGTCATTGTTACTTGGTGTCAGTGTGTGTCTGTGTTACTGGGTATCAGTGTATGTCTTTGTGACTTGGTATCAATGTATGTCTTTGTTACTTGGTGTCAGTGTATGTCTTTGTTACTGGCTGTCAGTGTGTGTCTGTGTTACTTGGTGTCAGTGTATGTCTGTGTTACTGTGCATCAGTGTATGTCTTTGTTACTTTGTGTAAGTGTGTGTCTGTGTTACTGGATATCAGTGTATGTCTTTGTTACTTCGTGTCAGTGTATGTCTTTGTTACTTGGTGTAAGTGTATGTCTTTGTTACTTGGTGTCAGTGTCTGTCTTTGTTACTTGGTGTAAGTGTGTGTCTGTGTTACTGGGTGTCAGTGTGTGTCTGTGTTACTTGGTGTATGTGTGTGTCTTTGTTACTTGGTGTCCGTGTGTGTCTGTGTTACTGGGTTTCAGTTTATGTCTTTGTTACTTGTTGTCAGTGTATGTCTTTGTTACTTGGTGTAAGTGTTTGTCTGTGTTACTGGGTATCAGTGTCTGTCTTTGTTACTTGGTGAAAGTGTGTGTCTGTGTTACTGGGTATCAGTGTCTGTCTTTGTTACTTGGTGTCAGTGTATGTCTTTGTTACATGGTGTAAGTGCGTGTCTGTTTTACTGGGTATCTATGTAAATCTTTGTGACTTGGTGTCAGTGTATGTCTTTGCTACATGGTGTAAGTGTATGTCTTTGTTACTTGGTGTCAGTGTATGTCTTTGTTACTTGGTGCAAGTGTGTGTCTGTGTTACTGGGTGTAAGTGTGTGTCTTTGTTACTTGGTGTCAGTGTATGTCTTTGTTACTTGGTGCAAGTGTGTGTCTGTGTACTGGGAGTAAGTGTATGTCTGTGTTACTGGGTATCAGTGTATGTCTTTGCTACATGGTGTAAGTGTATGTCGTTGTTACTTGGTGTCAGTGTATGTCTTCGTTACTTGATGTAAGTGTGTGTCTGTGTTACTGGTTGTCATTGTGTGTCTGTGTTACTTGGTGTCCGTGTGTGTCTGTGTTACTGGGTGTCAGTGTATGTCTTTGTTACTGGGTGTCAGTGTCTGTCTTTGTTACATGGTGTAAGTGCGTGTCTGTGTTACTGGGAATCTATGGATGTCTTTGTGACTTGGTGTCAGTGTATGTCTTTGCTACATGGTGTCAGTGTATGTCTTTGTTACTTGGTGTCAGTGTATGTCTTTGTTACTTGGTGCAAGTTTGTGTCTGTGTCACTGGGTGGAAGTGTGTGTCTGTGTTACTGGGTATCAGCGTATGTCTTTGTTAGTTGGTGTCAGTGTATGTCTGTGTTACTTGGTGTCAGTGTATGTCTGTGTTACTTGGTGTCAGTGTATGTCTTTGTTACTTGGTGTAAGTGTGTGTCTGTGTTACTTGGTGTAAGTGCTTGTCTGTGTTACTTGGTATCAGTGTATGTCTTTGTTACTTGGTGTGAGTGTGTGTCTATGTTACTGGGTAACAGTGTATGTCTTTGCTACTTGGTGTCAGTGTATGTCTGTGTTACTTGGTGTAAGTGTGTGTCTTTGTTACTTGGTGTAATTGTATGTCTTTGTTACTTGGTGTAAGTGAGTTTTTGTGTTACTTGGTGTAAGTGTGTGTCTGTGCACTCGGTATCCGTGTAAGTCTTTGTTACTTGGTGTAATTGTCTGTCTTTGTTACTTGGTGTCAGTGTATGTCTGCGTTACTTGGTGTAAGTGTGTGGCTGTGTTACTGGGTATCAGTGTATGTCTTTGTTACTTGGTGTCAGTGTATGTCTTTGTTACTTGGTGTAAGTGTATGTCTTTGTTACTTGGTGTCAGTGTATGTCTTCGTTACTTGGTTTAAGTGTGTGTCTGTGTTACTGGGTGTCAGTGTGTCTCTGTGTTACTTGGTGTCCGTGTGTGTCTGTGTTACTGGGTGTCAGTGTATGTCTTTGTTACCTGGTGTCAGTGTATGTCTTTGTTACATGGTGTAAGTGCGTGTCTGTGTTACTGGGTATCTATGTATGTCTTTGTGACTTGGTGTCAGTGTATGTCTTTGCTGCATGGTGTAAGTGTATGTCTTTGTTACTTGATGTCAGTGTATGTCTTTGTTACTTGGTGCAAGTGTGTGTCTGTGTTACTGGGTGTAAGTGTGTGTCTGTGTTACTGGGTATCAGTGTATGTCTTTGTTACTTGGTGTCAGTGTATGTCAAAATACTTGGTGTAAGTGTCTGTCTTTGTTACTTGGTGTAATTGTCTATCTTTGTTACTTGGTGTCAGTGTCCGTCATTGTTACTTGGTGTCAGTGTGTGTCTGTGTTACTGGGTATCAGTGTATGTCTTTGTGACTTGGTATCAATGTATGTCTATGTTACTTGGTGTAAGTTTGTGTCTGTGTCACTGGGTGTAAGTGTGTGTCTGTGTTACTGGTTATCAGCGTATGTCTTTGTTACTTGGTGTCAGTGTATGTCTGTGTTACTTGGTGTCAGTGTATGTCTGTGTTACTTGGTGTCAGTGTATGTCTTTGTTACTTGGTGTAAGTGTGTGTCTGTGTTACTTGGTGTAAGTGCTTGTCTGTGTTACTTGGTATCAGTGTATGTCTTTGTTACTTGGTTTGAGTGTGTGTCTGTGTTACTGGGTAACAGTGTATGTCTTTGTTACTTGGTGTCAGTGTATGTCTGTGTTACTTGGTGTAAGTGTGTGTCTTTGTTACTTGGTGTAATTGTATGTCTTTGTTACTTGGTGTCAGTGTATGACTTTGTTACTTGGTGTAAGTGAGTTTTTGTGTTACTTGGTGTAAGTGTGTGTCTGTGCACTCGGTATCAGTGTATGTCTTTGTTACTTGGAGTCATTGTATGTCAAAATACTTGGTGTAAGTGTATGTCTTTGTTAATTGGTGTAATTGTCTGTCTTTGATACTTGGTGTCAGTGTATGTCTGTGTTACTTGGTGTAAGTGTGTGTCTGTGTTACTGGGTATCAGTGTATGTCTTTGTTACTTGGTGTCGGTGTATGTCTTTGTTACTTGGTGTAAGTGTATGTCTTTTTTACTTGCTGGCAGTGTATGTCTTCGTTACTTGGTTTAAGTGTGTGTCTGTGTTACTGGGTGTCAGTGTGTGTCTGTGTTACTGGGTGTCAGTGTATGTCTTTGTTACCTGGTGTCAGTGTATGTCTTTGTTACATGGTGTAAATGCGTGTCTGTGTTACTGGGTATCTATGTATGTCTTTGTGACTTGGTGTCAGTGTATGTCTTTGCTACATGGTGTAAGTGTATGTCTTTGTTACTTGGTGTCAGTGTACGTCTTTGTTACTTGGTGCAAGTGTGTGTCTGTGTTACTGGGTGTAAGTGTGAGTCTGTGTTACTGGGTATCAGTGTATGTCTTTGTTACTTGGTGTCAGTGTATGTCAAAATACTTGGTGTCAGTGTGTGTCTGTGTTACTTGGTATCAGTGTATGTCTTTGTGACTTGGTATCGATGTATGTCTTTGTTACTTGGTGTCAGTGTATGTCTTTGTTACTGGGTGTCAGTGTGTGTCTGTGTTACTTGGTGTCAGTGTATGTCTGTGTTACTTGGTGTAAGTGTCTGTCTGTGTTACTGGGTATCAGTGTATGTCGTTGTTACTTGGTGTAAGTGTGTGTCTGTGTTACTGGGTATCAGTGTATGTCTTTGTTACTTGGTGTCAGTGTATGTCGTTGTTACTTGGTGTATGTGTGTGTCTGTGTTACTGGGTGTCAGTGTATGTCTTTGTTACTTGGTGTCAGTGTATGTCTGTGTTGCTTGGTGTAAGTGTGTGTCTTTGTTACTTTGTGTAAGTGTATGTCTGTGTTCCTTGGTGTCAGTGTATGTCTGTGTTACTTTGTGTAAGTGTGTGTCTTTGTTACTTTGTGTCAGTGTTTGTCTTTGTTACTTTGTGGAAGTATGTGTCTGTGTTACTGGGTATCAGTGCTTGTCCTTGCGACTTGGTGTCAGTGTATGTCTTTGTTACTGGGTGTCAGTGTGTGTCTGTGTTACTAGGTGTCAGTTTATGTCTTTGTTACTTGTTGTCAGTGTATGTCTGTGTTGCTTGGTGCAAGTGTGTGTCTTTGTTACTTTGTGTAAGTGTATGTCTTTGTTCCTTGGTGTCAGTGTATGTCTGTGTTACTTTGTGTAAGTGTATGTCTTTGTTACTTTGTGGAAGTATGTGTCTGCGTTACCGGGTATCAGTGTGTGTCTGTGTTACTTGGTGTAAGTGTGTGCCTTTGTTACTTGGTGTCCGTGTGTGTCTGTGTTACTAGGTGTCAGTTTATGTCTTTGTTACTGGGTGTCAGTGTGTGTCTGTGTTACTAGGTGTCAGTTTATGTCTTTGTTGCTTGGTGTCAGTGTATGTCTGTGTTGCTTGGTGTAAGTGTGTGTCTTTGTTACTTTGTGTAAGTGTATGTCTTTGTTCCTTGGTGTCAGTGTATGTCTGTGTTACTTTGTGTAAGTGTATGTCTTTGTTACTTTGTGTCAGTGTTTGGCTTTGTTACTTTGTGGAAGTATGTGTCTGTGTTACTGGGTATCAGTGTGTGTCTGTGTTACTTGGTGTAAGTGTGTGTCTTTGTTACTTGCTGTCCGTGTGTGTCTGTGTTACCAGGTGTCAGTTTATGTCTTTGTTACTTGGTGTCAGTGTATGTCTTTGTTACATGGTGTAAGTGTATGTCTTTGTTACTTGGTGTCAGTGTACGTCTTTGTTACTTGGTGCAAGTGTGTGTCTGTGTTACTGGCTGTAAGTGTGTGTCTGTGTTACTGGGTATCAGTGTATGTCTTTGTTACTTGGTGTCAGTGTATGTCTTTGTTACTGGGTGTCAGTGTGTGTCTGTGTTACTTGGTGTCAGTGTATGTCTGTGTTACTTGGTGTAAGTGTCTGTCTGTGTTACTGGGTATCAGTGTATGTCGTTGTTACTTGGTGTAAGTGTGTGTCTGTGTTACTGGGTATCAGTGTATGTCTTTGTTACTTGGTGTCAGTGTATGTCTGTGATACTTGGTGTAAGTGTGTGTCTTTGTTACTTGGTGTAATTGTATGTCTTTGTTACTTGGTGTCAGTGTATGTCTTTGTTACTTGGTGTAAGTGAGTTTTTGTGTTACTTGGTGTAAGTGTGTGTCTGTGCACTCGGTATCAGTGTATGTCTTTGTTACTTGGAGTCATGGTATGTCAAAATACTTGGTGTAAGTCTATGTCTTTGTTACTTGGTGTAATTGTCTGTCTTTGTTACTTGGTGTCAGTGTATGTCTGAGTTACTTGGTGTAAGTGTGTGTCTGTGTTACTGGGTATCAGTGTATGTCTTTGTTACTTGGTGTCGGTGTATGTCTTTGTTACTTGGTGTAAGTGCATGTCTTTGTTACTTGCTGGCAGTGTATGTCTTCGTTACTTGGTTTAAGTGTGTGTCTGTGTTACTAGGTGTATGTGTGTGTCTGTGTTACTGGGTGTCAGTGTATGTCTTTGTTACTTGGTGTCAGTGTATGTCTGTGTTGCTTGGTGTAAGTGTGTGTCTTTGTTACTTTGTGTAAGTGTATGTCTGTGTTCCTTGGTGTCAGTGTATGTCTGTGTTACTTTGTGTAAGTGTGTGTCTTTGTTACTTTGTGTCAGTGTTTGTCTTTGTTACTTTGTGGAAGTATGTGTCTGTGTTACTGGGTATCAGTGCTTGTCCTTGCGACTTGGTGTCAGTGTATGTCTTTGTTACTGGGTGTCAGTGTGTTTCTGTGTTACTAGGTGTCAGTTTATGTCTTTGTTACTTGTTGTCAGTGTATGTCTGTGTTGCTTGGTGCAAGTGTGTGTCTTTGTTACTTTGTGTAAGTGTATGTCTTTGTTCCATGGTGTCAGTGTATGTCTGTGTTACTTTGTGTAAGTGTATGTCTTTGTTACTTTGTGGAAGTATGTGTCTGCGTTACCGGGTATCAGTGTGTGTCTGTGTTACTTGGTGTAAGTGTGTGCCTTTGTTACTTGGTGTCCGTGTGTGTCTGTGTTACTAGGTGTCAGTTTATGTCTTTGTTACTGGGTGTCAGTGTGTGTCTGTGTTACTAGGTGTCAGTTTATGTCTTTGTTGCTTGGTGTCAGTGTATGTCTGTGTTGCTTGGTGTAAGTGTGTGTCTTTGTTACTTTGTGTAAGTGTATGTCTTTGTTCCTTGGTGTCAGTGTATGTCTGTGTTACTTTGTGTAAGTGTATGTCTTTGTTACTTTGTGTCAGTGTTTGGCTTTGTTACTTTGTGGAAGTATGTGTCTGTGTTACTGGGTATCAGTGTGTGTCTGTGTTACTTGGTGTAAGTGTGTCTTTGTTACTTGGTGTCCGTGTGTGTCTGTGTTACCAGGTGTCAGTTTATGTCTTTGTTACTTGGTGTCAGTGTATGTCTTTGTTCCATGGTGTAAGTGTATGTCTTTGTTACTTGGTGTCAGTGTACGTCTTTGTTACTTTGTGTAAGTGTATGTCTGTGTTCCTTGGTGTCAGTGTATGTCTGCGTGACTTTGTGTAAGTGTATGTCTTTGTTACTTTGTGTCAGTGTTTGTCTTTGTTACTTTGTCGAAGTATGTGTCTGTGTTACTGGGTATCAGTGTGTGTCTGTGTTACTTGGTGTAAGTGTGTGTCTTTGTTACTTGGTGTCCGTGTGTGTCTGTGTTACCAGGTGTCAGTTTATGTCTTTGTTACTTGGTGTCAGTGTATGTCTTTGTTACATGGTGTAAGTGTATGTCTTTGTTACTTGGTGTCAGTGTACGTCTTTGTTACTTGGTGCAAGTGTGTGTCTGTGTTACTGGGTGTAAGTGTGTGTCTGTGTTACTGGGTATCAGTGTATGTCTTTGTTACTTGGTGTCAGTGTATGTCAAAATACTTGGTGTCAGTGTGTGTCTGTGTTACTGGGTATCAGTGTATGTCGTTGTGACTTGGTATCGATGTATGTCTTTGTTACTTGGTGTCAGTGTATGTCTTTGTTACTGGGTGTCAGTGTGTGTCTGTGTTACTTGGTGTCAGTGTATGTCTGTGTTACTTGGTGTAAGTGTCTGTCTGTGTTACTGGGTATCAGTGTATGTCGTTGTTACTTGGTGTAAGTGTGTGTCTGTGTTACTGGGTATCAGTGTATGTCTTTGTTACTTGGTGTCAGCGTATGTCTGTGTTACTTGGTGTAAGTGTGTGTCTTTGTTACTTGGTGTAATTGTATGTCTTTGTTACTTGGTGTCAGTGTATGTCTTTGTTACTTGGTGTAAGTGAGTTTTTGTGTTACTTGGTGTAAGTGTGTGTCTGTGCACTCGGTATCAGTGTATGTCTTTGTTACTTGGAGTCATGGTATGTCAAAATACTTGGTGTAAGTCTATGTCTTTGTTACTTGGTGTAATTGTCTGTCTTTGTTACTTGGTGTCAGTGTATGTCTGTGTTACTTGGTGTAAGTGTGTGTCTGTGTTACTGGGTATCAGTGTATGTCGTTGTTACTTGGTGTCGGTGTATGTCTTTGTTACTTGGTGTAAGTGTATGTCTTTTTTACTTGCTGGCAGTGTATGTCTTCGTTACTTGGTTTAAGTGTGTGTCTGTGTTACTGGGTGTCAGTGTGTGTCTGTGTTACTGGGTGTCAGTGTATGTCTTTGTTACCTGGTGTCAGTGTATGTCTTTGTTACATGGTGAAAATGCGTGTCTGTGTTACTGGGTATCTATGTATGTCTTTGTGACTTGGTGTCAGTGTATGTCTTTGCTACATGGTGTAAGTGTATGTCTTTGTTACTTGGTGTCAGTGTACGTCTTTGTTACTTGGTGCAAGTGTGTGTCTGTGTTACTGGGTGTAAGTGTGTGTCTGTGTTACTGGGTATCAGTGTATGTCTTTGTTACTTGGTGTCAGTGTATGTCAAAATACTTGGTGTCAGTGTGTGTCTGTGTTACTTGGTGTCCGTGTGTGTCTGTGTTACCAGGTGTCAGTTTATGTCTTTGTTACTTGGTGTCAGTGTATGTCTTTGTTACATGGTGTAAGTGTATGTCTTTGTTACTTGGTGTCAGTGTACGTCTTTGTTACTTGGTGCAAGTGTGTGTCTGTGTTACTGGGTGTAAGTGTGTGTCTGTGTTACTGGGTATCAGTGTATGTCTTTGTTACTTGGTGTCAGTGTATGTCACAATACTTGGTGTCAGTGTGTGTCTGTGTTACTGGGTATCAGTGTATGTCGTTGTGACTTGGTATCGATGTATGTCTTTGTTACTTGGTGTCAGTGTATGTCTTTGTTACTGGGTGTCAGTGTGTGTCTGTGTTACTTGGTGTCAGTGTATGTCTGTGTTACTTGGTGTAAGTGTCTGTCTGTGTTACTGGGTATCAGTGTATGTCGTTGTTACTTGGTGTAAGTGTGTGTCTGTGTTACTGGGTATCAGTGTATGTCTTTGTTACTTGGTGTCAGCGTATGTCTGTGTTACTTGGTGTAAGTGTGTGTCTTTGTTACTTGGTGTAATTGTATGTCTTTGTTACTTGGTGTCAGTGTATGTCTTTGTTACTTGGTGTAAGTGAGTTTTTGTGTTACTTGGTGTAAGTGTGTGTCTGTGCACTCGGTATCAGTGTATGTCTTTGTTACTTGGAGTCATGGTATGTCAAAATACTTGGTGTAAGTCTATGTCTTTGTTACTTGGTGTAATTGTCTGTCTTTGTTACTTGGTGTCAGTGTATGTCTGTGTTACTTGGTGTAAGTGTGTGTCTGTGTTACTGGGTATCAGTGTATGTCGTTGTTACTTGGTGTCGGTGTATGTCTTTGTTACTTGGTGTAAGTGTATGTCTTTTTTACTTGCTGGCAGTGTATGTCTTCGTTACTTGGTTTAAGTGTGTGTCTGTGTTACTGGGTGTCAGTGTGTGTCTGTGTTACTGGGTGTCAGTGTATGTCTTTGTTACCTGGTGTCAGTGTATGTCTTTGTTACATGGTGTAAATGCGTGTCTGTGTTACTGGGTATCTATGTATGTCTTTGTGACTTGGTGTCAGTGTATGTCTTTGCTACATGGTGTAAGTGTATGTCTTTGTTACTTGGTGTCAGTGTACGTCTTTGTTACTTGGTGCAAGTGTGTGTCTGTGTTACTGGGTGTAAGTGTGTGTCTGTGTTACTGGGTATCAGTGTATGTCTTTGTGACTTGGTATCAATGTATGTCTATGTTACTTGGTGTCAGTTTGTGTCTGTGTCACTGGGTGTAAGTGTGTGTCTGTGTTACTGGTTATCAGCGTATGTCTTTGTTACTTGGTGTCAGTGTATGTCTGTGTTACTTGGTGTCAGTGTATGTCTGTGTTACTTGGTGTCAGTGTATGTCTTTGTTACTTGGTGTAAGTGTGTGTCTGTGTTACTTGGTGTAAGTGCTTGTCTGTGTTACTTGGTATCAGTGTATGTCTTCGTTACTGGGTGTCAGTGTGTGTCTGTGTTACTAGGTGTCAGTTTATGTCTTTGTTGCTTGGTGTCAGTGTATGTCTGTGTTGCTTGGTGTAAGTGTGTGTCTTTGTTCCTTGGTGTCAGTGTATGTCTGTGTTACTTTGTGTAAGTGTATGTCTTTGTTACTTTGTGTCAGTGTTTGTCTTTGTTACTTTGTGGAAGTATGTGTCTGTGTTACTGGGTATCAGTGTGTGTCTGTGTTACTTGGTGTAAGTGTGTGTCTTTGTTACTTGGTGTCCGTGTGTGTCTGTGTTACCAGGTGTCAGTTTATGTCTTTGTTACTTGGTGTCAGTGTATGTCTTTGTTACATGGTGTAAGTGTATGTCTTTGTTACTTGGTGTCAGTGTACGTCTTTGTTACTTGGTTCAAGTGTGTGTCTGTGTTACTGGGTGTAAGTGTGTGTCTGTGTTACTGGGTATCAGTGTATGTCTTTGTTACTTGGTGTCAGTGTATGTCAAAATACTTGGTGTCAGTGTGTGTCTGTGTTACTGGGTATCAGTGTATGTCTTTGTGACTTGGTATCGATGTATGTCTTTGTTACTTGGTGTCAGTGTATGTCTTTGTTACTGGGTGTCAGTGTGTGTCTGTGTTACTTGGTGTCAGTGTATGTCTGTGTTACTTGGTGTAAGTGTCTGTTTGTGTTACTGGGTATCAGTGTATGTCGTTGTTACTTGGTGTAAGTGTGTGTCTGTGTTACTGGGTATCAGTGTATGTCTTTGTTACTTGGTGTCAGTGTATGTCTTTGTTACTGGGTATCAGTGTATGTCTTTGTTACTTGGTGTCAGTGTATGTCGTTGTTACTTGGTGTATGTGTGTGTCTGTGTTACTGGGTGTCAGTGTATGTCTTTGTTCCTTGGTGTCAGTGTATGTCTGTGTTACTTTGTGTAAGTGTATTTCTTTGTTACTTTGTGTCAGTGTTTGTCTTTGTTACTTTGTGGAAGTATGTGTCTGCGTTACTGGGTATCAGTGTGTGCCTGTGTTACTTGGTGTAAGTGTGTGTCTTTGTAACTTGGTGTCCGTGTGTGTCTGTGTTACTAGGTGTCAGTTTATGTCTTTGTTACTTGGTGTCAGTGTGTGTCTGTGTTACTAGGTGTCAGTTTATGTCTTTGTTGCTTGTTGTCAGTGTATGTCTGTGTTGCTTGGTGTAAGTGTGTGTCTTTGTTACTTTGTGTAAGTGTATGTCTTTGTTCCTTGGTGTCAGTGTATGTCTGTGTTACTTTGTGTAAGTGTATGTCTTTGTTAATTTGTGTCAGTGTTTGTCTTTGTTACTTTGTGGAAGTATGTGTCTGTGTTACTGGGTATCAGTGTGTGTCTGTGTTACTTGGTGTAAGTGTGTGTCTTTGTTACTTGGTGTCCGTGTGTGTCTGTGTTACCAGGTGTCAGTTTATGTCTTTGTTACTTGGTGTCAGTGTATGTCTTTGTTACTTGGTGTAAGTGTGTGTCTGTGTTACTGTCTATCAGTGCCTGTCTTTGTCACTTGGTGTAAGTGTGTGTCTGTGTTACTGGGTATCAGTGTGTGTCTGTGTTACTTGGTGTAAGTGTGTGTCTTTGTTAAATGGTGTCCGTGTGTGTCTGTGTTACTAGGTGTCAGTTTATGTCTTTGTTACTTGGTGTCAGTGTATGTCTTTGTTACATGGTGTAAGTGTGTGTCTGTGTTACTGTCTATCAGTGCCTGTCTTTGTCACTTGGTGTAAGTGTATGTCTTTGTTCCTTTGTGTCAGTGCATGTCTGTGTTACTTTGTGTAAGTGTATGTCTTTGTTACTTTGTGTCAGTGTTTGTCTTTGTTCCCGTGTGTCAGTGTCTGTCTTTGTGACTTGGTGTAAGTGTTTGTCTGTGTTACTGGGTATCAGTGTCTGTCTTTGTTACTTGGTGTAAGTGTGTGTCTGTGTTACTGGGTATCAGTGTATGTCTTTGTTACTTGGTGTCAGTGCATGTCTGTGTTACTTGGTGTAGGTGTGGGTCTGTGTTACTGGGTATCAGTTTATGTCTTTGTTACTTGGTGTAAGTGTGTGTCTGTGCTCCTGGGTATCAGTGTATGTCTTTGTTACTTGGTGTCAGTGTATGTCTTCGTTACTTGATGTAAGTGTGTGTCTGTGTTACTGGTTGTCATTGTGTGTCTGTGTTACTTGGTGTCCGTGAGTGTCTGTGTTACTGGGTGTCAGTGTATGTCTTTGTTACTTGGTGTAATTGTCTGTCTTTGTTACTTGGTGTCGGTGTATGTCTGTGTTACTTGGTGTAAGTGTGTGTCTTTGTTACTGGGCATCAGTGTATGTCTTTGTGACTTGGTATCAGTGTATGTCTTTTTAACTGGGTGTCAGTGTGTGTCTGTGTTACTTGTTGTCAGTGCAGGTCTTTGTTACTGGGTGTCAGTGTGTGTTTGCTTGTGGTACTGAATGTCAGTGTGTGTCTGTGGCACTAGGTGTCAGTATTTAGTTTAGTTTGGAGATCCAGCACATAAACAGGCCCTTCGGACCACCGAGTCTGTGCCGACCATCAACAACCCATTTATACGAATCCTTCACTAATCCCGTATTCCAATCACATCCCCACCTATCCCTATATATTTCGCTACCACCTACCTATACTGGGGACAATTTATGATGGCCAATTAACCAATCAACCTGCAAGTCTTTGGCATGTGTGAGGAAACCGGAGCACCGGGAGGATACCCACGCAGACACAGGGAGAACTTGCAAATTCCGCACAGGCAGTACCCAGAATCGAACCCATGTCCCTGGAGCTGTGAGGTTGCGGTGCGAACCAATGCGCCAATGTGCCCCACCCCCCGCAGTGTGTGCTGTGTTACTGGGTATCAGTGTATGTCTTTGTTACTTGGTGTCAGTGTATGTCAAAGTACCTGGTTTAAGTGTATGTCTTTGTTACTTGATGTAATTGTCTGTCTTTGTTAATTGGTGTCAGTGTATGTTTGTGTTACTTGGTGTAATAGTGTGTCTTTGTTACTTGGTGTTAGTGTATGTCTTTGTTGCTTGGTATCAGTGTATGTCTTTGTTACTTGGTGTCACTGTATGTCTGTGTTACTTGGGGTCAGTGTGTTTGTTTGTGTTACTGGGTGTCAGTGTGTTTCTGTGTTACTTGATGTAGTGTGTGTCTTTGTTACTTGGTGTCCGTGTGTGTCTGTGTTACTGGGTGTCAGTGCACGTCTTTGTTACTGGGTGTCAGTGTATGTCTTTGTTACTTGGTGCAAGTGTGTGTCTGTGTTACAGGGTATCAGTGTCTGTCTTTTTTACTTGGTGTGAGTGTATGTCTTTGTTACTTGGGGTAATTGTCTTTCTTTGTTACTTGGTGTCAGTGTGTGTCTTTGTTACTTGGTGTCAGTGTGTGTCTGTGTAACTGGGCATCAGTGTATGTCTTTGTGACTTGGTATCAGTGTCTGTCTTTGTGACCTGGTTTCAGTGTATGTCTTTTTTACTGGGTGTAACTGTGTGTCTGCGTTACTGGGTATCAGTGTATGTCTTTGTTACATGGTGTCAGTGTATGTCAAAATACTTGGTGTAAGTGTATGTCTTTGTTACTTGGTGTAATTGTCTGTCTTTGTTACTTGGTGTCAGTGTATGTCTGTGTTACTTGGTGTAAGTGTGTGTTTTTTTCCTGGGCATCAGTGTATGCCTTTGTGACTTGGTATCAGTGTATGTCTTTGTTACTGGGCATCAGTGAATGTCTTTCCGACTTGGTATCAGTGTATGTCTTTGAAACTTGGTGTCAGTGTATATCTGTGTTACTTGGTGTAATTGTTTGTCTTTGTTACTTGGTGTAAGTGTATGTCTTTGTTACTTGGTGTCAGTGTGTGTCTGTGTTACTGGGCATCAGTGTATGTCTTTGTGACTTGGTGTCTGTGTGTGTCTTTGTTACTGGGTGTAACTGTGTGTCTGCGTTACTGGGTATCAGTGTATGTCTTTTTTACTTGGTGTGAGTGTATGTCTTTGTTACTTGGGGTAATTGTCTGTCTTTGTTACTTGGTGTCAGTGTGTGTCTTTGTTACTTGGTGTCAGTGTGTGTCTGTGTAACTGGGCATCAGTGTATGCCTTTGTGACTTGGTATCAGTGTATGTCTTTGTTACTTGGTGTCAGTGTATGTCAAAATACTTGGTGTAAGTGTATGTCTTTGTTACTTGGTGTAATTGTCTGTCTTTGTTACTTGGTGTCAGTGTATATCTGTGTTACTTGGTGTAAGTGTTTGTCCTTGTTACTTGGTGTAAGTGTTTGTCTTTGTTACTTGGTGTCAGTGTGTGTCTGTGTTACTGGGCATCAGTGTATGTCTTTGTGACTTGGTGTCAGTGTATGTCTTTGTTACTGGGTGTAACTGTGTGTCTGCGTTACTGGGTATCAGTGTATGTCTTTGTTACTTGGTGTCAGTGTATGTCAAAATACTTGGTGTAAGTGTATGTCTTTGTTACTTGGTGTAATTGTCTTTCTTTGTTACTTAGTGTCAGTGTATGTCTGTGTTACTTGGTGTAAGTGTGTGTTTTTTTCCTGGGCATCAGTGTATGCCTTTGTGACTTGGTATCAGTGTATGTCTTTGTTACTGGGTATCAGTGTATGTCTTTGAAACTTGGTGTCAGTGTATATCTGTGTTACTTGGTGTAAGTGTTTGTCTTTGTTACTTGGTGTAAGTGTATGTCTTTGTTACTTGGTGTCAGTGTGTGTCTGTGTTACTGGACATCAGTGTATGTCTTTGTGACTTGGTGTCAGTGTATGTCTTTTTTACTGGGTGTAACTGTGTGTCTACTTTACTGGGTATCAGTGTAGGTCTTTGTTACTTGGTGTCAGTGTCTGTCATAATACTTGGTGCAAGTGTATGTCTTTGTTACTTGGTGTAATTGTCTGTCTTTGTTACTTGGTGTCAGTGTATGTCTGTGTTACTTGGTGTAAGTGTGTGTTTTTTTACTGGGCATCAGTGTATGCCTTTGTGACTTGGTATCAGTGTATGTCTTTGTTACTTGGTGTCAGTGTATGTCAAAATACTTGGTGTAAATGTATGTCTTTGTTACTTGGTGTAATTGTCTGTCTTTGTTACTTGGTGTCAGTGTGTATCTGTGTTACTTGGTGTAAGTGTGTGTCTTTGTTACTTGGTGTCAGTGTGTGTCTTTGTTACTTGGTGTCAGTGTGTGTCTGCGCTACTGGGTATCAGTGCATGTCTTTGTTACTTGGTGTCAGTGTATGTCAAAATACTTGGTTTAAGTGTATGTCTTTGTTACTTGGTGTAATTGTCTGTCTTTGTTACTTGGTGTCAGTTTATGTCTGTGTTACTTGGTGTAAGTGTGTGTCTTTGTTACTGGGCATCAGTGTATGTCTTTGTGACTTGGTATCAGTGTATGTCTTTGTGACTTGGTGTCAGTGTATGTCTTTTTTACTTGGTGTCAGTGTGTGTCTTTGTTACTTGGTGTCCGTGTGTGTCTGTGTTACTGGGTGTCAGTGGATGTCTTTGTTACTTGGTGTAAGTGTGTCTGTGTTACTGGGTATCAGTGTCTGTCTTTTTTACTTGGTGTAAGTGTGTGTCTGTGTTACTTGGTGTAAGTGTGTGTCTTTGTTACTTGGTGTAAGTGTATGTCTTTGTTACTTGGTGTAATTGTCTGTCTTTGTTACTTGGTGTCAGTGTATATCTGTGTTACTTGGTGTAAGTGTTTGTCTTTGTTACTTGGAGTAAGTGTATGTCTTTGTTACTTGGTGTAATTGTCTGTCTTTGTTACTTGGTGTCAGTGTATATCTGTGTTACATGGTGTAAGTGTTTGTCCTTGTTACTTGGTGTAAGTGTATGTCTTTGTTACTTGGTGTCAGTGTGTGTCTGTGTTACTGGGCATCAGTCTATGTCTTTGTGACTTGGTGTCAGTGTATGTCTTTGTTACTGGGTGTAACTGTGTGTCTGCGTTACTGGGTATCAGTGTATGTCTTTGTTACTTGGTGTCAGTGTATGTCAAAATACTTGGTGTAAGTGTATGACTTTGTTACTTGGTGTAATTGTCTGTCTTTGTTACTTGGTGTCAGTGTATGTCTGTGTTACTGGGCATCAGTGAATGTCTTTGCGACTTGGTATCAGTGTATGTCTTTGAAACTTGGTGTCAGTGTATATCTGTGTTACTTGGTGTAAGTGTTTGTCTTTGTTACTTGGTGGAAGTGTATGTCTTTGTTACTTGGTGTCAGTGTGTGTCTGTGTTACTGGGCATCAGTGTATGTCTTTGTGACTTGGTGTCAGTGTATGTCTTTTTTACTGGGTGTAACTGTGTGTCTACGTTACTGGGTATCAGTGTATGTCTTTGTTACTTGGTGTCAGTGTCTGTCATAATACTTGGTGCAAGTGTATGTCTTTGTTACTTGGTGTAATTGTCTGTCTTTGTTACTTGGTGTCAGTGTATGTCTGTGTTACTTGGAGTAAGTGTGTGTGTTTTTTACTGGGCATCAGTGTATGCCTTTGTGACTTTGTATCAGTGTATGTCTTTGTTACTTGGTGTCAGTGTATGTCAAAATACTTGGTGTAAATGTATGTCTTTGTTACTTGGTGTAATTGTCTGTCTTTGTTACTTGGTGTCAGTGTGTATCTGTGTTACTTGGTGTAAGTGTTTGTCTTTGTTACTTGGTGTCAGTGTATGTCTTTGTTACTTGGTGTCAGTGTGTGTCTGTGTTACTGGGCATCAGTGTATGTCTTTGTGACTTGGTGTCAGTGTATGTCTTTTTTACTGGGTGTAAGTGTGTGTCTGCGCTACTGGGTATCAGTGTATGTCTTTGTTACTTGGTGTCAATGTATGTCAAAATACTTGGTTTAAGTGTATGTCTTTGTTACTTGGTGTAATTGTCTGTCTTTGTTACTTGGTGTCAGTGTATGTCTGTGTTACTTGGTGTAAGTGTGTGTCTTTGTTACTGGGCATCAGTGTATGTCTTTGTGACTTGGTATCAGTGTATGTCTTTGTGACTTGGTGTCAGTGTATGTCTTTTTTACTTGGTGTCAGTGTGTATCTTTGTTACTTGGTGTCCGTGTGTGTCTGTGTTACTGGGTGTCAGTGGATGTCTTTGTTACTTGGTGTAAGTGTGTCTGTGTTACTGGGTATCAGTGTCTGTCTTTTTTACTTGGTGTAAGTGTGTGTCTGTGTTACTTGGTGTAAGTGTGTGTCTTTGTTACTTGGTGCAAGTGTATGTCTTTGTTACTTGGTGTAATTGTCTGTCTTTCTTACTTGGTGTCAGTGTATATCTGTGTTACTTGGTGTAAGTGTTTGTCTTTGTTACTTGGTGTAAGTGTATGTCTGTGTTACATGGTGCAAGTGTTTGTCTTTGTTACTTGGTGTAAGTGTATGTCTTTGTTACTTGGTGTCAGTGTATATCTGTGTTACTTGGTGTAAGTGTTTGTCTTTGTTACTTGGTGTAAGTGTATGTCTTTGTTACTTGGTGTAATTGTCTGTCTTTGTTACTTGGTGTCAGTGTATATCTGTGTTACATGGTGCAAGTGTTTGTCCTTGTTACTTGGTGTAAGTGTATGTCTTTGTTACTTGGTGTCAGTGTGTGTCTGTGTTACTGGGCATCAGTGTATGTCTTTGTGACTTGGTGTCAGTGTATGTCTTTGTTACTGGGTGTAACTGTGTGTCTGTGTTACTGGGTATCAGTGTATGTCTTTGTTACTTGGTGTCAGTGTATGTCAAAATACTTGGTGTAAGTGTATGTCTTTGTTACTTGGTGTAATTGTCTGTCTTTGTTACTTGGTGTCAGTGTATGTCTGTGTTACTTGGTGTAAGTGTGTGTTTTTTTCCTGGGCATCAGTGTATGCCTTTGTGACTTGGTATCAGTGTATGTCTTTGTTACTGGGCATCAGTGAATGTCTTTGCGACTTGGTATCAGTGTATGTCTTTGAAACTTGGTGTCAGTGTATATCTGTGTTACTTGGTGTAAGTGTTTGTCTTTGTTACTTGGTGTAAGTGTATGTCATTGTTACTTGGTGTCAGTGTGTGTCTGTGTTACTGGGCATCAGTGTATGTCTTTGTGACTTGGTGTCAGTGTCTGTCATAATACTTGGTGCAAGTGTATGTCTTTGTTACTTGGTGTAATTGTCTGTCTTTGTTACTTGGTGTCAGTGTATGTCTGTGTTACTTGGCGTAAGTGCGTGTTTTTTTACTGGGCATCAGTGTCTGCCTTTGTGACTTGGTATCAGTGTATGTCTTTGTTACTTGGTGTCAGTGTATGTCAAAATACTTGGTGTAAATGTATGTCTTTGTTACTTGGTGTCAGTGTATGTCTGTGTTACTTGGTGTAAGTGTGTGTCTTTGTTACTGGGCATCAGTGTATGCCTTTGTGACTTGGTATCAGTGTATGTCTTTGTTACTTGGTGTCAGTGTATGTCAAAATACTTGGTGCAAGTGTATGTCTTTGTTATTTGGTGTAATTGTCTGTCTTTATTACTTGCTGTCACTGTATGTCTGTGTTACTTGGTGTAAGTGTTTGTCTTTGTTACTTGCTGTAAGTGTATGTCTTTGTTACTTGCTGTCAGTGTATGTCTGTTTTACTTGGTGGAAGTGTGTGTCTGTGTTACTGGGCATCAGTGTATGTCTTTGTGACTTGGTTTCAGTGTATGTCTTTGTAACTTGGTGTCAGTGTATGTCTTTTTTACTGGGTGTAAGTGTGTGTCTACGCTACTGGGTATCAGTGTATGTCTTTGTTACATGGTGTCAGTGTATGTCAAAATACCTGGTTTAAGTGTATGTCTTTGTTACTTGGTGTAATTGTCTGTCTTTGTTACTTGGTGTCGGTGTATGTCTGTGTTACTTGGTGTAAGTGTGTGTCTTTTTTACTGGGTGTAAGTGTGTGTCTGCGCTACTGGGTATCAGTGTATGTCTTTGTTACTTGGTGTCAGTGTATGTCAAAATACTTGGTTTAAGTGTATGTCTTTGTTACTTGGTTTAATTGTCTGTCTTTGTTACTTGGTGTCAGTGTATGTCTGTGTTACTTGGTGTAAGTGTGTGTCTTTGTTACTGGGCATCAGTGTATGTCTTTGTGACTTGGTATCAGTGTATGTCTTTGTGACTTGGTGTCAGTGTATGTCTTTTTTACTTGGTGTCAGTGTGTGTCTTTGTTACTTGGTGTCCGTGTGTGTCTGTATTACTGGGTGTCAGTGGATGTCTTTGATACTTGGTGTAAGTGTATCTGTGTTACTGGGTATCAGTGTCTGTCTTTTTTACTTGGTGTAAGTGTGTGTCTGTGTTACTTGGTGTAAGTGTGTGTCTTTGTTACTTGGTGTAAGTGTATGTCTTTGTTACTTGGTGTAATTGTCTGTCTTTGTTACTTGGTGTCAGTGTATATCTGTGTTACTTGGTGTAAGTGTTTGTCTTTGTTACTTGGTGTAAGTGTATGTCTTTGTTACTTGGTGTAATTGTCTGTCTTTGTTACTTGGTGTCAGTGTATATCTGTGTTACATGGTGTAAGTGTTTGTCCTTGTTACTTGGTGTAAGTGTATGTCTTTGTTACTTGGTGTCAGTGTGTGTCTGTGTTACTGGGCATCAGTGTATGTCTTTGTGACTTGGTGTCAGTGTATGTCTTTGTTACTGGGTGTAACTGTGTGTCTGCGTTACTGGGTATCAGTGTATGTCTTTGTTACTTGGTGTCAGTGTATGTCAAAATACTTGGTGTAAGTGTATGTCTTTGTTACTTGGTGTAATTGTCTGTCTTTGTTACTTGGTGTCAGTGTATGTCTGTTTTACTTGGTGTAAGTGTGTGTTTTTTTCCTGGGCATCAGTGTATGCCTTTGTGACTTGGTATCAGTGTATGTCTTTGTTACTGGGCATCAGTGAATGTCTTTGCGACTTGGTATCAGTGTATGTCTTTGAAACTTGGTGTCAGTGTATATCTGTGTTACTTGGTGTAAGTGTTTGTTTTTGTTACTTGGTGTAAGTGTATGTCTTTGTTACTTGGTGTCAGTGTGTGTCTGTGTTACTGGGCATCAGTGTATGTCTTTGTGACTTGGTGTCAGTGTATGTCTTTTTTACTGGGTGTAACTGTGTGTCTACTTTACTGGGTATCAATGTATGTCTTTGTTACTTGGTGTTAGTGTCTGTCATAATACTTGGTGCAAGTGTCTGTCTTTGTTACTTGGTGTAATTGTCTGTCTTTGTTACTTGGTGTCAGTGTATGTCTGTGTTAATTGGTGTAAGTGTGTGTTTTTCTACTGGGCATCAGTGTCTGCCTTTGTGACTTGGTATCAGTGTATGTCTTTGTTACTTGGTGTCAGTGTATGTCAAAATACTTGGTGTAAATGTATGTCTTTGTTACTTGGTGTCAGTGTATGTCTGTGTTACTTGGTGTAAGTGTGTGTCTTTGTTACTGGGCATCAGTGTATGCCTTTGTGACTTGGTATCAGTGTATGTCTTTGTTACTTGGTGTCAGTGTATGTCAAAATACTTGGTGCAAGTGTATGTCTTTGTTATTTGGTGTAATTGTCTGTCTTTATTACTTGCTGTCAGTGTATGTCTGTGTTACTTGGTGTAAGTGTTTGTCTTTGTTACTTGCTGCAAGTGTATGTCTTTGTTACTTGCTGTCAGTGTATGTCTGTGTTACTTGGTGGAAGTGTGTGTCTGTGTTACTGGGCATCAGTGTATGTCTTTGTGACTTGGTATCAGTGTATGTCTTTGTAACTTGGTGTCAGTGTATGTCTTTTTTACTGGGTGTAAGTGTGTGTCTGCGCTACTGGGTATCAGTTTATGTCTTTGTTACATGGTGTCAGTGTATGTCAAAATACCTGGTTTAAGTGTATGTCTTTGTTACTTGGTGTAATTGTCTGTCTTTGTTACTTGGTGTCGGTGTATGTCTGTGTTACTTCGTGTAAGTGTGTGTCTTTGTTACTGGGCATCAGTGTATGTCTTTGTGACTTGGTGTCAGTGTATGTCTTTGTTATTGGGTGTAACTGTGTGTCTGCGTTACTGGGTATCAGTGTATGTCCTTGTTACTTGGTGTCAGTGTATGTCAAAATACTTCGTGTAAGTGTATGTCTTTGTTACTTGGTGTAATTGTCTGTCTTTGTTACTTGGTGTCAGTGTATGTCTGTGTTACTTGGTGTAAGTGTGTGTTTTTTTCCTGGGCATCAGTGTATGCCTTTGTGACTTGGTATCAGTGTATGTCTTTGTTACTGGGCATCAGTGAATGTCTTTGCGACTTGGTATCAGTGTATGTCTTTGAAACTTGGTGTCAGTGTATATCTGTGTTACTTGGTGTAAGTGTTTGTTTTTGTTACTTGGTGTAAGTGTATGTCTTTGTTACTTGGTGTCAGTGTGTGTCTGTGTTACTGGGCATCAGTGTATGTCTTTGTGACTTGGTGTCAGTGTCTGTCATAATACTTGGTGCAAGTGTCTGTCTTTGTTACTTGGTGTAATTGTCTGTCTTTGTTACTTGGTGTCAGTGTATGTCTGTGTTACTTGGTGTAAGTGTGTGTTTTTCTACTGGGCATCAGTGTCTGCCTTTGTGACTTGGTATCAGTGTATGTCTTTGTTACTTGGTGTCAGTGGATGTCAAAATACTTGGTGTAAATGTATGTCTTTGTTACTTGGTGTCAGTGTATGTCTGTGTTACTTGGTGTAAGTGTGTGTCTTTGTTACTGGGCATCAGTGTATGCCTTTGTGACTTGGTATCAGTGTATGTCTTTGTTACTTGGTGTCAGTGTATGTCAAAATACTTGGTGCAAGTGTATGTCTTTGTTATTTGGTGTAATTGTCTGTCTTTATTACTTGCTGTCAGTGTATGTCTGTGTTACTTGGTGTAAGTGTTTGTCTTTGTTACTTGCTGCAAGTGTATGTCTTTGTTACTTGCTGTCAGTGTATGTCTGTGTTACTTGGTGGAAGTGTGTGTCTGTGTTACTGGGCATCAGTGTATGTCTTTGTGACTTGGTATCAGTGTATGTCTTTGTAACTTGGTGTCAGTGTATGTCTTTTTTACTGGGTGTAAGTGTGTGTCTGCGCTACTGGGTATCAGTGTATGTCTTTGTTACATGGTGTCAGTGTATGTCAAAATACCTGGTTTAAGTGTATGTCTTTGTTACTTGGTGTAATTGTCTGTCTTTGTTACTTGGTGTCGGTGTATGTCTGTGTTACTTGGTGTAAGTGTGTGTCTTTGTTACTGGGCATCAGTGTATGTCTTTGTGACTTGGTATCAGTGTATGTCTTTTTAACTGGGTGTCAGTGTGTGTCTGTGTTACTTGTTGTCAGTGCATGTCTTTGTTACTGGGTGTCAGTGTGTGTTTGCTTGTGATACTGAATTTCAGTGTGTGTCTGCGGCACTCGGTGTCAGTATTTAGTTTAGTTTGGAGATCCAGCACATAAACAGGCCCTTCGGCCCACCGAGTCTGTGCCGACCATCAACAACCCATTTATACGAATCCTTCACTAATCCCGTATTCCAATCACATCCCCACCTATCCCTATATATTTCGCTACCACCTACCTATACTGGGGACAATCTATGATGGCCAATTAACCAATCAACCTGCAAGTCTTTGGCATGTGGGAGGAAACCGGAGCACCGGGAGGATACCCACGCAGACACAGGGAGAACTTGCAAATTCCGCACAGGCAGTACCCAGAATCGAACCCGTGTCCCTGGAGCGGTGAGGTTGCGGTGCGAACCAATGCGCCAATGTGCCCCACCCCCCGCAGTGTGTGCTGTGTTACTGGGTATCAGTGTATGTCTTTGTTACTTGTTGTCAGTGTATGTCAAAATACCTGGTTTAAGTGTATGTCTTTGTTACTTGATGTAATTGTCTGTCTTTGTTACTTGGTGTCAGTGTATGTTTGTGTTACTTGGTGTAAATGTGTGTCTTTGTTACTTGGTGTTAGTGTATGTCTTTGTTGCTTGGTATCAGTGTATGTCTTTGTTACTTGGTGTCACTGTATGTCTGTGTTACTTGGGGTCAGTGTGTTTGTTTGTGTTACTGGGTGTCAGTGTGTTTCTGTGTTACTTGATGTAATTGTGTGTCTTTGTTACTTGGTGTCCGTGTGTGTCTGTGTTACTGGGTGTCAGTGCACGTCTTTGTTACTGGGTGTCAGTGAATGTCTTTGTTACTTGGTGTGAGTGTATGTCTTTGTTACTTGGTGTCAGTGTGTGTCTGTGTTACAGGGTATCAGTGTCTGTCTTTTTTACTTGGTGTGAGTGTATGTCTTTGTTACTTGGGGTAATTGTCTTTCTTTGTTACTTGGTGTCAGTGTGTGTCTTTGTTACTTGGTGTCAGTGTGTGTCTGTGTAACTGGGTATCAGTGTATGTCTTTGTTACATGGTATCAGTGTATGTCAAAATACTTGGTGTAAGTGTATGTCTTTGTTACTTGGTGTAATTGTCTGTCTTTGTTACTTGGTGTCAGTGTATGTCTGTGTTACCTGGTGTAAGTGTGTGTCTTTGTTACTGGGCATCAGTGTATGCCTTTGTGACTTGGTATCAGTGTATGTCTTTGTTACTTGGTGTCAGTGTATGTCAAAATACTTGGTGTAAGTGTATGTCTTTGTTACTTGGTGTAATTCTCTGTCTTTGTTACTTGGTGTCAGTGTATATCTGTGTTACTTGGTGTAAGTGTTTGTCCTTGTTACTTGGTGTAAGTGTATGTCTTTGTTACTTGGTGTCAGTGTGTGTCTGTGTTACTGGGCATCAGGGTATGTCTTTGTGACTTGGTGTCAGCGTATGTCTTTGTTACTGGGTGTAACTGTGGGTCTGCGTTACTGGGTATCAGTGTATGTCTTTGTTACTTGGTGTCAGTGTATGTCAAAATACTTGGTGTAAGTGTATGTCTTTGTTACTTGGTGTAATTGTCTGTCTTTGTTACTTGGTGTCAGTGTATGTCTGTGTTACTTGGTGTAAGTGTGTGTTTTTTTCCTGGGCATCAGTGTATGCCTTTGAGACTTGGTATCAGTGTATGTCTTTGTTACTGGGCATCAGTGAATGTCTTTGCGACTTGGTATCAGTGTATGTCTTTGAAACTTGGTGTCAGTGTATATCTGTGTTACTTGGTGTAAGTGTTTGTCTTTGTTACTTGGTGGAAGTGTATGTCTTTGTTACTTGGTGTCAGAGTGTGTCTGTGTTACTGGGCATCAGTGTATGTCTTTGTGACTTGGTGTCAGTGTATGTCTTTTTTACTGGGTGTAACTGTGTGTCTACTTTACTGGGTATCAGTGTATGTCTTTGTTACTTGGTGTCAGTGTCTGTCATAAAAGTTGGTGCAAGTGTATGTCATTGTTACTTGGTGTAATTGTCTGTCTTTGTTACTTGGTGTCAGTGTATGTCTGTGTTACTTGGTGTAAGTGTGTGTTTTTTTTACTGGGCATCAGTGTATGCCTTTGTGACTTGGTATCAGTGTATGTCTTTGTTACTTGGTGTCAGTGTATGTCAAAATACTTGGTGTAAATGTATGTCTTTGTTACTTGGTGTAATTGTCTGTCTTTGTTACTTGGTGTCAGTGTGTATCTGTGTTACTTGGTGTAAGTGTTTGTCTTTGTTACTTGGTGTCAGTGTATGTCTTTGTTACTTGGTGTCAGTGTGTGTCTGTGTTACTGGGCATCAGTGTATGTCTTTGTGACTTGGTGTCAGTGTATGTCTTTTTTACTGGGTGTAAGTGTGTGTCTGCGCTACTGGGTATCAGTGTATGTCTTTGTTACTTGGTGTCAGTGTATGTCAAAATACTTGGTTTAAGTGTATGTCTTTGTTACTTGGTGTAATTGTCTGTCTTTGTTACTTGGTGTCAGTGTATGTCTGTGTTACTTGGTGTAAGTGTGTGTCTTTGTTACTGGGCATCAGTGTATGTCTTTGTGACTTGGTATCAGTGTATGTCTTTGTGACTTGGTGTCAGTGTATGTCTTTTTTACTTGGTGTCAGTGTGTGTCTTTGTTACTTGGTGTCCGTGTGTGTCTGTGTTACTGGGTGTCAGTGGATGTCTTTGTTACTTGGTGTAAGTGTGTCTGTGTTACTGGGTATCAGTGTCTGTCTTTTTTACTTGGTGTAAGTGTGTGTCTGTGTTACTTGGTGTAAGTGTGTGTCTTTGTTACTTGGTGTAAGTGTATGTCTTTGTTACTTGGTGTAATTGTCTGTCTTTGTTACTTGGTGTCAGTGTATATCTGTGTTACTTGGTGTAAGTGTATGTCTTTGTTACTTGGTGTAATTGTCTGTCTTTGTTACTTGGTGTCAGTGTATATCTGTGTTACTTGGTGTAAGTGTTTGTCTTTGTTACTTGGTGTAATTGTCTGTCTTTGTTACTTCGTGTCAGTGTATATCTGTGTTACCTGGTGTAAGTGTTTGTCTTTGTTACTTGGTGTAAGTGTTTGTCTTTGTTACTTGGTGTCAGTGCATGTCTTTTTTACTTGGTGTCAGTGTGTGTCTTTGTTACTTGGTGTCCGTGTGTGTCTGTGTTACTGGGTGTCAGTGGATGTCTTTGTTACTTGGTGTAAGTGTGTCTGTGTTACTGGGTATCAGTGTCTGTCTTTTTTACTTGGTCTAAGTGTGTGTCTGTGTTACTTGGTGTAAGTGTGTGTCTTTGTTACTTGGTGTAAGTGTATGTCTTTGTTACTTGGTGTAATTGTCTGTCTTTGTTACTTGGTGTCAGTGTATATCTGTGTTACTTGGTGTAATTGTCTGTCTTTGTTACTTGGTGTCAGTGTATATCTGTGTTACTTGGTGTAAGTGTTTGTCCTTGTTACTTGGTGTAAGTGTATGTCTTTGTTACTTGGTGTCAGTGTGTGTCTGTGTTACTGGGCATCAGTGTATGTCTTTGTGACTTGGTGTCAGTGTATGTCTTTGTTACTGGGTGTAACTGTGTGTCTGCGTTACTGGGTATCAGTGTATGTCTTTGTAACTTGGTGTCAGTGTATGTCAAAATACTTGGTGTAAGTGTATGTCTTTGTTACTTGGTGCAATTGTCTGTCTTTGTTACTTGGTGTCAGTGTATGTCTGTGTTACTTGGTGTAAGTGTGTGTTTTTTTCCTGGGCATCAGTGTATGCCTTTGTGACTTGGTATCAGTGTATGTCTTTGTTACTGGGCATCAGTGAATGTCTTTGCGACTTGGTATCAGTGTATGTCTTTGAAACTTGGTGTCAGTGTATATCTGTGTTACTTGGTGTAATTGTTTGTCTTTGTTACTTGGTGTAAGTGTATGTCTATGTGACTTGGTGTCAGTGTGTGTCTGTGTTACTGGGCATCAGTGAATGTCTTTGTGACTTGGTGTCAGTGTATGTATTTTTTACTGGGTGTAACTGTGTGTCTACGTTACTGGGTATCAGTGTATGTCTTTGTTACTTGGTGTCAGTGTCTGTCATAATACTTGGTGCAAGTGTATGTCTTTGTTACTTGGTGTAATTGTCTGTCTTTGTTACTTGGTGTCAGTGTATGTCTGTGTTACTTGGTGTCAGTGTATGTCAAAATACTTGGTGCAAGTGTATGTCTTTGTTACTTGGTGTAATTGTCTGTCTTTGTGACTTGGTATCAGTGTATGTCTTTGTTACTTGGTGTCAGTGTATGTCAAAATACTTGGTGTAAGTGTACGTCTTTGTTACTTGGTGTAATTGTCTGTCTTTGTTACTTGGTGTCAGTGTATATCTGTGTTACATGGTGTAAGTGTTTGTCCTTGTTACTTGGTGTAAGTGTATGTCTTTGTTACTTGGTGTCAGTGTGTGTCTGTGTTACTGGACATCAGTGTATGTCTTTGTGACTTGGTGTCAGTGTATGTCTTTGTTACTGGGTGTAACTGTGTGTCTGCGTTACTGGGTATTAGTGTATGTCTTTGTTACTTAGTGTCAGTGTATGTCAAAATACTTGGTGTAAGTGTATGTCTTTGTTACTTGGTGTAATTGTCTGTCTTTGTTACTTGGTGTCAGTGTATGTCTGTGTTACTTGGTGTAAGTGTGTGTTTTTTTCCTGGGCATCAGTGTATGCCTTTGTGACTTGGTATCAGTGTATGTCTTTGTTACTGGGCATCAGTGAATGTCTTTGTGACTTGGTATCAGTGTATGTCTTTGTTACTTGGTGTAATTGTCTGTCTTTGTTACTTGGTGTCAGTGTGTATCTGTGTTACTTGGTGTAAGTGTTTGTCTTTGTTACTTGGTGTCAGTGTATGTCTTTGTTACTTGGTGTCAGTGTGTGTCTGTGTTACTGGGCATCAGTGTATGTCTTTGTGACTTGGTGTCAGTGTATGTCTTTTTTACTGGGTGTAAGTGTATGTTTTTGTTACTGGGTATCAGTGTATGTCTTTGTTACTTGGTGTCAGTGTATGTCAAAATACTTGGTTTAAGTGTATGTCTTTGTTACTTGGTGTAATTGTCTGTCTTTCTTACTTGGTGTCAGTGTATGTCTGTGTTACTTGGTGTAAGTGTGTGTCTTTGTTACTGGGCATCAGTGTATGTCTTTGTGACTTGGTATCAGTGTATGTCTTCGTGACTTGGTGTCAGTGTATGTCTTTTTTACTTGGTGTCAGTGTGTGTCTTTGTTACTTGGTGTCCGTGTGTGTCTGTGTTACTGGGTGTCAGTGGATGTCTTTGTTACTTGGTGTAAGTGTGTCTGTGTTACTGGGTATCAGTGTCTGTCTTTTTTACTTGGTGTAAGTGTGTGTCTGTGTTACTTGGTGTAAGTGTGTGTCTTTGTTACTTGGTGTAAGTGTATGTCTTTGTTACTTGGTGTAATTGTCTGTCTTTGTTACTTGGTGTCAGTGTATGTCTGTGTTACTTGGTGTAAGTGTTTGTCCTTGTTACTTGGTGTAAGTGTATGTCTTTGTTACTTGGTGTCAGTGTGTGTCTGTGTTACTGGGCATCAGTGTATGTCTTTGTGACTTGGTGTCAGTGTATGTCTTTGTTACTGGGTGTAACTGTGTGTCTGCGTTACTGGGTGTCAGTGCATGTCTTTGTTACTTGGTGTCAGTGTATGTCAAAATACTTGGTGTAAGTGTATGTCTTTGTTACTTGGTGTAATTGTCTGTCTTTGTTACTTGGTGTCAGTGTATGTCTGTGTTACTTGGTGCAAGTGTGTGTTTTTTTCCTGGGCATCAGTGTATGCCTTTGTGACTTGGTATCAGTGTATGTCTTTGTTACTGGGCATCAGTGAATGTCTTTGCGACTTGGTATCAGTGTATGTCTTTGAAACTTGGTGTCAGTGTATATCTGTGTTACTTGGTGTAAGTGTTTGTCTTTGTTACTTGGTGTAAGTGTATGTCTTTGTTACTTGGTGTCAGTGTGTGTCTGTGTTACTGGGCATCAGTGTATGTCTTTGTGACTTGGTGTCAGTGTATGTCTTTTTTACTGGGTGTAACTGTGTGTCTACTTTACTGGGTATCAGTGTATGTCTTTGTTACTTGGTGTCAGTGTCTGTCATAATACTTGGTGCAAGTGTATGTCTTTGTTACTTGGTGTAATTGTCTGTCTTTGTTACTTGGTGTCAGTGTATGTCTGTGTTACTTGGTGTAAGTGTGTGTTTTTTTACTGGGCATCAGTGTATGCCTTTGTGACTTGGTATCAGTGTATGTCTTTGTTACTTGGTGTCAGTGTATGTCAAAATACTTGGTGTAAATGTATGTCTTTGTTACTTGGTGTCCGTGTGTGTCTGTGTTACTGGGTGTCAGTGGATGTCTTTGTTACTTGGTGTAAGTGTGTCTGTGTTACTGGGTATCAGTGTCTGTCTTTTTTACTTGGTGTAAGTGTGTGTCTGTGTTACTTGGTGTAAGTGTGTGTCTTTGTTACTTGGTGTAAGTGTATGTCTTTGTTACTTGGTGTAATTGTCTGTCTTTGTTACTTGGTGTCAGTGTATATCTGTGTTACTTGGTGTAAGTGTTTGTCTTTGTTACTTGGTGTAAGTGTATGTCTTTGTTACTTGGTGTAATTGTCTGTCTTTGTTACTTGGTGTCAGTGTATATCTGTGTTACTTGGTGAAAGTGTTTGTCTTTGTTACTTGGTGTAATTGTCTGTCTTTGTTACTTGGTGTCAGTGTATATCTGTGTTACTTGGTGTAAGTGTTTGTCTTTGTTACTTGGTGTAAGTGTTTGTCTTTGTTACTTGGTGTCAGTGCATGTCTTTTTTACTTGGTGTCAGTGTGTGTCTTTGTTACTTGGTGTCCGTGTGTGTCTGTGTTACTGGGGGTCAGTGGATGTCTTTGTTACTTGGTGTAAGTGTGTCTGTGTTACTGGGTATCAGTGTCTGTCTTTTTTACTTGGTCTAAGTGTGTGTCTGTGTTACTTGGTGTAAGTGTGTGTCTTTGTTACTTGGTGTAAGTGTATGTCTTTGTTACTTGGTGTAATTGTCTGTCTTTGTTACTTGGTGTCAGTGTATATCTGTGTTACTTGGTGTAATTGTCTGTCTTTGTTACTTGGTGTCAGTGTATATCTGTGTTACTTGGTGTAAGTGTTTGTCCTTGTTACTTGGTGTAAGTGTATGTCTGTGTTACTTGGTGTCAGTGTGTGTCTGTGTTACTGGGCAGCAGTGTATGTCTTTGTGACTTGGTGTCAGTGTATGTCTTTGTTACTGGGTGTAACTGTGTGTCTGCGTTACTGAGTATCAGTGTATGTCTTTGTTACTTGGTGTCAGTGTATGTCAAAGTACTTGGTGTAAGTGTATGTCTTTGTTACTTGGTGTAATTGTCTGTCTTTGTTACTTGGTGTCAGTGTATGTCTGTGTTACTTGGTGTAAGTGTGTGTTTTTTTCCTGGGCATCAGTGTATGCCTTTGTGACTTGGTATCAGTGTATATCTGTGTTACTTGGTGTAATTGTTTGTCTTTGTTACTTGGTGTAAGTGTATGTCTTTGTTACTTGGTGTCAGTGTGTGTCTGTGTTACTGGGCATCAGTGAATGTCTTTGTGACTTGGTGTCAGTGTATGTATTTTTTACTGGGTGTAACTGTGTGTCTACGTTACTGGGTATCAGTGTATGTCTTTGTTACTTGGTGTCAGTGTCTGTCATAATACTTGGTGCAAGTGTATGTCTTTGTTACTTGGTGTAATTGTCTGTCTTTGTTACTTGGTGTCAGTGTATGTCTGTCTTACTTGGTGTAAGTTTGTGTCTTTGTTACTGGGCATCAGTGTATGCCTTTGTGACTTGGTATCAGTGTATGTCTTTGTTACTTGGTGTCAGTGTATGTCAAAATACTTGGTGTAAGTGTACGTCTTTGTTACTTGGTGTAATTGTCTGTCTTTGTTACTTGGTGTCAGTGTATATCTGTGTTACTTGGTGTAAGTGTTTGTCCTTGTTACTTGGTGTAAGTGTATGTCTTTGTTACTTGGTGTCAGTGTGTGTCTGTGTTACTGGGCATCAGTGTATGTCTTTGTGACTTGGTGTCAGTGTATGTCTTTGTTACTGGGTGTAACTGTGTGTCTGCGTTACTGGGTATTAGTGTATGTCTTTGTTACTTGGTGTCAGTGTATGTCAAAATACTTGGTGTAAGTGTATGTCTTTGTTACTTGGTGTAATTGTCTGTCTTTGTTACTTGGTGTCAGTGTATGTCTGTGTTACTTGGTGTAAGTGTGTGTTTTTTTCCTGGGCATCAGTGTATGCCTTTGTGACTTGGTATCAGTGTATGTCTTTGTTACTGGGCATCAGTGAATGTCTTTGCGACTTGGTATCAGTGTATGTCTTTGAAACTTGGTGTCAGTGTATATCTGTGTTACTTGGTGTAAGTGTTTGTCTTTGTTACTTGGTGTAAGTGTATGTCTTTGTTACTTGGTGTCAGTGTGTGTCTGTGTTACTGGGCATCAGTGTATGTCTTTGTGACTTGGTGTCAGTGTATGTCTTTTTTACTGGGTGTAACTGTGTGTCTACTTTACTGGGTATCAGTGTATGTCTTTGTTCCTTGGTGTCAGTGTCTGTCATAACACTTGGTGCAAGTGTATGTCTTTGTTACTTGGTGTAATTGTCTGTCTTTGTTACTTGGTGTCAGTGTATTTCTGTGTTACTTGGTGTAAGTGTGTGTTTTTTTACTGGGCATCAGTGTATGCCTTTGTGACTTGGTATCAGTGTATGTCTTTGTTACTTGGTGTAATTGTCTGTCTTTGTTACTTGGTGTCAGTGTGTATCTGTGTTACTTGGTGTAAGTGTTTGTCTTTGTTACTTGGTGTCAGTGTATGTCTTTGTTACTTGGTGTCAGTGTGTGTCTGTGTTACTGGGCATCAGTGTATGTCTTTGTGACTTGGTGTCAGTGTATGTCTTTTTTACTGGGTGTAAGTGTGTGTCTGCGCTACTGGGTATCAGTGTATGTCTTTGTTACTTGGTGTCAGTGTATGTCAAAATACTTGGTTTAAGTGTATGTCTTTGTTACTTGGTGTAATTGTCTGTCTTTGTTACTTGGTGTCAGTGTATGTCTGTGTTACTTGGTGTAAGTGTGTGTCTTTGTTACTGGGCATCAGTGTATGTCTTTGTGACTTGGTATCAGTGTATGTCTTTGTGACTTGGTGTCAGTGTATGTCTTTTTTACTTGGTGTCAGTGTGTGTCTTTGTTACTTGGTGTCCGTGTGTGTCTGTGTTACTGGGTGTCAGTGGATGTCTTTGTTACTTGGTGTAAGTGTGTCTGTGTTACTGGGTATCAGTGTCTGTCTTTTTTACTTGGTGTAAGTGTGTGTCTGTGTTACTTGGTGTAAGTGTGTGTCTTTGTTACTTGGTGTAAGTGTATGTCTTTGTTACTTGGTGTAATTGTCTGTCTTTGTTACTTGGTGTCAGTGTATATCTGTGTTACTTGGTGTAAGTGTTTGTCCTTGTTACTTGGTGTAAGTGTATGTCTTTGTTACTTGGTGTCAGTGTGTGTCTGTGTTACTGGGCATCAGTGTATGTCTTTGTGACTTGGTGTCAGTGTATGTCTTTGTTACTGGGTGTAACTGTGTGTCTGCGTTACTGGGTGTCAGTGCATGTCTTTGTTACTTGGTGTCAGTGTATGTCAAAATACTTGGTGTAAGTGTATGTCTTTGTTACTTGGTGTAATTGTCTGTCTTTGTTACTTGGTGTCAGTGTATGTCTGTGTTACTTGGTGTAAGTGTGTGTTTTTTTCCTGGGCATCAGTGTATGCCTTTGTGACTTGGTATCAGTGTATGTCTTTGTTACTGGGCATCAGTGAACGTCTTTGCGACTTGGTATCAGTGTATGTCTTTGAAACTTGGTGTCAGTGTATATCTGTGTTACTTGGTGTAAGTGTTTGTCTTTGTTACTTGGTGTAAGTGTATGTCTTTGTTACTTGGTGTCAGTGTGTGTCTGTGTTACTGGGCATCAGTGTATGTCTTTGTGACTTGGTGTCAGTGTATGTCTTTTTTACTGGGTGTAACTGTGTGTCTACTTTACTGGGTATCAGTGTATGTCTTTGTTACTTGGTGTCATTGTCTGTCATAATACTTGGTGCAAGTGTATGTCTTTGTTACTTGGTGTAATTGTCTGTCTTTGTTACTTGGTGTCAGTGTATGTCTGTGTTACTTGGTGTAAGTGTGTGTTTTTTTACTGGGCATCAGTGTATGCCTTTGTGACTTGGTATCAGTGTATGTCTTTGTTACTTGGTGTCAGTGTATGTCAAAATACTTGGTGTAAATGTATGTCTTTGTTAAGTGGTGTAATTGTCTGTCTTTGTTACTTGGTGTCAGTGTGTATCTGTGTTACTTGGTGTAAGTGTTTGTCTTTGTTACTTGGTGTCAGTGTATGTCTTTGTTACTTGGTGTCAGTGTGTGTCTGTGTTACTGGGCATCAGTGTATGTCTTTGTGACTTGGTGTCAGTGTATGTCTTTTTTACTGGGTGTAAGTGTGTGTCTGCGCTACTGGGTATCAGTGTATGTCTTTGTTACTTGGAGTCAGTGTATGTTAAAATACTTGGTTTAAGTGTATGTCTTTGTTACTTGGTGTAATTGTCTGTCTTTGTTACTTGGTGTCAGTGTATGTCTGTGTTACTTGGTGTAAGTGTGTGTCTATGTTACTGGGCATCAGTGTATGTCTTTGTGACTTGGTATCAGTGTATGTCTTTGTGACTTGGTGTCAGTGTATGTCTTTTTTACTTGGTGTCAGTGTGTGTCTTTGTTACTTGGTGTCCGTGTGTGTCTGTGTTACTGGGTGTCAGTGGATGTCTTTGTTACTTGGTGTAAGTGTGTCTGTGTTACTGGGTATCAGTGTCTGTCTTTTTTACTTGGTGTAAGTGTGTGTCTGTGTTACTTGGTGTAAGTGTGTGTCTTTGTTACTTGGTGTAAGTGTATGTCTTTGTTACTTGGTGAAATTGTCTGTCTTTGTTACTTGGTGTCAGTGTATATCTGTGTTACTTGGTGTAAGTGTTTGTCTTTGTTACTTGGTGTAAGTGTATGTCTTTGTTACTTGGTGTAATTGTCTGTCTTTGTTACTTGGTGTCAGTGTATATCTGTGTTACTTGGTGTAAGTGTTTGTCCTTGTTACTTGGTGTAAGTGTATGTCTTTGTTACTTGGTGTCAGTGTGTGTCTGTGTTACTGGGCATCAGTGTATGTCTTTGTGACTTGGTGTCAGTGTATGTCTTTGTTACTGGGTGTAACTGTGTGTCTGCGTTACTGGGTATCAGTGTATGTCTTTGTTACTTGGTGTCAGTGTCTGTCATAATACTTGGTGCAAGTGTCTGTCTTTGTTACTTGGTCTAATTGTCTGTCTTTGTTACTTGGTGTCAGTGTATGTCTGTGTTACTTGGTGTAAGTGTGTGTTTTTTTACTGGGCATCAGTGTATGCCTTTGTGACTTGGTATCAGTGTATGTCTTTGTTACTTGGTGTCAGTGTATGTCAAAATACTTGGTGTAAATGTATGTCTTTGTTACTTGGTGTAATTGTCTGTCTTTGTTACTTGGTGCCAGTGTGTATCTGTGATACTTGGTGTAAGTGTTTGTCTTTGTTACTTGGTGTCAGTGTATGTCTTTGTTACTTGGTGTCAGTGTGTGTCTGTGTTACTGGGCATCAGTGTATGTCTTTGTGACTTGGTGTCAGTGTATGTCTTTTTTACTTGGTGTAAGTGTTTGTCTTTGTTACTTGGTGTCAGTGTATGTCTGTGTTACTTGGTGTAAGTGTGTGTCTTTGTTACTGGGCATCAGTGTATGTCTTTGTGACTTGGTATCAGTGTATGTCTTTGTGACTTGGTGTCAGTGTATGTCTTTTTTACTTGGTGTCAGTGTGTGTCTTTGTTACTTGGTGTCCGTGTGTGTCTGTGTTACTGGGTGTCAGTGGATGTCTTTGTTACTTGGTGTAAGTGTGTCTGTGTTACTGGGTATCAGTGTCTGTCTTTTTTACTTGGTGTAAGTGTGTGTCTGTGTTACTTGGTGTAAGTGTGTGTCTTTGTTACTTGGTGTAAGTGTATGTCTTTGTTACTTGGTGTAATTGTCTGTTTTTGTTACTTGGTGTCAGTGTATATCTGTGTTACTTGGTGTAAGTGTTTGTCTTTGTTACTTGGTGTAAGTGTATGTCTTTGTTACTTGGTGTCAGTGTGTGTCTGTGTTACTGGGCATCAGTGCATGTCTTTGTGACTTGGTGTCAGTGCATGTCTTTGTTACTGGGTGTAACTGTGTGTCTGCGTTACTGGGTATCAGTGTATGTCTTTGTTACTTGGTGTCAGTGTATGTCAAAATACTTGGTGTAAGTGTATGTCTTTGTTACTTGGTGTAATTGTCTGTCTTTGTTACTTGGTGTCAGTGTATGTCTGTGTTACTTGGTGTAAGTGTGTGTTTTTTTCCTGGGCATCAGTGTATGCCTTTGTGACTTGGTATCAGTGTATGTCTTTGTTACTGGGCATCAGTGAATGTCTTTGCGACTTGGTATCAGTGTATGTCTTTGAAACTTGGTGTCAGTGTATATCTGTGTTACTTGGTGTAAGTGTTTGTCTTTGTTACTTGGTGGAAGTGTATGTCTTTGTTACTTGGTGTCAGTGTATGTCTTTTTTACTTGGTGTCAGTGTGTGTCTTTGTTACTTGGTGTCCGTGTGTGTCTGTGTTACTGGGTGTCAGTGGATGTCTTTGTTACTTGGTGTAAGTGTGTCTGTGTTACTGGGTATCAGTGTCTGTCTTTTTTACTTGGTGTAAGTGTGTGTCTGTGTTACTTGGTGTAAGTGTGTGTCTTTGTTACTTGGTGTAAGTGTATGTCTTTGTTACTTGGTGTAATTGTCTGTTTTTGTTACTTGGTGTCAGTGTATATCTGTGTTACTTGGTGTAAGTGTTTGTCTTTGTTACTTGGTGTAAGTGTATGTCTTTGTTACTTGGTGTCAGTGTGTGTCTGTGTTACTGGGCATCAGTGTATGTCTTTGTGACTTGGTGTCAGTGTATGTCTTTGTTACTGGGTGTAACTGTGTGTCTGCGTTACTGGGTATCAGTGTATGTCTTTGTTACTTGGTGTCAGTGTATGTCAAAATACTTGGTGTAAGTGTATGTCTTTGTTACTTGGTGTAATTGTCTGTCTTTGTTACTTGGTGTCAGTGTATGTCTGTGTTACTTGGTGTAAGTGTGTGTTTTTTTCCTGGGCATCAGTGTATGCCTTTGTGACTTGGTATCAGTGTATGTCTTTGTTACTGGGCATCAGTGAATGTCTTTGCGACTTGGTATCAGTGTATGTCTTTGAAACTTGGTGTCAGTGTATATCTGTGTTACTTGGTGTAAGTGTTTGTCTTTGTTACTTGGTGGAAGTGTATGTCTTTGTTACTTGGTGTCAGTGTGTGTCTGTGTTACTGGGCATCAGTGTATGTCTTTGTGACTTGGTGTCAGTGTATGTCTTTTTTACTGGGTGTAACTGTGTGTCTACGTTACTGGGTATCAGTGTATGTCTTTGTTACTTGGTGTCAGTGTCTGTCATAATACTTGGTGCAAGTGTATGTCTTTGTTACTTGGTGTAATTGTCTGTCTTTGTTACTTGGTGTCAGTGTATGTCTGTGTTACTTAGTGTAAGTGTGTGTTTTTTTACTGGACATCAGTGTATGCCTTTGTGACTTGGTATCAGTGTATGTCTTTGTTACTTGGTGTCAGTGTATGTCAAAATACTTGGTGTAAATGTATGTCTTTGTTACTTGGTGTAATTGTCTGTCTTTGTTACTTGGTGTCAGTGTGTATCTGTGTTACTTGGTGTAAGTGTTTGTCTTTGTTACTTGGTTTCAGTGTATGTCTTTGTTACTTGGTGTCAGTGTGTGTCTGTGTTACTGGGCATCATTGTATGACTTTGTGACTTGGTGTCAGTGTATGTCTTTTTTACTGGGTGTAAGTGTGTGTCTGCGCTACTGGGTATCAGTGTATGTCTTTGTTACTTGGTGTCAGTGTATGTCAAAATACTTGGTTTAAGTGTATGTCTTTGTTACTTGGTGTAATTGTCTGTCTTTGTTACTTGGTGTCAGTGTATGTCTTTGTGACTTGGTATCAGTGTATGTCTTTGTGACTTGGTGTCAGTGTAGGTCTTTTTTACTTGGTGTCAGTGTGTGTCTTTGTTACTTGGTGTCCGTGTGTGTCTGTGTTAGTGGGTGTCAGTGGTTGTCTTTGTTACTTGGTGTAAGTGTGTCTGTGTTACTGGGTATCAGTGTCTGTCTTTTTTACTTGGTGTAAGTGTGTGTCTGTGTTACTTGGTGTAAGTGTGTGTCTTTGTTACTTGGTGTAAGTGTATGTCTTTGTTACTTGGTGTCAGTGTATATCTGTGTTACTTGGTGTAAGTGTTTCTCTTTGTTACTTGGTGTAAGTGTATGTCTTTGTTACTTGGTGTCAGTGTGTGTCTGTGTTACTGGGTGTAACTGTGTGTCTGCGTTACTGGGTATCAGTGTAAGTCTTTGTTACTTGGTGTCAGTGTATGTCAAAATACTTGGTGTAGGTGTATGTCTTTGTTACTTGGTGTAATTGTCTGTCTTTGTTACTTGGTGTCAGTGTATGTCTGTGTTACTTGATGTAAGTGTGTGTTTTTTTACTGGGCATCAGTGTATGCCTTTGTGACTTGGTATCAGTGTATGTCTTTGTTACTTGGTGTCAGTGTATGTCAAAATACTTGGTGTAAGTGTATGTCTTTGTTACTTGGTGTAATTGTCTGTCTTTGTTACTTGGTGTCAGTGTATATCTGTGTTACTTGGTGTAAGTGTTTGTCTTTGCTACTTGGTGTCAGTGTATGTCTTTGTTACTTGGTGTCAGTGTGTGTCTGCGTTACTGGGCATCAGTGTATGTCTTTGTGACTTGGTATCAGTGTATGTCTTTGTAACTTGGTGTCATTGTATGTCTTTTTTACTGGGTGTAAGTGTGTGTCTGCGCTACTGGGTATCAGTGTATGTCTTTGTTACTTGGTGTCAGTGTATGTCAAAATACTTGGTTTAAGTGTATGTCTTTGTTACTTGGTGTAATTGTCTGTCTTTGTTACTTGGTCTCAGTGTATGTCTGTGTTACTTGGTGTAAGTGTGTGTCTTTGTTACTAGGCATCAGTGTATGTCTTTGTGACTTGGTATCAGTGTATGTCTTTGTGACTTGGTGTCAGTGTATGTCTTTTTTACTGGGTGTCAGTGTATGTCTTTGTTACTTGGTGTCCGTGTGTGTCTGTTACTGGGTGTCAGTGTATGTCTTTGTTACTTGGTGTAAGTGTGTCTGTGTTACTGGGTATCAGTGTCTGTCTTTTTTACTTGGTGTAAGTGTGTGTCTGTGTTACTTGGTGTAAGTGTGTGTCTTTGTTACTTGGTGTAAGTGTATGTCTTTTTTACTTGGTATCAGTGTATGTCTTTGTTACTTCGTGGCAGTGTGTGTCTGTGTTACTTGGTGTAAGTGTGTGTCTTTCTTACTTGGTGTCCGTGTGTGTCTGTGTTATTGGGTGTCAGTGTATATCTTTGTTACTGGGTGTCAGTGTATGTCTTTGTTACTTGCTGTAAGTGCGTGTCTGTGGTACTGGGTATCAGTGTCTGTCTTTTTTACTTGGTGTAAGTGTGTGTCTGTGTTACTGGGTATCAGTGTATGACTTTGTGACTTGGTGTCAGTGTATGTCTTTTTTCCTGGGTGTCCGTGTGTGTCTGTGTTACTGGGTGTCAATGTATGTCTTTGTTACTGGGTGTCAGAGTCTGTCTTTGTTACTAGGTGCAAGTGTGTGTCTGTGTTACTGGCTATCAGTGTCTGTCTTTTTTACTTGGTGTAAGTGTGTGTCTGTGTTACTGGGTATCAGTGCATGTTTTTGTTACTTGGTGTCAGTGTATGTCTGTGTTACTTGGTGTTAGCGTGTGTCTGTGTTACTGGGTATCAGTGCATGTCTTTGTTACTTGGTGTCAGTGGATGTCAAAATACTTGGTGTAAGTGTATGTCTTTGTTACTTGGTGTAATTGTATGTCTTTGTTACTTGGTGTCAGTGTAGGTCTGTGTTACTTGGTGAAAGTGTGTGTCTTTGTTACTTGGTGTAAGTGTATGACTTTGTTACTTGGTATCAGTGTATGTCTGTGTTACTTGGTGTAAGTGTGTGTCTTTGTTACTGGGCATCAGTGTATGCCTTTGTGACTTGGTATCAGTGTATGTCTTTGTTACTTGGTGTCAGTGGATGTCAAAATACCTGGTGTAAGTGTATGTCTTTGTTACTTGGTGTAAGTGTTTGTCTTTGCTACTTGGTGTCAGTGTATGTCTTTGTTACTTGGTGTCAGTGTGTGTCTGCGTTACTGGGCATCAGTGTATGTCTTTGTGACTTGGTATCAGTGTATGTCTTTGTAACTTGGTGTCATTGTATGTCTTTTTTACTGGGTGTAAGTGTGTGTCTGCGCTACTGGGTATCAGTGTATGTCTTTGTTACTTGGTGTCAGTGTATGTCAAAATACTTGGTTTAAGTGTATGTCATTGTTACTTGGTGTAATTGTCTGTCTTTGTTACTTGGTCTCAGTGTATGTCTGTGTTACTTGGTGTAAGTGTGTGTCTTTGTTACTAGGCATCAGTGTATGTCTTTGTGACTTGGTATCAGTGTATGTCTTTGTGACTTGGTGTCAGTGTATGTCTTTTTTACTGGGTGTCAGTGTATGTCTTTGTTACTTGGTGTCCGTGTGTGTCTGTTACTGGGTGTCAGTGTATGTCTTTGTTACTTGGTGTAAGTGTGTCTGTGTTACTGGGTATCAGTGTCTGTCTTTTTTACTTGGTGTAAGTGTGTGTCTGTGTTACTTGGTGTAAGTGTGTGTCTTTGTTACTTGGTGTAAGTGTATGTCTTTTTTACTTGGTATCAGTGTATGTCTTTGTTACTTCGTGGCAGTGTGTGTCTGTGTTACTTGGTGTAAGTGTGTGTCTTTCTTACTTGGTGTCCGTGTGTGTCTGTGTTATTGGGTGTCAGTGTATATCTTTGTTACTGGGTGTCAGTGTATGTCTTTGTTACTTGCTGTAAGTGCGTGTCTGTGGTACTGGGTATCAGTGTCTGTCTTTTTTACTTGGTGTAAGTGTGTGTCTGTGTTACTGGGTATCAGTGTATGACTTTGTGACTTGGTGTCAGTGTATGTCTTTTTTCCTGGGTGTCCGTGTGTGTCTGTGTTACTGGGTGTCAATGTATGTCTTTGTTACTGGGTGTCAGAGTCTGTCTTTGTTACTAGGTGCAAGTGTGTGTCTGTGTTACTGGCTATCAGTGTCTGTCTTTTTTACTTGGTGTAAGTGTGTGTCTGTGTTACTGGGTATCAGTGCATGTTTTTGTTACTTGGTGTCAGTGTATGTCTGTGTTACTTGGTGTTAGCGTGTGTCTGTGTTACTGGGTATCAGTGCATGTCTTTGTTACTTGGTGTCAGTGGATGTCAAAATACTTGGTGTAAGTGTATGTCTTTGTTACTTGGTGTAATTGTATGTCTTTGTTACTTGGTGTCAGTGTAGGTCTGTGTTACTTGGTGAAAGTGTGTGTCTTTGTTACTTGGTGTAAGTGTATGACTTTGTTACTTGGTATCAGTGTATGTCTGTGTTACTTGGTGTAAGTGTGTGTCTTTGTTACTGGGCATCAGTGTATGCCTTTGTGACTTGGTATCAGTGTATGTCTTTGTTACTTGGTGTCAGTGGATGTCAAAATACCTGGTGTAAGTGTATGTCTTTGTTACTTGGTGTAAGTGTATGTCTTTGTTACGTGGTGTCAGTGTATGTCTTTGTTACTTGGTGTCAGTGTGTGTCTGTGTTACTGGGCATCAGTGTATGTCTTTGTGACTTGGTATCAGTGTATGTCTTTGTAACTTGGTGTCAGTATATGTCTTTTTTACTGGGTGTTAGTGAGTGTCTGCGCGACTGGGTATCAGTGTACGTCTTTGTTACTTGGTGTCGGTGTATGTCTGTGTTACTTGGTGTAAGTGTGTGTCTTTGTTACTGGGCATCAGTGTATGTCTTTGTGACTTGGTATCAGTGCATGTCTTTGTGACTTGGTGTCAGTGTATGTCTTTTTTACTGGGTGTCTGTGTGTGTCTGTGGCACTAGGTGTCAGTATTTAGTTTAGTTTAGAGATCCAGCACAGAAACAGGCCCTTCGGCCAACCGAGTCTGTGACGACCATCAACAACCCATTTATACTAATCCTACACAAATCCCGTATTCCTATCACATCCCCACCTATCCCTATATATTCCGCTACCACCTACCTATACTAGGGGCAATTTATGATGGCCAATTAACCAATCAACCTGCAAGTCTTTGGCATGTGGGAGGAAACCGGAGCACCGGGAGGATACCCACGCAGACACAGGGAGAACTTGCAAATTCCGCACAGGCAGTACCCAGAATCGAACCCGGGTCCCTGGAGCTGTGAGGCTGCGGTGCGAACCAATGCGCCAATGTGCCCCACCCCCCGCAGTGTGTGCTGTGTTACTGGGTATCAGTGTATGTCTTTGTTACTTGGTGTCAGCGGATGTCAAAATACTTGGTGTAAGTGTATGTCTTTGTTACTTGGTGTAATTGTGTGTCTTTGTTACTTGGTGTCAGTGTATGTCTGTGTTACTTGGTGTAAATGTGTGTCTTTTTTTTACTTGGTGTAAGTGTATGTCTTTGTTACTTGGTATCAGTGTATGTCTTTGTTACTTGGTGTCAGTGTATGTCTGTGTTACTTGGTGTCAATGTGGTTGTCTGTGTTACTGGGTGTCAGTGTGTGTCTGTGTTACTTGATGTAAGTGTATGTCTTTGTTACTTGGTGTCCGTGTGTGTCTGTGTTACTGGGTGTCAGTGTATGTCTTTGCTACTTGGTGTAAGTGTGTGTCTGTGTTACTGGATATCAGTGTCGGTCTTTTTTACTTGGTGTAAGTGTGTGACTGTGTTACTTGGTGTAAGTGTGTGTCTTTGTTACTTGGTGTAAGTGTATGTCTTTGTTACTTGGTATCAGTGTATGTCTTTGTTACTTGGTGTCTGTGTATGTCTGTGTAACTTGGTGTCAGTGTGTTTGTTTGTGTTACTGGGTGTCAGTGTGTGTGTGTGTTACTTGGTGAAAGTGTGTGTCTTAGTTACTTGGTGTCCGTGTGTGTCTGTCTTCCTGGGTGTCAGTGTATGTCTTTGTTACTGGGTGTCAGTGTATGTCTTTGTTACTTGCTGTAAGTGTGTGTCTGTGGTACTGGGTATCAGTGTCTGTCTTTTTTTACTTGGTGTAAGTGTGTGTCTGTGTTACTGGGTATCAGTGTGTGTCTTTGTTACTTGGTGTCAGTGTATGTCAAAATATTTGGTTTAAATGTATGTCTTTGTTACTTGGTGTAATTGTGTGTCTGTGTTATGGGTATCAGTGCATGACTTTGTTACTTGGTGTCAGTGTGTGTCTGTGTTCCTGGGCATCAGTGTTTGTCTTTGTGACTTGGTATCAGTGTATGTCTTTGTGACTTGGTGTCAGTGTATGTCTTTTTTACTGGGTGTCCATGTGTGTCTGTGTTACGGGGGGTCAATGTATGTCTTTGTTATTGGGTGTCAGTGTATGTCTTTGTTACTTGGTGCAAGTGTGTGTCTGTGTTCCTGGGTATCAGTGTCTGTGTTTTTTACTTGGTGTAAGTGTATGTCTGTGTTACTGGGTATCAGTGCATGTCTTTGTTACTTGGTGTTAGTGTATGTCTGTGTTACTTGGTGTAAGTGTGTGTCTGTGTTACTGGGTATCAGTGCATGTCTTTGTTACTTGGTGTCAGTGTATGTCAAAATACTTGGTGTAAATGTATGTCTTTGTTACTTGGTGTAATTGTATGTCTTTGTTACTTGGTGTCAGTGTAGGTCTGTGTTACTTGGTGTAAGTATGTGTCTTTGTTACTTGGTGTCAGTGTATGTCTTTGTGACTTGGTGTCAGTGTGTGTCTGTGTTACTGGGTGTAAGTGTGTGTCTGCGTTACTGGGTATCAGTGTATGTCTTTTTTACTTGATGTCAGTGTATGTCAAAATACTTGGTGTCAGTGTATGTCTTTGTTACTTGGTGTTATTGTCTGTCTTTGTTACTTGGTGTCAGTGTATGTCTGTGTTACTTGGTGTAAGTGTGTGTCTTTGTTACTGGGCATCAGTGTATGTCTTTGTGACTTGGTATCAGTGTATGTCTTTGTGACTTGGTGTCAGTGTATGTCTTTTTTACAGGGTGTCAGTGTGTGTCTGTGTTACTTGGTGTCAGTGTATGTCTTTGTTCCGGTGTATCAGTGTTTCTCTGTGTTACTGGGTGTCAGTGTGTGTTTGTTTGTGGTACTGGGTGTCAGTGTGTGTCTGTGACACTAGGTGTCAGCATTTAGTTTAGTTTCGAGATACAGCACTTAAACAGGCCCTTCGGCCCACCGAGTATGTGCCGACCATCAACCACCCATTTACACTAATCCTACACTAATCCCGTATTCCTATCACATCCCCACCTATCCCTATATATTTCCCGACCACCTACCTATACTAGGGGCAATTTATGATGGCCAATTAACCTATCAACCTGCAAGTCTTTGGCATGTGGGAGGAAACCGGAGCACCGGGATGAAACCCACGAAGGCACAGGGAGAACTTGCAAACTCCGCACAGGCAGTACCCAGAATCGAACCCGGGTCCCTGGAGCTCTGAGGCTGCGGTGCTAACCACTGCGCCAATGTGCCCCCGCCCCACCCCCCACCCCCCCCCCCCCCGCCCCCCGCCAGTGTGTGCCTGTGCTACTGGGTATCAGTGTATGTCTTTGTTACTTGGTGTAAGTGTGTGTCTTTGTTTCTTGGCTTAAGTGTACGTCTTTGTTACTTGGTGTCAGTGTATGTCTTTGTTACTTGGTGTCAGTGTGTGTCTGTGTTACTGGGCATCAGTGTATGTCTTTGTGACTTGGTATCAGTGTATGTCTTTGTGACTTGGTTTCAGTGTATATCTTTTTTACTGGGTGCAAGTGTGTGTCTGCGTTACTGGGTATCAGTGTGTGTCTTTGTTACTTGGTGTAAGTGTATGTCTTTGTTACTTGGTGTCAGTGTATGTTTTGGTAATTGGTGTCAGTGTGTGTCTGTGTTACAGGGTGTAAGTGTGTGTCTGCGTTACTGGGTATCAGTGTATGACTTTGTTACTTGGTGTAAGTGTGTGTCTGTGTTACTTGGTGTCAGTGTATGTCAAAATATTTGGTTTAAATGTATGTCTTTGTTACTTGGTGTAATTGTCTGTCTTTGTTACTTGATGTCAGTGTATGTCTGTGTTACTTGGTGTAAGTTCGTGTCTTAGTTACTTGGTGTAAGTGTATGTCTTTGTTACTTGGTGTCAGTGTATGTCTTTGTTACTTGGTGTCAGTGTGTGTCTGTGTTCCTGGGCATCAGTGTATGTCTTTGTGACTTGGTATCAGTGTATGTCTTTGTGACTTGGTATCAGTGTATGTCTTTGTGACTTGGTGTCAGTGTATGTCTTTTTTCCTGGGTGTCCGTGTGTGTCTGTGTTACTGGGTGTCAATGTATGTCTTTGTTACTGGGTGTCAGAGTCTGTCTTTGTTACTAGGTGCAAGTGTGTGTCTGTGTTACTGGATATCAGTGTCTGTCTTTTTTACTTGGTGTAAGTGTGTGTCTGTGTTACTGGGTATCAGTGCATGTTTTTGTTACTTGGAGTCAGTGTATGTCTGTGTTACTTGGTGTTAGTGTGTGTCTGTGTTACTGGGTATCAGTGCATGTCTTTGTTACTTGGTGTCAGTGTATGTCAAAATACTTGGTGTAAGTGTATGTCTTTGTTACTTGGTGTAATTGTATGTCTTTGTTACTTGGTGTCAGTGTAGGTCTGTGTTACTTGGTGTAAGTGTGTGTCTTTGTTACTTGGTGTAAGTGTATGATTTTGTTACTTGGTATCAGTGTATGTCTGTGTTACTTGGTGTAATTGTTTGTCTTTGTTACTGGGCATCAGTGTATGCCTTTGTGACTTGGTATCAGTGTATGTCTTTGTTACTTGGTGTCAGTGTATGTCAAAATACTTGGTGTAAGTGTATGTCTTTGTTACTTGGTGTAATTGTCTGTCTTTGTTACTTGGTGTCAGTGAAAGTCTGTGTTACTTGGTGTAAGTGTTTGTCTTTGTTACTTGGTGTAAGTGTATGTCTTTGTTACGTGGTGTCAGTGTATGTCTTTGTTACTTGGTGTCAGTGTGTGTCTGTGTTACTGGGCATCAGTGTATGTCTTTGTGACTTGGTATCAGTGTATGTCTTTGTAGCTTGGTGTCAGTATATGTCTTTTTTACTGGGTGTTAGTGAGTGTCTGCGCGATTGGGTATCAGTGTACGTCTTTGTGACTTGGTATCAGTGCATGTCTTTGTGACTTGGTGTCAGTGTATGTCTTTTTTACTGGGTGTCAGTGTGTGTCTGTGGCACTAGGTGTCAGTATTTAGTTTAGTTTAGAGATCCAGCACATAAACAGGCCCTTCGGCCAACCGAGTCTGTGACGGCCATCAACAACCCATTTATACTAATCCTACACAAATCCCGTATTCCTATCACATCCCCACCTATCCCTATATATTCCGCGACCACCTACCTATACTAGGGGCAATTTATGATGGCCAATTAACCAATCAACCTGCAAGTCTTTGGCATGTGGGACGAAACCGGAGCACCGGGAGGATACCCACGCAGACACAGGGAGAAATTGCAAATTCCGCACAGGCAGTACCCAGAATCGAACCCGGGTCCCTGCAGCTGTGAGGCTGCGGTGCGAACCAATGCGCCAATGTGCCCCACCCCCCGCAGTGTGTGCTGTGTTACTGGGTATCAGTGTATGTCTTTGTTACTTGGTGTCAGCGGATGTCAAAATACTTGGTGTAAGTGTATGATCTGTTACTTGGTGTAATTGTCTGTCTTTGTTACTTGGAGTCAGTGTATGTCTGTGTTACTTGGTGTAAATGTGTGTCTTTTGTACTTGGTGTAAGTGTATGCCTTTGTGACTTGGTATCAGTGTATGTCTTTGTTACTTGGTGTCAGTGTATGTCTGTGTTACTTGGTGTCAATGTGGTTGTCTGTGTTACTGGGTGTCAGTGTGTGTCTGTGTAACTTGATGTAATTGTATGTCTTTGTTACTTGGTGTCCGTGTGTGTCTGTGTTACTGGGTGTCAGTGTATGTCTTTGCTACTTGGTGTAAGTGTGTGTCTGTGTTACTGGGTATCAGTGTATGTCTTTGTGACTTGGTATCAGTGTATGTCTTTGTGACTTGGTTTCAGTGTATGTCTTTTTTATTGGGTGTAAGTGTTTGTCTGCGTTACTGGGTATCAGTGTGTGTCTTTGTTACTTGGTGTAAGTGTATGTCTTTGTTACTTGGTGTCAGTGTATGTTTTGGTAATTGGTGTCAGTGTGTGTCTGTGTTACAGGGTGTAAGTGTGTGTCTGCGTTACTGGGTATCAGTGTATGTCTGTGTTACTTGTTGCAAGTGTGTGTCTGTGTTACTGGGTGTCAGTGTGTGTCTGTGTTACTTGGTGCAAGAGTGTGTCTTTGTTACTTGGTGTCCGTGTGTGTCTGTGTTACTGGGTGTCAGAGTATGTGTTTGTTACTGGGTGTCAGTGTGTGTCTTTGTTACTTGGTGTAAGTGTGTGTCTGTGTTAATGCGTATCAGTGTCTGTCTTTTTTACTTGCTGTAAGTGTATGTCTGAGTTTCTGGGTATCAGTGTATGTCTTTTTACTTGGTGTCAGTGTATGTCAAAATACTTGATGTAAGTGCATGTCTTTGTTACTTGGTGTAATTGTCTGTCTTTGTTACTTGGTGTAAGTGTATGTCTTTGTTACTTTGTGTCAGTGTGTGTCTGTGTTACTTGGTGTCAGTGTATGTCTTTGTTACTTGGTATCAGTGTATGTCTTTGTTACTTGGTGTCTGTGTATGTCTGTGTAATTTGGTGTCAGTGTGTTTGTTTGTGTTACTGGGTGTCAGTGTGTGTGTGTGTTACTTGGTGTAAGTGTGTGTCTTAGTTACTTGGTGTCCGTGTGTGTCTGTCTTCCTGGGTGTCAGTGTATGTCTTTGTTACTGGGTGTCAGTGTATGTCTTTGTTACTTGCTGTAAGTGTGTGTCTGTGGTACTGGGTATCAGTGTCTGTCTTTTTTACTTGGTGTAAGTGTGTGGCTGTGTTACTGGGTATCAGTGCATGACTTTGTTACTTGGTGTCAGTGTATGTCTGTGTTATTTGGTGTAAGTGTGTGTCTGTGTTACTTGGTGTCAGTGTATGTCAAAATATTTGGTTTAAATGTATGTCTTTGTTACTTGGTGTAATTGTGTGTCTGTGTTATGGGTATCAGTGCATGACTTTGTTACTTGGTGTCAGTGTGTGTCTGTGTTCCTGGGCATCAGTGTTTGTCTTTGTGACTTGGTATCAGTGTATGTCTTTGTGACTTGGTGTCAGTGTATGTCTTTTTTACTGGGTGTCCGTGTGTGTCTGTGTTACTGGGGGTCAATGTATGTCTTTGTTATTGGGTGTCAGTGTATGTCTTTGTTACTTGGTGCAAGTGTGTGTCTGTGTTACTGGGTATCAGTGTCTGTGTTTTTTACTTGGTGTAAGTGTATGTCTGTGTTACTGGGTATCAGTGCATGTCTTTGTTACTTGGTGTCAGTGTATGTCTGTGTTACTTGGTGTAAGTGTGTGTCTGTGTTACTGGGTATCAGTGCATGTCTTTGTTACTTGGTGTCAGTGTATGTCAAAATACTTGGTGTAAATGTATGTCTTTGTTACTTGGTGTAATTGTATGTCTTTGTTACTTGGTGTCAGTGTAGGTCTGTGTTACTTGGTGTAAGTATGTGTCTTTGTTCCTTGGTGTAAGTGTATGTCTTTGTGACTTGGTGTCAGTGTGTGTCTGTGTTACTGGGTGTAAGTGTGTGTCTGCGTTACTGGGTATCAGTGTATGTCTTTTTTACTTGATGTCAGTGTACGTCAAAATACTTGGTGTCAGTGTATGTCTTTGTTACTTGGTGTTATTGTCTGTCTTTGTTACTTGGTGTCAGTGTATGTCTGTGTTACTTGGTGTAAGTGTGTGTCTTTGTTACTGGGCATCAGTGTATGTCTTTGTGACTTGGTATCAGTGTATGTCTTTGTGACTTGGTGTCAGTGTATGTCTTTTTTACAGGGTGTCAGTGTGTGTCTGTGTTACTTGGTGTCAGTGCATGTCTTTGTTCCTGTGTATCAGTGTTTCTCTGTGTTACTGGGTGTCAGTGTGTGTTTCTTTGTGTTACTGGGTGTCAGTGTGTGTCTGTGACAGTAGGTGTCAGTATTTAGTTAAGTTTAGAGAAACAGCACTGAAACAGGCCCTTCGGTCCACCGAGACTGTGCCGACCATCAACAACCCATTTATACTAATCCTACGCTCATCCCGTATTCCTATCACATCCCCAGCTATCCCTATATATTTCCCTACCACCTACCTATACTAGGGCCAATTTATGATGGCCAATTAACCTATCAACCTGCAAGTCTTTGGCATGTGGGAGGAAACCGGAGCACTGGGAGGAAACCCACGCAGACACAGGGAGAACTTGCAAACTCAGCACAGGCAGTACCCATAATCGAACCCGGGTCCCTGGAGCTGTGAGGCTGCGGTGCTAACCATTGCGCCAATGTGCCCCCCAGTGTGTGCCTGTGTTACTGGATATCAGTGCATGTCTTTGTTGCTTGGTGTCAGTGTATGTCTGTGTTACTTGGTGCAAATGTGTGTCTGTGTTACTGGGCGTCAGTGAGTGTCTGTGTTACCTGGTGTAAGTGTATGTCTTTGTTACTTGGTGTCCGTGTGTGTCTGTGTTACTGGGTATCAGTGCATGTCTTTGTGACTTGGTTTCAGTGTATGTCTTTTTTAATGGGTGTAAGTCTGTGTCTGCGTTACTGGGTATCAGCGTGCGTCTTTGTTACTTGTGGAAGTGTATGTCTTTGTTACTTGGTGTCAGTGTATGTCTTTGTTACTTGGTGTCAGTGTGTGTCTGTGTTACTGGGTGTAAGTGTGTGTCTCCGTTACTGGGTATCAGTGTATGTCTTTGTTACTTGGTGTCAGTGTATGTCAAAATACTTGGTGTCGGTGTATGTATTTGTTACTTGGTGTAGTTGTCTGTCTTTGTTACTTGGTGTCAATGTATGTCTGTGTTACTTGGTGCAAGTGTGTGTCTTTGTTCCTGGGCATCAGTGTATGTCTTTGTGACTTGGTATCGGTGTTTGTCTTTGTGATTTGGTGTCAGTGTATGTCTTTTTTACTGGGTGTCAGTATGTGTCTGTGTTACTTGGTGTCAGTGTATGTCTTTGTTACTGTGTATCAGTGTTTCTCAGTGTTACTGGGTGTCAGTGTGTGTTTGGTTGTGTTACTGGGTGTCAGTGTTTGTCTGTGACACTAGGTGTCAGTATTTAGTTTAATTTATGGATCCAGCGCTAAAACAGGCCCTTCGGCCCACCGAGTCTGTGCCGACCATCAACAACCCATTTATACTAATCCTACACTACTCCCGTATTCCTATCCCATCCCCACCTATCACTATATATTTCCCTACCACCTACCTATACTAGGGGCAATTTATGATGGCCAATTAACCTATCAACCTGCAAGTATTTGGCATGTGGGAGGAAACCGGAGCACCGGGAGGAAACCCACGCAGACACAGGGAGAACTTGCTAACACCGCACACGCAGTACCCAGAATCGAACCCGGGTCCCTGGAGCTGTGAGGCTGCGGTGCGAACAACTGCGTCAATGTGCACCCCCGCCCTCCCGCAGTGTGTGCCTGTGTTCCTGGGTATCAGTGTATGTCTTTGTTACTTGGTGTCAGTGTATGTCTGTGTCACTTGGTGTCAGTGTCTTTGTTTGTGTTACTGGGTGTCAGTGTGTGTCTGTGTTACTTGGTGTAAGTGTGTGTCTTTGTTACTTGGTGTCCGTGTCTGTCTGTATTACTGGGTGTCAGAGTATGTCTTTGTTACTGTGTGTCAGTGTATGTCTTTGTTACTTGGTGTAAGTGTGTGTCTGTGTTCCTGGGTATCATTGTCTGTCTTTTTTACTTGGTGTAAGTGTGTGTCTGTGTTACTGGGTATCAGTGCATGTCTTTGTTACTTGGTGTCAATGTATGTCTGTGTTTCTTGGTGTAAGTGTTTGTCTGTGTTTCTGGGTATCAGTGTATGTCTTTGTGACTTGGTATCAGTGTATGTCTTTGTGACTTGGTGTCAGTGTATGTCTTTGTTCCTGTGCGTCAGTGTTTCTCTGTGTAACTGGGTGTCAGTGTGTGTTTGTTTGTGTTCCTGGTTGTCAGTGTGTGTCTGTGACACGAGGTGTCAGTATTTAGTTAAGTTTAGAGAAACAGCATTGAAACAGGCCCTTCGGTCCACCGAGACTGTGCCGACCATCAACAGCCCATTTATACTAATCGTACGCTAATCCCGTATTCCTATCACATCCCCACCTATCCCTATATATTTCCCTACCACCTACCTATACTAGGGCCAATTTATGATGGCCAATTAACCTATCAACCTGCAAGTCTTTGGCATGTGGGAGGAAACCGGAGCCCTGGGAGGAAACCCACGCAGACACAGGGAGAACTTGCAAACTCAGCACAGACAGTACCCATAATCGAACCCGGGTCCCTGGAGCTGTGAGGCTGCGGTGCTCACCATTGCGCCAATGTGCCCCCCAGTGTGTGCCTGTGTTACTGGGTATCAGTGCATGTCTTTGTTGCTTGGTGTCAGTGTATGTCTGTGTTACTTGGTGCAAATGTGTGTCTGTGTTACTGGGTGTCAGTGAGTGTCTGTGTTACTTGGTGTAAGTGTATGTCTTTGTTACTTGGTGTCCGTGTGTGTCTGTGTTACTGGGTATCAGTGCATGTCTTTGTGACTTGGTTTCAGTGTATGTCTTTTTTAATGGGTGTAAGTCTGTGTCTGCGTTACTGGGTATCAGCGTGCGTCTTTGTTACTTGTGTAAGTGTATGTCTTTGTTACTTGGTGTCAGTGTATGTCTTTGTTACTTGGTGTCAGTGTGTGTCTGTGCTACTGGGTGTAAGTGTGTGTCTCCGTTACTGGGTATCAGTGTATGTCTTTGTTACTTGGTGTCAGTGTATGTCAAAATACTTGGTGTCGGTGTATGTCTTTGATACTTGGTGTCAATGTATGTCTGTGTTACTTGGTGCAAGTGTGTGTCTTTGTTACTGGGCATCAGTGTATGTCTTTGTGACTTGGTATCGGTGTTTGTCTTTGTGACTTGGTGTCAGTGTCTGTCTTTTTTACTGGGTGTCAGTGTGTGTCTGTGTTACTTGGTATCAGTGTATGTCTTTGTTACTGTGTATCAGTGTTTCTCAGTGTTACTGGGTGTCAGTGTGTGTTTGGTTGTGTGACTGGGTGTCAGTGTTTGTCTGTGACACTAGGTGTCAGTATTTAGTTTAACTTATGGATCCAGCACTAAAACAGGCCCTTCGGCCCACCGAGTCTGTGCCGACCATCAACAACCCATTTATACTAATCCTACACTACTCCCGTATTCCTATCACATCCCCACCTATCACCATATATTTCCCTACCACCTACCTATACTTGGGACAATTTATGACGGCCAATTAACCTATCAACCTGCAAGTATTTGGCATGTGGGAGGAAACCGGAGCACCGGGAGGAAACCCACGCACACACAGGGAGAACTTGCAAACACCGCACAGGCAGTACCCAGAATCGAACCCGGGTCCCTGGAGCTGTGAGGCTGCGGTGCTAACCACTGTGTCAATGTGCAACCTTCCCCCCCGCCCCCCCGCCCCCCGCAGTGTGTGCCTGTGTTACTGGGTATCAGTGTATGTCTTTGTTACTTGGTGTCAGTGTATGTCTGTGTCACTTGGTGTCAGTGTGTTTGTTTGTGTTACTGGGTGTCAGTGTGTGTCTTTGTTACTTGGTGTCCGTGTCTGTCTGTGTTACATGGGTGTCAGAGTATGTCTTTGTTACTGTGTGTCAGTGTATGTCTTTCTTACTTGGTGTAAGTGTGTGTCTCTGTTCCTGGGTATCATTGTCTATCATTTTTACTTGGTGTAAGTGTGTGTCTGTGGTACTGGGTATCAGTGCATGTCTTTGTTACTTGGTGTCAATCAATGTCTGTGTTTCTTGGTGCAAGTGTTTGTCTGTGTTACTGGGTATCAGTGTATGTCTTTGTTACTTGGTATCAGTGTATGTCTTTGTGACTTGGTGTCAGTGTATGTCTTTTTTACTGGGTGTCAGTGTGTGTCTGTGTTACTTGGTGTCAGTGCATGTCTTTGTTACTGTGTATCAGTGTTTCTCTGTGTTACTGGGTGTCAGTGTGTGTCTGTGACACTAGGTGTCAGTATTTAGTTTAGTTTCGAGAAACAGCACCTAAACAGGCCCTTCGGTCCACCGAGACTGTGCCGACCATCAACAACCCATTTATACTAATCCTACACTAATCCCGTATTCCAATCACATCCCCAAATATCCCTATATATTTCCCTGCCACCTACCTATACTAGGGGCAATTTATGATGGCCTATTAACCTATCAACCTGCAAGTCTTTGGCATGTGGGAGGAAACCGGAGCACCGGGAGGAAACCCACGCAGACACAGGGAGAACTTGCAAACTCCGCACAGGCAGTACCCATAATCGAACCCGGGTCCCTGGAGCTGTGAGGCTGCGGTGCTAACCATTGCGCCAATGTGCCCCCCAGTGTGTGCCTGTGTTACTGGGTATCAGTGTATGTCTTTGTTACTTGGTGTCAGTGTCTGTCTGTGTTACTTGGTGTAAATGTGTGTCTGTGTTACTGGGTGTCAGTGTGTGTCTGTGTTACTTGGTGTGAGTGTATGTCTTTGTTACTTGATGTCCGTGTGTGTCTGTGTTACTGGGAGTCAGTGTATGTCTTTGTTACTTGGTGTCAGTTTATGTCTGTGTTACTTGGTGTCAGTGTGTGTCTGTGTTACTGGGTGTAAGTCTGTGTCTGCGTTACTGGGTATCAGTGTATGTCTTTGTTACTTGGTGTCAGTGTATGTCAAAATACTTGGTGTCAGTGTATGTCTTTGTTACTTGGTGTAAGTGGGTGTCTTTGTTCCTGGGCATCAGTGTATGTGTTTGTGACTTGGTATCAGTGTAGGTCTTTGTGACTTGGTGTCAGTGTATGTCAAAATATTTGGTGTCAGTGTATGTCTTTGTTACTTGTTGTAATTGTATGTCTTTGTTACTTGGTGTCAGTTTAGGTCTGTGTTACTTGGTGTAAGTGTGTGTCTTTGTTACTTGGTGTAATTGCATGTCTTTGTTACTTGGTGTCAGTGTATGTCTTTATGACTTGGTGTCAGTGTGTGTCTGTGTTACTGGGTGTAAGTCTGTGTCTGCGTTACTGGGTATCAGTGTATGCCTTTGTTCCTTGGTGTCAGTGTATGTCAAAATACTTGGTGTCAGTGTATGTCTTTGTTACTTGGTGTAAGTGTGTGTCTTTGTTACTGGGCATCAGTGTATGTCTTTGTGACTTGGTATCAGTGTATGTATTTTTTACAGGGTGTCAGTGTGTGCCTGCGTTACTGGGTATCAGTGTATGTCTTTGTTACTTGATGTCAGTGTATGTCTGTGTTACTGGGTGTCAGTGTGTGTCTGTGTTACTTGTTGTAAGTGTGTGTCTTTGATACTTGGTGTCCTTGTGTGTCTGTGTTACTGGGTGTCAGTGTATGTCTTTGTTACTGGGTATCAGTGCATGTCTTTGTTACTTGGTGTCATTGTATGTCTGTGTTACTTGGTGTAATTGTGTGTCTGTGTTACTGCGTATCAGTGTATGTCTTTGTTACTTGGTGTAATTGTCTGTCTTTGTTACTTGGTGTTGTGTATGTCTGTGTTACTTGGTGTAAGTGTGTGTCTTTGTTACTTGGTGTAAGTGTCTGTCTTTGTTACTTGGTGTCAGTGTATGGCTTTGTTACTTGGTGTCATTGTGTGTCTTTTTTACTGGGTGTCAGTGTGTGTCTGTGTTACTTGGTGTCAGTGTATGTCTTTGTGACTTTGTATCAGTGTATGTCTTTGTGACTTGGTGTCAGTGTATGTCTTTGTTACTTGGTGTCAGTGTGTGTCTGTGTTACTGGGCATCAGTCTATGTCTTTGTGACTCGGTATCAGTGTCTGTCTTTGTGATTTGGTGTCATTGTATGTCTTTTTTACTGGGTGTAAGTGTGTTTCTGCGTTACTGGGTATCAGTGTATGTCTTTGTTACTTGGTGTCAGTGTATGTCAAAATACTTGGTGTAAGTGTATGTCTTTGTTACTTGGTGTAATTGTCTGTCTTTGTTACTTGGTGTCAGTGTATGTCTGTGTTACTTGGTGTAAGTGTGTGTCTTTGCTACTGGGCATCAGTGTATGTCTTTGTGACTTGGTATCAGTGTATGTCTTTGTGACTTGGTGTCAGTGTATGTCTTTTTTACTGGGTGTCAGTGTGTGTCTGTGTTACTGTGTGTCAGTGTGTGTTTCTTTGCGTTACTGGGTATCAGTGTATGTCTTTGTTACTTGGTGTCAGTGGATGTCAAAATACTTGGTGTAGGTGTATGACTTTGTTACTTGGTGTAATTGTCTGTCCTTGTTACTTGGTGTCAGTGTATGTCTGTGTTACTTGGTGTAAGTGTGTGTCTTTGTTACTGGGCATCAGTGTATGTCTTTGTGATTTGGTGTCAGTGTATTTCTTTTTTACTGGGTGTCAGTGCGTGTCTGTGTTACTGGGTGTCAGTGTGTGTTTGTTTGTGTTACTGGGTGTCAGTGTGTGTCTGTGACACTAGGTGTCAGTATTTAGTTTAGTTTAGAGATACGGCACTTAAACCGGCCCTTCGTCCCACCGAGTCTGTGCCGACGATCAACAACACATTTATACTAATCCTACACTAATCCCGTATTCCTATCACATCCCGACCTATCCCTATATATTTCCCTACAACCTACCTATACAAGGGGCAATTTATGATGGCCAATTAACCAATCAACCTGCAAGTCTTTGGCATGTGGGAGGAAACCGCAGCACCGAGAGGAAACCCACGCAGACACAGGGAGAAATTGCAAACTCCGCACAGGCAGTACCCAGATACGAACCCGGGTCCCTGGAGCTGTGAGGCTGCGGTGCTAACAACTGCGCCAATGTGCCCTACCCCCCCAGTGTGTGCCTATGTTACTGGGTATCAGTGTATGTCTTTGCTACTTGGTGTCAGTGTATGTCTGTGTTACTTGGTGTAAGTGTATGTCTTTGTTACTGGGTATAATTGTCTGTCTTTGTTACTTGGTGTCGGTGTATGTCTTTGTTACTTGGTGTCAGTGCATGTCAAAATACTTGGTGTAAATGTATGTCTTTGTTACTTGGTGTAATTGTCTGTCTTTGTTACTTGGTGTCAGTGTATGTCTGTGTTACTAGGGGTAAGTGTGTGTCTTTGTTACTTGGTGTAAGTGTATGTCTTTGTTACTTGGTGTCAGTGTGTGTCTGTGTTACTGGGCATCAGTGTATGTCTTTGTGACTTGGTGTCAGTGTATGTCTTTTTTACTGGGTGTCAGTGTTTCTCTGTGTGACTGGGTGTCAGTGTGTGTCTGTGACACTAGGTGTCCGTATTTAGTTTAGTTTCGAGATGCAGCACTGAAACAGGCCCATCGGACCACCGAGTCTGTGCCGACCATCAACCACCCATTTATCCTAATCCTGCACTAATCCCGTATTCCTATCACATCCCCACCTGTCCCTATATATTTCCCTGCCACCGACCTAAACTAGGGGCAATTTATAATGGCCAATTAACCAATCAACCTGCAAGTCTTTGGCATGTGGGAGGTAACAGGAGCACCCGGAGGAAAACCACGCAGACACAGGGAGAACTTGCAAACTCCTTTCAGGCAGTACCCAGAACCGAACCCGGGTCCCTGGAGCTGTGAGGCTGCAGTGCTAACCGCTGCGCCACTGTGCCTGTATGTGTCTGTGTTACTGGGTGTCAATGTATGTCATTGTTACTTGGTATAAGTGTGTGTCTGTGTTACTGAGTGTCAGTGTGTGCCTGTGTTAATTGGTGTCAGTGTGTGCCTTTGTTACTTGCTGTCCGTGTATGTCTTTGTTACTGGGTGTCAGTGTATGTTTTTGTTTCTTGGTGTAAGCGTGTGTCTGCGTTCCTGGGTATCAGTGCATGTCTGTGTTACTGGGTTTCAGTGTATGTCTGTGTTACTTGGTGTAAGTTTGTGTCTTTGTTACTTGTTTTCAGTGTGTGTCTTTGTTACTTGCTGTAAGTATGTGTCTGTGTTACTGGGTGTCAGTGTGTTTGTTTGTGTTAGTGGGTGACAGTGTGTGTCTGTGTTACTGGGTATCAGTGTATGTCTTTGTTACTTGTTGTCAGTGTATGTCAAAATACTTGGTGTAATTGTCTGTCTTTGTTACTTGGTGTCAGTGTATGTCTTTGTTACTTGGTGTAAGTGTGTGTCTGTGTTACTGGGTATCAGAGTATGTCTGTGTTACTGGGGGTCAGTGTATGTCTGTGTTACTTGGTGTAAGTGTATGTCTTTGTTACTTGGTGAAAGTGTGTGTCTGGGTTTCTGGGTGTCAGTGTATGTATTTGTTACTGTGTATCAGTGTGTGTTACTGGGTGTCAGTCTGTGTCTGTGACACTAGGTGTTAGTATTTAGTTTAGTTTAGAGATACAGCACTCAAACAGGCCCTTCGGCCCACCGAGTCTGTGCCGACCATGAACAACCCATTTATACTAATCCGACACTTATCCCGTATTCCTATCACATCCCCACTGGTCCCTATCTGTTTCCCTACCACCTACCGAAACTAGGGGTAATTTATAATGGCCAATTAACCTATCAACCTGTAAGTCTTTGGCATGTGGGAGGAAACCGGAGCCCCCGAAGGAAACCCACGCAGACACAGGGAGAACTTGCAAACTCCGCACAGGCAGTACACAGAATCGAACCCGGGTCCCTGGAGCTGTGAGGCTGCGGTGCTAACCACTGCGCCAATGAGCCACCTCACCCCCCCCCCCCCCCACACACCCAGTGTGTGCCTGTGTTACTGGGGATCATTGTTTGTCTTTGTTACTTGGTGTCAGTTTCTGTCTGTGTTACTTGATGTCAGTATGTTTGTTTGTGTTGCTGGGTGTCAGTGTGTCTGTGTGACTTGGTGTCCGTGTGTGTCTGTGTTACTGGGTGTCAGTGCATGTCTTTGTCACTAGGTGTCAGTGTATGTCTTTGTCACTTGGTGTAAGTGTGTGACTGTGTTCCTGCGTATCAGTGTCTGTCTTTGTTACTTGGTGTAAGTGTGTGTCTGTGTTACTGGCTATCAGTGTTTAGTTTCGGTGACTGCAGCTTGGATAGTAACGGAGGTGCGTGAACGGGCTTACAGCTGTGAAGTCAATTTCAGCGTCAGTTTAAAAGTGAATTCCCTTTTGTTTTCGGAGGACCAGGGGACTGCTGGGTAAGGAAAAAGGTATATATTTGTGTTGTGGCTGTACCCGAGACGCTACACGTGTAGTGTCTCCCACCCACCCTCCTCCTCTAACCAAAAAAATAGGACTCTGGTGTGTTGATAAGTTATGCTTTTTATTTAGGAAGTTCTGTCCGTTGGATTGCTAACCTAACAAGTTTTGACTTTTTGTTTGTTTTGCTTTGCCAGTAGATTTGTTGGGAATTTGGAATAGTGGGAATGGAGGTTAAGGCAGTTGTATGTTCCTCCTGCAGAATGTTGGAGGTAAGGGTCGCCAAGAGTGTACCTGCTGACTGCATCTGTGGGAAGTGCACCCAACTCCAGCTCCTCGAGAACCGCGTTAGGGAACTGGAGCTAGAGCTGGATGAACTTCGGATCATTCGGGAGGCGGAGGAGGTTATTGAGAGGAGTTATGGGGAGGTAGTCACACCTCAGGTAAAAGAAGTAGGTAGATGGGTTACCCTCAGGGAAAGGAGAGGGAACCAGCAGGCAGTGCAGTGATCCCCTGTGGCCGTTTCCCTCAACAACAGGTATACAGTTTTGGATACTGTTGCGGGGGACTACTTACCAGGGGTAAGCAATGGGGTACAGACATCTGGCACAGAGTCTGTCCCTGGTGCTCAGAAGGGAAGGGGGAAGAGGAGCAGAACATTAGTCATTGGGGACTCCATAGTTAGGGGAACAGATAGGAGGTTCTGTGCGAACGAGAGAGACTCACGGTTGGTATGTTGCCTCCCAGGTGCCAGGGTTCGTGATGTCTCGGATCGTGTTTTTGGGATCCTTAATGGGGAGGGGGAGCAGCCCCAAGTCGTGGTCCACATAGGCACCAACGACATAGGTAGGAAGAGAGATGGGGATTTAAGACATAAATTTAGGGAGCTAGGGTGGAAGCTTAGAGCGAGAACAAACAGAGTTGTTATCTCTGGGTTGTTGCCCGTGCCACGTAATAGCGAATCGAGGAATAGGGAGAGAGAGGAGTTGAACACGTGGCTGCAGGGATGGTGCAGGAGGGAGGGTTTTGGTTTCCTGGATAATTGGGGCTCTTTCTGGGGTAGGTGGGACCTCTACAAACAGGATGGTCTTCACCTGTACCAGAGGGGTACCAATATCCTGGGGGGGGGGGGGGGGGAGGTTTGCTACTGCTCTTCGGGGGGGGTTTAAAGTAATTCAGCAGGGGAATGGGAACCTAAATTGTAGTGCCAGTGTACAGGATGTTGAGAGTAGTGATGTCAGGGATATGGTTACAAGGGCGCAAGAGGGCACTGGCAAGCAAGAACCTGGTTTAAAGTGTGTCTATTTCAACGCCAGGAGCATCCGAAATAAGGTGGGTGAGCTTGCAGCATGGGTTGGTACCTGGGATCTCGAAGTAGTGGCCATTTCGGAGACATGGGTAGAGCAGGGGCAGGAATGGATGTTCCAGATTCCGGGATTTAGATGTTTCAGTAAGAACAGAGAAGATGGTAAAAGAGGGGGGAGGGGGGTGGGGGGATGGCATTGTTAATCAAGGAGAGTATTACAGCGACAGAAAGGACGTTTGAGGACTCGTCTACTGAGGTAGTATGGGCTGAGGTTAGAAACAGGAGAGGTGAGGTTACCCTGTTGGGAGTCTTTTATAGACCTCCGAATAGTTCCAGAGATGTCGAGGAAAGGATAGCGAAGATGATTCTCGACAGGAGCGAGAGTAACAGGGTAGTGGTTATGGGGGACTTTAACTTTCCAAATATTGACTGGAAATACTATAGTTCGAGTACTTTAGATGGGTCTGTTTTTGTCCAGTGTGTGCAGGAGGGTTTTCTGACACAGTATGTGGACAGGCCAACCAGGGGCGATGCCACATTGGATTTGGTACTGGGTAATGAACCCGGCCAGGTGTTCGATTTAGATGTAGGTGAGCACTTTGGCGATAGTGATCACAATTCGGTTAGGTTTACCTTAGCGATGGGCAGGGACAGGTATATACCACAAGGCAAGAATTATAGCTGGGGGAAAGGAAATTATGACGCGATTAGGCAAGATTTAGGATGTGTAGGATGGGGAAGGAAACTGCAGGGGATGGGCACAAACGAAATGTGGAGCTTATTCAAGGAGCAGCTAATGCGTGTCCTTGATAAGTATGTACCTGTCAGGCTGGGAGGAAGTTGTCGAGCAAGGGAGCCGTGGTTTACTCAAGAAGTTGAAGCGCTTGTCAAGAGGAAGAGGGCGGCTTATGTTAGGATGAGACGTGAAGGCTCAGTTAGGGCGCTTGAGAGTTACAAGCTAGCCAGGAAGGATCTAAAGGGAGGGCTAAGAAGAGCAAGGAGAGGACACGAGAAGTCATTGGCGGATAGGATCAAAGAAAACCCCAAGGCTTTCTATAGGTATATCAGGAATAAACGAATGATAAGAGTTAGAACAGGGCCAATCAAGGATAGTAGTGGGAAGTTGTGTGCGGAATCAGAGGAGATAGGGGAAGCGTTAAATGAATATTTTTCGTCAGTATTTACAGTAGAGAAAGAAAATGTTGCCGAGGAGATTACTGAGATACAGCCTACTAGGCTAGATGGGATTGAGATTCACAAGGAGGAGGTGTTAGCAATTTTGGAAAGAGTGAAAATAGATAAGTCCCCTGGGCCAGATGGGATTTATCCTAGGATTCTCTGGGAAGCCAGGGAGGAGATTGCAGAGCCGTTGTTGTTGATCTTCAAGTCGTCATTGTCGACAGGAGTAGTGCCGGAGGACTGGAGGATAGCAAATGTTGTCCCCTTGTTCAAGAAGGGGAGTAGAGACAGCCCTGGTAATTATAGACCTGTGAGCCTTACTTCGGTTGTGGGTAAAATGTTGGAAAAGGTTATAAGAGACAGGATTTATAATCATCTTGAAAAGAATAAGTTCATTTGCGATAGTCAGCACGGTTTTGTGAAAGGTAGGTCGTGCCTCACAAACCTTATTGAGTTTTTCGAGAAGGTGACCAAACAGGTGGATGAGGGTAAAGCCGTGGATGTGGTGTATATGGATTTCAGTAAGGCGTTTGATAAGGTTCCCCACGGTAGGCTATTGCAGAAAATACGCAAGTATGGGGTTGAAGGTGATTTAGAGCTTTGGATCAGAAATTGGCTAGCTGAAAGAAGACAGAGGGTGGTGGTTGATGGCAAATGTTCATCCTGGAGTTTAGTTACTAGTGGTGTACCGCAAGGTTCTGTTTTGGGGCCACTGCTGTTTGTCATTTTTATAAACGACCTGGATGAGGGTGTAGAAGGGTGGGTTAGTAAATTTGCGGATGACACAAAGGTCGGTGGAGTTGTGGATAGTGTCGAAGGGTGTTGTAGGGTACAGAGGGACATAGATAGGCTGCAGAGCTGGGCTGAGAGATGGCAAATGGAGTTTAATGCGGAGAAGTGTGAGGTGATTCACTTTGGAAGGAGTAACAGCAATGCAGAGTACTGGGCTAATGGGAAGATTCTTGGTAGTGTAGATGAGCAGAGAGATCTTGGTATCCAGGTACATAAATCCCTGAAAGTTGCTACCCAGGTTAATAGGGCTGTTAAGAAGGCATATGGTGTGTTAGCCTTTATTAGTAGGGGGATCGAGTTTCAGAGCCACGGGGTCATGATGCAGCTGTACAAAACTCTGGTGAGGCCGCACCTGGAGTATTGCGTGCAGTTCTGGTCACCGCATTATAGGAAGGATGTCGAAGCTTTGGAAAGGGTGCAGAGGAGATTTACTAGGATGTTGCCTGGTATGGAAGGAAGGTCTTACGAGGAAAGGCTGAGGGACTTGGGGTTGTTTTCGTTAGAGAGAAGGAGGAGGAGAGGTGACTTAATAGAGACATACAAGATAATCAGAGGGTTAGATAGGGTGGATAGTGAGAGTCTTTTTCCTCGGATGAGGATGGCAAACACGAGGGGACATAGCTTTAAGTTGAGGGGTGAAAGATATAGGACAGATGTCAGAGGTAGTTTCTTTACGCAGAGAGTAGTAGGGGCGTGGAACGCCCTGCCTGCAACAGTAGTAGACTCGCCAACTTTAAGGGCATTTAAGTGGTCATTGGATAGACATATGGATGTAAATGGAATAGTGTAGGTCAGATGATCGGCGCAACATCGAGGGCCGAAGGGCCTGTACTGCGCTGTAATATTCTAATTCTAATTCTAATAGCTAGCCAATTTCTGATCCAAAGCTCTCAATCACCTTCAACCCCATACTTCCGTATTTTCTGCAATAGCCTACCGTGGGGAACCTTATCAAACGCCTTACTGAAATCCATATACACCACATCCACGGCTTTACCCTCATCCACCTGTTTGGTCACCTTCTCGAAAAACTCAATAAGGTTTGTGAGGCACGACCTACCTTTCACAAAACCGTGCTGACTATCGCAAATGAACTTATTCTTTTCAAGATGATTATAAATCCTGTCTCTTATAACCTTTTCCAACATTTTACCCACAACCGAAGTAAGGCTCACAGGTCTATAATTACCAGGGCTGTCTCTACTCCCCTTCTTGAACAAGGGGACAACAATTGCTATCCTCCAGTCCTCCGGCACTACTCCTGTCGACAATGACGACATAAAGATCAACAACAACGGCTCTGCAATCTCCTCCCTGGCTTCCCAGAGAATCCTAGGATAAATCCCATCTGGCCCAGGGGACTTATCTATTTTCACTCTTTCCAAAATTGCTAACACCTCCTCCTTGTGAATCTCAATCCCATCTAGCCTAGTAGGCTGTATCTCAGTAATCTCCTCGGCAACATTTTCTTTCTCTACTGTAAATACTGACGAAAAATATTCATTTAACGCTTCCCCTATCTCCTCTGATTCCGCACACAACCTCCCACTACTATCCTTGATTGGCCCTGTTCTAACCCTTATCATTCGTTTATTCCTGATATACCTATAGAAAGCCTTAGGAGTTTCTTTGATCCTATCCGCCAATGACTTCTCGTGTCCTCTCCTTGCTCTTCTTAGCCCTCCCTTTAGATCCTTCCTGGCTAGCTTGTAACTCTCAAGCGCCCTAACTGAGCCTTCACGTCTCATCCTAACATAAGCCGCCCTCTTCCTCTTGACAAGCGCTTCAACTTCTTGAGTTAACCACGGCTCCCTCGCTCGACAACTTCCTCCCTGCCTGACAGGTACATACTTATCAAGGACACGCATTAGCTGCTCCTTGAATAAGCTCCACATTTCGTTTGTGCCCATCCCCTGCAGTTTCCTTCCCCATCCTACACATCCTAAATCTTGCCTAATCGCGTCATAATTTCCTTTCCCCCAGCTATAATTCTTGCCCTGCGGTATATACCTGTCCCTGCCCATCGCTAAGGTAAACCTAACCGAATTGTGATCACTATCGCCAAAGTGCTCACCTACATCTAAATCGAACTCCTGGCCGTTTTCATGACCCAGTACCAAATCCAATGTGGCATCGCCCCTGGTTGGCCTGTCCACATACTGTGTCAGAAAACCCTCCTGCACACACTGGACAAAAACAGACCCATCTAAAGTACTCGAACGATAGTATTTCCAGTCAATATTTGGAAAGTTAAAGTCCCCCATAACCACTACCCTGTTACTCTCGCTCCTGTCGAGAATCATCTTCGCTATCCTTTCCTCTACATCTCTGGAACTATTCGGAGGTCTATAGAAAACTCCCAACAGGGTGACCTCTCCACTCCTGTTTCTAACCTCGGCCCATACTACCTCAGTAGACGAGTCCTCAAACGTCCTTTCTGTCGCTGTAATACTCTCCTTGATTAAAAATGCCACCCCCCCCCTCTTTTACCCTCTTCTCTGTTCTTACTGAAACATCTAAATCCCGGAACCTGCAACATCCATTCCTGCCCCTGCTCTACCCATGTCTCTGAAATGGCCACAACATCAGGATCCCAGGTACCAACCCATGCTGCAAGCTCACCCACCTTATTCCGGATGCTCCTGGCGTTGAAGTAGACACACTTTAAACCAAGTTCTTGCTTGCCAGTGCCCTCTTTCGTCCCTGTAACCTTATCCCCTACCTCACTACTCTCAACAGCCTGTACACTGGAACTACAATTTAGGTTCCCATTCCCCTGCTGATTTAGTTTAAACCCCCCCGAAGTGCACTAACAAATCTCCCCCCCAGGATATTGGTACCCCTCTGGTTCAGGTGAAGACCATTCTGTTTGTAGAGGTCCCACCTACCCCAGAAAGAGCCCCAATTATCCAGGAAACCAAAACCCTCCCTCCTGCAACATCCCTGCAGCCACGTGTTCAACTCCTCTCTCTCCCTATTCCTCTCTTCGCTAGCACGTGGCACAGGCAACAACCCAGAGATAACAACTCTGGTTGTTCTCGCTCTAAGCTTCCACCCGAGCTCCCTGAATTTCTGCCTTAAATCCCCATCTCTCTTCCTACCTATGTCGTTGGTGCCTATGTGGACCACGACTTGGGGGTGCTCCCCCTCCCCCTGAAGGATCCCAAAAACACGATCGGAGACAGCACGTACCCTGGCACCTGGGAGGCAACACACCAACCGTGTGTCTCTCTCGTTCGCACAGAACCTCCTATCTGTTCCCCGAACTATGGAGTCCCCAATGACTAATGCTCTGCTCCTCTTCCCATTTCCCTTCTGAGCAACAGGGACAGACTCTGTGCCAGAGACCTGCACCCCATTGCTTACCCCTGGTAAGTCCCCCCCCCCCACCCCAACAGTATCCAAAACGGTATACCTGTTGTTGAGGAAAACGGCCACAGGGGATCCCTGCACTGCCTGCTGGTTGTGGGTAAAATGTTATAAAAGGTTGTAAGAGACAGGATTTATAATCATCTTGAAAAGAATAAGTACATTAGGGATAGTCAGCACGGTTTTGTGACGGGTAGGTCGTGCCTCACAAACCTTATTGAGTTTTTCGAGAAGGTGACCAAACAGGTAGATGAGGGTAAAGCAGTGGATGTGGTGTATATGGATTTCAGTAAGGCGTTTGATAAGGTTCCCCACGGTAGGCTATTGCAGAAAATACGGAAGTATGGGGATGAAGGCGATTTAGAGCTTTGGATCAGAAATTGGCCAGCTGAAAGAAGACAGAGGGTGGTGGTTGATGGCAAATGTTCATCCTGGAGTTTAGTTACTAGTGGTGTACCGCAAGGATCTGTTTTGGGGCCACTGCTGTTTGTCATTTATATAAATGACCTGGAAGAGGGTGTAGAAGGGTGGGTTCGTAAATTTGCAGATGACACTAAGGTCGGTGGAGTTGTGGATAGTGCCGAAGGATGTTGCAGGGTACAGAGAGACATAGATAGGCTGCAGAGCTGGGCTGAGAGATGGCAAATGGAGTTTAATGCGGAAAAGTGTGAGGTGATTCACTTTGGAAGGAGTAACAGGAATGCAGAGTACTGGGCTAATGGGAAGATTCTTGGTAGTGTCGATGAACAGAGAGATCTTGGTGTCCAGGTGCATAAATCACTGAAGGTTGCTAACCAGGTTAATAGGGCTGTTAAGAAGGCATATGGTGTGTTAGCTTTTATTAGTAGGGGGATCGATTTTCGGAGCCACGAGGTCATGCTGCAGTTGTACAAAACTCTGGTGCGGCCGCACCTGGAGTATTGCGTGCAGTTCTGGTCACCGCATTATAGGAAGGATGTGGAAGCTATGGAAAGGGTGCAGAGGAGATTTACTAGGATGTTGCCTGGTATGGAGGGAAGGTCTTACGAGGAAAGGCTGAGGGACTTGAGGTTGTTTTCGTTGGAGAGAAGGAGGAGGAGAGGTGATTTAATAGAGTCATATAAGATAATCAGAGGGTTAGATAGGGTGGATAGTGAGCGTCTTTTTCCTCGGATGGTGATGGCAAACACGAGGGGACATAGCTTCAAGTTGAGGGGTGATAGATATAGGAAAGATGTGAGAGGTAGTTTCTTTACTCAGAGAGTAGTAAGGGCGTGGAACGCCCTGCCTGCAGCAGTAGTAGATTAGCCAACTTTAAGGGCATTTAAGTGGACATTGGATAGACACATGGATGAAATGGAATAGTGCAGGTGTGTGTCTTTGTTACTTGGTGTCCGTGTGTGTCTGTGTTGCTGGGTGTCAGTGTATGTCTTTGTAACTGGGTGTCAGTGTATGTCTTTGTTAATTGGAGTAAGTGTGTGTCTTTGTTACTTGGTGTAAGTGTATGTCTTTGTTACTTGGTGTCAGTGTTTGTCATCGTTACTTGGTGTAAGTGTGTGTCTGTGTTACTGGGTGTCAGTGTATGTCTTTGTTACTTGGTGTCAGTGTATGTCTTTGCTACATGGTGTAAGTGTATGTCTTTGTTACTTGGTGTCAGTGTATGTCTTTGTTACTTGGTGTAAGTGTGTGTCTGTGTTACTGGGTATCTATGTATGTCTTTGTTACTTGGTGTGAGTGTATGTCTTTGTTACATGGTTTAAGTGCGTGTCTGTGTTACTGTGTATCTATGTATGTCTTTGTTACTTGGTGTCAGTGTATGTCTTTGCTCCATGGTGTAAGTGTGTTTCTGTGTTACTGGGTGTAAGTGTGTGTCTGTGTTACTAGGTATCAGTGTTTGTCTTTGTTACTTGGTGTCAGTGTATGTCAAAATACTTGGTGTATGTGTATGTCTTTGTTACTTGGTGTAATTGTCTGTCTTTGTTACTTGGTGTCAGTGTATGTCTGTGTTACTTGGTGTAAGTGTGTGTCTTTGTTACTTGGTGCAAGTGTATGCCTTTGTTACTTGGTGTCAGTGCATGTCTTTGTTACTTGGTGTCTGTGTGTGTCTGTGTTACTGGGTATCAGTGTATGTCTTTGTGACTTGGTATCAATGTTTGTCTTTGTTACTTGGTGCCAGTGTATGTCTTTGTTACTCGGTGTCAGTATGTGTCTGTGTTACTTGGTGTCAGTGTATATCTTTGTTACTTTGTATCAGTGGTTCTCTGTGTTCCTGGGTGTCAGTGTGTGTTTGTTTGTGCTACTGGGTGTCAGTGTGTGTCTGTGACACTAGGTGTCAGTATTTAGTTTAGTTCAGAGATACAGCAATAAAAAGGGCCCTTCGGCCCACCGAGTCTGTGCCGACCATCAACCACCCATTTATACTAATCCTACACTAATCCCGTATTTGTATCACATCTCCACCGGTCCCTATATATGTCACTACCACCTACCTATACTCGGGGCAATTTATAATGGCCAATTAACCTATGAACCTGCAATCTTTGGCATGTCGGAGGAAACCGGAGCACCCGGAGCAAACTCACGCAGACACAGGGAGAATTTGCAAACTCCGCACAGTCAGTGCCAAGAATCGAAACCGGGTACCTGGAGCTGTGAGGCTGCGGTGCGAACCACTGCGCCAATGTGCCCCACCGCCCCACCGCCAGTGTGTGCCTTTGCTACTGGGTATCATTGTCTGTCTTTGTTACTTGGTGTCAATGTATGTCTGTGTTACTTGGTGTAAGTGTGTGTCTGTGTTACTGGGTATCAGTTTATGTCTTTGTTACTTGGTGTAAGTGTGTGTCTGTGTTACTGGGTATCAGTGTATGTCTTTGTTACTTGGTGTTAGTTTATGTCTTTGTTACTTGGAGTAAGTGTATGTCTTTGTTACTTGGTGTCAGTGTATGTCTTTGTTACTTGGTGTAAGTGTGTCTCTGTGTTACTGTGTGTCAGTGTGTGTCTGTGTTATTTGTTGTAAGTGTGTGTCTTTGTTACTTGGTGTCCGTGTGCGTCTGTGTTACTGGGTGTCAGTTTATGTCTTTGTTACTGGGTATCAGTGTCTGTCTTTGTTACTTGGTGTAAGTGTGTGTCTGTGTTACTGGGTATCAGTGTATGTCTTTGTTACTTGGTGTCAGTGCATGTCTGTGTTACTTGGTGTCAGTGTGTGTCTGTGTTCCTGGGTATCAGTGTATGTCTTTGTTACTTGGTGTAAGTGTGTGTTTGTGTTACTTGGTATCAGTGTATGTCTTTGTTACTTGGTGTCAGTTTATGTCTTTGTTACTTGGTGTAGGTGTATGTCTTTGTTACTTGGTGTCAGTGTATGTCTTTGTTACTTGGTGCAAGTGTGTGTCTGTGTTACTGGGTGTCAGTGTGTGTCTGTGTTACTTGGTGTAAGTGTGTGTCTTTGTTACATGGTGTCCGCGTGTGTCTGTGTTACTGGGTGTCAGTTTATGTCTTTGTTACTTGGTGTCAGTGTATGTCTTTGTTACATGTTGTAAGTGTGTGTCTGTGTTACTGGGCATCAGTGTATGTCTTATTTACTGGGTGTAAGTGTGTGTCTGCGTTACTGGGTATCAGTGTATGTCTTTGTTACTTTGTGTCAGTGTATGTCACAATACTTGGTGTAAGTGTATGTCTTTGTTACTTGGTGTAATTGTCTGTCTTTGTTACTTGGTGTAAGTGTACGTCTTTATTACTTGGTGTCAATGTGTGTCTTTGTTACTTGGTGTCCGTGTGTGTCTGTGTTACTGGGTGTCAGTGTATGTCTTTGTTACTGGGTGTCCGTGTGTGTCTGTGTTACTGGGTGTCAGTGTAAGTCTTTGTTACTGGGTGTCAGTGTATGTCTTTGTTACTTGGTGTAAGTGTGTGTCTGTGTTACAGGGTATCAGTGTATGTCTTTGCTACTTGGTGTCAGTGGATGTCTGTGTTACTTGGTGTAAGTGTGTGTCTGTGTTACTGGGTATCAGTGTATGTCTTTGTGACTTTGTGTCATTGTATGTCTTTGTTACTGGGTGTCTGTGTGTGGCTTTCTGTTTGGTGTCAGTGCATGTCTTTGTTACTTGGAGTAAGTGTGTGTCTGCGTTACTGGGTATCAGTGAATTTAATAGTAACTTGGTGTCAGTGGATGTCAAAATACTTGGTGTCAGTGTATGTCTTTGTTACTGTTTGTCAGTGTGTGTCTTTGTGACTTGGTGTCAGTGTATGTCTTTTTTACTTGGTGTAAGTGTGTGTCTGTGTTACTGGGTATCACTGTATGTCTTTGTTACTTGGTGTCAGCGTATGTCTGTGTTACTTGGTGTAAATGTGTGTCTTTGTTACTTGGTGTCCGTGTGTGTCTGTGTTCCTGGGTATCAATGTATGTCTTTGTGACATGGTGTCAGTGTATGTCTTTGTTACTGGGTGTCAGTGTGTGTCTTTATGACTTGATGTCATTGCATGTCTTTGTTACTTGGTGTAAGTGTGTGTCTGTGTTACTGGGTATCAGTGTATGTCTTTCTTGCAGGTTGTCAGTGTATGTCAAAATACTTGGTGGAGGTGTATGTCTTTGTTACTTGGTGTAATTGTCTGTCTTTGTTACTTGGTGTCAGTGTATGTCTGTGTTACTTGGTGTCAGTGTGTGTCTGTGTTAGAGGGTATCAGTGTATGTCTTTGTTACTTGGTGTCAGTGCATGTCTTTGTTACTTGGTGTAAGTGTATGTCTTTGTTACTTGGTGTAAGTATATGTCGTTGTTACTTGGTGTAAGTGTGTGTCTGTGTTACTGGTTATCAGTGTATGTCTTTGTGACTCGGTGTCAGTGTATGTCTTTGTTACTGGGTGTCAGTGTATGTCTTTGTGACTTGGTCACAGTGTGTGTCTGTGTGTCAGTGTATGTCTTTGTTACTATGTCTCAGTGTTTCTCTATGTTACTTGGTGTCAGTGTGTGTTTGTTTGTGTTACTGGGTGTCAGTATTTAGTTTAGTGATGCAGCACTGAAACAGGCCCTTCGGCCAACCGAGTCTGTGCCGACCATCAACCACACATTTATATTAATCCTACACTAATCCCGTATTCCTATCACATCCCCACCTGTCCCGATATATTTCGCTACCACCTACCTATACTAGAGTCAATTTATAATGGCCAGTTAACCTATCAACCTGCAAGTCTTTGGCATGTGGGAGGAAACCGGAGCACCCGGATGAAATTCACGCTGACACACGGAGAACTTGCTAACTCCGCAAAGGCAGTTCGCAGAATTGAGCCCGGCACCCTGGAGCTGTGAGGCTGCTAACCACTGTGCCAATGTGCCGCCCAGTGTGTGTCTGTGCTACTGGGTATCAGTGTATGTCTTTGATACTTGGTGTCAGTGTATGTCTGTGTTACTTGGTGTAAGTGTGTGTCTTTGTTAGTTGGTGTAATTGTATGTCTTTGTTACTTGGTGTCAGTGTATGTCTGTGTTACTTGGTGTAAGTGTATGTCTATGTTACTTGGTGTCAGTGTAATTCTTTGTGACGTGGTGTCATTGTCTGTCTTTGTTACTGGGGGTCAGTGTCTGTCTTCGTTACTTGGTGTCAGAGTTTGTCTTAGTTACTGGGTGTCAGTGTCTTTCTTTGTGACTTGGTGTCAGTGTATGTCTTTGTTTCTTTGTGTCAGTGTATGTGTTTGTTACTTGGTGTAAGTGTGTGTCTGTGTAACTGGGTATCAGTGTATATCTTTGTTACTTGGTGTATGTGTGTGTCTTTGTTACTTGGTGAAATTGTATGTCTTTGTTACTTGGTGTCAGTGTATGTCTGCGTTACTTGGTGTAAGTGTATGTCTTTGTTACTTGGTGTCAGTGTCTGTCTTTGTTACTTGGTGTAAGTGTGTGTCTGTGTTATTTGGGGTAAGTGTGTGTCTGCGTTACTGGGTAACAGTGTATGTCTTTGTCACTTGGTGTAAGTGAGAGTTTGTGTTACTTGGTGCAAGTGTGTGTCTGTGTCACCTGGTATCAGTGGATGTCTTTGTTACTAGGTGTAAGTGTGTGTCTGTGTTCCTGGCTATCAGTGTATGTCTTTGTTACTTGGTGTAATTGTATGTCTGTGTTACTGGGTATCAGTGTATGTCTTTGTTACTTGGTGTCAGTGTATGTCTTTGTTACTTGGTGTAAGTGTGTGTCTTTGTTACTTGGTGTCAGTGTATGTCTTTGTTACTTGGTGTAAGTGTGTGTCTGTGTTATTGGGTGTCAGTGTGTGTCTGCGTTACTTGGTGTAAGTGTGTGTCTTTTTTACTTGGTGTCCGTGTGTCTCTGTGTTACTGAGTATCAGTGTCTCTCTTTGTTACTTGGTGTAAGTGTGTATCTGTGTTACTGGGTATCAGTGTATGCCTTTGTTAATTGGTGTAAGTGTATGTCTGTGTTATTTGGTGTAAGTGTGTGTCTGTGTTACTGGGTATCAGTGTATGTCTTTGTGACTTGGTGTCAGTGGATGACTTTGTTACTGGGTGTCAGTGTGTGTCTGAAGTCAGTGTATGTCTTTGTTACTTGGTGTCAGTGTGTGTCTGTTTTACTGGTTATCAGTGAATGTCTTTGTGACTCGTTGTCAGTGTATGTCTTTGTTACTGGGTGTCAGTGTATGTCTTTGTTGCTTGGTGACAGTGTGTGTCTGTGTGTCTGTGTATGTCTTTGTTACTGTGCATCAGTGTTTCTCTATGTTACTGGGTGTCAGTGTGTGTTTGTTTGTGTTACTGGGTGTCAGTATTTTGTTTAGTGATCCAGCACTGAAACAGGCCCTTCGGCCATCCGTGTCTGTGCCGACCATCAGCCACCCATTTATACCAATCCTACACTAATCCCCTTTTCCTCCCACATCCCCACCTGTCCCTATATATTTCCCTACCACCTACCTATACTAGAGTCAATTTATAATGGCCAGTTAACCTATCAACCTGCAAGTCTTTGGCATGTGGGAAGAAACCGGAGCACCCGGAGGAAACTCACGCAGACACACGGAGAACTTGCTAACTCCGCAAAGGCAGTTCGCAGAATTGAGCCCGGCACCCTGGAGCTGTGAGGCTGCTAACCACTGTGCCAATGTGCCGCCCAGTGTGTGTCTGTGCTACTGGGTATCAGTGTATGTCTTTGTCACTTGGTGTCAGTGTATGTCTGTGTTACTTGGTGTAAGTGTGTGTCTTTGTTACTTGGTGTCATTGTATGTCTTTGTTCCTTGGTGTCAGTGTATGTCTGTGTTACTTGGTGTAAGCGTATGTCTATGTTACTTGGTGTCAGTGTATTTCTTTGTGACGTGGTGTCAGTGTCTGTCTTCGTTACTTGGTGTCAGTGTTTGTCTTTGTTACTGGGTGTCAGTGTCTTTCTTTGTGACTTGGTGTCAGTGTATGTCTTTGTTTCCTTGTGTCAGTGTATGTGTTTGTAACTTGGTGTAAGTGTGTGTCTGTGTAACTGGGTATCAGTGTATATCTTTGTTACTTGGTGTATGTGTGTGTCTTTGTTACTTGGTGAAATTGTATGTCTTTGTTACTTGGTGTCAGTGTATGTCTGCGTTACTTTGTGTAAGTGTATGTCTTTGTTACTTGGTGTCAGTTTATGTCTTTGTTACTTGGTGGAAGTGTGTGTCTGTGTTATTTGGTGGAAGTGTGTGTCTGTGTCACCTGGTATCAGTGGATGTCTTTGTTACTAGGTGTAAGTGCGTGTCTGTGTTCCTGGGTATCAGTGTATGTCTTTGTTACTTGGTGTAATTGTATGTCTGTGTTACTTGGTGTCAGTGTATGTCTTTGTTACTTGGTGTAAGTGTGTGTCTTTGTTACTTGGTGTCAGTGTATGTCTTTGTTACTTGGTGTAAGTGTGTGTCTGTGTTATTGGGTGTCAGTGTGTGTCTGCGTTACTTGGTGTAAGTGTGTGTCTTTTTTACTTGGTGTCCGCGTGTCTCTGTGTTACTGAGTATCAGTGTCTATCTTTGTTACTTGGTGTAAGTGTGTATCTGTGTTACTGGGTATCAGTGTATGTCTTTGTTACTTGGTGTCAGTGTATGTCTGTGTTACTTGGTGTAAGTGTGTGTCTGTGTTACTGGGTATCAGTGTATGTCTTTGTGACTTGGTGTCAGTGGATGACTTTGTTACTGGGTGTCAGTGTGTGTCTTTGTGACTTGGTGTCAGTGTATGTCTTTGTTACTTGGTGTAAGTGTGTCTCTGTGTTACTGGGTATCAGTGCATGTCTTTGTTACTTGGTGTCAGTGTATGTCAAAATACTTGGTGTATGTTTATGTCTTTGTTACTTGGTGTAATTGTCTGTCTTTGTTACTTGGTGTCAGTGTATGTCTGTGTTACTTGGTGTAAGTGTGTGTCTTTGTTACTTGGTGTAAGTGCAAGCCTTTCTTATTTGGTGTCAGTGTATGTCTTTGTTACTTGGTGTCAGTGTGTGTCTGTTTTACTGGTTATCAGTGAATGTATTTGTGACTCGGTGTCAGTGTATGTCTTTGTTACTGGATGTCAGTGTATGCCTTTGTTGCTTGGTGACAGTGTGTGTCTGTGTGTCTGTGTATGTCTTTGTTACTATGTATCAGTGTTTCTCTATGTTACTGGGTGTCAGTGTGTGTTTGTTTGTGTTACTGGGTGTCAGTATTTTGTTTAGTGATCCAGCACTGAAACAGGCCCTTCGGCCAACCGTGTCTGTGCCGACCATCAACCACCCATTTATACCAATCCTACACTAATCCCGTATTCCTATCACATCCCCACCTGTCCCGAAATATTTCCAGACCACCGACCGATAATAGGGTCAATTTATAATGGCCAATAAAGCTATCAACTTGGTGTAAGTGTGTGTCTGTGTTAAATGGTGTAAGTGTGAGTCTGTGTTACTTGGTACCAGTGTATGTCTTTGTTACTTGGTGTAAGTGTGTGTCTGTGTTACTGGGTAACAGTGTATGACTTTGTTACTTGGTGTCAGTGTAATTCTGTGTTACTTGGTGTAATTGTATGTCTTTGCTACTTGGTGTCAGTGTATGTCCTTGCTACTTGGTGTAAGTGTGTGTCTGTGTCACTTGGTATCAGTGCATGTCTTTGTTAATTGGTGTAAGTGTGCGTCTTTGTTACTTGGTGTAATTGTATGTCTTTGTTACTTGGTGTCAGTGTATGTCTGTGTTACTTGGTGTAAGTGCATGTCTTTGTTACTTGGTGTCAGTGGATGTCTTTGTTACTTGGTGCAAGTGTGTGTCTGTGTTACTGGGTAACAATGTATGTCTTTGTTACTTGGTGTCAGTGTTTGTCTGTGTTACTTGGTGCAAGTGTGTGTCTTTGTTACTTGGTGTAATTGTATGTCTTTGTTACTTGGTGTCAGTGTATGTCTGTGTTACTTGGTGTAAGTGTGTGTCTGTGTCACTGGGTGTCAGTGCATGTCTTTGTTACTTGGTGTAAGTGTGTGTCTGTGTTACTGGGTATCAGTGCATGTCTTTGTTACTTGATGTAAGTGTGCGTCTGTGTTACTGGGTAACAGTTTATGTCTTTGTTACTTGGTGGAAGTGTGTGTCTGTGTTATTTGGTGGAAGTGTGTGTCTGTGTTACTGGGTAACAGTGTATGTCTTTGTTACTTGGTGTAAGTGAGAGTTTGTGTTACTTGGTGTAAGTGTGTGTCTGTGTCACCTGGTATCAGTGGATGTCTTTGTTACTAGGTGTAAGTGCGTGTCTGTGTTCCTGGGTATCAGTGTATGTCTTTGTTACTTGGTGTAATTGTATGTCTGTGTTACTTGGTGTCAGTGTATGTCTTTGTTACTTGGTGTAAGTGTGTGTCTTTGTTACTTGGTGTCAGTGTATGTCTTTGTTACTTGGTGTAAGTGTGTGTCTGTGTTATTGGGTGTCAGTGTGTGTCTGCGTTACTTGGTGTAAGTGTGTGTCTTTTTTACTTGGTGTCCGCGTGTCTCTGTGTTACTGAGTATCAGTGTCTATCTTTGTTACTTGGTGTAAGTGTGTATCTGTGTTACTGGGTATCAGTGTATGTCTTTGTTACTTGGTGTCAGTGTATGTCTGTGTTACTTGGTGTAAGTGTGTGTCTGTGTTACTGGGTATCAGTGTATGTCTTTGTGACTTGGTGTCAGTGGATGACTTTGTTACTGGGTGTCAGTGTGTGTCTTTGTGACTTGGTGTCAGTGTATGTTTTTGTTACTTGGTGTAAGTGTGTCTCTGTGTTACTGGGTATCAGTGCATGTCTTTGTTACTTGGTGTCAGTGTATGTCAAAATACTTGGTGTAAGTTTATGTCTTTGTTACTTGGTGTAATTGTCTGTCTTTGTTACTTGGTGTCAGTGTATGTCTGTGTTACTTGGTGTAAGTGTGTGTCTTTGTTACTTGGTGTAAGTGCAAGCCTTTCTTATTTGGTGTCAGTGTATGTCTTTGTTACTTGGTGTCAGTGTGTGTCTGTTTTACTGGTTATCAGTGAATGTATTTGTGACTCGGTGTCAGTGTATGTCTTTGTTACTGGATGTCAGTGTATGCCTTTGTTGCTTGGTGACAGTGTGTGTCTGTGTGTCAGTGTATGTCTTTCTTACTATGTATCAGTGTTTCTCTATGTTACTGGGTGTCAGTGTGTGTTTGTTTGTGTTACTGGGTGTCAGTATTTTGTTTAGTGATCCAGCACTGAAACAGGCCCTTCGGCCAACCGTGTCTGTGCCGACCATCAACCACCCATTTATACCAATCCTACACTAATCCCGTATTCCTATCACATCCCCACCTGTCCCGAAATATTTCCAGACCACCGACCGATAATAGGGTCAATTTATAATGGCCAATAAAGCTATCAACTTGGTGTAAGTGTGTGTCTGTGTTAAATGGTGTAAGTGTGAGTCTGTGTTACTTGGTACCAGTGTATGTCTTTGTTACTTGGTGTAAGTGTGTGTCTGTGTTACTGGGTAACAGTGTATGACTTTGTTACTTGGTGTCAGTGTAATTCTGTGTTACTTGGTGTAATTGTATGTCTTTGCTACTTGGTGTCAGTGTATGTCCTTGCTACTTGGTGTAAGTGTGTGTCTGTGTCACTTGGTATCACTGCATGTCTTTGTTAATTGGTGTAAGTGTGCGTCTTTGTTACTTGGTGTAATTGTATGTCTTTGTTACTTGGTGTCAGTGTATGTCTGTGTTACTTGGTGTAAGTGCATGTCTTTGTTACTTGGTGTCAGTGGATGTCTTTGTTACTTGGTGCAAGTGTGTGTCTGTGTTACTGGGTAACAATGTATGTCTTTGTTACTTGGTGTCAGTGTATGTCTGTGTTACTTGGTGTAAGTGTGTGTCTTTGTTACTTGGTGTAATTGTATGTCTTTGTTACTTGGTGTCAGTGTATGTCTGTGTTACTTGGTGTAAGTGTGTGTCTGTGTCACTGGGTGTCAGTGCATGTCTTTGTTACTTGGTGTAAGTGTGTGTCTGTGTTACTGGGTATCAGTGCATGTCTTTGTTACTTGATGTAAGTGTGCGTCTGTGTTACTGGGTAACAGTGTCTGTCTTTGTTACTTGGTGGAAGCGTGTGTCTGTGTTACTGGGTATCAGTGTATGTCTTTGTTACTTGGTCTCAGTTTATGTCTGTGTTACTTGGTGTAAGTGTGTGTCTGTGTTACTGGGTATCTGTCTATGTCTTTGTGACTTTGTGTCAGTGTATGTCTTTGTTACTGGGTGTCAGTGTGTGTCTTTGTGACTTGGTGTCAGTGTATGTCTTTGTTACTTGGTGTAAGTGTGTGTCGGTGTTACTGGGTATCAGTGTATGTCTTTGTTACTTGGTATCAGTATATGTCAAAATACTTGGTGTAAGTGTATGTCTTTGTTACTTGGTGTAGTTGTCTGTCTTTGTTACTTGGTGTCAGTGTATGTCTGTGTTACTTGGTGCAAGTGTGTGTCTTTGTTACTTGGTGTCAGTGTGTGTCTGTTTTACTGGGTATCAGTGTATGTCTTTGTTACTTGGTGTAAGTGTATGTCTTTGTTATTTGGTGTCAGTGTTTGTCGTTGTTACTTCTTGTAAGTGTGTGTCTGTGTTACTGGGTGTCAACGTATGTCTTTGTTACTTGGTGACAGTGTGTGTCTGTGTGTCAGTTTATGTCTTTGTTTCTGTGTCTCAGTGTTGCTGTATGTTACTGGGTGTCAGTGTGTGTTTGTTTGTGTTACTGGGTGTCAGTGTGTGTCTGTGTTACTTGGTATCAATGCATGTCTTTGTTACTTGGTGTCAGTGTATGTCTGTGTTACTTGGTGTAAGTGTGTGTCTTTGTTACTTGGTGTAATTGTATGTCTTTGTTACTTGGTGTCAGTTTATGTCTGTGTTACTTGGTGCATGTGTATGTCTTTGTTACTTGGTGTCAGTGTATGTCTTTGTGACGTGGTGTCATTGTCTGCCTTTGTTACTGGGTGTCAGTTTCTGTCTTCGTTACTTGGTGTCAGTGGTTGTCTTTGTTACTGGGTGTCAGTGTCTGTCTTTGTGACTTGGTGTCAGTGTATGTCTTTGTCACTTGGTGTCAGTGTATGTATTTGTTACTTGGTGTAAGTGTGTGTCTATGTTACTGGGTATCAGTGTATATCTTTGTTACTTGGTGTAAGTGTGTGTCTGTGTTACTGGGTATCAGTGCAAGTATTTGCTACATGGTGACAGTGTATGTCTGTGTTACTTGGTGTAAGTGTGTGTCTTCGTTACTTGGTGTGATTGTATGTCTTTGTTACTTGGTGTCAGTGTATGTCTGTGTTACTTGGTGTAAGTGCATGTCTTTGTTACTTGGTGTCAGTGTATGTCTTTGTTACTTGGTGGAAGTGTGTGTCTGTGTTAAATTGTGTAAGTGTGTGCCTGTGTAACTTGGTATCAATGTATGTCTTTGTTACTTGGTGTAAGTGTGTGTCTGTGTTACTGGATAACAGTGTTTGTCTTTGTTACTTGGTGTCAGTGTAATTCTGTGTTACTTGGTGTAAGTGTGTGTCTTTGTTACTTGGTGTAATTGTATGTCTTTGCTACTTGGTGTCAGTGTATGTCCTTGCTACTTGGTGTAAGTTTGTTGCTGTGTCACTTGGTATCAGTGCATGTCTTTGTTACTTGGTGTAAGTGTGTGTCTTTCTAACTTGGTGTAATTGTATGTCTTTGTTACTTGGTGTAAGTGTGTGTCTGTGTCACCTGGTATCAGTGGATTTCTTTGTTACTAGGTGTAAGTGCGTGTCTGTGTTCCTGGGTATCAGTGTATGTCTTTGTTACTTGGTGTAATTGTATGTCTGTGTTACTTGGTGTCAGTGTATGTCTTTGTTACTTGGTGTAAGTGTGTGTCTTTGTTACTTGGTGTCAGTGTATGTCTTTGTTACTTGGTGTAAGTGTGTGTCTGTGTTATTGGGTGTCAGTGTGTGTCTGCGTTACTTGGTGTAAGTGTGTGTCTTTTTTACTTGGTGTCCGCGTGTCTCTGTGTTACTGAGTATCAGTGTCTATCTTTGTTACTTGGTGTAAGTGTGTATCTGTGTTACTGGGTATCAGTGTATGTCTTTGTTACTTGGTGTCAGTGTATGTCTGTGTTACTTGGTGTAAGTGTGTGTCTGTGTTACTGGGTATCAGTGTATGTCTTTGTGACTTGGTGTCAGTGGATGACTTTGTTACTGGGTGTCAGTGTGTGTCTTTGTGACTTGGTGTCAGTGTATGTCTTTGTTACTTGGTGTAAGTGTGTCTCTGTGTTACTGGGTATCAGTGCATGTCTTTGTTACTTGGTGTCAGTGTATGTCAAAATACTTGGTGTAAGTTTATGTCTTTGTTACTTGGTGTAATTGTCTGTCTTTGTTACTTGGTGTCAGTGTATGTCTGTGTTACTTGGTGTAAGTGTGTGTCTTTGTTACTTGGTGTAAGTGCAAGCCTTTCTTATTTGGTGTCAGTGTATGTCTTTGTTACTTGGTGTCAGTGTGTGTCTGTTTTACTGGTTATCAGTGAATGTATTTGTGACTCGGTGTCAGTGTATGTCTTTGTTACTGGATGTCAGTGTATGCCTTTGTTGCTTGGTGACAGTGTGTGTCTGTGTGTCAGTGTATGTCTTTCTTACTATGTATCAGTGTTTCTCTATGTTACTGGGTGTCAGTGTGTGTTTGTTTGTGTTACTGGGTGTCAGTATTTTGTTTAGTGATCCAGCACTGAAACAGGCCCTTCGGCCAACCGTGTCTGTGCCGACCATCAACCACCCATTTATACCAATCCTACACTAATCCCGTATTCCTATCACATCCCCACCTGTCCCGAAATATTTCCAGACCACCGACCGATAATAGGGTCAATTTATAATGGCCAATAAAGCTATCAACTTGGTGTAAGTGTGTGTCTGTGTTAAATGGTGTAAGTGTGAGTCTGTGTTACTTGGTACCAGTGTATGTCTTTGTTACTTGGTGTAAGTGTGTGTCTGTGTTACTGGGTAACAGTGTATGACTTTGTTACTTGGTGTCAGTGTAATTCTGTGTTACTTGGTGTAATTGTATGTCTTTGCTACTTGGTGTCAGTGTATGTCCTTGCTACTTGGTGTAAGTGTGTGTCTGTGTCACTTGGTATCAGTGCATGTCTTTGTTAATTGGTGTAAGTGTGCGTCTTTGTTACTTGGTGTAATTGTATGTCTTTGTTACTTGGTGTCAGTGTATGTCTGTGTTACTTGGTGTAAGTGCATGTCTTTGTTACTTGGTGTCAGTGGATGTCTTTGTTACTTGGTGCAAGTGTGTGTCTGTGTTACTGGGTAACAATGTATGTCTTTGTTACTTGGTGTCAGTGTATGTCTGTGTTACTTGGTGTAAGTGTGTCTTTGTTACTTGGTGTAATTGTATGTCTTTGTTACTTGGTGTCAGTGTATGTCTGTGTTACTTGGTGTAAGTGTGTGTCTGTGTCACTGGGTGTCAGTGCATGTCTTTGTTACTTGGTGTAAGTGTGTGTCTGTGTTACTGGGTATCAGTGCATGTCTTTGTTACTTGATGTAAGTGTGCGTCTGTGTTACTGGGTAACAGTGTCTGTCTTTGTTACTTGGTGGAAGCGTGTGTCTGTGTTACTGGGTATCAGTGTATGTCTTTGTTACTTGGTCTCAGTTTATGTCTGTGTTACTTGGTGTAAGTGTGTGTCTGTGTTACTGGGTATCAGTCTATGTCTTTGTGACTTTGTGTCAGTGTATGTCTTTGTTACTGGGTGTCAGTGTGTGTCTTTGTGACTTGGTGTCAGTGTATGTCTTTGTTACTTGGTGTAAGTGTGTGTCGGTGTTACTGGGTATCAGTGTATGTCTTTGTTACTTGGTATCAGTATATGTCAAAATACTTGGTGTAAGTGTATGTCTTTGTTACTTGGTGTAGTTGTCTGTCTTTGTTACTTGGTGTCAGTGTATGTCTGTGTTACTTGGTGCAAGTGTGTGTCTTTGTTACTTGGTGTCAGTGTGTGTCTGTTTTACTGGGTATCAGTGTATGTCTTTGTTACTTGGTGTAAGTGTATGTCTTTGTTATTTGGTGTCAGTGTTTGTCGTTGTTACTTCTTGTAAGTGTGTGTCTGTGTTACTGGGTGTCAACGTATGTCTTTGTTACTTGGTGACAGTGTGTGTCTGTGTGTCAGTTTATGTCTTTGTTTCTGTGTCTCAGTGTTGCTGTATGTTACTGGGTGTCAGTGTGTGTTTGTTTGTGTTACTGGGTGTCAGTGTGTGTCTGTGTTACTTGGTATCAATGCATGTCTTTGTTACTTGGTGTCAGTGTATGTCTGTGTTACTTGGTGTAAGTGTGTGTCTTTGTTACTTGGTGTAATTGTATGTCTTTGTTACTTTGTGTCAGTTTATGTCTGTGTTACTTGGTGCAAGTGTATGTCTTTGTTACTTGGTGTCAGTGTATGTCTTTGTGACGTGGTGTCATTGTCTGTCTTTGTTACTGGGTGTCAGTTTCTGTCTTCGTTACTTGGTGTCAGTGGTTGTCTTTGTTACTGGGTGTCAGTGTCTGTCTTTGTGACTTGGTGTCAGTGTATGTCTTTGTCACTTGGTGTCAGTGTATGTATTTGTTACTTGGTGTAAGTGTGTGTCTATGTTACTGGGTATCAGTGTATATCTTTGTTACTTGGTGTAAGTGTGTGTCTGTGTTACCGGGTATCAGTGCAAGTATTTGCTACATGGTGACAGTGTATGTCTGTGTTACTTGGTGTAAGTGTGTGTCTTCGTTACTTGGTGTGATTGTATGTCTTTGTTACTTGGTGTCAGTGTATGTCTGTGTTACTTGGTGTAAGTGCATGTCTTTGTTACTTGGTGTCAGTGTATGTCTTTGTTACTTGGTGGAAGTGTGTGTCTGTGTTAAATTGTGTAAGTGTGTGCCTGTGTAACTTGGTATCAATGTATGTCTTTGTTACTTGGTGTAAGTGTGTGTCTGTGTTACTGGATAACAGTGTTTGTCTTTGTTACTTGGTGTCAGTGTAATTCTGTGTTACTTGGTGTAAGTGTGTGTCTTTGTTACTTGGTGTAATTGTATGTCTTTGCTACTTGGTGTCAGTGTATGTCCTTGCTACTTGGTGTAAGTTTGTTGCTGTGTCACTTGGTATCAGTGCATGTCTTTGTTACTTGGTGTAAGTGTGTGTCTTTCTAACTTGGTGTAATTGTATGTCTTTGTTACTTGGTGTCAGAGTATGTCTGTGTTACTTGGTGTAAGTGTATGTCTTTGTTACTTGGTGTCAGTGGATGTCTTTGTTACTTGGTGTGTATGTCTGTGTTACTGGGTGTAAGTGTGTATCTCTGTTACTTGGTATCAGTGAATGTCTTTGTTACTTGGTGTAAGTGTGTGTCTGTGTTACTGGGTAACAGTGTATGTCTTTGTTACTTGGTGTCAGTGTATGTCTGTGTTACTTGGTGTAAGTGTGTGTCTTTGTTACTTGGTGTAATTGTATGTCTTTGCTACTTGGTGTCAGTTTATGGCTGTGTTATTTGGTGTATGTGTGTGTCTTTGTTACTTGCTGTAATTGTATGTCTTTGTTACTTGGTGTCAGTGTATGTCTGTGTTACTTGGTGTAAGTGTGTGTCTGTGTTACTGGGTATCAGTGTATGTCTTTGTTACTTAGTGTCAGTGCATGTCTGTGTTACTTGGTGTAAGTGTGTGTCTTTGTTACTTGGTGTCAGTGTATGTCTTTATTACTTGGTGTCAGTGTGTGTCTGTTTTACTGGGTATCAGTGTATGTCTTTGTTACTTGGTGTAAGTGTATGTCTTTGTTACTTGGTGTCAGTGTATGTCGTTGTTACTTCTCGTAAGTGTGTGTCTGTGTTACTGGGTGTCAGTGTATGTCTTTGTTACTTGGTGGCAGTGTGTGTCTGTGTGTCAGTTTATGACTTTGTTACTGTGTATCAGTATTTCTCTATGTTAATGGGTGTCAGTGTGTCTTTGTTTGTGTTACTGGGTGTCAGTATTTAGTTTAGTGATACAGCAATGAAACAGGCCCTTCGGCCAACCGAGTCTGTGCCGACCATCAACCACCCATTTATACTAATCCTACACTAATCCCGTATTCCTATCACATCCCCACCTGTCCCTATATATTTCCCTACCACCTACCTATACTAGTGTAAATTTATAATGGCCAATTAACCTATCAACCTGCAAGCCATTGGCATGTGGGAAGAAACCGGAGCACCCGGAGGAAACTCACGCAGACACAGGGAGAACTTGCAGACTCCGCACAGGCAGTACCCAGTATCGAGCCCGGGTACCTGGAGCTGTGAGGATGCTAACCAATGTGCCAATGTGCCGCCAGTGTGTGTCTGTGCTACTGGGTATCAGTGTATGTCTTTGTTACTTGGTGTCAGTGTATGTCTGTGTTACTTGGTGTAAGTGTGTGTCTGTGTTACTTGGTATCAGTGCATGTCTGTGTTACTTGGTGTAAGTGTGTGTCTGTGTTACTGGGTATCAGTGTATGTCTTTGTTACTTGGTGTCAGTGTATGTCTGTGTTACTTGGTGTAAGTGTGTGTCTTTGTTACTTGGTGTAATTGTATGTCTTTGTTACTTGGTGTCAGTGTATGTCTGTGTTACTTGGTGTAAGTGCATGTCTTTGTTACTTGGTGTCACTGTATGTCTTTGTTACTTGGTGTAAGTGTGTGTCTGTGTTAAATGGTGTAAGTGTGTGTCTGTGTTACTTGGTATCAGTGTATGTCTTTGTTACTTGGTGTCAGTGGAATTCTGTGTTACTTGGTGTAAGTGTGTGTCTTTGTTACTTGGTGAAATTGTATGTCTTGGCTACTTGGTGTCAGTGTATGTCCTTGCTACTTGGTGTAAGTGTGTGTCTGTGTCACTTGGTATCAGTGCATGTCTTTGTTACTTGGTGTAAGTGTGTGTCTTTGTTACTTGGTGTAATTGTATGTCTTTGTTACTTGGTGTAAGTGTGTGTCTGTGTTACTGGGTATCAGTGTATGTCTTTGTGACTTGGTGTCAGTGCATGTCTGTGTTACTTGGTGTAAGTGTGTGTCTTTGTTACTTGGTGTCCGTGTGTGTCTGTGTCACTGGGTGTCAGTGCATGTCTTTGTTACTTGGTGTAAGTGTGTGTCTGTGTTACTGGGTATCAGTGCATGTCTTTGTTACTTGATGTAAATGTGCGTCTGTGTTACTGGGTAACAGTGTCTGTCTCTGTTACTTGGTGGAAGCGTGTGTCTGTGTTACTGGGTATCAGTGTATGTCTTTGTTACTTGGTCTCAGTTTATGTCTGTGTTACTTGGTGTAAGTGTGAGTCTGTGTTACTGGGTATCAGTGTATGTCTTTGTGACTTTGTGTCTGTGTAAGTCTTGGTTACTGGGTGTCAGTGTGTGTCTTTGTGACTTGGTGTCAGTGAATGTCTTTGTTACTTGGTGTAAGTGTGTGTCGGTGTTACTGGGTATCATTGCATGTCTTTGTTACTTGGTATCAGTATATGTCAAAATACTTGGTGTAAGTGTATGTCTTTGTTACTTGGTGTAGTTGTCTGTCTTTGTTACTTGGTGTCAGTGTATGTCTGTGTTACTTGGTGCAAGTGTGTGTCTTTGTTACTTGGTGTCAGTGTGTGTCTGTTTTACTGGGTATCAGTGTATGTCTTTGTTACTTGGTGTAAGTGTATGTCTTTGTTATTTGGTGTCAGTGTTTGTCGTTGTTACTTCTTGTAAGTGTGTGTCTGTGTTACTGGGTGTCAACGTATGTCTTTGTTACTTGGTGACAGTGTGTGTCTGTGTGTCAGTTTATGTCTTTGTTTCTGTGTCTCAGTGTTGCTGTATGTTACTGGGTGTCAGTGTGTGTTTGTTTGTGTTACTGGGTGTCAGTGTGTGTCTGTGTTACTTGGTATCAATGCATGTCTTTGTTACTTGGTGTCAGTGTATGTCTGTGTTACTTGGTGTAAGTGTGTGTCTTTGTTACTTGGTGTAATTGTATGTCTTTGTTACTTGGTGTCAGTTTATGTCTGTGTTACTTGGTGCAAGTGTATGTCTTTGTTACTTGGTGTCAGTGTATGTCTTTGTGACGTGGTGTCATTGTCTGTCTTTGTTACTGGGTGTCAGTTTCTGTCTTCGTTACTTGGTGTCAGTGGTTGTCTTTGTTACTGGGTGTCAGTGTCTGTCTTTGTGACTTGGTGTCAGTGTATGTCTTTGTCACTTGGTGTCAGTGTATGTATTTGTTACTTGGTGTAAGTGTGTGTCTATGTTACTGGGTATCAGTGTATATCTTTGTTACTTGGTGTAAGTGTGTGTCTGTGTTACTGGGTATCAGTGCAAGTATTTGCTACATGGTGACAGTGTATGTCTGTGTTACTTGGTGTAAGTGTGTGTCTTCGTTACTTGGTGTGATTGTATGTCTTTGTTACTTGGTGTCAGTGTATGTCTGTGTTACTTGGTGTAAGTGCATGTCTTTGTTACTTGGTGTCAGTGTATGTCTTTGTTACTTGGTGGAAGTGTGTGTCTGTGTTAAATTGTGTAAGTGTGTGCCTGTGTAACTTGGTATCAATGTATGTCTTTGTTACTTGGTGTAAGTGTGTGTCTGTGTTACTGGATAACAGTGTTTGTCTTTGTTACTTGGTGTCAGTGTAATTCTGTGTTACTTGGTGTAAGTGTGTGTCTTTGTTACTTGGTGTAATTGTATGTCTTTGCTACTTGGTGTCAGTGTATGTCCTTGCTACTTGGTGTAAGTTTGTTGCTGTGTCACTTGGTATCAGTGCATGTCTTTGTTACTTGGTGTAAGTGTGTGTCTTTGTAACTTGGTGTAATTGTATGTCTTTGTTACTTGGTGTCAGAGTATGTCTGTGTTACTTGGTGTAAGTGCATGTCTTTGTTACTTGGTGTCAGTGGATGTCTTTGTTACTTGGTGTGTATGTCTGTGTTACTGGGTGTAAGTGTGTATCTCTGTTACTTGGTATCAGTGAATGTCTTTGTTACTTGGTGTAAGTGTGTGTCTGTGTTACTGGGTAACAGTGTATGTCTTTGTTACTTGGTGTCAGTGTATGTCTGTGTTACTTGGTGTAAGTGTGTGTCTTTGTTACTTGGTGTAATTGTATGTCTTTGCTACTTGGTGTCAGTTTATGGCTGTGTTATTTGGTGTATGTGTGTGTCTTTGTTACTTGCTGTAATTGTATGTCTTTGTTACTTGGTGTCAGTGTATGTCTGTGTTACTTGGTGTAAGTGTGTGTCTGTGTTACTGGGTATCAGTGTATGTCTTTGTTACTTAGTGTCAGTGCATGTCTGTGTTACTTGGTGTAAGTGTGTGTCTTTGTTACTTGGTGTCAGTGTATGTCTTTATTACTTGGTGTCAGTGTGTGTCTGTTTTACTGGGTATCAGTGTATGTCTTTGTTACTTGGTGTAAGTGTATGTCTTTGTTACTTGGTGTCAGTGTATGTCGTTGTTACTTCTCGTAAGTGTGTGTCTGTGTTACTGGGTGTCAGTGTATGTCTTTGTTACTTGGTGGCAGTGTGTGTCTGTGTGACAGTTTATGACTTTGTTACTGTGTATCAGTATTTCTCTATGTTAATGGGTGTCAGTGTGTCTTTGTTTGTGTTACTGGGTGTCAGTATTTAGTTTAGTGATACAGCAATGAAACAGGCCCTTCGGCCAACCGAGTCTGTGCCGACCATCAACCACCCATTTATACTAATCCTACACTAATCGCGTATTCCTATCACATCCCCACCTGTCCCTATATATTTCCCTACCACCTACCTATACTAGTGTAAATTTATAATGGCCAATTAACCTATCAACCTGCAAGCCATTGGCATGTGGGAAGAAACCGGAGCACCCGGAGGAAACTCACGCAGACACAGGGAGAACTTGCAGACTCCGCACAGGCAGTACCCAGTATCGAGCCCGGGTACCTGGAGCTGTGAGGATGCTAACCAATGTGCCAATGTGCCGCCAGTGTGTGTCTGTGCTACTGGGTATCAGTGTATGTCTTTGTTACTTGGTGTCAGTGTATGTCTGTGTTACTTGGTGTAAGTGTGTGTCTGTGTTACTTGGTATCAGTGCATGTCTGTGTTACTTGGTGTAAGTGTGTGTCTGTGTTACTGGGTATCAGTGTATGTCTTTGTTACTTGGTGTCAGTGTATGTCTGTGTTACTTGGTGTAAGTGTGTGTCTTTGTTACTTGGTGTAATTGTATGTCTTTGTTACTTGGTGTCAGTGTATGTCTGTGTTACTTGGTGTAAGTGCATGTCTTTGTTACTTGGTGTCACTGTATGTCTTTGTTACTTGGTGTAAGTGTGTGTCTGTGTTAAATGGTGTAAGTGTGTGTCTGTGTTACTTGGTATCAGTGTATGTCTTTGTTACTTGGTGTCAGTGGAATTCTGTGTTACTTGGTGTAAGTGTGTGTCTTTGTTACTTGGTGAAATTGTATGTCTTGGCTACTTGGTGTCAGTGTATGTCCTTGCTACTTGGTGTAAGTGTGTGTCTGTGTCACTTGGTATCAGTGCATGTCTTTGTTACTTGGTGTAAGTGTGTGTCTTTGTTACTTGGTGTAATTGTATGTCTTTGTTACTTGGTGTAAGTGTGTGTCTGTGTTACTGGGTATCAGTGTATGTCTTTGTGACTTGGTGTCAGTGCATGTCTGTGTTACTTGGTGTAAGTGTGTGTCTTTGTTACTTGGTGTCCGTGTGTGTCTGTGTCACTGGGTGTCAGTGCATGTCTTTGTTACTTGGTGTAAGTGTGTGTCTGTGTTACTGGGTATCAGTGCATGTCTTTGTTACTTGATGTAAATGTGCGTCTGTGTTACTGGGTAACAGTGTCTGTCTCTGTTACTTGGTGGAAGCGTGTGTCTGTGTTACTGGGTATCAGTGTATGTCTTTGTTACTTGGTCTCAGTTTATGTCTGTGTTACTTGGTGTAAGTGTGAGTCTGTGTTACTGGGTATCAGTGTATGTCTTTGTGACTTTGTGTCTGTGTATGTCTTGGTTACTGGGTGTCAGTGTGTGTCTTTGTGACTTGGTGTCAGTGAATGTCTTTGTTACTTGGTGTAAGTGTGTGTCGGTGTTACTGGGTATCATTGCATGTCTTTGTTACTTGGTATCAGTATATGTCAAAATACTTGGTGTAAGTGTATGTCTTTGTTACTTGGTGTAGTTGTCTGTCTTTGTTACTTGGTGTCAGTGTATGTCTGTGTTACTTGGTGCAATTGTGTGTCTTTGTTACTTGGTGTCAGTGTGTGTCTGTTTTACTGGGTATCAGTGTATGTCTTTGTTACTTGGTGTAAGTGTATGTCTTTGTTATTTGGTGTCAGTGTTTGTCGTTGTTACTTCTTGTAAGTGTGTGTCTGTGTTACTGGGTGTCAGCGTATGTCTTTGTTACTTGGTGACAGTGTGTGTCTGTGTGTCAGTTTATGTCTTTGTTTCTGTGTCTCAGTGTTGCTGTTTGTTACTGGGTGTCAGTGTGTGTTTGTTTGTGTTACTGGGTGTCAGTGTGTGTCTGTGTTACTTGGTATCAATGCATGTCTTTGTTACTTGGTGTAATTGTATGTCTTTGTTACTTGGTGTCAGTTTATGTCTGTGTTACTTGGTGCAAGTGTATGTCTTTGTTACTTGGTGTCAGTGTATGTCTTTGTGACGTGGTGTCATTGTCTGTCTTTGTTATTGGGTGTCAGTTTCTGTCTTCGTTACTTGGTGTCAGTGGTTGTCTTTGTTACTGGGTGTCAGTGTCTGTCTTTGTGACTTGGTGTCAGTGTATGTCTTTGTCACTTGGTGTCAGTGTATGTATTTGTTACTTGGTGTAAGTGTGTGTCTATGTTACTGGGTATCAGTGTATATCTTTGTTACTTGGTGTAAGTGTGTGTCTGTGTTACTGGGTATCAGTGCAAGTATTTGCTACATGGTGACAGTGTATGTCTGTGTTACTTGGTGTAAGTGTGTGTCTTCGTTACTTGGTGTGATTGTATGTCTTTGTTACTTGGTGTCAGTGTATGTCTGTGTTACTTGGTGTAAGTGCATGTCTTTGTTACTTGGTGTCAGTGTATGTCTTTGTTACTTGGTGGAAGTGTGTGTCTGTGTTAAATTGTGTAAGTGTGTGCCTGTGTAACTTGGTATCAATGTATGTCTTTGTTACTTGGTGTAAGTGTGTGTCTGTGTTACTGGATAACAGTGTTTGTCTTTGTTACTTGGTGTCAGTGTAATTCTGTGTTACTTGGTGTAAGTGTGTGTCTTTGTTACTTGGTGTAATTGTATGTCTTTGCTACTTGGTGTCAGTGTATGTCCTTGCTACTTGGTGTAAGTTTGTTGCTGTGTCACTTGGTATCAGTGCATGTCTTTGTTACTTGGTGTAAGTGTGTGTCTTTGTAACTTGGTGTAATTGTATGTCTTTGTTACTTGGTGTCAGAGTATGTCTGTGTTACTTGGTGTAAGTGCATGTCTTTGTTACTTGGTGTCAGTGGATGTCTTTGTTACTTGGTGTGTGTGTCTGTGTTACTGGGTGTAAGTGTGTATCTCTGTTACTTGGTATCAGTGAATGTCTTTGTTACTTGGTGTAAGTGTGTGTCTGTGTTACTGGGTAACAGTGTATGTCTTTGTTACTTGGTGTCAGTGTATGTCTGTGTTACTTGGTGTAAGTGTGTGTCTTTGTTACTTGGTGTAATAGTATGTCTTTGTTACTTGGTGTCAGTGTATGTCTGTGTTACTTGGTGTAAGTGTGTGTCTGTGTTAGTGGGTATCAGTGTATGTCTTTGTTACTTAGTGTCAGTGCATGTCTGTGTTACTTGGTGTAAGTGTGTGTCTTTGTTACTTGGTGTCAGTGTATGTCTTTATTACTTGGTGTCAGTGTGTGTCTGTTTTACTGGGTATCAGTGTATGTCTTTGTTACTTGGTGTAAGTGTATGTCTTTGTTACTTGGTGTCAGTGTATGTCGTTGTTACTTCTCGTAAGTGTGTGTCTGTGTTACTGGGTGTCAGTGTATGTCTTTGTTACTTGGTGGCAGTGTGTGTCTGTGTGTCAGTTTATGACTTTGTTACTGTGTATCAGTGTTTCTCTATGTTAATGGGTGTCAGTGTGTCTTTGTTTGTGTTACTGGGTGTCAGTATTTGGTTTAGTGATACAGCACTGAAACAGGCCCTTCGGCCAACCGAGTCTGTGCCGACCATCAACCACCCATTTATACTAATCCTACACTAATCCCGTATTCCTATCACATCCCCACCTGTCCCTATATATTTCCCTACCACCTACCTATACTAGTGTAAATTTATAATGGCCAATTAACCTATCAACCTGCAAGCCATTGGCATGTGGGAAGAAACCGGAGCACCCGGAGGAAACTCACGCAGACACAGGGAGAACTTGCAGACTCCGCACAGGCAGTACCCAGTATCGAGCCCGGGAACCTGGAGCTGTGAGGATGCTAACCAATGTGCCAATGTGCCGCCAGTGTGTGTCTGTGCTACTGGGTATCAGTGTATGTCTTTGTTACTTGGTGTCAGTGTATGTCTGTGTTACTTGGTGTAAGTGTGTGTCTGTGTTACTTGGTATCAGTGCATGTCTGTGTTACTTGGTGTAAGTGTGTGTCTGTGTTACTGGGTATCAGTGTATGTCTTTGTTACTTGGTGTCAGTGTATGTCTGTGTTACTTGGTGTAAGTGTGTGTCTTTGTTACTTGGTGTAATTGTATGTCTTTGTTACTTGGTGTCAGTGTATGTCTGTGTTACTTGGTGTAAGTGCATGTCTGTGTTACTTGGTGTAAGTGTGTGTCTTTGTTACTTGGTGTAACTGTATGTCTTTGTTACTTGGTGTCACTGTATGTCTTTGTTACTTGGTGTAAGTGTGTGTCTGTGTTAAATGGTGTAAGTGTGTGTCTGTGTTACTTGGTATCAGTGTATGTCTTTGTTACTTGGTGTCAGTGGAATTCTGTGTTACTTGGTGTAAGTGTGTGTCTTTGTTACTTGGTGAAATTGTATGTCTTGGATACTTGGTGTCAGTGTATGTCCTTGCTACTTGGTGTAAGTGTGTGTCTGTGTCACTTGGTATCAGTGCATGTCTTTGTTACATGGTGTAAGTGTGTGTCTTTGTTACTTGGTGTAATTGTATGTCTTTGTTACTTGGTGTCAGTGTATGTATGTGTTACTTGGTGTAAGTGCATGTCTTTGTTACTTGGTGTCAGTGGATGTCTTTGTTACTTGGTTTCAGTGTATGTCTTTGTTACTTGGTGTAAGTGTTTGTCTGCGTTACTGGGTAACAGTGTATGTCTTTGTTACTTGGTGTCAGTGTATGTCTGTGTTACTTGGTGTCAGTGGATGTCTTTGGGACTTGGTGTCAGTGTATGTCTTTGTAACTTGGTGTAATTGTATGTCTTTGTTACTTTGTGTCAGTGTATGTCTTTGTTACTTGGTGTAAGTGTGTGTTTGTGTTACTTGGTGTAAGTGTATGTCTTTGTTACTTTGTGTAAGTGTGTTTGTGTTACTTGGTGTAAGTGTATGTCTTTGTTACTTGGTGTAAGTGTGTGTCTTTGTTACTTGGTGGAAGTGTGTGTCTGTGTTACTGGGTATCAATGCATGTCTGTGTTACTTGGTGTAAGTGTGTGTGTTTGTTACTTTGTGTAATTGTATGTCTTTGTTACTTGGTGTCAGTGTCTGTCTTTGTTACTTGGTGTAAGTGTGTGTTTGTGTTACTTGGTGTAATTGTATGTCTGTGTTACTGGGTATCAGTGTATGTCTATGTTACTAGGTGTAAGTGTGTGTCTGTGTTACTGGGTATCAGTGTATGTCTTTGGGACTTGGTGTCAGTCTATGTCATTGTTATTGGGTGTCAGTGTGTGTCTTTGTGAGTTGGTGTCAGTGTATGTCTTTGTTACTTGGTGTCCGTGTATGTCTGTGTTACTTGGTGTAAGTGTGTGTCTTTGTTACTTGGTGTAAGTGTATGCCTTTGTTACTTGGTGTAAGTGTGTGTCTGTGTTACTGGGAATCAGTGCATGTCTTTGTTACTTGGTGTAAGAGTGTGTCAGTGTTACTGGGTATCCGTGTATGTCTTTGTTACTTGGTTTCAGTGTATGTCTGTGTTACTTGGTGTAAGTGTGTGTCTGTGTTCCTGGGTGACAGTGTATGTCTTTGTTACTTGGTGTCAGTGTGTGTCTGTGTTACTGGGTGTCAGTGTGTGTGTCTTTGTTACTTGGTGTCAGTGTATGTCTTTATTACTTGGTGTCAGTGTGTGTCTGTTTTACTGGGTATCAGTGTATTTCTTTGTTACTTGGTGTAAGTGTATGTCTTTGTTACTTGGTGTCAGTGTATGTCGTTGTTACTTCTTGTAAGTGTGTGTCTGTTTTACTGGGTGTCAGTGTATGTCTTTGTTACTTGGTGGCAGTGTGTGTCTGTGTGTCAGTTTATGACTTTGTTACTGTGTATCAATGTTTCTCTATGTTAATGGGTGTCAGTGTGTCTTTGTTTGTGTTACTGGGTGTCAGTATTTAGTTTAGTGATACAGCACTGAAACAGGCCCTTCGGCCAACCGAGTCTGTGCTGACCATCAACCACCCATTTATACTAATCCTACACTAATCCCGTATTCCTATCACATCCCCACCTGTCCCTATATATTTCCCTAACACCTACATATACTAGTGTAAATTTATAATGGCCAATTAACCTATCAACCTGCAAGTCATTGGCATGTGGGAAGAAAAGGTAGCAACCGGAGGAAACTCACGCAGACACAGGGAGAACTTGCAGACTCCGCACAGGCAGTACCCAGTATCGAGCCCGGGTCCCTGAAGCTGGGAGGATGCTAACCACTGTGCCAATGTGCCGCCAGTGTGTGTCTGTGCTACTGGGTATCAGTGTATGTTTTTGTTACTTGGTGTCAGTGTATGTCTGTGTTACTTGGTGTAAGTGTGTGTCTGTGTTACTTGGTATCAGTGCATGTCTGTGTTACTTGGTGTAAGTGTGTGTCTGTGTTACTGGGTATCAGTGTATTTCTTTGTTACTTGGTGTCAGTGTATGTCTGTGTTACTTGGTGTAAGTGTGTGTCTTTGTTACTTGGTGTAATTGTATGTCTTTGTTACTTGGTGTCAGTGTATGTCTGTGTTACTTGGTGCAAGTGTATGTCTTTGTGACTTGGTGTCAGTGTATGTCTTTGTGACGTGGTGTCATTGTCTGTCTTTGTTACTGGGTGTCATTGTCTGTCTTCGTTACTTGGTGTCAGTGTTTGTCTTTGTTTCTGGGTGTCGGTGTATGTCTGTGTTACTTGGTGTCAGTGCATGTCTTTGTTACTTGGTGTCACTGCATGTCTTTGTTACTTGGTGTAAGTGTGTGTCTGTGTTAAATGGTGTAAGTGTGTGTCTGTGTTACTTGGTATCAGTGTATGTCTTTGTTACTTGGTGTCAGTGGAATTCTGTGTTACTTGGTGTAAGTGTGTGTCTTTGTTACTTGGTGAAATTGTATGTCTTTGCTACTTGGTGTCAGTGTATGTCCTTGATACTTGGTGTAAGTGTGTGTCTGTGTCACTTGGTATCAGTGCATGTCTTTGTTACTTGGTGTAAGTGTGTGTCTTTGTTACTTGGTGTAATTGTATGTCTTTGTTACTTGGTGTCAGTGTATGTCTGTGTTACTTGGTGTAAGTGCATGTCTTTGTTACTTGGTGTCAGTGGATGTATTTGTTACTTGGTTTCAGTGTATGCCTTTGTTCCTTGGTGTAAGTGTTTGTCTGCGTTACTGGGTAACAGTGTATGTCTTTGTTACTTGGTGTCAGTGTATGTCTGTGTTACTTGGTGTCAGTGGATGTCTTTGGGACTTGGTGTCAGTGTATGTCTTTGTAACTTGGTGTAATTGTATGTCTTTGTTACTTTGTGTCAGTGTATGTCTTTGTTACTTGGTGTAAGTGTGTGTTTGTGTTACTTGGTGTAAGTGTATGTCTTTGTTACTTTGTGTAAGTGTGTGTCTTTGTTACTTGGTGGAAGTGTGTGTCTGTGTTACTGGGTATCAGTGCATGTCTGTGTTACTTGGTGTAAGTGTGTGTGTTTGTTACTTTGTGTTATTGTATGTCTTTGTTACTTGGTGTCAGTGTCTGTCTTTGTTACTTGGTGTAAGTGTGAGTTTGTGTTACTTGGTATAATTGTATGTCTGTGTTACTGGGTATCAGTGTATGTCTATGTTACTTGGTGTAAGTGTGTGTCTGTGTTACTGGGTATCAGTGTATGTCTTTGGGACTTGGTGTCAGTCTATTGCATTGTTATTGGGTGTCAGTGTGTGTCTTTGTGAGTTGGTGTCAGTGTATGTCTTTGTTACTTGGTGTCCGTGTATGTCTGTGTTACTTGGTGTAAGTGTGTGTCTGTGTTACTGGGTATCTGTGCATGTCTTTGTTACTTGGTGTAAGTGTGTGTCAGTGTTACTGGGTATCCGTGTATGTCTTTGTTACTTGGTTTCAGTGTATGTCTGTGTTACTTGGTGTAAGTGTGTGTCTGTGTTCCTGGGTGACAGTGTATGTCTTTGTTACTTGGTGTCAGTGTGTGTCTGTGTTACTGGGTGTCAGTGTGTGTGTTTGTGTTACTGGGTGTCAGTGTGTGTCTGTGTTACTTGGTGTAAGTGTGTGTCTTTGTTACTTGGTTTCCGTGTGTGTCTGTGTTACTGGGTGTCAGTGTATGTCTTTGTTACTTGGTGTAAGTGTGTGTCTGTGTTACTGGGTGTCAGTGTATGTCTTTGTTACTGTGTATCAGTTTGTGTCTGTGACACTAGATGTCAGTATTTTGTTTAGCTTAGAGATACAGCACTGAAACAGGCCCTTCGGCCCACCGAGTCTGTGCCGACCATCAACCACACATTTATACTAATCCTACACTAATCCCGTATTCCTGTCAACAACTTTGCTTCCAATTTCCACCCTTCTCTCACCTTTACATGGTCCATCTCTGACACTTCCCTTCCCTTCCTCGACTTCTCTGTCTCAGTCTCTGGGGATAGATTGTCTACCAATATCCATTATAAGGCCACTGACTCCCACAGCTACCTCGACTGCACTTCTTCATACCCTACCTCCTGTAAGGACTCCATTCCATTCTCCCAGTTTCTCCGTCTCCGACGCATCTGCTCTGATGATGCTACCTTCCATGACGGTGCTTCTGATATGACCTCCTTTTTCCTCAACCGAGGATTTCCCCCCACTGTGGTTGACAGGGCCCTCAACCGTGTCCGACCCATTCCCCGCACCTCTACGCTCACCCCTTCCCCTCCCTCCCAGAACCGTGACAGGGTTCCCCTTGTCCTCACTTTTCATCCCTCCAGCCTCCATATCCAAAAGATCATCCTCCGCCATTTTCGCCACCTCCAGCGTGATGCCACTACCAGTCGCATCTACCCCTCCCTTCCCCTGTCAGCATTCCGAAGGGATCGTTCCCTCCGCGACACCCTGGTCCACTCCTCCATTACCCCCACCACCTCGTCCCCGTCCCAGGGCACCTTCCCTTGCAATCGCAGGAGGTGTAATACCTGCCCATTTACCTCCTCTCTCCTCACTATCCCAGGCCCCAAACACTTCTTTCAGGTGAAGCAGCGATTTACTTGTACTTCTTTCATTGTAGTATACTGTATTCGATGCTCACAGTGTGGTCTCCTCTACATTGGGGAGACCAAGCGCAGACTGGGTGACCGCTTTGCGGAACATCTCCGCTCAGTCCGCAAGCAGGTCCCTGAGCTTCCGGTTGCTTGCCATTTCAACACTCCCCCCTGCTCTCATGCTCACATCTCTGTCCTGGGATTGCTGCAGTGTTCCAGTGAACATCAACGCAAGCTCGAGGAACAGCATCTCATCTACCGATTAGGCACACTACAGCCTGCCGGACTGAACATTGAGTTCAATAATTTCTGAGCATGACATCCCCCCACTTTACTTTCATTTTTAGTCATTTTTAGTTATTTTTTTCTTCCTTTTTTTTGCATTCCTTTTTACATTTTGTACAATCTTTTTCTGCATTTATTTCATTTCATTTTAGTTTGTTCAGTTTGCTTACCCATTGTTTTTTTCAGGTTGTTCTTTTTCAGGTTTGCACTTGCTGATGTTCAATATTCAGTATATTCACACCTAATCTGTACTAATGCTTTGTCTTTCAACACACCATTAACATATTGTTTGTCTTTGCTCCGTGACCTTTTGGTCAGCTATGTGGCCTGGTCCAATCTGCACCTTCTCCTTTGTTATCTCTTGCCCAACCCCCACCTCACTTGTTTATAGTCTGTGACTTTTCTAATATTTGTCAGTTCCGAAGAAGGGTCACTGACCCGAAACGTTAACTCTGCTTCTCTTTCCACAGATGCTGCCAGACCTGCTGAGTGAATCCGACATTTCTTGTTTTTGTTTCAGATTTCCAGCGTCCACAGTATTTTGCTTTTATTTTAGTGTTTATTTCACTGCCACTTCTCTTCCAGGAATGCCTACCTTGAAGAAGTTGTGCTCTTCTCTCCGACGGGATTTTCGTTTGTCTCTTTTACCTTGTTCACCTTCATTGCTTTCTATTTCCCTCCTGGTGTTTGATCAGGTATCTACCAAAACTCGTTTTCACAGCCACATCTCCTTCCTCAGTGACTGTCTCCGGCTCCGACTGATTCCACGTGGATTCCAACTGCAGTTTCACCCATCATGCTTTGAAACCACCCAGGATCACAGGTATCTCCGAGAAATACAACGTTCCTCGGACTGCCGCATCCTGAGATCCACACTCAGTGCTATGCGCCGCCATATGCACACACTGGACCTCTCTCTCCAGCAGCACCGTCTCACCTTATCTCAAATCTGTTCTACTCCGCAGTTTCATCTCATCTGACGTCTCATCCGACGCATTAACGAAAAACTTATTTTCTTCCTTTCAGGTGTTAAGGAACGCAAGCTCCAGCAGCTGATGGGGACTAATGGCCCTCCAGATCCTCCTTCCGCTTCACTTCCCTCTGACCCCACCCCTTCTGATCTGACCCCTTGCCGTGTATTCACTATACCCTATGACTTCCCCCTCTCTGATGCTGAGCGTTCTGTGCTCTGCAAAAGTCTCAGTTTTATCCCCTTACGCCCCCACCTCAATGAATTTCGCGCTCGGCATGACGTTGAGCTCTTCTTCCGTCGCCTCCGCCTCCGGGCTCACTTCTTCGACCAGGAGTCCTCTCCCCGACCAGCAGACCCATTCACCCGCCTCCAGCATTCTCCCTCTACCTGGACCCCTCACCCTGGCCTCTTACCCGCTCTTGATCTCTTCATTGAAAACTGTCGGCGAGACATTGGTCGTCTCAATTTCTCTGCCCCCCTCACTCACTCTAACCTGTCCCCCTCTGAACTTGAGGCACTCCGTTCTCTCAGGTCTAACCCCGACATGGTCATCAAACCTGCAGACAAGGGTGGTGCTGTTGTTGTATGGCGTACCGACCTCTACCTTGCAGAAGCTCAACGCCAACTCACAGACACCTCTTCCTACCTCCCTCTGGACCATGACCCCACCACGGAACATCAAGCCACCGTCCAAAGGATTGTCACTGACCTCATCTCCTCTGGAGATCTTCCCTCTACAGCTTCCAAACTCATAGTCCCGCAACCCCGGACAGCCCGCTTCTACCTCCTTCCCAAAATCCACAAACGGGACTGTCCCGGCAGAACCATTGTGTCAGCCTGCTCCTGCCCAACTGAACTTATTTCTTCCTATCTAGACTCTATCTTTTCTCCGCTGGTCCAGTCTCTTCCCACCTACATCCGTGACTCTTCTGACGCCCTACGTCATTTTGACAATTTCCAGTTTCCTGGTCCCAACCGCCGCCTCTTCACTATGGACGTCCAATCGCTCTACACCTCCATCCCCCACCAGGATGGTTTGAGGGCTCTCCGCTTCTTCCTGGAACAGAGGCCCAACCAGTCCCCATCCACCAACACCCTCCTCCGCCTGGCTGAACTTGCTCTCACATTGAACAACTTCTCCTTCAACTCCATGCATTTCCTTCAAGTAAAAGGTGTCGCTATGGGTACCCGCATGGGTCCTAGTTATGCCTATCTTTTTGTGGGATATGTCGAGCATTCTTTGTTCCAGTCCTACTCAGGCCCACTCCCCCAACTCTTTTTCCGGTACATTGATGACTGTATCGGTGCCGTTTCCTGCTGCCGCCCCGAACTAGAAAACTTTATCAACTTTGCTTCCCATTTCCACCCTTCTCTCACCTTTACATGGTCCATCTCTGACACTTCCCTTCCATTCCTCGACTTCTCTGTCTCCATCTCTGGGGATAGGTTGTCTACCAATATCCATTATAAGCCCACTGACTCCCACAGCTAGCTCGACTACACTTCTTCACACCCTACCTCCTGTAAGAACTCCATTCCATTCTCCCAATTTCTCCGTCTCCGACGCATCTGCTCTGATGATGCTACCTTCCATGACCGTGCTTCTGATATGACCTCCTTTTTCCTCAACCGAGGATTTCCCCCCACTGTGGTTGACAGGGCCCTCAACCGTGTCCGACCCATTCCGCGCACCTCTACCCTCACCCCTTCCCCTCCCTCCCAGAACCGTGACAGGGTTCCCCTTGTCCTCACTTTTCATCCCTCCAGCCTACATATCCAAAAGATCATCCTCCGCCATTTTCGCCACCTCCAGCGTGATGCCACTACCAGTCGCATCTTCTCCTCCCTTCCCCTGTCAGCATTCCGAAGGGATCGTTCCCTCCGCGACACCCTGGTCCACTCCTCCATTACCCCCACCACCTCGTCCCCGTCCCATGGCACCTTCCCTTGCAATCGCAGGAGGTGTAATACCTGCCCATTTACCTCCTCTCTCCTCACTATCCCAGGCCCCAAACACTCATTTCAGGTGAAGCAGCGATTTACTTGTACTTCTTTCAATGTAGTATACTGTATTCGCTGCTCACAGTGTGGTCTCCTCTACATTGGGGAGACCAAGCGCAGACTGGGTGACCGCTTTGCGGAACATCTCCGCTCAGTCCGCAAGCAGGACCCTGAGCTTCTGGTTGCTTGCCATTTCAACACTCCCCCCTGCTCTCATGCTCACATCTCTGTCCTGGGATTGCTGCAGTGTTCCAGTGAACATCAACGCAAGCTCGAGGAACAGCATCACATCTACCGATTAGGTACACTACAGCCTGCTGGACTGAACATTGAGTTCAATAATTTCTGAGCATGACAGCCCCCCACTTTACTTTCATTTTTAGTTATTTTTTCTCCCTTTTTTTTTTGCATTCCTTTTTACATTTTTTACAATCATTTTTTGCATTTATTTCATTTCATCTTAGTTTGTTCAGTTTGCTTACCCATTGTTTTTTTCAGGTTGTTCTTCTTCAGGTTTGCACTTGCTGACGTTCAATATTCAGTATATTCACACCTAATCTGTACTAATGCTTTGTATTTCAACACACCATTAACATATTGTTTGCCTTTGCTCCGTGACCTTTTGGTCTGCTATGTGGCCTGGTCCAATCTGCACCTTCTCCTTTGTTATCTCTTGCACAACCCCCACCTCACTTGTTTATAATCTGTGACTTTTCTAATATTTGTCAGTTCCGAAGAAGGGTCACTGACCCGAAATGTTAACTCTGCTTCTCTTTTCACAGATGCTGCCAGACCTGCTGAGTGAATCCGGCTTTTCTTGATTTTGTTTCAGATTTCCAGCATCCACAGTATTTTGCTTTTATTCCCGTATTCCTATCACATCCCTACCTGTCCCTATATATTTCCCTCCCACCTACCTAATCTAGGGGCAATTTATGATGGCCAATTAACCTATCAACCTACAAGTCTTTGGCATGTGGGAGGAAACCGGAGCACCCGGAGGAAACCCACGCAGACACAGCGAGAACTTGCAAACTCCGCAAAGGCAGTACCCGGAATCGAACCCGGGTCCCTGGAGCTGTGAGGCTGCGGTGCTAACCACAGCGCCGATGTGCCCCCGCCCGCCCCCCACCAGTGTGTGCCTGTGTTGCTGGGTATCAGTGTATGTCTGTGTTACTTGGTGTCAGTGCATGTCTGTGTTACTTGGTGTAAGTGTCTGTCTTTAGATTAGATTAGATTAGAGACACAGCACTGAAACAGGCCCTTCAGCGCACCGAGTCTGTGCCGTACATCAACCACCCATTTATACTAATCCTGCACTAATCCCATATTCCCAACAAACATCCCCACCTGTCCCTATATTTCCCTACCACCTACATACCTATACTGGTGACAATTTATAATGGCCAATTTACCTGTCAACCTGCAAGTCTTTTGGCTTGTGGGAGGAAACCGGAGCACCCGGAGAAAACCCACGCAGACACAGGGAGAACATGCAAACTCCGCACAGGCAGGACCCAGGTTCGAGCCCTGGTCCCTGGAGCTGTGAGGCTGCTAACCACTGTGCCGCCCAGTGTGTGTCTGTGTTACTGAGTATCAGTGTATGTCTTTGTTACTTGGTGTCAGTGTATGTCTGTGTTACTTGGTGTAAGTGTGTGTCGGTGTTACTGGGTATCAGTGTGTGTCTTTGTGACTTGGTGTAAGTGTGTGTCTTTGTTACTTTGTGTCAGTGTATGTCTTTGTTCCTTGGTGTAAGTGTGTGGCTGTGTTACTGGGTATCAGTGTATGTCTTTGTGACTTGGTATCAGTGGATGTCTTTGTTACTGGGTGTCAGTGTGTGTCTGTGTTACTTGGTGTCAGTGTATGTCTTTGTTACTGTGTATCAGTGTTGCTCTGTGTTACTGGGTGTCAGTGTGTGTTTGTTTGTGTTACTGGGTGTCAGTGACACGAGGTGTCAGTATTTAGTTTAGTTTCGAGATACAGCACTTAAACAGGCCCTTCGGCCCACCGAGTCTGTGCCGACCATCAAACACCCATTTATACTAATCCAACACTAATCCCGTATTCCTATCACCTTCCCACCTATCCCTATATCTTTCCCTACCACCTACCTATACTAGGGGCAATTTATGATGGCCAATTAACCTATCAACCTGCAAGTCTTAGGCATGTGGGAGGAAAACGGTGCTCCCGGAGGAAACCCTCGCAGACACAGGGAGAACTTGCAAACTCCGCACAGGCAGTACCCAGAATCGTTCCCGGGTCCTTGGAGCTGTGAGGCTGCGGTGCTAACCACTGCGCCAATGTGCCCCCCAGTGTGTGCCTGTGTTGCTGGGTGTCAGTGTATGTCTTTGTTACTGGGTGTCAGTGTATGTCTTTGTAACTTGGTGTAAGTGTGTGTCTGTGTTACTGGGTGTCAGTGTATGTCTGTGTTACTTGGTGTAAGTGTGTGTCTGTGTTACTGGGTATCAGTGTGTGTCTTTGTGACTTGGTGTCAGTGTATGTCTTTGTTACTGGGTGTCAGTGTGTGTCTTTGTGACTTGGTGTCAGTGTATTTCTTTGTTACTTGGTGGAAGTGTGTGTCTGTGTTACTGGGTATCAGTGTATGTCTTTGTTACTTGGTGTCAGTGTATGTCAAAATACTTGGTGTAAGTGGATGTCTTTGTTACTTGGTGTAATTGTCTGTCTTTGTTACTTGGTGTCAGTGCATGTCTTTGTTACTTGGTGTCATTGTATGTCTTTGTTACTGGGTGTCAGTGTGTGTCTGTGTTACTGGGTATCAGTGTGTGTCTTTGTGACTTGGTGTCAGTGTATGTCTTTGTTACTGGGTGTCAGTGTGTGTCTTTGTGACTTGGTGTCAGTGTATTTCTTTGTTACTTGGTGGAAGTGTGTGACTGTGTTACTGGGTATCAGTGGATGTCTTTGCGACTTGGTATCAGTGTATGTCATTGTGACTTGGTTTCAGTGTATGTCATTGTTACTGTGTATCAGTGTTTCTCTGTGTTACTGGGTGTCAGTGTGTGTTTGTTTGTGTTATTGGGTGTCAGTGTACGTCTTTGTGACTTGGTATCAGTGTATGTCTTTGTTACTGGGTGTCAGTGTGTGTCTTTGTTACTGGTTGTCAGTGTGTGTCTGTGTTACTTGGTGTAAGTGTGTGCCTCTGTTACTTGATGTCACTGTGTGTCTATGTTACTGGGCATTAGTTGATGTCTTTCTGACTTGGTGTCAGTGTATGTCTTTTTTGCTGGGTGTCAGTGTGTCTCTGTGTTCCTGGGTGTCAGTGTGTGTTTGTTTGTGTTACTGGGAATCAGTGTATGTTTTTGTGACTTGGTATCAGTGTATGTCTTTGTTACTGGTTGTCAGTGTGTGTCTGTGTTACTTGGTGTAAGTGTGTGTCTTTGTTACTTGCTGTCCGTGTGTGTCTGTGTTACTGGGTGTCAGTGTATGTCTTTGTTACTTGGTGTAAGTGTGTGTCTGTGTTACTGGGCGTCAGTGTGTGTTTGTTTGTTTTACTGGGTGTCAGTGTATGTCTTTGTTACTTGGTGTAAGTGTGTGTCTGTGTTACAGGGTATCAGTGTCTGTCTTTGTTACTTGGTGTAAGTGTGTGTCTTTGTTACTTGGTGTAAGTGTATGTCTTTGTTACTTGGTGTAAGTGTATGTCTTTGTTACTTGGTGTAAGTGTGTGTCTGTGTTACTTGGTGTAAGTGTGTATCTGTGTTCCTGGGTATCAGTGTATGTCTTTGTTACTTGGTGTCAGTGTATGTCTGTGTTACTTGGTGTAAGTGTGTGTCTGTGTTACTGGGTATCAGTGTATGTCTTTCTTACTTGTTGTCAGTGTATGTCTGTGTTACTTGGTGTAAGTGTGTGTCTGTGTTTCTGGGAGTCAGTGTGTGTATGTGTTACTTGGTGTAAGTGTATGTCAAAACACTTGGTGTAATTGTCTGTCTTTGTTACTTGGTGTAAGTGTATCACTGTGTTACTGGGTATCAGTGTATGTCTTTGTGACTTGGTGTCAGTGTATGTCTTTGTTACTGGTTGTCAGTGTGTGTCTGTGTTACTTGGTGTCAGTGTATGTCTTTGTTACTGTTTCTCAGTGTTTCTCTGTGTTACTGGGTTTCATTGTGTGTCTGTGACACTAGGTGTCAGTATTTAGTTTAGTTTCGAGATACAGCACTTAAACAGGCCCTTCGGTCCACCGAGTCTGTGCCGACCGTCAAACACCCATTTATACTAATCCTACACTAATCCCGTATTCCTGTCACATCCCCACCTATCCCTATATATTTCCCTACCACCTACCTATAATAGGGGCAAGTTATGAAGGCCAATTAACCGATCAACCTGCAAGTCTTTGGCATGTGGGAGGAAACCGGAGCACCCGGAGGAAACCCACGCAGACACAGGGAGAACTTCCAAACTCCGCACAGGCAGTACCCAGAATCGAAACAGGGTCCCTGTAGCTGAGAGGCTGCGGTGCTAACCAATGCGCCAATGTGCCCCCCCCCCACCCCCCCGCCGCAGTGTGTGCCTTTGTTACTTGATGTCAGTGTGTGTCTGTGTTACTGGGCATTTGTTTATGTCTTTCTGACTTGGTGTCAGTGTATGTCTTTTTTGCTGGGTGTCAGTGTGTCTCTGTGTTACTGGGTGTCAGTGTGTGTTTGTTTGTGTTACTGGGAATCAGTGTATGTCTTTGTGACTTGGTATCAGTGTATGTCTTTGTTACTGGTTGTCAGTGTGTGTCTGTGTTACTTGGTGTAAGTGTGTGTCTTTGTTACTTGCTGTCCGTGTGTGTCTTTGTTGCTGGGTGTCAGTGTATGTCTTTGTTACTTGGTGTAAGTGTGTGTCAGTGTTACTGGGTGTCAGTGTGTGTTTGTTTGTTTTACTGGGTGTCAGTGTATGTCTGTGTTACAGGGTATCAGTGTCTGTCTTTGTTACTTGGTGTAAGTGTGTGTCTTTGTTACTTGGTGTAAGTGTATGTCTTTGTTACTTGGTGTAAGTGTGTGTCTGTGTTACTTGGTGTAAGTGTGTGTCTGTGTTCCTGGGTATCAGTGTATGTCTGTGTTACTTGGTGTAAGTGTGTGTCTGCGTTACTGGGTATCAGTGTATGTCTTTCTTACTTGGTGTCAGTGTATGTCTGTGCTACTTGGTGTAAGTGTGTGTCTGTGTTTCTGGGTGTCAGTGTGTGTCTGTGTTACTTAGTGTAAGTGTGTGTCTTTGTTACTTGGTGTCCGTGTGCGTCTGTGTTACTGGGTGTCAGTGCATGTCTTTGTTACTTGGTGTCAGTGTATATCTGTGTTACTTGGTGTAAGTGTGTGTCTTTGTTACTTGGTGTAATTGTACGTCTTTGTTACTTGGCGTCAGTGTATGTCTGTGTTACTTGGTGTAAGTGTATGTCTTTGTTACTTGGTGTATGTGAGTGTCTGTGTTACTTGGTGTAAGTGTGTGTCTATGTTCCTGGGTATCAGTGTATGTCTTTGTTACTTGGTGTCAGTGTATGTCTGTGTTACTTGGTGTAAGTGTGTGTCTATGTCCCTGGGTATCAGTGTGTGTCTTTGTTACTTGGTGTCCGTGTGCGTCTGTGTTACTGGGTGTCAGTGCATGTCTTTGTTACTTGGTGTCAGTGTATATCTGTGTTACTTGGTGTAAGTGTGTGTCTTTGTTACTTGGTTTAATTGTATGTCTTTGTTACTTGGTGTCAGTGTATGTCTGTGTTACTTGGAGTAAGTGTATGTCTTTGTTACTTGGTGTATGTGTGTGTCTGTGTTACTTGGTGTAAGTGTGTGTCTGTGTTACTGGGTATCAGTGTCTGTCTTTGTTACTTGGTGTCAGTGTATGTCTGTGTTACTTGGTGTAAGTGTATGTCTGTGTTACTGGGTGTCAGTGTGAGTCTGTGTTACTTGGTTTAAGTCTGTGTCTTTGTTACTTGGTGTCCGTGTGTGTCTGTGTTACTGGGAGTCAGTGTATGTCTTTGTTACTTGGTGTCAGTGTATGTCTTTGTTACTTGGTGTAAGTGTGTGTCTGTGTTACTTGGTGTATGTGTGTGTCTGTGTTACTTGGTGTAAGTGTGTGTCTATGTTCCTGGGTATCAGTGCATGTCTTTGTTACTTGGTGTCAGTGTATGTCTTTGTTACTGGGTGTCAGTGTGTGTCTGTGTTACTGGGTGTAAGTGTGTGTCAAAATAATTGGTGTAAGTGTATGTCTGTGTTACTTGGTGTAAGTGTATGTCTTTGTTACTTGGTGTAAGTGTGCGCCTGTGTTACTGGGGGTCAGTGTGTGTCTGTTTACTGGGGGTCATTGTGAGTTTCTAACTGGGTGTCAGTGTGTGTCTGTGTTACATGGTATCAATGTATGTCTTTGTTACTGGGTATCAGTGTATGTCTTTGTTACTTGGTGTAACTGTGCGTCTATGTTACTGGGTATCAGTGTATGTCTTTGTTACTGGGTATCAGTGTATGTCTTTGTGACTTGGTGCCATTGCATGTCTTAGTTACTTGGTGTAACTGTGCGTCTATGTTACTGGGTATCAGTGTATGTCTTTGTTACTGGGTATCAGTGTATGTCTTTGTGACTTGGTGTCATTGCATGTCTTTGTTACTTGGTGTCAGTGTATGTCTGTGTTACTTGGTGTAAGTGTGTGTCTATGTCCCTGGGTATCAGTGTGTGTCTTTGTTACTTGGTGTCCGTGTGCGTCTGTGTTACTGGGTGTCAGTGTATGTCTTTGTTACTTGGTGCAAGAGTATGTCAAAATACTTGGTGCAAGTGTATGTCTTTGTTACTTGGTGTAATTGTCTGTCTTTGTTACTTGGTGTAAGTGTATGTCTTTGTTACTTGGTGTCAGTGTATGTCTGCGAAACTAGGTGTCAGTATTTATTTTAGTTTAGAGAGACAGCACTTTAACAGGCCCTTCGGACCACCGAGTCAGTGCCGACAATCAACCACACATTTATACTAATCCGACACTAATTCCGCATTCCTATCACATCCCCACCTGTCCCTATATATTTCCCTGCCTCCTACCTATACTCGGGGCAATTTATGATGGCCAGTTAACCTATCAACGTGCAAGTCTTTGGCATGTGGGAGGAAACCGGAGCACCCGGAGGAAACCCACGCAGACACAGGGAGAACTTACAAACTCCGCACAGGCAGTACCCAGAATCGAACCCGGGTCCCTGGAGCTGTGAGGCTGCGGTGCTAACCATTGCGCCAATGTGCACCCCCCCCACCACCCCCTGTGTGTGCCTGTGTTACTGGGTATCAGTGTATGTCTTTGTTACTTGGTGTCAGTGTATTTCTGTGTTACTTGGTATCAGTGTATGTCTTTGTGACTTGGTGTCAGTGTGTTTGTTTGTGTAACTGGGTATCAGGGTGTGTCTGTGTTACTTGGTGTAAGTGTGTGTCTTTGTTACTTGGTGTCCGTGTATGTCTGTGTTACTTGGTGTCAGTGTGTTTGTTTGTGTTACTGGGTGTCAGTGTGTGTCTCTGTTACTTGGTGTAAGTGTGTGTCTTTGTTACTTGGTGTCCGTGTGTGTCTGTGTTACTGGGTGTCAGTGTATGTCTTTGTTACTGGGTGTCCGTGTATGTCTTTGTTAATTGGTGTAAGTGTGTGTCTGTGTTACTTGGTGTCAGTGTCTGTCTTTGTTACTTGGTGTACGTGTGTGTCTGTGTTACTGGGTATCTGTGCATGTCTTTATTACTTGGTGTCAGTGTATGTCTGTGTTACCTGGTGTAAGTGTGTGTCTGTGTTACTGGTTATCAGTGTATGGCTTTGTGACTTGTTGTCAGTGTATGTCTTTGTTACTTGTTGTAAGTGTGTGTCTGTGTTACTGGGTATCAGTGTATGGCTTTGTGACTTGTTGTCAGTTTATGTCTTTGTCACTGGGTGTCAGTGTGTGTCTTTGTGAATTGGTGTCAGTGTATGTCTTTGTTACTTGCTGTCAGTGTGTGTCTTTGTTACTGGGTGTCAGTGTATGTCTTTGTTACTTGGTGTCAGTGTATGTCAAAATACTTGGTGTAAGTGTATGTCTTTGTTACTTGGTGTAATTGTCTGTCTTTGTTACTTGGTGTAAGTGTATGTCTTTGTTACTTGGTGTCAGTGTATGTCTTTGTAATTGGTGTCAGTGTGTGTCTGTTTTTTGGGTATCAGTGTATGTCTTTGTGACTTGGTATCAGTGTAGGCCTTTGTGAAATGGTGTCAGTGTATGTCTTTGTTACTGGGTGTAAGTGTGTGTCTGTGTTACTTGGTGTCAGTATATGTCTTTGTTGCTGTTTATTAGTGTTTGTCTGTGTTACTGGTGGTCAGTGTGTGTTTGTTTGTGTTACTGGGTGTCAGTGTATGTCTTTGTTACTTGGTGTCAGTGTGTGTCTTTGTTACTGCGTGTCAGTGTATGTCTTTCTGACTTGGTATCAGTGTGTGTCTGTGTGACTTGGTGTCAGTGTATGTCTTTGTTACTTGGTGTACGTGTGTGTATGTGTTACTGGGTATCAGGGCATGTCTTTGTTACTTGGTGTCAGTGTATGTCTGTGTTACTTGGTGTAAGTGTGTGTCTGTGTAACTGGGTATCAGTGTATGTCTTTGTGAATTGGTGTCAGTGCATGTCTTTGTTACTGGGTGTCAGTGTGTGTCTTTGTGACTTGGTGTCAGTGTATGTCAAAATACTTGGTGTAAGTGTATGTCTTTGTTATTTGGTGTCAGTGTGTGTCTGTGTTACTTGGTGTCAGTGTGTGTCTGTGTTACTGGGCATCAGTGTATGTCTTTGTGACTTGGTATCAGTGTATGTCTTTTTGACTTGGTGCCAGTGTATGTCTTTGGTACTTGGTGTAAGTGTGTGTCTGTGTTACTGGGTTTCAGTGTATGTCTGTGTTACTTGGTGTAAGTGTGTGTCTGTGTTACTGGGTATCAGTGCATGTCTTTGTTACTTGGTGTCAGTGTATGTCTTTGTTACTGGGTGTCAGTGTGTGTCTTTGTGACTTGGTGTAAGTGTATGTCTCCGTTACTTGGTGTAGGTGTATGTCTGTGTTACTGTGTATCAGTGTATATCTTTGTTACTTGGTGTCAGTGGATTTCTTTGTAACTAGGTGTCAGTGTATGTCTTTGTTACTTGGTGTAAGTGTGTGTCAAAATAATTGGTGTAAGTGTATGTCTGTGTTACTTGGTGTAAGTGTATGTCTTTGTTACTTGGTGTAAGTGTGCGTCTGTGTTACTGGGGGTCAGTGTGTGTCTGTTTACTGGGGGTCATTGTGAGTTTCTAACTGGGTGTCAGTGTGTGTCTGTGTTACCGGGTATCAATGTATGTCTTTGTTACTGGGTATCAGTGGATGTCTTTGTGACTTGGTGTCATTGTATGTCTTTGTTACTTGGTGTAACTGTGCGTCTATGTTACTGGGTATCAGTGTGTGTCTTTGTTACTGGGTATCAGTGTATGTCTTTGTGACTTGGTGTCATTGCATGTCTTAGTTACTGGGTGTCAGTGTATGTCTTTGTTACTTGGTGCAAGAGTATGTCAAAATACTTGGTGCAAGTGTATGTCTTTGTTACTTGGTGTAATTGTCTGTCTTTGTTACTTGGTGTAAGTGTATGTCTTTGTTACTTGGTGTCAGTGTATGTCTGTGACACTAGGTGTCAGTATTTAGTTTAGTTTAGAGAGACAGCACTTCAACAGGCCCTTCGGCCCACCGAGTCAGTGCCGTCAATCAACCACACATTTATACTAATCCGACACTAATTCCGCATTCCTATCACATCCCCACCTGTCCCTATATATTTCCCTACCACCTACCTATACTCGGGGAAATTTATGGTGGCCAGTTAACCTATCAACCTGCATGTCTTTGGCATGTGGGAGGAAACCGGAGCACCCGGAGGAAACCAACGCAGACACAGGGAGAACTTGCAAACTCCGCACAGGCAGTACCCAGAATTGAACCCGGGTCCCTGGAGCTGTGAGGCTGCGGTGCTAACCATTGCACCAATGTGCACACCCCCACCACCCCCAGTGTGTGCCTGTGTTACTGGGTATCAGTGTATGTCTTTGTTACTTGGTGTCTGTGTATGTCTGTGTTACTTGGTATCAGTGTATGTCTTTGTGACTTGGTGTCAGCGTGTTTGTTTGTGTAACTGGGTATCAGGGTGTGTCTGTGTTACTTGGTGTAAGTGTGTGTCTTTGTTACTTGATGTCCGTGCATGTCTGTGTTACTTGGTGTGAGTGTGTTTGTTTGTGTTACTGGGTGTCAGTGTGTGTCTCTGTTACTTGGTGTAAGTGTGTGTCTTTGTTACTTGGTGTCCGTGTGTGTCTGTGTTACTGGGTGTCAGCGTATGTCTTTGTTACTGGGTGTCAGTGTATGTCTTTGTTAATTGGTGTAAGTGTGTGTCTGTGTTACTTGGTGTCATTGTCTGTCTTTGTTACTAGGTGTACGTGTGTGTCTGTGTTACTGGGTATCAGTGCATGTCTTTATTACTTGGTGTCAGTGTATGTCTGTGTTACTTGGTGTAAGTGTGTGTCTGTGTTACTGGGTATCAGTGTATTGCTTTGTGACTTGTTGTCAGTGTATGTCTTTGTTACTGGGTGTCAGTGTGTGTCTTTGTGACTTGGTGTCAGTGTATGTCTTTGTTACTTGGTGTAAGTGTGTGTCTGTGTCACTGGGTATCAGTGTATGTCTTTGTTACTTGGTGTCAGTGTATGTCAAAATACTTGGTGTAAGTGTATGTCTTTGTTACTTGGTGTAATTGTCTGTCTTTGTTTCTTGGTGTCAGTGTATGTCTTTGTTACTTGGTGTCAGTGTGTGTCTTTGTTACTGGGTGTCAGTGTATGTCTTTGTGACTTGTTATCAATGTGTGTCTGTGTGACTTGGTGTCAGTGTATGTCTTTGTTACTTAGTGTAAGTGTGTCTCTGTGTTACTGGGTATCAGTGCATGTCTTTTTTACTTGGTGTCAGTGTATGTCTGTGTTACTTGGTGTATGTGTGTGTCTGTGTTACTGGGTATCAGTGTATGTCTTTGTGACTTGGTGTCAGTGTATGTCTTTGTTACTGGGTGTCAGTGTGTGTTTTTGTGACTTGGTGTCAGTGTCTGTCTTTGTCACTGGGTGTCAGTGTATGTCTTTGTGACCTGGTATCAGTGTATTTCTTTGTGACTTGGTGTCAGTGTATGTCTTTGTTACTTGGTGTAAGTGTGTGTCTGTGTTACTGGGTATCAGTGTATGTCTTTGTGACTTGGTGTCAGTTTATGTCTTTGTTACTGGGTGTCAGTGTGTGTCTTTGTGACTTGGTGTCAGTGTATGTCTTTGTTACTTGGTGTCAGTGTGTGTCTGTGTTACTGGGTATCAGTGTATGTCTTTGTTACTTGGTGTCAGTGTATGTCAAAATACTTGGTGTAAGTGTATGTCTTTGTTACTTGGTGTAATTGTCTGTCTTTGTTACTTGGTGTAAGTGTATGTCTTTGTTACCTGGTGTCAGTGTATGTCTTTGTAATCGGTGTCAGTGTGTGTCTGTTTTTTGGGTATCAGTGTATGTCTTTGTGACTTGGTATCAGTGTAGGCCTTTGTGAAATGGTGTCAGTGTATGTCTTTGTTACTGGGTGTAAGTGTGTGTCTGTGTTACTTGGTGTCAGTATATGTCTTTGTTGCTGTTTATTAGTGTTTGTCTGTGTTACTGATTGTCAGTGTGTGTTTGTTTGTGTTACTGGGTGTCAGTGTATGTCTTTGTTACTTGGTGTCAGTGTGTGTCTTTGTTACAGCGTGTCAGTGTATGTCTTTCTGACTTGGTATCAGTGTGTGTCTGTGTGAACTGGTGTCAGTGTATGTCTTTGTTACTTGGTGTACGTGTGTGTCTGTGTTACTGGGTATCAGTGCATGTCTTTGTTACTTGGTGTCAGTGTATGTCTGTGTTACTTGGTGTAAGTGTGTGTCTGTGTTACTGGGTATCAGTGTATGTCTTTGTGAATTGGTGTCAGTGCATGTCTTTGTTACTGGGTGTCAGTGTGTGTCTTTGTGACTTGGTGTCAGTGTATGTCAAAATACTTGGTGTAAGTGTATGTCTTTGTTATTTGGTGTAATGGTCTTTCTTTGTTACTTGGTGTCAGTGTATGTCTGTGTTACTTGGTGTAAGTGTGTGTCTTTGTTACTTGGTGTCAGTGTATGTCTTTGTTACTTGGTGTACGTGTGTGTCTGTGTTACTGGGTATCAGTGCATGTCTTTGTTACTTGGTGTCAGTGTATGTCTGTGTTACTTGGTGTAAGTGTGTGTCTGTGTTACTGGGTATCAGTGTATGTCTTTTTGACTTGGTGTCAGTGTATGTCTTTGGTACTTGGTGTAAGTGTGTGTCTGTGTTACTGGGTTTCAGTGTATGTCTGTGTTACTTGGTGTAAGTGTGTGTCTGTGTTACTGGGTATCAGGGTATGTCTTTGTGACTTGGTGTCAGTTTATGTCTTTGTTCCTGGGTGTCAGTGTGTGTCTTTGTGACTTGGTGTCAGTGTATGTCTTTGTTACTTGGTGTCAGTGTGTCTCTCTGTTACTGGGTATCAGTGTATGTCTTTGTTACTTGGTGTCAGTGTATGTCAAATTACTTGATGTAAGTGTATGTCGTTGTTACTTGGTGTAATTGTCTGTCTTTGTGACTTGGTGTAAGTGTATGTCTTTGTTACTTGGTGTCAGTGTATGTCTTTGTTAATTCGTATCAGTGTGTGTCTGTATTTTGGGTATCAGTGTATGTCTTTGTGACTTGGTATCAGTGTAGGTCTTTGTGACTTGGTGTCAGTGTGTGTCTTTGTTACTGGGTGTAAGTGTGTGTATGTGTTACTGGGTATCAGTGTATGTCTCTGTGAATTGGTGTCAGTGCATGTCTTTGTTACTGGGTGTCAGTGTGTGTCTTTGTGACTTGGTGTCAGTGTATGTCAAAATACTTGGTGTAAGTGTATGTCTTTGTTACTTGGTGTAATTGTCTTTCTTTGTTACTTGGTGTCAATGTATGTCTGTGTTACTTGGTGTAAGTGTGTGTCTTTGTTACTTGGTGTCAGTGTATGTCTTTGTTACTTGGTGTCAGTGTGTGTCTGTGTTACTTGGTATCAGTGTATGTCTTTGTTACTTGGTGTCAGTGTATGTCAAAGTACTTGGTGTAAGTGTATGTCGTTGTTACTTGGTGTAATTGTCTGTCTTTGTGACGTGGTGTAAGTGTACGTCTTTGTTACTTGGTGTCAGTGTATGTCTTTGTTACTGTTTATTAGTGTTTATCTGTGTTACTGGGTGTCAGTGTGTGTTTGTTTGTGTTACTGGGTGTCAGTGTATGTCTTTGTTACTTGGTGCAAGTGTGTGTCTGTATTACTGAGGATCAGTGTCTGTCTTTGTTACTTGGTGTAAGTGTGTGTCTTTGTTACTTTGTGTCAGTGTATGTCTGTGTTAATTGGTGTAAGTGTATGTCTTTGTTATTTGGTGTACGTGTGTGTCTGTGTTAATTGGTGTAAGTGTGTGTCTGTGTTCCTGGGTATCGGTGTATGTCTTTGTTACTTGGTGTCAGTGTATGTCTTTGTTACTTGGTGTAAGTGTGTGTCTGTGTTACTGGGTATCAGTGTATGTCTTTGTTACTTGGTGTCAGTGTATGTCTGTGTTACTTGGTGTAAGTTTTTGTCTGTGTTACCTGGTGTCAGTGTGTGTCTGTGTTACTTGGTGTATGTGTGTGTCTTTGTTACTTGGTGTCCATGTGTGTCTGTGTTACTGGGTGTCAGTGCATGTCTTTGTTACTTGGTGTCAGTGTATATCTGTGTTACTTGGTGTAGGTGATTGTCTTTGTTACTTGGTGTAATTGTATGTCTTTGTTACTTGGTGTCAGTGTATGTCTGTGTTACTTGGTGTAAGTGTGTGTCTGTGTTACTGGGTATCAGTGTATGTCTTTGTTACTTGGTGTCAGTGTATGTCTGTGTTACTTGGTGTAAGTGTGTGTCTGTGTTACTGGGTGTCAGTGTGTGTCTGTGTTACTTGATGTAAGTGTGTGTCTGTGTTACTGGGTTTCAGTGTATGTGTGTGTTACTTGGTGTAAGTGTGTGTCTGTGTTACTGGGTATCAGTGTAAGTCTTTGTGACTTGGTGTCAGTTTCTGTCTTTGTTACTGGGTATCAGTGTATGTCTTTGTTACTTGGTGTCAGTGTATGTCTTTGTTACTTGGTCAGTGTGTGTCTTTGTTACTGGGTGTCAGTGTATGTCTTTCTTACTTGATCTGAGTGTGTGTCTGTGTTACTTGGTGTCAGTGTCTGTCTTTGTTACTTGGTGTAAGTTTGTGTCTGTGTTACTGGGTATCAATGTATGTCTTGGTGACTTGTTGTCAGTGTATGTCTTTGTTACTGGGTGTCAGTGTGTGTCTTTGTGACTTGGTGTCAGTGTATGTCTTTGTTACTTGGTGTAAGTGTGTGTCTGTGTTACTGGGTATCAGTGTATGTCTTTGTTACTTGGTGTCAGTGTATGTCAAAATAATTGGTGTCAGTGTATTTCAAAATGCTTGGTGTAAGTGTATGTCTTTGTTACTTGGTGTAAGTGTCTGTCTGTGTTACTTGGTGTAAGTGTATGTCTTTGTTACTTGGTATCAGTGTATGTCTTTGTTACTTGGTGTCAGTGTATGTCTGTGTTACTTGGTGTAAGTGTTTGTCTGTGTTACTGGGTGTCAGTGTGTGTCTGTGTTACTTGATGGAAGTGTGTGTCTGTGTTACTGGGTGTCAGTGTATGTCTGTGTTACTTGGTGTAAGTGTGTGTCTGTGTTTCTGGGTATCAGTGAATGTCTTTGTGACTTGGTATCAATGTATGTCTTTGTTACTGGGTGTCAGTGTGTTTGTTTGTGTTACTGGGTATTAGTGTATGTCTTTGTTACTAGGTATCAGTGTATGTCTTTGTTACTGTGTGTCAGTGTGTGCCTGTGTTACTTGGTATCAGTGTATGTCTTTGTTACTTGGTGTCAGTGTAGGTCTGTGTTACATGGTGTCAGTGTGTTTGTTTGTGTTACTGGGTGTCAGTGTGTGTCTGTGTTACGTGGTGTAATTGTGTGTCTTTGTTACTTGCTGTCCGTGTGTGTCTGTGTTAATGGGTGTAAGTGTGTGTCTGTGTTACTGGGTGTCAGTGTGTGTCTGTGTTACTTGGTGTAATTCTCTGTCTTTGTTACTTGGTGTCCGTGTGTGTCTGTGTTACTGGGTGTCAGTGTATGTCTTTGTTACTGGGTGTCAGTGTATGTCTTTGTTACTTGGTGCAAGGGTGTGTCTGCGTTACTGATTATCAGTGTATGTCTTTGTTACTTGGTGTCATTGTATGTCTGTGTTACCCGGTGTAAGTGTGTGTCTGTGTTACTGGGTATCAGTGTATGTCTTTGTTACTTCGTGTCAGTGTATGTCTGTGTTACTTGGTGTAAGTGTGTGTCAGTGTTACTGGGTGTCAGTGTGTGTATGTGTTGCTTGGTGTAAGTGTGTGTCTGTCTTACTGGGTGTCAGTGCATGTCATTGTTACTTGTTGTCAGTGTATATCTGTGTTACTTGGTGTAAGTGTGTGTCTTTGTTACTTGGTGTAATTGTATGTCTTTGTTACTTGGTGTCAGTGTATGTCTGTGTTACTTGGTGTCAGTGTATGTCATTGTTACTTGGTGTAAGTGTGTATCTGTGTTACTAGGTGTAAGTGTGTGTCTGTGCTCCAGGGTATCAGTGTATGTCTTTGTTACTGGGTGTCAGTGTATGTCTGTGTTACTTGGTGTAAGTCTGTGTCTTTGTTACTTGGTGTCCGTGTGTGTCTGTGTTACTGGGTGTCGTGTATGTCTTTGTTACTGGGTGTCAGTGTTTGTCTTTGTTACTTGGTTTAAGTGTGTGTCTGTGTTACTGGGTATCAGTGCCTGTCTTTGTTACTTGGTGTAAGTGTGTTTCTGTGTTACTGGGCATCAGTGTATGTCTTTGTTACTTGGTGTAAGTATATGTCTGTGTTACTTGGTGTATGTGTGTGTCTATGTTACTTGGTGACCGTGTGTGTCTGTGTTACTGGGTGTCAGTGTATGTCTTTGTTACTGGGTGTCAGTGTATGTCTTTGTTACTTGGTGTAAGTGTGTGTCTGTGTTACTGGGTATCAGTGCATGTCTTTGTTACTTGGTGTCAGTGTATGTCTGTGTTACTTGGTGTAAGTGTGTGTCTGTGTTACTGGGTATCAGTGTATGTCTTTGAGAATTGGTGTCAGCGTATGTCTTTGTTACTGGGTGTCAGTGTGTGTCTTTGTGACTTTGTGTCAGTGTATGCCAAAATACTTGGTGTAAGTGAAAGTCTTTGTTACTTGGTGTAATTGTCTGTCTTTGTTACTTCGTGTAAGTGTATGTCTGTCTTACTTGGTGTATGTGTGTGTCTTTGTTACTTGGTGTAAGTGTATGTCTCTGTTACTTGGTGTCAGTGTATGTCTTTGTTACTTGGTGTCAGTGTGTGTCTGTGTTACTTCGTGTAAGTGTATGTCTTTGTTACTTGGTGTAAGTGTCTGTCTGTGTTACTGGGTATCAGTGTCTGTCTTTGTTACTTGGTGTAAGTGTGTGTCTGTGTTACTGGGCATCAGTGTATGTCTTTGTTACTTGGTTTCATGTATGTCTGTGTTACTTGGTGTAAGTGTGTGTCTTTGTAACTTGGTGACCGTGTGTGTCTGTGTTACTGGGTGTCAGTGTATGTATTTGTTACTGGGTGTCAGTGTATGTCTTTGTTACTTTGTGTAAGTGTATGTCTGTGTTACTGGGTATTTGTGTCTGTCTTTGTTACTTGTGTAAGTGGGTGTCTGTGTTACTGGGTATCAGTGCATGTCTTTGTTACTTGGTGTCAGTGTATGCCAAAATACTTGGTGTAAGTGAAAGTCTTTAATACTTGGTGTAATTGTCTGTCTTTGTGACTTGGTGTCAGTGTATGTCTGTGTTACTTGGTGTAAGTGTGTGACTGTGTCACTGGGCATCAGTGTATGTCTTTGTGACTTGGTATCAGTGTATGTCTTTGTGACTTGATGTCAGTGTATGTCTTTGTTACTGGGTGTCAGTGTATGTCTTTGTGACTTGTTGTCAGTGTATGTCTTTGTTACTTGGTGTAAGTGTGTCAGTGTTACTGGGTATCAGTGCATGTCTTTGTTACTTGGTGTCAGTGTATGTCAAAATACTTGGTGTAGGTGTATGTCTTTGTTACTTGGTGTAATAGCCTGTCTTTGTTACTTGGTGTAAGTGTATGTCTTTGTTACTTGGTGTCAGTGTATGTCTTTGTGACTTGGTATCAGTGTATGTCTTTGTGACTTGGTGTCAGTGTATGTCTTTGTTACTGTTTATTAGTGTTTCTCTGTGTTACTGGGTGTCACTGTGCGTTTGTTTCTGTTACTTGGTGTCAGTGTATGTCTTTGTTACTTGGTGTAAGTGTGTGTCTGTGTTACTGGGTATCAGTGTCTGTCTTTGTTACTTGGTGGAAGTGTGTGTCTTTTTTACTGGGTATCAGTGTCTGTCTTTGTTACTTGTTGTAAGTGTGTGTCTGTGTTACTGGGCATCAGTGTATGTCTTTGTTACTTGGTTTCATGTATGTCTGTGTTACTTGGTGTAAGTGTGTGTCTTTGTAACTTGGTGACCGTGTGTGTCTGTGTTACTGGGTGTCAGTGTATGTCTTTGTTACTGGGTGTCAGTGTATGTCTTTGTTACTTGGTGTAAGTGTATGTCTGTGTTACTGGGTATCTGTGTCTGTCTTTGTTACTCGTGTAAGTGTGTGTCTGTGTTACTGGGTATCAGTGCATGCCTTTGTTACTTGGTGTCAGTGTATGTCTGTGTTACTTGGTGTCAGTGTGTGTCTTTGTGACTTGCTGTCAGTGTATGCCAAAATACTTGGTGTAAGTGAAAGTCTTTGTTACTTGGTGTAATTGTCTGTCTTTGTGACTTGGTGTCAGTGTATGTCTGTGTTACTTGGTGTATGTGTGTGACTTTGTTACTTGGTGTAAGTGTATGTCTTTGTTACTTGGTGTCAGTGTATGTCTTTGTTACTTGGTGTCAGTGTGTGTCTGTGTTACTGGGCATCAGTGTATGTCTTTGTGACTTGGTATCAGTGTATGTCTTTGTGACTTGATGTCAGTGTATGTCTTTGTTACTGGGTGTCAGTGTTTGTCTTTGTGACTTGTTGTCAGTCTATGTCTTTGTTACTTGGTGTCAGTGTATGTCAAAATACTTGGTGTAGGTGAATGTCTTTATTAATTGGTGTAAATGCCTGTCTTTGTTACTTGGTGTAAGTCTATGTCTTTGTTACTTGCTGTCAGTGTATGTCTTTGTTACTTGGTGTCAGTGTATGTCTTTGTGACTTGGTATCAGTGTATGTCTTTGTGACTTGGTGTCAGTGTATGTCTTTGTTACTGTTTATTAGTGTTTCTCTGTGTAACTGGGTGTCAGTGTGCGTTTGTTTCTGTTACTTGGTGTCAGTGTATGTCTTTGTTACTTGGTGTAAGTGTGTGTCTGTGTTACTGGGTATCAGTGCATGTCTTTGTTACTTGGTGTCAGTGTGTGTCTTTGTTACTTGATGTAATTGTATGTCTTTGTTACTTGGTGTCAGTGTATGTCTGTGTTACTTGGTGTTAGTGTGTGTCTGTGTTACTTGGTGTTAGTGGGCGTCTGTGTTCCTGGGTATCAGTGTATGTCTTTGTTACTTGCTGTCAGTGTAAATCTGTGTTACCTGGTGTAAGTGTGTGTCTGCGTTACTGGGTATCAGTGTATGTCTTTGTTACTTGGTGTCAGTGTATGTCGGTGTTACTTGGTGTAAGTGTGTGTCTGTGCTACTGGGTGTCAGTGTGTGTATGTGTTACTTGTTGTAAGTGTGTGTCTTTGTTACTTGGTGTAAGTGTGTGTCTGTGTTACTGGGTGTCAGTGCATGTCTTTGTTACTTGGTGTAATTGTATGTCTTTGTTACTTGGTGTCAGTGTATGTCTTTGTTACTTGGTGTAAGTGTGTGTCTGTGTTACTGGGTGTCAGTGCATGTCTTTGTTACTTGGTGTAAGTGTGTGTCTTTGTTCCTTGGTGCAATTGTATGTCTTTGTTACTTGGTGTCAGTGTCTGTCTGTGTTACTTGGTGCTAGTGTATGTCTGTGTTACTTGGTGTAAGTGTGTGTCTGTGTTCCTGGGTATCAGTGTATGTCTTTGTTACTTGGTGTCAGTGTATGTCTGTGTTACCCGGTGTAAGTGTGTCTGAGTTACAAGGTATCAGTGTATGTCTTTGTTACTTCGTGTCAGTCTATGTCTGTGTTACTTGGTGTAAGTGTGTGTCTGTGTTACTGGGTGTCAGTGTGTGTATGTGTTACTTGTTGTAAGTGTGTGTCTGTCTTACTGGGTGTCAGTGCATGTCTTTGTTACTTGTTGTCAGTGTATATCTTTGTTACTTGGTGTAAGTGTGTGTCTTTGTTACTTGGTGTAATTGTATGTCTTTGTTACTTGGTGTAATTGTATGTCTTTGTTACTTGGTGTCAGTGTATGTCTTTGTTACTTGGTGTAAGTGTGTGTCTTTGTTACTTGGTGTAAGTGTGTATCTGTGTTACTTGGTGTAAGTGTGTGTCTGTGTTCCAGGGTATCATTGTATGTCTTTCTAACTTGGTATCAGTGTATGTCTGTGTTACTTGGTGTATGTGTGTGTCTGTGTTACTTGGTGACCGTGTGCGTCTTTGTTACTGGGTGTCAGTGTATGTCTTTGTTACTGGGTGTCAGTGTATGTCTTAGTTACTTGGTGTAAGTGTATGTCTGTGTTACTGGGTATCAGTGTCTGTCTTTGTTACTTGGTGTAAGTGTGTGTCTGTGTTACTGGGTATCAGTGCATGTCTTTGTTACTTGGTGTCAGTGTATGTCTGTGTTACTTGGTGTAAGTGTGTGTCTGTGTTACTCGGTATCAGTGTATGTCTTTGAGAATTGGTGTCAGTGTATGTCTTTGTTACTGGGTGTCAGTGTGTGTCTTTGTGACTTGGTGTCAGTGTATGCCAAAATACTTGGTGCAAGTGAAAGTCTTTGTTACTTGGTGTAATTGTCTGTCTTTGATACTTGGTGTCAGTGTATGTCTGTGTTACTTGGTGTATGTGTGTTTCTTTGTTACTTGGTGTAAGTGTATGTCTTTGTTACTTGGTGTCAGTGTATGTCTTTGTTACTTGGTGTCAGTGTGTGTCTGTGTTACTTGGTGTAAGTGTATGTCTTTGTTACTTGGTGTAAGTGTCTGTCTGTGTTACTGTGAATCAGTGACTGTCTTTGTTACTTGGTGTAAGTGTATGTCTGTGTTACTGGGTATCAGTGTCTGTCTTTGTTACGTGGTGTCAGTGTCTGTCTGTGTTACTTGGTGCCAGTGTGTGTCTTTGTGACTTGGTGTCAGTGTATGCCAAAATACTTGGTGTAAGTGAAAGTCTTTGTTACTTGGTGTAATTGTCTGTCTTTGTGACTTGGTGTCAGTGTATGTCTGTGTTACTTGGTGTAAGTGTGTGTCTTTGTTACTTGGTGTAAGTGTATGTCTTTGTTACTTGGTATCAGTGTATGTCTTTTTGACTTTGTGTCAGTGTCTGTCATTGTTACTGGTTGTAAGTGTGTGTCTGTGTTCCTTGGTGTCAGTGTGTGTCTTTGTTACTGTTTATCAGTGTTTCTCTGTGTTACTGGGTGTCAGTGTGTGTTTGTTTGTGTTACTTGGTGTCAGTGTATGTCTTTGTTACTTGTTGTAAGTGTGTCTCTGTGTTACTGGGTATCAGTGTATGTCTTTGTTACTTGGTGTCAGTGTATGTCTGTGTTACTTGGTGCAAGTGTGTGTCTGTGTTACTTGGTGTCCATGTGTGTCTGTGTTCCCTGGTATCAGTGTATGTCTTTGTTACTTGGTGTCAGTGGATGTCAAAATACTTGGTGTAAGTGTGTGTCTTTGTTACTTGGTGTAAGGGCTTGTCTTTGTTAATTGGTGTAAGTGTATGTCTTTGTTACTTGGTGTCAGTGTATGTCTGTGTTACTTGGTGTAAGTGTGTGTCTGTGTTACTTGGTGTCAGTGTGTGTCTGTGTTACTTGGTGTAATTCTGTGTATTTGTTACTTGGTGTCCATGTGTGTCTTTGTTCCCTGGTTTCAGTGTATGTCTTTGTTACTTGGTGTCAGTGGATGTCAAAATACTTGGTGTAAGTGTGTGTCTGTGTTACTTGGTATCAGTGTATGTCTGTGTTACTGGGTATCAGTGTATGTCTTTGTGACTTTGTGTCAGTGTATGTCTTTGTTACTGGGTGTCAGTGTGTGTCTTTGTGACCTGGTGTCAGTGCATGTATTTGTTACTTGGTGTTAGTGTGTGTCTGTGTTACTGGGTATCAGTGTATGTCTTTGTTACTTGGTGTCAGTGTATGTCTTTGTTACTTTGTGTAAGTGTGTGTCTATGTTACTGGGTGTCAGTGTGTGTCTGTGTTACTTGGTGTAAGTGTGTGTCTTTGTTACTTGGTGTCCGTGTGTGTCTGTGTTACTGGGTGTCAGTTTATGTCTTTGTTACTTGGTGTCATTGTATGTCGTTGTTACTTGCTGTAATTGTGTGTCTGTGTTACTGGGTATCAGAGTCTGTCTTTGGTACTTGGTGTAAGTGTGTGTCTGTGTTACTGGGTATCAGTGTATGTCTTTGTTACTTGGTGTCAGTGTATGTCTGTGTTACTTGGTGTAAGTGTGTGTCTGTGTTACTGGGTGTCAGTGTGTGTCTGTGTTACTTGGTGTAATTCTGTGTCTTTGTTACTTGGTGTCCATGTGTGTCTGTGTTCCGTGGTATCAGTGTATGTCTTTGTTACTTGGTGTCAGTGGATGTCAAAATACTTGGTGTAAGTGTTTTTCTTTGTTACTTGGTGTAAGTGCTTGTGTTTGTTACTTGGTGTAAGTGTATGTCTTTGTTACTTGGTGTCAGTGTGTGTCTGTGTTCCTCTAGCATCAGTGTATGTCTTTGTGACTTGGTATCAGTGTATGTCAAAATACTTGGTGTAAGTGTATGTCTTTGTTACTTGGTGTCGGTGTACGTCTTTGTTACTTGGTGTCAGTGTGTGTCTGTGTTACTGGGTGTCAGTGTGTGTCTGTGTTACTTGGTGTCAGTGTGTGTCTTTGTTACTTGGTGTCCGTGTGTGTCTGTGTTACTGGGTGTCAGCTTATGTCTTCGTTACTTGGTGTCGGTGTATGTCTGTGTTACTTGGTGTATGTGTGTGTGTGTGTTTCTGGGTATCAGTCTCTGTCTTTGTTACTTGGTGTCAGTGTGTGTCTGTGTTACTGGGTATCAGTTTATGTCTTTGTTACTTGGTGTCAGTGTATGTCTGTGTTACTTGGTGTAAGTGTATGTCTGTGTTACTGGGTATCAGTGTCTGTCTTTGTTACTTGGTGTCAGTGTATGTCTGTGTTACTTGGTGTAAGTGTGTGTCTGTGTTACTGGGTATCAGTGTATGTCTTTGTGACTTTGTGTCAGTGTATGTCTTTGTTACTGGGTATCAGTGTTTGTCTTCGTGACTTGGTATCAATGTATGTCTTTGTAACTTGGCGTCAGTGTATGTCTTTGTTACTGGGTGTCAGTGTGTGTCTGTGTTACTTGGTGTCAGTGTGTGTCTTTGTTACTTGGTGTCCGTGTGTGTCTGTGTTACTGGGTGTCAGTTTATGTCTTTGCTACTTGGTGTAAGTGTGTGTGTGTGTTACTGGGTATCAGTCTCTGTCTTTGTTACTTGGTGTCAGTGTGTGTCTGTGTTACTGGGTATCAGTTTATGTCTTTGTTACTTGGTGTCAGTGTATGTCTGTGTTACTTGGTGTAAGTGTGTGTCTGTGTTACTGGGTATCAGTGTATGTCTTTGTGACTTTGTGTCAGTGTATGTCTTTGTTACTGGGTGTCAGTGTGTGTCTTTGTGACTTGGTGTCAGTGCATGTCTTTGTTACTTGGTGTAAGTGTGTGTCTGTGTTACTGGTTATCAGTGTTTGTCTTTGTTACTTGGTGTCAGTGTATGTCTGTGTTACTTGGTGTAAGTGTGTGTCTGTGTTACTTGGTGTCAGTGTGTGTCTGTGTTACTTGGTGTAATTCTGTGTCTTTGTTACTTGGTGTCCATGTGTGTCTGTGTTACTGGGTGTCAGTTTACGTCTTTGTTACTTGGTGTCAGTGTATGTCTTCGTTACTTGGTGTAAGTGTGTGTCTGTGTTACTGGGTGTATGTGTGTGTCTGTGTTACTGGGGATCAGTGTATGTCTATGTGACTTGGTGTCAGTGCATGTCAAAATACTTGGTGTAAGTGTATGTCTTTGTTACTTGATGTAATTGTCTGTCTTTGTTACTTGGTGTCAGTGTATGTCTTTGTTACTTGGTGTAAGTGTATGCCTTTGTTACTTGGTGTCAGTGTATGTCTGTGTTACTGGGTGTCAGTGGGTGTCTGTGTTACTGGGTGTCAGTGTGTGTCTGTGTTACTTGGTGTAATTCTGTGTCTTTGTTACTTGGTGTCCATGTGTGTCTGTGTTCCCTGGTATCAGTGTATGTCTTTGTTACTTGGTGTCAGTGGATGTCAAAATACTTGGTGTAAGTGTGTGTCTGTGTTACTGGGTATCCGTTTATGCCTGTGTTACTAGGTGTAAGTGTGTGTCTGTATTACTGGGTATCAGTGTATGTCTTTGTGACTTGGTGTCAATGTATGTCTTTGTTACATGGTGTAAGTGTATGTCTTTGTTACTTGGTGTCAGTGTATGTCTTCGTTACTTGGTGTAAGTGTGTGTCTGTGTTACTCGGTGTATGTGTGTGTCTGTGTTGCTGGGGATCAGTGTATGTCTTTGTTACTTGGTGTCAGTGTATGTCAAAATACTTGGTGTAAGTGTATGTCTTTGTTACTTGGTGTAATTGTCTGTCTTTGTTACTTGGTGTCAGTGTATGTCTTTGTTACTTGGTGAAAGTGTATGCCTTTGTTACTTGGTGTCAGTGTGTGTCTGTGTTACTTTGTATCAGTGTATGTCTTTGTGACTTGGTGTCAGTGTATGTCTTTGTTACTAGGTGTCAGTGTGTGTCTGTGTTACTTGGTGTCAGTGTGTGTCTTTGTTACTTGGTGTAAGTGTGTATCTGTGTTACTGGGTATCAGTCTCTGTCTTTGTTACTTGGTGTAAGTGTGTGTCTGTGTTACTTGGTATCAGTTTATGTCTTTGTTACATGGTGTCAGTGTATGTCTGTGTTACTTGGTGTAAGTGTGTGTCTGTGTTACTGGGTATCAGTTTATGTCTTTGTAACTTGGTGTCAGTGTCTGTCTTTGTTACTTGGTGTAAGTGTGTATCTGTGTTACTGGGTATCAGTCTCTGTCTTTGTTACTTGGTGTAAGTGTGTGTCTGTGTTACTTGGTATCAGTTTATGTCTTTGTTACATGGTGTCAGTGTATGTCTGTGTTACTTGGTGTAAGTGTGTGTCTGTGTTACTGGGTATCAGTGTATGTCTTTGTGACTTTGTGTCAGTGTATGCCTTTGTTACTGGGTGTCAGTGTGCGTCTTTGTGACTTGGTGTCAGTGTATGTCTTTGTTACTTGGTGTAAGTTTGCGTCTGTGTTACTGGGTATCAGTGTATGTCTTTGTTACTTGGTGTCAGTGTATGACTGTGCTACTTGGTGTAAGTGTGTGTCTGTGTTACTTGGTATCAGTGTATGTCTGTGTTATTTGGTGTAAGTGTGTGTCTGTATTACTGGGTATCAGTGTATGTCTTTGTGACTTCGTGTCAGTGTATGTCTTTGTTACTGGCTGTCAGTGGGTGTCTGTGTTACTTGGTGTCAGTGTGTGTCTTTGTTACTTGGTGTCCTTGTGTGTCTGTGTTAAAGGGGTCAGTATATGTCTTTGTTACTTGGTGTCAGTGTCTGTCTTTGTTACTTGGTGTAAGTGTGTATCTGTGTTACTGGATATCAGTCTCTGTCTTTGTTACTTGGTGTAAGTGTGTGTCTGTGTTACTGGGTATCAGTTTATGTCTTTGTAACTTGGTGTCAGTGTATGTCTGTGTTACTTGGTGTAAGTGTGTGTCTGTGTTACTGAGTATCAGTGTATGCCTTTGTTACTGGGTGTCAGTGTGTGTCTTGGTGACTTGGTGTCAGTGCATGTCTTTGTTACTTGGTGTAAGTGTGTGTCTGTGTCACTGGGTATCAGTGTATGTCATTGTAACTTTGTATCAGTGGATGTCAAAATACTTGGTGTCAGTGTATGAATTTGTTACTGTTTGTCAGTGTGTGTCTTTGTGACTTGGTATCAATGTCTGTCTTTGTTACTGGGTGTCAGTGTGTGTCTGTGTTCCTGGGTATCAGTGTATGTCTTTGTTACTTGGTGTCAGTGTATGACTGTGTTACTTGGTGTAAGTGTGTGTCTGTGTTACTTGGTATCAGTGTATGTCTGTGTTACTTGGTGTAAGTGTGTGTCTGTATTACTGGGTATCAGTGTATGTCTTTGTGACTTGGTGTCAATGTATGTCTTTGTTGCTGGGTGTCAGTGTGTCTTTGTGACTTGGTGTCATTGTATGTCTTTGTTACTTGGTGTACGTGTGTGTCTGTGTTAATGGGTATCAGTGTATGTCATTGTTACTTGGTGTCAGTGTATGTTCAAATACTTGTTGTAAGTGTGTGTCTTTGTAACTTGGCGTCAGTGTGTGACTGTGTTACTGGGTATCAGTGTCTGTCTTTGTAACTTGGCGTCAGTGTGTGTCTGTGTTACTGGGTGTCAGTGTATGTCTGTGTTACTTGGTGTAAGTGTGTGTCATTGTTACTTGGTGTCCGTGTGTGTCTGTTACTGGGTGTCAGTTTATGTCTTTGTTACTTGGTGTCAGTGTATGTATTTGTTACTTGGAGTAAGTGTGTGTCTGTGTTACTGGGTATCAGTGTCTGTCTTTGTTACTTGGTGTAAGTGTGTGTCTGTGTTACTGGGTATCAGTGTATGTCTTTGTTACTTGGTGTAAGTGTGTGTCTTTGTTACTGGGTATCAGTGTATGTCTTTGTTACTTGGTGTCTGTGTATGTCTTTGTTACTTGGTGTAAGTGTATGTCTTTGTTACTTGTTGTCAGTGTATGTCTTTATATTTGGTGTAGGTGTGTGTCTGTGTTACTGGGTGTCAGTGTATGTCTGTGTTACTTGGTGTAAGTGTGTGTCATTGTTACTTGGTGTCCGTGTGTGTCTGTGTTACTGGGTGTCAGTTTATGTCTTTGTTACTTGGTGTCAGTGTATGTCTTTGTTATTGGTGTAAGTGTGTGTCTGTGTTACTGGGTATCAGTTTAAGTCTTTGTTACTTGGTGTCAGTGTATGTCTGTGTTACTTGGTGTAAGTGTGTGTCTGTGTTACAGGGTATCAGTATATGTCTTTGTGACTTGGTGTCAGTGCATGTCTTTGTTACTGGGTGTCAGTGTGTGTCTTTGTGACTTGGTGTCAGTGCATGTCTTTGTTACTTGGTGTAAGTGTGTGTCATTGTTACTTGGTGTCCGTGAGTGTCTGTGTTACTTGGTGTAAGTGTGTGTCATTGCTACTTGGTGTCCGTGTGTGTCTGTGTTACTGGGTGTCATTTTATGTCTTTGTTACTTGGAGTCAGTGTATGTCTTTGTTATTGGTGTAAGTGTGTGTCTGTGTTACTGGGTATCAGTGTATGTCATTGCAACTTGGTGTCAGTGGATGTCAAAATACTTGGTGTCAGTATATGACTTTGTTACTGTTTGTCAGTGTGTGTCTTTGTGACTTGGTGTAAGTGTGTGTCTGTGTTACTGTGTATCAGTTGTTCTCTGTGTTGGTGGGTTTCAGTGTGTGTTTGTTTGTGTGACTGGCTGTCAGTGTGTGTCTGTGACACTAGGTGTCAGTATTTTGTTTAGTTGAGAGATACAGCACTTAAACAGGCCCTTCGGCCCACCGAATCTGTGCCGAACATCAACCACCCATTTACCCTAATCCTACACTAATCCCGTATTTCTATCACATCCCCACCGGTCCCTATATATTTCCCTACCACCTACCTATACTAGGGGCAATTTATAAAGGACAATTAACCTATCAACCTGCAAGTCTTTGGCATGTGGGAGGAAACCAGAGCACCCGGAGGAAACTCACGCAGACACAGGGAGAACTTGCAAACTCCGCACAGGCAGTGCCCAGAATCGAACCCGGGTCCCTGGAGCTGTGAGGCTGCGGTGCGAACCACTGCGCCAATGTGCCCCACCGCCCCCCCCCCCCCCCCCCCCCCAAGTGTTTGCCTGTGTTACTGGGTATCAGTGTATGTCTTTGTTACTTGGTGTCAGTGTATGTCTGTGTTACTTGGTGTAAGTGGGTGTCTGTGTGACTGGGTATCAGTGCATGTCTTTGTTACTTGGTGTAAGTGTGTGTCTGTGTTACTGGGTATAAGTGTATGTCTTTGTGACTTGGTGTCAGTGTATGTCTTTGTTACTTGGTGTAAGTTTATGTCTTTGTTACTTGTTGTCAGTGTATGTCTTTGTTACTTGGTGTCAGTGTATGTCTTTGTTACTTGGTGTAAGTGTGTGTCTCTGTTACTGGGTGTCAGTGTGTGTCTGTGTTACTTGGTGTAAGTGTGTGTCTTTGTTACTTGGTGTCCGTGTGTGTCTGTGTTACTGGGTGTCAGTTTATGTCTTTGTTACTTGGTGTCATTGTATGTCTTTGTTACTTGCTGTAAGTGTGTGTCTGTGTTACTGGGTATCAGTGTCCGTCTTTGTTACTTGGTGTAAGTGTGTGTCTGTGTTACTGGGTATCAGTGTATGTCTTTGTTACTTGGTGTCAGTGCATGTCTGTGTTACTTGGTGTATGTGTGTGTCTGTGTTACTGGGTATCAGTGTATGTCTTTGTTACTTGGTGTAAGTGTGTGTCTGTGTTACTGGGTATCAGTGTATGTCTTTGTTACTTGGTGTCAGTGTACGTCTTTGTTACTTGGTGTAAGTGTATGTCTTTGTTACTTGGTGTCAGTGTATGTCTGTGTTACTTGGTGTAAGTGAGTGTCTGTGTTACTGTGTGTCACTGTGTGTCTGTGTTACTTGGTGTAAGTGTGTGTCTTTGTTACTTGGTGTCCTTGTGTGTCTGTGCTACTGGGTGTCAGTTTATGTCTTTGTTACTTGGTGTCAGTGTATGTCTTTGTTACTTGGTGTAAGTGTGTGTCTGTGTTACTGGGTATCAGTCTCCGTCTTAGTTATTGGTGTATGTGTGTGGCCGTGTTACTGGGTATCAGTTTATGTCTTTGTTACTTGGTGTCAGTGTATGTCTGTGTTACTTGATGTAAGTGTGTGTCTGTGTTTCAGGGTATCAGTGTATGTCTTTGTGACTTTGTGTCAGTGTATGTCTTTGTTACTTATTGTCAGTGTGTGTCTTTGTGACTTGGTGTCAGTGTATGTCTTTGTTACTTGGTGTAAGTGTGTGTCTGTGTTACTGGGTATCAGTGTATGTCTTTGTTACTTGGTGTCAGTGAATGTCTGTGTTCCTTGGTGTAAGTGTGTGTCTGTGTTACTGGGTATCAGTGTATGTCTGTGTTACTTGGTGTAAATGTGTGTCTGTGTTACTGGGTGTCAGTGTGTGTCTTTGTGACTTGGTGTCATTGTATGTCTTTGTTACTTGGTGTAAGTGTGTGTCTGTGTTACTGGGTATCAGTGTATGTCTTTGTTACTTGGTGTCAGTGTATGTCAAAATACTTGGTGGAGGTGAATGTCTTCGTAACTTGGTGTAATCGTCTGTCTTTGTTACTTGGTGTCAGTGCATGTCTGTGTTACTTGGTGTAAGTGTGTGTCTTTGTTATTTGGTGTAAGTGTATGCCTTTGTTACTTGGTGTCAGTGTATGTCTTTGTTACTTGGTGTCAGTGCATGTCTGTGTTACTTGGTGTAAGTGTGTGTCCTTGTTACTTGGTGTCAGTGTATGTCTGTGTTACTTGGTGTAAGTGGGTGTCTGTGTGACTGGGTATCAGTGCATGTCTTTGTTACTTGGTGTAAGTGTGTGTCTGTGTTACTGGGTATAAGTGTATGTCTTTGTGACTTGGTGTCAGTGTATGTCTTTGTTACTTGGTGTAAGTGTATGTCTTTGTTACTTGGTGTCAGTGTATGTCTTTGTTACTTGGTGTCAGTGTATGTCTTTGTTAGTTGGTGTAAGTGTGTGTCTCTGTTACTGGGTGTCAGTGTGTGTCTGTGTTACTTGGTGTAAGTGTGTGTCTTTGTTACTTGGTGTCCGTGTGTGTCTGTGTTACTGGGTGTCAGTTTATGTCTTTGTTACTTGGTGTCATTGTATGTCTTTGTTACTTGCTGTAAGTGTGTGTCTGTGTTACTGGGTATCAGTGTCCGTCTTTGTTACTTGGTGTAAGTGTGTGTCCGTGTTACTGGGTATCAGTGTATGTCTTTGTTACTTGGTGTCAGTGCATGTCTGTGTTACTTGGTGTATGTGTGTGTCTGTGTTACTGGGTATCAGTGTATGTCTTTGTTACTTGGTGTAAGTGTGTGTCTGTGTTACAGGGTATCAGTATATGTCTTTGTGACTTGGTGTCAGTGCATGTCTTTGTTACTGGGTGTCAGTGTGTCTTTGTGACTTGGTGTCAGTGCATGTCTTTGTTACTTGGTGTAAGTGTGTGTCATTGTTACTTGGTGTCCGTGTGTGTCTGTGTTACTTGGTGTAAGTGTGTGTCATTGTTACTTGGTGTCCGTGTGTGTCTGTGTTACTGGGTGTCATTTTATGTCTTTGTTACTTGGAGTCAGTGTATGTCTTTGTTATTGGTGTAAGTGTGTGTCTGTGTTACTGGGTATCAGTGTATGTCATTGCAACTTGGTGTCAGTGGATGTCAAAATACTTGGTGTCAGTATATGACTTTGTTACTGTTTGTCAGTGTGTGTCTTTGTGACTTGGTGTAAGTGTGTGTCTGTGTTACTGTGTATCAGTTGTTCTCTGTGTTGGTGGGTTTCAGTGTGTGTTTGTTTGTGTGACTGGCTGTCAGTGTGTGTCTGTGACACTAGGTGTCAGTATTTTGTTTAGTTGAGAGATACAGCACTTAAACAGGCCCTTCGGCCCACCGAATCTGTGCCGAACATCAACCACCCATTTACCCTAATCCTACACTAATCCCGTATTTCTATCACATCCCCACCGGTCCCTATATATTTCCCTACCACCTACCTATACTAGGGGCAATTTATAAAGGACAATTAACCTATCAACCTGCAAGTCTTTGGCATGTGGGAGGAAACCAGAGCACCCGGAGGAAACTCACGCAGACACAGGGAGAATTTGCAAACTCCGCACAGGCAGTGCCCAGAATCGAACCCGGGTCCCTGGAGCTGTGAGGCTGCGGTGCGAACCACTGCGCCAATGTGCCCCACCGCCCCCCACCCCCCCCCCCCCAAGTGTTTGCCTGTGTTACTGGGTATCAGTGTATGTCTTTGTTACTTGGTGTCAGTGTATGTCTGTGTTACTTGGTGTAAGTGGGTGTCTGTGTGACTGGGTATCAGTGCATGTCTTTGTTACTTGGTGTAAGTGTGTGTCTGTGTTACTGGGTATAAGTGTATGTCTTTGTGACTTGGTGTCAGTGTATGTCTTTGTTACTTGGTGTAAGTTTATGTCTTTGTTACTTGTTGTCAGTGTATGTCTTTGTTACTTGGTGTCAGTGTATGTCTTTGTTACTTGGTGTAAGTGTGTGTCTCTGTTACTGGGTGTCAGTGTGTGTCTGTGTTACTTGGTGTAAGTGTGTGTCTTTGTTACTTGGTGTCCGTGTGTGTCTGTGTTACTGGGTGTCAGTTTATGTCTTTGTTACTTGGTGTCATTGTATGTCTTTGTTACTTGCTGTAAGTGTGTGTCTGTGTTACTGGGTATCAGTGTCCGTCTTTGTTACTTGGTGTAAGTGTGTGTCTGTGTTACTGGGTATCAGTGTATGTCTTTGTTACTTGGTGTCAGTGCATGTCTGTGTTACTTGGTGTATGTGTGTGTCTGTGTTACTGGGTATCAGTGTATGTCTTTGTTACTTGGTGTAAGTGTGTGTCTGTGTTACTGGGTATCAGTGTATGTCTTTGTTACTTGGTGTCAGTGTACGTCTTTGTTACTTGGTGTAAGTGTATGTCTTTGTTACTTGGTGTCAGTGTATGTCTGTGTTACTTGGTGTAAGTGAGTGTCTGTGTTACTGTGTGTCACTGTGTGTCTGTGTTACTTGGTGTAAGTGTGTGTCTTTGTTACTTGGTGTCCTTGTGTGTCTGTGCTACTGGGTGTCAGTTTATGTCTTTGTTACTTGGTGTCAGTGTATGTCTTTGTTACTTGGTGTAAGTGTGTGTCTGTGTTACTGGGTATCAGTCTCCGTCTTAGTTATTGGTGTATGTGTGTGTCCGTGTTACTGGGTATCCGTTTATGTCTTTGTTACTTGGTGTCAGTGTATGTCTGTGTTACTTGATGTAAGTGTGTGTCTGTGTTTCAGGGTATCAGTGTATGTCTTTGTGACTTTGTGTCAGTGTATGTCTTTGTTACTTATTGTCAGTGTGTGTCTTTGTGACTTGGTGTCAGTGTATGTCTTTGTTACTTGGTGTAAGTGTGTGTCTGTGTTACTGGGTATCAGTGTATGTCTTTGTTACTTGGTGTCAGTGAATGTCTGTGTTCCTTGGTGTAAGTGTGTGTCTGTGTTACTGGGTATCAGTGTATGTCTGTGTTACTTGGTGTAAATGTGTGTCTGTGTTACTGGGTGTCAGTGTGTGTCTTTGTGACTTGGTGTCATTGTATGTCTTTGTTACTTGGTGTAAGTGTGTGTCTGTGTTACTGGGTATCAGTGTATGTCTTTGTTACTTGGTGTCAGTGTATGTCAAAATACTTGGTGGAGGTGAATGTCTTCGTAACTTGGTGTAATCGTCTGTCTTTGTTACTTGGTGTCAGTGCATGTCTGTGTTACTTGGTGTAAGTGTGTGTCTTTGTTATTTGGTGTAAGTGTATGCCTTTGTTACTTGGTGTCAGTGTATGTCTTTGTTACTTGGTGTCAGTGCATGTCTGTGTTACTTGGTGTAAGTGTGTGTCCTTGTTACTTGGTGTCAGTGTATGTCTGTGTTACTTGGTGTAAGTGGGTGTCTGTGTGACTGGGTATCAGTGCATGTCTTTGTTACTTGGTGTAAGTGTGTGTCTGTGTTACTGGGTATAAGTGTATGTCTTTGTGACTTGGTGTCAGTGTATGTCTTTGTTACTTGGTGTAAGTGTATGTCTTTGTTACTTGGTGTCAGTGTATGTCTTTGTTACTTGGTGTCCGTGTATGTCTTTGTTACTTGGTGTAAGTGTGTGTCTCTGTTACTGGGTGTCAGTGTGTGTCTGTGTTACTTGGTGTAAGTGTGTGTTTTTGTTACTTGGTGTCCGTGTGTGTCTGTGTTACTGGGTGTCAGTTTATGTCTTTGTTACTTGGTGTCATTGTATGTCTTTGTTACTTGCTGTAAGTGTGTGTCTGTGTTACTGGGTATCAGTGTCCGTCTTTGTTACTTGGTGTAAGTGTGTGTCTGTGTTACTGGGTATCAGTGTATGTCTTTGTTACTTGGTGTCAGTGCATGTCTGTGTTACTTGGTGTATGTGTGTGTCTGTGTTACTGGGTATCAGTGTATGTCTTTGTTACTTGGTGTAAGAGTGTGTCTGTGTTACTGGGTATCAGTGTATGTCTTTGTTACTTGGTGTCAGTGTATGTCTTTGTTACTTGGTGTAAGTGTATGTCTTTGTTACTTGGTGTCAGTGTATGTCTGTGTTACTTGGTGTAAGTGAGTGTCTGTGTTACTGTGTGTCACTGTGTGTCTGTGTTACTTGGTGTAAGTGTGTGTCTTTGTTACTTGGTGTCCTTGTGTGTCTGTGCTACTGGGTGTCAGTTTATGTCTTTGTTACTTGGTGTCAGTGTATGTCTTTGTTACTTGGTGTAAGTGTGTGTCTGTGTTACTGGGTATCAGTCTCCGTCTTTGTTATTGGTGTATGTGTGTGTCCGTGTTACTGGGTATCAGTTTATGTCTTTGTTACTTGGTGTCAGTGTATGTCTGTGTTACTTGGTGTAAGTGTGTGTCTGTGTTTCAGGGTATCAGTGTATGTCTTTGTGACTTTGTGTCAGTGTATGTCTTTGTTACTTATTGTCAGTGTGTGTCTTTGTGACTTGGTGTCAGTGTATGTCTTTGTTACTTGGTGTAAGTGTGTGTCTGTGTTACTGGGTATCAGTGTATGTCTTTGTTACTTGGTGTCAGTGAATGTCTGTGTTCCTTGGTGTAAGTGTGTGTCTGTGTTACTGGGTATCAGTGTATGTCTGTGTTACTTGGTGTAAATGTGTGTCTGTGTTACTGGGTGTCAGTGTGTGTCTTTGTGACTTGGTGTCATTGTATGTCTTTGTTACTTGGTGTAAGTGTGTGTCTGTGTTACTGGGTATCTGTGTATGTCTTTGTTACTTGGTGTCAGTGTATGTCAAAATACTTGGTGGAGGTGTATGTCTTCGTAACTTGGTGTAATCGTCTGTCTTTGTTACTTGGTGTCAGTGCATGTCTGTGTTACTTGGTGTAAGTGTGTGTCTTTGTTATTTGGTGTAAGTGTATGCCTTTGTTACTTGGTGTCAGTGTATGTCTTTGTTACTTGGTGTCAGTGCATGTCTGTGTTACTTGGTGTAAGTGTGTGTCTTTGTTATTTGGTGTAAGTGTATGCCTTTGTTTCTTGGTGTCAGTGTATGTCTTTGTTACTTGGTGTCAGTGTATGACTTTGTTACTTGGTGTAAGTGTATGTCTTTGTTACTTGGTGTCAGTTTATGTCGTTGTTACTTGGTGTAAGTGTGTGTCTGTGTTACCTGTTATCAGTGTATGTCTTTGTGACTCGGTGTCAGTGTATGTCTTTGTTACTGGGTGTCAGTGTATGTCTTTGTTACTTGGTGACAGTGTGTGTCTGTGTTTCAGTGTATGTCTTTGTTACTGTGTATCAGTGTTTCTCTGTGTCACTGGGTGTCAGTGTTTGTTTGTTTGTGGTACTGGGTGTCATTGTGTGTCTGTGACACTAGTTGTCAGTATTTAGTTTAGTTTAGAGATACAGCACTTAAACAGGCCCTTCGGCCCACCGAGTCTGTGCCATCCATCAACCACCCATTTACACTAATCCTACACTAATCCCGTATTCCTATCACATCCCCACCTATCCCTATATATTTCCCTACCACCTACCTATACCAGGGGCAATTAATGATGGCCAATTAACCGATCAACCTGCAAGTCTTTGGCAAGTGGGAGGAAACCGGAGCAACGGGAGGAAACCCAAGCAGACAGAGGGAGGACTTGCAAACTGCGCACAGGCAGTAGCCAGAATCGAACCCGGGCCCCTGGAGCTGTGAGGCTGCGGTGCAAATCACTGCGCCAATGTGCCCCCCTCCACCCCCCCACCCCCAGTGTGTGCCTGTGTTACTGTGTGTCAGTGTGTTTCTTTGTGACTTGGTTTCAGTGTATGTCTTTGCTCCTTGGTGTAAGTGTGTGTCTGTGCTACTGGGTATCAGTGTCTGTCTTTGTTACTTGGTGTCAATGTATGTCTTTGTTACTTGGTGTCAGTGTATGCCTGTGTTACTTGGTGTAAGTGTATGTCTGTGTTACTGGGCATCAGTGTATGTCTTTGTTACTTGGTGTCAGTGTGTGTCTGTGTTACTGGGCATCAGTGTATATCTTTGTGACTTGGTATCAGTGTATGTCTTTGTGACTTGGTGTCAGTGTATGTCTTTATTACTGGGTGTAAGTGTGTGTCTGCGTTACTGAGTATCAGTGTATGTCTTTGTTACTTGGTGTCAGTGTATGTCAAAATACTTGGTGTAAGTGTATGTCTTTGTTACTTGGTGTAATTGTCTGTCTTTGTTACTTGGTGTCAGTGTATGTCAGTGTTACTTGGTGTAAGTGTGTGTCTTTGTTACTGGGCATCAGTGTCTGTCTTTGTGACTTGGTATCAGTGTATGTCTTTGTGACTTGGTGTCAGTGTGTGTCTGTGTTACTGGGCATCAGTGTATGTCTTTGTGACTTGGTATCAGTGTATGTCTTTGTTACTTGGTGTCAGTGTATGTCTTTTTTACTGGGTGTCAGTGTGTGTATGTGTTACTTGGTGTCAGTGCATTTCTTTGTTACTTGGTGTCAGTGTTTGTCAAAATACTTGGTATATGTGTATGTCTTTGTTACATGGTGTAATTGTCTGTCTTTGTTACTTGGTGTCAGTGTATGTCTGTGTTACTTGGTGTAAGTGTGTGTCTGTGTTACTGGGTGTCAGTGTGTGTCTGTGTTACTTGGTGAAAGTCTGTGTCTTTGTTACATGGTGTCCGTGTGTGTCTGTGTTACTGGGTATTAGTGTATGTCTTTGTTACTTGGTGTCAGTGGATGTCAAAATACTTGGTGTAAGTTTATGTCTTTGCTACTTGGTGTAATTGTCTGTCTTTGTTACTTGGTGTCAGTGTATGTCTGTGTTACTTGGTGTAAGTGTGTGTCTTTGTTACTTGGTGTAAGTGTATGTCTTTGTTACTTGGTGTAAGTGTATGTCTTTGTTACTTGGTGTCAGTGTGTGTCTGTGTTACTGGGCATCAGTGTATGTCTTTGTGACTTGGTATCAGTGTAAGTCTTTGTGACTTGGTATCAGTGTCTCTCTTTTTTACTGGGTGTAAGTGTGTGTCTGCGTTACTGGGTATCAGTGTATGTCTTTGTTACATGGTGTCAGTGTATGTCAAAATACTTGGTGTAAGTGTATGTCTTTGTTACTTGGTGTAATTGTCTGTCTTTGTTACTTGGTGTCAGCGTATGTCTGTGTTACTTGGTGTAATTGTGTGTCTTTGTTACTTGGTGTAAGTGTATGTCTTTGTTACTTGGTGTAAGTGTATGTCTTTGTTACTTGGTGTCAGTGTGTGTCTGTGTTACTATGCATCAGTGTATGTCTTTGTGACTTGGTATCAGTGTATGTCTTTGTGACTTGATGTCTGTGTATGTCTTTTTTACTGGGTGTAAGTGTGTGTCTGCGTTACTGGGTATCAGTGTATGTCTTTGTTACTTGGTGTCAGTGTATGTCAAAATACTTGGTGTAAGTGTATGTCTTTGTAAATTGGTGTAAGTGTGTGTCTTTGTTCCTGGGCATCAGTGTATGTCTTTGTGACTTGGTATCAGTGTATGTCTTTGTGACTTGGTGTCAGTGTATGTCTTTTTTAGTGGGTGTCAGTGTGTGTCTGTCTTACTTGGTTTCAGTGTATGTCTTTGTTACTGTGTATCAGTGTTTCTCTGTGTTACTGGGTGTCAGTGTGTGTCTGTGTTACTTGGTGTCAGTTTATGTCTGTGTTACTTGGTGTCAGTGTGTTTGCTGTGTTACTGGATGTCAGTGTGTGTCTGTGTTACTTGGTGTAAGTGCGTGTCTTTGTTACATGGTGTCCGTGTGTGTCTGTGTTACTGGGTGTCAGAGTATGTCTTGGCTACTGGGTGTCAGTGTATGTCTTTCTTACTTGGTGTAAGTGTGTGTCTGTGTTACTGGGTATCAGTGCATGTCTTTGTTACTTGGTGTCATTGTATGTCTGTGTTACTTGGTGTAAGTGTGTGTCTGTGTTACTGGGTATCAGTGTATGTCTTTGTTACTTGCTGTCAGTGTATGTCAAAATACGTGGTGTAAGTGTATGTCTGTGTTACTTGGTGTAATTGTCTGTCTTTGTTACTTGGTGTCAGTGTATGTCTGTGTTACTTGGTGTAAGTGTGTGTCTTTGTTACTTGGTTTAAGCGTATGTCTTTGTTACCTGGTGTCAGTTTATGTCTTTATTACTTGGTGTCAGTGTGTGTCTGTGTTACTGGGTGTCAGTGTGTGTCTGTGTTACTTGGTGTCAGTGTATGTCTTTGTTACTGTCTATCAGTGTTTCTCTGTGTCACTGGGTGTCAGTGTGTGTTTGTTTGTGGTACTGGGTGTCATTGTGTGTCTGTGACACTAGTTGTCAGTATTTATTTTAGTTTAGAGTTACAGCACTTAAACAGGCCCTTCGGCCCACCGAGTCTGTGCCATCATTCAACCACCCATTTACACTAATCCTACACTAATCCCGTATTCCTATCACATCCCCACCTATCCCTATATATTTCCCTACCACCTACCTATACCAGGGGCAATTAATGATGGCCAATTAACCTATCAACCTGCAAGTCTTTGGCAAGTGGGAGGAAACCGGAGCAACGGGAGGAAACCCAAGCAGACAGAGGGAGAACTTGCAAACTCCGCACAGGCAGTACCCAGAATCGAACCCGGGCCCCTGGAGCTGTGAGGCTGCGGTGCAAACCACTGCGCCAATGTGCCCCCCTCCACCCCCCCACCCCCAGTGTGTGCCTGTGTTGCTGTGTGTCAGTGTGTTTCTTTGTGACTTGGTGTCAGTGTATGTCTTTGCTCCTTGGTGTAAGTGTGTGTCTGTGCTACTGGGTATCAGTGTCAGTCTTTGTTACTTGGTGTCAATGTATGTCTTTGTTACTTTGTGTCAGTGTATGCCTGTGTTACTTGGTGTAAGTGTATGTCTGTGTTACTGGGCATCAGTGTATGTCTCTGTTACTTGGTGTCAGTGTGTGTCTGTGTTACTGGGCATCAGTGTATATCTTTGTGACTTGGTATCAGTGTATGTCTTTGTGACTTGGTGTCAGTGTATGTCTTTATTACTGGGTGTAAGTGTGTGTCTGCGTTACTGAGTATCAGTGTATGTCTTTGTTACTTGGTGTCAGTGTATGTCAAAATACTTGGTGTAATTGTCTGTCTTTGTTACTTGGTGTCAGTGTATGTCAGTGTTACTTGGTGTAAGTGTGTGTCTTTGTTACTGGGCATCAGTGTCTGTCTTTGTGGCTTGGTATCAGTGTATGTCTTTGTGACTTGGTGTCAGTGTGTGTCTGTGTTACTTGGCATCAGTGTATGTCTTTGTGACTTGGTATCAGTGTATGTCTTTGTTACTTGGTGTCAGTGTATGTCAAAATACTTGGTATATGTGTATGTCTTTGTTACATGGTGTAATTGTCTGTCTTTGTTACTTGGTGTCAGTGCATGTCTGTGTTACTTGGTGTAAGTGCGTGTCTTTGTTACTTGGTGTAAGTGTACGTCTTTGTTACTTGGTGTCAGTGGATGTCTTTGTTACTTGGCGTCAGTGTGTGTCTGTGTTACTGGGCATCAGTGTATGTCTTTGTGACTTGGTATCAGTGTATGTCTTTGTGACTTGGTGTCAGTGTATGTCTTTTTTACTGGGTGTCTGTGTGTGTCTGTGTTACTTGGTGTCAGTGTGTGTCTTTGTTACTTGGTGTAAGTGTATGTCTTTGTTACTGGGTGTCAGTGTGTGTCTGTGTTACTAGGCATCAGTGTATGTCTTTGTGACTTGGTGTCAGTGTATGTCTTTTTTACTGGGTGTCAGTGTGTGTCTGTGTTACTTGGTGTCAGTGTATGTCTTTGTTACTGTGTATCAGTGTTTCTCTGTGTTACTGGGTGTCACTGTGTGTTTGTTTGTGTTACTGTGTGTCAGTGTCTGTCTGTGACACTAGGTGTCAGTATTTAGTTTCGAATACAGATACAGCACTTAAACAGGCCCTTCGGCTCACCGAGACTGTGCCGAACATCAACAACCCAATACTAATCAGACACTAATCCCGTATTCCTATCACATCCCCACCTATCCCTATATATTTCCAAACCACCTACCTATACTAGGGGCAATATATGATGGCCAATTAACCTATCAACCTGCAAGTCTTTGGCATGTGGGAGGAAACCGGAGCACCGGGAGGAAACCCACGCAGACACAGGGGGAACTTGCAAACTCCGCACAGGCAGTACCCAGAATCGAACCCGGGTCCCTAGAGCTGTGAGGCTGCGGTGCTAACCACTGCGCCAATGTGACCACCCCCCAGTGTGTGCCTGTGTTACTGGGTATCAGTGTATGTCTTTGTTACTTGGTGTCAGTGTATGTCTGTGTTACTTGGTGTAAGTGTGTGTCTGTGTTACTGGGTGTCAGTGTGTGTCTGTGTTACTTGGTGAAAGTCTGTGTCTTTGTTACATGGTGTCCGTGTGTGTCTGTGTTACTGGGTATCAGTGTATGTCTTTGTTACTTGGTGTCAGTGGATGTCAAAATACTTGGTGTAAGTTTATGTCTTTGTTACTTGGTGTAATTGTCTGTCTTTGTTACTTGGTGTCAGTGTATGTCTTTGTGACTTGATGTCAGTGTATGTCTTTTTTACTGGGTGTAAGTGTGTGTCTGCGTTACTTGGTGTCAGTGTGTGTCTGTGTTACTATGCATCAGTGTATGTCTTTGTGACTTGGTATCAGTGTATGTCTTTGTGACTTGATGTCAGTGTATGTCTTTTTTACTGGGTGTAAGTGTGTGTCTGCGTTACTGGGTATCAGTGTATGTCTTTGTTACTTGGTGTCAGTGTATGTCAAAATACTTGGTGTAAGTGTATGTCTTTGTAAATTGGTGTAAGTGTGTGTCTTTGTTCCTGGGCATCAGTGTATGTCTTTGTGACTTGGTATCAGTGTATGTCTTTGTGACTTGGTGTCAGTGTATGTCTTTTTTAGTGGGTGTCAGTGTGTGTCTGTCTTACTTGGTTTCAGTGTATGTCTTTGTTACTGTGTATCAGTGTTTCTCTGTGTTACTGGGTGTCAGTGTGTGTCTGTGTTACTTGGTGTCAGTTTATGTCTGTGTTACTTGGTGTCAGTGTGTTTGCTGTGTTACTGGATGTCAGTGTGTGTCTGTGTTACTTGGTGTAAGTGCGTGTCTTTGTTACATGGTGTCCGTGTGTGTCTGTGTTACTGGGTGTCAGAGTATGTCTTGGCTACTGGGTGTCAGTGTATGTCTTTCTTACTTGGTGTAAGTGTGTGTCTGTGTTACTGGGGATCAGTGTCTGTCTTTTTTACTTGTTGTAAGAGTGTGTCTGTGTTACTGGGTATCAGTGCATGTCTTTGTTACTTGGTGTCATTGTATGTCTGTGTTACTTGGTGTAAGTGTGTGTCTGTGTTACTGGGTATCAGTGTATGTCTTTGTTACTTGCTGTCAGTGTATGTCAAAATACGTGGTGTAAGTGTATGTCTGTGTTACTTGGTGTAATTGTCTGTCTTTGTTACTTGGTGTCAGTGTATGTCTGTGTTACTTGGTGTAAGTGTGTGTCTTTGTTACTTGGTTTAAGCGTATGTCTTTGTTACTTGGTGTCAGTTTATGTCTTTATTACTTGGTGTCAGTGTGTGTCTGTGTTACTGGGTGTCAGTGTGTGTCTGTGTTACTTGGTGTCAGTGTATGTCTTTGTTACTGTCTATCAGTGTTTCTCTGTGTCACTGGGTGTCAGTGTGTGTTTGTTTGTGGTACTGGGTGTCATTGTGTGTCTGTGACACTAGTTGTCAGTATTTAGTTTAGTTTAGAGATACAGCACTTAAACAGGCCCTTCGGCCCACCGAGTCTGTGCCATCATTCAACCACCCATTTACACTAATCCTACACTAATCCCGTATTCCTATCACATCCCCACCTATCCCTATATATTTCCCTACCACCTACCTATACCAGGGGCAATTAATGATGGCCAATTAACCTATCAACCTGCAAGTCTTTGGCAAGTGGGAGGAAACCGGAGCAACGGGAGGAAACCCAAGCAGACAGAGGGAGAACTTGCAAACTCCGCACAGGCAGTACCCAGAATCGAACCCGGGCCCCTGGAGCTGTGAGGCTGCGGTGCAAACCACTGCGCCAATGTGCCCCCCTCCACCCCCCCACCCCCAGTGTGTGCCTGTGTTGCTGTGTGTCAGTGTGTTTCTTTGTGACTTGGTGTCAGTGTATGTCTTTGCTCCTTGGTGTAAGTGTGTGTCTGTGCTACTGGGTATCAGTGTCAGTCTTTGTTACTTGGTGTCAATGTATGTCTTTGTTACTTTGTGTCAGTGTATGCCTGTGTTACTTGGTGTAAGTGTATGTCTGTGTTACTGGGCATCAGAGTATGTCTCTGTTACTTGGTGTCAGTGTGTGTCTGTGTTACTGGGCATCAGTGTATATCTTTGTGACTTGGTATCAGTGTATGTCTTTGTGACTTGGTGTCAGTGTATGTCTTTATTACTGGGTGTAAGTGTGTGTCTGCGTTACTGAGTATCAGTGTATGTCTTTGTTACTTGGTGTCAGTGTATGTCAAAATACTTGGTGTAATTGTCTGTCTTTGTTACTTGGTGTCAGTGTATGTCAGTGTTACTTGGTGTAAGTGTGTGTCTTTGTTACTGGGCATCAGTGTCTGTCTTTGTGGCTTGGTATCAGTGTATGTCTTTGTGACTTGGTGTCAGTGTGTGTCTGTGTTACTGGGCATCAGTGTATGTCTTTGTGACTTGGTATCAGTGTATGTCTTTGTTACTTGGTGTCAGTGTATGTCAAAATACTTGGTATATGTGTATGTCTTTGTTACATGGTGTAATTGTCTGTCTTTGTTACTTGGTGTCAGTGCATGTCTGTGTTACTTGGTGTAAGTGCGTGTCTTTGTTACTTGGTGTAAGTGTACGTCTTTGTTACTTGGTGTCAGTGGATGTCTTTGTTACTTGGCGTCAGTGTGTGTCTGTGTTACTGGGCATCAGTGTATGTCTTTGTGACTTGGTATCAGTGTATGTCTTTGTGACTTGGTGTCAGTGTATGTCTTTTTTACTGGGTGTCTGTGTGTGTCTGTGTTACTTGGTGTCAGTGTGTGTCTTTGTTACTTGGTGTAAGTGTATGTCTTTGTTACTGGGTGTCAGTGTGTGTCTGTGTTACTAGGCATCAGTGTATGTCTTTGTGACTTGGTGTCAGTGTATGTCTTTTTTACTGGGTGTCAGTGTGTGTCTGTGTTACTTGGTGTCAGTGTATGTCTTTGTTACTGTGTATCAGTGTTTCTCTGTGTTACTGGGTGTCACTGTGTGTTTGTTTGTGTTACTGTGTGTCAGTGTCTGTCTGTGACACTAGGTGTCAGTATTTAGTTTCAAATACAGATACAGCACTTAAACAGGCCCTTCGGCTCACCGAGACTGTGCCGAACATCAACAACCCAATACCAATCAGACACTAATCCCGTATTCTTATCACATCCCCACCTATCCCTATATATTTCCAAACCACCTACCTATACTAGGGGCAATATATGATGGCCAATTAACCTATCAACCTGCAAGTCTTTGGCATGTGGGAGGAAACCGGAGCACCGGGAGGAAACCCACGCAGACACAGGGGGAACTTGCAAACTCCGCACAGGCAGTACCCAGAATCGAACCCGGGTCCCTAGAGCTGTGAGGCTGCGGTGCTAACCACTGCGCCAATGTGACCACCCCCCAGTGTGTGCCTGTGTTACTGGGTATCAGTGTATGTCTTTGTTACTTGGTGTCAGTGTATGTCTGTGTTACTTGGTGTAAGTGTGTGTCTGTGTTACTGGGTGTCAGTGTGTGTCTGTGTTACTTGGTGAAAGTCTGTGTCTTTGTTACATGGTGTCCGTGTGTGTCTGTGTTACTGGGTATCAGTGTATGTCTTTGTTACTTGGTGTCAGTGGATGTCAAAATACTTGGTGTAAGTTTATGTCTTTGTTACTTGGTGTAATTGTCTGTCTTTGTTACTTGGTGTCAGTGTATGTCTGTGTTACTTGGTGTAAGTGTGTGTCTTTGTTACTTGGTGTAAGTGTATGTCATTGTTACTTGGTGTAAGTGTATGTCTTTGTTACTTGGTGTCAGTGTGTGTCTGTGTTACTGGGCATCAGTGTATGTCTTTGCGACTTGGTATCAGTGTATGTCTTTGTGACTTGGTGTCAGTGTATGTCTTTTTTACTGGGTGTAAGTGTGTGTCTGCGTTACTGGGTATCAGTGTATGTCTTTGTTACTTGGTGTCAGTGTATGTCAAAATACTTGGTGTAAGTGTATGTCTTTGTAACTTGGTGTAATTGTCTGTCTTTGTTACTTGGTGTCAGTGTTTGTCTGTGTTACTTGGTGTAAGTGTGTGTCTTTGTTCCTGGGCATCAGTGTATGTCTTTGTGACTTGGTATCAGTGTATGTCTTTGTGACTTGGTGTCAGTGTATGTCTTTTTTAGTGGGTGTCAGTGTGTGTCTGTCTTACTTGGTTTCAGTGTATGTCTTTGTTACTGTGTATCAGTGTTTCTCTGTGTTACTGGGTGTCAGTGTGTGTCTGTGTTACTTGGTGTAAGTGTGAGTCTTTGTTACTTGGTGTCCGTGTGTGTCTGTGTTACTGGGTGTCAGTGCATGTCTTTGTTACTTGGTGTCAGTGTATGTCAAAATACTTGGTGTAAGTGTATGTCTTTGTTACTAGGTGTAATTGTCTGTCTTTTGTTACTTGGTGTAAGTGTGTGTCTTTGTTACTTGGTGTAAGTGTATGTCTTTGTTACTTGGTGTCAGTGTATGTCTTTGTTACTTGGTGTCAGTGTGTGTCTGTGTTACTGGGCATCAGTGTATGTCTTTGTTACTTTGTATCAGTGTTTCTCTGTGTTACTTGGTGTAAGTCTGTGTCTTTGTTACTAGGTGTAAGTGTGTGTCTGTGTTACAGGGTATCAGTGTATGTCTTTGTTACTTGCTGTCAGTGTATGTCTGTGTTACTTGGTGTCTGTGTGTCTGTGTTACTGGGTATCAGTGTATGTCTTTGTGACTTGGTGTCAGTGTATGTCTTTGTTACTGGGTGTCAGTGTGTGTCTTTGTTACTTGGTGTCAGTGTATGTCTGTGTTACTTGGTGTAAGTGTGTGTCTGTGTTACTGGGTATCAGTGTATGTCTTTGTTACTTGGTGTAAGTGTGTGTCTGTGTTACTGGGTATCAGTGTATGTCTTCGTTACTTGGTGTCAGTGTATGTCTTTGTTAATTGGTGTCCGTGTGTGTCTGTGTTACTGGGTATCAGTGTATGTCTTTGTTACTTGGTGTCAGTGGATGTCAAAATACTTGGTGTAAGTTTATGTTTTTGTTTCTTGGTGTAATTGTCTGTCTTTGTTACTTGGTGTCAGTGTATGTCTGTGTTACTTGGTGTAAGTGTGTGTCTTTGTTACTTGGTGTAAGTGTATGTCTGTGTTACTTGGTGTCAGTGTATGTCTTTGTTACTTGGTGTCAGTGAGTGTCCGTGTTACTGGGCATCAATGTATGTCTTTGTGACTTGGTATCAGTGTATGTCTTTGTGACTTGGTGTCAGTGTATGTCTTTTTTACTGGGTGTAAGTGTGTGTCTGCGTTACTGGGTATCAGTGTATGTCTTTGTTACTTGGTGTCAGTGTATGTCAAAATACTTGGTGTAAGTGTATGTCTTTGTTACTTGGTGATATTGTCTGTCTTTGTTAGTTGGTGTCAGTGTATGTCTGTGTTACTTGGTGTAAGTGTGTGTCTGTGTTACTGGGTGTCAGTGTGTGTCTGTGTTACTTGGTGTAAGTCTGTGTCTTTGTTACTGGGTGTAAGTGTGTGTCTGCGTTACTGGGTATCAGTGTATGTCTTTGTTACTTGGTGTCAGTGGATGTCAAAATACTTGGTGTAAGTGTATGTTTTTGTTACTTGGTGTAATTGTCTGTCTTTGTTACTTGGTGTCAGTGTATGTCTGTGTTACTTGGTGTAAGTGTGTGTCTTTGTTACTTGGTGTAAGTGTATGTCTGTGTTACTTGGTGTCAGTGTATGTCTTTGTTTCTTGGTGTCAGTGTGTGTCCGTGTTACTTACTTGGTGTCAGTGTGTGTCCGTGTTACTGGGCATCAGAGGATGTCTTTGTGACTTGGTATCAGTGTATGTCTTTGTGACTTGGTGTCAGTGTATGTCTTTTTTACTGGGTGTAAGTGTGTGTCAAAATATTTGGTGTAAGTGTATGTCTTTGTTACTTGGTGTAAGTGTCTGTCTTTGTTACTTGGCGTCAGTGTATGTCTGTGTTACTTGGTGTAAGTGTGAGTCTTTGTTACTGGGCATCAGTGTATGTCTTTGTGACTTGGTATCAGTGTATGTCTTTGTGACTTGGTGTCAGTGTATGTCTGTGTTACTGGGTGTAAGTGTGTGTCTGTGTTACTGGGTGTCAGTGTGTGTCTGTGTTACTGGGTGTCAGTGTGTGTCTGTGTTACTTGGTGAAAGTCTGTGTCTTTGTTACATGGTGTCCGTGTGTGTCTGTGTTACTGGGTATCAGTGTATGTCTTTGTTACTTGGTGTCAGTGGATGTCAAAATACTTGGTGTAAGTTTATGTCTTTGTTACTTGGTGTAATTGTCTGTCTTTGTTACTTGGTGTCAGTGTATGTCTGTGTTACTTGGTGTAAGTGTGTGTCTTTGTTACTTGGTGTAAGTGTATGTCTTTGTTACTTGGTGTCAGTGTATGTCTTTGTTACTTGGTGTCAGTGTGTGTCTGTGTTACTGGGCATCAGTGTATGTCTTTGTGACTTGGTATCAGTGTATGTCTTTGTGACTTGGTGTCAGTGTATGTCTTTTTTACTGGGTGTAAGTGTGTGTCTGCGTTACTGGGTATCAGTGTATGTCTTTGTTACTTGGTGTCAGTGTATGTCAAAATACTTGGTGTAAGTGTGTGTCTTTGTTACTTGGTGTAATTGTCTGTCTTTGTTACTTGGTGTCAGTGTATGTCTGTGTTACTTGGTGTAAGTGTGTGTCTTTGTTACTTGGTGTAAGTGTATGTCTTTGTTACTTGGTGTAAGTGTATGTCTTTGTTACTTGGTGTCAGTGTGTGTCTGTGTTACTTGGCATCAGTGTATGTCTTTGTGACTTGGTATCAGTGTATGTCTTTGTGACTTGGTGTCAGTGTATGTCTTTTTTACTGGGTGTAAGTGTGTGTCTGCGTTACTGGGTATCAGTGTATGTCTTTGTTACTTGGTGTCAGTGTATGTCAAAATACTTGGTGTAAGTGTATGTCTTTGTTACTTGGTGTAATTGTCTGTCTTTGTTACTTGGTGTCAGTGTATGTCTGTGTTACTTGGTGTAAGTGTGTGTCTTTGTTCCTGGGCATCAGTGTATGTCTTTGTGACTTGGTATCAGTATATGTCTTTGTGACTTGGTGTCAGTGTATGTCTTTTTTAATGGGTGTCAGTGTGTGTCTGTCTTACTTGGTTTCAGTGTATGTCTTTGTTACTGTGTATCAGTGTTTCTCTGTGTTACTGGGTGTCAGTGTGTGTTTGTTTGTGTTACTGGGTGTCAGTGTGTGTCTGTGTTACTTAGTGTAAGTGTGAGTCTTTGTTACTTGGTGTCAGTGCATGTCTTTGTTACTTGGTGTCAGTGTATGTCAAAATACTTGGTGTAAGTGTATGTCTTTGTTACTAGGTGTAATTGTCTGCCTTTTGTTACTTGGTGTAAGTGTGTGTCTTTGTTACTTGGTGTAAGTGTATGTCTTTGTTACTTGGTGTCAGTGTATGTCTTTGTTACTTGGTGTCAGTGTGTGTCTGTGTTACTGGGCATCAGTGTATGTCTTTGTTACTTGGTGTAAGTGTGTGTCTGTGTTACTGGGTGTCAGTAAGTGTCTTCGTTACTTGGTGTCAGTGTATGTCTTTGTTACTTGGTGTCTGTGTGTGTCTGTGTTACTGGGTATCAGTGTATGTCTTTGTTACTTGGTGTCAGTGGATGTCAAAATACTTGGTGTAAGTTTATGTTTTTGTTACTTGGTGTAATTGTCTGTCTTTGTTACTTGGTGTCAGTGTATGTCTGTGTTACTTGGTGTAAGTGTGTGTCTTTGTTACTTGGTGTAAGTGTATGTCTGTGTTACTGGGCATCAGTGTATGTCTGTGTGACTTGGCATCAGTGTATGTCTTTGTGACTTGGTGTCAGTGTATGTCTTTTTTACTGGGTGTAAGTGTGTGTCTGCGTCACTGGGTATCAGTGTATGTCTTTGTTACTTGGTGTCAGTGTATGTCAAAATACTTGGTGTAAGTGTATGTCTTTGTTACTTGGTGTAATTGTCTGTCTTTGTTACTTGGTGTCAGTGTATGTCTGTGTTACTTGGTGTAAGTGTGTGTCTGTGTTACTGGGTGTCAGTGTGTGTCTGTGTTACTTGGTGTAAGTCTGTGTCTTTGTTACTTGGTGTCCGTGTGTGTCTGTGTTACTGGGTATCAGTGTATGTCTTTGTTACTTGGTGTCAGTGGATGTCAAAATACTTGGTGTAAGTGTATGTTTTTGTTACTTGGTGTAATTGTCTGTCTTTGTGACTTGGTGTCAGTGTATGCCTTTTTTACTGGGTGTAAGTGTGTGTCTGCGTCACTGGGTATCAGTGTATGTCTTTGTTACTTGGTGTCAGTGTATGTCAAAATACTTGGTGTAAGTGTATGTCTTTGTTACTTGGTGTAATTGTCTGTCTTTGTTACTTGGTGTCAGTGTATGTCTGTGTTACTTGGTGTAAGTGTGTGTCTTTGTTACTTGGTGAAAGTATATGTCTGTGTTACTTGGTGTCAGTGTATGTCTTTGTTACTTGGTGTCATTGTGTGTCCGTGTTACTGGGCATCAGAGGATGTCTTTGTGACTTGGTATCAGTGTATGTCTTTGTGACTTGGTGTCAGTGTATGTCTTTTTTACTGGGTGTAACTGTGTGTCTGCGTTCCTGGGTATCAGTGTATGTCTTTGTTACTTGGTGTCAGTGTATGTCAAAATACTTGGTGTAAGTGTATGTCTTTGTTACTTGGTGTAATTGTCTCTCTTTGTTACTTGGTGTCAGTATATGTCAGTGTTACTTGGTGTAAGTGTGTGTCTTTGTTACTGGGCATCAGTGTATGTCTTTGTGACTTGGTATCAGTGTATGTCTTTGTGACTTGGTGTCAGTTTATGTCTTTTTTTACTGGGTGTCAGTGTGTGTCTGTGGTACTTGGTGTCAGTGCATGTCTTTGTTACTTGGTGTCAGAGTATGTCAAAACACTTGGTGTAAGTGTATGTCTTTGTTACTTGGTGTAATTGTCTGTCTTTGTTACTTGGTGTCAGTGTATGTCTGTGTTACTTGGTGTAAGTGTGTGTCTTTGTTACTTGGTGTAAGTGTATGTCTTTGTTACTTGGTGTCAGTGTATGTCTTTGTTACTTGGTGTCAGTGTGTGTCTGTGTTACTGGGCATCAGTGTATGTCCTTGTGACTTGGTATCAGTGTATGTCTTTGTGACTTGGTGTCAGTGTATGTCTTTGTAACTGTGTTTCAGTGTTTCTCTTTGTTACTGGGTGTCAGTGTGTGTTTGTTCCTGTTACTGGGTGTCAGCGTGTGTCTGTGACACTAGGTGTCAGTATTTAGTTTAGTTTCGAGATATAGCACTTAAACAGGACCTTCGGCCCACCGAGTCTGTGCCGACCATCAACAACCCATTCATACTAATCCTGCACTAATCCCGTATTCCTATCACATCCCCACCTATCCCTATATATTTCCCTACCAACTACCTATACTAGTGGCAATATATGATGGCCAATTAACCTATCAACCTGCAAGTCTTTGGCATGTGGGAGGAAACCGGAGCACCGGGAGGAAACCCACGCAGACACAAGGAGAACTTGCAAACTCCGCACAGGCAGTACACAGAATCGAACCCGGGTCCCTGGAGCTGTGAGGCTGCGGTGCTAACCACTGCGCCAATGTGGCCACACGCCCCCCTCCCCCGCCCCCCTCGCAGTGTATGTCTGTGTTAATTGGTGAAAGTGCGTGCCTTGGTTACTTGGTGTAAGTGTCTGTCTTTGTGACTTGGTGTCAGTGCATGTCTTTGTTGCTGGGTGTCAGAGTGTGTCTTTGTGACTTGGTGTCAGTGTACGTCTTTGTTGCTTGGTGTAAGTGTGTGTCTGTGCTACTGGGTATCAGTCTATGTCTTTGTTACTTGGTGTCAGTGTATGTCAAAATACTTGGTGTATGTGTATGTCTTTCTTACTTGGTGTCAGTGTATGTCTGTGTTACTTGGTGTAAGTGTGTGTCTTTGTTACTTGGTGTCAGTGTATGTCTTTGTTACTTGGTGTCAGTGTACGTCTTTGTTACTTGGTGTCATTGTATGTCTTTCTTACTTGGTGTCAGTGTATGTCTGTGTTACTTGGTGTAAGTGTGTGTCTTTGTTACTTGGTGTAAGTGTGTGTCTGTGTTACTGGGTGTCAGTCTGTCTCTGTGTTACTTGGTTTAAGTCTGTGTCTTTGTTACTTGGTGTCCGTGTGTGTCTGTGTTACTGGGTGTCATTTTATGTCTTTGATACTTGGTGTCAGTTTATGTCTTTGTTACTTTGTGTAAGTGTGTATCTGTGTTACTGGGTATCAGTGTCTGTCTTTGTTACTAGGTGTAAGTGTGTGTCTGTGTTACAGGGTATCAGTGTATGTCTTTGTTACTTGGTGTCAGTGTGTGTCTGTGTTACTTGGTGTCAGTTTGTGTCTGTGTTACTGGGTATCAGTGTATGTCTTTGTGACTTGGTGTCAGTGTATGTCTTTGTTACTGGGTGTCAGTGTATGTCTGTGTTACTTGGTGTAAGTGTGTGTCTGTGTTACTGGGTATCAGTGTATGTCTTTGTTACTTGGTGTAAGTGTGTGTCTGTGTTACTGGGTATCAGTGTATGTCTTTGTTACTTGGTGTAAGTGTGTGTCTTTGTTACTTGGTGTAAGTGTATGTCTTTGTTACTTGGTGTCTGTGTATGTCTTTGTTACTTGGTGTCAGTGTATGTCTGTGTTACTTGGTTTAAGTGTGTGTCTTTGTTACTTGGTGTAAGTGTATGTCTTTGTTACTTGGTGTCAGTGTATGTCTTTGTTACTTGGTGTCAGTGTGTGTCTGTGTTACTGGGCATCAGTGTATGTCCTTGTGACTTGGTATCAGTGTATGTATTTGTGACTTGGTGTCAGTGTATGTCTTTGTAACTGTGTTTCAGTGTTTCTCTTTGTTACTGGGTGTCAGTGTGTGTTTGTTCGTGTTACTGGGTGTCAGCGTGTGTCTGTGACACTAGGTGTCAGTATTTAGTTTAGTTTCGAGATATAGCTCTTAAACAGGACCTTCGGCCCACCGAGTCTGTGCCGACCATCAACAACCCATTCATACTAATCCTACACTAATCCCGTATTCCTATCACATCCCCACCTATCCCTATATATTTCCCTACCACCTACCTATACTAGTGGCAATATATGATGGCCAATTCACCTATCAACCTGCAAGTCTTTGGCATGTGGGAGGAAACCGGAGCACCGGGAGGAAACCCACGCAGACACAGGGAGAACTTGCAAACTCCGCACAGGCAGTACCCAGAATCGAACCCGGGTCCCTGGAGCTGTGAGGCTGCGGTGCTAACCACTGCGCCAATGTGGCCCCACGCCCCCCTCACCCGCCCCCCTCGCAGTGTATGTCTGTGTTAATTGGTGAAAGTGCGTGCCTTGGTTACTTGGTGTAAGTGTCTGTCTTTGTGACTTGGTGTCAGTGTACGTCTTTGTTGCTTGGTGTAAGTGTGTGTCTGTGCAACTGGGTATCAGTGTATGTCTTTGTTACTTGGTGTCAGTGTATGTCAAAATACTTGGTGTATGTGTATGTCTTTCTTACTTGGTGTCAGTGTATGTCTGTGTTACTTGGTGTAAGTGTGTGTCTTTGTTACTTGGTGTCAGTGTATGTCTTTGTTACTTGGTGTCAGTATACGTCTTTGTTACTTGGTGTCATTGTATGTCTTTGTTACTTGGTGTCATTGTATGTCTTTGTTACTTGGTGTAAGTGTGTGTCTGTGTTACTGGGTGTCAGTCTGTCTCTGTGTTACTTGGTTTAAGTCTGTGTCTTTGTTACTTGGTGTCCGTGTGTGTCTGTGTTACTGGGTGTCATTTTATGTCTTTGATACTTGGTGTCAGTTTATGTCTTTGTTACTTTGTGTAAGTGTGTATCTGTGTTACTGGGTATCAGTGTCTGTCTTTGTTACTAGGTGAAAGTGTGTGTCTGTGTTACAGGGTATCAGTTTATGTCTTTGTTACTTGGTGTCAGTGTGTGTCTGTGTTACTTGGTGTCAGTGTGTGTCTGTGTTACTGGGTATCAGTGTATGTCTTTGTGACTTGGTGTCAGTGTATGTCTTTGTTACTGGGTGTCAGTGTATGTCTGTGTTACTTGGTGTAAGTGTGTGTCTGTGTTACTGGGTATCAGTTTATGTCTTTGTTACTTGGTGTCAGTGTATGTCTTTGTTACTTGGTGTAAGTGTGTGTCTGTGCTACTGGTTGTCAGTAAGTGTCTGTGTTACTTGGTGTAAGTGTGTGTCTTTGTTACTTGGTGTCCGTGTGTGTCTGTGTTACTGGGTGTCAGTTTATGTCTTCGTTACTTGGTGTCAGTGTATGTCTTTGTTACTTGGTGTAAGTTTATGTCTCTGTTACTGGGTATCAGTGTCTGTCTTTGTTACTTGGTGTAAGTGTGTGTCTGTGTTACTGGGTATCAGTGTATGTCTTTGTTACTTGTGTCAGTGTTTGTCTGTGTTACATGGTGTAAGTGTGTGTCTGTGTTACTGGGTATCAGTGCATGTCTTTGTTAATTGGTGTAAGTTTGTGTCTGTGTTCCTGGGTATCAGTGTATGTCTTTGTTACTTGGTGTCAGTGTATGTCTTTGTTCCTTGGTGTACGTGTATGTCTTTGTTACTTGGTGTCAGTGTATGCCTTTGTTACTTTGTGCAAGTGTGTGTCTGTGTTACTGGGTGTCAGTGTTTGTCTGTGTAACTTGGTGTAAGCGTGTGTCTTTGTTACTTGGTGTGCGTGTGTGTCTGTGTTACTGGGTGTCAGTTTGTGTCTTTGTCACTTGGTGTCAGTGTATGTCTTTGTTACTTGGTGTCAGTGTGTATCTGTGTTACTTGGTATCAGAGTCTGTCTTTGTTCCTTGGTGTAAGTGTATGTCTGTGTTACTGGGTATCAGTGTATGTCTTTGTTACTTGGTGTCAGTGTATGTCTGTGCTACTTGGTGTAAGTGTGTGTCTTTGTGACTTGGTGTCAGTGTGCGTCTTTGTTGCTTGGTGTAAGTGTGTGTCTGTGTTACTGGGTATCCGTGTATGTCTTTGTTACTTGGTGTCAGTGTATGTCAAAATAATTGGTGTAAGTGTATGTCTTTCTTACTTGGTGTAAGTGTATGTCTGTGTTACTTGGTGTAAGTGTGTGTCTTTGTTACTTGGTGTCAGTGTATGTCTTTGTTACTGGGTGTCAGTGTATGTCTTTGTTACTGGGTGTCAGTGTATGTCTTTGTGACTTGGTGTCAGTGTATGTCTTTGTGACTGTGTTTCAGTGGTTCACTGTTTCACTGGGTGTCAGTGTGTGTTTGTTCGTGTTACTGGGTGTCAGCGTGTGTCTGTGACACTAGGTGTCAGTATTTAGTTTAGTTTCGAGATAAAGCACTTAAACAGTCCCTTCGGCCCACCGAGTCTGTGCCGACCATCAACCACCCATTTATACTATTCCTATACTAATCCCGTATTTCTATCACATCCCCACCTGTCCCTATATATTTCCCTGCCACCTACCTATCCTAGGGGCAATTTATAATGGCCAATTAACCTATCAACCTGCAAGTCTTTGGCATGTGGGAGGAAACCGGAGCACCGGGAGGAAACGCACGCAGACACAGGGAGAACTTGCAAACTCCGCACAGGCAGTACCCAGAATCGAACCCGGGTCCCTGGAGCTGTGAGGCTGCGGTGCTAACCACTGCGCCAATGTGTTCCCCCCGCCCCTCCCCGCAGTGTGTGCCTGTGTTACTGGGTATCAGTGTATGTCTTTGTTACTTGGTGTCAGTGTTTGTCAAAATGTTTTGTGTAAGTGTATGTCTTTGTTACTTGGTGTAATTGTCTGTCTTTGTTACTTGGTGTCAGTTTATGTCTGTGTTACTTGGTGTAAGTGTGTGTCTTTGTTACTTGGTGTAAGTGTACGTCTTTGTTACTTGGTGTCAGTGTATGTCAAAATACTTGGTGTATGTGTATGTCTTTCTTACTTGGTGTCAGTGTATGTCTGTGTTACTTGGTGTAAGTGTGTGTCTTTGTTACTTGGTGTCAGTGTATGTCTTTGTTACTTGGTGTCAGTGTACGTCTTTGTTACTTGGTGTCATTGTATGTCTTTGTTACTTGGTGTCATTGTATGTCTTTGTTACTTGGTGTAAGTGTGTGTCTGTGTTACTGGGTGTCATTTTATGTCTTTGATACTTGGTGTCAGTTTATGTCTTTGTTACTTTGTGTAAGTGTGTATCTGTGTTACTGGGTATCAGTGTCTGTCTTTGTTACTAGGTGTAAGTGTGTGTCTGTGTTACAGGGTATCAGTGTATGTCTTTGTTACTTGGTGTCAGTGTGTGTCTGTGTTACTTGGTGTCAGTGTGTGTCTGTGTTACTGGGTATCAGTGTATGTCTTTGTGACTTGGTGTCAGTGTATGTCTTTGTTACTGGGTGTCAGTGTATGTCTGTGTTACTTGGTGTAAGTGTGTGTCTGTGTTACTGGGTATCTGTGTATGTCTTTGTTACTTGGTGTAAGTGTGTGTCTGTGTTACTGGGTATCAGTGTATGTCTTTGTTACTTGGTGTCAGTGTATGTCTTTGTTACTTGGTGTAAGTGTGTGTCTTTGTTACTTGGTGTAAGTGTATGTCTTTGTTACTTGGTGTCAGTGTATGTCTTTGTTACTTGGTGTCAGTGTATGTCTGTGTTACTTGGTTTAAGTGTGTGTCTTTGTTACTTGGTGTAAGTGTATGTCTTTGTTACTTGGTGTCAGTGTATGTCTTTGTTACTTGGTGTCAGTGTGTGTCTGTGTTACTGGGCATCAGTGTATGTCCTTGTGACTTGGTATCAGTGTATGTATTTGTGACTTGGTGTCAGTGTATGTCTTTGTAACTGCGTTTCAGTGTTTCTCTTTGTTACTGGGTGTCAGTGTGTGTTTGTTCGTGTTACTGGGTGTCAGCGTGTGTCTGTGACACTAGGTGTCAGTATTTAGTTTAGTTTCGAGATATAGCTCTTAAACAGGACCTTCGGCCCACCGAGTCTGTGCCGACCATCAACAACCCATTCATACTAATTCTACACTAATCCCGTATTCCTATCACATCCCCACCTATCCCTATATATTTCCCTACCACCTACCTATACTAGTGGCAATATATGATGGCCAATTCACCTATCAACCTGCAAGTCTTTGGCATGTGGGAGGAAACCGGAGCACCGGGAGGAAACCCACGCAGACACAGGGAGAACTTGCAAACTCCGCACAGTCAGTACCCAGAATCGAACCCGGGTCCCTGGAGCTGTGAGGCTGCGGTGCTAACCACTGCGCCAATGTGGCCCCACGCCCCCCTCCCCCGCCCCCCTCACAGTGTATGTCTGTGTTAATTGGTGAAAGTGCGTGCCTTGGTTACTTGGTGTAAGTGTCTGTCTTTGTGACTTGGTGTCAGTGTACGTCTTTGTTGCTTGGTGTAAGTGTGTGTCTGTGCTACTGGGTATCAGTGTATGTCTTTGTTACTTGGTGTCAGTGTATGTCAAAATACTTGGTGTATGTGTATGTCTTTCTTACTTGGTGTCAGTGTATGTCTGTGTTACTTGGTGTAAGTGTGTGTCTTTGTTACTTGGTGTCAGTGTATGTCTTTGTTACTTGGTGTCAGTATACGTCTTTGTTACTTGGTGTCATTGTATGTCTTTGTTACTTGGTGTCATTGTATGTCTTTGTTACTTGGTGTAAGTGTGTGTCTGTGTTACTGGGTGTCAGTCTGTCTCTGTGTTACTTGGTTTAAGTCTGTGTCTTTGTTACTTGGTGTCCGTGTGTGTCTGTGTTACTGGGTGTCATTTTATGTCTTTGATACTTGGTGTCAGTTTATGTCTTTGTTACTTTGTGTAAGTGTGTATCTGTGTTACTGGGTATCAGTGTCTGTCTTTGTTACTAGGTGAAAGTGTGTGTCTGTGTTACAGGGTATCAGTTTATGTCTTTGTTACTTGGTGTCAGTGTGTGTCTGTGTTACTTGGTGTCAGTGTGTGTCTGTGTTACTGGGTATCAGTGTATGTCTTTGTGACTTGGTGTCAGTGTATGTCTTTGTTACTGGGTGTCAGTGTATGTCTGTGTTACTTGGTGTAAGTGTGTGTCTGTGTTACTGGGTATCAGTTTATGTCTTTGTTACTTGGTGTCAGTGTATGTCTTTGTTACTTGGTGTAAGTGTGTGTCTGTGCTACTGGGTGTCAGTAAGTGTCTGTGTTACTTGGTGTAAGTGTGTGTCTTTGTTACTTGGTGTCCGTGTGTGTCTGTGTTACTGGGTGTCAGTTTATGTCTTCGTTACTTGGTGTCAGTGTATGTCTTTGTTACTTGGTGTAAGTTTATGTCTCTGTTACTGGGTATCAGTGTCTGTCTTTGTTACTTGGTGTAAGTGTGTGTCTGTGTTACTGGGTATCAGTGTATGTCTTTGTTACTTGTGTCAGTGTTTGTCTGTGTTACATGGTGTAAGTGTGTGTCTGTGTTACTGGGTATCAGTGCATGTCTTTGTTAATTGGTGTAAGTTTGTGTCTGTGTTCCTGGGTATCAGTGTATGTCTTTGTTACTTGGTGTCAGTGTATGTCTTTGTTCCTTGGTGTACGTGTATGTCTTTGTTACTTGGTGTCAGTGTATGCCTTTGTTACTTTGTGCAAGTGTGTGTCTGTGTTACTGGGTGTCAGTGTTTGTCTGTGTAACTTGGTGTAAGCGTGTGTCTTTGTTACTTGGTGTGCGTGTGTGTCTGTGTTACTGGGTGTCAGTTTGTGTCTTTGTCACTTGGTGTCAGTGTATGTCTTTGTTACTTGGTGTCAGTGTGTATCTGTGTTACTTGGTATCAGAGTCTGTCTTTGTTCCTTGGTGTAAGTGTATGTCTGTGTTACTGGGTATCAGTGTATGTCTTTGTTACTTGGTGTCAGTGTATGTCTGTGCTACTTGGTGTAAGTGTGTGTCTTTGTGACTTGGTGTCAGTGTGCGTCTTTGTTGCTTGGTGTAAGTGTGTGTCTGTGTTACTGGGTATCCGTGTATGTCTTTGTTACTTGGTGTCAGTGTATGTCAAAATAATTGGTGTAAGTGTATGTCTTTCTTACTTGGTGTCAGTGTATGTCTGTGTTACTTGGTGTAAGTGTGTGTCTTTGTTACTTGGTGTCAGTGTATGTCTTTGTTACTGGGTGTCAGTGTATGTCTTTGTTACTGGGTGTCAGTGTATGTCTTTGTGACTTGGTGTCAGTGTATGTCTTTGTGACTGTGTTTCAGTGGTTCACTGTTTCACTGGGTGTCAGTGTGTGTTTGTTTGTGTTACTGGGTGTCAGTGTGTGTCTGTGACACTAGGTGTCAGTATTTTGTTCAGTTTCGAGATAAAGCACTTAAACAGTCCCTTCGGCCCACCGAGTCTGTGCCGACCATCAACCACCCATTTATACTATTCCTATACTAATCCCGTATTTCTATCACATCCCCACCTGTCCCTATATATTTCCCTGCCACCTACCTATCCTAGGGGCAATATATAATGGCCAATTAACCTATCAACCTGCAAGTCTTTGGCATGTGGGAGGAAACCGGAGCACCGGGAGGAAACGCACGCAGACACAGGGAGAACTTGCAAACTCCGCACAGGCAGTACCCAGAATCGAACCCGGGTCCCTGGAGCTGTGAGGCTGCGGTGCTAACCACTGCGCCAATGTGTTCCCCCCGCCCCTCCCCGCAGTGTGTGCCTGTGTTACTGGGTATCAGTGTATGTCTTTGTTACTTGGTGTCAGTGTTTGTCAAAATGTTTTGTGTAAGTGTATGTCTTTGTTACTTGGTGTAATTGTCTGTCTTTGTTACTTGGTGTCAGTTTATGTCTGTGTTACTTGGTGTAAGTGTGTGTCTTTGTTACTTGGTGTAAGTGTACGTCTTTGTTACTTGGTGTCAGTGTATGTCAAAATACTTGGTGTATGTGTATGTCTTTCTTACTTGGTGTCAGTGTATGTCTGTGTTACTTGGTGTAAGTGTGTGTCTTTGTTACTTGGTGTCAGTGTATGTCTTTGTTACTTGGTGTCAGTGTACGTCTTTGTTACTTGGTGTCATTGTATGTCTTTGTTACTTGGTGTCATTGTATGTCTTTGTTACTTGGTGTAAGTGTGTGTCTGTGTTACTGGGTGTCATTTTATGTCTTTGATACTTGGTGTCAGTTTATGTCTTTGTTACTTTGTGTAAGTGTGTATCTGTGTTACTGGGTATCAGTGTCTGTCTTTGTTACTAGGTGTAAGTGTGTGTCTGTGTTACAGGGTATCAGTGTATGTCTTTGTTACTTGGTGTCAGTGTGTGTCTGTGTTACTGGGTATCAGTGTATGTCTTTGTGACTTGGTGTCAGTGTATGTCTTTGTTACTGGGTGTCAGTGTATGTCTGTGTTACTTGGTGTAAGTGTGTGTCTGTGTTACTGGGTATCTGTGTATGTCTTTGTTACTTGGTGTAAGTGTGTGTCTGTGTTACTGGGTATCAGTGTATGTCTTTGTTACTTGGTGTCAGTGTATGTCTTTGTTACTTGGTGTAAGTGTGTGTCTTTGTTACTTGGTGTAAGTGTATGTCTTTGTTACTTGGTGTCAGTGTATGTCTTTGTTACTTGGTGTCAGTGTATGTCTGTGTTACTTGGTTTAAGTGTGTGTCTTTGTTACTTGGTGTAAGTGTATGTCTTTGTTACTTGGTGTCAGTGTATGTCTTTGTTACTTGGTGTCAGTGTGTGTCTGTGTTACTGGGCATCAGTGTATGTCCTTGTGACTTGGTATCAGTGTATGTATTTGTGACTTGGTGTCAGTGTATGTCTTTGTAACTGCGTTTCAGTGTTTCTCTTTGTTACTGGGTGTCAGTGTGTGTTTGTTCGTGTTACTGGGTGTCAGCGTGTGTCTGTGACACTAGGTGTCAGTATTTAGTTTAGTTTCGAGATATAGCTCTTAAACAGGACCTTCGGCCCACCGAGTCTGTGCCGACCATCAACAACCCATTCATACTAATTCTACACTAATCCCGTATTCCTATCACATCCCCACCTATCCCTATATATTTCCCTACCACCTACCTATACTAGTGGCAATATATGATGGCCAATTCACCTATCAACCTGCAAGTCTTTGGCATGTGGGAGGAAACCGGAGCACCGGGAGGAAACCCACGCAGACACAGGGAGAACTTGCAAACTCCGCACAGTCAGTACCCAGAATCGAACCCGGGTCCCTGGAGCTGTGAGGCTGCGGTGCTAACCACTGCGCCAATGTGGCCCCACGCCCCCCTCCCCCGCCCCCCTCACAGTGTATGTCTGTGTTAATTGGTGAAAGTGCGTGCCTTGGTTACTTGGTGTAAGTGTCTGTCTTTGTGACTTGGTGTCAGTGTACGTCTTTGTTGCTTGGTGTAAGTGTGTGTCTGTGCTACTGGGTATCAGTGTATGTCTTTGTTACTTGGTGTCAGTGTATGTCAAAATACTTGGTGTATGTGTATGTCTTTCTTACTTGGTGTCAGTGTATGTCTGTGTTACTTGGTGTAAGTGTGTGTCTTTGTTACTTGGTGTCAGTGTATGTCTTTGTTACTTGGTGTCAGTATACGTCTTTGTTACTTGGTGTCATTGTATGTCTTTGTTACTTGGTGTCATTGTATGTCTTTGTTACTTGGTGTAAGTGTGTGTCTGTGTTACTGGGTGTCAGTCTGTCTCTGTGTTACTTGGTTTAAGTCTGCGTCTTTGTTACTTGGTGTCCGTGTGTGTCTGTGTTACTGGGTGTCATTTTATGTCTTTGATACTTGGTGTCAGTTTATGTCTTTGTTACTTTGTGTAAGTGTGTATCTGTGTTACTGGGTATCAGTGTCTGTCTTTGTTACTAGGCGTAAGTGTGTGTCTGTGTTACAGGGTATCAGTGTATGTCTTTGTTACTTGGTGTCAGTGTGTGTCTGTGTTACTTGGTGTCAGTGTGTGTCTGTGTTACTGGGTATCAGTGTATGTCTTTGTGACTTGGTGTCAGTGTATGTCTTTGTTACTGGGTGTCAGTGTATGTCTGTGTTACTTGGTGTAAGTGTGTGTCTGTGTTACTGGGTATCAGTGTATGTCTTTGTTACTTGGTGTAAGTGGGTGTCTGTGTTACTGGGTATCAGTGTATGTCTTTGTTACTTGGTGTCAGTGTATGTCTTTGTTACTTGGTGTAAGTGTGTGTCTGTGCTACTGGGTGTCAGTAAGTGTCTGTGTTACTTGGTGTAAGTGTGTGTCTTTGTTACTTGGTGTCCGTGTGTGTCTGTGTTACTGGGTGTCAGTTTATGTCTTCGTTACTTGGTGTCAAGTGTATGTCTTTGTTACTTGGTGTAAGTGTGTGTCTCTGTTACTGGGTATCAGTGTCTGTCTTTGTTACTTGGTGTAAGTGTGTGTCTGTGTTACTGGGTATCAGTGTATGTCTTTGTTACTTGTGTCAGTGTATGTCTGTGTTACATGGTGTAAGTGTGTGTCTGTGTTACTGGGTATCTGTGCATGTCTTTGTTAATTGGTGTAAGTTTGTGTCTGTGTTCCTGGGTATCAGTGTATGTCTTTGTTTCTTGGTGTCAGTGTATGTCTTTGTTCCTTGGTGTACGTGTATGTCTTTGTTACTTGGTGTCAGTGTATGCCTTTGTTACTTTGTGCAAGTGTGTGTCTGTGTTACTGGGTGTCAGTGTTTGTCTGTGTAACTTGGTGTAAGCGTGTGTCTTTGTTACTTGGTGTGCGTGTGTGTCTGTGTTACTGGGTGTCAGTTTATGTCTTTGTCACTTGGTGTCAGTGTATGTCTTTGTTACTTGGTGTCAGTGTGTATCTGTGTTACTGGGTATCAGAGTCTGTCTTTGTTCCTTGGTGTAAGTGTATGTCTGTGTTACTGGGTATCAGTGTATGTCTTTGTTACTTGGTGTCAGTGTATGTCTGTGCTACTTGGTGTAAGTGTGTGTCTTTGTGACTTGGTGTCAGTGTGCGTCTTTGTTGCTTGGTGTAAGTGTGTGTCTGTGTTACTGGGTATCCGTGTATGTCTTTGTTACTTGGTGTCAGTGTATGTCAAAATAATTGGTGTAAGTGTATGTCTTTCTTACTTGGTGTCAGTGTATGTCTGTGTTACTTGGTGTAAGTGTGTGTCTTTGTTACTTGGTGTCAGTGTATGTCTTTGTTACTGGGTGTCAGTGTATGTCTTTGTTACTGGGTGTCAGTGTATGTCTTTGTGACTTGGTGTCAGTGTATGTCTTTGTGACTGTGTTTCAGTGGTTCACTGTGTCACTGGGTGTCAGTGTGTGTCTGTTTGTGTTACTGGGTGTCAGTGTGTGTCTGTGACACTAGGTGTCAGTATTTTGTTCAGTTTCGAGATAAAGCACTTAAACAGTCCCTTCGGCCCACCGAGTCTGTGCCGACCATCAGCCACCCATTTATACTATTCCTATACTAATCCCGTATTTCTATCACATCCCCACCTGTCCCTATATATTTCCCTGCCACCTACCTATCCTAGGGGCAATTTATAATGGCCAATTAACCTATCAACCTGCAAGTCTTTGGCATGTGGGAGGAAACCGGAGCACCGGGAGGAAACCCACGCAGACACAGGGAGAACTTGCAAATTCCGCACAGGCAGTACCCAGAATCGAACACGGGTCCCTGGAGCTGTGAGGCTGCGGTGCTAACCACTGCGCCAATGTGTTCCCCCCGCCCCTCCCCGCAGTGTGTGCCTGTGTTACTGGGTATCAGTGTATGTCTTTGTTACTTGGTGTCAGTGTTTGTCAAAATGTTTTGTGTAAGTGTATGTCTTTGTTACTTGGTGTAATTGTCTGTCTTTGTTACTTGGTGTCAGTTTATGTCTGTGTTACTTGGTGTAAGTGTGTGTCTTTGTTACTTGGTGTAAGTGTACGTCTTTGTTACCTGGTGTCAGTGTATGTCAAAATAATTGGTTTAAGTGTATGTCTTTCTTACTTGGTGTCAATGTATGTCTGTGTTACTTGGTGTAGGTGTGTGTCTTTGTTACTTGGTGTAAGTCTGTGTCTTTGTTACTTGGTGTCCGTGTGTGTCTGTGTTACTGGATATCAGTGTATGTCTTTGTTACTTGGTGTCAGTGGATGTCAAAATACTTGGTCTAAGTGTATTTCTTTGTTACTTGGTGTAATTGTCTGTCTTTGTTACATGGTGTCAGTGTATGTCTGTGTTACTTGGTGTAAGTGTGTGTCTTTGTTATTTGGTGTAAGTGTATGTCTTTGTTACTTGGTTTCAGTGTATGTCTTTGTTACTTGGTGTCAGTGTGTGTCTGTGTTACTGGGCATCAGTGTATGTCTTTGTGACTTGGTATCAGTGTATGTCTTTGTGACTTGGTGTCAGTGTATGTCTTTTTTACTGGGTGTATGTGTGTGTCTGCGTTACTGGGTATCAGTGCATGTCTTTGTTACTTGGTGTCAGTGTATGTCAAAATACTTGGTGTAAGTGTATGTCTTTGTTACTTGGAGTAATTGTCTGTCTTTGTTACTAGGTGTCAGTGTATGTCTGTGTTACTTGGTGTCAGTCTATGTCTTTGTTACTTGGTGTCAGTGTGTGTCTGTGTTACTGGGCATCAGTGTATGTCTTTGTGACGTGGTATCACTGTATGTCTTTGTGACTTGGTGTCAGTGTATGTATTTTTTACTGGGTGAGTGTATGTCTGTGGTACTTGGTATCAGTGCATGTCTTTGTTACTTGGTGTCAGTGTATGCCAAAATACTTTGTGTAAGTGTATGACTTTGTTACTTGGTGTAATTGTCTGCCTTTGTTACTTGGAGTCAGTTTATGTCTGTGTTACTTGGTGTAAGTGTGTGTCTTTGTTACTTGGTGTAAGTGTATGTCTTTGTTACTTGGTGTCAGTGTATGTCTTTGTTACTAGTTGTCAGTGTGTGTCTGTGTTACTGGGCATCAGTGTATGTCTTTGTGACTTGGTATCAGTGTGTGTCTGTGTTACTGGGTGTCAGTGTGTGTCTGTGTTACTTGGTGTCAGTGTGTGTCTTTGTTACTTGGAGTCCGTGTGTGTCTGTGTTACTAGGTGTCAGTTTATGTCTTTGTTACTTGGTGTCAGTGTATGTCTTTGTTACTTGGTGTAAGCGCGTGTCTGTGTTACTGGGTATCAGTGTCTGTCTTTGTTACTTGGTGTAAGTGTGTGTCTGTGTTACTGGGTATCAGTGTATGTCTCTGTTACTTGGTGTCAGTGTATGTCTGTGTTACTTTGTGTAAGTGTGTGTCTGCGTTACTGGATGTCAGTGTGTGTCTGTGTGACTTGGTGTAAGTCTGTGTCTTTGTTACTTGGTGTCCGTGAGTGTCTGTGTTACTGGGTATCAGTGTATGTCTTTGTTACTTGGTGTCAGTGGATGTCAAAATGCTTGGTGTAAGTGTGTGTCTTTGTTACTTGGTGTAATTGTCTTTCTTTGTTACTTGGTGTCAGTGTATGTCTGTGTTACTTGGTGTAAGTGTGTGTCTTTGTTACTTGGTGTAAGTGTATGTCTTTGTTACTTGGTGTCAGTGTATGTCTTTGTTACTTGGTGTCAGTGTGTGTCTGTGTGACTGGGCATCAGTGTATATCTTTGTGACTTGGTATCAGTGTATGTCTTTGTGACTTGTTGTCAGTGTATGTCTTTTTTACTGGGTGTAAGTGTGTGTCTGCGTTACTGGGTATCAGTGTATGTCTTTGTTACTTGGTGTAAGTGTATGTCTTTGTTACTTGGTGTAATTGTCTGTCTTTGTTACTTGGTGTCAGTGTATGTCTTTGTTACTTGGTGTCAGTGTGTGTCTTTGTTACTGGGCATCAGTGTATGTCTTTGTGACTTGGTGTCAGTGTATGTCTTTTTTACTGGGTGTCAGTGTGTGTCTGTGGTACTTGGTGTCAGTGCATGTCTTTGTTACTTCGTGTCAGTGTTTGTCAAAATATTTTGTGTAAGTGTATGTCTTTGTTACTTGGTGTAATTGTCTGTCTTTGTTACTTGGTGTCAGTTTATGTCTGTGTTACTTGGTGTAAGTGTGTGTCTTTGTTACTTGGTGTAAGTGTACGTCTTTGTTACTTGGTGTCAGTGTATGTCAAAATAATTGGTGTAAGTGTATGTCTTTCTTACTTGGTGTCAATGTATGTCTGTGTTACTTGGTGTAGGTGTGTGTCTTTGTTACTTGGTGTCAGTCTGTGTCTTTGTTACTTGGTGTCCGTGTGTGTCTGTGTTACTGGGTATCAGTGTATGTCTTTGTTACTTGGTGTCAGTGTATGTCTTTGTGACTTGGTGTCAGTGTATGTCTTTTTTACTGGGTGTATGTGTGTGTCTGCGTTACTGGGTATCAGTGCATGTCTTTGTTACTTGGTGTCAGTGTATGTCAAAATACTTGGTGTAAGTGTATGTCTTTGTTACTTGGAGTAATTGTCTGTCTTTGTTACTAGGTGTCAGTGTATGTCTGTGTTACTTGGTGTCAGTCTATGTCTTTGTTACTTGGTGTCAGTGTGTGTCTGTGTTACTGGGCATCAGTGTATGTCTTTGTGACTTGGTATCACTGTATGTCTTTGTGACTTGGTGTCAGTGTATGTATTCTTTACTGGGTGAGTGTATGTCTGTGGTACTTGGTATCAGTGCATGTCTTTGTTACTTGGTGTCAGTGTATGCCAAAATACTTTGTGTAAGTGTATGACTTTGTTACTTGGTGTAATTGTCTGTCTTTGTTACTTGGAGTCAGTTTATGTCTGTGTTACTTGGTGTAAGTGTGTGTCTTTGTTACTTGGTGTAAGTGTATGTCTTTGTTACTTGGTGTCAGTGTATGTCTTTGTTACTAGTTGTCAGTGTGTGTCTGTGTTACTGGGCATCAGTGTATGTCTTTGTGACTTGGTATCAGTGTGTGTCTGTGTTACTGGGTGTCAGTGTGTGTCTGTGTTACTTGGTGTCAGTGTGTGTCTTTGTTACTTGGAGTCCGTGTGTGTCTGTGTTACTGGGTATCAGTGTATGTCTTTGTTACTTGGTGTCAGTGGATGTCAAAATGCTTGGTGTAAGTGTGTGTCTTTGTTACTTGGTGTAATTGTCTTTCTTTGTTACTTGGTGTCAGTGTATGTCTGTGTTACTTGGTGTAAGTGTGTGTCTTTGTTACTTGGTGTAAGTGTATGTCTTTGTTACTTGGTGTCAGTGTATGTCTTTGTTACTTGGTGTCAGTGTGTGTCTGTGTGACTGGGCATCAGTGTATATCTTTGTGACTTGGTATCAGTGTATGTCTTTGTGACTTGTTGTCAGTGTATGTCTTTTTTACTGGGTGTAAGTGTGTGTCTGCGTTACTGGGTATCAGTGTATGTCTTTGTTACTTGGTGTAAGTGTATGTCTTTGTTACTTGGTGTAATTGTCTGTCTTTGTTACTTGGTGTCAGTGTATGTCTTTGTTACTTGGTGTCAGTGTGTGTCTTTGTTACTGGGCATCAGTGTATGTCTTTGTGACTTGGTGTCAGTGTATGTCTTTTTTACTGGGTGTCAGTGTGTGTCTGTGGTACTTGGTGTCAGTGCATGTCTTTGTTACTTCGTGTCAGTGTTTGTCAAAATATTTTGTGTAAGTGTATGTCTTTGTTACTTGGTGTAATTGTCTGTCTTTGTTACTTGGTGTCAGTTTATGTCTGTGTTACTTGGTGTAAGTGTGTGTCTTTGTTACTTGGTGTAAGTGTACGTCTTTGTTACTTGGTGTCAGTGTATGTCAAAATAATTGGTGTAAGTGTATGTCTTTCTTACTTGGTGTCAATGTATGTCTGTGTTACTTGGTGTAGGTGTGTGTCTTTGTTACTTGGTGTCAGTCTGTGTCTTTGTTACTTGGTGTCCGTGTGTGTCTGTGTTACTGGGTATCAGTGTATGTCTTTGTTACTTGGTGTCAGTGTATGTCTTTGTGACTTGGTGTCAGTGTATGTCTTTTTTACTGGGTGTATGTGTGTGTCTGCGTTACTGGGTATCAGTGCATGTCTTTGTTACTTGGTGTCAGTGTATGTCAAAATACTTGGTGTAAGTGTATGTCTTTGTTACTTGGAGTAATTGTCTGTCTTTGTTACTAGGTGTCAGTGTATGTCTGTGTTACTTGGTGTCAGTCTATGTCTTTGTTACTTGGTGTCAGTGTGTGTCTGTGTTACTGGGCATCAGTGTATGTCTTTGTGACTTGGTATCACTGTATGTCTTTGTGACTTGGTGTCAGTGTATGTATTCTTTACTGGGTGAGTGTATGTCTGTGGTACTTGGTATCAGTGCATGTCTTTGTTACTTGGTGTCAGTGTATGCCAAAATACTTTGTGTAAGTGTATGACTTTGTTACTTGGTGTAATTGTCTGTCTTTGTTACTTGGAGTCAGTTTATGTCTGTGTTACTTGGTGTAAGTGTGTGTCTTTGTTACTTGGTGTAAGTGTATGTCTTTGTTACTTGGTGTCAGTGTATGTCTTTGTTACTAGTTGTCAGTGTGTGTCTGTGTTACTGGGCATCAGTGTATGTCTTTGTGACTTGGTATCAGTGTGTGTCTGTGTTACTGGGTGTCAGTGTGTGTCTGTGTTACTTGGTGTCAGTGTGTGTCTTTGTTACTTGGAGTCCGTGTGTGTCTGTGTTACTAGGTGTCAGTTTATGTCTTTGTTACTTGGTGTCAGTGTATGTCTTTGTTACTTGGTGTAAGCGCGTGTCTGTGTTACTGGGTATCAGTGTCTGTCTTTGTTACTTGGTGTAAGTGTGTGTCTGTGTTACTGGGTATCAGTGTATGTCTCTGTTACTTGGTGTCAGTGTATGTCTGTGTTACTTTGTGTAAGTGTGTGTCTGCGTTACTGGATGTCAGTGTGTGTCTGTGTGACTTGGTGTAAGTCTGTGTCTTTGTTACTTGGTGTCCGTGAGTGTCTGTGTTACTGGGTATCAGTGTATGTCTTTGTTACTTGGTGTCAGTGGATGTCAAAATGCTTGGTGTAAGTGTATGTCTTTGTTACTTGGTGTAATTGTCTTTCTTTGTTACTTGGTGTCAGTGTATGTCTGTGTTACTTGGTGTAAGTGTGTGTCTTTGTTACTTGGTGTAAGTGTATGTCTTTGTTACTTGGTGTCAGTGTATGTCTTTGTTACTTGGTGTCAGTGTGTGTCTGTGTGACTGGGCATCAGTGTATATCTTTGTGACTTGGTATCAGTGTATGTCTTTGTGACTTGTTGTCAGTGTATGTCTTTTTTACTGGGTGTAAGTGTGTGTCTGCGTTACTGGGTATCAGTGTATGTCTTTGTTACTTGGTGTAAGTGTATGTCTTTGTTACTTGGTGTAATTGTCTGTCTTTGTTACCTGGTGTCAGTGTATGTCTTTGTTACTTGGTGTAAGTGTGTGTCTTTGTTACTGGGCATCAGTGTATGTCTTTGTGACTTGGTGTCAGTGTATGTCTTTTTTACTGGGTGTCAGTGTGTGTCTGTGGTACTTGGTGTCAGTGCATGTCTTTGTTACTTCGTGTCAGTGTTTGTCAAAATATTTTGTGTAAGTGTATGTCTTTGTTACTTGGTGTAATTGTCTGTCTTTGTTACTTGGTGTCAGTTTATGTCTGTGTTACTTGGTGTAAGTGTGTGTCTTTGTTACTTGGTGTAAGTGTACGTCTTTGTTACTTGGTGTCAGTGTATGTCAAAATAATTGGTGTAAGTGTATGTCTTTCTTACTTGGTGTCAATGTATGTCTGTGTTACTTGGTGTAGGTGTGTGTCTTTGTTACTTGGTGTCAGTCTGTGTCTTTGTTACTTGGTGTCCGTGTGTGTCTGTGTTACTGGGTATCAGTGTATGTCTCTGTTACTTGGTGTCAGTGTATGTCTGTGTTACTTTGTGTAAGTGTGTGTCTTTGTTATTTGGTGTAAGTGTATGTCTTTGTTACTTGGTTTCAGTGTATGTCTTTGTGACTTGGTGTCAGTGTATGTCAAAATACTTGGTGGAAGTTTATGTCTTTGTTACTTGGTGTAATTGTCTGCCTTTGTTACTTGGTGTAAGTGTATGTCTTTGTTACTTGGTGTCAGTGTATGTCTTTGTTACTTGGTGTCAGTATGTGTCTGTGATACTTGGAGTAAGCGTGTCTGTTTTACTGGGTATCTGTGTATGTCTTTGTGACTTGGTGTCAGTGTATGTCTTTGTTACTGGGTGTCAGTGTGTGTCTTTGTGACTTGGTGTCAGTGTATGTCTTTGTTACTTGGTGGAAGTGTGTGTCTGTGTTACTGGGTACAAGTGTATGTCTTTGTTACTGGGTGTAATTGTCTGTCTTTGTTACTTGGTGTAAGTGTATGTCTTTGTTACTTGGTGTAATTGTCTGTCTTTGTGACTTGGTGTCAGTGTATGTCTTTGTTACTTGGTGTCAGTGTATGTCAAAATACTTGGTGTAAGTGTATGTCTTTGTGACTTGGTGTAATTGTCTGTCTTTGTTACTTGGCGTAAGTGTATGACTTTGTCACTGGGTATCAGTGTATGTCTTTGTGACTTGGTATCAGTGTATGTCTTTGTGACTTGGTGTCAGTGTATGTCTTTGTTACTGGGTGTCAGTGTGTGTCTTTGTGACTTGGTGTCAGTGTATGTCTTTTTTACTGGGTGTAAGTGTGTGTCTGCGTTTCTGGGTATCAGTGTATGTCTTTGTTACTTGGTGTCAGTGTATGTCAAAATACTTGGTGGAAGTTTATGTCTTTGTTACTTGGTGTAATTGTCTGCCTTTGTTACTTGGTGTAAGTGTATGTCTTTGTTAATTGGTGTCAGTGTATGTCTTTGTTACTTGGTGTCAGTGTGTGTCTGTGATACTTGGAGTAAGCGTGTCTGTTTTACTGGGTATCAGTGTATGTCTTTGTGACTTGGTGTCAGTGTATGTCTTTGTTACTGGGTGTCAGTGTGTGTCTTTGTGACTTGGTGTCAGTGTATGTCTTTGTGACTTGGTGGAAGTGTGTGTCTGTGTTACTGGGTACAAGTGTATGTCTTTGTTACAGGGTGTAATTGTCTGTCTTTGTTACTTGGTGTAAGTGTATGTCTTTGTTACTTGGTGTAATTGTCTGTCTTTGTGACTTGGTGTCAGTGTATGTCTTTGTTACTGGGTGTCAGTGTGTGTCTTTGTTAATTGGTGTCAGTGTATGTCAAAATACTTGGTGTAAGTGTATGTCTTTGTGACTTGGTGTAATTGTCTGTCTTTGTTACTTGGCGTAAGTGTATGACTTTGTCACTGGGTATCAGTGTATGTCTTTGTGACTTGGTATCAGTGTATGTCTTTGTGACTTGGTGTCAGTGTATGTCTTTGTTACTGGGTGTCAGTGTGTGTCTTTGTTACTTGGTGTCAGTGTATGTCTTTGTTACTGTTTATCAGTGTTTCTCTGTGTTACTGGGTGTCAGTGTGTGCTTGTGTGTGTTACTGGGTGTCAGTGTGTATCTGTGACACTAGGTGTTAGTATTTAGTTTAGTTCAGAGACACAGCACTTTAACAGGCCCTTCGGCCCACCGAGTCTGTGCCGACCATCAACCACCCATTTATACCAATCCTACATTACTCCCATATTCCTATCACATACCCACCTGTCCCTCTATACTTCCCTACCACCTACCTATACTGGGGGCAATTTATGATGGCCAATTAACCCATCAACCTGCACGTCTTTGGCATGTGGGAGGAAACCGGAGCACCCGGAGGAAACCCACGCAGACACAGGGAAAACTTGTAAACTCCGCATAGGCAGTACCCAGAATCGAACCCTGGTCCCTGGAGCTGTGAGGCAGCAGTGCTAACCACTGCGCCACTGTGCCGACCAGTGTGTGGTCTGGGTTACTGGGTGTCAGTGCATGTCTTTGTTACTTGGTGTCAGTGTGTGTCTGTGTTACTGGGTGTCAGTGTGTTTGTTTGTCTTACTGGCTGTCAGTGTGTGTCTGTGTTACTTGGTGTAATTGTGTGTCTTTGTTACTTGGTGTCCGTGTGTGTCTGTGTTACTGTGTATCAGTGTGTGTCTTTGTTATTGGTGTAAGTGTGTGTCTGTGTTACTGGGTATCAGTGAATGTCTTTGTTACTGGGTATCAGTGTATGTCTTTGTGACTTGGTGTCAGTGTATGTCTTTGTTACTGGGTATCAGTGTATGTCTTTGTTACTTGGTGTCAGTGTATGTCTGTGTTACTTCGTGTAAGTGTGTGTCTTTGTTACTTGGTGTAAGTGTATGTCATTGTTACTTGGTGTCAGTGCATGTCTGTGTTACTTGGTGGAAGTGTATGTCTTTGTTACTTGGTGTCAGTGTTTGTCTTTGTTACTTGGTGGAAGTGTGTGTCTGTGTTACTGGGTATCAGTGTAAGTCTTTGTGACTTGGTGTCAGTCTATGTCTTTGTTACTGGGTGTCAGTGTATGTCTTTGTTACTTGGTGTCAGTGTGAGTCTGTGTATGTCTTTGTTACTGTGTGTCTGTGTTTCTCTATGTTACTGGGTGTCAGTGTGTGTTTGTTTGTGTTACTGGGTGTCAGTGTGTGTCTGTGTTACTTGGGGTAAGTGTATGTCTTTGTTTCTTGGTGTCAGTGTATGTCTTTGTTACTTGGTGTCAGTGTTTGTCTTTGTTACATGGTGTAAGTATGTATCTGTGTTACTGGGTATCAGTGTATGTCTTTGTGACTTGGTGTCAGTGTATGTCTTTGTTACTTGGTGTAAGTCTGTGCCTGTGTTACTGGGTATCAGTGTATGTCTTTGTTTGTTGGTGACAGTGTATGTCTTTCTTACTTGGTGTCAGTGTATGTCTGTGTTACTGGGTATCAGTGCATGTCTTTGTTACATGGTGTCAGTGTATGTCGGTTTTACTTGGTGTAAGTGTGTGTCTTTGTTACATGGTGTCAGTGTATGTCTGTGTTACTGGGTATCACTGCATGTCTTGTTACATGGTGTCAGTGTATGTCTCTGTTACTAGGTGTAAGTGCATGTCTTTGTTACTGGGTGTCAGTGTCTGTCTTCGTTACTTGGTGTCAGTGTATGTCTTTGTTACTGGGTGTCAGTGTGTGTCTTTGTGACTTGGTGTCAGTGCATGTCTTTGTTACTTGGTGTAAGTATGTGTCTGTGTTACTGGGTATCAGTGTATGTCTTTGTTACTTTGTGTCAGTGTATGTCAAAATACTTGGTGTAAGTTTATGTCTTTGTTACTTGGTGTAATTGTCTGCCTTTGTTACTTGGTGTAAGTGTGTGTCTGTGTTACTGGGTGTCCGTGTATGTCTTTGTTACTTGGTGTAAGTGTGTGTCTGTGTTACTGGGTGTCAGTGTATGTCTTTGTTACTTGGTGTAAGTGTGGTTCTATGTTACTGGGTATCAGTGTATGTCTTTGTTACTTGGTGTAAGTGTGTGTCTGTGTTATTGAGTATCAGTGTCTGTCTTTGTTACTTTGTGTCAGTGTATGTCAAAATACATGGTGGAAGTTTATGTCTTTGTTACTTGGTGTAATTGTCTGCCTTTGTTGCTTGGTGTAAGTGTATGTCTTTGTTACTTGGTGACAGTGTATGTCTTTGTTACTTGGTGTCAGTGTGTGTCTGTGTTACTTGGAGTAAGCGTGTCTGTTTTACTGGGTATCAGTGTATGTCTTTGTGACTTGGTGTCAGTGTATGTCTTTGTGACTTGGTGTCAGTGTGTGTCTTTGTGACTTGGTGTCAGTGTATGTCTTTGTAACTTGGTGTAAGTGTGTGTCTGTGTTACTGGGTATCAGTGTATGTCTTTGTTACTGGGTGTAATTGTCTGTCTTTGTTACTTGGTGTAAGTGTATGTCTTTGTTACTTGGTGTCAGTGTATGTCTTTGTTACTGGGTGTCAGTGTGTGTCTTTGTTACTTGGTGTAAGTGTGTGTCTGTGTTACTGGGTATCAGTGTATGTCTTTGTTACTTGGTGTCAGTGTATGTCAAAAGACTTGGTGTAAGTGTATGTCTTTCTTACTTGGTGTAATTGTCTGTCTTTGTTACTTGGTGTAAGTGTATGTCTTTGTCACTGGGTATCAGTGTATGTCTTTGTTACTGGGTGGCAGTGTGTGTCTTTGTTACTTGGTGTCAGTGTATGTCTTTGTTACTGTTTATCAGTGTTTCTCTGTGTTACTGGGTGTCAGTGTGTGTTTCTGGGTGTCAGTGTGTATATGTGACACTAGGTGTCAGTATTTAGTTTAGTTTAGAGATACAGCACTTTAACAGGCCCTTCGGCCCACCGAGGCTGTGCCGACCATCAACCACCCATTTATACTAATCCTACACTAATCCCGTACTCCTATCACATCCCCACCTGTCCCTATATATTTCCCCACAACCTACCTATACGAGGGGCAATTTATGATGGCCAATTAACCTATCAACCTGCAAGTCTTTGGCATGTGGGAGGAAACCGGAGCACCCGGAGGAAACCCACGCAGACACAAGGAGAACTTGCAAACTCCGCACAGGCAGTACCCAGAATCGAACCAGGGCCCCAGGAGCTGTGAGGCTGCAGTGCTAACCACTGCGCCACTGTGCCGCCCTGTGTGTGGTCTGTGTTACTGGGTGTCAGTGTATGTCTTTGTTACTTGGTGTCAGTGTGTGTCTGTGTTTCTGGGTGTCAGTGTGTTTGTTTGTCTTACTGGCTGTCAGTGTATGTCTTTGTTACTTGGTGTAAGTGTGGTTCTATGTTACTGGGTATCAGTGTATGTCTTTGTGACTTGGTGTCAGTGTATGTCTTTGTTACTGGGTGTCAGTGTGTGTCTTTGTGACTTGGTGTCAGTGTATGTCTTTGTTACTTGGTGTAATTGTGTGTCTGTGTTACTGGGTATCAGTGTATGTCTTTGTTACTTTGTGTCAGTGTATGTCAAAATACTTGGTGTAAGTTTATGTCTTTGTTACTTGGTGTAATTGTCTGCCTTTGTTACTTGGTGTAAGTGTATGTCTTTGTTACTTGGTGTCAGTGTATGTCTTTGTTACTGGGTGTCAGTGTGTGTCTTTGTGACTTGGTGTCAGTGTATGTCTTTGTTACTTGGTGTAAGTATGTGTCTGTGTTACTGGGTATCAGTGTATGTCTTTGTTACTTTGTGTCAGTGTATGTCAAAATAGTTGGTGTAAGTTTATGTCGTTGTTACTTGGTGTAATTGTCTGCCTTTGTTACTTGGTGTAAGTGTGTGTCTGTGTTACTGGGTGTCCGTGTATGTCTTTGTTACTTGGTGTAAGTGTGTGTCTGTGTTACTGGGTGTCAGTGTATGTCTTTGTTACTTGGTGTAAGTGTGGTTCTATGTTACTGGGTATCAGTGTATGTCTTTGTTACTTGGTGTAAGTGTGTGTCTGTGTTACTGGGTGTATGTGTATGTCTTTGTCACTGGGTATCAGTGTATGTCTTTGTTACTTGGTGTAAGTGAGTGTCTTTGTTACTTGGTGTCCGTGTGTGTCTGTGTTACTGTGTATCAGTGTGTGTCTTTGTTACTTGGTGTAAGTGTAGGTCTGTGTTACTGTGTATCAGTGAATGTCTTTGTTACTGGGTATCAGTGTATGTCTTTGTGACTTGGTGTCAGTGTATGTCTTTGTTACTGGGTATCAGTGTATGTCTTTGTTACTTGGTGTCAGTGTATGTCTGTGTTACTTCGTGTAAGTGTGTGTCTTTGTTACTTGGTGTAAGTGTATGTCTTTGTTACTTGGTGTCAGTGTATGTCTGTGTTACTTGGTATCAGTATATGTCTTTGTTACTTGGTGTAAGTGTGTGTCTGTGTTACTGGGTATCAGTGTATGTCTTTGTTACTTGGTGTCAGTGTATGTCAAAATACTTGGTGTAAGTGCATGTCTTTGTTACTTGGTGTAATTGTATGTCTTTGTTACTTGGTGTCAGTATATGTCTTTGTTACTTGGTGTCAGTGTGTGTCTGTGTTACTGGGTATCAGTGTATGTCTTTGTGACTTCCTGTCAGTGTATGTCTTTGTTACTGGATGTCAGTGTGTGTCTTTGTGACTTGGTGTCAGTGTATGTCTTTGTTACTTGGTGTAAGTGTGTGTCTGTGTTACTGGGTATCAGTGTATGTCTTTGTTACTTGGTGTCAGTGTATGTCAAAATATTTGGTGTAATTGTCTGTCTTTGTTACTTGGTGTCTGTGTATGTCTGTGTTACTTGGTGTAAGTGTGTGTCTGTGTTACTGGGTGTCAATGTGTGTCTGTGTTACTTGGTGTAAGTCTGTGTCTTTGTTACTTGGTGTCCGTGTGTGTCTGTGTTACTGGGTGTCAGTGTCGTCTTTGTTACTGGGTGTCAGTGTATGTCTTTGTTACTTGGTGTAAGTGTGTGTTTGTGTTACTGGGTGTCAGTGCATGTCTGTGTTACTTGGTGTAAGTGTGTCTGTTTTACTGGGTATCAGTGTATGTCTTTGTGACTTGGTGTCAGTGTATGTCTTTGTTACTGGGTGACAGTGTGTGTCTTTGTGACTTGGTGTCAGTGTATGTCTTTGTTACTTGGTGTAAGTGTGTGTCTGTGTTACTGGGTATCAGTGTATGTCTTTGTTACTTGGTGTCAGTGTTTGTCAGAATACTTGGTGTAAGTGTATGTCTTTGTTACTTGGTATAATTGTGTGTCTGTTTTACTTGGTATCAGTGTATGTCTTTGTTACTTGGTGTCAGTGTATGTCTTCGTTACTTGGTGTCAGTGTATGTCTTTGTGACTTGGTGTCAGTGTATGTCTTTGTGACTTGGTGTCATTGTATGTCTTTGTTACTGGGTGTCAGTGTCTGTCTGTGTTACTTGGTGTCAGTCTATGTCTTTGTTACTGTTTATCAGTGTTTCTCTGTGTTACTGGGTGTCAGTGTGTGTTTGTTTGTATTATTGGGTGCCAGTGTGTATCTGTGACACTAGGTGTCGGTATTTAGTTTAGTTTCGAGATACAGCACTTTAAAAGGCCCTTCAGCCCACCGAGTCTGTGCCGACCATCAACCACCCATTTATACCAATCCTACATTACTCCCATATTCCTATCACATCCCCACCTGTCCCTATATACTTCCCTACCACCTGCCTATACTGGGGGCAATTTATGATGGCCGATTAACCTATCAACCAGCAATTCTTTGGCATGTGGGAGGATACCGGAGCACCCGGAGGAAACCCATGCAGACACAGGGAGAACTTGCAAACTCCGCACAGGCAGTACCCAGAATCGAACCCGGGTCCGTGGAGCTGTGAGGCTGCGGTGCTAACCACTGCGCCAATGTGCCCCCCACCGCCCCACCCCGCACAGTGTGTGCCTGTGTTACTGGGTATCAGTGTATGTCTTTGTTACTTGGTGTCAGTGTATGTCTGTGTTACTTGGTGTAAGTGTGTGTCTGTATTACTGGGTGTCAATGTGTGTCTGTGTTACTTGGTGTATGTCTGTGTCTTCGTTACTTGGTGTCCGTGTGTGTCTGTGTTACTGGGTGTCAGTGTCTGTCTTTGTTGCTGGGTATCAGTGTCTGTCTTTGTGACTTGATTTCAGTGTATGTCTTTGTTACTGGGTGTCAGTGTGTGTCTTTGTGACTTGGTGTCAGTGTATGTCTTTGTTACTTGGTGTAAGTGTGTGTCTGTGTTACTGGGTATCAGTGTATGTCTTTGTTACTCGGTGTAATTGTCTGTCTTTGTGACTTGGTGTCAGTGTATGTCTTTGTTACTGGGTGTCAGTGTGTGTCTTTGTTACTTGGTGTAATTGTGTGTCTGTGTTTCTGGGTATCAGTGTATGTCTTTGTTACTTGGTGTCAGTGTATGTCAAAAGACTTGGTGTAAGTGTATGTCTTTGTTACTTGGTATCAGTGTATGTCTTTGTTACTTGGTGTCAGTGTATTTCTTTGTTACTGTTTATCAGTGTGTGTCTTTGTTACTTGGTGTCAGTGTATGTCTTTGTTACTGTTTATCAGTGTTTCTCTGTGTTACTGGGTGTCAGTGTGTGTTTGTTTGTGTTACTGGGTGTCAGTGTGTATCTGTGACACTAGGTGTCAGTATTTAGTTTAGTTCAGAGATACAGCACTTTAACAGGCCCTTCGGCCCACCGAGTCTGTGCCTACCATCGACCACCCATTTATACCAATCCTACATTACTCCCATATTCCTATCACATCCCCACCTGTCCCTATATACTTCCCTCCCACCTACCTATACTAGGGGCGATTTATGATGGCCAATTAACCTATCAACCTGCAAGTCTTTGGCATGTGGGAGGAAACCGGAGCACCGGAGGAAACCCACGCAGACGCAGGGAAAACTTGCAAACTCCGCATAGGCAGGACCCAGAATCGAACCCGGGTCCCTGGAGCTGTGAGGCTGCAGTGCTAACCACTGCGCCACTGTGCCGACCATTGTGTGGTCTGGGTTACTGGGTGTCAGTGTATGTCTTTGTTACTTGGTGTCAGTGTGTGTCGGTGTTACTGGGTGTCAGTGTGTTTGTTTGTCATACTGGCTGTCAGTGTGTGTCTGTGTTACTTGGTGTAAGTGTGTGTCTTTGTTACTTGGTGTCCGTGTGTGTCTGTGTTACTGTGTATCAGCGTGTGTCTTTGTTACTTGGTGTAAGTGTGTGTCTGTGTTACTGGGTATCAGTGAATGTCTTTGTTACTGGGTATCAGTGTATGTCTTTGTGACTTGGTGTCAATGTATGTCTTTGTTACTGGGTATCAGTGTCTGTCTTTGTTACTTGGTGTCAGTGTATGTCTGTGTTACTTCGTGTAAGTGTGTGTCTTTGTTACTTGGTGTAAGTGTATGTCTTTGTTACTTGGTGTCAGTGTATGTCTGTGTTACTTGGTGGAAGTGCATGTCTTTGTTACTTGGTGTCAGTGTTTGTCTTTGTTACTTGGTGGAAGTGTGTGTCTGTGTTACTGGGTATCAGTGTATGTCTTTGTGACTTGGTGTCAGTCTATGTCTTTGTTACTGGGTGTCAGTGTATGTCTTTGTTACTTGGTGACAGTGGGTGTCTGTGTTTGTCTTTGTTACTGTGTGTCTGTGTTTCTCTATGTTACTGGGTGTCAGTGTGTGTTTGTTTGTGTTACTGGGTGTCAGTGTGTGTCTGTGTTACTTGGTGTAAGTGTATGTCTTTGTTTCTTGGTGTCAGTGTATGTCGTTGTTACTTGGTGTCAGTGTTTGTCTTTTTACATGGTGTAAGTGTGTGTCTGTGTTACTGGGTATCAGTGTATGTCTTTGTGACTTGGTGTCAGTGTATGTCTTTGTTACTTGGTGTAAGTCTGTGCCTGTGTTACTGGGTATCAGTGTATGTCTTTGTTTGTTGGTGACAGTGTCTGTCTTTGTTACTTGGTGTCAGTGTATGTCTGTGCGACTGGGTATCAGTGCATGTCTTTGTTACATGGTGTCAGTGTATGTCTGTGTTACTGGGTAATCACTGCATGTCTTGTTACATGGTGTCAGTGTATGTCTGTGTTACTAGGTGTAAGTGTATGTCTTTGTTACTGGGTGTCAGTGTCTGTCTTCGTTACTTGTTGTCAGTGTTTGTCTTTGTTACTGGGTGTCAGTGTCTGTCTTTGTTACTTGTTGTCAGTGTATGTCTTTGTTACTTGGTGTAAGTGTGTGGCTGTTTTACTGGGTATCAGTGTATATCTTTGTTACTTGGTGTAAGTGTGTGGTCTGTGTTACTGGGTGTCAGTGTATGTCTTTGTTACTTGGTGTCAGTGGGTGTCTGTGTTACTGGGTGTCAGTGTGTTTGTTTGTCTTACTGGCTGTCAGTGTGTGTCTGTGTTACTTGGTGTAAGTGTGTGTCTTTGTGACTTTGTGTCCGTGTGTGTCTGTGTTACTGTGTATCAGTGTGTGTCTTTGTTACTTGGTGTAAGTGTGTGTCTGTGTTACTGGGTATCAGTGAATGTCTTTGTAACTGGGTATCAGTGTATGTCTTTGTGACTTGGTGTCAGTGTATGTCTTTGTTACTGGGTATCAGTGTATGTCTTTGTTACTTGGTGTCATTGTATATCTGTGTTACTTCGTGTAAGTGTTTGTCTTTGTTACTTGGTGTAAATGTATGTCTTTGTTACTTGGTGTCAGTGTATGTCTGTGTCACTTGGTGGAAGTGTATGTCTTTGTTACTGGGTGTCAGTATTTGTCTTTGTTACTTGGTGGAAGTGTGTGTCTGTGTTACTGGGTGTCAGTGTATGTTTTTGTGACATGGTGTCAGTGTATGTCTTTGTTACTTGGTGTAAGTCTGTGCCTGTGTTACTGGGTATCAGTGTATGTCTTTGTTTGTTGGTGACAGTGTATGTCTTTGTTACTTGGTGTCAGTGTATGTCTGTGTTACTGGGTATCAGTGCATGTCTTTGTTACATGGTGTCAGTGTATGTCGGTTTTACTAGGTGTAAGTGTATGTCTTTGTTACTGGGTGTCAGTGTCTGTCTTCGTTACTTGGTGTCACTGTTTGTCTTTGTTACTGGGTGTCAGTGTCTGTCTTTGTTACTTGGTGTCAGTGTATGTCTTTGTTACTTGGTGTAAGTGTGTGGCTGTTTTACTGGGTATCAGTGTATATCTTTGTTACTTGGTGTAAGTGTGTGGTCTGTGTTACTGGGTGTCAGTGTATGTCTTTGTTAGTTGGTGTCAGTGTGTGTCTGTGTTACTGGGTGTCAGTGTGTTTGTTTGTCTTACTGGCTGTCAGTGTGTGTCTGTGTTACTTGGTGTAAGTGTGTGTCTTTGTTACTTGGTGTCCGTGTGTGTCTGTGTTGCTGTGTTTAAGTGTGTGTCTTTGTTACTTGGTGTAAGTGTGTGTCTGTGCTACTGGGTATCAGTGAACGTCTTTGTTACTGGGTATCAGTGTATGTCTTTGTGACTTGGTGTCAGTGTATGTCTTTGTTACTGGGTATCAGTGTATGTCTTTGTTACTTGGTGTCAGTGTATGTCTGTGTTACTTCGTGTAAGTGTGTGTCTTTGTTACTTGGTGTAAGTTTATGTCTTTGTTACTTGGTGTCAGTGTATGTCTGTGTCACTTGGTGGAAGTGTATGTCTTTGTTACTTGGTGTCAGTGTTTGTCTTTGTTACTTGGTGGAAGTGTGTGTCTGTGTTACTGGGTATCAGTGTATGTCTTTGTGACTTCGTGTCAGTCTATGTCTTTGTTACTGGGTGTCAGTGTCTGTCTTTGTTACTTGGTGACAGTGGGTGTCTGTGTTTGTCTTTTTTACTTGGTGACAGTGTGAGTCTGTGTATGTCTTTGTTACTGTGTGTCTGTGTTTCTCTATGTTACTGGGTGTCAGTGTGTGTTTGTTTGTGTTACTGGGTGTCAATGTGTGTCTGTGTTACTTGGTGTAAGTGTATGTCTTTGTTTCTTGGTGTCAGTGTATGTCTTTGTTACTTGGTGTCAGTGTTTGTCTTTGTTACATGGTGTAAGTGTGTGTCTGTGTTACTGGGTATCAGTGTATGTCTTTGTGACTTGGTGTCAGTGTATGTCTTTGTTACTTGGTGTAAGTCTGTGCCTGTGTTACTGAGTATCAGTGTATGTCTTTGTTTGTTGGTGACAGCGTATGTCTTTGTTACTTGGTGTCAGTGTGTGTCTGTGTTACTGGGTAACAGTTCATGTCTTTGTTACTTGGTGTCAGTGTATGTCTGTGTTACTTGGTGTAGGTGTGTGTCTTTGTTACTTGGTGTAATTGTATGTCTTTGTTACTTGGTGTCAGTGTATCTCTTTGTTACTTGGTGTAAGTGTTTGTTTGTGTTACTTGGTGTAAGTGTGTGTCTTTGTTACTTGGTGTAATTGTATGTCTTTGTTACTTGGTGTCAGTGTATGTCTGTGTTACTTGGTGTAATTGTATGTCTCTGTTACTTGGTGTCAGTGTATGTCTTTGTTACTTGGTGTAAGTGTGTTTCTGTGCTACTGGGTATCAGTGTATGTCTTTGTTACTTGGTGTCAGTGTATGTCTTTGCGACTTGGTGTCAGTGTATGTCTGTGTTACTTGGTGTAAGTGTATGTCTTTGTTACTTGGTGTCAGTGTTGCCCTTTGTTACTTGATGGAAGTGTGTTTCTGTGTTACTGGGTATCAGTGTATGTCTTTGTGACTTTGTGTCAGTCTATGTCTTTGTTACTGGCTGTCAGTGTATGTCTTTGTTACTTGGTGACAGTGTGTGTCTGTGTTATTCTTTGTTACTTGGTGTCAGTGTGAGTCTGTGTATGTCTTTGTTACTGTGTGTCTGTGTTTCTCCATGTTACTGGGTGTCAGTGTGTGCTTGTTTGTGTTACTGGGTGTCAGTGTGTGTCTGTGTTACTTGGTGTAAGTGTATGTCTTTGTTTCTTGGTGTCAGTGTATGTCTTTGTTACTTGGTGTCAGTGTTTGTCTTTGTTACTTGGTGTAAGTGTGTGTCTGTGTTACTGGGTATCAGTGTATGTCTTTGTGACTTGGTGTCAGTCTATGTTTTTGTTACTGGGTGTCAGTGTATGTCTTTGTTACTTGGTTTAAGTCTGTGTCTGTGTTACTGGGTATCAGTGTCTGTCTTTGTTTGTTGGTGTCAGTGTATGTCTGTGTTACTGGGTATCAGTGCATGTCTTTGTTACATGGTGTCAGTGTATGTCTGTGTTACTTGGTGTAAGTGTGTGTCTTTGTTACTTGGTGTCAGTGTATGTCTGTGTTACTGGGTATCACTGCATGTCTTTGTTACATGGTGTCAGTGTATGTATGTGTTACTTGGTATAAGTGTGTGTCTGTATTACTGGGTAACAGTGTATGTCTTTGTTTCTGGGTGTCAGTGTATGTCTGTGTTACTTGGTGTAAGTGTGTGTCTTTGTTACCGGGTGTAATTGTATGTCTTTGTTACTTGGTGTCAGTGTATGTCTGTGTTACTTGGTGTCAGTGTATGTCTTGGTTACTTGGTGTAAGTGTGTGTCTGTGCTACTGGGTATCAGTGTATGTCTTTGTTACTTGGTGTCAGTGTATGTCTTTGTGACTTGGTGTCAGTGTATGTCTTTGTTACTGGTTGTCAGTGTATGACTTTGTGACTTGGTGTCAGTGTATGTCTTTGTTCCTGTGTGTCAAATGATGTCTTTCTTACTTGGTATCATTGTGTGTCTTTATTACTTGGTGTAAGTGTTTGTCTGTGTTACTGGTTATCAGTGTATGTCTTTGTTACTTGGTGTCTGTGTATGTCTTTGTTACTTGGTGTAAGTGTGTGTCTGTGTTACAGGGTGTCAGTGTATGTCTTTGTTACTTGGTGTCAGTGTATGTCTGTGTTACATGGTGTCAGTGTGTGTCTTTGTTATTGGGTGTCAGTGTATGTCTTTGTTACTTGGTGTAAGTGTGTGTCTCTGTTACTGGGTATCAATGTATGTCTTTGTTACTTGGTGTCAGTGTATGTCTGTGTTACTTCGTGTAATTGTGTGTCTTTGTTACTTGGTGTAAGTGTATGTCTTTGTTACTTGGTGTCAGTGTATGTCTGTGTTACTTGGTGTAAGTGTATGTCTTTGTTACTTGGTGACAGTGGGTGTCTGTGTTTGTCTTTGTTACTGTGTGTCTGTGTTTCTCTATGTTACTGGGTGTCAGTGTGTGTTTGTTTGTGTTACTGGGTGTCAATGTGTGTCTGTGTTACTTGGTGTAAGTGTATGTCTTTGTTTCTTGGTGTCAGTGTATGTCTTTGTTACTTGGTGTCAGTGTTTGTCTTTGTTACATGGTGTAAGTGTGTGTCTGTGTTACTGGGTATCAGTGTATGTCTTTGTGACTTGGTGTCAGGGTATGTCTTTGTTACTTGGTGTAAGTCTGTGTCTGTGTTACTGGGTATCAGTGTGTGTCTTTGTTTGTTGGTGTAATTGTGTGTCTGTGTTACTTGGTATCAGTGTATGTCTTTGTTGCTGGTGTAAGTGTGTGTCTGTGTAACTGGGTAACAGTGTATGTCTTTGTTACTTGGTGTCAGTGTATGTCTGTGTTAATTGGTGTCAGTGTGTGTCATTGTTACTTGGTGTCAGTGTATGTCTTTGTTACTTGGTGTCAGTGTATGTCTGTGTTACTTGGTATAATTGTATGTCTCTGTTATTGGTGTCAGTGTATGTCTTTGTTACTTGGTCTAAGTGTGTTTCTGTGCTACTGGGTATCAGTGTATGTCTTTGTTACTTGGTGTCAGTGTATGTCTTTGTTACTTGGTGTCAGTGTTTCTCTTTGTTACTTGGTGGAAGTGTGTGTCTGTGTTACTGGGTATCAGTGTATGTCTTTGTGACTTGGTGTCAGTCTATGTCTTTGTTACTGGGTGTCAGTGTATGTCTTTGTTACTTGGTGACAGTGTGTGTCTGTGTTAGTCTTTTTTACTTGGTGTCAGTGTGAGTCTGTGTATGTCTTTGTTACTGTGTGTCTGTGTTTCTCTATGTTACTGGGTGTCAGTGTGTGTTTGTTTGTGTTACTGGGTGTCAGTGTGTGTCTGTGTTACTTGGTGTAAGTGTATGTCTTTGTTTCTTGGTGTCAGTGTATGTCTTTGTTACTTGGTGTCAGTGTTTGTCTTTGTTACTTGGTGTAAGTGTGTGTCTGTGTTACTGGGTATCAGTGTATGTCTTTGTGAGTTAGTGTCAGTGTATGTCTTTGTTACTGGGTGTCAGTGTATGTCTTTGTTACTTGGTTTAAGTCTGTGTCTGTGTTACTGGGTATCAGTGTGTGTCTTTGTTTGTTGGTGACAGTGTATGTCTTTGTTACTTGGTGTCAGTGTATGTCTCTGTTACTGGGTATCAGTGCATGTCTTTGTTACATGGTGTCAGTGTATGTCTGTGTTACTTGGTGTAAGTGTGTGTCTTTGTTACTTGGTGTCAGTGTATGTCTGTGTTCCTGGGTATCAATGCATGTCTTTGTTACATGGTGTAAGTCTGTGTCTGTGTTACTGGGTATCAATGTTTGTCTTTGTTTGTTGGTGTAATTGTGTGTCTGTGTTACTTGGTATCAGTGTATGTCTTTGTTGCTTGGTGTAAGTGTGTGTCTGTGTTACTGGGTAACAGTGTATGTCTTTGTTACTTGGTGTCAGTGTATGTCTGTGTTAATTGGTGTCAGTGTATGTCTCTGTTACTGGGTATCAGTGCATGTCTTTGTTACATGGTGTCAGTGTATGTCTGTGTTACTTGGTGTAAGTGTGTGTCTTTGTTACTTGGTGTCAGTGTATGTCTGTGTTCCTGGGTATCAATGCATGTCTTTGTTACATGGTGTAAGTCTGTGTCTGTGTTACTGGGTATCAATGTGTGTCTTTGTTTGTTGGTGTAATTGTGTGTCAGTGTTACTTGGTATCAGTGTATGTCTTTGTTGCTTGGTGTAAGTGTGTGTCTGTGTTACTGGGTAACAGTGTATGTCTTTGTTACTTGGTGTCAGTGTATGTCTGTGTTACTTCGTGGAAGTGTGTGTCTTTGTTACTTGGTGTCAGTGTATGTCTCTGTTACTGGGTATCAGTGCATGTCTTTGTTACATGGTGTCAGTGTATGTCTGTGTTACTTGGTGTAAGTGTGTGTCTTTGTTACTTGGTGTCAGTGTATGTCTGTGTTCCTGGGTATCAATGCATGTCTTTGTTACATGGTGTAAGTCTGTGTCTGTGTTACTGGGTATCAATGTGTGTCTTTGTTTGTTGGTGTAATTGTGTGTCTGTGTTACTTGGTATCAGTGTATGTCTTTGTTGCTTGGTGTAAGTGTGTGTCTGTGTTACTGGGTAACAGTGTATGTCTTTGTTACTTGGTGTCAGTGTATGTCTGTTTTTATTGGTGTCAGTGTATGTCTCTGTTACTGGGTATCAGTGCATGTCTTTGTTACATGGTGTCAGTGTATGTCTGTGTTACTTGGTGTAAGTGTGTGTCTTTGTTACTTTGTGTCAGTGTATGTCTGTGTTCCTGGGTATCAATGCATGTCTTTGTTACATGGTGTAAGGCTGTGTCTGTGTTACTGGGTATCAATGTGTGTCTTTGTTTGTTGGTGTAATTGTGTGTCTGTGTTACTTGGTATCAGTGTATGTCTTTGTTGCTTGGTGTAAGTGTGTGTCTGTGTTACTGGGTAACAGTGTATGGCTTTGTTACTTGGTGTCAGTGTATGTCTGTGTTAATTGGTGTCAGTGTGTGTCTTTGTTACTTGGTGTAATTGTATGTCTTTGTTACTTGGTGTCAGTGTATGTCTGTGTTACTTGGTGTAAGTGTATGACTTTGTTACTTGGTGTCAGTGTATGTCTTTGTTACTTGGTGTAAGTTTGTGTCTGTGTTACTTGGTGTAAGTGTGTGTCTGTGTTACTTGGTATCAGTGCATGTCTTTGTTACATGGTGTCAGTTTATGTGTGTGTTACTTGGGGTAATTGTATGTCTTTGCTACTTGGTGTCAATGTATGTCTGTGTTACTTGGTGTAAGTGTATGACTTTGTTACTTGGTGTCAGTGTATGTCTTTGTTACTTGGTGTAAGTTTGTGTCTGTGTTACTTGGTGTAAGTGTGTGTCTGTGTTACTTGGTATCAGTGTATGTCTTTGTTACTTGGTGTAAGTATGTGTCTGTGTTACTGGGTAACAGTGTATGTCTTTGTTACTTCGTGTCAGTGTATGTCAGTGTTACTTGGTGTAAGTGTGTGTCTTTGTTACTTGGTGTAATTGTATGTCTTTGTTACTTGGTGTCAGTGTATGTCTTTGTTACTTGGTGTAAGTGTTTGTTTTTGTGACTTGTTGTAATTGTGTGTCTGTGTTACTTGGTATCAGTGTATGTCTTTGTTACTTGGTGGAAGTGTGTGTCTGTGTTACTGGGTAACAGTGTATGTCTTTGTTACTTGGTGTCAGTGTATGTCTGTGTTACTTGGTGTAAGTGTATGTCTTTGTTACTTGGTGTCAGTGTTTCTCTTTGTTACTTGGTGGAAGTGTGTGTCTGTGTTACTGGGTATCAGTGTATGTCTTTGTGACTTGGTGTCAGTCTATGTCTTTGTTACTGGATGTCAGTGTATGTCTTTGTTACTTGGTGACAGTGTGTGTCTGTGTTAGTCTTTGTTACTTGGTGTCAGTGTGAGTCTGTGTATGTCTTTGTTACTGTGTGTCTGTGTTCCTCTATGTTACTGGGTGTCAGTGTGTGTTTGTTTGTGTTACTGGGTGTCAGTGTGTGTCTGTGTTACTTGGTGTAAGTGTATGTCTTTGTTTCTTGGTGTCAGTGTATGTCTTTGTTACTTGGTGTCAGTGTTTGTCTTTGTTACTTGGTGTAAGAGTGTGTCTGTGTTACTGGGTATCAGTGTATGTCTTTGTTTGTTGGTGACAGTGCATGTCTTTGTTACATGGTGTCAGTGTATGCCTGTGTTACTTGGTGTAAGTGTGTGTCTTTGTTGCTTGGTGTCAGTGTATGTCTGTGTTACTGGTTATCAGTGTATGTCTTTGTTACTTGGTGTCAGTGTTTGTCTTTGTTACTTGGTGTAAGTGTGTGTCTGTGTGACTGGGTGTCAGTGTATGTCTTTGTTACTTGGTGTCAGTGTATGTCTGTGTTACATGGTGTCAGTGTGTGTCTTTGTTACTGGGTGTCAGTGTATGTCTTTGTTACTTGGTGTAAGTGTGTGTCTCTTTTACTGTGTATCAGTGTATGTCTTTTTACTTGGTGTCAGTATATGTCTGTGTTACTTCGTGTAAGTGTGTGTCTTTGTTACTTGGTGTAAGTGTATGTCTTTGTTACCTGGTGTCAGTGTGTGTCTTTGTTACTTGGTGTAAGTGTATTTCTTTGTTACTTGGTGTCAGTGTTTGTCTTTGTTACTTGGTGGAAGTGTGTGATTTTGTTACTGGGTATCAGTGTATGTCTTTGTGACTTGGTGTCAGACTATGTCTTTGTTACTGGGTGTCAGTGTATGTCTTTGTTACTTGGTGACAGTGTGTGTCTGTGTTAGTCTTTGTTACTTGGTGTCAGTGTGAGTCTGTGTATGTCTTTGTTACTGTGTGTCTGTGTTTCTCTATGTTACTGGGTGTCAGTGTGTGTTTGTTTGTGTTACTGGGTGTCAGTGTGTGTCTGTGTAACTTGGTGTAAGTGTATGTCTTTGTTTCTTGGTGTCAGTGTATGTCTTTGTTACTTGGTGTCAGTGTTTGTCTTTGTTACTTTGTGTAAGTGTGTGTCTGTGTTACTGGGTATCAGTGTATATCTTTGTGACTTGGTGTCAGTGTATGTCTTTGTTACTTGGTGTAAGTCTGTGTCTGTGTTACTGGGTATCAGTGTATGTCTTTGTTTGTTGGTGTCAGTGTATGGCTGTGTTACTGGGTTTCAGTGCATGTCTTTGTTACATGGTGTCAGTGTATGTCTATTTTACTTTGTGTAAGTGTGTGTCTTTGTTACTTGGTGTCAGTGTATGTCTGTGTTACAGGGTATCACTGTATGTCTTTGTTACATGGTGTCAGTGTATGTCTGTGTTACTTGGTGTAAGTGTATGTCTTTGTTACTGGGTGTCAGTGTCTGTCTTCGTTACTTGGTGTCAGTGTTTGTCTTTGTTACTGGGTGTCAGTGTCTGTCTTTGTGACTTGGTGTCAGTGTATGTTTTTGTTACTTGGTGTCAGTGTATGTCTTTGTTACTTGGTGTAAGTGTGTGTCTGTTTTACTGTGTATCAGTGCATGTCTTTGTTACATGGTGTCAGTTTATGTCTGTGTTACTTGGTGTAAGTGTGTGTCTTTGTTACTTGGTGTAATTGTATGTCTTTGTTACTTGGTGTCAATGTATGTCTGTGTTACTTGGTGTAAGTGTATGACTTTGTTACTTGGTGTCAGTGTATGTCTTTGTTACTTGGTGTAAGTTTGTGTCTGTGTTACTTGGTGTAAGTGTGTGTCTGTGTTACTTGGTATCAGTGTATGTCTTTGTTACTTGGTGTAAGTATGTGTCTGTGTTACTGGGTAACAGTGTATGTCTTTGTTACATCGTGTCAGTGTATGTCTGTGTTACTTGGTGTAAGTGTGTGTCTTTGTTACTTGGTGTAATTGTATGTCTTTGTTACTTGGTGTCAGTGTATGTCTTTGTTACTTGGTGTAAGTGTTTGTTTTTGTTACTTGTTGTAATTGTGTGTCTGTGTTACTTGGTATCAGTGTATGTCTTTGTTACTTTGTGTAAGAGTGTGTCTGTGTTACTGGGTAACAGTGTATGTCTTTGTTACTTGGTGTCAGTGTATGTCTGTGTTACTTGGTGTAAGTGTATGTCTTTGTTACTTGGTGTCAGTGTTTCTATTTGCTACTTGGTGGAAGTGTGTGTCTGTGTTACTGGGTATCAGTGTATGTCTTTGTGACTTGGTGTCAGTCTATGTCTTTGTTATTGGGTGTCCGTGTATGTCTTTGTTACTTGGTGTCAGTGTGTGTCTGCGTTACTTGGTGTAAGTGTATTTCTTTGTTACTTGGTGTCAGTGTTTGTCTTTGTTACTTGGTGGAAGTGTGTGTCTTTGTTACTGGGTATCAGTGTATGTCTTTGTGACTTGGTGTCAGACTATGTCTTTGTTACTGGGTGTCAGTGTATGTCTTTGTTACTTGGTGACAGTGTGTGTCTGTGTTAGTCTTTGTTACTTGGTGTCAGTGTGAGTCTGTGTATGTCTTTGTTATGTGTGTCTGTGTTTCTCTATGTTACTGGGTGTCAGTGTGTGTTTGTTTGTGTTACTGGGTGTCAGTGTGTGTCTGTGTTACTTGGTGTAAGTGTATGTCTTTGTTTCTTGGTGTCAGTGTATGTCTTTGTTACTTGGTGTCAGTGTTTGTCTTTGTTACTTTGTGTAAGTGTGTGTCTGTGTTACTGGGTATCAGTGTATATCTTTGTGACTTGGTGTCAGTGTATGTCTTTGTTACTTGGTGTAAGTCTGTGTCTGTGTTACTGGGTATCAGTGTATGTCTTTGTTTGTTGGTGTCAGTGTATGGCTGTGTTACTGGGTTTCAGTGCATGTCTTTGTTACATGGTGTCAGTGTATGTCTATTTTACTTTGTGTAAGTGTGTGTCTTTGTTACTTGGTGTCAGTGTATGTCTGTGTTACTGGGTATCACTGTATGTCTTTGTTACATGGTGTCAGTGTATGTCTGTGTTACTTGGTGTAAGTGTATGTCTTTGTTACTGGGTGTCAGTGTCTGTCTTCGTTACTTGGTGTCAGTGTTTGTCTTTGTTACTGGGTGTCAGTGTCTGTCTTTGTGACTTGGTGTCAGTGTATGTTTTTGTTACTTGGTGTCAGTGTATGTCTTTGTTACTTGGTGTAAGTGTGTGTCTGTTTTACTGTGTATCAGTGCATGTCTTTGTTACATGGTGTCAGTTTATGTCTGTGTTACGTGGTGTAAGTGTGTGTCTTTGTTACTTGGTGTAATTGTATGTCTTTGTTACTTGGTGTCAATGTATGTCTGTGTTACTTGGTGTAAGTGTATGACTTTGTTACTTGGTGTCAGTGTATGTCTTTGTTACTTGGTGTAAGTTTGTGTCTGTGTTACTTGGTGTAAGTGTGTGTCTGTGTTACTTGGTATCAGTGTATGTCTTTGTTACTTGGTGTAAGTATGTGTCTGTGTTACTGGGTAACAGTGTATGTCTTTGTTACATCGTGTCAGTGTATGTCTGTGTTACTTGGTGTAAGTGTGTGTCTTTGTTACTTGGTGTAATTGTATGTCTTTGTTACTTGGTGTCAGTGTATGTCTTTGTTACTTGGTGTAAGTGTTTGTTTTTGTTACTTGTTGTAATTGTGTGTCTGTGTTACTTGGTATCAGTGTATGTCTTTGTTACTTTGTGTAAGAGTGTGTCTGTGTTACTGGGTAACAGTGTATGTCTTTGTTACTTGGTGTCAGTGTATGTCTGTGTTACTTGGTGTAAGTGTATGTCTTTGTTACTTGGTGTCAGTGTTTCTATTTGTTACTTGGTGGAAGTGTGTGTCTGTGTTACTGGGTATCAGTGTATGTCTTTGTGACTTGGTGTCAGTCTATGTCTTTGTTATTGGGTGTCCGTGTATGTCTTTGTTACTTGGTGTCAGTGTGTGTCTGCGTTACTTGGTGTAAGTGTATTTCTTTGTTACTTGGTGTCAGTGTTTGTCTTTGTTACTTGGTGGAAGTGTGTGTCTTTGTTACTGGGTATCAGTGTATGTCTTTGTGACTTGGTGTCAGACTATGTCTTTGTTACTGGGTGTCAGTGTATGTCTTTGTTACTTGGTGACAGTGTGTGTCTGTGTTAGTCTTTGTTACTTGGTGTCAGTGTGAGTCTGTGTATGTCTTTGTTATGTGTGTCTGTGTTTCTCTATGTTACTGGGTGTCAGTGTGTGTTTGTTTGTGTTACTGGGTGTCAGTGTGTGTCTGTGTTACTTGGTGTAAGTGTATGTCTTTGTTTCTTGGTGTCAGTGTATGTCTTTGTTACTTGGTGTCAGTGTTTGTCTTTGTTACTTTGTGTAAGTGTGTGTCTGTGTTACTGGGTATCAGTGTATGTCTTTGTGACTTGGTGTCAGTGTATGTCTTTGTTACTTGGTGTAAGTCTGTGTCTGTGTTACTGTGTATCAGTGCATGTCTTTGTTACATGGTGTCAGTTTATGTCTGTGTTACTTGGTGTAAGTGTGTGTCTTTGTTACTTGGTGTAATTGTATGTCTTTGTTACTTGGTGTCAATGTATGTCTGTGTTACTTGGTGAAAGTGTATGACTTTGTTACTTGGTGTCTGTGTATGTCTTTGTTACTTGGTGTAGGTTTGTGTCTGTGTTACTTGGTGTAAGTATGTGTCTGTGTTACTGGGTAACAGTGTATGTCTTTGTTACTTCGTGTCAGTGTATGTCTGTGTTACTTGGTGTAAGTGTGTGTATTTGTTACTTGGTGTAATTGTATGTCTTTGTTACTTGGTGTCAGTGTATGTCTTTGTTACTTGGTGTAAGTGTTTGTTTTTGTTACTTGTTGTAATTGTGTGTCTGTGTTACTCGGTATCAGTGTATGTCTTTGTTACTTGGTGGAAGTGTGTGTCTGTGTTACTGGGTAACAGTGTATGTCTTTGTTACTTGGTGTCAGTGTATGTCTGTGTTACTTGGTGTAAGTGTATGTCTTTGTTACTTGGTGTCAGTGTTTCTCTTTGTTACTTGGTGGAAGTGTGTGTCTGTGTTACTGGGTATCAGTGTATGTCTTTGTGACTTGGTGTCAGTCTATGTCTTTGTTACTGGGTGTCAGTGTATGTCTTTGTTACTTGGTGACAGTGTGTGTCTGTGTTAGTCTTTGTTACTTGGTGTCAGTGTGAGTCTGTGTATGTCTTTGTTACTGTGTGTCTGTGTTTCTCTATGTTACTGGGTGTCAGTGTGTGTTTGTTTGTGTTACTGGGTGTCAGTGTGTGTCTGTGTTACTTGGTGTAAGTGTATGTCTTTGTTTCTTGGTGTCAGTGTATGTCTTTGTTACTTGGTGTCAGTGTTTGTCTTTGTTACTTGGTGTAAGTGTGTGTCTGTGTTACTGGGTATCAGTGTATGTCTATGTTTGTTGGTGACAGTGTATGTCTTTGTTACTTGGTGTCAGTGTATGTCTCTGTTACTGGGTATCAGTGCATGTCTTTGTTACATGGTGTCAGTGTATGTCTGTGTTACTTGGTGTAAGTGTGTGTCTTTGTTACTTGGTGTCAGTGTATGTCTGTGTTACTGGGTATCAGTGCATGTCTTTGTTACATGGTGTCAGTGTATGTATGTGTTACTTGGTATAAGAGTGTGTCTGTGTTACTGAGTAACAGTGTATGTCTTTGTTACTTGGTGTCAGTGTATGTCTGAGTTAATTGGTGTAAGTGTGTGTCTTTGTTACTTGGTGTAATTGTATGTCTTTGTTACTTGGTGTCAGTATATGTCTGTGTTACTTGGTGTAAGTGTATGTCTTTGTTACTTGGTGTCAGTGTATGTCTTTGTTACTGGGTGTCAGTGTATGACTTTGTGACTTGGTGTCAGTGTATGTCTTTGTTCCTGTGTGTCAAATGATGTCTTTCTTACTTGGTATCATTGTGTGTCTTTGTTACTTGGTGTAAGTGTTTGTCTGTGTTACTGGTTATCAGTGTATGTCTTTGTTACTTGCTGTCTGTGTATGTCTTTGTTACTTGGTGTAAGTGTGTGTCTGTGTTACAGGGTGTCAGTGTATGTCTTTGTTACTTGGTGTCAGTGTATGTCTGTGTTACATGGTGTCAGTGTGTGTCTTTGTTATTGGGTGCCAGTGTATGTCTTTGTTACTTGGTGTAAGTGTGTGTCTCTGTTACTGGGTATCAGTGTATGTCTTTGTTACTTGGTGTCAGTGTATGTCTGTGTTACTTCGTGTAATTGTGTGTCTTTGTTACTTGGTGTAAGTGTATGTCTTTGTTACTTGGTGTCAGTGTATGTCTGTGTTACTTGGTGTAAGTGTATTTCTTTGTTACTTGGTGTCAGTGTTTGTCTTTGTTACTTGGTGGACGTGTGTGGCTGTGTTACAGGGTATCAGTGTATGTATTTGTGACTTGGTGTCAGTCTATGTCTTTGTTACTGGGTGTCAGTGTATGTCTTTGTTACTTGGTGACACTGTGTGTCTGTGTTAGTCTTTGTTACTTGGTGTCAGTGTGAGTCTGTGTATGTCTTTGTTACTGCGTGTCTGTGTTTCTCTATGTTACTGGGTGTCAGTGTGTGTTTGTTTGTGTTACTGGGTGTCAGTGTGTGTCTGTGTTACTTGTTGTAAGTGTATGTCTTTGTTTCTTGGTGTCAGTGTATGTCTTTGTTACTTGGTGTCAGTGTTTGTCTTTGTTACTTGGTGTAAGTGTGTGTCTGTGTTACTGGGTATCAGTGTATGTCTTTGTGACTTGGTGTCAGGGTATGTCTTTGTTACTTGGTGTAAGTCTGTGTCTGTGTTACTGGGTATCAGTGTGTGTCTTTGTTTGTTGGTGTAATTGTGTGTCTGTGTTACTTGGTATCAGTGTATGTCTTTGTTGCTGGTGTAAGTGTGTGTCTGTGTTACTGGGTAACAGTGTATGTCTTTGTTACTTGGTGTCAGTGTATGTCTGTGTTAATTGGTGTCAGTGTGTGTCATTGTTACTTGGTGTCAGTGTATGTCTTTGTTACTTGGTGTCAGTGTATGTCTGTGTTACTTGGTATAATTGTATGTCTCTGTTACTGGGTATCAGTGTATGTCTTTGTGACTTGGTGTCAGTCTATGTCTTTGTTACTGGGTGTCAGTGTATGTCTTTGTTACTTGGTGACAGTGTGTGTCTGTGTTAGTCTTTTTTACTTGGTGTCAGTGTGAGTCTGTGTATGTCTTTGTTTCTGTGTGTCTGTGTTTCTCTATGTTACTGGGTGTCAGTGTGTGTTTGTTTGTGTTACTGGGTGTCAGTGTGTGTCTGTGTTACTTGGTGTAAGTGTATGTCTTTGTTTCTTGGTGTCAGTGTATGTCTTTGTTACTTGGTGTCAGTGTTTGTCTTTGTTACTTGGTGTAAGTGTGTGTCTGTGTTACTGGGTATCAGTGTATGTCTTTGTGACTTAGTGTCAGTGTATGTCTTTGTTACTGGGTGTCAGTGTATGTCTTTGTTGCTTGGTTTTTAATCTGTGTCTGTGTTACTGGGTATCAGTGTGTGTCTTTGTTTGTTGGTGACAGTGTATGTCTTTGTTACTTGGTGTCAGTGTATGTCTCTGTTACTGGGTATCAGTGCATGTCTTTGTTACATGGTGTCAGTGTATGTCTGTGTTACTTGGTGTAAGTGTGTGTCTTTGTTACTTGGTGTCAGTGTATGTCTGTGTTCCTGGGTATCAATGCATGTCTTTGTTACATGGTGTAAGTCTGTGTCTGTGTTACTGGGTATCAATGTGTGTCTTTGTTTGTTGGTGTAATTGTGTGTCTGTGTTACTTGGTATCAGTGTATGTCTTTGTTGCTTGGTGTAAGTGTGTGTCTGTGTTACTGGGTAACAGTGTATGTCTTTGTTACTTGGTGTCAGTGTATGTCTGTGTTAATTGGTGTCAGTGTATGTCTCTGTTACTGGGTATCAGTGCATGTCTTTGTTACATGGTGTCAGTGTATGTCTGTGTTACTTGGTATAAGTGTGTGTCTTTGTTACTTGGTGTCAGTGTATGTCTGTGTTCCTTGGTATCAATGCATGTCTTTGTTACATGGTGTAAGTCTGTGTCTGTGTTACTGGGTATCAATGTGTGTCTTTGTTTGTTGGTGTAATTGTGTGTCAGTGTTACTTGGTATCAGTGTATGTCTTTGTTGCTTGGTGTAAGTGTGTGTCTGTCTTACTGGGTAACAGTGTATGTCTTTGTTACTTGGTGTCAGTGTATGTCTGTGTTACTTCGTGGAAGTGTGTGTCTTTGTTACTTGGTGTCAGTGTATGTCTCTGTTACTGGGTATCAGTGCATGTCTTTGTTACATGGTGTCAGTGTATGTCTGTGCTACTTGGTGTAAGTGTGTGTCTGTGTTACTGGGTATCAGTGTATGTCTTTGTGACTTGGTGTCAGTGTATGTCTTTGTTACTTGGTGTAAGTCTGTGTCTGTGTTACTGGGTATCAGTGTATGTCTTTGTTTGTTGGTGTCAGTGTATGGCTTTGTTACTGGGTTTCAGTGCATGTCTTTGTTACATGGTGTCAGTGTATGTCTGTTTTACTTGGTGTAAGTGTGTATCTTTGTTACTTGGTGTCAGTGTATGTCTGTGTTACTGGGTATCACTGTATGTCTTTGTGACATGGTGTCAGTGTATGTCTGTGTTACTTGGTGTAAGTGTATGTCTTTGTTACTGGGTGTCAGTGTCTGTCTTCGTTACTTGGTGTCAGTGTTTGTCTTTGTTACTGGGTGTCAGTGTCTGTCTTTGTGACTTGGTGTCAGTGTATGTTTTTGTTACTTGGTGTCAGTGTATGTCTTTGTTACTTGGTGTAAGTGTGTGTCTGTTTTACTGTGTATCAGTGCATGTCTTTGTTACATGGTGTCAGTTTATGTCTGTGTTACTTGGGGTAATTGTATGCCTTTGTTACTTGGTGTCAATGTATGTCTGTGTTACTTGGTGTAAGTGTATGACTTTGTTACTTGGTGTCAGTGTATGTCTTTGTTACTTGGTGTAAGTTTGTGTCTGTGTTACTTGGTGTAAGTGTGTGTCTGTGTTACTTGGTATCAGTGTATGTCTTTGTTACTTGGTGTAAGTATGTGTCTGTGTTACTGGGTAACAGTGTATGTCTTTGTTACTTCGTGTCAGTGTATGTCAGTGTTACTTGGTGTAAGTGTGTGTCTTTGTTACTTGGTGTAATTGTATGTCTTTGTTACTTGGTGTCAGTGTATGTCTTTGTTACTTGGTGTAAGTGTTTGTTTTTGTTACTTGTTGTAATTGTGTGTCTGTGTTACTTGGTATCAGTGTATGTCTTTGTTACTTGGTGGAAGTGTGTGTCTGTGTTACTGGGTAACAGTGTATGTCTTTGTTACTTGGTGTCAGTGTATGTCTGTGTTACTTGGTGTAAGTGTATGTCTTTGTTACTTGGTGTCAGTGTTTCTCTTTGTTACTTGGTGGAAGTGTGTGTCTGTGTTACTGGGTATCAGTGTATGTCTTTGTGACTTGGTGTCAGTCTATGTCTTTGTTACTGGGTGTCAGTGTATGTCTTTGTTACTTGGTGACAGTGTGTGTCTGTATTAGTCTTTGTTACTTGGTGTCAGTGTGAGTCTGTGTATGTCTTTGTTACTGTGTGTCTGTGTTTCTCTATGTTACTGGGTGTCAGTGTGTGTTTGTTTGTGTTACTGGGTGTCAGTGTGTGTCTGTGTTACTTGGTGTAAGTGTATGTCTTTGTTTCTTGGTGTCAGTGTATGTCTTTGTTACTTGGTGTCAGTGTTTGTCTTTGTTACTTGGTGTAAGTGTGTGTCTGTGTTACTGGGTATCATTGTATGTCTTTGTTTGTTGGTGACAGTGCATGTCTTTGTTACATGGTGTCAGTGTATGTCTGTGTTACTTGGTGTAAGTGTGTGTCTTTGTTACTTGGTGTCAGTGTATGTCTGTGTTACTGGTTATCAGTGTATGTCTTTGTTACTTGGTGTCAGTGTTTGTCTTTGTTACTTGGTGTAAGTGTGTGTCTGTGTTACTGGGTGTCAGTGTATGTCTTTGTTACTTGGTGTCAGTGTATGTCTGTGTTACATGGTGTCAGTGTGTGTCTTTGTTACTGGGTGTCAGTGTATGTCTTTGTTACTTGGTGTAAGTGTGTGTCTCTTTTACTGTGTATCAGTGTATGTCTTTTTACTTGGTGTCAGTATATGTCTGTGTTACTTCGTGTAAGTGTGTGTCTTTGTTACTTGGTGTAAGTGTATGTCTTTGTTACTTGGTGTCAGTGTGTGTCTGCGTTACTTGGTGTAAGTGTATTTCTTTGTTACTTGGTGTCAGTGTTTGTCTTTGTTACTTGGTGGAAGTGTGTGTCTTTGTTACTGGGTATCAGTGTAAGTCTTTGTGACTTGGTGTCAGTCTATGTCTTTGTTACTGGGTGTCAGTGTATGTCTTTGTTACTTGGTGACAGTGTGTGTCTGTGTTAGTCTTTGTTACTTGGTGTCAGTGTGAGTCTGTGTATGTCTTTGTTACTGTGTGTCTGTGTTTCTCTATGTTACTGGGTGTCAGTGTGTGTTTGTTTGTGTTACTGGGTGTCAGTGTGTGTCTGTGTTACTTGGTGTAAGTGTATGTCTTTGTTTCTTGGTGTCAGTGTATGTCTTTGTTACTTGGTGTCAGTGTTTGTCTTTGTTACTTGGTGTAAGTGTGTGTCTGTGTTACTGGGTATCAGTGTATGTCTATGTTTGTTGGTGACAGTGTATGTCTTTGTTACTTGGTGTCAGTGTATGTCTCTGTTACTGGGTATCAGTGCATGTCTTTGTTACATGGTGTCAGTGTATGTCTGTGTTACTTGGTGTAAGTGTGTGTCTTTGTTACTTGGTGTCAGTGTATGTCTGTGTTACTGGGTATCAGTGCATGTCTTTGTTACATGGTGTCAGTGTATGTATGTGTTACTTGGTATAAGAGTGTGTCTGTGTTACTGAGTAACAGTGTATGTCTTTGTTACTTGGTGTCAGTGTATGTCTGAGTTAATTGGTGTAAGTGTGTGTCTTTGTTACTTGGTGTAATTGTATGTCTTTGTTACTTGGTGTCAGTATATGTCTGTGTTACTTGGTGTAAGTGTATGTCTTTGTTACTTGGTGTCAGTGTATGTCTTTGTTACTGGGTGTCAGTGTATGACTTTGTGACTTGGTGTCAGTGTATGTCTTTGTTCCTGTGTGTCAAATGATGTCTTTCTTACTTGGTATCATTGTGTGTCTTTGTTACTTGGTGTAAGTGTTTGTCTGTGTTACTGGTTATCAGTGTATGTCTTTGTTACTTGCTGTCTGTGTATGTCTTTGTTACTTGGTGTAAGTGTGTGTCTGTGTTACAGGGTGTCAGTGTATGTCTTTGTTACTTGGTGTCAGTGTATGTCTGTGTTACATGGTGTCAGTGTGTGTCTTTGTTATTGGGTGCCAGTGTATGTCTTTGTTACTTGGTGTAAGTGTGTGTCTCTGTTACTGGGTATCAGTGTATGTCTTTGTTACTTGGTGTCAGTGTATGTCTGTGTTACTTCGTGTAATTGTGTGTCTTTGTTACTTGGTGTAAGTGTATGTCTTTGTTACTTGGTGTCAGTGTATGTCTGTGTTACTTGGTGTAAGTGTATTTCTTTGTTACTTGGTGTCAGTGTTTGTCTTTGTTACTTGGTGGACGTGTGTGGCTGTGTTACAGGGTATCAGTGTATGTATTTGTGACTTGGTGTCAGTCTATGTCTTTGTTACTGGGTGTCAGTGTATGTCTTTGTTACTTGGTGACACTGTGTGTCTGTGTTAGTCTTTGTTACTTGGTGTCAGTGTGAGTCTGTGTATGTCTTTGTTACTGCGTGTCTGTGTTTCTCTATGTTACTGGGTGTCAGTGTGTGTTTGTTTGTGTTACTGGGTGTCAGTGTGTGTCTGTGTTACTTGTTGTAAGTGTATGTCTTTGTTTCTTGGTGTCAGTGTATGTCTTTGTTACTTGGTGTCAGTGTTTGTCTTTGTTACTTGGTGTAAGTGTGTGTCTGTGTTACTGGGTATCAGTGTATGTCTTTGTGACTTGGTGTCAGGGTATGTCTTTGTTACTTGGTGTAAGTCTGTGTCTGTGTTACTGGGTATCAGTGTGTGTCTTTGTTTGTTGGTGTAATTGTGTGTCTGTGTTACTTGGTATCAGTGTATGTCTTTGTTGCTGGTGTAAGTGTGTGTCTGTGTTACTGGGTAACAGTGTATGTGTTTGTTACTTGGTGTCAGTGTATGTCTGTGTTAATTGGTGTCAGTGTGTGTCATTGTTACTTGGTGTCAGTGTATGTCTTTGTTACTTGGTGTCAGTGTATGTCTGTGTTACTTGGTATAATTGTATGTCTCTGTTACTGGGTATCAGTGTATGTCTTTGTTACTTGGTGTCAGTGTATGTCTTTGTTACTTGGTGTCAGTGTTTCTCTTTGTTACTTGGTGGAAGTGTGTGTCTGTGTTACTGGGTATCAGTGTATGTCTTTGTGACTTGGTGTCAGTCTATGTCTTTGTTACTGGGTGTCAGTGTATGTCTTTGTTACTTGGTGACAGTGTGTGTCTGTGTTAGTCTTTTTTACTTGGTGTCAGTGTGAGTCTGTGTATGTCTTTGTTTCTGTGTGTCTGTGTTTCTCTATGTTACTGGGTGTCAGTGTGTGTTTGTTTGTGTTACTGGGTGTCAGTGTGTGTCTGTGTTACTTGGTGTAAGTGTATGTCTTTGTTTCTTGGTGTCAGTGTATGTCTTTGTTACTTGGTGTCAGTGTTTGTCTTTGTTACTTGGTGTAAGTGTGTGTCTGTGTTACTGGGTATCAGTGTATGTCTTTGTGACTTAGTGTCAGTGTATGTCTTTGTTACTGGGTGTCAGTGTATGTCTTTGTTGCTTGGTTTTTAATCTGTGTCTGTGTTACTGGGTATCAGTGTGTGTCTTTGTTTGTTGGTGACAGTGTATGTCTTTGTTACTTGGTGTCAGTGTATGTCTCTGTTACTGGGTATCAGTGCATGTCTTTGTTACATGGTGTCAGTGTATGTCTGTGTTACTTGGTGTAAGTGTGTGTCTTTGTTACTTGGTGTCAGTGTATGTCTGTGTTCCTGGGTATCAATGCATGTCTTTGTTACATGGTGTAAGTCTGTGTCTGTGTTACTGGGTATCAATGTGTGTCTTTGTTTGTTGGTGTAATTGTGTGTCTGTGTTACTTGGTATCAGTGTATGTCTTTGTTGCTTGGTGTAAGTGTGTGTCTGTGTTACTGGGTAACAGTGTATGTCTTTGTTACTTGGTGTCAGTGTATGTCTGTGTTAATTGGTGTCAGTGTATGTCTCTGTTACTGGGTATCAGTGCATGTCTTTGTTACATGGTGTCAGTGTATGTCTGTGTTACTTGGTATAAGTGTGTGTCTTTGTTACTTGGTGTCAGTGTATGTCTGTGTTCCTTGGTATCAATGCATGTCTTTGTTACATGGTGTAAGTCTGTGTCTGTGTTACTGGGTATCAATGTGTGTCTTTGTTTGTTGGTGTAATTGTGTGTCAGTGTTACTTGGTATCAGTGTATGTCTTTGTTGCTTGGTGTAAGTGTGTGTCTGTCTTACTGGGTAACAGTGTATGTCTTTGTTACTTGGTGTCAGTGTATGTCTGTGTTACTTCGTGGAAGTGTGTGTCTTTGTTACTTGGTGTCAGTGTATGTCTCTGTTACTGGGTATCAGTGCATGTCTTTGTTACATGGTGTCAGTGTATGTCTGTGCTACTTGGTGTAAGTGTGTGTCTGTGTTACTGGGTATCAGTGTATGTCTTTGTGACTTGGTGTCAGTGTATGTCTTTGTTACTTGGTGTAAGTCTGTGTCTGTGTTACTGGGTATCAGTGTATGTCTTTGTTTGTTGGTGTCAGTGTATGGCTTTGTTACTGGGTTTCAGTGCATGTCTTTGTTACATGGTGTCAGTGTATGTCTGTTTTACTTGGTGTAAGTGTGTATCTTTGTTACTTGGTGTCAGTGTATGTCTGTGTTACTGGGTATCACTGTATGTCTTTGTGACATGGTGTCAGTGTATGTCTGTGTTACTTGGTGTAAGTGTATGTCTTTGTTACTGGGTGTCAGTGTCTGTCTTCGTTACTTGGTGTCAGTGTTTGTCTTTGTTACTGGGTGTCAGTGTCTGTCTTTGTGACTTGGTGTCAGTGTATGTTTTTGTTACTTGGTGTCAGTGTATGTCTTTGTTACTTGGTGTAAGTGTGTGTCTGTTTTACTGTGTATCAGTGCATGTCTTTGTTACATGGTGTCAGTTTATGTCTGTGTTACTTGGGGTAATTGTATGCCTTTGTTACTTGGTGTCAATGTATGTCTGTGTTACTTGGTGTAAGTGTATGACTTTGTTACTTGGTGTCAGTGTATGTCTTTGTTACTTGGTGTAAGTTTGTGTCTGTGTTACTTGGTGTAAGTGTGTGTCTGTGTTACTTGGTATCAGTGTATGTCTTTGTTACTTGGTGTAAGTATGTGTCTGTGTTACTGGGTAACAGTGTATGTCTTTGTTACTTCGTGTCAGTGTATGTCAGTGTTACTTGGTGTAAGTGTGTGTCTTTGTTACTTGGTGTAATTGTATGTCTTTGTTACTTGGTGTCAGTGTATGTCTTTGTTACTTGGTGTAAGTGTTTGTTTTTGTTACTTGTTGTAATTGTGTGTCTGTGTTACTTGGTATCAGTGTATGTCTTTGTTACTTGGTGGAAGTGTGTGTCTGTGTTACTGGGTAACAGTGTATGTCTTTGTTACTTGGTGTCAGTGTATGTCTGTGTTACTTGGTGTAAGTGTATGTCTTTGTTACTTGGTGTCAGTGTTTCTCTTTGTTACTTGGTGGAAGTGTGTGTCTGTGTTACTGGGTATCAGTGTATGTCTTTGTGACTTGGTGTCAGTCTATGTCTTTGTTACTGGGTGTCAGTGTATGTCTTTGTTACTTGGTGACAGTGTGTGTCTGTATTAGTCTTTGTTACTTGGTGTCAGTGTGAGTCTGTGTATGTCTTTGTTACTGTGTGTCTGTGTTTCTCTATGTTACTGGGTGTCAGTGTGTGTTTGTTTGTGTTACTGGGTGTCAGTGTGTGTCTGTGTTACTTGGTGTAAGTGTATGTCTTTGTTTCTTGGTGTCAGTGTATGTCTTTGTTACTTGGTGTCAGTGTTTGTCTTTGTTACTTGGTGTAAGTGTGTGTCTGTGTTACTGGGTATCATTGTATGTCTTTGTTTGTTGGTGACAGTGCATGTCTTTGTTACATGGTGTCAGTGTATGTCTGTGTTACTTGGTGTAAGTGTGTGTCTTTGTTACTTGGTGTCAGTGTATGTCTGTGTTACTGGTTATCAGTGTATGTCTTTGTTACTTGGTGTCAGTGTTTGTCTTTGTTACTTGGTGTAAGTGTGTGTCTGTGTTACTGGGTGTCAGTGTATGTCTTTGTTACTTGGTGTCAGTGTATGTCTGTGTTACATGGTGTCAGTGTGTGTCTTTGTTACTGGGTGTCAGTGTATGTCTTTGTTACTTGGTGTAAGTGTGTGTCTCTTTTACTGTGTATCAGTGTATGTCTTTTTACTTGGTGTCAGTATATGTCTGTGTTACTTCGTGTAAGTGTGTGTCTTTGTTACTTGGTGTAAGTGTATGTCTTTGTTACTTGGTGTCAGTGTGTGTCTGCGTTACTTGGTGTAAGTGTATTTCTTTGTTACTTGGTGTCAGTGTTTGTCTTTGTTACTTGGTGGAAGTGTGTGTCTTTGTTACTGGGTATCAGTGTAAGTCTTTGTTACTTGGTGTCAGACTATGTCTTTGTTACTGGGTGTCAGTGTATGTCTTTGTTACTTGGTGACAGTGTGTGTCTGTGTTAGTCTTTGTTACTTGGTGTCAGTGTGAGTCTGTGTATGTCTTTGTTACTGTGTGTCTGTGTTTCTCTATGTTACTGGGTGTCAGCGTGTGTTTGTTTGTGTTACTGGGTGTCAGTGTGTGTCTGTGTAACTTGGTGTAAGTGTATGTCTTTGTTTCTTGGTGTCAGTGTATGTCTTTGTTACTTGGTGTCAGTGTTTGTCTTTGTTACTTTGTGTAAGTGTGTGTCTGTGTTACTGGGTATAAGTGTATATCTTTGTGACTTGGTGTCAGTGTATGTCTTTGTTACTTGGTGTAAGTCTGTGTCTGTGTTACTGGGTATCAGTGTATGTCTTTGTTTGTTGGTGTCAGTGTATGGCTGTGTTACTGGGTTTCAGTGCATGTCTTTGTTACATGGTGTCAGTGTATGTCTGTTTTACTTTGTGTAAGTGTGTGTCTTTGTTACTTGGTGTCAGTGTATGTCTGTGTTACTGGGTATCACTGTATGTCTTTGTTACATGGTGTCAGTGTATGTCTGTGTTACTTGGTGTAAGTGTATGTCTTTGTTACTGGGTGTCAGTGTCTGTCTTCGTTACTTGGTGTCAGTGTTTGTCTTTGTTACTGGGTGTCAGTGTCTGTCTTTGTGACTTGGTGTCAGTGTATGTTTTTGTTACTTGGTGTCAGTGTATGTCTTTGTTACTTGGTGTAAGTGTGTGTCTGTTTTACTGTGTATCAGTGCATGTCTTTGTTACATGGTGTCAGTTTATGTCTGTGTTACTTGGTGTAAGTGTGTGTCTTTGTTACTTGGTGTAAATGTATGTCTTTGTTACTTCGTGTCAATGTATGTCTGTGTTACTTGGTGTAAGTGTATGACTTTGTTACTTGGTGTCAGTGTATGTCTTTGTTACTTGGTGTAAGTTTGTGTCTGTGTTACTTGATGTAAGTGTGTGTCTGTGTTACTTGGTATCAGTGTATGTCTTTGTTACTTGGTGTAAGTATGTGTCTGTGTTACTGGGTAACAGTGTATGTCTTTGTTACTTCGTGTCAGTGTATGTCTGTGTTACTTGGTGTAAGTGTTTGTTTTTGTTACTTGTTGTAATTGTGTGTCTGTGTTACTTGGTATCAGTGTATGTCTTTGTTACTTGGTGGAAGTGTGTGTCTGTGTTACTGGGTAACAGTGTATGTCTTTGTTACTTGGTGTCAGTGTATGTCTGTGTTACTAGGTGTAAGTGTATGTCTTTGTTACTTGGTGTCAGTGTTTCTCTTTGTTACTTGGTGGAAGTGTGTGTCTGTGTTACTGGGTATCAGTGTATGTCTTTGTGACTTGGTGTCAGTCTATGTCTTTGTTACTGGGTGTCAGTGTATGTCTTTGTTACTTGGTGACAGTGTGTGTCTGTATTAGTCTTTGTTACTTGGTGTCAGTGTGAGTCTGTGTATGTCTTTGTTACTGTGTGTCTGTGTTTCTCTATGTTACTGGGTGTCAGTGTGTGTTTGTTTGTGTTACTGGGTGTCAGTGTGTGTCTGTGTTACTTGGTGTAAGTGTATGTCTTTGTTTCTTGGTGTCAGTGTATGTCTTTGTTACTTGGTGTCAGTGTTTGTCTTTGTTACTTGGTGTAAGTGTGTGTCTGTGTTACTGGGGATCAGTGTATGTCTTTGTTTGTTGGTGACAGTGCATGTCTTTGTTACATGGTGTCAGTGTATGTCTGTGTTACTTGGTGTAAGTGTGTGTCTTTGTTACTTGGTGTCAGTGTATGTCTGTGTTACTGGTTATCAGTGTATGTCTTTGTTACTTGGTGTCAGTGTTTGTCTTTGTTACTTGGTCTAAGTGTGTGTCTGTGTTACTGGGTGTCAGTGTATGTCTTTGTTACTTGGTGTCAGTGTATGTCTGTGTTACATGGTGTCAGTGTGTGCCTTTGTTACTGGGTGTCAGTGTATGTCTTTGTTACTTGGTGTAAGTGTGTGTCTCTTTTACTGTGTATCAGTGTATGTCTTTTTACTTGGTGTCAGTATATGTCTGTGTTACTTCGTGTAAGTGTGTGTCTTTGTTACTTGGTGTAAGTGTATGTCTTTGTTACTTGGTGTCAGTGTGTGTCTGCGTTACTTGGTGTAAGTGTATTTCTTTGTTACTTGGTGTCAGTGTTTGTCTTTGTTACTTGGTGGAAGTGTGTGTCTTTGTTACTGGGTATCAGTGTAAGTCTTTGTTACTTGGTGTCAGACTATGTCTTTGTTACTGGGTGTCAGTGTATGTCTTTGTTACTTGGTGACAGTGTGTGTCTGTGTTAGTCTTTGTTACTTGGTGTCAGTGTGAGTCTGTGTATGTCTTTGTTACTGTGTGTCTGTGTTTCTCTATGTTACTGGGTGTCAGCGTGTGTTTGTTTGTGTTACTGGGTGTCAGTGTGTGTCTGTGTAACTTGGTGTAAGTGTATGTCTTTGTTTCTTGGTGTCAGTGTATGTCTTTGTTACTTGGTGTCAGTGTTTGTCTTTGTTACTTTGTGTAAGTGTGTGTCTGTGTTACTGGGTATAAGTGTATATCTTTGTGACTTGGTGTCAGTGTATGTCTTTGTTACTTGGTGTAAGTCTGTGTCTGTGTTACTGGGTATCAGTGTATGTCTTTGTTTGTTGGTGTCAGTGTATGGCTGTGTTACTGGGTTTCAGTGCATGTCTTTGTTACATGGTGTCAGTGTATGTCTGTTTTACTTTGTGTAAGTGTGTGTCTTTGTTACTTGGTGTCAGTGTATGTCTGTGTTACTGGGTATCACTGTATGTCTTTGTTACATGGTGTCAGTGTATGTCTGTGTTACTTGGTGTAAGTGTATGTCTTTGTTACTGGGTGTCAGTGTCTGTCTTCGTTACTTGGTGTCAGTGTTTGTCTTTGTTACTGGGTGTCAGTGTCTGTCTTTGTGACTTGGTGTCAGTGTATGTTTTTGTTACTTGGTGTCAGTGTATGTCTTTGTTACTTGGTGTAAGTGTGTGTCTGTTTTACTGTGTATCAGTGCATGTCTTTGTTACATGGTGTCATTTTATGTCTGTGTTACTTGGTGTAAGTGTGTGTCTTTGTTACTTGGTGTAAATGTATGTCTTTGTTACTTGGTGTCAATGTATGTCTGTGTTACTTGGTGTAAGTGTATGACTTTGTTACTTGGTGTCAGTGTATGTCTTTGTTACTTGGTGTAAGTTTGTGTCTGTGTTACTTGATGTAAGTGTGTGTCTGTGTTACTTGGTATCAGTGTATGTCTTTGTTACTTCGTGTCAGTGTATGTCTGTGTTACTTGGTGTAAGTGTGTGTCTTTGTTACTTGGTGTAATTGTTTGTCTTTGTTACTTGGTGTCAGTGTATGTCTTTGTTACTTGGTGTAAGCGTTTGTTTCTGTTACTTGTTGTAATTGTGTGTCTGCGTTACTTGGTATCAGTGTATGTCTTTGTTACTTTGTGTAAGAGTGTGTCTGTGTTACTGGGTAACAGTGTATGTCTTTGTTACTTGGTGTCAGTGTATGTCTGTGTTACTTGGTGTAAGTGTATGTCTTTGTTACTTGGTGTCAGTGTTTCTATTTGTTACTTGGTGGAAGTGTGTGTCTGTGTTACTGGGTATCAGTGTATGTCTTTGTGACTTGGTGTCAGTCTATGTCTTTGTTATTGGGTGTCAGTGTATGTCTTTGTTACTTGGTGTCAGTGTGTGTCTGCGTTACTTGGTGTAAGTGTATTTCTTTGTTACTTGGTGTCAGTGTTTGTCTTTGTTACTTGGTGGAAGTGTGTGTCTTTGTTACTGGGTATCAGTGTATGTCTTTGTGACTTGGTGTCAGACTATGTCTTTGTTACTGGGTGTCAGTGTATGTCTTTGTTACTTGGTGACAGTGTGTGTCTGTGTTAGTCTTTGTTACTTGGTGTCAGTGTGAGTCTGTGTATGTCTTTGTTACTGTGTGTCTGTGTTTCTCTATGTTACTGGGTGTCAGTGTGTGTTTGTTTGTGTTACTGGGTGTCAGTGTGTGTCTGTGTTACTTGGTGTAAGTGTATGTCTTTGTTTCTTGGTGTCAGTGTATGTCTTTGTCTCTTGGTGTCAGTGTTTGTCTTTGTTACTTTGTGTAAGTGTGTGTCTGTGTTACTGGGTATCAGTGTATGTCTTTGTGACTTGGTGTCAGTGTATGTCTTTGTTACTTGGTGTAAGTCTGTGTCTGTGTTACTGTGTATCAGTGCATGTCTTTGTTACATGGTGTCAGTTTATGTCTGTGTTACTTGGTGTAAGTGTGTGTCTTTGTTACTTGGTGTAATTGTATGTCTTTGTTACTTGGTGTCAATGTATGTCTGTGTTACTTGGTGTAAGTGTATGACTTTGTTACTTGGTGTCAGTGTATGTCTTTGTTACTAGGTGTAGGTTTGTGTCTGTGTTACTTGGTGTAAGTATGTGTCTGTGTTACTGGGTAACAGTGTATGTCTTTGTTACTTCGTGTCAGTGTATGTCTGTGTTACTTGGTGTAAGTGTGTGTCTTTGTTACTTGGTGTAATTGTATGTCTTTGTTACTTGGTGTCAGTGTATGTCTTTGTTACTTGGTGTAAGTGTTTGTTTTTGTTACTTGTTGTAATTGTGTGTCTGTGTTACTCGGTATCAGTGTATGACTTTGTTACTTGGTGGAAGTGTGTGTCTGTGATACTGGGTAACAGTGTATGTCTTTGTTACTTGGTGTCAGTGTATGTCTGTGTTACTTGGTGTAAGTGTATGTCTTTGTTACTTGGTGTCAGTGTTTCTCTTTGTTACTTGGTGGAAGTGTGTGTCTGTGTTACTGGGTATCAGTGTATGTCTTTGTGACTTGGTGTCAGTCTATGTCTTTGTTACTGGGTGTCAGTGTATGTCTTTGTTACTTGGTGACAATGTGTGTCTGTGTTAGTCTTTGTTACTTGGTGTCAGTGTGAGTCTGTGTATGTCTTTGTTACTGTGTGTCTGTGTTTCTCTATGTTACTGGGTGTCAGTGTGTGTTTGTTTGTGTTACTGGGTGTCAGTGTGTGTCTGTGTTACTTGGTGTAAGTGTATGTCTTTGTTTCTTGGTGTCAGTGTATGTCTTTGTTACTTGGTGTCAGTGTTTGTCTTTGTTACTTGGTGTAAGTGTGTGTCTGTGTTACTGGGTATCAGTGTATGTCTTTGTTTGTTGGTGACAGTGTATGTCTTTGTTACTTGGTGTCAGTGTATGTCTCTGTTACTGGGTATCAGTGCATGTCTTTGTTACATGGTGTCAGTGTATGTCTGTGTTACTTGGTGTAAGTGTGTGTCTTTGTTACTTGGTGTCAGTGTATGTCTGTGTTACTGGGTATCACTGCATGCCTTTGTAACATGGTGTCAGTGTATGTCTGTGTTACTTGGTGTAAGTGTGTGTCTTTGTTACTTGGTGTCAGTGTATGTCTGTGTTACTGGGTATCACTGCATGCCTTTGTAACATGGTGTCAGTGTATGTATGTGTTACTTGGTATAAGTGTGTGTCTGTGTTACTGAGTAACAGTGTATGTCTGTGTTAATTGGTGTAAGTGTGTGTCTTTGTTACTTGGTGTAATTGTATGTCTTTGTTACTTGGTGTCAGTATATGTCTGTGTTACTTGGTGTAAGTGTATGTCTTTGTTACTTGGTGTCAGTGTATGTCTTGGTTACTTGGTGTAATTATGTGTCTGTGCTACTGGTTATCAGTGTATGTCTTTGTTACTTGTTGTCAGTGTATGTCTTTGTGACTTGGTGTCAGTGTATGTCTTTGTTACTGGGTGTCAGTGTATGTCTTTGTGACTTGGTGTCAGTGTATGTCTTTGTTACTGTGTGTCAGTTTATGTCTTTGTTACTTGGTATCAGTGTGTGTCTTTGTTACTTGGTGTAAGTGTGTGTCTGTGTTACTGGTTATCAGTGTATGTCTTTGTTACTTGGTGTCAGTGTTTGTCTTTGTTACTTGGTGTAAGTGTGTGTCTGTGTTACTGGGTGTCAGTGTATGTCTTTGTTACTTGGTGTCAGTCTATGTCTGTGTTACATGGTGTCAGTGTGTGTCTTTGTTACTGGGTGTCAGTGTATGTCTTTGTTACTTGGTGTAAGTGTGTGTCTCTGTTACTGTGTATCAGTGTATGTCTTTTTACTTGGTGTCAGTATATGTCTGTGTTACTTCGTGTAAGTGTGTGTCTTTGTTACTTGGTGTAAGTGTGTGTCTGCGTTACTTGGTGTAAGTGTATTTCTTTGTTACTTGGTGTCAGTGTTTGTCTTTGTTACTTGGTGGAAGTGTGTGTCTGTGTTACTGGGTATCAGTGTATGTCTTTGTGACTTGGTGTCAGTGTGTGTCTGTGTTAGTCTTTGTTACTTGGTGTCAGTGTGAGTCTGTGTATGTCTTTGTTACTGTGTGTCTGTGTTTGTCTATGTTACTGGGTGTCAGTGTGTGTTTGTTTGTGTTACTGGGTGTCAGTGTGTGTCTGTGTTACTTGGTTTAATTGTATGTCTTTGTTTCTTGGTGTCAGTGTATGTCTTTGTTACTTGGTGTCAGTGTTTGTCTTTGTTACTTGGTGTAAGTCTGTGTCTGTGTTACTGGGTATCAGTGTATGTCTTTGTTTGTTGGTGTCATTCTATGTCTGTGTTACTGGGTTTCAGTGCATGTCTTTGTTACATGGCGTCAGTGTATGTCTGTTTTACTTGGTGTAAGTGTGTGTCTTTGTTACTTGGTGTCAGTGTATGTCTGTGTTACTGGGTATCACTGTATGTCTTTGTTACATGGTATCAGTGGATGTCTGTGTTACTTGGTGTAAGTGTATGTCTTTGTTACTGGGTGTCAGTGTCTGTCTTCGTTACTTGGTGTCAGTGTTTGTCTTTGTTACTGGGTTTCAGTGTCTGTCTTTGTGACTTGGTGTCAGTGTATGTCTTTGTTCCTTGGTGTAAGTGTGCGTCTGTTTTACTGTGTATCAGTGCATGTCTTTGTTACATGGTGTCAGTGTATGTCTGTGTTACTTGGTGTAAGTGTGTGTCTTTGTTACTTGGTGTTATTGTATGTCTTTGTTACTTGGTGTCAGTGTATGTCTGTGTTACTTGGTGTAAGTGTATGACTTTGTTACTTGGTGTCAGTGTATGTCTTTGTTACTTGGTGTAGGTTTGTGCCTGTGTTACTTGGTGTAAGTGTGTGTCTGTGTTACTTGGTATCAGTGTATGTCTTTGTTACTTGGTGTAAGTATGTGTCTGTGTTACTGGGTAACATTGTATGTATTTGTTACTTCGTGTCAGTGTATGTCTGTGTTATTTGGTGTAAGTGTGTGTCTTTGTTACCTGGTGTAATTGTATGTCTTTGTTACTTGGTGTCAGTGCATGTCTGTGTTACTTGGTGTAATTGTATGTCTTTGTTACTTGGTGTCAGTGCATGTCTGTGTTACTTGGTGTAATTGTATGTCTTTGTTACTTGGTGTCAGTGTATGTCTTTGTGACTTGGTGTCAGTGTATGTCTTTTTTACTGGGTAACAGTGTATGTCTTTGTTACTTGGTGTCAGTGTATGTCTTTGTTGCTTGGTGTAATTGTATGTCTTTGTTACTTGGTGTAAGTGTGTGTCTGTGTTACTGGGTAACAGTGTATGTCTTTGTTACTTGGTGTCTGTGTATGTCTTTGTTGCTTGGTGTCAGTGTATGTCTGTGTACTTTGGTGTAAGTGTGTGTCTTTGTTACTTGGTGTAATTGTATGTCTTTGTTACTTGGTGTCAGTGCATGTCTGTGTAACTTGGTGTAATTATATGTCTTTGTTACTTGGTGTCAGTGTATGTCTTTGTGACTTGGTGTCAGTGCATGTCTTTTTTACTGGGTGTCAGTGTGTATCTTTGTGACTTCGTGTCAGTGTATGTCTTTGCTACTGTGTGTCAGTTTATGTCTTCGTTACTTGGTGTCAGTGTATGTCTTTGTTACTTGGTGTCAGTGTATGTCTGTGTTACTTGGTGCAAGTGTGTGTCTTTTTTACTTGGTGTAAGTGTGTGTCTGTGTTACTGGGTATCAGTGTATGTCTTTGTTACTTGGTGTCAGTGTCTGTCTTTGTTACTTGGTGTAAGTGTGTGTCTGTGTTACTGGGTGTCAGTGTATGTCTTTGTTACTTGGTGTCAGTGTATGTCTGTGTTACATGGTGTCAGTGTGTGTCTTTGTTACTGTGTGTCAGTGTATGTCTTTGTTACTTGGTGTAAGTGTGTGTCTGTGTTACTTGGTGTCAGTGTATGTCTTTGTTACTTGGTGTAAGTGTATGTCTTTGTTACTTGGTGTCAGTGCATGTCTTTGTTACTTGGTGTAAGTGTATGTCTCTGTTACTTGGTGTCATTGTCTGTCTTTGTTACTTGGTGTAAGTTTGTGTCTGTTACTGGGTAACAGTGTATGTCTTTGTTACTTGGTGTCAGTGTATGTCTGTGTTACTTGGTGTAGGTGTGTGTCTTTGTTACTTGGTGTAATTGTATGTCTTTGTTACTTGGTGTCAGTGTGTGTCTGTGTTACTTGTTGTAATTGTGTTTTTGTGTTACTTGGTATCAGTGTATGTCTTTGTTACTTGGTGTAAGTGTGTGTTTGTGTTACTTGTTGTAATTGTGTTTTTGTGTTACTTGGTATCAGTGTATGTCTTTGTTACTTGGTGTAAGTGTGTGTCTGTGTTACTGGGTAACAGTGTATGTCTTTGTTACTTGCTGTCAGTGTATGTCTGTGTTAATTGGTGTATTTGTGTGTCTTTGTTACTTGGTATAATTGTATAACTTTGTTACTTGGTGTCAGTGTATGCCTGTGTTACTTGGTGTAATTGGATGTCTTTGTTACTTGGTGTCAGTGTATGTCTTTGTTACTTGGTGGAAGTGTGTGTCTGTGCTATTGGGTATCAGTGTATGTCTTTGTTACTTGGTGTCAATGTATGTCTGTGTTACTTGGTGTAAGTGTGTGTCTGTGTTACTGGGTATCACTGTATGTCTTTGTTACTTGGTGTGAGTGTTTGTCTGTGTTACTGGGTATCAGTGTATGTCTTTGTTACTTGGTGTCAGTGTATGTCAAAATACTTGGTGTAAGTGTATGTCTTTGTTACTTGGTGTAATTGTCTGTCTTTGTTACTTGGTGTCAGTGTATGTCTTTGTTACTTGGTGTAGGTGTGTGTCTTTGTTACTGGGCATCAGTGAATGTCTTTGTGACTTGGTGTCAGTGTATGTCTTTGTTACTCTGTCTCAGTGTTTCTCTGTGTTCCTGGGTGTCAGTGTTTGTCTGTGTTACTGGATGTCAGTGTGTGTCTGTGACACTAGGTGTCAGTATTTAGTTTGGTTTAGAGATACAGCACTTAAACAGGCCCTTCGGCCCACCGAGTCTGTGCCGACCATCAACAACCCATTTATACTAATCCTACACTAATCCCGTAATCCTATCACATCCCCACCTGTCACGATATATTTCCCTACCACCTACTAGGGTCAATTTATGATGGCCAATTCACCAATCAACCTGCAAGTCTTTGGTATGTGGGAGGAAACCGGAGCACCCCGAGGAAACTCACGCAGACACAGGGAGAACTTGCAAACTCCGCACAGGCAGTACCCAGAATCGAACCCGGGTCCCTGGAGCTGTGAGGCTGCGGTGCTAAACACTTTCCCAATGTACCCCCCGACCCCCCCCCCCCCCAAGTGTGTGTCTGTTATATTGGGTATCAGTGTATGTCTTTGTTACTTGGTGTGAGTGTGTGTCTGTGTTACTGGGTATCAGAGTATGTCTTTGTTACTTGGTGTCAGTGTATGTCTTTGTTACTTGGTGTAAGTGTATGTCTTTGTTACTTGGTGACAGTGTATGTCTTTGTGACTTGGTGTAAGTGTGTGTCTGTGTTACTGGGTATCAGTGTATGTCTTTGTGACTTGGCATCAATGTATGTCAGTGTTACTTGGTGTAAGTGTGTGTCTGTGTTGCAGGGTATCACTGTATGTCTTTGTTAATTGGTGTGAGTGTTTGTCTGTGTTACTGGGTATCAGTGTATGTCTTTGTTACTTTGTGTCAGTGCATGTCAAAATACTTGGTGTAAGTCTATGTCTTTGTTACTTGGTGTAAGTGTGTGTCTGTGTTGCTGGGTATCAGTGTCTGTCTTTGTTGGTTGGTGTAAGTGTGTGTCTGTGTTACTGGGTATTAGTGTAGGTCTTTGTTACTTGGTGTCAGTGTATGTCTGTGTTACTTGGTGCAAGTGTGTGTCTGTGTTACTGGGTGTAAGTGTATGTCTTTGTGACTTGGTGTCAGTGTATGTCAAAATACTTGGTGTAAGTGTATGTCTTTGTTACTTGGTGTAATTGTCTGTCTTTGTTACTTGGTGTCAGTGTATGTCTGTGTTACTTGGTGTAAGTGTGTGTCTTTGTTACTGGGCATCAGTGTATGTCTTTGTGACTTGGTGTCAGTGTATGTCTTTTTTACTGGGTGTCAGTGTGTGTCTGTGTTACTGGATGTTAGTGTGTGTTTGTTTGTGTTACTGGGTGTCAGTGTGTGTCTGTGACACTAGGTGTCAGTATTTAGTTTAGTTTAGAGAGACAGCACTTAAACAGGCCCTTCGGCCCACCTAGTCTGTGCCGACCATCAACCACCCATTTATGCTAATCCTACACTAATTCCGTATTCCGATCACATCCCCACCTGTCCCTATATATTTTCCTGCCACCGACTAGGGACAATTTATGATGGCCAATTAACCTATCAACCTGCAAGTCTTTGGCATGTCGGAGGAAACCGGAGCACCCGGAGGAAACTCACGCAGACACAGGGAGAACATGCAAAATCCGCACAGGCAGTCCCAGGATCGAACACGGGTCCCTGGAGCTGTGAGGCTGCGGTGCTAAACACTGCGCCAATGTACCCCAACCCCCCCCCCCGCCCACCAGTGTGTGCCTGTTATATTGGGTATCAGTGTATGTCTTTGTTACTTGGTGTCTGTGTATGTCTGTGTTACTTGGTGCAAGTGTGTGTCTCTGTTACTGGGTATCAGTGTATGTCTTTGTTACTTGGTGTGAGTGTGTGTCTGTGTTACTGGGTATCAGAGTATGTCTTTGTTACTTGGTGTCTTTGTATGTCTTTGTTACTTGGTGTAAGTGTATGTCTTTGTTACTTGGTGACAGTGTATGTCTTTGTTACTTGGTGTAAGTGTGTGTCTGTGTTAATGGGTGTCAGTGTGTGTCTGTGTTACTGGGTGTAAGTGTATGTCTTTGTTACTTGGTGTCCGTGTGAGTCTGTGTTACTTGGTGTAAGTGTGTGTCTTTGTTACTTGGTGTCCGTGTGTGCCTGTGTTACTGGGTGTCAGTGTATGTCTTTATATTGGGCCTCAGTGTATGTCTTTGTTAATTGGTGTAAGTGTGTGTCTGTGTTACTGGGTATCAGTGTCTGTCTTTGTTACTTGGTGTAAGTGTGTGTCTGTGTTACTGGGTATCAGTGTATGTCTTTGTGACTTGGTGTCAATGTATGTCTGTGTTACTTGGTGTAAGTGTGTGTCTGTGTTACTGGGTGTCAGTGTATGTCTTTGTGACTTGGTGTCAGTGTATGACTTTGTTACTGGGTGTCAGTGTGTGTCTTTGTGACTTGGTGTCAGTGTATGTCTTTGTTGCTCGGTGTAAGTGTATGTCTGTGTTACTTGGTATCAGTGTATGTCTTTTTTACTTGGTGTATGTGTGTGTCTGTGTTACTGGGTATCAGTGTATGTCTTTGTGACTTGGTATCAATGTTTGTCTGTGTTACTGGGTGTCAGTGTGTGTATGTGTTACAGGGTATCACTGTATGTCTTTGTTACATGGTGTGAGTGTTTGTCTGTGTTACTGGGTATCAGTGTATGTCTTTGTTACTTGGTGTCAGTGTATGTTAAAATACTTGGTGTAAGTGTATGTCTTTGTTACTTGGTGTCAGTGTATGTCTGTGTTACTTGGTGTAAGTGTATGTCTTTGTTACTGGGTGTCAGTGTATGTCTTTGTGACTTGGTATCAATGTACGTCTGTGTTACTTGGTGTAAGTGTGTGTCTGTGTTACTGGGTATCACTGTATGTCCTTGTTACTTGGTGTGAGTGTTTGTCTGTGTTACTGGGTATCAGTGTATGTCTTTGTTACTTCTTGTCAGTGTATGTCTTTGTTACTTGGTATCAGTGTATGTCTTTGTTGCTTGGTGTATGTGTATGCCTTTGTTACTTGTTGTCAGTGTATGTCTTTGTTACTTGGTGTCATTGTGTGTCTGTGTTACTGGGTATCAGTGTATGTCTTTGTGACTTTGTGTCAGTGTATGTCTTTGTTACTTGGTATCAGTGTATGTCTTTGTTACTTGGTGTATGTATATGCCTTTGTTACTTGTTGTCAGTGTATGTCTTTGTGACTTGGTGTCATTGTGTGTCTGTGTTACTGGGTATCAGTGTATGTCTTTGTGACTTGGTATCAATGTATTTGTTTGTGACCTGGTGTCAGTGTATGTCTGTGTTACTTGGTGTAAGTGTGTGTCTGTGTTACTGTGTATCAGTGTTTTTCTGTGTTACTGGTTGTCAGTGTGTGTATGTTTGTGTGACTGGGTGTCAGTGTGTGTCTGAGACACTAGGTGTCAGTATTTAGTTTAGTTTAGAGATACAGCACTTAAACAGGCCCTTCGGCCCACAGAGTCTGTGCCGACCATCAACCACCCATTTATGCTAATCCTACACTAATTCCGTATTCCGATCACATCCCCACCTGTCCCTATATATTTCCCTACCACCAACTAGGAGCAATTTATGATGGCCAATTAACCTATCAACCTGCAAGTCTTTGGCATGTGGGAGGAAACCGTAGCACCCGGAGGAAACTCACGCAGACACAGGGAGAACTTGCAAACTCCGCACAGGCAGTACCCAGAATCGAACCCGGGTCCCTGGAGCTGTGAGGCTGCGGTGCTAAACACTGCGCCAAAGTACCCCCCCTCCCCCCCACCACCAGTGTGTGCCTGTTATAATGGGTATCAGTGTATGTCTTTGTTACTTGGTGTCAGTGTATGTCTGTGTTACTTGGTGCAAGTGTGTGTCTCTGTTACTGGGTATCAGAGGATGTCTTTGTTGCTTGGTGTCAATGTATGTCTTTGTTACTTGATGTAAGTGTATGTCTTTGTTACTTGGTGACAGTGTATGTCTTTGTTACTTGGTGTAAGTGTGTGACTGTGTTAATGGGTGTCAGTGTGTGTCTGTGTTACTTGGTGTAAGTGTGTGTCTTTGTTACTTGGTGTCCGTGGGTGTCTGTGTTACTGGGTGTCTGTGTATGTCTTTGTTACTGGGTGTCAGTGTATTCTTTGTTACTTGGTGTAAGTGTGTGTCTGTGTTAATGAGTATCAGTGTCTGTCTTTGTTGCTTGGTGTCAGTGTGTGTCTGTGTTACTGAATATCAGTTAATGTCTTTGTTACTTGGTGTCAGTGTATGTCTGTCTTACTTGGTGTAAGTGTGTGTCTGTGTTACTGGGTATCAGTGTATGTCTTTGTGACTTGGTGTCAGTGTATGTCTTTGTTACTCTGTGTCAGTGTGTGTCTTTGTGACTTGGTGTCAGTGTATGTCTTTGTTACTTGGTGTAAGTGTGTGTCTGTGTTACTGGGTATCAGTGCATGTCTTTGTTACTTGGTGTCAGTGTATGTCAAAATACTTGGTGTGAGTGTATGTCTTTGTTACTTGGTGTAATTGTCTGTCTTTGTTACTGGGTGTCAGTGTATGTCTGTGTTACTTGGTGTAAGTGTGTGTCTTTGTTAATTGGTGTAAGTGTATGTCTTTGTTACTTGGTGTCAGTGTATGTCTGTGTTACTTGGTGTAAGTGTGTGCCTGTGTTACTGGGTATCAGTGTATGTCTTTGTTACTTGGTGTCAGTGTATGTCTGTGTTACTTGGTGTAAGTGTGTGTCTTTGTTACTTGGTGTAAGTGTATGTCTTTGTTACTTGGTGTCAGTGTATGTCTGTGTTACTTGGTGTAAGTGTGTGCCTGTGTTACTGGGTATCAGTGTATGTCTGTGTTACTTGGTGTAAGTGTGTGTCTGTGTTACTGGGTGTCAGTGAGAGTCTGTGTTACTGGATGTCAGTGTGTGTTTGTTTGTGTTATTGGGTGTCAGTATGTGTCTGTGACACTAGGTGTCAGTATTTAGTTTAGTTTAGAGATACAGCACTTAAACAGGCCCTTCGACCCACCGAGTCTGTGCCGACCATCAACAACCCATTTATACTAATCCTACACTAATCCCGTAATCATATCACATCCCCACCTGTCACGATATATTTCCCTACCACCTACTAGGGTCAATTTATGATGGCCAATTAACCTATCAACCTGCAAGTCTTTGGCATGTGGGAGGAAACCGGAGCACCCGGAGGAAACTCACGCAGACACAGGGTGAACTTGCAAACTCCGCACAGGCAGTACCCAGAATCGAACCCGGGTCCCTGGAGCTGTGAGGCTGCGGTGCTAAACACTGCGCCAATGTACCCCCCGCCCCCCCCCCCCCACCAGTGTGTGCCTGTTATATTGGGTATCAGTGTATGTCTTTGTTACTTGGTGTCAGTGTATGTCTTTGTTACATGGTGTGAGTGTGTGTCTGTGTTACTGGGTATCAGAGTATGTCGTTGTTACTTGGTGTCAGTGTATGTCTTTGTTACTTGGTGTAAGTGTATGTCTTTGTTACCTGGTGACAGTGTATGTCTTTGTGACTTGGTGTAAGTGTGTGTCTGTGTTACTGGGTATCAGTGTATGTCTTTGTGACTTGGCATCAATGTATGTCTGTGTTACTTGGTGTAATTCTGTGTCTGTGTTGCAGGGTATCACTGTATGTCTTTGTTAATTGGTGTGAGTGTTTGTCTGTGTTACTGGGTATCAGTGTATGTCTTTGTTACTTGGTGTCAGTGCATGTCAAAATACCTGTTGTAAGTGCATGTCTTTGTTACTTGTTGTAAGTGTATGTCTGTGTTACTGGGTATTAGTGTATGACTTTGTTACTTGGTGTCAGTGTATGTCTGTGTTACTTGGTGTAAGTGTGTGTCTGTGTTACTGGGTGTCAGTGTATGTCTTTGTGACTTGGTGTCAGTGTATGTCTTTGTTACTGGGTGTCAGTGTGTGTCTTTGTGACTTGGTGTCAGTGTATGTCTTTGTTACTTGGTGTAAGTGTGTGTCTGTGTTACTGGGTATCAGTGTATGTCTTTGTGACTTGGTATCAATGTATGTCTGTGTTACTTGGTGTAAGTGTGTGTCTGTATTACTGGGTATCACTGTCTGTCTTTGTTACTTGGTGTGAGTGTTTGTCTCTGTTACTGGGTATCAGTGTGTGTCTTTGTTACTTTGTGTCAGTGTATGTCAAAATACTTGGTGTAAGTGTATGTCTTTGTTACTTGGTGTAATTGTCTGTCTTTGTTACTTGGTGTCAGTGTATGTCTTTGTTACTTGGTGTAAGTGTGTGTCTGTGTTACTTGGTGTCATTGTGTGTCTGTGTTACTGGGTATCAGTGTATGTCTTTGTGACTTGGTATCAATGTATGTCTTTGTGACTTGGTGTCAGTGTATGTCTTTGTTACTGGGTGTCAGTGTGTGTCTGTGTTACTTGGTGTCAGTGTATGTCTTTGTTACTGTGTTTCAGTGGTTCTCTGTGTTACTGGTTGTCAGTGTGTGTTTGTTTGTAGTGACTGGGTGTCAGTGCTTGTCTGTGACACTAGGTGTCAGTATTTAGTTTAGTTTAGAGATACAGCACTTAAACAGGCCCTTCGGCCCACCTGGTCTGTGCCGACCATCAACCACCCATTTATGCTAATCCTACACTAATTCCGTATTCCGATCACATCCCCACCTGTCCCTATATATTTCCCGACCACCGACTAGGGGCAATTTATGATGGCCAATTAACCTATCAACCTGCAAGTCTTTGGCATGTGGGAGGAAACCGGAGCACCCGGAGGAAACTCACGTAGACACAGGGAGAACTTGCAAACTCCGCACAGGCAGTACCCAGAATCGAACCCGGGTCCCTGGAGCTGTGAGGCTGCGGTGCTAAACACTGCGCCAATGTACCCCACGCCCCCCCCCCCACCAGTGTGTGCCTGTTATATTGGGTACCAGTGTATGTCTTTGTTACTTGGTGTCAGTGTATGTCTTTGTTACTTGGTGTGAGTGTATGTCTTTGTTACTTGGTGACAGTGTATGTCTTTGTGACTTGGTGTTAGTGTGTGTCTGTGTTACTGGGTATCAGTGTACGTCTTTGTTACTTGGTGTCAGTGTATGCCTTTGTTACTTGGTGTAAGTGTATGTCTTTGCTACTTGGTGACAGTGTATGTCTTTGTGACTTGGTGTCAGTGCATGTCAAAATACTTGGTGTAAGTGTTTGTCTTTGTTACTTGGTGTAAGTGAGTGTCTGTGATACTGGGTATCAGTGTCTGTCTTTGTTACTTGGTGTAAGTGTGTGTCTGTGTTACTGGGTATTAGTGTATGTCTTTGTTACTTGGTGTCAGTGTATGTCTGTGTTACTTGGTGTAAGTGTGTGTCTGTGTTACTGGGTGTCAGTGTATGTCTTTGTGACTTGGTGTCAGTGTATGTCTTTGTTACTGGGTGTCAGTGTGTGTCTTTGTGATTTGGTGTCAGTGTATGTCTTTGTTACTTGGTGTAAGTGTGTGTCTGTGTTACTGCGTATCAGTGTATGTCTTTGTGACTTGGTATCAATGTATGTCTCTGTTACTTGGTGTAAGTGTGTGTCTGTGTTACTGGGTATCACTGGATGTCTTTGTTACTTGGTGTGGGTGTTTGTCTGTGTTCATGGGTATCAGTGTATGTCTTTGTTACTTTGTGTCAGTGTATGTCAAAATACTTGATGTACGTGTATGTCTTTGTTACTTGGTGTAATTGTCTGTCTTTGTTACTTGGTGTCAGTGTATGTCTTTGTTACTTGGTGTCAGTGTGTGTCTGTCTTACTTGGTGTAAGTGTGTGTCTGTGTTACTGGGTATCAGTGTCTGTCTTTGTGACTTGGTGTCAGTTTATGTCTTTGTTACTGGGTGTCAGTGCGTGTCTTTGTGACTTGGTGTCAGTGTATGTCTTTGTTACTTGGTGTAAGTGTGTGTCTGTGTTACTGGGTATCAGTGTATGTCTTTGTTACTTGGTGTCAGTGTATGTCAAAATATTTGGTGTAAGTGTATGTCTTTGTTACTTGGTGTAATTGTCTGTCTTTGTTACTGGGTGTCAGTGTATGTCTGTGTTACTTGGTGTAAGTGTGTGTCTTTGTTACTTGGTGTACGTGTATGTCTTTGTTACCTGGTGTCAGTGTATGTCTGTGTTACTTGGTGTAAGGTGTGCCTGTGTTACTGGGTATCAGTGTATGTCTTTGTTACTTGGTGTCAGTGTATGTCTGTGTTACTTGGTGTAAGTGTGTGTCTGTGTTACTGGGTGTCAGTGACAGTCTGTGTTACTTGGTGTAAGTGTGTGTCTTTGTAAGTTGGTGTCCTTGTGTGTCTGTGTTACTGGGTGTCAGTGTATGTCTTTGTTACTGGGTCTCAGTGTATGTCTTTGTTAATTGGTGTAAGTGTGTGTTTGTGTTACTGGGTATCAGTGTCTGTCTTTGTTACTTGGTGTAAGTGTTTGTCTGTGTTACTGGGTATCAGTGTATGTCTTTGTTACTTGGTGTCAGTGTATGTCTGTGTTACTTGGTGGAAGTGTGTGTCTGTGTTACTGGGTGTCAGTGTGAGTCTGTGTTACTTGGTGTAAGTGTGTGTCTTTGTTACTTGGTGTCCGGTTGTGTCTGTGTTACTGGGTGTCAGTGTATGTCTTTGTTACTGGGTCTCAGTGTATGTCTTTGTTAATTGGTGTAAGTGTGTGTCTGTCTTACTGGATATCAGTGTCTGTCTTTGTTACTTGGTGTAAGTGTGTGTCTGTGTTACTGGCTATCTGTGTATGTCTTTGTTACTTGGTGTCATTGTATGTCTGTGTTACTTGGTGTAAGTGTGTGTCTGTGTGACTAGGTAACAGTGTATGTCTTTGTGCCTTGATGACAGTGTGTGTCTTTGTGACTTGGTGTCAGTGTATGTCTTTGTTACTTGGTGTAAGTGTATGTCTGTGTTACTGGGTATCAGTGTATGTCTTTGTTACTTGGTGTCAGTATGTTTGTTTGTGTTACTGGGTGTCAGTGTGTGCCTGTGTTACTTGGTGTAAGTGTTTGTCTTTGTTACTTGGTGTCCGTGTGTGTCTGTGTTACTGGGTGTCAATGTATGTCTTTGTTACTGGGTGTCAGTGTATGTCTTTGTTACTTTGTGTAAGTGTGTGTCTGTGTTACTGGGTATCAGTGTCTGTCTTTGTTACTTGGTGTAAGTGTGTGTCTGTATTACTGGGTATCAGTGTTTGTCTTTGTTACTTGGTGTCAGTGTGTGTCTGTGTTACTGGGTATCAGTGCATGTCTTTGTGACTTGGTATCAGTGTATGTCTTTGTGACTTGGTGTCAGTGTATGTCTTTGTTACAGGGTGTCATTGTGTGTCTGTGTTACTTGGTGACAGTGTATGTCTTTGTTACTTGGTGTGAGTGTGTGTCTTTGTTACTTGGTGACAGTGTATGTCTTTGTTACTTGGTGTCAGTGTATGCCTTTGTTACTTGGTGTAACTGTATGTCTTTGTTACTTGGTGACAGTGTATGTCTTTGTGACTTGGTGTAAGTGTGTGTCTGTGTTACTGGGTATCAGTGTATGTCTTTGTTAATTGTTGTGATTGTTTGTCTGTGTTACTGGGAATCAGTGTATGTCTTTGTTACTTGGTGTCAGTGCATGTCAAAATACTTGGTGTAAGTGCGTGTCTGTGTTACTGGGTATCAGTGTCTGTCTTTGTTACTTGGTGTAAGTGTGTGTCTGTGTTACTGGGTATTAGTGTATGTCTTTGTTACTTGGTGTCAGTGTATGTCTGTGTTACTTGGTGTAAGTGTGTGTCTGTGTTACTGGGTGTCAGTGTATGTCTTTGTGACTTGGTGTCAGTGTATGTCTTTGTTACTGGGTGTCAGTGTGTGTCTTTGTGACTTGGTGTCAGTGTATGTCTTTGTTACTTGGTGTAAGTGTGTGTCTGTGTTACTGCGTATCAGTGTATGTCTTTGTGACTTGGTATCAATGTATGTCTGTGTTAATTGGTGTAAGTGTGTGTCTGTCTTACTGGGTATCACTGGATGTCTTTGTTACTTGGTGTGAGTGTTTGTCTGTGTTCCTGGGTATCAGTGTATGTCTTTGTTACTTTGTGTCAGTGTATGTCAAAATACTTGGTGTACGTGTATTTCTTTGTTACTCGGTGTAATTGTCTGACTTTGTTACTTGGTGTCAGTGTATGTCTTTGTTACTTGGTGTCAGTGTGTGTCTGTCTTACTTGGTGTAAGTGTGTGTCTGTGTTATTGGGTATCAGTGTATGTCTTTGTGACTTGGTGACAGTTTATGTCTTTGTTACTGGGTGTCAGTGTGTGTCTTTGTGACTTGGTGTCAGTGTATGTCTTTGTTACTTGGTGTAAGTGTGTGTCTGTGTTACTGGGTATCAGTGTATGTCTTTGTTACTTGGTGTCAGTGTATGTCAAAATATTTGGTGTAAGTGTGTGTCTTTGTTACTTGGTGTAAGTGTATGTCTTTGTTACCTGTTGTCAGTGTATGTCTGTGTTACTTGGTGTAAGTGTGTGCCTGTGTTACTGGGTATCAGTGTATGTCTTTGTTACTTGGTGTCAGTGTATGTCTGTGTTACTTGGTGTAAGTGTGTGTCTGTGTTACTGGGTGTCAGTGAGAGTCTGTGTTACTTGGTGTAAGTGTGTGTCTTTGTTACTTGGTGTCCTCGTGTGTCTGTGTCACTGGGTGTCAGTGTATGTCTTTGTTACTGGGTCTCAGTGTATGTCTTTGTTAATTGGTGTAAGTGTGTGTTTGTGTTACTGGGTATCAGTGTCTGTCTTTGTTACTTGGTGTAAGTGTTTGTCTGTGTTACTGGGTATCAGTGTATGTCTTTGTTACTTGGTGTCAGTGTATGTCTGTGTTACTTGGTGGAAGTGTGTGTCTGTGTTACTGGGTGTCAGTGTGAGTCTGTGTTACTTGGTGTAAGTGTGTGTCTTTGTTACTTGGTGTCCGGGTGTGTCTGTGTTACTGGGTGTCAGTGTATGTCTTTGTTACTGGTTCTCAGTGTATGTCTTTGTTAATTGGTGTAAGTGTGTGTCTGTGTTACTGGGTATCAGTGTCTGTCTTTGTTACTTGGTGTAAGTGTGTGTCTGTGTTACTGGCTATCTGTGTATGTCTTTGTTACTTGGTGTCAGTGTATGTCTGTGTAACTTGGTGTAAGTGTGTGTCTGTGTTACTGGGTAACAGTGTATGTCTTTGTGACTTGGTGTCAGTGTGTGTCTTTGTGACTTGGTGTCAGTGTATGTCTTTGTTACTTGGTGTAAGTGTATGTCTGTGTTACTGAGTATCAGTGTATGTCTTTGTTACTTGGTGTCAGTATGTTTGTTTGTGTAACTGGGTGTCAGTGTGTGTCTGTGTTACTTGGTGTAAGTGTGTGTCTTTGTTAATTGGTGTCCGTGTGTGTCTGTGTTACTGGGTGTCAATGTATGTCTTTGTTACTGGGTGTCAGTGTATGTCTTTGTTACTTGGTGTAAGTGTGTGTCTGTGTTACTGGGTATCAGTGTCTGTCTTTGTTACTTGGTGTAAGTGTGTGTCTGTATGACTGGGTATCAGTGTTTGTCTTTGTTACTTGGTGTCAGTGTGTGTCTGTGTTACTGGGTATCAGTGTATGTCTTTGTGACTTGGTATAAGTGTATGTCTTTGTGACTTGGTGTCAGTGTATGTCTTTGTTACTGGGTGTCATTGTGTGTCTGTGTTACTTGGTGTAAGTGTGTGTCTTTGTTAATTGGTGTCCGTGTGTGTCTGTGTTACTGGGTGTCAATGTATGTCTTTGTTACGTGGTGTCAGTGTATGTCTGTGTTACTTGGTGTAAGTGTGTGTCTGTGTTACGGGGTATCAGTGTATGTCTTTGTTTCTTGGTGTCAGTGTATGTCTGTGTTACTTGGTGCTAGTGTGTGTCTGTGTTACAGGGTATCAGTGTATGTCTTTGTGACTTCGTGTCACTGTATGTCTTTGTTACTGGGTGTCAGTGTGTGTCTTTGTGACGTCGTGTCAGTGTATGTCTTTGTTACTTGGTGTAAGTGTGTGTCTGTGTTACTGGGTATCAGTGCATGTCTTTGTTACTTGGTGTCAGTGTATGTCACAAAACTTGGTGTAAGTGTATGTCTTGTTACTTGGTGTAATTGTCTGTCTCTGTTACTTGGTGTCAGTGTATGTCTGTGTTACTTGGTGTAAGTGTCTGTCTTTGTTACTTGGTGTAAGTGTATGCCTTTGTTACTTGGTGTCAGTGTCTGTCTTTGTTACTTGGTGTCAGTGTATGTCTGTGTTACTTGGTGCATGTGTAAGCCTTTGTTACTTGGGGTCAGTGTATGTCTTTGTTACTTGGTGTAAGTGTGTGTCATTGTTACTGGGTATCAGTGGATGTCTGTCTTACGTGGTGTCAGTGTGTGTCTGTGTTACTGGGTATCAGTGTATGTCTTTGTGACTTGGTGTCAGTGTGTGTCTTTGTGACTTGGTGTCAGACTATGCCTTTGTTACTGGGTGTCAGTGTATGTCTTTGTGACTTGGTGAAATTGTATGTCTGTCTTACTTGGTGAAAGTGTGTGTCTGTGTTACTGGGTATCAGTGTATGTCTTTGTTGCTTGGTGTCAGTGTATGTCAAAATACCTGGTGTCAGTGTATGTCTTTTTTACTTGGTGTAAGTGTGTGTCTTTGTTACTTGGTGTAAGTGTGTGTCTTTGTTACTTGGTGTCAGTGTATGTCTTTGTTACTTGGTGTCAGTGTATGTCTGTGTTACTTGGTGTAAGTGTATGCCTTTGTTACTTGGTGTCAGTGTATGTCTTTGCTACTTCGTGCAATTGTGTGTCTGTGTTACTGGGTATCAGTGTATGTATTTGCGACTTGGTGTCAGTGTATGTCTTTGTTACTTGGTGTAAGTGTATGTCTTTGTTACTTGGTGTCAGTGCATGTCTGTGTTACTTGGTGTAAGTGTGTGCCTGTGTTACTGGGTATCAGTGTATGTCTTTGTTACTTGGTGTCAGTGTATGTCTGTGTTACTTGGTGTAAGCGTGTGTCTGTGTTACTGGGTGTCAGTGTGAGTCTGTGTTACTTGCTGTAAGTGTGTGTCTTTGTTACTTGGTGTCAGTGTATGTCTGTGATACTGGGTGTCAGTGTATGTCTTTGTTAAGGGTCTTTGTGTATGTCGTTGTTAATTGGTGTCAGTGTATGTCTTTGTTACTTGGTGTCAGTGTATGTCTGTGTTACTGGGTGTCAGTGTATGTCTTTGTTACTGGGTCTCAGTGTATGTATTTGTTAATTGGTGTAAGTGTGTGTCTGTGTTAGTGGGTGTCAGTGTATGTCTTTGTTAATTGGTGGAAGTGTGTGTCTGTGTTACTGGGTATCAGTGTATGTCTGTGTTACTTGGTGTAAGTGTGTGTCTGTGTTACCGGGTGTCAGTGTATGTCTGTCTTACTTGGTGTAAGTGTGTGTCTGTTCTACTGGGTATCAGTGTATGTCTTTGTGACTTGGTGTCAGTGTATGTCTTTGTTACTGGGTGTCAGTTCGTGTCTTTGTGACTTGGTGTCAGAGTATGCCTTTGTTACTGGGTGTCAGTGATTGTCTTTGTGACTTGGTGTAATTGTATGTCTGTCTTACTTGGTGAAAGTGTGTGTCTGTGTTACTGGGTATCAGTGTATGCCTTTGTTGCTTGGTGTCAGTGTATGTCAAAATACCTGGTGTCAGTGTATGTCTTTTTTACTTGGTGTAAGTGTGTGTCTTTGTTACTTGGTGTAAGTGTGTGTCTTTGTTACTTGGTGTCAGTGTATGTCTTTGTTACTTGGTGTCAGTGTATGTCTGTGTTACTTGGTGTAAGTGTATGCCTTTGTTACTTGGTGTCAGTGTATGTCTTTGTTACTTCGTGTCATTGTGTGTCTGTGTTACTGGGTATCAGTGTATGTGTTTGCGACTTGGTGTCAGTGTATGTCTTTGTTACTTGGTGTAAGTTATTGTCTTTGTTACTTGGTGTCAGTGCATGTCTGTGTTACTTGGTGTAAGTGTGTGCCTGTGTTACTGGGTATCAGTGCATGTCTTTGTTACTTGGTGTCAGTGTATGTCTGTGTTACTTGGTGTAAGCGTGTGTCTGTGTTACTGGGTGTCAGTGTGAGACTGTGTTACTTGGTGTAAGTGTGTGTCTTTGCTACTTGGTGTCAGTGTATGTCTGTGTTACTGGATGTCAGTGTATGTCTTTGTTAATGGTCTTTGTGTATGTCGTTGTTAATTGGTGTCAGTGTATGTCTTTGTTACTTGGTGTCAGTGTATGTCTGTGTTACTGGGTGTCAGTGTATGTCTTTGTTACTGGGTCTCAGTGTATGTATTTGTTAATTGTTGTAAGTGTGTGTCTGTGTTACTGGGTGTCAGTGTATGTCTTTGTTAATTGGTGGAAGTGTGTGTCTGTGTTACAGGGTATCAGTGTATGTCTTTGTTACTGGGTCTCAGTGTATGTCTTCGTTAATTGGTGTAAGTGTTTGTCTGTGTTACTGGGTATCAGTGAATGTCTTTGTTACTTGGTGTCAGTGTATGTCTTTGTTACTTGGTGCAAGTGTATGTCTTTGTTACTTTGTGTCAGTGTATGTCTTTGTTACTTGGTGTAAGTGTGTGTCTGTGTTACTGGGTGTCAGTGTGTGTCTGTGTTACTTGGTGTAATTGTTTGTCTTTGTTACTTGGTGTCCGTGTGTGTCTGTGTTACTGTGTGTCAGTGTATGTCTTTGTAACTGGGTTTCAGTGTATGTCTTTGTTACTTGGTGTAAGTGTGTGTCTGTGTTACTGGGTATCAGTGTCTGTCTTTGTTACTTGGTGTAAGTGTGTGTCTGTATGACTGGGTATCAGTGTTTGTCTTTGTTACTTGGTGTCAGTGTGTGTCTGTGTTACTGGGTATCAGTGTATGTCTTTGTGACTTGGTATAAGTGTATGTCTTTGTGACTTGGTGTCAGTGTATGTCTTTGTTACTGGGTGTCATTGTGTGTCTGTGTTACTTGGTGTAAGTGTGTGTCTTTGTTAATTGGTGTCCGTGTGTGTCTGTGTTACTGGGTGTCAATGTATGTCTTTGTTACGTGGTGTCAGTGTATGTCTGTGTTACTTGGTGTAAGTGTGTGTCTGTGTTACGGGGTATCAGTGTATGTCTTTGTTACTGGGTGTCAGTGTATGTCTGTGTTACTTGGTGCTAGTGTGTGTCTGTGTTACAGGGTATCAGTGTATGTCTTTGTGACTTCGTGTCACTGTATGTCTTTGTTACTGGGTGTCAGTGTGTGTCTTTGTGACGTCGTGTCAGTGTATGTCTTTGTTACTTGGTGTAAGTGTGTGTCTGTGTTACTGGGTATCAGTGCATGTCTTTGTTACTTGGTGTCAGTGTATGTCACAAAACTTGGTGTAAGTGTATGTCTTGTTACTTGGTGTAATTGTCTGTCTCTGTTACTTGGTGTCAGTGTATGTCTGTGTTACTTGGTGTAAGTGTCTGTCTTTGTTACTTGGTGTAAGTGTATGCCTTTGTTACTTGGTGTCAGTGTCTGTCTTTGTTACTTGGTGTCAGTGTATGTCTGTGTTACTTGGTGCATGTGTAAGCCTTTGTTACTTGGGGTCAGTGTATGTCTTTGTTACTTGGTGTAAGTGTGTGTCATTGTTACTGGGTATCAGTGGATGTCTGTCTTACGTGGTGTCAGTGTGTGTCTGTGTTACTGGGTATCAGTGTATGTCTTTGTGACTTGGTGTCAGTGTGTGTCTTTGTGACTTGGTGTCAGACTATGCCTTTGTTACTGGGTGTCAGTGTATGTCTTTGTGACTTGGTGAAATTGTATGTCTGTCTTACTTGGTGAAAGTGTGTGTCTGTGTTACTGGGTATCAGTGTATGTCTTTGTTGCTTGGTGTCAGTGTATGTCAAAATACCTGGTGTCAGTGTATGTCTTTTTTACTTGGTGTAAGTGTGTGTCTTTGTTACTTGGTGTAAGTGTGTGTCTTTGTTACTTGGTGTCAGTGTATGTCTTTGTTACTTGGTGTCAGTGTATGTCTGTGTTACTTGGTGTAAGTGTATGCCTTTGTTACTTGGTGTCAGTGTATGTCTTTGCTACTTCGTGCAATTGTGTGTCTGTGTTACTGGGTATCAGTGTATGTATTTGCGACTTGGTGTCAGTGTATGTCTTTGTTACTTGGTGTAAGTGTATGTCTTTGTTACTTGGTGTCAGTGCATGTCTGTGTTACTTGGTGTAAGTGTGTGCCTGTGTTACTGGGTATCAGTGTATGTCTTTGTTACTTGGTGTCAGTGTATGTCTGTGTTACTTGGTGTAAGCGTGTGTCTGTGTTACTGGGTGTCAGTGTGAGTCTGTGTTACTTGCTGTAAGTGTGTGTCTTTGTTACTTGGTGTCAGTGTATGTCTGTGATACTGGGTGTCAGTGTATGTCTTTGTTAAGGGTCTTTGTGTATGTCGTTGTTAATTGGTGTCAGTGTATGTCTTTGTTACTTGGTGTCAGTGTATGTCTGTGTTACTGGGTGTCAGTGTATGTCTTTGTTACTGGGTCTCAGTGTATGTATTTGTTAATTGGTGTAAGTGTGTGTCTGTGTTAGTGGGTGTCAGTGTATGTCTTTGTTAATTGGTGGAAGTGTGTGTCTGTGTTACTGGGTATCAGTGTATGTCTGTGTTACTTGGTGTAAGTGTGTGTCTGTGTTACCGGGTGTCAGTGTATGTCTGTCTTACTTGGTGTAAGTGTGTGTCTGTGCTACTGGGTATCAGTGTATGTCTTTGTGACTTGGTGTCAGTGTATGTCTTTGTTACTGGGTGTCAGTTCGTGTCTTTGTGACTTGGTGTCAGAGTATGCCTTTGTTACTGGGTGTCAGTGATTGTCTTTGTGACTTGGTGTAATTGTATGTCTGTCTTACTTGGTGAAAGTGTGTGTCTGTGTTACTGGGTATCAGTGTATGCCTTTGTTGCTTGGTGTCAGTGTATGTCAAAATACCTGGTGTCAGTGTATGTCTTTTTTACTTGGTGTAAGTGTGTGTCTTTGTTACTTGGTGTAAGTGTGTGTCTTTGTTACTTGGTGTCAGTGTATGTCTTTGTTACTTGGTGTCAGTGTATGTCTGTGTTACTTGGTGTAAGTGTATGCCTTTGTTACTTGGTGTCAGTGTATGTCTTTGTTACTTCGTGTCATTGTGTGTCTGTGTTACTGGGTATCAGTGTATGTGTTTGCGACTTGGTGTCAGTGTATGTCTTTGTTACTTGGTGTAAGTTATTGTCTTTGTTACTTGGTGTCAGTGCATGTCTGTGTTACTTGGTGTAAGTGTGTGCCTGTGTTACTGGGTATCAGTGCATGTCTTTGTTACTTGGTGTCAGTGTATGTCTGTGTTACTTGGTGTAAGCGTGTGTCTGTGTTACTGGGTGTCAGTGTGAGACTGTGTTACTTGGTGTAAGTGTGTGTCTTTGCTACTTGGTGTCAGTGTATGTCTGTGTTACTGGATGTCAGTGTATGTCTTTGTTAAGGGTCTTTGTGTATGTCGTTGTTAATTGGTGTCAGTGTATGTCTTTGTTACTTGGTGTCAGTGTATGTCTGTGTTACTGGGTGTCAGTGTATGTCTTTGTTACTGGGTCTCAGTGTATGTATTTGTTAATTGTTGTAAGTGTGTGTCTGTGTTACTGGGTGTCAGTGTATGTCTTTGTTAATTGGTGGAAGTGTGTGTCTGTGTTACTGGGTCTCAGTGTATGTCTTCGTTAATTGGTGTAAGTGTTTGTCTGTGTTACTGGGTATCAGTGAATGTCTTTGTTACTTGGTGTCAGTGTATGTCTTTGTTCCTTGGTGCAAGTGTATGTCTTTGTTACTTTGTGTCAGTGTATCTCTTTGTTACTTGGTGTAAGTGTGTGTCTGTGTTACTGGGTGTCAGTGTGTGTCTGTGTTACTTGGTTGTAATTGTTTGTCTTTGTTACTTGGTGTCCGTGTGTGTCTGTGTTACTGTGTGTCAGTGTATGTCTTTGTAACTGGGTTTCAGTGTATTCTTTGTTACTTGGTGTAGGTGTGTGTGGGTGTTACTGAGTATCAGTGTCTGTCTTTGTTACTTGGTGTAAGTGTGTGTCTGTGTTACTGGGTGTCAGTGTATGTCTTTGTTACTTGGTGTCAGTGTATGTCTGTCTTACTTGGTGTACGTGTGTGTCTGTGTAACTGGGGATCAGTGTATGTCTTTGTGACTTGGTGTCAGTGTATTTCTTTGTTACTTGGTGTCAGTGTGTGTCTTTGTGACTTGGTGTCAGTGTATGTCTTTGTTACTTGGTGCAAGTGTGTGTCTGTGTTACTGGTTATCAGTGTATGTCTTTGTTACTTGGTGTCAGTGTATGTCAAAATACTTGGTGTAAGTGTATGTCTTTGTTACTTGGTGTAAGTGTATGTCTTTGTTACTTGGTTTCAGTGTTTGTCTTTGTAACTTGGTGTCAGTGTATGTCTGTGTTACTTGGTCTAAGTGTGTGCCTGTGTTACTGGGTATCAGTGTGTGTCTTTGTTACTTGGTGTCAGTGTATGTCTATGTTACTTAGTGTAAGTGTGTGTCTTTATTACTGGGTGTCAGTGTGAGTCTGTGTTACTTGGTGTAAGTGTGTGTCTGTGTTACTGGGTATCAGTGCCTGTCTTTGTTACTTGGTGTAAGTGTGTGTCTGTGTTACTGGGTATCAGTGGATGTCTTTGTTACTTGTTGTCAGTGTGTGTCTGTGTTACTTGGTGTATTTGTGTGTCTGTGTTACTGGGTATCAATGTATGTCTTTGTTACTTGTTGTCAGTGTATGACTGTGTTACTTGGTGTAAGTGTGTGTCTGTGTTACTGGGTGTCAGTGTGAGTCTGTGTTACTTGGTGCAAGTGTGTGTCTTTGTTACTTGGTGTCCGTGTGTGTCTGTGTTACTGGGTTTCAGTGTATGTCTTTGTTACTGGGTCTCAGTGTATGTCAAAATACTTGGCGTAAGTGTATGTCTTTGTTACTTTGTGTAAGTGTATGCCTCTGTTACTTGGTGTCAGTGTGTGTCTGTGTTACTGGGTATCATTGTATGTCCTTGTGACTTGGTATCAATGTATCTCATTGTGACTTGGTGTCAGTGTATGTCTTTGTTACTGGGTGTCAGTGTCTGTCTTTGTTACTTGGTGTAAGTGTGTGTCTGTGTTACTGGGCATCTGTGTCTGTCTTTGTTACTTGGTTTAAGTGTGTGTCTGTGTTACTGGGTATCAGTGTATGTCTTTGTTACTTGGTGTCAGTTTATGTCTGTGTTACTTGGTGTATTTGTGTGTCAGTGTTACTGGGTGTCAGTGTCTGTCTGTATTACTGGGTATCAGTGTATGTCTTTGTTACTTGGTGTCAGTGTATGTCAAAATACTTGGTGTAAGTGTATATCTTTGTTACTTGGTGTAATTGTCTGTCTCTGTTACTTGGTGTCAGTGTATGTATGTGTGACTTGGTGTAAGTGTGTGTCTTTGTTACTTTGTGTAATTGTATGTCTTTGTTACTTGGTGTCAGTGGATGTCTTTGTTAGTTGGTGTCTGTGTGTGTCTGTGTTACTGGGCATCAGTGTATGTCTTTGTGACTTGGTATCAGTGTATCTCTTTGTGGACTTGGTGTCAGTGCATGTCTTTTTTACTGGGTGTCAGTGTGTGTCTGTGTTACTGGTGTCCGTGTGTGTCTGTGTTACTGGGTGTCAGTGTATGTCTTTGTTACTGGGTGTCAGTGTATGTCTTTGTTACTTGGTGTAAGTGTGTGTCTGTGTTACTGTGTATCAGTGTCGGTCTTTGTTACTTTGTGTAAGTGTGTGTCTGTGTTACTGGGTATCATTGTATGTCTTTGTGACTTGGTGTCAGTATATGTCTTTGTTACTGGGTGTCAGTGTGTGTCTTTGTGACTTGGTGACAGTGTATGTCTTTGTTACTTGGTGTAAGTGAGTGTCTGTGTTACTGGGTACCAGTGTATGTCTTTGTTACTTGGTGTCAGTGTATGTCAAAATACTTGGTGTAAGTGTATGTCTTTGTTACTTGGTGTAATTGTCTGTCTTTGTTACTTGGTGTAAGTGTATGTCTTTGTTACTTGGTGTCAGTGTATGTCTTTGTTACTTGGTGTCAGTGTATGTCTGTGTTACTTAGTGTATGTGTGAGTCTGTGTTACTGGGTGTCAGTGTGTGTCTGTGTTACTTGGTGTAAGTGTATGTCTTTGTTAGTGGGTGTCAGTGGATGTCTTTCTTACTTGGTGTAAGTGTGTGTCTGTGTTACTGGGTGTCAGTGTATGCCTTAGTTACTTGGTGTAAGTGTGTGTCTGTGCTACTGGGTGTCAGTGTATGTCTTTGTTACTGTGTATCAGTGTTTCTCTGTGTTGCTGGGTGTCAGTGTGTGTTTGTTTGTGTTACTGGGTGTCAGTGTGTGTCTGTGACACTAGGTGTCAGTATTTAGTTTAGTTCAGAGATGCAGCACTAAAACAGGCCCTTCGGCCCACCGTGTCTGTGCCGACCATCAACAACCCATTTATACTAATCCTACACTAATCCCGTATTCCTATGACATCCCCACCGGTCCATATATTTTTCCCTGCCACCTACATATACTAGGGTCAATTTATAATGGCCCATTAACCTATCAACCTGCAAGTCTTTGGCATGTGGGAGGAAACCGGAGCACCCGGAGGAAACCCACGCAGTCACAGGGAGAACTTGCAATCTCCGCCAAGGCAGAACCCAGATTCGAACCCGGGTCCCTGGAGCTGTGAGGCTGCGGTGCTACCCACTGCGCCAATGTGCCCCCCCCACCCCGCCCCAGTGTGTGCCTGTGTTACTGGGTATCAGTGCATGTCTTTGTTACTTGGTGTCAGTGTATGTCTGTGTTACTTGGTGTAAGCGTGTGTCTGTGTTACTGGGTGTCAGTGTGAGTCTGTGTTACTTGGTGTAAGTGTGTGTCTTTGTTACTTGGTGTCAGTGTATGTCTGTGTTACTGGGTGTCAGTGTATGTCTTTGTTAAGGGTCTTTGTGTATGTCGTTGTTAATTGGTGTCAGTGTATGTCTGTGTTACTGGGTGTCAGTGTATGTCTTTGTTACTGGGTCTCAGTGTATGTATTTGTTAATTGTTGTAAGTGTGTGTCTGTGTTACTGGGTGTCAGTGTATGTCTTTGTTACTTGGTGTAAGTGTGTGTCTGTGTTACTGTGTATCAGTGTCTGTCTTTGTTACTTTGTGTAAGTGTGTGTCTGTGTTACTTGGTATCATTGTATGTCTTTGTGACTTGGTGTCAGTATATGTCTTTGTTACTGGGTGTCAGTGTGTGTCTTTGTGACTTGGTGACAGTGTATGTCTTTGTTACTTGGTGTAAGTGAGTGTCTGTGTTACTGGGTACCAGTGTATGTCTTTGTTACTTGGTGTCAGTGTATGTCAAAATACTTGGTGTAAGTGTATGTCTTTGTTACTTGGTGTAATTGTCTGTCTTTGTTACTTGGTGTAAGTGTATGTCTTTGTTACTTGGTGTCAGTGTATGTCTTTGTTACTTGGTGTCAGTGTATGTCTGTGTTACTTGGTGTATGTGTGACTCTGTGTTACTGGGTGTCAGTGTGTGTCTGTGTTACTTGGTGTAAGTGTATGTCTTTCTTAGTGGGTGTCAGTGGATGTCTTTCTTACTTGGTGTAAGTGTGTGTCTGTGTTACTGGGTGTCAGTGTATGCCTTAGTTACTTGGTGTAAGTGTGTGTCTGTGCTACTGGGTGTCAGTGGATGTCTTTGTTACTGTGTATCAGTGTTTCTCTGTGTTGCTGGGTGTCAGTGTGTGTTTGTTTGTGTTACTGGGTGTCAGTGTGTGTCTGTGACACTAGGTGTCAGTATTTAGTTTAGTTCAGAGATGCAGCACTAAAACAGGCCCTTCGGCCCACCGTGTCTGTGCCGACCATCAACAACCCATTTATACTAATCCTACACTAATCCCGTATTCCTATGACATCCCCACCGGTCCCTATATTTTTCCCTGCCACCTACCTATAATAGGGTCAATTTATAATGGCCCATTAACCTATCAACCTGCAAGTCTTTGGCATGTGGGAGGAAACCGGAGCACCCGGAGGAAACCCACGCAGTCACAGGGAGAACTTGCAATCTCCGCCAAGGCAGAACCCAGATTCGAACCCGGGTCCCTGGAGCTGTGAGGCTGCGGTGCTACCCACTGCCCCAATGTGCCACCCCCCCCCCCCCCCGCCCCAGTGTGTGCATTTGTTACTGGGTATCAGTGCATGTCTTTGTTACTTGGTGTCAGTGTATGTCTGTGTTACTTGGTGTAAGCGTGTGTCTGTGTTACTGGGTGTCAGTGTGAGTCTGTGTTACTTGGTGTAAGTGTGTGTCTTTGTTACTTGGTGTCAGTGTATGTCTGTGTTACTGGGTGTCAGTGTATGTCTTTGTTAAGGGTCTTTGTGTATGTCGTTGTTAATTGGTGTCAATGTATGTCTTTGTTACTTGGTGTCAGTGTATGTCTGTGTTACTGGGTGTCAGTGTATGTCTTTGTTACTGGGTCTCAGTGTATGTATTTGTTAATTGTTGTAAGTGTGTGTCTGTGTTACTGGGTGTCAGTGTATGTCTTTGTTAATTGGTGGAAGTGTGTGTCTGTGTTACTGGGTATCAGTGTATGTCTTTGTTACTGGGTCTCAGTGTATGTCTTCGTTAATTGGTGTAAGTGTTTGTCTGTGTTACTGGGTATCAGTGAATGTCTTTGTTACTTGGTGTCAGTGTATGTCTTTGTTACTTGGTGCAAGTGTATGTCTTTGTTACTTTGTGTCAGTGTATGTCTTTGTTACTTGGTGTAAGTGTGTGTCTGTGTTACTGGGTGTCAGTGTGTGTCTGTGTTACTTGGTGTAATTGTTTGTCTTTGTTACTTGGTGTCCGTGTGTGTCTGTGTTACTGTGTGTCAGTGTATGTCTTTGTAACTGGGTTTCAGTGTATTCTTTGTTACTTGGTGTAGGTGTGTGTGGGTGTTACTGAGTATCAGTGTCTGTCTTTGTTACTTGGTGTAAGTGTGTGTCTGTGTTACTGGGTATCAGTGTATGTCTTTGTTACTTGGTGTCAGTGTATGTCTGTCTTACTTGGTGTACGTGTGTGTCTGTGTAACTGGGGATCAGTGTATGTCTTTGTGACTTGGTGTCAGTGTATTTCTTTGTTACTTGGTGTCAGTGTGTGTCTTTGTGAATTGGTGTCAGTGTATGTCTTTGTTACTTGGTGCAAGTGTGTGTCTGTGTTACTGGTTATCAGTGTATGTCTTTGTTACTTGGTGTCAGTGTATGTCAAAATACTTGGTGTAAGTGTATGTCTTTGTTACTTGGTGTAAGTGTATGTCTTTGTTACTTGGTTTCAGTGTTTGTCTTTGTAACTTGGTGTCAGTGTATGTCTGTGTTACTTGGTCTAAGTGTGTGCCTGTGTTACTGGGTATCAGTGTGTGTCTTTGTTACTTGGTGTCAGTGTATGTCTATGTTACTTAGTGTAAGTGTGTGTCTTTATTACTGGGTGTCAGTGTGAGTCTGTGTTACTTGGTGTAAGTGTGTGTCTGTGTTACTGGGTATCAGTGCCTGTCTTTGTTACTTGGTGTAAGTGTGTGTCTGTGTTACTGGGTATCAGTGGATGTCTTTGTTACTTGTTGTCAGTGTGTGTCTGTGTTACTTGGTGTATATGTGTGTCTGTGTTACTGGGTATCAATGTATGTCTTTGTTACTTGTTGTCAGTGTATGACTGTGTTACTTGGTGTAAGTGTGTGTCTGTGTTACTGGGTGTCAGTGTGAGTCTGTGTTACTTGGTGTAAGTGTGTGTCTTTGTTACTTGGTGTCCGTGTGTGTCTGTGTTACTGGGTTTCAGTGTATGTCTTTGTTACTGGGTCTCAGTGTATGTCAAAATACTTGGTGTAAGTGTATGTCTTTGTTACTTTGTGTAAGGGTATGCCTTTGTTACTTGGTGTCAGTGTGTGTCTGTGTTACTGGGTATCATTGTATGTCCTTCTGACTTGGTATCAATGTATCTCTTTGTGACTTGGTGTCAGTGTATGTCTTTGTTACTGGGTGTCAGTGTCTGTCTTTGTTACTTGGTGTAAGTGTGTGTCTGTGTTACTGGGCATCTGTGTCTGTCTTTGTTACTTGGTGTAAGTGTGTGTCTGTGTTACTGGGTATCAGTGTATGTCTTTGTTACTTGGTGTCAGTGTATGTCTGTGTTACTTGGTGTATTTGTGTGTCAGTGTTACTGGTGTCCGTGTGTGTCTGTGTTACTGGGTGTCAGTGTATGTCTTTGTTACTGGGTGTCAGTGTATGTCTTTGTTACTTGGTGTCAGTGTGAGTCTGTGTTACTTGGTGTAAGTGTGTGTCTTTGTTACTTGGTGTCCTTGTGTGTCTGTGTTACTGGGTGTCAGTGTATGTCTTTGTTACTGGGTGTCAGTGATTGTCTTTGTTACTTTGTGTAAGTGTGTGTCTGTGTTACTGGGTATCATTGTATGTCTTTGTGACTTGGTGTCAGTATATGTCTTTGTTACTGGGTGTCAGTGTGTGTCTTTGTGACTTGGTGACAGTGTATGTCTTTGTTACTTGGTGTAAGTGAGTGTCTGTGTTACTGGGTACCAGTGTATGTCTTTGTTACTTGGTGTCAGTGTATGTCAAAATACTTGGTGTAAGTGTATGTCTTTGTTACTTGGTGTAATTGTCTGTCTTTGTTACTTGGTGTAAGTGTATGTCTTTGTTACTTGGTGTCAGTGTATGTCTTTGTTACTTGGTGTCAGTGTATGTCTGTGTTACTTGGTGTATGTGTGAGTCTGTGTTACTGGGTGTCAGTGTGTGTCTGTGTTACTTGGTGTAAGTGTATGTCTTTGTTAGTGGGTTTCAGTGGATGTCTTTCTTACTTGGTGTAAGTGTGTGTCTGTGTTACTGGGTGTCAGTGTATGCCTTAGTTACTTGGTGTAAGTGTGTGTCTGTGCTACTGGGTGTCAGTGTATGTCTTTGTTACTGTGTATCAGTGTTTCTCTGTGTTGCTGGGTGTCAGTGTGTGTTTGTTTGTGTTACTGGGTGTCAGTGTGTGTCTGTGACACTAGGTGTCAGTATTTAGTTTAGTTCAGAGATGCAGCACTAAAACAGGCCCTTCGGCCCACCGTGTCTGTGCCGACCATCAACAACCCATTTATACTAATCCTACACTAATCCCGTATTCCTATGACATCCCCTCCGGTCCCTATATTTTTCCCTGCCACCTACCTATACTAGGGTCAATTTATAATGGCCCATTAAACGATCAACCTGCAAGTCTTTGGCATGTGGGAGGAAACCGGAGCACCCGGAGGAAACCCACGCAGTTAAAGGGAGAACTTGCAATCTCCGCCAAGGCAGAACCCAGATTCGAACCCGGGTCCCTGGAGCTGTGAGGCTGCGGTGCTACCCACTGCGCCAATGTGCCCCCCCCCCCCCACGCCCCAGTATGTGCCTGTGTTACTGGGTATCAGTGTATGTCTTTGTTACTTGGTGTCAGTGTATGTCTGTGTTACTTGGTGTATGTGTGTGTCTGTGTTACTGGGTGTCAGTGTGTGTCTGTGTTACTTGGTGTAAGTGTGTGTCATTGTTAGTGGGTGTCAGTGGATGTCTTTGTTACTTGGTGTAAGTGTGTGTCTGTGTTACTGGGTGTCAGTGTATGTCTTAGTTACTTGGTGTAAGTGTGTATCTGTGTTACTGGGTGTCAGTGTATGTCTGTGTTACTTGGTGTAAGTGTGTGTCTGTGTTACTGGGTATCAGTGTATGTCTTTGTGACTTGGTGTCAGTGTATGCCTTCGTTACTGATTGTCAGTGTGTGTCTTTGTGACTTGGTGTCAGTGTGTGTCTTTGTTACTTGGTGTAAGTGTGTGTCTTTGTTACTGGGTATCAGTGTATGTCTTTGTTACTTGGTGTCAGTGTATCTCAAAATACTTGGTGTAAGTGTATGTCTTTGTTACTTGGTGTAATTGTCTGTCTTTGTTCCTTGGTGTCAGTGTATGTCTGTGTTACTTGGTGTACGTGTGTGTCTTTGTTACTGGGCATCAGTGTATGTCTTTGTGACTTTGTATCAGTGTATGTCTTTGTGACTTGGTGTCAGTGTATGCCTTTTTTACTGGATGTCAGTGTGTGTCTGTGTTACTTGGTGTCAGTGTATGTCTTTGTTACTGTGTATCAGTGTTTCTCTGTGTTACTGGGTGTCAGTGTGTGTTTGTTTGTGTTACTGGGTGTCAGTGTGTGTCTGTGACACTAGGTGTCAGTGTGTTTGTTTGTGTTACTGGGTGTCAGTGTGTGTCTGTGCTACTTGGTGTAAGTGTGTGTCTGTGTTACTGGGTATCAGTGTATGTCATTGTTACTTGGTGTCAGAGTATGTCTGTGTTACTTGGTGACAGTGTGTTTGTTTGTGTTACTGGGTGTCAGTGTGTGTCTGTGCTACTTGGTGTAAGTGTGTGTCTGTGTTACTGGGTATCAGTGTATGTCTTTGTTACTTGGTGTCAGTGTCTGTCAAAATACTTGGTGTAAGTGTATGTCTTTGTTACTTGGTGTAATTGTCTGTCTTTGTTACTTGGTGTCAATGTATGTATGTGTTACTTGGTGTAAGTGTGTGTCTTTGATACTTTGTGTAAGTGTATGTCTTTGTTACTTGGTGTCAGTGTATGTCTTTGTTACTTGGTGTCTGTGTGTGTCTCTGTTACTGGGCATCAGTGTATGTCTTTGTGACTTGGTGTCAGTGCATGTCTTTTTTACTGGGTGTCAGTGTGTGTCTGTGTTACGTGGTGTCCGTGTGTGTCAGTGTTACTGGGTGTCACTGTCTGTCTTTGTTACTGGGTGTCAGTGTATGTCTTTGTTACTTGGTGGAACTGTGTGTCTGTGTTACTGTGTATCAGTGTCTGTCTTTGTTACTTGGTGTCAGTGTATGTCTGTGTTACTTTGTGTCATTGTGTTTGATTGTGTTACTGGGTGTCAGTGTGTGTCTGTGTTACTTGGTGTAAGTGTGTGTCTGTGTTTCTGGGTATCAGTGTATGTCTTTGTTACTTGGTGTCAGTGTATGTCAAAATACTTGGTGTAAGTGTATGTCTTTGTTACTTGGTGTAATTGTCTGTCTTTGTTACTTGGTGTCAGTGTATGTATGTGTTACTTGGTGTAAGTGTGTGTCTTTGTTACTTGGTGTAAGTGTATGTCTTTGTTACTTTGTGTCAGTGTATATCTTTGTTAGTTGGTGTCTGTGTGTCTGTGTTACTGGGCATCAGTGTATGTCTTTGTGACTTGGTATCAGTGTATGTCTTTGTGACTTGGTGTCAGTGCATGTCTTTTTTACTGGGTGTCAGTGTGAGTCTGTGTTACTTGGTGTCCGTGTGTGTCTGTGTTACTGGGTGTCAGTGTATGTCTTTGTTACTGGGTGTCAGTGTATGTCTTTGTTACTTGGTGTAAGTGCGTGTCTGTGTTACTGTGTATCAGTGTCTGTCTTTGTTACTTGGTGTAAGTGTGTGTCTGTGTTACTGGGTATCAGTGTATGTCTTTGTGACTTGGTGTCAGTATCTGTCTTTGTTACTGGGTGTCAGTGTGTATCTTTGTGACTTGGTGTCAGTGTATGTCTTTGTTACTTGGTGTAAGTGTGTGTCTGTGTTACTGGGTACCAGTGTATGTCTTTGTTACTTGGTGTCAGTGTATGTCAAAATACTTGGTGTAAGTGTATGTCTTTGTTACTTGGTGTAATTGTCTGTCTTTGTTACTTGTTGTAAATGTATGTCTTTGTTACTTGGTGTCAGTGTATGTCTGTGCTACTTGGTGTATGTGTGTGTCTGTGTTACTGGGTGTCAGTGTGTGTCTGTGTTACTTGGTGTAAGTGTATGTCTTTGTTAGTGAGTGTCAGTGGAAGTCTTTGTTACTTGGTGTAAGTGTGTGTCTGTGTTACTGGGTGTCAGTGTATGTCTTAGTTACTTGGTGTAAGTGTGTGTCTGTGTTACTGGGTGTCAGTGTATGTCTGTGTTACTTGGTGTAAGTGTGTGTCTGTGTTACTGGGTATCAGTGCATGTCTTTGTTACTTGGTGTCAGTGTATGTCTGTGTTACTTGGTGTAATTGTGTGTCTGTGTTACTGGGTATCAGTGTATGTCTTTGTGACTTGGTGTCAGTGTATGTCTTCGTTACTGGGTGTCAGTGTGTGTCTTTGTTACTTGGTGTCAGTGTATGTCTTTGTTTCTTGGTGTAATGTGTGTCTGTGTTACTGGGTATCAGTGTATGTCTTTGTTACTTGGTGTCAGCGTATCTCAAAATACTTGGTGTAAGTGTATGTCTTTGTTACTTGGTGTAATTGTCTGTCTTTGTTACTTGGTGTCAGTGTATGTCTGTGTTACTTGGTGTAAGTGTGTGTCTTTGTTACTGTGCATCAGTGTATGTCTTTGTGACTTGGTATCAGTGTATGTCTTTGTTACTTGGTGTCAGTGGATGTCAAAATAATTGGTGTAAGTGTATGTCTTTGTTACTTGGTGTAATTGTCTGTCTTTGTTACTTGGTGTCATTGTATGTATGTGTTACTTGGTGTAAGTGTGTGTCTTTGTTACTTGGTGTAAGTGTTTGTCTTTGTTACTTGGTGTCAGTGTATGTCTATGTTAGTTGGTGTCTGTGTGTGTCTGTGTTACTTGGTGTAAGTGTGTGTCTGTGTTACTGGGTATCAGTGTATGTCTTTGTTACTTGGTGCCAGTGTATGTCAAAATACTTGGTGTAAGTGTATGTCTTTGTTACTTGGTGTAATTGTCTGTCTTTGTTACTTGGTGTCAGTGTATGTATGTGTTACTTGGTGTAAGTTTGTGTCTTTGTCACTTGGCGTAAGTGTATGTCTTTGTTACTTGGTGTCAGTGTATGTCTTTGTTAGTTGGTGTCTGTGTGTGTCTGTGTTACTGGGCATCAGTGTATGTCTTTGTGACTTGGTATCAGTGTATGTCTTTGTGACTTGTTGTCAGTGCATGTCTTTTTTACTGTTTGTCAGTGTGAGTCTGTGTTACTTGGTGTCCGTGTGTGTCTGTGGTACTGGGTGTCAGTGTATGTCTTTGTTACTGGGTGTCAGTGTATGTCTTTGTTACTTGGTGTAAGTGTGTGTCTGTGTTACTGGGTATCACTGTCTGTCTATGTGACTTGGTGTCAGTATATGTCTTTGTTCCTGGGTGTCAGTGTGTGTCTTTGTGAATTGGTGTCAGTGTATGTCTTTGTTACTTGGTGTAAGTGTGTGTCTGTGTTACTGGGTACCAGTGTATGTCTTTGTTACTTGGTGTCAGTGTATGTCAAAATACTTGGTGTAACTGTATGTCTTTGTTACTTGGTGTAATTGTCTGTCTTTGTTACTTGTTGAAAGTGTATGTCTTTGTTACTTCGTGTCAGTGTATGTCTGTGTTACTTGGTGTATGTGTGTGTCTGTGTTACTGGTTGTCAGTGTGTGTCTGTGTTACTTGGTGTAAGTGTATGTCTTTGTTAGTGGGTGTCAGTGGATGTCTTTGTTACTGGGTGTCAGTGTATGTCTTTGTTACTTGGTGTAAGTGTGTGTCTGTGTTACTGGGTATCACTGTCTGTCTTTGTGACTTGGTGTCAGTATATGTCTTTGTTCCTGGGTGTCAGTGTGTGTCTTTGTGAATTGGTGTCAGTGTATGTCTTTGTTACTTGGTGTAAGTGTGTGTCTGTGTTACTGGGTACCAGTGTATGTCTTTGTTACTTGGTGTCATTGCATGTCAAAATACTTGGTGTAACTGTATGTCTTTGTTACTTGGTGTAATTGTCTGTCTTTGTTACTTGTTGAAAGTGTATGTCTTTGTTACTTCGTGTCAGTGTATGTCTGTGTTACTTGGTGTATGTGTGTGTCTGTGTTACTGGTTGTCAGTGTGTGTCTGTGTTACTTGGTGTAAGTGTATGTCTTTGTTAGTGGGTGTCAGTGGATGTCTTTGTTACTTGGTGCCAGTGTATGTCTGTGTTACTTCGTGTAAGTGTATGTCTGTGTTACTTGGTGTAAGTGTGTTTCTGTGTTACTGGGTATCAGTGTATGTCTTTGTGACTTGGTGTCAGTGTATGTCTTCGTTACTGGGTGTCAGTGTGTGTCTTTGTGACTTGGTGTCAGTGTATGTCTGTGTTACTTGGTGTATGTGTGTGTCTGTGTTACTGGGTGTCAGTGTGCGTCTGTGTTACATCGTGTAAGTGTATGTCTTTGTTAGTGGGTGTCAGTGGATGTCTTTGTTACTTGGTGTAAGTGTGTGTCTGTGTTACTGGGTGTCAGTGTATGTCTTAGTTACTTGGTGTAAGTGTGTGTCTGTGTTACTGGGTATCAGTGCATGTCTTTGTTACTTGGTGTCAGTGTATGTCTTTGTTACTTGGTGTAAGTGTGTGTCTGTGTTACTGGGTATCAGTGTATGTCTTTGTGACTTGGTGTCAGTGTATGTCTTCGTTACTGGGTGTCAGTGTGTGTCTTTGTGACTTGGTGTCAGTGTATGTCTTTGTTACCTGGTGTAATGTGTGTCTGTGTTACTGGGTATCAGTGTATGTCTTTGTTACTTGGTGTCAGTGTATCTCAAAATACTTGGTGTAAGTGTATGTCTTTCTAACTTGGTGTAATTGTCTGTCTTTGTTACTTGGTGTCAGTGTATGTCTGTGTAACTTGGTGTAAGTGTATGTCTTTGTTACTGTGCATCAGTGTTTCTCTGTGTTACTGGGTGTCAGTGTGTGTCTGTGACACTAGGTGTCAGTATTTAGTTTAGTTTCGAGATACAGTTGAGTTTCTCAAAATGGAGACGTGTGACCAGTGGTGTTCCACAGGGATCCGTGCTGGGACCACTGTTGTTTGTGATATACATTAATGATTTGGAGGAAAGTGTAGGTGGACTGATTAGCAAGTTTGCAGACGACACTAAGATTGGTGGAGTAGCAGATAGTGAAGGGGACTGTCAGAGAATACAGCAGAATATAGATAGATTAGAGAGTTGGGCAGAGAAATGGCAGATGGAGTTCAATCAGGGCAAATGCGAGGTGATGCATTTTGGAAGATCCAATTCAAGAGTGAACTATACAGTAAATGGAAAAGTCCTGGGGAAAATTGATGTCCAGAGAGATTTGGGTGTTCAGGTCCACTGTTCCCTGAAGGTGGCAACGCAGGTAAATAGAGTGGTCAAGAAGGCATACGGCATGCTTTCCTTCATCGGACGGGGCATTGAGTACAAGAGTTGGCAGGTCATGTTACAGTTGTATAGGACTTTGGTTCGGCCACATTTGGAATACTGCGTACAGTTCTGGTCGCCACATTATCAAAAGGATGTGGATGCTTTGGAGAGGGTGCAGAGGAGGTTCACCAGGATGTTGCCTGGTATGGAGGGCGCTAGCTATGAAGAGAGGTTGAGTAGATTAGGATTATTTTCATTAGAAAGACGGAGGTTTAGGGGGGACCTGATTGAGGTGTACAAAATCATGAGAGGTATAGACAGAGTGGATAGAAGCTTTTTCCCAGAGTGTGGGATTCAATTACTCGGGGACACGAGTTCAAAGTGAGAGGGGAAATGTTTAGGGGGGATATGCGTGGAAAGATCTTTACGCAGAGGGTTGTGGGCACCAGGAACGCGTTGCCAGCGGAGGTGGTAGACGCGGGCACGATGGAGTCTTTTAAGATGTATCTAGACAGATACATGAATGGGCAGCAAGAAAAGAGATACAGAACCTTAGAAAATAGGCGACATGTTTAGAGAGAGGATCTGGATCGGCGCAGGCTTGGAGGGCCGAAGGGCCTGTTCCTGTGCTGTAATTATCTTTGTTCTTTGTTCTTTATCTTTGTTACTTGGTGTAATTGTCTGTCTTTGTTACTTGGTGTCAGTGTATGTCTGTGTTACGTGGTGTAAGTGTGTGTCTTTGTTACTGTGCATCAGTGTATGTCTTTTTTACTGGGTGTCAGTGTGTGTCTGTGTTACTTGGTGTCAGTGTATGTCTTTGTTACTGTGTATCTGTGTTTCTCTGTGTTACTGGGTGTCAGTGTGTGTTTGTGTGTGTTTGTGTGACTGCGTGTCAGTGTGTGTCTGTGACACTAGGTGTCAGTATTTAGTTTAGTTTCGAGATACAGCACTTAAACAGGCCCTTCGGCCCACCGAGTCTGTGCCGACCATCAACAACCCATTTATACTAATCCTACGTTCCTATCACATCCCCACCGGTCCCTATATATTTCGCTACCACCTACCTGTACTAGGGGCAACATATAATGGCCAATTAACCAGCAAGTATTTGGTATGTGGGAGGAAACCGGACCACCCGGAGGAAAGCCACGCAGACACAGGGAGAACTTGCAAACTACGCACAGGCAGTACCCAGAATCGAACCCGGGTCCCGGGAGCTGTGAGGCTGCGGTGCTAACCACTGCGGCAATGTGCCCCCCGCCCCCAGTGTGTGCCTGTGTTACTGGGTATCAGTGTATGTCTTTGATACTTGGTGTCAGTGGATGTCAAAATACTTGGTGTAAGTGTATGTCTTTGTTACTTGGTGCAATTGTCTGTCTTTCTTACTTGGTGTCAGTGTATGCCTGTGTTACTTGGTGCAAGTGTGTGTCTTTGTTACTTGGTGTAAGTGTATGTCTTTGTTACTTTGTATCAGTGTTTCTCTGTGTTACTGGGTGTCAGTGTGTGTTTGTTTGTGTGACTGGGTGTCAGTGTGTGTCTGTGACACTAGGTGTCAGTATTTAGTTTAGAGATACAGCACTTAAACAGGCCCTTCGGCCCACCGAATCTGTGCCGACCATCAACAACCCATTTATACTAATCCTACACTAATCCCGTATTCCTATCACATCCCCACCGGTTCCTATATATTTCAATACCACCTACCCATACTGGGGGCAATTTATAATGGCCCATTAACCTATCAACCTGCAAGTCTTTGGCATGTGGGAGGAAACCGGAGCACCCGGAGGAAACCCACGCAGACACAGGGAGAACTTGCAAACTCCGCACACGCAGTACCCAGAATCGAACCCGGGTCCCTGGAGCTGTGAGGCTGCGGTGCTAACCACAGCGCCAATGTTCCCCCACCACCTCCCAGTGTGTGCCTGTGTTACTGGGTATCAGTGTATGTCTTTGTTACTTGGTGTAAGTGTGTGTCTGTGTTACTGGGTGTCAGTGTGTGTTTGTTTGTGTTACTGGGTGTCAGTGTGTGTCTGTGTTACTTGGTGTAAGTGTGTGTCTGTGTTACTGGTTATCAGTGTATGTCTTTGTTACTTGGTGTCAGTGTATGTCAAAATAATTGGTGTAAGTGTATGTCTTTGTTACTTGGTGTAATCGTCTGTCTTTGTTACTTGGTGTCAGTGTATGTATGTGTTACTTGGTGTCAGTGTGTGTCTGTGTTACTTGGTGTAAGTGTATGTCTTTGTTAGTGGGTGTCAGTAGATGTCTTAGTTACTTGGTGTAAATGTGTGTCTGTGTTACTGGGTATCAGTGCATGTCTTTGTTACTTGATGTCAGTGTATGTCTGTGTTACTTGGTGTAAGTGTGTGTCTGTGTTACTGGGTATCAGTGTATGTCTTTGTGACTTGGTGTCAGTGGAAGTCTTCGTTACTGGGTGTCAGTGTGTGTCTTTGTGACTTGATGTCAGTGTGTGTCTGTGTTACTTGGTGTAAGTGTGTGTCTGTGTTAATGGGAATCAGTGTATGTCTTTGTTACTTGGTGTCAGTGTATCTCAAAATACTTGGTGTAAGTGTATGTCTTTGTTGCTTGGTGTAATTGACTGTCTTTGTTACTTGGTGTCAGTGTATGTCTGTGTTACTTGGTGTAAGTGTGTGTCTTTGTTACTGGGCATCAGTGTATGTCTTTGTGACTTGGCATTAGTGTATGCCTTTGTGACTTGGTGTCAGTGTATGTCTTTTTTACTGGGTGTCAGTGTGCGTCTGTGTTACTTGGTGTCAGTGTATGTCTTTGATACTGTGTATCGGTGTTTCTCTGTGTTACTGGGTGTCAGTGTGTGTTTCTTTGTGTTACTGGGTGTCAGTGTGTGTCTGTGTTACTTGGTGTAAGTGTGTGTCTATGTTACTGGTTATCAGTGTATGTCTTTGTTACTTGGTGTCAGTGTATGTCAAAATACTTGGTGTAAGTGTATGTCTTTGTTACTTGGTGTAATTGTCTGTCTTTGTTACTTGGTGTCAGTGTATGTATGTGTTACTTGGTGTAAGTGTGTGTCTTTGTTACTTGGTGTAATTGTCTGTCTTTGTTACTTGGTGTCAGTGTATGTATGTGTTACTTGGTGTAAGTGTGTGTCTTTGTTAATTGGTGTAATTGTCTGTCTTTGTTACTTGGTGTCAGTGTATGTATGTGTTACTTGGTGTCAGTGTGTGTCTGTGTTACTTGGTGTAAGTGTATGTCTTTGTCAGTGGGTGTCAGTGGATGTCTTAGTTACTTGGTGTAAGTGTGTGTCTGTGTTACTGGGTATCAGTGCATGTCTTTGTTACTTGATGTCAGTGTATGTCTGTGTTACTTGGTGTAAGTGTGTGTCTGTGTTAATGGGTATCAGTGTATGTCTTTGTGACTTGGTGTCAGTGTAAGTCTTCGTTACTGGGTGTCAGTGTGTGTCTTTGTGACTTGATGTCAGTGTGTGTCTGTGTTACTTGGTGTAAGTGTGTGTCTGTGTTACTGGGTATCAGTGTATGTTTTTGTTACTTGGTGTCTGTGTATCTCAAAATACTTGGTGTAAGTGTATGTCTTTGTTACTTGGTGTAATTGACTGTCTTTGTTACTTGGTGTCAGTGTATGTCTGTGTTACTTGGTGTAAGTTTGTGTCTTTGTTACTGGGCATCAGTGTATGTCTTTGTGACTTGGCATCAGTGTATGTATTTGATACTTGGTGTCAGTGTATGTCTTCATTACTGGGTGTCAGTGTGTGTCTGTGTTACTTGGTGTCAGTGTATGTCTTTGATACTGTGTATCGGTGTTTCTCTGTGTTACTGGGTGTCAGTGTGCGTTTGTGTGTGTTACTGGGTGTCAGTGTCTGTCTGTGTTACTTGGTGTAAGTGTGTGTCTGTGTTACTGGTTATCAGTGTATGTCTTTGTTACTTTGTGTCAGTGTATGTCAAAATACTTGGTGTAAGTGTATGTCTTTGTTACTTGGTGTAATTGTCTGTCTTTGTTACTTGGTGTCAGTGTATGTCTGTGTTACTTGGTGTAAGTGTGTGTCTTTGTTACTTGGTGTCAGTGTATGTATGTGTTACTTGGTGTAAGTGTGTGTCTTTGTTACTTGGTGTAAGTGTATGTCTTTGTTCCTTGGTGTCAGTGTATGTCTTTGTTAGTTGGTGTCTGTGTGTGTCTGTGTTACTTGGTGTCAGTGTATGTCTTTGTGACTTGGTATCAGTGTATGTCTCTGTGACTTGGTGTCAGTGTATGTCTTTTTTACTGGGTGTCAGTGTGTGTCTCTGTTACTTGGTGTCAGTGTATGTCTTTGATACTTGGTGTCAGTGTATGTCTTTGTTAGTTGTTGTCAGTGTATATATGTGTTACTTGGTGTCAGTGTATGTCTTTGTGACTTGGGATCAGTGTATGTCTCTGTGACTTGGTGTCAGTGTATGTCTTTTTTACTGGGTGTCAGTGTGTGTCTGTGTTACTTGGTGTCCGTGTGTGTCTGTGTTACTGGGTGTAAGTGTATGTCTTTGTTACTTGGTGTAAGTGTGTGTCTGTGTTACTGGGTATCAGTGTCTGTCTTTGTTACTTGGTGTAAGTGTGTGTCAAAATAATTGGTGTAAGTGTATGTCTTTGTTACTTGGTGTAATTGTCTGTCTTTGTTTCTTAGTGTAAGTGTATGTCTTTGTTACTTGGTGTCAGTGTATGTCTTTGTTACTTGGTTTCAGTGTATGTCTGTGTTACTTGGTGTATGTGTGTGTCTGTGTTACTGGGTGTCAGTGTGTGTCTGTGATACTTGGTGTAAGTGCATGTCTTTGTTAGTGGGTGTCAGTGGATGTCTTTGTTACTTGGTGTAAGTGAGTGTCTGTGTTACTGGGTGTCAGTGTATGCCTTAGTTACTTGGTGTAAGTGTGTGTCTGTGTTACTGGGTATCAGTGCATGTCTTTGTTAATTGGTGTCAGTGTATGTCTGTGTTAGTTGGTGTCTGTGTGTGTCTGTGTTGCTGGGCATCAGTGTATGTCTTTGTGAATTGGTATCAGTGTATGTCTTTGTGACTTGGTGTAAGTGTATGTCTTTTTTACTGGGTGTCAGTGTGTGTCTGTGTTACTTGGTGTCCGTGTGTGTCTGTGTTACTGGGTGTCAGTGTCTGTCTTTGTTACTGGGTGTCAGTGTATGTCTTTGTTACTTGGTGTAATTGTCTGACTTTGTTACTTGGTGTAAGTGTATGTCTTTGTTACTTGGTGTCAGTGTATGTCTTTGTTACTTGGTGTCTGTGTGTGTCTGTGTTACTTGGTGTATGTGTGTGTCTGTGTTACTGGGTGTCAGTATGTGTTTGTTTGTGTTACTTGATGTCAGTGAGTGTCAGTGTTACTTGGTGTAAGTGTGTGTCTGTGTTACTGGGTATCAGTGTATGTCTTTGTTACTTGGTGTCAGTGTATCTCAAAATACTTGGTGTAAGTGTATGTCTTTGTTACTTGGTGTAATTGACTGTCTTTGTTACTTGGTGTCAGTGTATGTCTGTGTTACTTGGTGTCAGTGTATTTCTTTGTTACTTGGTGTCAGTGTATGTCTTTGTTACTGGGTGTCAGTGTGTGTCTGTGTTACTTGGTGTCAGTGTATGTCTCTGTTACTGTTTATTAGTGTTTCTCTGTGTTATTGGGTGTCAGTGTCTGTTTGTTTGTGTTACTGGGTATCAGTGTATGTCTTTGTGACTTGGTATCAGTGTATGTCTTTGTGACTTGGTGTCAGTGTATGTCTTTGTTACTGGGTGTCAGTGTGTGTCTGTGTTACTTGGTGTCAGTGTATGTCTCTGTTACTGTTTATTAGTGTTTCTCTGTGTTATTGGGTGTCAGTGTCTGTTTGTTTGTGTTACTGGGTATCAGTGTATGTCTTTGTGACTTGGTATCAGTGTATGTCTTTGTGACTTGGTGTCAGTGTATGTCTTCGTTACTGGGTGTCAGTGTGTGTCTTTGTTACTTGGTGTCAGTGTATGTCTTTGTTTCTTGGTGTAATGTGTGTCTGTGTTACTGGGTATCAGTGTATGTCTTTGTTACTTGGTGTCAGTGTATGTCAAAATACTTGGTGTAAGTGTATGTCTTTGTTACTTGGTGTAATTGTCTGTCTTTGTTACTTGGTGTCAGTGTATGTATGTGTTACTTGGTGTCAGTGTGTGTCTGTGTTACTTGGTGTAAGTGTATGTCTTTGTCAGTGGGTGTCAGTGGATGTCTTAGTTACTTGGTGTAAGTGTGTGTCTGTGTTACTGGGTATCAGTGCATGTCTTTGTTACTTGATGTCAGTGTATGTCTGTGTTACTTGGTGTAAGTGTGTGTCTGTGTTACTGGGTATCTGTGTATGTCTTTGTGACTTGGTGTCAGTGTAAGTCTTCGTTACTGGGTCTCAGTGTGTGTCTTTGTGACTTGATGTCAGTGTGTGTCTGTGTTACTTGGTGTAAGTGTGTGTCTGTGTTACTGGGTATCAGTGTATGTCTTTGTTACTTGGTGTCAGTGTTTCTCAAAATACTTGGTGTAAGTGTATGTCTTTGTTACTTGGTGTAATTGACTGTCTTTGTTACTTGGTGTCAGTGTATGTCTGTGTTACTTGGTGTGAGTTTGTGTCTTTGTTACTGGGCATCGGTGTATGTCTTTGTGACTTGGCATCAGTGTATGTCTTTGATACTTGGTGTCAGTGTATGTCTTTTTTACTGGGTGTCAGTGTGTGTCTGTGTTACTTGGTGTCAGTGTATGTCTTTGATACTGTGTATCGGTGTTTCTCTGTGTTACTGGGTGTCAGTGTGCGTTTGTTTGTGTTACTGGGTGTCAGTGTGTGTCTGTGTTACTTGGTGTAAGTGTGTGTCTGTGTTACTGGTTATCAGTGTATGTCTTTGTTACTTGGTGTAATTGTCTGTCTTTGTTACTTGGTGTCAGTGTATGTCTTTGTTACTTGGTGTAAGTGTGTGTCTTTGTTACTTGGTGTCAGAGTATGTATGTGTTACTTGGTGTAAGTGTTTGTCTTTGTTACTTGGTGTAAGTGTATGTCTTTGTTACTTGGTGTCAGTGTATGTCTTTGTTAGTTGGTGTCTGTGTGTGTCTGTGTTACTTGGTGTCAGTGTATGTCTTTGTGACTTGGTATCAGTGTATGTCTCTGTGACTTGGTTTCAGTGTATGTCTTTTTTACTGGGTGTCAGTGTGTGTCTGTGTTACTTGGTGTCAGTGTATGTCTTTGTGACTTGGCATCAGTGTATGTCTTTGATACTTGGTGTCAGTGTATGTCTTCTTTACTGGGTGTCAGTGTGTGTCTGTGTTACTTGGTGTCAGTGTATGTCTTTGATACTGTGTATCGGTGTTTCTCTGTGTTACTGGGTGTCAGTGTGCGTTTGTGTGTGTTACTGGGTGTCAGTGTCTGTCTGTGTTACTTGGTGTAAGTGTGTGTCTGTGTTACTGGTTATCAGTGTATGTCTTTGTTACTTTGTGTCAGTGTATGTCAAAATACTTGGTGTAAGTGTATGTCTTTGTTACTTGGTGTAATTGTCTGTCTTTGTTACTTGGTGTCAGTGTATGTCTGTGTTACTTGGTGTAAGTGTGTGTCTTTGTTACTTGGTGTCAGTGTATGTATGTGTTACTTGGTGTCAGTGTGTGTCTTTGTTACTTGGTGTAAGTGTATGTCTTTGTTCCTTGGTGTCAGTGTATGTCTTTGTTAGTTGGTGTCTGTGTGTGTCTGTGTTACTTGGTGTCAGTGTATGTCTTTGTGACTTGGTATCAGTGTATGTCTCTGTGACTTGGTTTCAGTGTATGTCTTTTTTACTGGGTGTCAGTGTGTGTCTGTGTTACTTGGTGTCAGTGTATGTCTTTGTTACTTGGTGTCAGTGTATGTCTTTGTTAGTTGGTGTCAGTGTATGTATGTGTTACTTGGTGTCAGTGTATGTCTCTGTGACTTGGTGTCAGTGTATGTCTTTTTTACTGGGTGTCAGTGTGTGTCTGTGTTACTTGGTGTCCGTGTGTGTCTGTGTTACTGGGTGTCAGTGTGTGTCTTTGTTACTTGGTGTAAGTGTGTGTCTGTGTTAATGGGTGTCAGTGTCTGTCTTTGTTACTTGGTGTAAGTGTGTGTCAAAATAATTGGTGTAAGTGTATGTCTTTGTTACTTGGTGTAATTGTCTGTCTTTGTTTCTTGGTGTAAGTGTATGTCTTTGTTACTTGGTGTCAGTGTATGTCTTTGTTACTTGGTTTCAGTGTATGTCTGTGTTACTTGGTGTATGTGTGCGTCTGTGTTACTGGGTGTCAGTGTGTGTCTGTGATACTTGGTGTAAGTGCATGTCTTTGTTAGTGGGTGTCAGTGGATGTCTTTGTTACTTGGTGGAAGTGAGTGTCTGTGTTACTGGGTGTCAGTGTATGCCTTAGTTACTTGGTGTAAGTGTGTGTCTGTGTTACTGGGTATCAGTGCATGTCTTTGTTAATTGGTGTCAGTGTATGTCTGTGTTAGTTGGTGTAAGTGTGTGTCTGTGTTACTGGGTATCAGTGCATGTCTTTGTGACTTGATGTCAGTGTATGTCTTCGTTACTGGGTGTCAGTGTGTGTCTTTGTGACTTGGTGTCAGAGTGTGTCTGTGTTACTTGGTGTAAGTGTGTGTCTGTGTTACTGGGTATCAGTGTATGTCTTTGTTACTTGGTGTCATTGTATCTAAATATACTTCGTGTAAGTGTATGTCTTTGTTACTTGGTGTAATTGACTGTCTTTGTTACTTGATGTCAGTGTATGTCTGTGTTTCTTGGTGTAAGTTTGTGTCTTTGTTACTGGGCATCAGTGTATGTCTTTGTGACTTGGTATCTGTGTATGTCTTTGTGACTTGGTGTCAGTGTATGTCAGTGTATGTCAGTACCTTGCTCTACGGCAGCGTGGCCTGGACAACGTATGCCAGCCAAGAGCGACGTCTCAATTCATTCCATCTTCGCTGCCTTCGGAGAATACTTGGCATCAGGTGGCAGGACTATATCTCCAACACAGAAGTCCTTGAAGCGGCCAACATCCCCAGCTTATACACACTACTGAGTCAGCGGCGCTTGAGATGGCTTGGCCATGTGAGCCGCATGGAAGATGGCAGGATCCCCAAAGACACATTGTACAGCGAGCTCGCCACTGGTATCAGACCCACCGGCCGTCCATGTCTCCGTTATAAAGACGTCTGCAAACGCGACATGAAATCGTGTGACATTGATCACAAGTCGTGGGAGTCAGTTGCCAGCATTCGCCAGAGCTGGCGGGCAGCCATAAAGACAGGGCTAAATTGTGGCGAGTCGAAGAGACTTAGTAGTTGGCAGGAAAAAAGACAGAGGCGCAAGGGGAGAGCCAACTGTGCAACAGCCCCAACAAACAAATTTCTCTGCAGCACCTGTGGAAGAGCCTGTCACTCCAGAATTGGCCTTTATAGCCACTCCAGGCGCTGCTTCACAAACCACTGACCACCTCCAGGCGCGTATCCATTGTCTCTCGAGATAAGGAGGCCCAAAAGAATGTCTTTTTTACTTTGTGTCAGTGTGTGTCTATGTTACTTGGTGTCAGTGTATGTCTTTGTTACTGTGTATCAGTGTTTCTCTGTGTTACTGGGTGTCAGTGTGTGTCTGTGACACTAGGTGTCAGTATTTAGTTTAGTTTGGAGATACAGCACTGAAACAGGCCCTTCGGCTCACCGAGTCTATGCCGACCATCAACAACCCATTTATACTAATCCGACACCTATCCCGTATTCCTATCACATCCCCACCGGTCCCTATACAGTTCCCTACCACCTACCTATACTAGGGGCAATTTATAATAGCCCATTAACCTATCAAACTGCAAGTCTTTGGCATGTGGGAGGAAACCGGAGCACCCGGAGGAAACCCACGCAGACATAGGGAGAACTTGCAAACTCCGCACGGGCAGTACCCAGAATCGAACCTGGGTCCCTGGAACTGTGAGGCTGCGGTGCTAACCACTGCGCCAATGTCCCCCCACCACCTCCCAGTGTGTGCCTGTGTTACTGGGTATCAATGTATGTCTTTGTTACTTGGTGTCTTTGTATGTCTGTGTTACTGGGTGTCAGTGTGTTGGTTTGTGTTACTGGGTGTCAGTGTGTGTCTGTGTTACTTGGTGTAAGTGTACGTCTTTGTTAGTGGGTGTCAGTGGATGTCTTTGTTACTTGGTGTGAGTGTGTGTCTGTGTTACTGGGTGTCAGTGTGTGTTTGTTTGTGTTAATGGGTGTCAGTGAGTGTCTGTGTTACTTTGTTGTAAGTGTGTGTCTGTGTTACTGGTTATCAGTGTATGTCTTTGTTACTTGGTGTCAGTGTATGTCAAAATACTTGGTGTAAGTGTATGTCTTTGTTTCTTGGTGTAAATGTCTGTCTTTGTTACTTGATGTCAGTGTATGTATGTGTTACTTGGTGTCAGTGTGTGTCTGTGTTACTTGGTGTAAGAGTATGCCTTTGTTAGTGGGTGTCAGTGGATGTCTTAGTTACTTGGTGTAAGTGTATGTCTGTGTTACTGGGTATCAGTGCATGTCTTTGTTACTTGATGTCAGTGTCTGTCTGTGTTACTTGGTGTAAGTGTGTGTCTGTGTTACTGGGTATCAGTGTATGTCTTTGTTACTTGGTGTCAGTGTATCTCAAAATACTTGGTGTAAGTGTATGTATTTGTTACTTGGTGTAATTGACTGTCTTTGTTACTTGGTGTCAGTGTATGTCTGTGTTACTTGGTGTAAGTTTGTGTCTTTGTTACTGGGCATCAGTGTATGTCTTTGTGACTTGGCATCAGTGTATGTCTTTGTGACTTGGTGTCAGTGTATGTCTTTTTTACTGGGTGTCAGTGTGTGTCTGTGTTACTTGGTGTCAGTATTTAGTTTAGTTTAGAGATACAGCACTTAAACAGGCCCTTCGGCCCACCGAGTCTGTGCCGACCAGCAACAACCCATTTATACTAATCCGACACTAATCCCGTATTCCTATCACATCCCCACCGGTCCCTATATATTTCCCTACCACCTACCTATACTAGGGGCAATTTATAATAGCCCATTAACCTACCAAACTGCAAGTCTTTGGCATGTGGGAGGAAACCGGAGCACCCGGAGGAAACCTACGCAGACAAAGGGAGAACTTGCAAACTCCGCACAGGCAGTACCCAGAATCGAACCCGGGTCCCTGGAACTGTGAGGCTGCGGTGCTAACCACTGCGCCAATTTCCCCCCACCACCTCCCAGTGTGTGCCTGTGTTACTGGGTGTCAGTGTATGTCTTTGTTACTTGGTGTCTTTGTATGTCTGTGTTACTGGGTGTCAGTGTGTTTGTTTGTGTTACTGGGTGTCAGTGTGTGTCTGTGTTACTTGGTGTAAGTGTACGTCTTTGTTAGTGGGTGTCAGTGGATGTCTTTGTTACTTGGTGTAAGTGTGTGTCTGTGTTACTGGGTGTCAGTGTGTGTTTGTTTGTGTTACTGGGTGTCAGTGTGTGTCTGTGTTACTTGGTGTAAGTGTGTGTCTGTGTTACTGGTTATCATTGTATGTCTTTGTTACATGGTGTCAGTGCATGTCAAAATACTTGGTGTAAGTGTATGTCTTTGTTACTTGGTGTAATTGTCTGTCTTTGTTACTTGGTGTCAGTGTATGTATGTGTTACTTGGTGTCAGTGTGTGTCTGTGTTACTTGGTGTAAGTGTATGTCTTTGTTAGTGGGTGTCAGTGGATGTCTTAGTTACTTGGTGTAAGTGTGTGTCTGTATTACTGGGTATCAGTGCATGTCTTTGTTACTTGATGTCAGTGTATGTCTGTGTTACTTGGTGTAAGTGTGTGTCTGTGTTACTGGGTATCAGTGTATGTCTTTGTGACTTGGTGTCAGTGTAAGTCTTCGTTACTGGGTGTCAGTGTGTGTCTTTGTGACTTGATGTCAGTGTGTGTCTGTGTTACTTGGTGTAAGTGTGTGTCTGTGTTACTGGGTATCAGTGTATGTCTTTGTTACTTGGTGTCAGTGTATCTCAAAATACTTGGTGTAAGTGTATGTCTTTGTTACTTTGTGTAATTGACTGCCTTTGTTACTTGGTGTCAGTGTATGTCTGTGTTACTTGGTGTACGTTTGTGTCTTTGTCACTGGGCATCAGTGTATGTCTTTGTGACTTGGCATCAGTGCATGTCTTTGTGACTTGGTGTCAGTGTATGTCTTTTTTACTGGGTGCCAGTGTGTGTCTGTGTTACTTGGTGTCCGTGTATGTCTTTGATACTGTGTATCGGTGTTTCTCTGTGTTACTGGGTGTCAGTGTGTGTTTGGTTGTGTTACTGGGTGTCAGTGTGTGTCTGTGTTACTTGGTGTAAGTGCGTGTCTGTGTTACTGGTTATCAGTGTATGTCTTTGTTACTTGGTGTCAGTGTATGTCAAAATACGTGGTGTAAGTGTATGTCTTTGTTACTTGGTGTCAGTGTATGTCTTTGTTAGTTGGTGTCTGTGTGTGTCTGTGTTACTGGGCATCAGTGTATGTCTTTGTGACTTGGTATCAGTGTATGACTTTGTGACTTGGTGTCAGTGTATGTCTTTTTTACTGGGTGTCAGTGTGTGTCTGTGTTACAGGGTGTCAGTGTATGTCTTTGTTACTGGGTGTCAGTGTATGTCTTTGTTACTTGGTGTAAGTGTGTGTCTGTGTTACTGGGTATCAGTGTATGTCTTTGTGACTTGGTGTCAGTATATGTCTTTGTTACTGGGTGTCAGTGTGTGTCTGTGTTACTGGGTGTCAGTGTATGTCTGTCTTACTTGGTGTAAGTGTGTGTCTGTGTTACTGGGTATCAGTGCATGTCTTTGTTACTTGGTGTCAGTGTAGGTCTGTGTTACTTGGTGTAAGTGTGTGTCTGTGTTACTGGGTATCAGTGTATGTCTTTGTTACTTGGTGTCAGTGTATCTCAAAATACTTGGTGCAAGTGTATGTCTTTGTTACTTGGTGTAATTGTCTGTCTTTGTTACTGTGCATCAGTGTATGTCTTTGTGACTTGGTATCAGTGTATGTCTTTGTGACTTGGTGTCAGTGCATGTCTTTTTTACTGGGTGTCAGTGTGAGTCTGTGTTACTTGGTGTCCGTGTGTGTCTGTGTTACTGTGTGTCAGTGTATGTCCTTGTTACTGGGTGTCAGTGTATGTCTTTGTTACTTGGTATAAGTGTGTGTCTGTGTTACTGTATATCAGTGTCTGTCTTTGTTACTTGGTGTAAGTGTTTGTCTATGTTACTGGTATCAGTGTATGTCTTTGTGACTTGGTGTCAGTATATGTCTTTGTTACTGGGTGTCAGTGTGTGTCTTTGTGACTTGGTGTCAGTGTATGTCTTTGTTACTTGGTGTAAGTGTGCGTCTGTGTTACTGGGTACAAGTGTATGTCTTTGTTACTTGGTGTCAGTGTATGTCAAAATACTTGGTGTAAGTGTATGTCTTTGTTACTTGGTGTAATTGTCTGTCTTTGTTACTTGTTGTAAGTGTATGTCTTTGTTACTTGGTGTCAGTGTATGTCTGTGTTACTTGGTGTATGTGTGTGTCTGTGTTACTGGGTGTCAGTGTGTGTCTGTGTTACTTGGTCTACGTGTATTTCCTTGTTAGTGGGTGTCAGTGGATGTCTTTGTTACTTGGTGTAAGTGTGTGTCTGTGTTACCGGGTGTCAGTGTATGTCTTAGTTACTTGGTGTAAGTGTGTGTGTGTGTTACTGGGTGTCAGTGTATGTCTGTGTTACTTGGTGCAAGTGTTTGTCTGTGTTACTGGGTATCAGTGTATGTCTTTGTGACTTGGTGTCAGTGTATGTCTTCGTTACTGGGTGTCATGGTGTGTCTTTGTGACTTGGTGTCAGTGTATGTCAAAATAATTGGTGTAAGTGTATGTCTTTGTTACTTGGTGTAAATGTCTGTCTTTGTTACTTGGTGTAAGTGTATGTCTTTGTTACTTGGTGTCAGTGTATGTCTTTGTTACTTGGTGTCAGTGCATGTCTGTGTTACTTGGTGTAAGTGTACGTCTTTGTTAGTGGGCGTCAGTGGATGTCTTTGTTACTTGGTGTAAGTGTGTGTCTGTGTTACTGGGTGTCAGTGTGTGTTTGTTTGTGTTACTGGGTGTCAGTGTGTGTCTGTGTTACTTGGTGTAAGTGTGTGTCTGTGTTACTGGTTATCAGTGTATGTCTTTGTTACTTGGTGTCAGTGTATGTCAAAATACTTGGTGTAAGTGTATGTCTTTGTTATTTGGTGTAATTGTCTGTCTTTGTTACTTGGTGTCAATGTATGTATGTGTTACTTGGTGTCAGTGTGTGTCTGTGTTATTTGGTGTAAGTGTATGTCTTTGTTAGTGGGTGTCAGTGGATGTCTTATTTACTTGGTGTAACTGTGTGTCTGTGTTACTGGGTGTAAGTGTATGTCTTTGTTAGTGGGTGTCAGTGCATGTCTTTGTTACTTGATGTCAGTGTATGTCTGTGTTACTTGGTGTAAGTGTGTGTCTGTGTTACTGGGTATCATTGTATGTCTTTGTGACTTGGTATCAGTGTATGTCTTTGTTACTTGGTGTCAGTGTATGTCAAAATACTTGGTGTAAGTGTATGTCTTTGTCACTTGGTGTAATTGTCTGTCTTTGTTAATTGGTGTCAGTGTATGTCTTTGTTACTTGGTGTCAGTGTATGTCTGTGTTACTTGGTGTATGTGTGTGTCTGTGTTACTGGGCGTCACTGTGTGTCTGTCTTACTTGGTGTAAGTGTATGTCTTCGTTGGTGGGTGTCAGTGGATGTCTTTGTTCCTTGGTGTAAGTGTGCGTCTGTGTTACTGGGTGTCAGTGTATGTCTTAGTTACTTGGTGTAAGTGTGTGTCTGTGTTACTGGGTGACAGTGTATGTCTGTCTTACTTGGTGTAAGTGTGTGTCTGTGTTACTGGGTATCAGTGCATGTCTTTGTTACTTGGTGTCAGTGTATGTCTGTGTTACTTGGTGTAAGTGTGTGTCTGTGTTGCTGGGTATCAGTGTATGTCTTTGTTACTTGGTGTCAGTGTATCTCAAAATACTTGGTGCAAGTGTATGTCTTTGTTACTTGGTGTAATTGTCTGTCTTTGTTACTGTGCATCAGTGTATGTCTTTGTGACGTGGTATCAGTGTATGTCTTTGTGACTTGGTTTCAGTGTATGTCTTTTTTACTGGGTGTAAGTGTGTGTCTGTGTTACTTGGTGTCAGTGTATGTCTTTGTTACTGTGTATCAGTGTGTGTCTGTGTTACTGGGTGTCAGTGTGTGTTTGTTTGTGTTACTGGGTGTCAGTGACACTAGGTGTCAGTAATTAGCTTAGTTTAGAGATACAGCACTTAAACAGGCCCTTCGGCCCACCGAGTCTGTGCCGACCATCAACAACCCATTTATACTAATCCTACACTAATCCCGTATTCCTAACACATCTCCACCGGTCCCTATATATTTCGCTACCACCTACCTGTACCAAGGGCAACATATAATGGCCAATTAACCTATCAACCTGCAAGTCTTTGGCATGTGGGAGGAATCCGGGGCACCCGGAGGAAACCCACGCAGACACAGGGAGAACTTGCAAACTCCGCACAGGCAGTACCCAGAATCGAACACGGGTCCCTGGAGCTGTGAGGCTGCGGTGCTAACCACTGTGCCAATGTGTCCCCCGCCCCCAGTGTGTGCCTGTGTGACTGGGTATCAGTGTATGTCTTTGTTACTTGGTGTCAGTGGATGTCAAAATACTTGATGTAAGTGCATGTCTTTGTTACTTGGTGTAATTGTCTGTCTTTGTTACTTGGTGTCAGTGTATGTATGTGTTACTTGGTGTAAGTGTGTGTCTTTGTTACTTGGTGTAAGTGTATGTCTTTGTTACTTGGTGTCAGTGTATGTCTTTGTTAGTTGGTGTCTGTGTGTGTCTGTGTTACTGGGCATCAGTGTCTGTCCTTGTGACTTGGTATCAGTGTATGTCTTTGTGACTTGGTGTCAGTGCATGTCTTTTTTACTGGGTGTCAGTGTGAGTCTGTGTTACTTGGTGTCCGTGTGTGTCTGTGTTACTGTGTGTCAGTGTATGTCTTTGTTCCTGGGTGTCAGTGGATGTCTTTGTTACTTGGTATAAGTGTGTGTCTGTGTTACTGTATATCAGTGTCTGTCTTTGTTACTTGGTGTAAGTGTGTGTTTATGTTACTGGTATCAGTGTATGTCTTTGTGACTTGGTGTCAGTATATGTCTTTGTTACTGGGTGTCAGTGTGTGTCTTTGTGACTTGGTGTCAGTGTATGTCTTTGTTACTTGGTGTAAGTGTGCGTCTGTGTTACTGGGTACAAGTGTATGTCTTTGTTACTTTGTGTCAGTGTATGTCAAAATACTTGGTGTAAGTGTATGTCTTTGTTACTTGGTGTAATTGTCTGTCTTTGTTACTTGTTGTAAGTGTATGTCTTTGTTACTTGGTGTCAGTGTATGTCTGTGTTACTTGGTGTATGTGTGTGTCTGTGTTACTGGGTGTCAGTGTGTGTCTGTGTTACTTGGTCTACGTGTATGTCCTTGTTAGTGGGTGTCAGTGGATGTCTTTGTTACTTGGTGTAAGTGTGTGTCTGTGTTACCGGGTGTCAGTGTATGTCTTAGTTACTTGGTGTAAGTGTGTGTGTGTGTTACTGGGTGTCAGTGTATGTCTGTGTTACTTGGTGCAAGTGTCTGTCTGTGTTACTGGGTATCAGTGTATGTCTTCGTTACTGGGTGTCAGGGTGTTTCTTTGTGACTTGGTGTCAGTGTATGTCAAAATAATTGGTGTAAGTGTATGTCTTTGTTACTTGGTGTAAATGTCTGTCTTTGTTACTTGGTGTAAGTGTATGTCTTTGTTACTTGGTGTCAGTGTATGTCTTTGTTACTTGGTGTCAGTGTATGTCTGTGTTACTTGGTGTAAGTGTACGTCTTTGTTAGTGGGCGTCAGTGGATGTCTTTGTTACTTGGTGTAAGTGTGTGTCTGTGTTACTGGGTGTCAGTGTGTGTTTGTTTGTGTTACTGGGTGTCAGTGTGTGTCTGTGTTACTTGGTGTAAATGTGTGTCTGTGTTACTGGTTATCAATGTTTGTCTTTGTTACTTGGTGTCAGTGTATGTCAAAATACTTGGTGTAAGTGTATGTCTTTGTTATTTGGTGTAATTGTCTGTCTTTGTTACTTGGTGTCAATGTATGTATGTGTTACTTGGTGTCAGTGTGTGTCTGTGTTACTTGGTGTAAGTGTATGTCTTTGTTAGTGGGTGTCAGTGTGTGTCTGTGTTACTTGGTGTAAGTGTGTGTCTGTGTTACTGGGTATCAGTGTATGTCTTTGTTACTTGGTGTCATTGTATCTAAATATACTTCGTGTAAGTGTATGTCTTTGTTACTTGGTGTAATTGACTGTCTTTGTTACTTGATGTCAGTGTATGTCTGTGTTTCTTGGTGTAAGTTTGTGTCTTTGTTACTGGGCATCAGTGTATGTCTTTGTGACTTGGTATCTGTGTATGTCTTTGTGACTTGGTGTCAGTGTATGTCTTTTTTACTTTGTGTCAGTGTGTGTCTATGTTACTTGGTGTCAGTGTATGTCTTTGTTACTGTGTATCAGTGTTTCTCTGTGTTACTGGGTGTCAGTGTGTGTCTGTGACACTAGGTGTCAGTATTTAGTTTAGTTTGGAGATACAGCACTGAAACAGGCCCTTCGGCTCACCGAGTCTATGCCGACCATCAACAACCCATTTATACTAATCCGACACCTATCCCGTATTCCTATCACATCCCCACCGGTCCCTATATATTTCCCTACCACCTACCTATACTAGGGGCAATTTATAATGGCCCATTAACCTATCAAACTGCAAGTCTTTGGCATGTGGGAGGAAACCGGAGCACCCGGAGGAAACCCACGCAGACAAAGGGAGAACTTGCAAACTCCGCACGGGCAGTACCCAGAATCGAACCCGGGTCCCTGGAACTGTGAGGCTGCGGTGCTAACCACTGCGCCAATGTCCCCCCACCACCTCCCAGTGTGTGCCTGTGTTACTGGGTATCAATGTATGTCTTTGTTACTTGGTGTCTTTGTATGTCTGTGTTACTGGGTGTCAGTGTGTTGGTTTGTGTTACTGGGTGTCAGTGTGTGTCTGTGTTACTTGGTGTAAGTGTACGTCTTTGTTAGTGGGTGTCAGTGGATGTCTTTGTTACTTGGTGTGAGTGTGTGTCTGTGTTACTGGGTGTCAGTGTGTGTTTGTTTGTGTTAATGGGTGTCAGTGTGTGTCTGTGTTACTTTGTTGTAAGTGTGTGTCTGTGTTACTGGTTATCAGTGTATGTCTTTGTTACTTGGTGTCAGTGTATGTCAAAATACTTGGTGTAAGTGTATGTCTTTGTTTCTTGGTGTAAATGTCTGTCTTTGTTACTTGGTGTCAGTGTATGTATGTGTTACTTGGTGTCAGTGTGTGTCTGTGTTACTTGGTGTAAGAGTATGCCTTTGTTAGTGGGTGTCAGTGGATGTCTTAGTTACTTGGTGTAAGTGTGTGTCTGTGTTACTGGGTATCAGTGCATGTCTTTGTTACTTGATGTCAGTGTCTGTCTGTGTTACTTGGTGTAAGTGTGTGTCTGTGTTACTGGGTATCAGTGTATGTCTTTGTGACTTGGTGTCAGTGTAAGTCTTCGTTACTGGGTGTCAGTGTGTGTCTTTGTGACTTGTTGTCAGTGTGTGTCTGTGTTACTTGGTGTAAGTGTGTGTCTGTGTTACTGGGTATCAGTGTATGTCTTTGTTACTTGGTGTCAGTGTATCTCAAAATACTTGGTGTAAGTGTATGTCTTTGTTACTAGGTGTAATTGACTGTCTTTGTTACTTGGTGTCAGTGTATGTCTGTGTTACTTGGTGTAAGTTTGTGTCTTTGTTACTGGGCATCAGTGTATGTCTTTGTGACTTGGCATCAGTGTATGTCTTTGTGACTTGGTGTCAGTGTATGTCTTTTTTACTGGGTGTCAGTGTGTGTCTGTGTTACTGGGTGTCAGTATTTAGTTTAGTTTAGAGATACAGCACTTAAACAGGCCCTTCGGCCCACCGAGTCTGTGCCGACCAGCAACAACCCATTTATACTAATCCGACACTAATCCCGTATTCCTATCACATCCCCACCGGTCCCTATATATTTCCCTACCACCTACCTATACTTGGGGCAATTTATAATAGCCCATTAACCTATCAAACTGCAAGTCTTTGGCATGTGGGAGGAAACCGGAGCACCCGGAGGAAACCCACGCAGACAAAGGGAGAACTTGCAAACTCCGCACAGGCAGTACCCAGAATCGAACCCGGGTCCCTGGAACTGTGAGGCTGCGGTGCTAACCACTGCGCCAATTTCCCCCCACCACCTCCCAGTGTGTGCCTGTGTTACTGGGTATTAGTGTATGTCTTTGTTACTTGGTGTCAGTGTATGTCTGTGTTACTTGGTGTAAGTGTACGTCTTTGTTAGTGGGCGTCAGTGGATGTCTTTGTTACTTGGTGTAAGTGTGTGTCTGTGTTACTGGGTGTCAGTGTGTGTTTGTTTGTGTTACTGGGTGTCAGTGTGTGTCTGTGTTACTTGGTGTAAATGTGTGTCTGTGTTACTGGTTATCAATGTTTGTCTTTGTTACTTGGTGTCAGTGTATGTCAAAATACTTGGTGTAAGTGTATGTCTTTGTTATTTGGTGTAATTGTCTGTCTTTGTTACTTGGTGTCAATGTATGTATGTGTTACTTGGTGTCAGTGTGTGTCTGTGTTACTTGGTGTAAGTGTATGTCTTTGTTAGTGGGTGTCAGTGTGTGTCTGTGTTACTTGGTGTAAGTGTGTGTCTGTGTTACTGGGTATCAGTGTATGTCTTTGTTACTTGGTGTCATTGTATCTAAATATACTTCGTGTAAGTGTATGTCTTTGTTACTTGGTGTAATTGACTGTCTTTGTTACTTGATGTCAGTGTATGTCTGTGTTTCTTGGTGTAAGTTTGTGTCTTTGTTACTGGGCATCAGTGTATGTCTTTGTGACTTGGTATCTGTGTATGTCTTTGTGACTTGGTGTCAGTGTATGTCTTTTTTACTTTGTGTCAGTGTGTGTCTATGTTACTTGGTGTCAGTGTATGTCTTTGTTACTGTGTATCAGTGTTTCTCTGTGTTACTGGGTGTCAGTGTGTGTCTGTGACACTAGGTGTCAGTATTTAGTTTAGTTTGGAGATACAGCACTGAAACAGGCCCTTCGGCTCACCGAGTCTATGCCGACCATCAACAACCCATTTATACTAATCCGACACCTATCCCGTATTCCTATCACATCCCCACCGGTCCCTATATATTTCCCTACCACCTACCTATACTAGGGGCAATTTATAATGGCCCATTAACCTATCAAACTGCAAGTCTTTGGCATGTGGGAGGAAACCGGAGCACCCGGAGGAAACCCACGCAGACAAAGGGAGAACTTGCAAACTCCGCACGGGCAGTACCCAGAATCGAACCCGGGTCCCTGGAACTGTGAGGCTGCGGTGCTAACCACTGCGCCAATGTCCCCCCACCACCTCCCAGTGTGTGCCTGTGTTACTGGGTATCAATGTATGTCTTTGTTACTTGGTGTCTTTGTATGTCTGTGTTACTGGGTGTCAGTGTGTTGGTTTGTGTTACTGGGTGTCAGTGTGTGTCTGTGTTACTTGGTGTAAGTGTACGTCTTTGTTAGTGGGTGTCAGTGGATGTCTTTGTTACTTGGTGTGAGTGTGTGTCTGTGTTACTGGGTGTCAGTGTGTGTTTGTTTGTGTTAATGGGTGTCAGTGTGTGTCTGTGTTACTTTGTTGTAAGTGTGTGTCTGTGTTACTGGTTATCAGTGTATGTCTTTGTTACTTGGTGTCAGTGTATGTCAAAATACTTGGTGTAAGTGTATGTCTTTGTTTCTTGGTGTAAATGTCTGTCTTTGTTACTTGGTGTCAGTGTATGTATGTGTTACTTGGTGTCAGTGTGTGTCTTAGTTACTTGGTGTAAGTGTGTGTCTGTGTTACTGGGTATCAGTGCATGTCTTTGTTACTTGATGTCAGTGTCTGTCTGTGTTACTTGGTGTAAGTGTGTGTCTGTGTTACTGGGTATCAGTGTATGTCTTTGTGACTTGGTGTCAGTGTAAGTCTTCGTTACTGGGTGTCAGTGTGTGTCTTTGTGACTTGTTGTCAGTGTGTGTCTGTGTTACTTGGTGTAAGTGTGTGTCTGTGTTACTGGGTATCAGTGTATGTCTTTGTTACTTGGTGTCAGTGTATCTCAAAATACTTGGTGTAAGTGTATGTCTTTGTTACTAGGTGTAATTGACTGTCTTTGTTACTTGGTGTAAGTGTATGTCTGTGTTACTTGGTGTAAGTTTGTGTCTTTGTTACTGGGCATCAGTGTATGTCTTTGTGACTTGGCATCAGTGTATGTCTTTGTGACTTGGTGTCAGTGTATGTCTTTTTTACTGGGTGTCAGTGTGTGTCTGTGTTACTTGGTGTCAGTATTTAGTTTAGTTTAGAGATACAGCACTTAAACAGGCCCTTCGGCCCACCGAGTCTGTGCCGACCAGCAACAACCCATTTATACTAATCCGACACTAATCCCGTATTCCTATCACATCCCCACCGGTCCCTATATATTTCCCTACCACCTACCTATACTTGGGGCAATTTATAATAGCCCATTAACCTATCAAACTGCAAGTCTTTGGCATGTGGGAGGAAACCGGAGCACCCGGAGGAAACCCACGCAGACAAAGGGAGAACTTGCAAACTCCGCACAGGCAGTACCCAGAATCGAACCCGGGTCCCTGGAACTGTGAGGCTGCGGTGCTAACCACTGCGCCAATTTCCCCCCACCACCTCCCAGTGTGTGCCTGTGTTACTGGGTATTAGTGTATGTCTTTGTTACTTGGTGTCTTTGTATGTCTGTGTTACTGGGTGTCAGTGTGTTTGTTTCTGTTACTGGGTGTCAGTGTGTGTCTGTGTTACTTGGTGTAAGTGTACGTCTTTGTTAGTGGGTGTCAGTGGATGTCTTTGTTACTTGGTGTAAGTGTGTGTCTGTGTTACTGGGTGTCAGTGTGTGTTTGTTTGTGTTACTGGGTGTCAGTGTGTGTCTGTGTTACTTGGTGTAAGTGTGTGTCTGTGTTACTGGTTATCATTGTATGTCTTTGTTACTTGGTGTCAGTGTATGTCAAAATACTTGGTGTAAGTGTATGTCTTTGTTACTTGGTGTCAGTGTATCTCAAAATACTTGGTGCAAGTGTATGTCTTTGTTACTTGGTGTAATTGTCTGTCTTTGTTACTGTGCATCAGTGTATGTCTTTGTGACGTGGTATCAGTGTATGTCTTTGTGACTTGGTTTCAGTGTATGTCTTTTTTACTGGGTGTAAGTGTATGTCTGCGTTACTTGGTGTCAGTGTATGTCTTTGTTACTGTGTATCAGTGTGTGTCTGTGTTACTGGGTGTCAGTGTGTGTTTGTTTGTGTTACTGGGTGTCAGTGACACTAGGTGTCAGTAATTAGTTTAGTTTAGAGATACAGCACTTAAACAGGCCCTTCGGCCCACCGAGTCTGTGCCGACCATCAACCACCCATTTATACTAATCCTACACTAATCCCGTATTCCTAACACATCTCCACCGGTCCCTATATATTTCGCTACCACCTACCTGTACCAAGGGCAACATATAATGGCCAATTAACATATCAACCTGCAAGTCTTTGGCATGTGGGAGGAATCCGGGGCACCCGGAGGAAACCCACGCAGACACAGGGAGAACTTGCAAACTCCGCACAGGCAGTACCCAGAATCGAACACGGGTCCCTGGAGCTGTGAGGCTGCGGTGCTAACCACTGCGCCAATGTGTCCCCCGCCCCCAGTGTGTGCCTGTGTGACTGGGTATCAGTGTATGTCTTTGTTACTTGGTGTCAGTGGATGTCAAAATACTTGATGTAAGTGCATGTCTTTGTTACTTGGTGTAATTGTCTGTCTTTGTTACTTGGTGTCAGTGTATGTATGTGTTACTTGGTGTAAGTGTGTGTCTTTGTTACTTGGTGTAAGTGTATGTCTTTGTTACTTGGTGTCAGTGTATGTCTTTGTTAGTTGGTGTCTGTGTGTGTCTGTGTCACTGGGCATCAGTGTCTGTGCTTGTGACTTGGTATCAGTGTATGTCTTTGTGACTTGGTGTCAGTGCATGTCTTTTTTACTGGGTGTCAGTGTGAGTCTGTGTTACTTGGTGTCCGTGTGTGTCTGTGTTACTGTGTGTCAGTGTATGTCTTTGTTACTGGGTGTCAGTGTATGTCTTTGTTACTTGGTATAAGTGTGTGTCTGTGTTACTGTATATCAGTGTCTGTCTTTGTTACTTGGTGTAAGTGTGTGTCTATGTTACTGGTATCAGTGTATGTCTTTGTGACTTGGTGTCAGTATATGTCTTTGTTACTGGGTGTCAGTGTGTGTCTTTGTGACTTGGTGTAAGTGTATGTCTTTGTTACTTGGTGTAAGTGTGCGTCTGTGTTACTGGGTACAAGTGTATGTCTTTGTTACTTTGTGTCAGTGTATGTCAAAATACTTGGTGTAAGTGTATGTCTTTGTTACTTGTTGTAATTGTCTGTCTTTGTTACTTGTTGTAAGTGTATGTCTTTGTTACTTGGTGTCAGTGTATGTCTGTGTTACTTGGTGTATGTGTGTGTCTGTGTTACTGGGTGTCAGTGTGTGTCTGTGTTACTTGGTCTACGTGTATGTCCTTGTTAGTGGGTGTCAGTGGATGTCTTTGTTACTTGGTGTAAGTGTGTGTCTGTGTTACCGGGTGTCAGTGTATGTCTTAGTTACTTGGTGTAAGTGTGTGTGTGTGTTACTGGGTGTCAGTGTATGTCTGTGTTACTTGGTGCAAGTGTCTGTCTGTGTTACTGGGTATCAGTGTATGTCTTCGTTACTGGGTGTCAGGGTGTTTCTTTGTGACTTGGTGTCAGTGTATGTCAAAATAATTGGTGTAAGTGTATGTCTTTGTTACTTGTTGTAAATGTCTGTCTTTGTTACTTGGTGTAAGTGTATGTCTTTGTTACTTGGTGTCAGTGTATGTCTTTGTTACTTGGTGTCAGTGTATGTCTGTGTTACTTGGTGTAAGTGTACGTCTTTGTTAGTGTGCGTCAGTGGATGTCTTTGTTACTTGGTGTAAGTGTGTGTCTGTGTTACTGGGTGTCAGTGTGTGTTTGTTTGTGTTACTGGGTGTCAGTGTGTGTCTGTGTTACTTGGTGTAAATGTGTGTCTGTGTTACTGGTTATCAATGTTTGTCTTTGTTACTTGGTGTCAGTGTATGTCAAAATACTTGGTGTAAGTGTATGTCTTTGTTATTTGGTGTAATTGTCTGTCTTTGTTACTTGGTGTCAATGTATGTATGTGTTACTTGGTGTCAGTGTGTGTCTGTGTTACTTGGTGTAAGTGTATGTCTTTGTTAGTGGGTGTCAGTGTGTGTCTGTGTTACTTGGTGTAAGTGTGTGTCTGTGTTACTGGGTATCAGTGTATGTCTTTGTTACTTGGTGTCATTGTATCTAAATATACTTCGTGTAAGTGTATGTCATTGTTACTTGGTGTAATTGACTGTCTTTGTTACTTGATGTCAGTGTATGTCTGTGTTTCTTGGTGTAAGTTTGTGTCTTTGTTACTGGGCATCAGTGTATGTCTTTGTGACTTGGTATCTGTGTATGTCTTTGTGACTTGGTGTCAGTGTATGTCTTTTTTACTTTGTGTCAGTGTGTGTCTATGTTACTTGGTGTCAGTGTATGTCTTTGTTACTGTGTATCAGTGTTTCTCTGTGTTACTGGGTGTCAGTGTGTGTCTGTGACACTAGGTGTCAGTATTTAGTTTAGTTTGGAGATACAGCACTGAAACAGGCCCTTCGGCTCACCGAGTCTATGCCGACCATCAACAACCCATTTATACTAATCCGACACCTATCCCGTATTCCTATCACATCCCCACCGGTCCCTATATATTTCCCTACCACCTACCTATACTAGGGGCAATTTATAATGGCCCATTAACCTATCAAACTGCAAGTCTTTGGCATGTGGGAGGAAACCGGAGCACCCGGAGGAAACCCACGCAGACAAAGGGAGAACTTGCAAACTCCGCACGGGCAGTACCCAGAATCGAACCCGGGTCCCTGGAACTGTGAGGCTGCGGTGCTAACCACTGCGCCAATGTCCCCCCACCACCTCCCAGTGTGTGCCTGTGTTACTGGGTATCAATGTATGTCTTTGTTACTTGGTGTCTTTGTATGTCTGTGTTACTGGGCGTCAGTGTGTTGGTTTGTGTTACTGGGTGTCAGTTTGTGTCTGTGTTACTTGGTGTAAGTGTACGTCTTTGTTAGTGGGTGTCAGTGGATGTCTTTGTTACTTGGTGTGAGTGTGTGTCTGTGTTACTGGGTGTCAGTGTGTGTTTGTTTGTGTTAATGGGTGTCAGTGTGTGTCTGTGTTACTTTGTTGTAAGTGTGTGTCTGTGTTACTGGTTATCAGTGTATGTCTTTGTTACTTGGTGTCAGTGTATGTCAAAATACTTGGTGTAAGTGTATGTCTTTGTTTCTTGGTGTAAATGTCTGTCTTTGTTACTTGGTGTCAGTGTATGTATGTGTTACTTGGTGTCAGTGTGTGTCTGTGTTACTTGGTGTAAGAGTATGCCTTTGTTAGTGGGTGTCAGTGGATGTCTTAGTTACTTGGTGTAAGTGTGTGTCTGTGTTACTGGGTATCAGTGCATGTCTTTGTTACTTGATGTCAGTGTCTGTCTGTGTTACTTGGTGTAAGTGTGTGTCTGTGTTACTGGGTATCAGTGTATGTCTTTGTGACTTGGTTTCAGTGTAAGTCTTCGTTACTGGGTGTCAGTGTGTGTCTTTGTGACTTGTTGTCAGTGTGTGTCTGTGTTACTTGGTGTAAGTTTGTGTCTGTGTTACTGGGTATCAGTGTATGTCTTTGTTACTTGGTGTCAGTGTATCTCAAAATACTTGGTGTAAGTGTATGTCTTTGTTACTAGGTGTAATTGACTGTCTTTGTTACTTGGTGTCAGTGTATGTCTGTGTTACTTGGTGTAAGTTTGTGTCTTTGTTACTGGGCATCAGTGTATGTCTTTGTGACTTGGCATCAGTGTATGTCTTTGTGACTTGGTGTCAGTGTATGTCTTTTTTACTGGGTGTCAGTGTGTGTCTGTGTTACTTGGTGTCAGTATTTAGTTTAGTTTAGAGATACAGCACTTAAACAGGCCCTTCGGCCCACCGAGTCTGTGCCGACCAGCAACAACCCATTTATACTAATCCGACACTAATCCCGTATTCCTATCACATCCCCACCGGTCCCTATATATTTCCCTACCACCTACCTATACTAGGGGCAATTTATAATAGCCCATTAACCTATCAAACTGCAAGTCTTTGGCATGTGGGAGGAAACCGGAGCACCCGGAGGAAACCCACGCAGACAAAGGGAGAACTTGCAAACTCCGCACAGGCAGTACCCAGAATCGGTCCCTGGAACTGTGAGGCTGCGGTGCTAACCACTGCGCCAATTTCCCCCCACCACCTCCCAGTGTGTGCCTGTGTTACTGGGTATCAGTGTATGTCTTTGTTACTTGGTGTCTTTGTATGTCTGTGTTACTGGGTGTCAGTGTGTTTGTTTGTGTTACTGGGTGTCAGTGTGTGTCTGTGTTACTTGGTGTAAGTGTACGTCTTTGTTAGTGGGTGTCAGTGGATGTCTTTGTTACTTGGTGTAAGTGTGTGTCTGTGTTACTGGGTGTCAGTGTGTGTTTGTTTGTGTTACTGGGTGTCAGTGTGTGTCTGTGTTACTTGGTGTAAGTGTGTGTCTGTGTTACTGGTTATCATTGTATGTCTTTGTTACTTGGTGTCAGTGTATGTCAAAATACTTGGTGTAAGTGTATGTCTTTGTTACTTGGTGTAATTGTCTGTCTTTGTTACTTGGTGTCAGTGTATGTATGTGTTACTTGGTGTCAGTGTGTGTCTGTGTTACTTGGTGTAAGTGTATGTCTTTGTTAGTGGGTGTCAGTGGATGTCTTAGTTACTTGGTGTAAGTGTGTGTCTGTATTACTGGGTATCAGTGCATGTCTTTGTTACTTGATGTCAGTGTTTGTCTGTGTTACTTGGTGTAAGTGTGTGTCTGTGTTACTGGGTATCAGTGTATGTCTTTGTGACTTGGTGTCAGTGTAAGTCTTCGTTACTGGGTGTCAGTGTGTGTCTTTGTGACTTGATGTCAGTGTGTGTCTGTGTTACTTGGTGTAAGTGTGTGTCTGTGTTACTGGGTATCAGTGTATGTCTTTGTTACTTGGTGTCAGTGTATCTCAAAATACTTGGTGTAAGTGTATGTCTTTGTTACTTTGTGTAATTGACTGCCTTTGTTACTTGGTGTCAGTGTATGTCTGTGTTACTTGGTGTAAGTTTGTGTCTTTGTCACTGGGCATCAGTGTATGTCTTTGTGACTTGGCATCAGTGTATGTCTTTGTGACTTGGTGTCAGTGTATGTCTTTTTTACTGGGTGCCAGTGTGTGTCTGTGTTACTGGGTATCAGTGTATGTCTTTGTTACTTGGTGTCAGTGTATGCCTTTGTTACTTGGTGTAAGTGTGTGTCTGTGTTACTGGGTATAAGTGTATGTCCGTGTTACTGGGGGTCACTGTGTATCTGTGTTACTCGGGGTCAGTGTGTGTTTCTAACTGGGTGTCAGTGTGTGTCTGTGTTACTGGGTATCAGTGTATGTCTTTGTTACTTGGTGTAATTGTATGTCTTTGTTACTTGGTGTCAGTGTATGTGTTAGTTACTTGGTGTAAGAGTGTGTCTTTGTTACTTGGTGTAAGTGTGTGTCTGTGTTACTGGGTATCAGTGCATGTCTTTGTTACTTGATGTCAGTGTCTGTCTGTGTTACTTGGTGTAAGTGTGTGTCTGTGTTACTGGGTATCAGTGTATGTCTTTGTGACTTGGTTTCAGTGTAAGTCTTCGTTACTGGGTGTCAGTGTGTGTCTTTGTGACTTGTTGTCAGTGTGTGTCTGTGTTACTTGGTGTAAGTGTGTGTCTGTGTTACTGGGTATCAGTGTATGTCTTTGTTACTTGGTGTCAGTGTATCTCAAAATACTTGGTGTAAGTGTATGTCTTTGTTACTAGGTGTAATTGACTGTCTTTGTTACTTGGTGTCAGTGTATGTCTGTGTTACTTGGTGTAAGTTTGTGTCTTTGTTACTGGGCATCAGTGTATGTCTTTGTGACTTGGCATCAGTGTATGTCTTTGTGACTTGGTGTCAGTGTATGTCTTTTTTACTGGGTGTCAGTGTGTGTCTGTGTTACTTGGTGTCAGTATTTAGTTTAGTTTAGAGATACAGCACTTAAACAGGCCCTTCGGCCCACCGAGTCTGTGCCGACCAGCAACAACCCATTTATACTAATCCGACACTAATCCCGTATTCCTATCACATCCCCACCGGTCCCTATATATTTCCCTACCACCTACCTATACTAGGGGCAATTTATAATAGCCCATTAACCTATCAAACTGCAAGTCTTTGGCATGTGGGAGGAAACCGGAGCACCCGGAGGAAACCCACGCAGACAAAGGGAGAACTTGCAAACTCCGCACAGGCAGTACCCAGAATCGAACCCGGGTCCCTGGAACTGTGAGGCTGCGGTGCTAACCACTGCGCCAATTTCCCCCCACCACCTCCCAGTGTGTGCCTGTGTTACTGGGTATCAGTGTATGTCTTTGTTACTTGGTGTCTTTGTATGTCTGTGTTACTGGGTGTCAGTGTGTTTGTTTGTGTTACTGGGTGTCAGTGTGTGTCTGTGTTACTTGGTGTAAGTGTACGTCTTTGTTAGTGGGTGTCAGTGGATGTCTTTGTTACTTGGTGTAAGTGTGTGTCTGTGTTACTGGGTGTCAGTGTGTGTTTGTTTGTGTTACTGGGTGTCAGTGTGTGTCTGTGTTACTTGGTGTAAGTGTGTGTCTGTGTTACTGGTTATCATTGTATGTCTTTGTTACTTGGTGTCAGTGTATGTCAAAATACTTGGTGTAAGTGTATGTCTTTGTTACTTGGTGTAATTGTCTGTCTTTGTTACTTGGTGTCAGTGTATGTATGTGTTACTTGGTGTCAGTGTGTGTCTGTGTTACTTGGTGTAAGTGTATGTCTTTGTTAGTGGGTGTCAGTGGATGTCTTAGTTACTTGGTGTAAGTGTGTGTCTGTATTACTGGGTATCAGTGCATGTCTTTGTTACTTGATGTCAGTGTATGTCTGTGTTACTTGGTGTAAGTGTGTGTCTGTGTTACTGGGTATCAGTGTATGTCTTTGTGACTTGGTGTCAGTGTAAGTCTTCGTTACTGGGTGTCAGTGTGTGTCTTTGTGACTTGATGTCAGTGTGTGTCTGTGTTACTTGGTGTAAGTGTGTGTCTGTGTTACTGGGTATCAGTGTATGTCTTTGTTACTTGGTGTCAGTGTATCTCAAAATACTTGGTGTCAGTGTATGTCTGTGTTACTTGGTGTAAGTTTGTGTCTTTGTCACTGGGCATCAGTGTATGTCTTTGTGACTTGGCATCAGTGTATGTCTTTGTGACTTGGTGTCAGTGTATGTCTTTTTTACTGGGTGCCAGTGTGTGTCTGTGTTACTTGGTGTCCGTGTATGTCTTTGATACTGTGTATCGGTGTTTCTCTGTGTTACTGGGTGTCAGTGTGTGTTTGTTTGTGTTACTGGGTGTCAGTGTGTGTCTGTGTTACTTGGTGTAAGTGTGTGTCTGTGTTACTGGTTATCAGTGTATGTCTTTGTTACTTGGTGTCAGTGTATGTCAAAATACGTGGTGTAAGTGTATGTCTTTGTTACTTGGTGTCAGTGTATGTCTTTGTTAGTTGGTGTCTGTTTGTGTCTGTGTTACTGGGCATCAGTGTATGTCTTTGTGACTTGGTATCAGTGTATGACTTTGTGACTTGGTGTCAGTGTATGTCTTTTTTACTGGGTGTCAGTGTGTGTCTGTGTTACAGGGTGTCAGTGTATGTCTTTGTTACTGGGTGTCAGTGTATGTCTTTGTTACTTGGTGTAAGTGTGTGTCTGTGTTACTGGGTATCAGTGTATGTCTTTGTGACTTGGTGTCAGTATATGTCTTTGTTACTGGGTGTCAGTGTGTGTCTGTGTTACTGGGTGTCAGTGTATGTCTGTCTTACTTGGTGTAAGTGTGTGTCTGTGTTACTGTGTATCAATGCATGTCTTTGTTACTTGGTGTCAGTGTATGTCTGTGTTACTTGGTGTAAGTGTGTGTCTGTGTTACTGGGTATCAGTGTATGTCTTTGTGACTTGGTGTCAGTGCATGTCTTTGTGACTTGGTGTCAGTGCATGTCTTTTTTACTGGGTGTCAGTGTGAGTCTGTGTTACTGTGTGTCAGTGTATGTCTTTGTTACTGGGTGTCAGTGTATGTCTTTGTTACTTGGTATAAGTGTGTGTCTGTGTTACTGTATATCAGTGTCTGTCTTTGTTACTTGGTGTCAATGTATGTATGTGTTACTTGGTGTCAGTGTGTGTCTGTGTTACTTGGTGTAAGTGTATGTCTTTGTTAGTGGGTGTCAGTGGATGTCTTAGTTACTTGGTGTAAGTGTGTGTCTGTGTTACTGGGTGTAAGTGTATGTCTTTGTTAGTGGGTGTCAGTGCATGTCTTTGTTACTTGATGTCAGTGTATGTCTGTGTTACTTGGTGTAAGTGTGTGTCTGTGTTACTGGGTATCAGTGTATGTCTTTGTGACTTGGTATCAGTGTATGTCTTTGTTACTTGGTGTCAGTGTATGTCAAAATACTTGGTGTAAGTGTATGTCTTTGTCACTTGGTGTAATTGTCTGTCTTTGTTAATTGGTGTCAGTGTATGTCTTTGTTACTTGGTGTCAGTGTATGTCTGTGTTACTTGGTGTATGTGTGTGTCTGTGTTACTGGGCGTCACTGTGTGTCTGTCTTACTTGGTGTAAGTGTATGTCTTCGTTGGTGGGTGTCAGTGGATGTCTTTGTTACTTGGTGTAAGTGTGCATCTGTGTTACTGGGTGTCAGTGTATGTCTTAGTTACTTGGTGTAAGTGTGTGTCTGTGTTACTGGGTGTCAGTGTATGTCTGTCTTACTTGGTGTAAGTGTGTGTCTGTGTTACTGGGTATCAGTGCATGTCTTTGTTACTTGGTGTCAGTGTATGTCTGTGTTACTTGGTGTAAGTGTGTGTCTGTGTTACTGGGTATCAGTGTATGTCTTTGTTACTTGGTGTCAGTGTATCTCAAAATACTTGGTGCAAGTGTATGTCTTTGTTACTTGGTGTAATTGTCTGTCTTTGTTACTGTGCATCAGTGTATGTCTTTGTGACGTGGTATCAGTGTATGTCTTTGTGACTTGGTTTCAGTGTATGTCTTTTTTACTGGGTGTAAGTGTGTGTCTGTGTTACTTGGTGTCAGTGTATGTCTTTGTTACTGGGTATTACTGTGTATCAGTGTGTGTCTGTGTTACTGGGTGTCAGTGTGTGTTTGTTTGTGTTACTGGGTGTCAGTGACACTAGGTGTCAGTAATTAGTTTAGTTTAGAGATACAGCACTTAAACAGGCCCTTCGGCCCACCGAGTCTGTGCCGACCATCAACAACCCATTTATACTAATCCTACACTAATCCCGTATTCCTAACACATCTCCACCGGTCCCTATATATTTCGCTACCACCTACCTGTACCAAGGGCAACATATAATGGCCAATTAACATATCAACCTGCAAGTCTTTGGCATGTGGGAGGAATCCGGGGCACCCGGAGGAAACCCACGCAGACACAGGGAGAACTTGCAAACTACGCACAGGCAGTACCCAGAATCGAACACGGGTCCCTGGAGCTGTGAGGCTGCGGTGCTAACCACTGTGCCAATGTGTCCCCCGCCCCCAGTGTGTGCCTGTGTGACTGGGTATCAGTGTATGTCTTTGTTACTTGGTGTCAGTGGATGTCAAAATACTTGATGTAAGTGCATGTCTTTGTTACTTGGTGTAATTGTCTGTCTTTGTTACTTGGTGTCAGTGTATGTATGTGTTACTTGGTGTCAGTGTATGTCTTTGTTAGTTGGTGTCTGTGTGTGTCTGTGTTACTGGGCATCAGTGTCTGTCCTTGTGACTTGGTATCAGTGTATGTCTTTGTGACTTGGTGTCAGTGCATGTCTTTTTTACTGGGTGTCAGTGTGAGTCTGTGTTACTTGGTGTCCGTGTGTGTCTGTGTTACTGTGTGTCAGTGTATGTCTTTGTTACTGGGTGTCAGTGTATGTCTTTGTTACTTGGTATAAGTGTGTGTCTGTGTTACTGTATATCAGTGTCTGTCTTTGTTACTTGGTGTAAGTGTGTGTCTATGTTACTGGTATCAGTGTATGTCTTTGTGACTTGGTGTCAGTATATGTCTTTGTTACTGGGTGTCAGTGTGTGTCTTTGTGACTTGGTGTCAGTGTATGTCTTTGTTACTTGGTGTAAGTGTGCGTCTGTGTTACTGGGTACAAGTGTATGTCTTTGTTACTTGGTGTCAGTGTATGTCAAAATACTTGGTGTAAGTGTATGTCTTTGTTACTTGGTGTAATTGTCTGTCTTTGTTACTTGTTGTAAGTGTAAGTCTTTGTTACTTGGTGTCAGTGTATGTCTGTGTTACTTGGTGTATGTGTGTGTCTGTGTTACTGGGTGTCAGTGTGTGTCTGTGTTACTTGGTCTACGTGTATGTCCTTGTTAGTGGGTGTCAGTGGATGTCTTTGTTACTTGGTGTAAATGTGTGTCTGTGTTACCGGGTGTCAGTGTATGTCTTAGTTACTTGGTGTAAGTGTGTGTGTGTGTTACTGGGTGTCAGTGTATGTCTGTGTTACTTGGTGCAAGTGTCTGTCTGTGTTACTGGGTATCAGTGTATGTCTTTGTGACTTGGTGTCAGTGTATGTCTTCGTTACTGGGTGTCAGGGTGTTTCTTTGTGACTTGGTGTCAGTGTATGTCAAAATAATTGGTGTAAGTGTATGTCTTTGTTACTTGGTGTAAATGTCTGTCTTTGTTACTTGGTGTAAGTGTATGTCTTTGTTACTTGGTGTCAGTGTATGTCTTTGTTACTTGGTGTCAGTGTATGTCTGTGTTACTTGGTGTAAGTGTACGTCTTTGTTAGTGTGTGTCAGTGGATGTCTTTGTTACTTGGTGTAAGTGTGTGTCTGTGTTACTGGGTGTCAGTGTGTGTTTGTTTGTGTTACTGGGTGTCAGTGTGTGTCTGTGTTACTTGGTGTAAATGTGTGTCTGTGTTACTGGTTATCAATGTTTGTCTTTGTTACTTGGTGTCAGTGTATGTCAAAATACTTGGTGTAAGTGTATGTCTTTGTTATTTGGTGTAATTGTCTGTCTTTGTTACTTGGTGTCAATGTATGTATGTGTTACCTGGTGTCAGTGTGTGTCTGTGTTACTTGGTGTAAGTGTATGTCTTTGTTAGTGGGTGTCAGTGGATGTCTTAGTTACTTGGTGTAAGTGTGTGTCTGTGTGACTGGGTGTAAGTGTATGTCTTTGTTAGTGGGTGGCAGTGCATGTCTTTGTTACTTGATGTCAGTGTATGTCTGTGTTACTTGGTGTAAGTGTGTGTCTGTGTTACTGGGTATCAGTGTATGTCTTTGTTACTTGGTGTCAGTGTATCTCAAAATACTTGGTGTAAGTGTATGTCTTTGTTACTTGGTGTAATTGACTGTCTTTGTTACTTGGTGTCAGTGTATGTCTGTGTTACTTGGTGTAAGTTTGTGTCTTTGTTACTGGGCATCAGTGTATGTCTTTGTGACTTGGCATCAGTGTATGTCTTTGTGACTTGGTGTCAGTGTATGTCTTTGTGACTTGGTATCAGTGTATGTCTCTGTGACTTGGTGTCAGTGTATGTCTTTTTTACTGGGTGTCAGTGTGTGTCTGTGTTACTTGGTGTCAGTGTATGTCTTTGATACTGTGTATCAGTGTTTCTCTGTTTTACTGGGTGTCAGTGTGTGTTTGTTTGTGTTACTGGGTGTCAGTGTGTGTCTGTGTTACTTGGTGTAAGTGTGTGTCTGTGTTACTGGTTATCAGTGTATGTCTTTGTTACTTGGTGTCAGTGTATGTCAAAATACTTGGAGTAAGTGTATGTCTTTGTTACTTGGTGTAATTGTCTGTCTTTGTTACTTGGTGTCAGTGTATGTATGTGTTACTTGGTGTAAGTGTATGTCTTTGTTACTTGGTGTCAGTGTATGTCTTTGTTAGTTGGTGTCTGTGTGTGTCTGTGTTACTTGGTGTCAGTGTATGTCTTTGTGACTTGGTATCAGTGTATGTCTCTGTGACTTGCTGTCAGTGTATGTCTTTTTTACTGGGTGTCAGTGTGTGTCTCTGATACTTGGTGTCAGTGTATGTCTTTGTTAGTTGGTGTCAGTGTATGTCTGTGTTACTTGGTGTCAGTGTATGTCTTTGTGACTTGGTATCAGTGTATGTCTCTGTGACTTGGTGTCAGTGTATGTCTTTTTTACTGGGTGTCAGTGTGTGTCTGTGTTTCTTGGTGTCCGTGTGTGTCTGTGTTACTGTGTGTCAGTGTATGTCTTTGTTACTGGGTGTCAGTGTATGTCTTTGTGACTTGGTATCAGTATATGTCTTTGTTAATGGGTGTCAGTGTGTGTAAAAATATTTGGTGTAAGTGTATGTCTTTGTTACTTGGTGTAATTGTCTGTCTTTGTTACTTGGTGTAAGTGTATGTCTTTGTTACTTGGTGTCAGTGTATGTCTTTGTTACTTGGTTTCAGTGTATGTCTGTGTAACTTGGTGTATGTGCGTGTCTGTGTTACTGGGTGTCAGTGTTTGTCTGTGATACTGGGTGTAAGTGTACGTCTTTGTTAGTGGGTGACAGTGGATGTCTTTGTTACTTGGTGTAAGTGAGTGTCTGTGTTACTGGGTGTCAGTGTATGCCTTAGTTACTTGGAGTAAGTGTGTGTCTGTGTTACTGGGTAACAGTGCATGTCTTTGTTACTTGATGTCAGTGTATGTCTGTGTTAGTTGGTGTAAGTTTGTGTCTGTGTTACTGGGTATCAGTGTATGACTTTGTGACTTGGTGTCAGTGTATGTCTTTGTGACTTGGTGTCAGTGTGTGTCTGTGTTACTGGGTATCAGTGTATGTCTTTGTTACTTGGTGTCATTGTATCTAAAAATACTTGGTGTAAGTGTATGTCTTTGTTACTTGGTGTAATTGACTGTCTTTGTTACTTGGTGTCATTGTATGTCTGTGTTACTTGGTGTAGGTTTGTGTCTTTGTTACTGGGCATCAGTGTATGTCTTTGTGACTTGGTATCTGTGCATGTCTTTGTGACTTGGTGTCAGTGCATGTCTTTTTTACTGCGTGTCAGTGTATGTCTATTTTACTGGGTGTAAGTGTGTGTCTGCGTTACTGGGTATCAGTGTGTGTCTTTGTTACTTGGTGTAAGTCTATGTCTTTGTTACTTGGTGTCAGTGTATGTCTTTGTTACTTGGTGTCAGTGTGTGTCTGTGTTACTGGGTGTAAGTGTGTGTCTGCGTTACTGGGTATCAGTGTATGTCTTTGTATGTCAAAATACCTGGTGTAAGTGTATGTCTTTGTTACTTGGTGTAGTTGTCTGTCTTTGTTACTTTGTGTCAGTGTATGTCTGTGTTGCTTGGTGTAAGTGTGTGTCTGTGTTACTTGGTGTCAGTGTGTGTCTTTGTTACTGGGTGTCAGTGTGTGTCTTTGTGACTTGGTGTCAGTGTAAGTCTTTGTTACCTGGTGTCAGTGTGTGTCTGTGTTACTTGGTGTCAGTGTATGTCTTTGTTACTGTGTCTCAGTGTTTCTCTGTGTTACTGGGTGTCAGTGTGTGTCTGTGACACTAGGTGTCAGTATTTAGTTTAGTTTAGAGAGACAGCACTTAAACAGCCCCTTCGGCCCGCCGAGTCTGTGCCGACCATCAACAACCCATTTATACTCATCCTACACTAATCCCGTATTCCTATCACATCCCCACCGGTCCCTCTGTATTTCGCTACCACCTACCTGTACTAGGGGCAACATATAATGGCCAATTAACCTATCAACCTGCAAGTCTTTGGCATGTGGGAGGAAACCGGAGCACCCGGAGGAAAGCCACGCAGACACAGGGAGAACTTGCAAACTCCGCACAGGCAGTCCGCAGAATCGAACCCGGGTCCCTGGAGCTGTGAGGCTGCGGTGCTAACCACTGCGCCAATGTGCCCCCCGCCCCCAGTGTGTGCCTGTGTTACTGGGTATCAGTGTATGTCTTTGTTACTTGGTGTAATTGTCTGTCTTTGTTACTTGGTGTCAGTGTATGTCTGTGTTACTTGGTGTAAGTGTGTGTCTTTTTTACTTGGTGTAAGTGTATGTCTTTGTTACTTGGTGTCAGTGTATGTCTTTGTTACTTGGTGTCAGTGTGTGTCTGTGTTACTGGGCATCAGTGTATGTCTTTGTGACTTGGTATCAGTGTATGTCTTTGTGACTTGGTGTCAGTGTATGTCTTTTTTACTGGGTGTAAGTGTGTGTCTGCGTTACTGGGTATCAGTGTGTGTCTTTGTTACTTGGTGTAAGTGTATGTCTTTGTTACTTGGTGTCAGTGTATGTCTTTGTTACTTGGTGTCAGTGTGTGTCTGTGTTACTGGGTGTAAGTGTGTGTCTGCGTTACTGGGTATCAGTGTATGTCTTTGTTACTTGGTGTCAGTGTATGTCAAAATGCTTGGTGTAAGTGTATGTCTTTGTTACTTGGTGTAATTGTCTGTCTTTGTTACTTGGTGTCAGTGTATGTCTGTGTTACTTGGTGTCAGTGTATGTCTTTGTTACTGTGTCTCAGTGTTTCTCTGTGTTACTGGGTGTCAGTGTGTGTTTGTTTGTGTTACTGGGTGTCAGTGTGTGTCTGTGACACTAGGTGTCAGTATTTAGTTTAGTGCAGAGATAGAGCACTAAAACAGGCCCTTCGGCCCACCGAGTCTGTGCCAACCATCAACAACCCATTTATACTAATCCTACACTAATCCCGTATTCCTGTCACATCCCCACCGGTCCCTAGATATATCCCTACCACCTACCTATACTAGGGGACATTTATAATGGCCCATTAACCTATCAACCTGCAAGTCTTTGGCATGTGGGAGGAAACCGGAGCACCCGGAGGAAATCCACGCAGACACAGGGAGAACTTGCAAACTCCGCACAGGCAGTACCCAGAATCGAACCCGGGTCCCTGGAGCTGTGAGGCTGCGGTGCTAACCACTGCGCCAATGTCCCCCCACCACCTCCCAGTGTGTGCCTGTGTTACTTGGTGTCAGTGTATGTCTTTGTTACTTGGTGTCAGTGTGTTTGTTTGTGTTACTGGGTGTCAGTGTGTGTCTTTGTTGCTGGGCGTCGGTGTGTGTCTTTGTGACTTGGTGTCAGTGTATGTCTTTGTTACTTGGTGTAAGTGTGTGTCTGTGTTAACGGGTATCAGTGTATGCCTTTGTTACTTGGTGTCAGTGTATGTCAAAATAATTGGTGTAAGTGTATGTCTTTGTTACTTGGTGTAATTGTCTGTCTTTGTCACTTGGTGTAAGTGTATGTCTTTGTTACTTGGTGTCAGTGGATGTCTTTGTTACTTGGTGTCAGTGTATGTCTGTGTTACTTGATGTATGTGTGTGTCTGTGTTACTGGGTGTCAGTGTGTGTCTGTGTTACTAGGTGTAAGTGTATGTCTTTGTTAGTGGGTGTCAGTGGATGTCTTTGTTATTTGGTGTAAGTGTGTGTCTGTGTTACTGGGTGTCAGTGTATGTCTTAGTTACTTGGTGTAAGTGTGTGTCTGTGTTACTGGGTATCAGTGTATGTCTTTGTTACTTGGTGTCATTGTATCTAAAAATACTTGGTGTAAGTGTATGTCTTTGTTACTTGGTGTAATTGACTGTCTTTGTTACTTGGTGTCAGTGTATGTCTGTGTTACTTGGTGTAGGTTTGTGTCTTTGTTACTGGGCATCAGTGTAGATCTTTGTGACTTGGTATCTGTGCATGTCTTTGTGACTTGGTGTCAGTGCATGTCTTTTTTACTGCGTGTCAGTGTGTGTCTGTGTTACTTGGTGTCAGTGTATGTCTGTGACACTAGGTGTCAGTATATAGTTTAGTTTAGAGATACAGCACTTAAACAGGCCCTTCGGCCCACCGAGTCTGTGCTGACCATCAACAACCCATTTATACTAATCCGACACTAATCCCGTATTCCTATCACATCCCCTCCGGTCCCTATATATTTCCCTACCACCTACCTATACTATGGGCAATTTATAATGGCCCATTAACCTATCAAACTGCAAGTCTTTGGCATGTGGGAGGAAACCGGAGCACCCGGAGGAAACCCATGCAGACAATGGGAGAACTTGCAAACTCCGCACAGGCAGTACCCAGAATCGAATCCGGGTCCCTGGAAATGTGAGGCTGCGGTGCTAACCACTGCGCCAATGTCCCCCCACCACCTCCCAGTGTGTGCCTGTGTTACTGGGTATCAGTGTATGTCTTTGTTACTTGGTGTCTCTGTATGTCAAAATACTTGGTGTAAGTGTATGTCTTTGTTACTAGGTGTAATTGTCTGTCTTTGTTACTTGGTGTCAGTGTATGTATGTGTTACTTGGTGTAAGTGTGTGTCTTTGTTACTTGGTGTAAGTGTATGTCTTTGTTACTTGGTGTCAGTGTATGTCTTTGTTAGTTGGTGTCTGTGTGTGTCTGTGTTACTGGGCATCAGTGTATGTCTTTGTGACTTGGTATCAGTGTATGTCTTTGTGACTTGGTGTCAGTGTATCTCTTTTTTACTGGGTGTCAGTGTGTGTCTGTGTTATTTGGTGTCCGTGTGTGTCTGTGTTACTGGGTGTCAGTGTTTGTCTTTGTTACTGGGTGTCAGTGTATGTCTTTGTTACATGGTGTAAGTGTGTGTCTGTGTTACTGGGTATCAGTGTATGTCAATATACTTGGTGTAAGTGTATGTCTTTGTTACTTGGTGTAATTGTCTGTCTTTGTTAATTGGTGTCAGTGTATGTCTTTGTTACTTGGTGTCAGTGTATGTCTGTGTTACTTGGTGTATGAGTGTGTCTGTGCTACTGGGTGTCAGTGTGTGTCTGTGTTACTTGGTGTAAGGATATGTCTTTGTTAGTGGGTGTCAGTGGATGTCTTTGTTACTTGGTGTAAGTGTGCGTCTGTGTTACTGGGTGTCAGTGTATGTCTTAGTTACTTGGTGTAAGTGTGTGTCTGTGTTACTGGGTGTCAGTGTATGTCTGTGTTACTTGGTGTCAGTGTATGTCTTTGTTACTTGGTGTCAGTGTGTGTCTGTGTTACTGGGCATCAGTGTATGTCTTTGTGACTTGGTATCAGTGTATGTCTTTATGACTTGGTGTCAGTGTATGTCTATTTTACTGGGTGTAAGTGTGTGTCTGCGTTACTGGGTATCAGTGTGTGTCTTTCTTACTTGGTGTAAGTGTATGTCTTTGTAACTTGGTGTCAGTGTATGTCTTTGTTACTTGGTGTCAGTGTGTGTCTGTGTTACTGGGTGTAAGTGTATGTCTTTGTTACTTGATGTCAGTGTATGTCAAAATACCTGGTGTAAGTGTATGTCTTTGTTACTTGGTGTAGTTGTCTGTCTTTGTTACTTTGTGTCAGTGTGTGTCTGTGTTACTTGTTGTCAGTGTATGTCTTTGTTACTGTGTCTCAGTGTTTCTCTGTGTTACTGGGTGTCAGTGTGTGTTTGTTTGAGGTACTGGGTGTCAGTGTGTGTCTGTGACACTAGGTGTGAGTATTTAGTTTAGTTTAGAGATAGAGCACTTAAACAGGCCCTTCGGCACACCGAGTCTGTGCCTACCATCAACCACCCATTTATACTAATCCTACACTAATCCCGTATTCCTATCACATCCCCACCGGTCCCTATATATTTCCCTACCACCTACCTAGACTAGGGGCAATTTATAATGGCCCATTAACCTATCAACCTGCAAATCTTTGGCATGTGGGAGGAAACCGGAGCACCCGGAGGAAAGCCACGCAGACACAGGGAGAACTTGCAAACTCCGCACAGGCAGTACCCAGAATCGAACCCAGGTCCCTGGAGCTGTGAGGCTGCGGTGCTAACCACTGCGCCAATGTCCCCCCACCACCTCCCAGTGTGTGCCTGTGTTCCTTGGTGTCAGTGTATGTCTTTGTTACTTGGTGTCAGTGTGTTTGTTTGTGTTACTGGGTGTCAGTGTGTGTCTGTGTTACTTGGTGTCAGTGTGTGTCTTTGTTACTTGGTGTAATTGTGTGTCTGTGTTACTGGGTATCAGTGTATGTCTTTGTGACTTGGTGTCAGAGTATGTCTTCGTTACAGGGTATCAGAGCATGTCTTTGTTACTTGGTGTCAGTGTATGTCTGTGTTGCTTGGTGTAAGTGTGTGTCTGTGTTACTGGGTATCAGTGTATGTCTTTGTGAATTGGTGTCAGAGTATGTCTTCGTTACTGGGTGTCAGTGTGTGTCTGTGTTACTTGGTGACAGTGTGTGTCTTTGTTACTGGGTGTCAGTGTGTGTCTTTGTGACTTGTTGTCAGTGTATGTCTTTGTCACTTGGTGTCAGTGTATGTCTTTGTTACCTGGTGTCAGTGTATGTCTGTGTTACTTGATGTAAGTGTGTGTCTGCGTTACTGGGTATCAGTGTGTGTCTTTGTTACTAGGTGTAAGTGTATGTCTTTGTTAGTGGGTGTCAGTGGATGTCTTTGTTACTTGGTGTAAGTGTGTGTCTGTGTTACTGGGTGTCAGTGTATGTCTTAGTTACTTGGTGTAAGTGTGTGTCTGTGTTACTGGGTATCAGAGCATGTCTTTGTTACTTGGTGTCAGTGTATGTCTGTGTTGCTTGGTGTAAGTGTGTGTCTGTGTTACTTGGTGTCAGTGTGTGTCTTTGTTACTGGGTGTCAGTGTGTGTCTTTGTGACTTGGTGTCAGTGTAAGTCTTTGTTACCTGGTGTCAGTGTGTGTCTGTGTTACTTGGTGTCAGTGTATGTCTTTGTTACTGTGTCTCAGTGTTTCTCTGTGTTACTGGGTGTCAGTGTGTGTTTGTTTGTGTTACTGGGTGTCAGTGTGTGTCTGTGACACTAGGTGTCACTATTTAGTTTAGTTTAGAGAGACAGCACTTAAACAGCCCCTTCGGCCCGCCGAGTCTGTGCCGACCATCAACAACCCATTTATACTCATCCTACACTAATCCCGTATTCCTGTCACATCCCCACCGGTCCCTAGATATTTCCCTACCACCAACCTATACTAGGGGACATTTATAATGGTCCATTAACCTATCAACCTGCAAGTCTTTGGCATGTGGGAGGAAACCGGAGCACCGGGAGGAAAGCCACGCAGACACAGGGAGAACTTGCAAACTCCGCACAGGCAGTACCCAGAATCGAACCCGGGTCCCTGGAGATGTGAGGCTGCGGTGCTAACCACTGCGCCAATGTCCCCCCACCACCTCCCAGTGTGTGCCTGTGTTACTTGGTGTCAGTGTATGTCTTTGTTACTTGGTGTCAGTGTGTTTGTTTGTGTTACTGGGTGTCAGTGTGTGTCTTTGTTGCTGGGCGTCGGTGTGTGTCTTTGTGACTTGGTGTCAGTGTATGTCTTTGTTACTTGGTGTAAGTGTGTGTCTGTGTTAACGGGTATCAGTGTATGCCTTTGTTACTTATTGTCAGTGTATGTCAAAATAATTGGTGTAAGTGTATGTCTTTGTTACTTGGTGTAATTGTCTGTCTTTGTCACTTGGTGTAAGTGTATGTCTTTGTTACTTGGTGTCAGTGGATGTCTTTGTTACTTCGTGTCAGTGTATGTCTGTGTTACTTGATGTATGTGTGTGTCTGTGTTACTGGGTGTCAGTGTGTGTCTGTGTTACTAGGTGTAAGTGTATGTCTTTGTTAGTGGGTGTCAGTGGATGTCTTTGTTACTTGGTGTAAGTGTGTGTCTGTGTTACTGGGTGTCAGTGTATGTCTTAGTTACTTGGTGTAAGTGTGTGTCTGTGTTACTGGGTATCAGAGCATGTCTTTGTTACTTGGTGTCAGTGTATGTCTGTGTTGCTTGGTGTAAGTGTGTGTCTGTGTTACTTGGTGTCAGTGTGTGTCTTTGTTACTGGGTGTCAGTGTGTGTCTTTGTGACTTGGTGTCAGTGTATGTCTTTGTTACCTGGTGTCAGGGTGTGTCCGTGTTACTTGGTGTCAGTGTATGTCTTTGTTTCTGTGTCTCAGTGTTTCTCTGTGTTACTGGGTGTCAGTGTGTGTCTGTGACACTAGGTGTCAGTATTTAGTTTAGTTTAGAGATACAGCACTTAAACAGCCCCTACGGCCCGCCGAGTCTGTGACGACCATCAACAACCCATTTATACTAATCCTACACTAATCCCGTATTCCTATCACATCCCCACCGGTCCCTCTGTATTTCGCTACCACCTACCTGTACTAGGGGCAACATATAATGGCCAATTAACCTATCAACCTGCAAGTCTTTGGCATGTGGGAGGAAACCGGAGCACCCGGAGGAAAGTCACGCGGACACAGGGAGAACTTGCAAACTCCGCACAGGCAGTACCCAGAATCGAATCCGGGTCCCTGGAGCTGTGAGGCTGCGGTGCTAACCACTGCGCCAATGTGCCCCCCGCCCCCAGTGTGTGCCTGTGTTACTGGGTATCAGTGTATGTCTTTGTTACTTGGTGTCAGTGGATGTCAAAATACTTGGTGTAAGTGTATGTCTTTGTTACTTGGTGTAATTGTCTGTCTTTGTTACTTGGTGTCAGTGTATGTCTTTGTTACCTGGTGTAAGTGTGTGTCTTTTTTACTTGGTGTAAGTGTATGTCTTTGTTACTTGGTGTCAGTGTATGTCTTTGTTACTTGGTGTCAGTGTGTGTCTGTGTTACTGGGCATCAGTGTATGTCTTTGTGACTTGGTATCAGTGTATGTCTTTGTGACTTGGTGTCAGTGTATGTCTTTTTTACTGGGTGTAAGTGTGTGTCTGCGTTACTGGGTATCAGTGTGCGTCTTTGTTACTTGGTGTAAGTGTATGTCTTTGTTACTTGGTGTCAGTGTATGTCTTTGTAACTTGGTGTCAGTGTGTGTCTGTGTTACTGGGTGTAAGTGTGTGTCTGCGTTACTGGGTATCAGTGTGTGTCTTTGTTACTTGGTGTCAGTGTATGTCAAAATGCTTGGTGTAAGTGTATGTCTTTGTTACTTGGTGTAATTGTCTGTCTTTGTTACTTGGTGTCAGTGTATGTCTGTGTTACTTGGTGTCAGTGTATGTCTTTGTTCCTGTGTATCAGTGTTTCTGTGTGTTACTGGGTGTCAGTGTGTGTTTGTTTGTGTTACTGGGTGTCAGTGTGTGTCTGTGACACTAGGTGTCGCTATTTAGTTTAGTGCAGAGATAGAGCACTTAAACAGGCCCTTCGGCCCACCGAGTCTGTGCCAACCATCAACCACCCATTTATACTAATCCTACACTAATCCCGTATTCCTGTCACATCCCCACCGGTCCCTAGATATTTCCCTACCACCTACCTATACTAGGGGCAATTTATAATGGCCCATTAACCTATCAACCTGCAAGTCTTTGGCATGTGGGAGGAAACCGGAGCACCCGGAGGAAAGCCACGCAGACACAGGGAGAACTTCCAAACTCCGCACAGGTAGTACCCAGAATCGAACCCGGGTCTCTGGAGCTGTGAGGCTGCGGTGCTAACCACTGCGCCAATCTCCCCCCACCACCTCCCAGTGTGTGCCTGTGTTACTTGGTGTCAGTGTATGTCTTTGTTACTTGGTGTCAGTGGATGTCAAAATACTTGATGTAATTGTATGTCTTTGTGACTTGGTGTAATTGTCTGTCTTTGTTACTTTGTGTCAGTGTATGTCTGTGTTACTTGGTGTAAGTGTGTGTCTTTTTTACTTGGTGTAAGTGTATGTCTTTGTTACTTGGTGTCAGTGCATGTCTTTGTTACTTGGTGTCAGTGTGTGTCTGTGTTACTGGGCATCAGTGTGTGTCTTTGTTGCTGGGCGTCGGTGTGTGTCTTTGTGACTTGGTGTCAGTGTATGTCTTTGTTACTTGGTGTAAGTGTGTGTCTGTGTTAACGGGTATCAGTGTACGTCTTAGTTACTTGGTGTCAGAGTATGTCAAAATAATTGGCGTAAGTGTATGTCTTTGTTACTTGGTGTAATTGACTGTCTTTGTTACTTGGTGTAAGTGCATGTCTTTGTTACTTGGTGTCAGTGTATGTCTTTGTTACTTGGTGTCAGTGTATGTCTGTGTTACTTGATGTATGTGTGTGTCTGTGTTACTGGGTGTCAGTGTGTGTCTGTGTTAAGAGGTGTAAGTGTATGTCTTTGTTAGTGGGTGTCAGTGGATGTCTTTGTTACTTGGTGTAAGTATGTGTCTGTGTTACTGGGTGTCAGTGTATGTCTTAGTTACTTGGTGTAAGTGTGTGTCTGTGTTACTGGGTATCAGAGCATGTCTTTGTTACTTGGTGTCAGTGTATGTCTGTGTTGCTTGGTGTAAGTGTGTGTCTGTGTTACTTGGTGTCAGTGTGTGTCTTTGTTACTGGGTGTCAGTGTGTGCATTTGTGACTTGGTGTCAGTGTATGTCTTTGTTACTGTGTCTCAGTGTTTCTCTGTGTTACTGGGTGTCAGTGTGTGTTTGTTTGTGTTACTGGGTGTCAGTGTGTGTCTGTGAGACTAGGTGTCAGTATTTAGTTTAGTTTGGAGATACAGCACTTAAACAGCCCCTTCGGCCCGCCGAGTCTGTGCCGACCATCAACAACCCATTTATACTAATCCTACACTAATCCCGTATTCCTATCACATCCCCACCGGTCCCTATGTATTTCGCTACCACCTACCTGTACTAGGGGCAACATATAATGGCCAATTAACCTATCAACCTGCAAGTCTTTGGCATGTGGGAGGAAACCGGAGCACCCGGAGGAAAGCCACGCAGAAACAGGGAGAACTTGCAAACTCCGCACAGGCAGTACCCAGAATCGAACCCGGGTCCCTGGAGCTGTGAGGCAGCGGTGCTAACCACTGCGCCAATGTCCCCCCACCACCTCCCAGTGTATGCCTGTGTTACTTGGTGTCAGTGTATGTCTTTGTTACTTGGTGTCAGTGTGTTTGTTTGTGTTACTGGGTGTCAGTGTGTGTCTGTGTTACTTGGTGTAAGTGTGTGTCTTTGTTACTGGGTGTCAGTGTGTGTCTTTGTGACTTGGTGTCAGTGTATGTCTTTTTTACTGGGTGTAAGTGTGTGTCTGCGTTACTGGGTATCAGTGTGTGTCTTTGTTACTTGGTGTAAGTGTATGTCTTTGTTACTTGGTGTCAGTGTGTGTCTGTGTTACTGGGTGTCAGTGTATGTCTTAGTTACTTGGTGTCAGTGTATGTCAAAATACTTGGTGTAAGTGTATGTCTTTGTTACTTGGTGTAATTGTCTGTCTTTGTTACTTTGTGTCAGTGTATGTCTGTGTTACTTGGTGTAAGTGTGTGTCTTTTTTACTTGGTGTAAGTGTATGTCTTTGTTACTTGGTGTCAGTGTATGTCTTTGTTACTTGGTGTCAGTGTGTGTCTGTGTTACTGGGCATCAGTGTGTGTCTTTGTTGCTGGGCGTCGGTGTGTGTCTTTGTGACTTGGTGTCAGTGTATGTCTTTGTTACTTGGTGTAAGTGTGTGTCTGTGTTAACGGGTATCAGTGTACGTCTTTGTTACTTGGTGTCAGAGTATGTCAAAATAATTGGCGTAAGTGTATGTCTTTGTTACTTGGTGTAATTGACTGTCTTTGTTACTTGGTGTAAGTGCATGTCTTTGTTACTTGGTGTCAGTGTATGTCTTTGTTACTTGGTGTCAGTGTATGTCTGTGTTACTTGATGTATGTGTGTGTCTGTGTTACTGGGTGTCAGTGTGTGTCTGTGTTAAGAGGTGTAAGTGTATGTCTTTGTTAGTGGGTGTCAGTGGATGTCTTTGTTACTTGGTGTAAGTATGTGTCTGTGTTACTGGGTGTCAGTGTATGTCTTAGTTACTTGGTGTAAGTGTGTGTCTGTGTTACTGGGTATCAGAGCATGTCTTTGTTACTTGGTGTCAGTGTATGTCTGTGTTGCTTGGTGTAAGTGTGTGTCTGTGTTACTTGGTGTCAGTGTGTGTCTTTGTTACTGGGTGTCAGTGTGTGTATTTGTGACTTGGTGTCAGTGTATGTCTTTGTTACCTGGTGTCAGTGCGTGTCTGTGTTACTTGGTGTCAGTGTATGTCTTTGTTACTGTGTCTCAGTGTTTCTCTGTGTTACTGGGTGTCAGTGTGTGTTTGTTTGTGTTACTGGGTGTCAGTGTGTGTCTGTGAGACTAGGTGTCAGTATTTAGTTTAGTTTGGAGATACAGCACTTAAACAGCCCCTTCGGCCCGCCGAGTCTGTGCCGACCATCAACAACCCATTTATACTAATCCTACACTAATCCCGTATTCCTATCACATCCCCACCGGTCCCTATGTATTTCGCTACCACCTACCTGTACTAGGGGCAACATATAATGGCCAATTAACCTATCAACCTGCAAGTCTTTGGCATGTGGGAGGAAACCGGAGCACCCGGAGGAAAGCCACGCAGAAACAGGGAGAACTTGCAAACTCCGCACAGGCAGTACCCAGAATCGAACCCGGGTCCCTGGAGCTGTGAGGCAGCGGTGCTAACCACTGCGCCAATGTCCCCCCACCACCTCCCAGTGTGTGCCTGTGTTACTTGGTGTCAGTGTATGTCTTTGTTACTTGGTGTCAGTGTGTTTGTTTGTGTTACTGGGTGTCAGTGTGTGTCTGTGTTACTTGGTGTAAGTGTGTGTCTTTGTTACTGGGTGTCAGTGTGTGTCTTTGTGACTTGGTGTCAGTGTATGTCTTTTTTACTGGGTGTAAGTGTGTGTCTGCGTTACTGGGTATCAGTGTGTGTCTTTGTTACTTGGTGTAAGTGTATGTCTTTGTTACTTGGTGTCAGTGTGTGTCTGTGTTACTGGGTGTCAGTGTATGTCTTAGTTACTTGGTGTAAGTGTGTGTCTGTGTTACTGGGTATCAGAGCCTGTCTTTGTTACTTGGTGTCAGTGTATGTCTGTGTTGCTTGGTGTAAGTGTGTGTCTGTGTTACTGGGTATCAGTGTATGTCTTTGTGACTTGTTGTCAGTCTATGTCTTCGTTACTGGGTGTCAGTTTGTGTCTTTGTGACTTGGAGTCAGTGTGTGTCTGTGTAACGTGGTGTATGTGTGTGTCTGTGTTACTGGGTATCAGTGTATGTCTTTGTTACTTGGTGTCAGTGTATCTCAAAATACTTGGTGTAAGTGTATGTCTTTGTTACTTGGTGTAATTGACTGTCTTTGTTACTTGGTGTCAGTGTGTGTCTGTGTTACTTGGTGTAAGTGTGTGTCTTTGTTACTTGGTGTAATTGTCTGTCTTTGTTACTTGGTGTCAGTGTATGTCTTTGTTACTTGGTGTCAGTGTATGTCAAAATACTTTGTGTAAGTGTATGTCTTTGTTACTTGGTGTAATTGTCTGTCTTTGTTACTTGGTGTCAGTGTATGTCTGTGTTACTTGGTGTAAGTGTGTGTCTTTGCCACTGGGCATCAGTGTAAGTCTTTGTGACTTGGTATCAGTGTATGTCTTTGTGACTTGGTGTCAGTGCATGTCTTTGTTACTGTGTGTCAGTGTTTATCTGTGTTACTGGGTGTCAGTGTGTGTTTGTTTGTGTTACTATGTGTCAGTCTGTGTCTGTGACACTTGGTGTCAGTATTTAGTTTAGTTTAGAGATACAGCACTTAAACAGGCCCTTCGCCCACCGAGTCTGTGCCGACCATCAACAACCCATTTATACTAATCCTACACTAATCCCGTATTCCTATCACATCCCCACCTATCCCTATATATTTCCCTATCACTTAGCTATGCTAGGGGCAAATTATGATGGCCAATTAACCTATCAACCTGCAAGTCTTTGGCATGTGGGTGGAAACCGGAGCACCCGGAGGAAAACCACGCAGACACAGGGAGAACTTGCAAACTCCGCACAGGCAGTACCCTGAATCGAACCCGGGTCCCCGGAGCTGTGAGGCTGCGGAGCTAACCACTGCGCCAATGTCCCCCCACCACCTCCCAGTGTGTGCCTGTGTTATTTGGTGTCAGTGTATGTCTTTGTTACTTGGTGTCAGTGTGTTTGTTTGTGTTACTGGGTGTCAGTGTGTGTCTGTGTTACTTGGTGTCCGTGTGTGTCTTTGTTACTGGGCGTCAGTGTGTGTCTTTGTGACTTGGTGTCAGTGTATGTCTTTGTTACTTGGTGTAAGTGAGTGTCTGTGTTACCGGGTATCAGTGTATGTCTTTGTTACTTGGTGTCAGTGTATGTCAAAATAATTGGTGCAAGTGTATGTCTTTGTTACTTGCTGTAATTGTCTGTCTTTGTTACTTGGTGTAAGTGTATGTCTTTGTTACTTGGTGTCAGTGTATGTCTTTGTTACCTGGTGTCAGTGTATGTCTGTGTTACTTGATGTATGTGTGTGTCTGTGTTACTGGGTGTCAGTGTGTGTCGGTGTTACTGGGTATCAGTGTATGTCTTTGTGACTTGGTGTCAGTGTATGTCTTCGTTACTGGGTGTCAGTTTGTGTCTTTGTGACTTGGTGTCAGTGTGTGTCCGTGTAACTTGGTGTATGTGTGTGTCTGTGGTACTGGGTATCAGTGCATGTCTTTGTTACTTGGTGTCAGTGTATCTCAAAATACTTGGTGTAAGTGTATGTCTTTGTTACTTGGTGTAATTGACTGTCTTTGTTACTTGGTGTCAGTGTATGTCTGTGTTACTTGGTGTATGTGTGTGTCTTTGTTACTTGGTGTAATTGTCTGTCTTTGTTACTTTGTGTCAGTGTATGTCTTTGTTACTTGGTGTCAGTGTGTGTCTGTGTTACTGGTCATCAGTGTATGTCTTTGTGACTTGGTATCAGTGTATGTCTTTGTGACTTGGTGTCAGTGTATGTCTTTTTTACTGGGTGTAAGTGTGTGTCTGCGTTACTGGGTATCAGTGTATGTCTTTGTTACTTGGTGTCAGTGTATGTCAAAATACTTGCTGTAAGTGTATGTCTTTGTTACTTGGTGTAATTGTCTTACTTTGTTACTTGGTGTCAGTGTATGTCTGTGTTACTTGGTGTAAGTGTGTGTCTTTGTCACTGGGCATCAGTGTATGTCTTTGTGACTTGGTATCAGTGTATGTCTTTGTGACGTGGTGTCAGTGCATGTCTTTGTTACTGTGTATCAGTGTTTCTCTGTGTTACTGGGTGTCAGTGTGTGTTTGTTTGTGTTACTATGTGTCAGTCTGTGTCTGTGACACTTGGTGTCAGTATTTAGTTTAGTTTAGAGATACAGCACTTAAATAGGCCCTTCGGCCCACCGAGTCTGTGCCGAACATCAACAACCCATTTATACTAATCCTACACTAATCCCGTATTCTTATCACATCCCCACCGGTCCCTATATATTTCCCTACCACCTACCTATACTTGGGGCAATTTATAATGGCCCATTAACCTATCAACCTGCAAGTCTTTGGCATGTGGGAGGAAACCGGAGCACCCGGAGGAAAGCCACGCAGACACAGGGAGAACTTGCAAACGCCGCACAGGCAGTACCCAGAATCGAACCCGGGTCCCTGGAGCTGTGAGGCTGCGGTGCTAACCACTGCGCCAATGTCCCCCCACCACCTCCCAGTGTGTGCCTGTGTTATTTGGTGTCAGTGTATGTCTTTGTTACTTGGTGTCAGTGTGTTTGTTTGTGTTACTGGGTATCAGTGTGTGTCTGTGTTACTTGGTGTCAGTATTTAGTTTAGGTTAGAGAAAGAGAGCTCAAACAAAATAATTGGTGTTAGTGTATGTATTTGTTACTTGGTGTAATTGTCTGTCTTTGTTTCTTGGTGTATGTGTGTGTCTTTGTTACTTGGTGTCAGTGAATGTCTGTGTTACTTGATGTATGTGTGTGTCTGTGTTACTGGGTGTCAGTGTGTGTCTGTGTTACTAGGTGTAAGTGTATGTCTTTGTTAGTGGGTGTCAGTGGATGTCTTTGTTACTTGGTGTAAGTGTGTGTCTGTGTTACTTGGTGTCAGTGTATGTCTTAGTTACTTGGTGTAAGTGTGTGTCTGTGTTACTGGGTATCAGAGCATGTCTTTGTTACTTGGTGTCAGTGTATGTCTGTGTTGCTTGGTGTAAGTGTGTGTCTGTGTTACTGGGTATCAGTGTATGTCTTTGTGACTTGGTGTCAGTGTATGTCTTCGTTACTGGGTGTCAGTGTGTGTCTTTGTGACATGGTGTCAGTGTGTGTCTGTGTTACTTGGTGTATGTGTGTGTCTGTGTTACTGGGTATCAGTGTATGTCTTTGTTACTTGGTGTCCGTGTATCTCAAAATACTTGGTGTAAGTGTATGTCTTTGTTACTTGGTGTAATTGACTGTCTTTGTTACTTGGTGTCAGTGTATGTCTGTGTTACTTAGTGTAAGTGTGTGCTTTGCTACTTGGTGTAATTGTATGTCTTTGTTACTTGGTGTCAGTGTGTGTCTGTGTTACTGGTCATCAGTGTATGTCTTTGTGACTTGGTGTCAGTGTATGTCTTTTTTACTGGGTGTAAGTGTGTGTCTGCGTTACTGGGTATCAGTGTATGTCTTTGTTACTTGGTGTCAGTATATGTCAAAATACTTGGTGTAACTGTATGTCTTTGTTACTTGGTGTAATTGTCTGTCTTTGTTACTTGGTGTCAGTGTATGTCTGTGTTACTTGTTGTAAGTGTGTGTCTTTGTCACTGGGCATCAGTGTATGTCTTTGTGACTTGGTATCAGTGTATGTCTTTATGACTTGGTGTCAGTGCATGTCTTTGTTACTGTGTATCAGTGTTTCTCTGTGTTCCTGGGTGTCAGTGTGTGTTTGTTTGTGTTACTATGTGTCAGTCTGTGTCTGTGACACTTGGTGTCAGTATTTAGTTTAGTTTAGAGATACAGCACTTAAACAGGCACTTCGGCCCACCGAGTGTGTGCCGACCATCAACCACCCATTGATACTCATCCTACACTAATCCCGTATTCCTATCACATCCGCACCAATCCCTATATATTTCCCTACCACCTACCTATACTTGGGGCAATTTATAATGGCCCATTAACCTATCAACCTGCAAGTCTTTGGAATGTGGGAGGAAACCGGAGCACCCGGAGGAAAGCCACGCAGACACAGGGAGAACTTGCAAACGCCGCACAGGCAATACCCAGAATCGAACCCGGGTCCCTGGAGCTGTGAGGCTGCGGTGCTAACCACTGCGCCAATGTCCCCCCACCACCTCCCAGTGTGTGCCTGTGTTATTTGGTGTCAGTGTATGTCTTTGTTACTTGGTGTCAGTCTGTTTGTTTGTGTTACAGGGTGTCAGTGTGTGTCTGTGTTACTTGGTGTCAGTGTGTGTCTTTGTTACTGGGCGTCAGTGTGTGTCTTTGTGACTTGGTGTCAGTGTATGTCTTTGTTACTTGGTGTCAGTGTGTGTCTGTGTTACTGGGTGTAAGTGTGTGTCTGCGTTACTGGGTATCAGTGTATGTCTTTGTTACTTGGTGTCAGTGTATGTCAAAATACTTGGTGTAAGTGCATGTCTTTGTTACTTGATGTAATTTTCTGTCTTTGTTACTTGGTGTCAGTGTATGTCTGTGTTACTTGGTGTCAGTGTATGTCTTTGTTACTGTGTCTCAGTGTTTCTCTGTGTTACTGGGTGTCAGTGTGTGTTTGTTTGTGTTACTGGGTGTCAGTGTGTGTCTGTGACACTAGGTGTCAGTATTTAGTTTATGTTAGAGAAAGAGAGCTCAAACAAAATAATTGGTGTTAGTGTATGTATTTGTTACTTGGTGTAATTGTCTGTCTTTGTTTCTTGGTGTATGTGTGTGTCTTTGTTACTTGGTGTCAGTGAATGTCTGTGTTACTTGATGTATGTGTGTGTCTGTGTTACTGGGTGTCAGTGTGTGTCTGTGTTACGAGGTGGAAGTGTATGTCTTTGTTAGTGGGTGTCAGTGGATGTCTTTGTTACTTGGTGTAAGTGTGTGTCTGTGTTACTTGGTGTCAGTGTATGTCTTAGTTACTTGGTGTAAGTGTGTGTCTGTGTTACTGGGTATCAGAGCATGTCTTTGTTACTTGGTGTCAGTGTATGTCTGTGTTGCTTGGTGTAAGTGTGTGTCTGTGTTACTGGGTATCAGTGTATGTCTTTGTGACTTGGTGTCAGTGTATGTCTTCGTTACTGGGTGTCAGTGTGTGTCTTTGTGACATGGTGTCAGTGTGTGTCTGTGTTACTTGGTGTATGTGTGTGTCTGTGTTACTGGGTATCAGTGTATGTCTTTGTTACTTGGTGTCCGTGTATCTCAAAATACTTGGTGTAAGTGTATGTCTTTGTTACTTGGTGTAATTGACTGTCTTTGTTACTTGGTGTCAGTGTATGTCTGTGTTACTTGGTGTAAGTGTGTGCTTTGCTACTTGGTGTAATTGTATGTCTTTGTTACTTGGTGTCAGAGTGTGTCTGTGTTACTGGTCATCAGTGTATGTCTTTGTGACTTGGTGTCAGTGTATGTCTTTTTTACTGGGTGTAAGTGTGTGTCTGCGTTACTGGGTATCAGTGTATGTCTTTGTTACTTGGTGTCAGTATATGTCAAAATACTTGGTGTAACTGTATGTCTTTGTTACTTGGTGTAATTGTCTGTCTTTGTTACTTGGTGTCAGTCTATGTCTGTGTTACTTGTTGTAAGTGTGTGTCTTTGTCACTGGGCATCAGTGTATGTCTTTGTGACTTGGTATCAGTGTATGTCTTTTTGACTTGGTGTCAGTGCATGTCTTTGTTACTGTGTATCAGTGTTTCTCTGTGTTCCTGGGTGTCAGTGTGTGTTTGTTTGTGTTACTATGTGTCAGTCTGTGTCTGTGACACTTGGTGTCAGTATTTAGTTTAGTTTAGAGATACAGCACTTAAACAGGCACTTCGGCCCACCGAGTGTGTGCCGACCATCAACCACACATTGATACTCATCCTACACTAATCCCGTATTCCTATCACATCCGCACCAATCGCTATATATTTCCCTACCACCTACCTATACTTGGGGCAATTTATAATGGCCCATTAACCTATCAACCTGCAAGTCTTTGGAATGTGGGAGGAAACCGGAGCACCCGGAGGAAAGCCACGCAGACACAGGGAGAACTTGCAAACGCCGCATAGGCAATACCCAGAATCGAACCCGGGTCCCTGGAGCTGTGAGGCTGCGGTGCTAACCACTGCGCCAATGTCCCCCCACCACCTCCCAGTGTGTGCCTGTGTTATTTGGTGTCAGCGTATGTCTTTGTTACTTGGTGTCAGTCTGTTTGTTTGTGTTACTGGGTGTCAGTGTGTGTCTGTCTTACTTGCTGTCAGTGTGTGTCTTTGTTACTGGGCGTCAGTGTGTGTCTTTGTGACTTGGTGTCAGTGTATGTCTTTGTTACTTGGTGTCAGTGTATGTCAAAATACTTGGTGTAAGTGTATGTCTTTGTTACTTGATGTAATTGTCTGTCTTTGTTACTTGGTGTCAGTGTATGTCTGTGTTACTTGGTGTCAGTGTATGTCTTTGTTACTGTGTCTCAGTGTTTCTCTGTGTTACTGGGTGTCAGTGTGTGTTTGTTTGTGTTACTGGGTGTCAGTGTGTGTCTGTGACACTAGGTGTCAGTATTTAGTTTAGGTTAGAGAAAGAGAGCTCAAACAAAATAATTGGTGTTAGTGTATTTATTTGTTACTTGGTGTAATTGTCTGTCTTTGTTTCTTGGTGTATGTGTGTGTCTTTGTTACTTGGTGTCAGTGAATGTCTGTGTTACTTGATGTATGTGTGTGTCTGTGTTACTGGGTGTCAGTGTGTGTCTGTGTTACTAGGTGTAAGTGTATGTCTTTGTTAGTGGGTGTCAGTGGATGTCTTTGTTACTTGGTGTAAGTGTGTGTCTGTGTTACTTGGTGTCAGTGTATGTCTTAGTTACTTGGTGTAAGTGTGTGTCTGTGTTACTGGGTATCAGAGCATGTCTTTGTTACTTGGTGTCAGTGTATGTCTGTGTTGCTTGGTGTAAGTGTGTGTCTGTGTTACTGGGTATCAGTGTATGTCTTTGTGACTTGGTGTCAGTGTATGTCTTCGTTACTGGGTGTCAGTGTGTGTCTTTGTGACATGGTGTCAGTGTGTGTCTGTGTTACTTGGTGTATGTGTGTGTCTGTGTTACTGGGTATCAGTGTATGTCTTTGTTACGTGGTGTCCGTGTATCTCAAAATACTTGGTGTAAGTGTATGTCTTTGTTACTTGGTGTAATTGACTGTCTTTGTTACTTGGTGTCAGTGTATGTCTGTGTTACTTGGTGTAAGTGTGTGCTTTGCTACTTGGTGTAATTGTATGTCTTTGTTACTTGGTGTCAGTGTGTGTCTGTGTTACTGGTCATCAGTGTATGTCTTTGTTACTTGGTGTCAGTATATGTCAAAATACTTGGTGTAACTGTATGTCTTTGTTACTTGGTGTAATTGTCTGTCTTTGTTACTTGGTGTCAGTGTATGTCTGTGTTACTTGTTGTAAGTGTGTGTCTTTGTCACTGGGCATCAGTGTATGTCTTTGTGACTTGGTATCAGTGTATGTCTTTGTGACTTGGTGTCAGTGCATGTCTTTGTTACTGTGTATCAGTGTTTCTCTGTGTTCCTGGGTGTCAGTGTGTGTTTGTTTGTGTTACTATGTGTCAGTCTGTGTCTGTGACACTTGGTGTCAGTATTTAGTTTAGTTTAGAGATACAGCACTTAAACAGGCACTTCGGCCCACCGAGTGTGTGCCGACCATCAACCACCCATTGATAGTCATCCTACACTAATCCCTATATATTTCCCTACCTCCTACCTATACTGGGGGCAATTTATGAAGGCCAATTAACCTATCAACCTGCAAGTCTTTGGCATGTGGGAGGTAACCGGAGCACCGGGAGGAAACGCACGCAGACACAGGGAGAACTTGCAAACTCCGCACAGGCAGTACCCAGAATCGAACCCGGGTCCCTGAAGCTGTGAGGCTGCGGTGCTAACCACTGCGCCAATGTCCCCCCACCACCTCCCAGTGTGTGCCTGTGTTACTTGGTGTCAGTGTATGTCTTTGTTACTTGGTGTCAGTGTGTTTGTTTGTGTTACTGGGTGTCAGTGTGTGTCTGTGTTACTTGGTGTCAGTGTGTGTCTTTGTTACTTGGTGTCAGTGTATGTCTGTGTTACTTGCTGTATGTGTGTGTCTGTGTTACTGGGTGTCAGTGTGTGTCTGTGTTACTAGGTGTAAGTGTATGTCTTTGTTAGTGGGTGTCAGTGGATGTATTTGTTACTCGGTGTAAGTGTGTGTCTGTGTTACTGGGTGTCAGTGTATGTCTTAGATACTTGGTGTAAGTGTGTGTCTGTGTTACTGGGTATCAGAGCATGTCTTTGTTACTTGGTGTCAGTGTTTGTCGGTCTTGCTTGGTGTAAGTGTGTGCCTGTGCTACTGGGTATCAGTGTATGTCTTTGTTACTTGGTGTCAGTGGATGTCAAAATACTTGGTGTAAGTGTATGTCTTTGTTACTTGGTGTAATTGTCTGTCTTTGTTACTTGGTGTCAGTGTATGTCTGTGTTACTTGGTGTAAGTGTGTGTCTTTGTTACTTGGTGTAAGTGTATGTCTTTATTACTTGATGTCAGTGTATATCTTTGTTACTTGGTGTCAGTGTGTGTCTGTGTTACTGGGCATCAGTGTATGTCTTTGTGACTTGGTATCAGTGTATGTCTTTGTGACTTGGTGTCAGTGTATGTCTTTTTTACTGGGTGTAAGTGTGTGTCTGCGTTACTGGGTATCAGTGTGTGTCTTTGTTACTTGGTGTAAGTGTATGTCTTTGTTACTTGGTATCAGAGTATGTCTTTGTTACTTGGTGTCAGTGTGTGTCTGTGTTACTGGGTGTAAGTGTGTGTCTGCGTTACTGGGTATCAGTGTATGTCTTTGTTACTTGGTGTCAGTGTATGTCAAAATACTTGGTGTAAGTGTATGTCAAAATACTTAGTGTAAGTGTATGTCTTTGTTACTTGTTGTAATTGTCTGTCTTTGTTACTTGGTGTCAGTGTATGTCTGTGTTACTTGGTGTCTGTGTATGTCTTTGTTACTGTGTCTCAGTGTTTCTCTGTGTTACTGGGTGTCATTGTGTGTTTGTTTGTGTTACTGGGTGTCAGTGTGTGTCTGTGTTACTAGGTGTAAGTGTATGTCTTTGTTAGTGGGTGTCAGTGGATGTCTTTGTTGCTTGGTGTAAGTGTGTGTCTGTGTTACTGGGTGTCAGTGTATGTCTTAGTTACTTGGTGTAAGTGTGTGTCTGTGTTACTGGGTATCAGAGCATGTCTTTGTTACTTGGTGTCAGTGTATGTCTGTGTTGCTTGGTGTAAGTGTCTGTCTGTGTTACTGGGTATCAGTGTATGTCTTTGTGACTTGGTGTCAGTGTATGTCTTCGTTACTGGGTGTCAGTGTGTGTCTTTGTGACTTGGTGTCAGTGTGTGTCTGTGTTACTTGGTGTATGTGTGTGTCTGTGTTACTGGGTATCAGTGTATGTCTTTGTTACTTGGTGTCAGTGTATCTCAAAATACTTGGTGTAAGTGTATGTCTTTGTTACTTGGTGTAATTGACTGTCTTTGTTACTTGGTGTCAGTGTGTGTCTGTGTTACTTGGTGTAAGTGTGTGATTTTGCTACTTGGTGTCATTGTCTGTCTTTGTTACTTGGTGTCAGTGTATGTCTTTGTTACTTGGTGTCATTGTGTGTCTGTGTTACTGGTCATCAGTGTATGTCTTTGTGACTTGGCATCAGTGTATGTCTTTGTGACTTTGTGTCAGTGTATGTCTTTTTTACTGGGTGCAAGTGTGTGTCTGCGTTACTGGGTATCAGTGTATGTCTTTGTTACTTGATGTCAGTGTATGTCAAAATACTTGGTGTAAGTGTATGTCTTTGTTACTTGGTGTAATTGTCTGTCTTTGTTACTTGGTGTCAGTGTATGTCTGTGTTACTTGGTGTAAGTGTGTGTCTTTGTCACTGGGCATCAGTGTATGTCTTTGTGACTTGGTGTCAGTGCATGTCTTTGTTACTGTGTATCAGTGTTTCTCTGTGTTACTGGGTGTCAGTGTGTGTTTGTTTGTGTTACTATGTGTCAGTCTGTGTCTGTGACACTTGGTGTCAGTATTTAGTTTAGTTTGGAGATACAGCACTTAAACAGGCCCTTCGGCCACCAAGTCTGTGACGAAAAGCAACAACCCATTTATACTAATCCTACACTAATCCCGTATTCCTATCACATCCCCACCGGTCCCTATATATTTCCCTACCACCTACCTATACTAGGGGCAATTTATAATGGCCCATTAACCTATCAACCTGCAAGTCTTTGGCATGTGGGAGGAAACCGGAGCACCCGGAGGAAAGCCACGCAGACACAGGGAGAACTTGCAAACTCCGCACAGGCAGTACCCAGAATCGAACCCGGGTCCCTGGAGCTGTGAGGCTGCGGTGCTAACCACTGCGCCAATGTCCCCCCACCACCTCCCAGTGTGTGCCTGTGTTACTTGGTGTCAGTGTATGTCTTTGTTACTTTGTGTCAGTGTGTGTGTTTGTGTTACTGGGTGTCAGTGTGTGTCTGTGTTAATTGGTGTCAGTGTGTGTCTTTGTTACTGGGCGTCAGTGTGTGTCTTTCTGACTTGGTGTCAGTGTATGTCTTTGTTACTTGGTGTAAGTGTGTGTCTGTGTTACCGGGTATCAGTGTATGTCTTTGTTACTTGGTGTAAGTGTGTGTCTGTGTTACTGGGTATCAGAGCATGTCTTTGTTACTTGGTGTCAGTGTATGTCTGTGTTGCTTGGTGTAAGTGTGTGTCTGTGTTACTGGGTATCAGTGTATGTCTTTGTGACTTGGTGTCAGTGTATGTCTTCGTTACTGGGTGTCAGGGTGTCTCTTTGTGACTTGGTGTCATTGTTTGTCTGTGTTACTTGGTGTAAGTGTGTGTCTGTGTTACTGGGTATCAGTGTATGGCTTTGTTACTTGGTGTCAGTGTATCTCAAAATACTTGGTGTAAGTGTATGTCTTTGTTACTTGGTGTAATTGACTGTCTTTGTTACTTGGTGTCAGTGTATGTCTGTGTTACTTGGTGTAAGTGTGTGTCTTTGTTACTTGGTGTAATTGTCTGTCTTTGTTACTTGGTGTCAGTGTATGTCTTTGTTCCTTGGTGTCAGTGTGTGTCTGTGTTACTGGTCATCAGTATATGTCTTTGTGTCTTGGTATCAGTGTATGTCTTTGTGTCTTGGTATCAGTGTATGTCTTTGTGACTTGGTGTCAGTGTATGTCTTTTTTACTTGGTGTAAGTGTGTGTCGTTGTCACTGGGCATCAGTGTATGTCTTTGTGACTCGGTATCAGTGTATGTCTTTGTGACTTGGTGTCAGTGCATGTCCTTGTGACTTGGTGTCAGTGTATGTCTTTTTTACTGGGTGTAAGTGTGTGTCTGCGTTACTGGGTATCAGTGTATGTCTTTGTTACTTGGTGTCAGTGTATGTCAAAATACTTGGTGTAAGTGTATGTCTTTGTTACTTGGTGTAATTGTCTGTCTTTGTTACTTGGTGTCAGTGTATGTCTGTGTTACTTGGTGTAAGTGTGTGTCTTTGTCTCTGGGATCAGTGTATTTCTTTGTGACTTGGTGTCAGTGCATGTCTTTGTGACTGTGTATCAGTGTTTCTCTGTGTTACTGGGTGTCAGTGTGTGTTTGTTTGTGTTACTATGTGTCAGTCTGTGTCTGTGACACTTGGTGTCAGTATTTAGTTTAGTTTGGAGATACAGCACTTAAACAGGCCCTTCGGCCCACCGAGTCTGTGACGAACATCAACAACCCATTTATACTAATCCTACACAAATCCCGTATTCCTATAGCATCCCCACCGGTCCCTATATATTTCCCTACCACCTACCTATACTAGGGGCAATTTATAATGGCCCATTAACCTATCAACCTGCAAGTCTTTGGCATGTGGGAGGAAACCGGAGCACCCGGAGGAAAGCCACGCGGACACAGGGAGTACTTGCAAACTCCGCACAGGCAGTACCCAGAATCGAACCCGGGTCCCTGGAGCTGTGAGGCTGCGGTGCTAACCACTGCGCCAATGTCCCCCCACCACCTCCCAGTGTGTACCTGTGTTACTTGGTGTCAGTGTATGTCTTTGTTACTTGGTGTCAGTGTGTTTGTTTGTGTTACTGGGTGTCAGTGTGTGTCTGTGTTACTTGGTGTCAGTGTGTGTCTTTGTTACTGGGCGTCAGTGTGTGTCTTTGTGACTTGGTGTCAGTGTATGTCTTTGTTACTTGGTGTAAGTGTGTGTCTGTGTTACCGGGTATCAGTGTATGTCTTTGTTACTTGGTGTCAGTGTATGTCAAAATAATTGGTGTAAGTGTATGTCTTTGTTACTTGGTGTAAGTGTATGTCTTTGTTACTTGGTGTCAGTGTATGTCTTTGTTACTTGGTGTCAGTGTGTGTCTATGTTACTTGATGTATGTGTGTGTCTGTGTTACTGGGTGTCAGTGTGTGTCTGTGTTACTAGGTGTAAGTGTGTGTCTGTGTTACTGGGTGTCAGTGTATGTCTGTGTCACTTGGTGTAAGTGTGTGTCTTTGTCACTGGGCATCAGTGTATGTCTTTGTGACTTGGTATCAGTGTATGTCTTTGTGACTTGGTGTCAGTGCATGTCTTTGTTACTGTGTATCATTGTTTCTCTGTGTTACTGGGTGTCAGTGTGTATTTGTTTGTGTTACTATGTGTCAGTCTGTGTCTGTGACACTTGGTGTCAGTAGTTAGTTTAGTTTAGAGATACAGCACTTAAACAGGCCCTTCGGCCCACCGAGTCTGTGCCGACCATCAACAACCCATTTATACTAATCCTACACTAATCCCGTATTCCTGTCACATCCCCACCTATCCCTATATATTTCCCTATCACTTACCTATACTAGGGGCAAAATTATGATGGCCAATGAACCTATCAACCTGCAAGTCTTTGGCATGTGGGAGGAAACCGGAGCACCCGGAGGAAAACCACGCAGACACAGGGAGAACTTGCAAACTCCGCACAGGCAGTACCCAGAATCGAACCCGGGTCCCTGGAGCTGTGAGGCTGCGGGGCTAACCACTGCGCCAATGTCCCCCCACCACCTCCCAGTCTGTGCCTGTGTTACTTGGTGTCAGTGTATGTCTTTGTTACTTGGTGTCAGTCTGTTTGTTTGTGTTACTGGGTGTCAGTGTGTGTCTGTGTTACTTGGTGTCAGTGTGTGTCTTTGTTACTGGGTGTCAGTGTATGTCTTTGTGACTTGGTGTCAGTGTATGTCTTTGTTACTTGGTGTAAGTGTGTGTCTGTGTTACCGGGTATCAGTGTATGTCTTTGTTACTTGGTGTCAGTGTATGTCAAAATAATTGGTGTAAGTGTATGTCTTTGTTACTTGGTGTAATTGTCTGTCTTTGTTACTTGGTGTAAGTGTATGTCTTTGTTACTTGGTGTCAGTGTATGTCTTTGTTACTTGGTGTCAGTGTATGTCTGTGTTACTTGCTGTATGTGTGTGTCTGTGTTACTGGGTGTCAGTGTGTGTCTGTGTTACTAGGTGTAAGTGTATGTCTTTGTTAGTGGTTGTCAGTGGATGTCTTTGTTACTTGGTGTAAGTGTGTGTCTGTGTTACTGGGTGTCAGTGTATGTCTTAGTTACTTGGTGTAAGTGTGTGTCTGTGTTACTGGGTATCAGTGTATGTCTTTGTGACTTGGTGTCAGTGTATGTCTTCGTTACTGGGTGTCAGGGTGTCTCTTTGTGACTTGGTGTCAGTGTTTGTCTGTGTTACTTGGTGTAAGTATGTGTCTGTGTTACTGGGTATCAGTGTATGTCTTTGTTACTTGGTGTCAGTGTATCTCAAAATACTTGGTGTAAGTGTATGTCTTTGTTACTTGGTGTAATTGACTGTCTTTGTTACTTGGTGTCAGTGTATGTCTGTGTTACTTGGTGTAAGTGTGTGTCTTTGTTACTTGGTGTAATTGTCTGTCTTTGTTACTTGGTGTCAGTGTATGTCTTTGTTCCTTGGTGTCAGTGTGTGTCTGTGTTACTGGTCATCAGTATATGTCTTTGTGACTTGGTATCAGTGTATGTCTTTGTGACTTGGTGTCAGTGTATGTCTTTTTTACTTGGTGTAAGTGTGTGTCTTTGTCACTGGGCATCAGTGTATGTCTTTGTGACTTGGTATCAGTGTTTGTCTTTGTGACTTGGTGTCAGTGCATGTCCTTGTGACTTGGTGTCAGTGTATGTCTTTTTTACTGGGAGTAAGTGTGTGTCTGCGTTACTGGGTATCAGTGTATGTCTTTGTTACTTGGTGTCAGTGTATGTCAAAATACTTGGTGTAAGTGTATGTCTTTGTTACTTGGTGTAATTGTCTGTCTTTGTTACTTGGTGTCAGTGTATGTCTGTGTTACTTGGTGTAAGTGTGTGTCTTTGTCACTGGGCATCAGTGTATGTCTTTGTGACTTGGTATCAGTGAATGTCTTTGTGACTTGGTGTCAGTGTATGTCCTTTTTACTGTGTGTCAGTGTGTGTCTGTTTTACTTGGTGTCACTGCATGTCTTTGTTTCTGTGTATCAGTGTTTCTCTGTGTTACTGGGTGTCAGTGTGTGTTTGTTTGTGTTACTGGGTGTCAGTGTGTGTCTGTGACACTAGGTGTCATTATTTAGTTTAGTTTAGAGATACAGCAGTTAAACAGGCCTTTTCGGCCCACCGAGTCTGTGCCGACCATCAACAACCCATTTATACTAATCCTACACCATTCCCGTATTCCTATCACATCCCCACCTATCCCTATATATTTCCCTATCACTTACCTATACGAGGGGCAAATTATGATGGCCAACTAACCTATCAACCTGCAAGTCTTTGGCATGTGGGAGGAAACCGGAGCACCGGGAGGAAACCCACGCAGACAGAGGGAGAACTTGCAAACTCCGCACAGGCAGTACCCTGAAACGAACCCGGGTCCCTGGATCTGTGAGGCTGCGGTGCTAACCACTGCGCCAATGTGCCCCCCCCGTGTGTGCCTGTGTTACTGGGTATCAGTGTATGTCTTTGTTACTTGGTGTCAGTGTATGTCTGTGTTACTTGGTGTCAGTGTATGTGTTTGTGTTACTGGGTGTCAGTGTGTGTCTTTGTTACTTGGTGTAAGTGTGTGTCTTTGTTACTTGGTGTCCGTGTGTGTCTGTGTTACTGGGTGTCAGTGTATGTCTTTGTTACTGGGTGTCAGTGTATGTCTTTGTTACTTGGTGCAAGTGTGTGTCTGTGTTACTTGGTATCAGTGTCTGTCTTTGTTACTTGGTGTAAGTGTGTGTCTGTGTTACTGGGTATCAGTGCATGTCTTTGTTACTTGGTGTCATTGTATGTCTGTGTTACTTGGTGAAAGTGTGTGTCTGTGTTACTTGGTATCAGTGTCTGTCTTTGTTACTTGGTGTCAGTGTATGTCAAAATACTTGGTGTAATTGTATGTCTTTGTTACTTGGTGTAATTGTCTGTCTTTGTTACTTTGTGTCAATGTATGTCTGTGTTACTTGGTGTAAGTACGTGTCTTTGTTACTTGGTGTAAGTGCATGTCAAAATACCTGGTGTAAGTGTATGTCTTTGTTACTTGGTGTAATTGTCTGTCTTTGTTACTTGATGTCAGTGTATGTCTGTGTTACTTGGTGTAAGTGTGTGTCTTTGTTACTGGGCATCAGTGTATGTCTTTGTGACTTGTTATCAGTGTATGTCTTTGTGACCTGGTGTCAGTGTTTGTCTTTTTTACTGGGTGTCAGTGTGTGTCTGTGTTACTTGGTATCAGTGTATGTCTTTGTTACTGTGTATCAGTGTTTCTCTGTGTTACTGGGTGTCAGAGTATGTCTTTGTTACTGGGTGTCAGTGTACGTCTGTGTTTCTGGGTATCTGTGCATGTCTTTGTTACTTGGTGTCATTGTATGTCTGTGTTACTTGGTGTAAGTGTGTGCCTGTGTTACTGGGTATCAGTGTATGTCTTTGTTACTTGGTGTCAGTGTATGTCTGTGTTACTTGGTGTAAGTGTGCGTCTGTGTTACTGGGTATCAGTGTATGTCTTTGTTACTTGGTATCAGTGTATGTCTTTGTGACTGGGTGTCAGTTTATGTCTGTGTTACTGGGTATCTGTGCATGTCTTTGTTACTTGGTGTCATTGTATGTCTGTGTTACTTGGTGTAAGTGTATGCCTGTGTTACTGGATATCAGTGTATGTCTTTGTTACTTGGTGTCAGTGGATGTCAAAATACTTGGTGTAAGTGTATGTCTTTGTTACTTGGTGTCAGTGTATGTCTGTGTTACATGGTGTAAGTGTGTGTCTGTGTTACTGGGTATCAGTGTATGTCTTTGTTACTTGGTATCAGTGTATGTCTTTGTGACTGGGTGTCAGTGTATGTCTGTGTTACTGGGTATCTGTGCATGTCTTTGTTACTTGGTGTCATTGTATGTCTGTGTTACTTGGTGTAAGTGTATGCCTGTGTTACTGGATATCAGTGTATGTCTTTGTTACTTGGTGTCAGTGGATGTCAAAATACTTGGTGTAAGTGTATGTCTTTGTTACTTGGTGTCAGTGTATGTCTGTGTTACATGGTGTAAGTGTGTGTCTGTGTTACTGGGTATCAGTGTATGTCTTTGTTACTTGGTATCAGTGTATGTCTTTGTGACTGGGTGTCAGTGTATGTCTGCGTTACTGGGTATCACTGCATGTCTTTGTTACTTGGTGTCATTGTATGTCTGTGTTACTTGGTGTAAGTGTGTGCCTGTGTTACTTGGAATCAGTGTATGTCTTTGTTACTTGGTGTCAGTGGATGTCAAAATACTTGGTGTAAGTGTATGTCTTTTTTACTTGGTGTCAGTGTATGTCTGTGTTACTTGGTGTAAATGTGTGACTGTGTTACTGGGTATCAGTGTATGTCTTTGTTACTTGGTGTCAGTGTATGTCTTTTTTACTGGGTGTCAGTGTGTGTCTGTGTTACTTGGTGTCAGTGTATGTCTTTTTTACTGTGTATCAGTGTTTCTCTGTGTTACTGGGTGTCAGTGTGTGTTTGTTTGTGTTACTGGGTGTCAGTGTGTGTCTGTGACACCAGGTGTCAGTATTTAGTTTAGTTTAGAGATACAGCACTTAAACAGGCCCTTCGGCCCACCGAGTCTGTGCCGACCATCAACAACCCATTTATACTAATCCTACACTAATCCCGTATTCCTATCACATCCCCACCGGTCCCTATATATTTCGCTACCACCTACCTGTACGAGGAGAAATATATAATGGTCAACTAACCTATCAATCTGCAAGTCTTTGGCATGTGGGAGGAAACCGGAGCACCGGGAGGAAACCCACGCAGACAGAGGGAGAACTTGCAAAATCCGCACAGGCAGTACCCTGAAACGGACCCGGGTCCCTGGATCTGTGAGGCTGCGGTGCTAACCACTGCGCCAATGTGCCCCCCCCCCCCCGCCCCCGTGTGTGCCTGTGTTACTGGGTATCAGTGTATGTCTTTGTTAGTTGGTGTCAGTGTATGTCTGTGTTACTTGGTGTCAGTGTATGTGTTTGTGTTACTGGGTGTCAGTGTGTGTCTTTGTTACTTGGTGTAAGTGTGTGTCTTTGTTACTTGGTGTCCGTGTGTGTCTGTGTTACTGGGTGTCAGTGTATGGCTTTGTTACTGGGTGTCAGTGTATGTCTTTGTTACTTGGTGCAAGTGTGTGTCTGTGTTACTGGGTATCAGTGTCTGTCTTTGTTACTTGGTGTAAGTGTGTGTCTGTGTTACTGGGTATCAGTGCATGTCTTTGTTACTTGGTGTCATTGTATGTCTGTGTTACTTGGTGAAAGTGTGTGTCGTTGTTACTTGGTATCAGTGTATGTCTTTGTTCCTGTGTATCAGTGTTTCTCTGTGTTACTGGGTGTCAGTGTATGTCTGTGTTACTGGGTATCTGTGCATGTCTTTGTTACTTGGTGTCATTGTATGTCTGTGTTATTTCGTGTAAGTGTGTGCCTGTGTTACTGGGTATCAGTGTATGTCTTTGTTACTTCGTGTCAGTGGATGTCAAAATACTTGGTGTAAGTGTATGTCTTTGTTACTTGGTGTCAGTGAATGTCTGTGTTAATTGATGTATGTGTGTGTCTGTGTTACTCGGTGTAAGTGTGTGTCTGTGTTACTAGGTGTAAGTGTATGTCTTTGTTAGTGGGTGTCAGTGGATGTCTTTGTTACTTGGTGTAAGTGTGTGTCTGTGTTACTGGGTGTCAGTGTATGTCTTAGTTACTTGGTGTAAGTGTGTGTCTGTGTTACTGGGTATCAGAGCATGTCTTTGTTACTTGGTGTCAGTGTATGTCTGTGTTGCTTGGTGTAAGTGTCTGTCTGTGTTACTGGGTATCAGTGTATGTCTTTGTGACTTGGTGTCAGTGTATGTCTTCGTTACTGGGTGTCAGTGTGTGTCTTTGTGACTTGGTGTCAGTGTGTGTCTGTGTTACTTGGTGTATGTGTGTGTCTGTGTTACTGGGTATCAGTGTATGTCTTTGTTACTTGGTGGCAGTGTATCTCAAAATACTTGGTGTAAGTGTATATCTTTGTTACTTGGTGTAATTGACTGTCTTTGTTACTTGGTGTCAGTGTATTTCTGTGTTACTTGGTGGAAGTGTATGTCTTTGTTACTTGGTGTCATTGTGTGTCTGTGTTACTGGTCATCAGTGTATGTCTTTGTGACTTGGCATCAGTGTATGTCTTTGTGACTTTGTGTCAGTGTATGTCTTTTTTACTGGGTGCAAGTGTGTGTCTGCGTTACTGGGTATCAGTGTATGTCTTTGTTACTTGGTGTCAGTGTATGTCAAAATTCTTGGTGTAAGTGTATGTCTTTGTTACTTGGTGTAATTGTCTGTCTTTGTTACTTGGTGTCAGTGTATGTCTGTGTTAATTGGTGTAAGTGTGTGTCTTTGTCACTGGGCATCAGTGTATGTCTTTGTGACTTGGTATCAGTGTAGGTCTTTGTGACTTGGTTTCAGTGCATGTCTTTGTTACTGTGTATCAGTGTTTCTCTGTGTTACTGGGTGTCAGTGTGTGTTTGTTTGTGTTACCATGTGTCAGTCTGTGTCTGTGACACTTGGTGTCAGTATTTAGTTTAGTTTGGAGATACAGCACTTAAACAGGCCCTTCGGCCCACCGAGTCTGTGACGAACATCAACAACCCATTTATACTAATCCTACACTAATCCCGTATTCCTATCACATCCCCACCGGTCCCTATATATTTCCCTACCACCTACCTATACAAGGGGCAATTTATAATGGCCCATTAACCTATCAACCTGCAAGTCTTTGGCATGTGGGAGGAAACCGGAGCACCCGGAGGAAAGCCACGCAGACACAGGGAGAACTTGCAAACTCCGCACAGGCAGTACCCAGAATCGAACCCGGGTCCCTGGAGCTGTGAGGCTGCGGTGCTAACCACTGCGCCAATGTCCCCCCACCACCTCCCAGTGTGTGCCTGTGTTACTTGGTGTCAGTGTATGTCTTTGTTACTTGGTGTCAGTGTGTTTGTTTGTGTTACTGGGTGTCAGTGTGTGTCTGTGTTACTTGGTGTCAGTGTGTGTCTTTGTTACTGGGCGTCAGTGTGTGTCTTTGTGACTTGGTGTCAGTGTATGTCTTTATTACTTGGTGTAAGTGTGTGTCTGTGTTACCGGGTATCAGTGTATGTCTTTGTTACTTGGTGTCAGTGTATGTCAAAATAATTGGTGTAAGTGTATGTCTTTGTTACTTGGTGTAATTGTCTGTCTTTGTTACTTGGTGTAAGTGTATGTCTTTGTTACTTGGTGTCAGTGTATGTCTTTGTTACTTGGTGTCAGTGTATGTCTGTGTTACTTGATGTATGTGTGTGTCTGTGTTACTGGGTGTCAGTGTGTGTCTGTGTTACTAGGTGTAAGTGTATGTCTTTGTTAGTGGGTGTCAGTGGATGTCTTTGTTACTTGGTGTAAGTGTGTGTCTGTGTTACTGGGTGTCAGTGTATGTCTTAGTTACTTGGTGTAAGTGTGTGTCTGTGTTACTGGGTATCAGAGCATGTCTTTGTTACTTGGTGTCAGTGTATGTCTGTGTTGCTTGGTGTAAGTGTGTGTCTGTGTTACTGGGTATCAGTGTATGTCTTTGTGACTTGGTGTCAGTGTATGTCTTCGTTACTGGGTGTCAGTTTGTGTCTTTGTGACTTGTTGTCAGTGTGTGTCTGTGTAACTTGGTGTATGTGTGTGTCTGTGTTACTGGGTATCAGTGTATGTCTTTGTTACTTGGTGTCAGTGTATCTCAAAATATTTGGTGTAAGTGTATGTCTTTGTTACTTGTTGTAATTGACTGTCTTTGTTACTTGGTGTCAGTGTATCTCTGTTTTACTTGGTGTAAGTGTGTGTCTTTGTTACTTGGTGTAATTGTCTGTCTTTGTTACTTGGTGTCAGTGTATGTCTTTGTTACTTGGTGTCAGTGTGTGTCTGTGTTAATGGTCATCAGTGTATGTCGTTGTGACTTCGTATCAGTGTATGTCTTTGTGACTTGGTGTCAGTGTATGTCTTTTTTACTGGGTGTAAGTGTGTGTCTGCGTTACTGGGTATCAGTGTATGTCTTTGTTACTTGGTGTCAGTGTATGTCCAAATACTTGGTGTAAGTGTATGTCTTTGTTACTTGGTGTAATTGTCTGTCTTTGTTACTTGGTGTCAGTGTATGTCTGTGTTACTTGGTGTAAGTGTGTGTCTTTGTCACTGGGCATCAGTGTATGTCTTTGTGACTTGGTATCAGTGTATGTCTTTGTGACTTGGTGTCAGTGCATGTCTTTGTTACTGTGTATCAGTGTTTCTCTCTGTTACTGGGTGTCAGTGTGTATTTGTTTGTGTTACTATGTGTCAGTCTGTGTCTGTGACACTTGGTGTCAGTAGTTAGTTTAGTTTAGAGATACAGCACTTAAACAGGCCCTTCGGCCCACCGAGTCTGTGCCGACCATCAACAACCCATTTATACTAATCCTACACTAATCCCGTATTCCTATCACATCCCCACCTATCCCTATATATTTCCCTATCACTTACCTATACTAGGGGAAAATTATGATGGCCAATGAACCTATCAACCTGCAAGTTTTTGGCATGTGGGAGGAAACCGGAGCACCCGGAGGAAAACCACGCAGACACAGGGAGAACTTGCAAACTCCGCACAGGCAGTACCCAGAATCGAACCCTGGTCCCTGGAGCTGTGAGGCTGCGGTGCTCACCACTGCGCCAATGTCCCCCCAGCACCTCCCAGTGTGTGCCTGTGTTACTTGGTGTCAGTGTGTGTCTTTGTTACTGGGTGTCAGTGTGTGTCTTTGTGACTTGATGTCAGTGTATGTCTTTGTTACTTGGTGTAAGTGTGTGTCTGTGTTACCGGGTATCAGTGTATGTCTTTGTTACTTGGTGTCAGTGTATGTCAAAATAATTGGTGTAAGTGTATGTCTTTGTTACTTGGTGTAATTGTCTGTCTTTGTTACTTGGTGTAAGTGTATGTCTTTGTTACTTGGTGTCAGTGTATGTCTGTGTTACTTGGTGTATGTGTGTGTCTGTGTTACTGGGTGTCAGTGTGTGTCTGTGTTACTAGGTGTAAGTGTATGTCTTTGTTAGTGGGTGTCAGTGGATGCCTTTGTTACTTGGTGTAAGTGTGTGTCTGTGTTACTGGGTGTCAGTGTATGTCTTAGTTACTTGGTGTAAGTGTGTGTCTGTGTTACTGGGTATCAGAGCATGTCTTTGTTACTTGGTGTCAGTGTATGTCTGTGTTGCTTGGTGTATGTGTGTGTCTTTGTTACTGGGTATCAGTGTATGTCTTTGTGACTTGGTGTCAGTGTATGTCTTTGTTACTTGGTGTCAGTGTGTTTGTTTGTGTTACTGGGTGTCAGTGTGTGTCTGTGTTACTTGGTGTCAGTATGTGTCTTTGTTACTGGGCGTCAGTGTGTGTCTTTGTGACTTGGTGTCAGTGTATGTCTTTGTTACTTGGTGTAAGTGTGTGTCTGTGTTACCGGGTATCAGTGTATGTCTTTGTTACTTGGTGTCAGTGTATGTCAAAATAATTGGTGTAAGTGTATGTCTTTGTTACTTGGTGTAATTGTCTGTCTTTGTTACTTGGTGTAAGTGTATGTCTTTGTTACTTGGTGTCAGTGTATGTCTTTGTTACTTGGTGTCAGTGTATGTCTGTGTTACTTGATGTATGTGTGTGTCTGTGTTACTGGGTGTCAGTGTGTGTCTGTGTTACTAGGTGTAAGTGTGTGTCTGTGTTACTGGGTGTCAGTGTATGTCTTAGTTACTTGGTGTAAGTGTGTGTCTGTGTTACTGGGTATCAGAGCATGTCTTTGTTACTTGGTGTCAGTGTATGCCTGTGTTGCCTGGTGTAGGTGTGTGTCTGTGTTACCGGGTATCAGTGTATGTCTTTGTTACTTGGTGTCAGTGTATGTCAAAATAATTGGTGTAAGTGTATGTCTTTGTTACTTGGTGTAATTGTCTGTCTTTGTTACTGGGTATCAGAGCATGTCTTTGTTACTTGGTGTCAGTGTATGTCTGTGTTGCTTGGTGTAAGTGTGTGTCTGTGTTACTGGGTATCAGTGTATGTCTTTGTGACTTGGTGTCAGTGTATGTCTTTGTTACTTGGTGTCAGTGTGTTTGTTTGTGTTACTGGGTGTCAGTGTGTGTCTGTGTTACTTGGTGTCAGTGTGTGTCTTTGGTAATGAGCGTCAGTGTGTGTCTTTGTGACTTGGTGTCAGTGTATGTCTTTGTTACTTGGTGTAAGTGTGTGTCTGTGTTACCGGGTATCAGTGTATGTCTTTGTTACTTGGTGTCAGTGTATGTCAAAATAATTGGTGTAAGTGTATGTCTTTGTTACTTGGTGTAATTGTCTTTCTTTGTTACTTGGTGTAAGTGTATGTCTTTGTTACTTGGTGTCAGTGTATGTCTTTGTTACTTGGTGTCAGTGTATGTCTGTGTTACTTGATGTATGTGTGTGTCTGTGTTACTGGGTGTCAGTGTGTGTGTCTGTGTTACTAGGTGTAAGTGTATGTCTTTGTTAGTGGGTGTCAGTGGATGTCTTTGTTACTTGGTGTAAGTGTGTGTCTGTGTTACTGGGTGTCAGTGTATGTCTTAGTTACTTGGTGTAAGTGTGTGTCTGTGTTACTGGGTATCAGAGCATGTCTTTGTTACTTAGTGTCAGTGTATGTCTTCGTTACTGGGTGTCAGTTTGTGTCTTTGTGACTTGTTGTCAGTGTGTGTCTGTGTAACTTGGTGTATGTGTGTGTCTGTGTTACTGGGTATCAGTGTATGTCTTTGTTACTTGGTGTCAGTGTATCTCAAAACACTTGGTGTAAGTGTATGTCTTTGTTACTTGGTGTAATTGACTGTCTTTGTTACTTAGTGTCAGTGTATGTCTGTGTTACTTGGTGTAAGTGTGTGTCTTTGTTACTTGGTGTAATTGTCTGTCTTTGTTACTTGGTGTCAGTGTATGTCTTTGTTACTTGGTGTCAGTGTGTGTCTGTGTTAATGGTCATCAGTGTATGTCTTTGTGACTTGGTATCAGTGTATGTCTTTGTGACTTGGTGTCAGTTTATGTCTTTTTTACTGGGTGTAAGTGTGTGTCTGCGTTACTGGGTATCAGTGTATGTCTTTGTTGCTTGGTGTCAGTGTATGTCAAAATACTTGGTGTAAGTGTATGTCTTTGTTACTTGGTGTAATTGTCTGTCTTTGTTACTTGGTGTCAGTGTATGTCTGTGTTACTTGGTGTCAGTGTATGTCTTTGTTACTTGGTGTCAGTGTATGTCTTTGTTACTTGGTGTCAGTGTGTTTGTTTGTGTTACTGGGTGTCAGTGTGTGTCTGTGTTACTTGGTGTCAGTGTATGTCTTTGTTACTTGGTGTCAGTGTATGTCTGTGTTACTTGATGTATGTGTGTGTCTGTGTTACTGGGTGTCAGTGTGTGTCTGTGTTACTAGGTGTAAGTGTATGTCTTTGTTAGTGGGTGTCAGTGGATGTCTTTGTTACTTGGTGTAAGTGTGTGTCTGTGTTACTGGGTGTCAGTGTATGTCTTAGTTACTTGGTGTAAGTGTGTGTCTGTGTTACTGGGTATCAGAGCATGTCTTTGTTACTTGGTGTCAGTGTATGTCTGTGTTGCTTGGTGTAAGTGTGTGTCTGTGTTACTGGGTATCAGTGTATGTCTTTGTGACTTGGTGTCAGTGTATGTCTTCGTTACTGGGTGTCAGTTTGTGTCTTTGTGACTTGTTGTCAGTGTGTGTCTGTGTAACTTGGTGTATGTGTGTGTCTGTGTTACTGGGTATCAGTGTATGTCTTTGTTACTTGGTGTCAGTGTATCTCAAAATATTTGGTGTAAGTGTATGTCTTTGTTACTTGTTGTAATTGACTGTCTTTGTTACTTGGTGTCAGTGTATCTCTGTTTTACTTGGTGTAAGTGTGTGTCTTTGTTACTTGGTGTAATTGTCTGTCTTTGTTACTTGGTGCCAGTGTATGTCTTTGTTACTTGGTGTCAGTGTGTGTCTGTGTTAATGGTCATCAGTGTATGTCGTTGTGACTTCGTATCAGTGTATGTCTTTGTGACTTGGTGTCAGTGTATGTCTTTTTTACTGGGTGTAAGTGTGTGTCTGCGTTACTGGGTATCAGTGTATGTCTTTGTTACTTGGTGTCAGTGTATGTCCAAATACTTGGTGTAAGTGTATGTCTTTGTTACTTGGTGTAATTGTCTGTCTTTGTTACTTGGTGTCAGTGTATGTCTGTGTTACTTGGTGTAAGTGTGTGTCTTTGTCACTGGGCATCAGTGTATGTCTTTGTGACTTGGTATCAGTGTATGTCTTTGTGACTTGGTGTCAGTGCATGTCTTTGTTACTGTGTATCAGTGTTTCTCTCTGTTACTGGGTGTCAGTGTGTATTTGTTTGTGTTACTATGTGTCAGTCTGTGTCTGTGACACTTGGTGTCAGTAGTTAGTTTAGTTTAGAGATACAGCACTTAAACAGGCCCTTCGGCCCACCGAGTCTGTGCCGACCATCAACAACCCATTTATACTAATCCTACACTAATCCCGTATTCCTATCACATCCCCACCTATCCCTATATATTTCCCTATCACTTACCTATACTAGGGGAAAATTATGATGGCCAATGAACCTATCAACCTGCAAGTTTTTGGCATGTGGGAGGAAACCGGAGCACCCGGAGGAAAACCACGCAGACACAGGGAGAACTTGCAAACTCCGCACAGGCAGTACCCAGAATCGAACCCTGGTCCCTGGAGCTGTGAGGCTGCGGTGCTCACCACTGCGCCAATGTCCCCCCAGCACCTCCCAGTGTGTGCCTGTGTTACTTGGTGTCAGTGTGTGTCTTTGTTACTGGGTGTCAGTGTGTGTCTTTGTGACTTGATGTCAGTGTATGTCTTTGTTACTTGGTGTAAGTGTGTGTCTGTGTTACCGGGTATCAGTGTATGTCTTTGTTACTTGGTGTCAGTGTATGTCAAAATAATTGGTGTAAGTGTATGTCTTTGTTACTTGGTGTAATTGTCTGTCTTTGTTACTTGGTGTAAGTGTATGTCTTTGTTACTTGGTGTCAGTGTATGTCTGTGTTACTTGGTGTATGTGTGTGTCTGTGTTACTGGGTGTCAGTGTGTGTCTGTGTTACTAGGTGTAAGTGTATGTCTTTGTTAGTGGGTGTCAGTGGATGCCTTTGTTACTTGGTGTAAGTGTGTGTCTGTGTTACTGGGTGTCAGTGTATGTCTTAGTTACTTGGTGTAAGTGTGTGTCTGTGTTACTGGGTATCAGAGCATGTCTTTGTTACTTGGTGTCAGTGTATGTCTGTGTTGCTTGGTGTATGTGTTTGTCTTTGTTACTGGGTATCAGTGTATGTCTTTGTGACTTGGTGTCAGTGTATGTCTTTGTTACTTGGTGTCAGTGTGTTTGTTTGTGTTACTGGGTGTCAGTGTGTGTCTGTGTTACTTGGTGTCAGTATGTGTCTTTGTTACTGGGCGTCAGTGTGTGTCTTTGTGACTTGGTGTCAGTGTATGTCTTTGTTACCTGGTGTAAGTGTGTGTCTGTGTTACCGGGTATCAGTGTATGTCTTTGTTACTTGGTGTCAGTGTATGTCAAAATAATTGGTGTAAGTGTATGTCTTTGTTACTTGGTGTAATTGTCTGTCTTTGTTACTTGGTGTAAGTGTATGTCTTTGTTACTTGGTGTCAGTGTATGTCTTTGTTACTTGGTGTCAGTGTATATCTGTGTTACTTGATGTATGTGTGTGTCTGTGTTACTGGGTGTCAGTGTGTGTCTGTGTTACTAGGTGTAAGTGTATGTCTTTGTTAGTGGGTGTCAGTGGATGTCTTTGTTACTTGGTGTAAGTGTGTGTCTGTGTTACTGGGTGTCAGTGTATGTCTTAGTTACTTGGTGTAAGTGTGTGTCTGTGTTACTGGGTATCAGAGCATGTCTTTGTTACTTGGTGTCAGTGTATGCCTGTGTTGCTTGGTGTAAGTGTGTGTCTGTGTTACCGGGTATCAGTGTATGTCTTTGTTACTTGGTGTCAGTGTATGTCAAAATAATTGGTGTAAGTGTATGTCTTTGTTACTTGGTGTAATTGTCTGTCTTTGTTACTGGGTGTAAGTGTATGTCTTTGTTACTTGGTGTCAGTGTATGTCTGTGTTACTTGGTGTATGTGTGTGTCTGTGTTACTGGGTGTCAGTGTGTGTCTGTGTTACCAGGTGTAAGTGTATGTCTTTGTTAGTGGGTGTCAGTGGATGCCTTTGTTACTTGGTGTAAGTGTGTGTCTGTGTTACTGGGTGTCAGTGTATGTCTTAGTTACTTGGTGTAAGTGTGTGTCTGTGTTACTGGGTATCAGAGCATGTCTTTGTTACTTGGTGTCAGTGTATGTCTGTGTTGCTTGGTGTAAGTGTGTGTCTGTGTTACTGGGTATCAGTGTATGTCTTTGTGACTTGGTGTCAGTGTATGTCTTTGTTACTTGGTGTCAGTGTGTTTGTTTGTGTTACTGGGTGTCAGTGTGTGTCTGTGTTACTTGGTGTCAGTGTGTGTCTTTGGTAATGGGCGTCAGTGTGTGTCTTTGTGACTTGGTGTCAGTGTATGTCTTTGTTACTTGGTGTAAGTGTGTGTCTGTGTTACCGGGTATCAGTGTATGTCTTTGTTACTTGGTGTCAGTGTATGTCAAAATAATTGGTGTAAGTGTATGTCTTAGTTACTTGGTGTAATTGTCTTTCTTTGTTACTTGGTGTAAGTGTATGTCTTTGTTACTTGGTGTCAGTGTATGTCTTTGTTACTTGGTGTCAGTGTATGTCTGTGTTACTTGATGTATGTGTGTGTCTGTGTTACTGGGTGTCAGTGTGTGTGTCTGTGTTACTAGGTGTAAGTGTATGTCTTTGTTAGTGGGTGTCAGTGGATGTCTTTGTTACTTGGTGTAAGTGTGTGTCTGTGTTACTGGGTGTCAGTGTATGTCTTAGTTACTTGGTGTAAGTGTGTGTCTGTGTTACTGGGTATCAGAGCATGTCTTTGTTACTTAGTGTCAGTGTATGTCTTCGTTACTGGGTGTCAGTTTGTGTCTTTGTGACTTGTTGTCAGTGTGTGTCTGTGTAACTTGGTGTATGTGTGTGTCTGTGTTACTGGGTATCAGTGTATGTCTTTGTTACTTGGTGTCAGTGTATCTCAAAACACTTGGTGTAAGTGTATGTCTTTGTTACTTGGTGTAATTGACTGTCTTTGTTACTTAGTGACAGTGTATGTCTGTGTTACTTGGTGTAAGTGTGTGTCTTTGTTACTTGGTGTAATTGTCTGTCTTTGTTACTTGGTGTCAGTGTATGTCTTTGTTACTTGGTGTCAGTGTGTGTCTGTGTTAATGGTCATCAGTGTATGTCTTTGTGACTTGGTATCAGTGTATGTCTTTGTGACTTGGTGTCAGTTTATGTCTTTTTTACTGGGTGTAAGTGTGTGTCTGCGTTACTGGGTATCAGTGTATGTCTTTGTTGCTTGGTGTCAGTGTATGTCAAAATACTTGGTGTAAGTGTATGTCTTTGTTACTTGGTGTAATTGTCTGTCTTTGTTACTTGGTGTCAGTGTATGTCTGTGTTACTTGGTGTCAGTGTATGTCTTTGTTACTTGGTGTCAGTGTGTTTGTTTGTGTAACTGGGTGTCAGTGTGTGTCTGTGTTACTTGGTGTCAGTGTGTGTCTTTGTTACTGGGCGTCAGTGTTTGTCTTTGTGACATGGTGTCAGTGTATGTCTTTGTTACTTGGTGTAAGTGTGTGTCTGTGTTACCGGGTATCAGTGTATGTCTTTGTTACTTGGTGTCAGTGTATGTCAAAATAATTGGTGTAAGTGTATGTCTTTGTTACTTGGTGTAATTGTCTGTCTTTGTTACTTGGTGTAAGTGTATGTCTTTGTTACTTGGTGTCAGTGTATGTCTGTGTTACTTGATGTATGTGTTTGTCTGTGTTACTGGGTGTCAGTGTGTGTCTGTGTTACTAGGTGTAAGTGTATGTCTTTGTTAGTGGGTGTCAGTGGATGTCTTTGTTACTTGGTGTAAGTGTGTGTCTGTGTTACTGGGTGTCAGTGTATGTCTTAGTTACTTGGTGTAAGTGTGTGTCTGTGTTACTGGGTATCAGAGCATGTCTTTGTTACTTGGTGTCAGTGTATGTCTGTGTTGCTTGGTGTAAGTGTGTGTCTGTGTTACTGGGTATCAGTGTATGTCTTTGTGACTTGGTGTCAGTGTATGTCTTCGTTACTGGGTGTCAGTTTGTGTCTTTGTGACTTGTTGTCAGTGTGTGTCTGTGTAACTTGGTGTATGTGTGTGTCTGTGTCACTGGGTGTCAGTGTATCTCAAAATACTTGGTGTAAGTGTATGTCTTTGTTACTTCGTGTAATTGACTGTCTTTGTTACTTGGTGTCAGTGTATGTCTGTGTTACTTGGTGTCAGTGTTTGTCTTTGTTACTTGGTGTCAGTGTATGTTTTTGTGACTTGGTATCAGTGTATGTCTTTTTTACAGGGTGTAAGTGTGTGTCTGCGGTACTGGGTATCAGTGTATGTCTTTGTTACTTGGTGTCAGTGTATGTCAAAATACTTGGTGTAAGTGTATGTCTTTGTTACTTGGTGTCAGTGCATGTCTTTGTTACTGTGTATCAGTGTTTCTCTGTGTTACTGGGTGTCAGTGTGTATTTGTTTGTGTTACTATGTGTCAGTCTGTGTCTGTGACACTTGGTGTCAGTATTTAGTTTAGTTTAGAGATACAGCACTTAAACAGGCCCTTCGGCCCACCGAGTCTGTGCCGACCATCAACAACCCATTTATACTAATCCTACACTAATCCCGTATTCCTATCACATCCCCACCTATCCCTATATATTTCCCTATCACTTACCTATACTAGGGGCAAATTATGATGGCCAATGAACCTATCAACCTGCAAGTCTTTGGCATGTGGGAGGAAACCGGAGCACCCGGAGGAAAACCACGCAGACACAGGGAGAACTTCCAAACTCCGCACAGGCAGTACCCAGAATCGAACCCGGGTCCCTGGAGCTGTGAGGCTGCGGGGCTAACCACTGCGCCAATGTCCCCCCACCAACTCCCAGTGTGTGCCTGTGTTACTTGGTTTCAGTGTATGTCTTTGTTACTTGGTGTCAGTCTGTTTGTTTGTGTTACTGGGTGTCAGTGTGTGTCTGTGTTACTTGGTGTCAGAGTGTGTCTTTGTTACTGGGTGTCAGTGTGTGTCTTTGTGACTTGGTGTCAGTGTATGTCTTTGTTACTTGGTGTAAGTGTGTGTCTGTGTTACCGGGTATCAGTGTATGTCTTTGTTACTTGGTGTCAGTGTATGTCAAAATAATTGGTGTAAGTGTATGTCTTTGTTACTTGGTGTAATTGTCTGTCTTTGTTACTTGGTGTAAGTGTATGTCTTGTTACTTGGTGTCAGTGTATGTCTTTGTTACTTGGTGTCAGTGTATGTCTGTGTTACTTGGTGTATGTGTGTGTCTGTGTTACTGGGTGTCAGTGTGTGTCTGTGTTACTAGGTGTAAGTGTATGTCTTTGTTAGTGGGTGTCAGTGGATGCCTTTGTTACTTGGTGTCAGTGTATGTCAAAATAATTGGTGTAAGTGTATGTCTTTGTTACTTGGTGTAATTGTCTGTCTTTGTTACTTGGTGTAAGTGTATGTATTTGTTACTTGGTGTCAGTGTATGTCTGTGTTACTTGGTGTATGTATGTGTCTGTGTTACTGGGTGTCAGTGTGTGTCTGTGTTACTAGGTGTAAGTGTATGTCTTTGTTAGTGGGTGTCAGTGGATGCCTTTGTTACTTGGTGTAAGTGTGTGTCTGTGTTACTGGGTGTCAGTGTATGTCTTAGTTACTTGGTGTAAGTGTGTGTCTGTGTTACTGGGTATCAGAGCATGTCTTTGTTACTTGGTGTCAGTGTAGGTCTGTTTTTTTTGGTGTAAGTGTGTGTCTGTGTTACTGGGTATCAGTGTATGTCTTTGTGACTTGGTGTCAGTGTATGTCTTTGTTACTTGGTGTCAGTGTGTTTGTTTGTGTTACTGGGTGTCAGTGTGTGTCTGTGTTACTTGGTGTCAGTGTGTGTCTTTGTTACTGGGCGTCAGTGTGTGTCTTTGTGACTTGGTGTCAGTGTATGTCTTTGTTACTTGGTGTAAGTGTGTGTCTGTGTTACCGGGTATCAGTGTATGTCTTTGTTACTTGGTGTCAGTGTATGTCAAAATAATTGGTGTAAGTGTATGTCTTTGTTACTTGGTGTAATTGTCTGTCTTTGTTACTTGGTGTAAGTGTATGTCTTTGTTACTTGGTGTCAGTGTATGTCTTTGTTACTTGGTGTCAGTGTATGTCTGTGTTACTTGATGTATGTGTGTGTCTGTGTTACTGGGTGTCAGTGTGTGTCTGTGTTACTAGGTGTAAGTGTATGTCTTTGTTAGTGGGTGTCAGTGGATGTCTTTGTTACTTGGTTTAAGTGTGTGTCTGTGTTACTGGGTGTCAGTGTATGTCTTAGTTACTTGGTGTAAGTCTGTGTCTGTGTTACTGGGTATCAGAGCATGTCTTTGTTACTTGGTGTCAGTGTATGTCTGTGTTGCTTGGTGTAAGTGTGTGTCTGTGTTACCGGGTATCAGTGTATGTCTTTGTTACTTGGTGTCAGTGTATGTCAAAATAATTGGTGTAAGTGTATGTCTTTCTTACTTGGTGTAATTGTCTGTCTTTGTTACTTGGTGTAAGTGTATGTCTTTGTTACTTGGTGTCAGTGTATGTCTGTGTTACTTGGTGTATGTGTGTGTCAGTGTTACTGGGTGTCAGTGTGTGTCTGTGTTACTAGGTGTAAGTGTATGTCTTTGTTAGTGGGTGTCAGTGGATGCCTTTGTTACTTGGTGTCAGTGTATGTCAAAATAATTGGTGTAAGTGTATGTCTTTGTTACTTGGTGTAATTGTCTGTCTTTGTTACTTGGTGTAAGTGTATGTCTTTGTTACTTGGTGTCAATGTATGTCTGTGTTACTTGGTGTATGTGTGTGTCTGTGTTACTGGGTGTCAGTGTGTGTCTGTGTTACTAGGTGTAAGTGTATGTCTTTGTTAGTGGGTGTCAGTGGATGCCTTTGTTACTTGGTGTAAGTGTGTGTCTGTGTTACTGGGTGTCAGTGTATGTCTTAGTTACTTGGTGTAAGTGTGTGTCTGTGTTACTGGGTATCAGAGCATGTCTTTGTTACTTGGTGTCAGTGTATGTCTGTGTTGCTTGGTGTAAGTGTGTGTCTGTGTTACTGGGTATCAGTGTATGTCTTTGTGACTTGGTGTCAGTGTATGTCTTTGTTACTTGGTGTCAGTGTGTTTGTTTGTGTTACTGGGTGTCAGTGTGTGTCTGTGTTACTTGGTGTCAGTGTGTGTCTTTGCTACTGGGCGTCAGTGTGTGTCTTTGTGACTTGGTGTCAGTGTATGTCTTTGTTACTTGGTGTAAGTGTGTGTCTGTGTTACCGGGTATCAGTGTATGTCTTTGTTACTTGGTGTCAGTGTATGTCAAAATAATTGGTGTAAGTGTATGTCTTTGTTACTTGGTGTAATTGTCTGTCTTTGTTACTTGGTGTAAGTGTATGTCTTTGTTACTTGGTGTCAGTGTATGTCTTTGTTACTTGGTGTCAGTGTATGTCTGTGTTACTTGATGTATGTGTGTGTCTGTGTTACTGGGTGTCAGTGTGTGTCTGTGTTACTAGGTGTAAGTGTATGTGTTTGTTAGTGGGTGGCAGTGGATGTCTTTGTTACTTGGTGTAAGTGTGTGTCTGTGTTACTGGGTGTCAGTGTATGTCTTAGTTACTTGGTGTAAGTGTGTGTCTGTGTTACTGGGTATCAGAGCATGTCTTTGTTACTTGGTGTCAGTGTATGTCTGTGTTGCTTGGTGTAAGTGTGTGTCTGTGTTACCGGGTATCAGTGTATGTCTTTGTTACTTGGTGTCAGTGTATGTCAAAATAATTGGTGTAAGTGTATGTCTTTGTTACTTGGTGTAATTGTCTGTCTTTGTTACTTGGTGTAAGTGTATGTCTTTGTTACTTGGTGTCAGTGTATGTCTGTGTTACTTGGTGTATGTGTGTGTCTGTGTTACTGGGTGTCAGTGTGTGTCTGTGTTATTTGGTATCAGTGTATGTCTTTGTTACTGTGTATCAGTGTTTCTCTGTGTTACTGGGTGTCAGAGTATGTCTTTGTTACTGGGTGTCAGTGTATGTCTGTGTTACTGGGTATCTGTGCATGTCTTTGTTACTTGGTGTCATTGTATGTCTGTGTTACTTGGTGTAAGTGTGTGCCTGTGTTACTGGGTATCAGTGTATGTCTTTGTTACTTCGTGTCAGTGGATGTCAAAATACCTGGTGTAAGTGTATGTCTTTGTTACTTGGTGACAGTGTATGTCTGTGTTACTTGGTGTAAGTGTGCGTCTGTGTTACTGGGTATCAGTGTATGTCTTTGTTACTTGGTATCAGTGTATGTCTTTGTGACTGGGTGTCAGTTTATGTCTGTGTTACTGGGTATCTGTGCATGTCTTTGTTACTTGGTGTCATTGTATGTCTGTGTTACTTGGTGTAAGTGTATGCCTGTGTTACTGGATATCAGTGTATGTCTTTGTTACTTGGTGTCAGTGGATGTCAAAATACTTGGTGTAAGTGTATGTCTTTGTTACTTGGTGTCAGTGTATGTCTGTGTTACATGGTGTAAGTGTGTGTCTGTGTTACTGGGTATCAGTGTATGTCTTTGTTACTTGGTATCAGTGTATGTCTTTGTGACTGGGTGTCAGTGTATGTCTGCGTTACTGGGTATCAGTGCATGTCTTTGTTACTTGGTGTCATTGTATGTCTGTGTTACTTGGTGTAAGTGTGTGCCTGTGTTACTTGGTATCAGTGTATGTCTTTGTTACTTGGTGTCAGTGGATGTCAAAATACTTGGTGTAAGTGTATGTCTTTTTTACTTGGTGTCAGTGTATGTCTGTGTTACTTGGTGTAAATGTGTGACTGTGTTACTGGGTATCAGTGTATGTCTTTGTTACTTGGTGTCAGTGTATGTCTTTTTTACTGGGTGTCAGTGTGTGTCTGTGTTACTTGGTGTCAGTGTATGTCTTTTTTACTGTGTATCAGTGTTTCTCTGTGTTACTGGGTGTCAGTGTGTGTTTGTTTGTGTTACTGGGTGTCAGTGTGTGTCTGTGACACCAGGTGTCAGTATTTAGTTTAGTTTGGAGATACAGCACGTAAACAGGCCCTTCGGCCCACCGAGTCTGTGCCGACCATCAACAACCCATTTATACTAATCCTACACTAATCCCGTATTCCTATCACATCCCCACCGTTCCCTATATATTTCGCTACCACCTACCTGTACGAGGAGAAATATATAATGGTCAACTAACCTATCAATCTGCAAGTCTTTGGCATGTGGGAGGAAACCGGAGCACCGGGAGGAAACCCACGCAGACAGAGGGAGAACTTGCAAAATCCGCACAGGCAGTACCCTGAAACGGACCCGGGTCCCTGGATCTGTGAGGCTGCGGTGCTAACCACTGTGCCAATGTGCCCCCCCCCCCGCCCCCGTGTGTGCCTGTGTTACTGGGTATCAGTGCATGTCTTTGTTACTTGGTGTCAGTGTATGTCTGTGTTACTTGGTGTCAGTGTATGTGTTTGTGTTACTGGGTGTCAGTGTGTGTCTTTGTTACTTGGTGTAAGTGTGTGTCTTTGTTACTTGGTGTCCGTGTGTGTCTGTGTTACTGGGTGTCAGTGTATGGCTTTGTTACTGGGTGTCAGTGTATGTCTTTGTTACTTGGTGCAAGTGTGTGTCTGTGTTACTGGGTATCAGTGTCTGTCTTTGTTACTTGGTGTAAGTGTGTGTCTGTGTTACTTGGTATCAGTGTATGTCTTTGTTCCTGTGTATCAGTGTTTCTCTGTGTTACTGGGTGTCAGTGTATGTCTGTGTTACTGGGTATCTGTGCATGTCTTTGTTACTTGGTGTCATTGTATGTCTGTGTTATTTCGTGTAAGTGTGTGCCTGTGTTACTGGGTATCAGTGTATGTCTTTGTTACTTCCTGTCAGTGGATGTCAAAATACTTGGTGTAAGTGTATGTCTTTGTTACTTGGTGTCAGTGAATGTCTGTGTTAATTGATGTATGTGTGTGTCTGTGTTACTCGGTGTAAGTGTGTGTCTGTGTTACTAGGTGTAAGTGTATGTCTTTGTTAGTGGGTGTCAGTGGATGTCTTTGTTACTTGGTGTAAGTGTGTGTCTGTGTTACTGGGTGTCAGTGTATGTCTTAGTTACTTGGTGTAAGTGTGTGTCTGTGTTACTGGGTATCAGAGCATGTCTTTGTTACTTGGTGTCAGTGTATGTCTGTGTTGCTTGGTGTAAGTGTCTGTCTGTGTTACTGGGTATCAGTGTATGTCTTTGTGACTTGGTGTCAGTGTATGTCTTCGTTACTGGGTGTCAGTGTGTGTCTTTGTGACTTGGTGTCAGTGTGTGTCTGTGTTACTTGGTGTATGTGTGTGTCTGTGTTACTGGGTATCAGTGTATGTCTTTGTTACTTGGTGGCAGTGTATCTCAAAATACTTGGTGTAAGTGTATATCTTTGTTACTTGGTGTAATTGACTGTCTTTGTTACTTGGTGTCAGTGTGTGTCTGTGTTACTTGGTGGAAGTGTATGTCTTTGTTACTTGGTGTCATTGTGTGTCTGTGTTACTGGTCATCAGTGTATGTCTTTGTGACTTGGCATCAGTGTATGTCTTTGTGACTTTGTGTCAGTGTATGTCTTTTTTACTGGGTGCAAGTGTGTGTCTGCGTTACTGGGTATCAGTGTATGTCTTTGTTACTTGGTGTCAGTGTATGTAAAAATACTTGGTGTAAGTGTATGTCTTTGTTACTTGGTGTAATTGTCTGTCTTTGTTACTTGGTGTCAGTGTATGTCTGTGTTAATTGGTGTAAGTGTGTGTCTTTGTCACTGGGCATAAGTGTATGTCTTTGTGACTTGGTATCAGTGTAGGTCTTTGTGACTTGGTTTCAGTGCATGTCTTTGTTACTGTGTATCAGTGTTTCTCTGTGTTACAGGGTGTCAGTGTGTGTTTGTTTGTGTTACTATGTGTCAGTCTGTGTCTGTGACACTTGGTGTCAGTATTTAGTTTAGTTTGGAGATACAGCACTTAAACAGGCCATTCGGCCCACCGAGTCTGTGACGAACTTCAACAACCCATTTATACTAATCCTACACTAATCCCGTATTCCTATCACATCCCCACCGGTCCCTATATATTTCCCTACCACCTACCTATACTAGGGGCAATTTATAATGGCCCATTAACCTATCAACCTGCAAGTCTTTGGCATGTGGGAGGAAACCGGAGCACCCGGGGGAAAGCCACGCAGACACAGGGAGAACTTGCAAACTCCGCACAGGCAGTACCCAGAATCGAACCCGGGTCCCTGGAGCTGTGAGGCTGCGGTGCTAACCACTGCGCCAATGTCCCCCCACCACCTCCCAGTGTGTGCCTGTGTTACTTGGTGTCAGTGTATGTCTTTGTTACTTGGTGTCAGTGTGTTTGTTTGTGTTACTGGGTGTCAGTGTGTGTCTGTGTTACTTGGTGTCAGTGTGTGTCTTTGTTACTGGGCGTCAGTGTGTGTCTTTGTGACTTGGTGTCAGTGTATGTCTTTATTACTTGGTGTAAGTGTGTGTCTGTGTTACCGGGTATCAGTGTATGTCTTTGTTACTTGGTGTCAGTGTATGTCAAAATAATTGGTGTAAGTGTATGTCTTTGTTACTTGGTGTAATTGTCTGTCTTTGTTACTTGGTGTAAGTGTATGTCTTTGTTACTTGGTGTCAGTGTATGTCTTTGTTACTTGGTGTCAGTGTATGTCTGTGTTACTTGATGTATGTGTGTGTCTGTGTTACTGGGTGTCAGTGTGTGTCTGTGTTACTAGGTGTCAGTGTATGTCTTTGTTAGTGGGTGTCAGTGGATGTCTTTGTTACTTGGTGTAAGTGTGTGTCTGTGTTACTGGGTGTCAGTGTATGTCTTAGTTACTTGGTGTAAGTGTGTGTCTGTGTTACTGGGTATCAGAGCATGTCTTTGTTACTTGGTGTCAGTGTATGTCTGTGTTGCTTGGTGTAAGTGTGTGTCTGTGTTACTGGGTATCAGTGTATGTCTTTGTGACTTGGTGTCAGTGTATGTCTTCGTTACTGGGTGTCAGTTTGTGTCTTTGTGACTTGTTGTCAGTGTGTGTCTGTGTAACTTGGTGTATGTGTGTGTCTTTGTTACTGGGTATCAGTGTATGTCTTTGTTACTTGGTGTAATTGACTGTCTTTGTTACTTGGTGTCAGTGTATCTCTGTTTTACTTGGTGTAAGTGTGTGTCTTTGTTACTTGGTGTAATTGTCTGTCTTTGTTACTTGGTGTCAGTGTATGTCTTTGTTACTTGGTGTCAGTGTGTTTCTGTGTTAATGGTCATCACTGTATGTCTTTGTGACTTCGTATCAGTGTATGTCTTTGTGACTTGGTGTCAGTGTATGTCTTTTTTACTGGGTGCAAGTGTGTGTCTGCGTTACTGGGTATCAGTGTATGTCTTTGTTACTTGGTGTCAGTGTATGTCAAAATACTTGGTGTAAGTGTATGTCTTTGTTACTTGGTGTAATTGTCTGTCTTTGTTACTTGGTGTCAGTGTATGTCTGTGTTAATTGGTGTAAGTCTGTGTCTTTGTCACTGGGCATCAGTGTAAGTCTTTGTGACTTGGTATCAGTGTATGTCTTTGTGACTTGGTGTCAGTGCATGTCTTTGTTACTGTGTATCAGTGTTTCTCTGTGTTACTGGGTGTCAGTGTGTGTTTGTTTGTGTTACTATGTGTCAGTCTGTGTCTGTGACACTTGGTGTCAGTATTTAGTTTAGTTTGGAGATACAGCACTTAAACAGTCCCTTCGGCCCACCGAGTCTGTGACGAACATCAACAACCCATTTATACTAATCCTACACTAATCCCGTATTCCTATCACATCCCCACCGGTCCCTATATATTTCCCTACCACCTACCTATACTAGGGGCAATTTATAATGGCCCATTAACCTATCAACCTGCAAGTCTTTGGCATGTGGAAGGAAACCGGAGCACCCGGAGGAAAGCCACGCAGACACAGGGAGAACTTGCAAACTCCGCACAGGCAGTACCCAGAATCGAACCCGGGTCCCTGGAGCTGTGAGGCTGCGGTGCTAACCACTGCGCCAATGTCCCCCCACCACCTCCCAGTGTGTGCCTGTGTTACTTGGTGTCAGTGTATGTCTTTGTTACTTGGTGTCAGTGTGTTTGTTTGTGTTACTGGGTGTCAGTGTGTGTCTGTGTTACTTGGTGTCAGTGTGTGTCTTTGTTACTGGGCGTCAGTGTGTGTCTTTGTGACTTGGTGTCAGTGTATGTCTTTGTTACTTGGTGTAAGTGTGTGTCTGTGTTACCGGGTATCAGTGTATGTCTTTGTTACTTGGTGTCAGTGTATGTCAAAATAATTGGTGTAAGGGTATGTCTTTGTTACTTGGTGTAATTGTCTGTCTTTGTTACTTGGTGTAAGTGTATGTCTTTGTTACTTGGTGTCAGTGTATGTCTTTGTTACTTGGTGTCAGTGTATGTCTGTGTTACTTGATGTATGTGTGTGTCTGTGTTACTGGGTGTCAGTGTGTGTCTGTGTTACTAGGTGTAAGTGTATGTCTTTGTTAGTGGGTGTCTAGTGGATGTCTTTGTTACTTGGTGTAAGTGTGTGTCTGTGTTACTGGGTATCAGAGCATGTCTTTGTTACTTGGTGTCAGTGTATGTCTGTGTTGCTTGGTGTAAGTGTGTGTCTGTGTTACTGGGTATCAGTGTATGTCTTTGTGACTTGGTGTCAGTGTATGTCTTCGTTACTGGGTGTCAGTTTGTGTCTTTGTGACTTGTTGTCAGTGTGTGTCTGTGTAACTTGGTGTATGTGTGTGTCTGTGTGACTGGGTATCAGTGCATGTCTTTGTTACTTGGTGTCAGTGTATCTCAAAATATTTGGTGTAAGTGTATGTCTTTGTTACTTGTTGTAATTGACTGTCTTTGTTACTTGGTGTCAGTGTATCTCTGTTTTACTTGGTGTAAGTGTGTGTCTTTGTTACTTGGTGTAATTCTCTGTCTTTGTTACTTGGTGTCAGTGTATGTCTTTGTTACTTGGTGTCAGTGTGTGTCTGTGTTAATGGTCATCAGTGTATGTCGTTGTGACTTCGTATCAGTGTATGTCTTTGTGACTTGGTGTCAGTGTATGTCTTTTTTACTGGGTGTAAGTGTGTGTCTGCGTTACTGGGTATCAGTGTATGTCTTTGTTACTTGGTGTCAGTGTATGTCAAAATACTTGGTGTAAGTGTATGTCTTTGTTACTTGGTGTAATTGTCTGTCTTTGTTACTTGGTGTCAGTGTATGTCTGTGTTACTTGGTGTAAGTGTGTGTCTTTGTCACTGGGCATCAGTGTATGTCTTTGTGACTTGGTATCAGTGTATGTCTTTGTGACTTGGTGTCAGTGTATGTCTTTGTTACTTGGTGTCAGTGTATGTCTGTGTTACTTGATGTATGTGTGTGTCTGTGTTACTGGGTGTCAGTGTGTGTCTGTGTTACTAGGTGTAAGTGTATGTCTTTGTTAGTGGGTGTCAGTGGATGTCTTTGTTACTTGGTGTAAGTGTGTGTCTGTGTTACTGGGTGTCAGTGTATGTCTTAGTTACTTGGTGTAAGTGTGTGTCTGTGTTACTGGGTATCAGAGCATGTCTTTGTTACTTGGTGTCAGTGTATGCCTGTGTTGCTTGGTGTAAGTGAGTGTCTGTGTTACCGGGTATCAGTGTATGTCTTTGTTACTTGGTGTCAGTGTATGTCAAAATAATTGGTGTAAGTGTATGTCTTTGTTACTTGGTGTAATTGTCTGTCTTTGTTACTTGGTGTAAGTGTATGTCTTTGTTACTTGGTGTCAGTGTATGTCTGTGTTACTTGGTGTATGTGTGTGTCTGTGTTACTGGGTGTCAGTGTGTGTCTGTGTTACCAGGTGTAAGTGTATGTCTTTGTTAGTGGGTGTAAGTGGATGCCTTTGTTACTTGGTGTAAGTGTGTGTCTGTGTTACTGGGTGTCAGTGTATGTCTTAGTTACTTGGTGTAAGTGTGTGTCTGTGTTACTGGGTATCAGAGCATGTCTTTGCTACTTGGTGTCAGTGTATGTCTGTGTTGCTTGGTGTAAGTGTGTGTCTGTGTTACTAGGTGTAAGTGTATGTCTTTGTTAGTGGGTGTCTAGTGGATGTCTTTGTTACTTGGTGTAAGTGTGTGTCTCTGTTAATGGGTATCAGAGCATGTCTTTGTTACTTGGTGTCAGTGTATGTCTGTGTTGCTTGGTGTAAGTGTGTGTCTGTGTTACTGGGTATCAGTGTATGTCTTTGTGACTTGGTGTCAGTGTATGTCTTCGTTACTGGGTGTCAGTTTGTGTCTTTGTGACTTGTTGTCAGTGTGTGTCTGTGTAACTTGGTGTATGTGTGTGTCTGTGTGACTGGGTATCAGTGCATGTCTTTGTTACTTGGTGTCAGTGTATCTCAAAATATTTGGTGTAAGTGTATGTCTTTGTTACTTGTTGTAATTGACTGTCTTTGTTACTTGGTGTCAGTGTATCTCTGTTTTACTTGGTGTAAGTGTGTGTCTTTGTTACTTGGTGTAATTCTCTGTCTTTGTTACTTGGTGTCAGTGTATGTCTTTGTTACTTGGTGTCAGTGTGTGTCTGTGTTAATGGTCATCAGTGTATGTCGTTGTGACTTCGTATCAGTGTATGTCTTTGTGACTTGGTGTCAGTGTATGTCTTTTTTACTGGGTGTAAGTGTGTGTCTGCGTTACTGGGTATCAGTGTATGTCTTTGTTACTTGGTGTCAGTGTATGTCAAAATACTTGGTGTAAGTGTATGTCTTTGTTACTTGGTGTAATTGTCTGTCTTTGTTACTTGGTGTCAGTGTATGTCTGTGTTACTTGGTGTAAGTGTGTGTCTTTGTCACTGGGCATCAGTGTATGTCTTTGTGACTTGGTATCAGTGTATGTCTTTGTGACTTGGTGTCAGTGCATGTCTTTGTTACTGTGTATCAGTGTTTCTCTCTGTTACTGGGTGTCAGTGTGTATTTGTTTGTGTTACTATGTGTCAGTCTGTGTCTGTGACACTTGGTGTCAGTAGTTAGTTTAGTTTAGAGATACAGCACTTAAACAGGCCCTTCGGCCCACCGAGTCTGTGCCGACCATCAACAACCCATTTATACTAATCCTACACTAATCCCGTATTCCTATCACATCCCCACCTATCCCTATATATTTCCCTATCACTTACCTATACTAGGGGCAAATTATGATGGCCAATGAACCTATCAACCTGCAAGTTTTTGGCATGTGGGAGGAAACCGGAGCACCCGGAGGAAAACCACGCAGACACAGGGAGAACTTGCAAACTCCGCACAGGCAGTACCCAGAATCGAACCCTGGTCCCTGGAGCTGTGAGGCTGCGCTGCTCACCACTGCGCCAATGTCCCC